>NC_084475.1:20466629-21704129 GCF_027409185.1 Cynocephalus volans | reverse complement strand
TGGTAACACCTCCCTTGTTTGCTCCCCAGGTGCTCCTGCGCCATCCATTCACCAGTATTTAATGCCTATGAGTTAGCAGCCACCCTGTCCATGGAGAATGGAGTAGAGCTCCCTGTGTTGCGGAGACTGTGCCGTAGCAGGGGGCAGCATGCTGTCAACTGAAGTGGAACAGACTGAGTGGGATCAGGAGTGTGGCAGAGGGTGTTGTCGTAACGCAGTAGAGAAGGTGTCAATTGAACCAGCACTCGAAGGCAGTGACGCTGTGGGCCTGTGGGTGTCTGGGAGAGACTATTCCAGACAGAGGCGGCAGCCTGTTCCCAGCATGGGGAGTGACAAGCTGAGGTGGCTGGTGCCACCGGGGCAAAGGAGGAGGGGTGCGTGTGGAGCCATATGAACTGCTGGGAGGTGGGAATCTCTTGGAAGGTGCTGAGCCGAGGATCCAGCACCCAGACTCAGCATGTAAAAGATCACTCTGGCTGCTGGGCTGGGGATTAGACTAAGGAGACAAGGGCACAGAATGCAGTAACAATAGTTGTGAGTCCACCTCGTTCTCCTGGCAGCCGGAGCAGGTGGTGAGCAGTGTAGGTGGTAGGACGTCTGGGTAAACCTGGAAGTTAGAGCAGCAGGGTTCCTGAGAGGCTGAGGTGTGGCGGGAGCCAAAGAAGAGGCGGATGGACTCCAAGGTTTTCGGGCCAGGCAGCTGGAAGGCCAGGGAAGGATGTTGGGGACATGTGACATGTAACTCCGCCATTGCCCTGGAGGAGGTTGGTGGGGTAGACAAGGGTACTGCTTGGGAGAGTGGCAGACTGCTGCTGGGCAGGGAGTCTGGGGTACTGAGATGGTGCTCGAGGCCATCATCATGGAGGGATGGCCAGCTGGGGAGGGAGAGAGGAGGAAGCCTGGGCCTCTGTCCTGGAGGGCACATGGGGAAGAGTGGGGAGGGAGAGGAAGTGGCTGTGTGTTGGGGTCTTGAGGAGCAGCTTTTTTTTTTTTTTTTGTCTTTTTCGTGACCGGCACTCAGCCAGTGAGTGCACACCGGCCATTCCTATATAGGCTCCGAACCCGCGGCGGGAGCGTCGCCGCGCTCCCAGCGCCGCACTCTCCCGAGTGTGCCACAGGCTCGGCCCTTGAGGAGCAGCTTTAAGCGAGGCGAGAGGCTGGTGAGGGTGGGTTTGATGGGGAGGGTAGGGTGTGGACACATGTCAGCACAGACAGCTCTTTCGAGGAGTTTTGATCAGAGGGCAGGAGAGCAGTGGATATGTGTTGTAATGAGATTGCTGCCTGGGGCTGCCTTTCCTTTTTCACTTAGTCCTGTTCGTGTGTATACTGAGCACGTGCTGTGTGCTGGGTGAGCACGTCATGCTGGGCCCCTCTCCTCACAGGCTCTGTTGCGGTGTCTGCTGGGGCAGGGCAGGCACAGGTAGGGTGTCCCAGGGCAGAGTGCACTTGGCCGCACACCTGGAGAGTACTGTGTATCCAGGGGCCCATCCAACTGGAAGGTAGTTTGCGACAGGGGAGGTGGGCAATAGGAAGCCACAGATTTGGAAGGTGGGTTCTGGAATGTTCCTGCTGGATGTGTGTGAAGAGTGGCCTGGAGGTAGGAAGCTTTTGCAGCAGTCCCAGCATCAGATGCTAGCAGCCTGGTCAGGAGAGGGCAGTGGGTGGAGACCTGAGGGGGGACTGAAACCCAGTTATGAGATACAGTGGACGGGCCCTGACACCAGGCGGGGTGGGCAGGGGAGGCGAACTCTCCATATGGAAGGTCCATCCTGGGGGACAGTGTGGGGAACGTTTTGCAGTTGGGGAGCCCCTTGAGAAGGCTGGTATTGTCCATGCTCCAGCCGATACTCCAGCTGTTCTGGAGCTGAGAGCCCCAAGATCTTACAGGGACTAAGGGAGGAGCCCAGGGTCCGGCCAGCGCCCTGGTTTGGGTGAACAGGTGGGTCCTGGTGCCTCAGCAGAGCTGTGGGTATATGGGGGAGGTTAGTGAGCAGGCACTGACATTGGGGAGTGAAGGTGGACTGAGGCAGGGCAACGGCCAGTAGGCAGTTATTGGTGAGGTCCAGAAGCTCAGGAAGGAGCACGGGCTGATGAAGCCGTTGTCAAGGCCATCTGCATAGAAAGCCTCAATCAGGCTGGCAGGCTTAGCTCAGTTGATTAGAACATAGGCTTTGTAATACCAAGGTCATGGGTTTGGGTCCTGGAACTGGAAAAAAAAAAAAGTAAAAGAAAACCTCAGTTAAAGCCCTGGAAGGCAATGAGACAAGCTGAGATAGTTCGGAGGAACAAGCAAAGAGGGTGCTGGACAGACCCTGAGGAACATGGTCTGCAGGGCTAGCTGAGGAGGGGATCTTGGAGGAAAACTGAGAGCCAATGACTGGAGAGGCAGCGGGGGGGGGGGGGGGGGTCCTGGCATGAAGGATGGTGCTGGGGCTGGCTTTCCTGAGAGCTGCGCTGACCAACAGCCTTGGCAAGGGCCGTGCAGTGCTGGGGGCAGGCTGTGCATGGAAGCAGCAAGGGGCCATTCTGATTTCAAGGAGCTGGCTGTGGAAGAGAGAGGGCATGTCTGAGGGGCCCAAGCAACTCCACTCAGCAGGACTTGCAGTGTGTTCTGGCATCTGGCACTATGGACAGTGCAGTTTGTGGACCATTCTGTAATTCCTTCTTTGTCTATGCTCTAAATTACTTGGGACAAATTCCCGGCACTGGGATTATTTTGTAGAAAGACACCATATATTTTAAGGGTTTTATTTGTCCTCCCAGATTTCCTCCAGGAAGGCCACACAGTTGATACTTGCAGGCTGTGCTGCAGACCAGCCCTGCCCTCCTTGACCCTTCAGCCAGCAGGGACTGGGCGAGGTCCAAGGCCCTGTTCCCTGTGGGCTTTCGAGCACAGAAGCCTCCTGTGCCTACTGACTATCTTTGTGAATCACTACTTCCTGTGCGTAGGTAATGAGCAAGGTGGCCCATCATTATCTGTGTTAATTTTTTAGGTCTTCATGTATTAACCCTTTGTCATGTGTTGCAAACAAATGCCAGGCTTTCATTTTCTTTATATTTTTTATACAAAGAAGCTGAAGTATTTTCTGATTTCAGACATACATTAGTCTTTTTTATTTTTATTATAATTTCTGCCTTTATCATCATACTTTAGAAGTAATATATTTACTTTGGAAGCTATATATTTACCTAGATATTCTTTTAGTGCTTTTCTGATTTAATTTTACTTTGAGACCCATTATCCATCTATGTATTATATTGGTATGAGGCAGGAATCTAGTTTTATATTTCTCTGGATGTTTGCCCAGGTGACCCAGTACTAGCATTTGTCATAGACCAGGCACCCACGTTGTTTTGTGTCTTATTTCTGGATGCCATCCTCTGTGCCATTTATCTGTACAGACCAGTCTTTTATCATTATCTGACCATTCTGCTTACTGTGGGTCCATGGCACGTTTTGTGTTTAGTTGGAGCAGAACTCTACACGTTGCAACTTCATTGTTTAATTTTTTTAGTTTTATTTTTTAATTGTCACTTAATAATTATACATATTTATGGGATACACAGTAATATTTTTATACTTATATACACTGTGGTGATCAAATCAGTGTAATTAGCATATTCATCACTGCAAACGTATCATTTCTTTGTGATGAGAACATTTGAACTCACCTCTTCTAGCTGTCTGAAAACATACAGTAATCCATTGTTACTGTACTCCCCTAGCACTGCTATGGAATACTAGGACTTATTCTTTCTATCCAGATGTAATTCTGTATATGTTAACCAACCTCTCCCTAATGCAACTTTTAAAACTAATGTTTTTATTAGAGGAGATTGTGTTTGCTTTCAGCATTACTCAGGATAGTTTGTCAGTTAATCAAGAAATTGCCAGTAAGAGGAGAGATTCTCAATATCATATTAGCATAATCCCCATTTAGGGAAAGGATATAGGGGTCCCTGAAATCTCTGGGTGTTGTTTTTCTTTCTGATGGAAGTGGCGAGTCTGCTGTTGGGGTCAGCCCCTGAGGCTCCAGGGCTCCATGGCACTGGCTGGGAACACTGAGATCCGAGATCAGTGTAGGTGGACTCGGGCTCTGGCCCAGCCTCTAGCCATACTTGCTGTTAGATCCCAGGGAGGTTCCTGGTCTTTGTAACCCGTTGTTCCTCATCATGTGTTGGGAACAACAGGTGTGCCTATGGCGTGTGCTGTTGTGAGACCAGGAGATCCTGTGCATGTGGTGTCCAGCCTGGACCAGCCACAGAGAGCACCTGAAAGAGGCCAGCTGCTGGTTCTGCTTGCATCCACCAGGTGCTCTGCAGACACTCCTTGACTGGACTGCTTCCTCCGTGGTGCATCTTTTAGGCACCATATCCCAAGAGCTTTGCTTTTTTTTTTTTTTTTTTTTTTGCTTTCTCTGTGTAGTCTCATGTCCGTAGCTGGCGCCCCACATTCCACTCCTGCCAGTTCTTGGAAGAGCAGCACGTGCAGGGTTTCATTCACCTCTTCTAAGGCAAGGGTGCCATCCATCGGTGGAATTGCTCTTGTCTGGGCACAGAGCCCCCATGTGCTTTTGACCTAACAAAGACATTGATCCCTGGATTTCTCTTTGATGTCGGAACCATGGCGCCACTACTTCCAGACGCAGCCTGTAGCAGGCGCTGGGGACACTGATTTGACTCTCCCAATGTTTTGCTCCAGGTGGAGATGAAATTGCTGACACTTTGGCGGCTGCCAAACTTAGAATTAAGACGTCTTCCTCCCAGCATATTCCGTCTGACATTTGCTAAAGCCCATAAAAAGTAATTGCCTTTTAAAATGGTGTTCAGGGCTAGGAATTGGCTGGCAAGAGCATTTGAGTGAAGGCATGAGGGAGAGATAGAAGTTACCTGTCTTTTCCCCCAGGGAAGAAGAGGGGAGGAGACAGCACCTTCATTTTCTTGGGGAACAGAAGAGGTACAGTTGGGTAGTTAAATTTGAAAGAGAACAGCAGGACACAAAAAAGAGAGAGGGGGGCATTTAACAAGAAAACTCCCCAGAGGGCAAGATTAAAATGAACAGGTGCTGGAAAAATGTTTCTGCATATTAGAGCTTAATTAGATTTGAAGATGAATTCCAGATGGGCTAATTATGTGTGAGTTGTTGCAGGTTATTTCTTGTAGGGGCAAGTGTGTATTTTTGGAAATGGTGATTTAGTTTGATTGGATTTGATTCCTACCTCCTACCATATCTCCTCCATCAAGAAACTGCCTCTTTGGGGGCCCCAGGATCCCACTTAGCAGACCTCACCTCTCTGGCGCCCCCATCACAGCCAGCAGAGTCTTGGAATGGGGCGGCCTGTCCTGACCACAGCAGCCACTCGTCATGGGGAGGGACGAGCAATCCTTTCCCTAATGGGGAAGAAAGTAATCTTGACTTAAGAGGAAGACAGGCAAAACCATGTGTCTGCAGGAGTGTGGCATCCGACAGGGCACAACAGCCTGCTGAGAGTAAGGGCAGGGCCACAGCACCCTGTGTAGCCAGCGGCTGGATATATTTGGACCATTTTTTCTGGAAAGGCAAAAGGAACACATTCTTTTGGCAGCTCTCTAGGCTGTGAATAGAGAAAAGGGGAGGGTATGGATAAACTGAGACATATTTCAGACCAGAAATTTAAGTTTTTAAGCAAGGAACAGGGCCACATGGTGCCTGTGGACTTCCCATTAGGATAACGGACTTGGTTTGACTTAGGAACATCTTGTGAGGATTGTCTCAGAAGGCGGCAGGGCTCCCTGATGTCCTCAAGAAGGCATCGTGTGCTGGAAGTGCCCTCACGTCACCTGCACACCTCGGGGAGACATGCCGGGGACCAGCTTGGGTCTGAGAGCTTCAGTAAACATAAACTTTTATGTAAGGCCCTATAATTGGAAATTATGGATGTATAATTTATATATGACTCAACAAATGATTTATATGATGTTGTGATGATTTAGATAGAAAATATGACCTCCCTTGCAGAATCTTTAATGAAAAGCATCAGTTCTTATGAGTTTATTTCTAGAGCTCTGTTTGAACTCAGCAAGTTTGACATAAATCAGATCTAATTGTCATTTTATGATTAATGAACATATGCTGGCCATTTTTCCCCATAATTAAACTTTATGTTCCGTGCATCTGACAAAGCAGAACAAGTTCAGACTTTGACAGATGGGGGTTCTGTGTCTGCATATTTGTGTGTGTGCTCGTTTCTGCATGTCCTTATTGTACTGACGTATGAGGGCTGGGTTTCCATGAACTTGGTCATTCAGAGTGGAGAGCTTAGAATTAGCGTTCAGAGGCGAGGCTTCCAGTGCTTGTAGAGGGTGCAGAGGACACAGACCGGGCCTGAGGGCAGCACGGGCCCCCTGCCCATCTCTGATGTGCCAGGCTGAGCACTATATGTGTGGGGCTGGAGGCACCCAGGATCCTGGAATACTATTGCTGTCCTGGGTTGTAGCAGCAGGAAAGAGCTCCAGGAAGTGATGGAAGGCAAATTTGCTGCAAAACCACGCACCTTTCCTTTCTGCTCTGTTTAAAAGAGTTGCCACAGTTTAAAAAGTGAGACATGCATGTGAAATGGAAAACATATCACTGTCACCTTCACTCACGGCCATTCACCTTTGATTGTTTCAGGACATAGACAAGTTTGGCAATGAGATCACCCAGCTGGCCCGCCCCCTGCCTGTGGAGTATCTGATCATAGACGTAAGTGCTCCCCTCATGCTCAGACTGGGTGGGCTGACCAATTAGGTGCTTTGGATGTCAGGACGGCTGGGTGGTGGCCGCTGGAGGGAGGTGGCGGTGGGTGCTGGAACGTTCGCGCTCTCTGCTGATGCAGTGTCTGGCACAGAACAGGCACGTAGGAGGTGTTTGTTGAATCATGGAGCACCCAGCATTCTGAAAAGCTCACAATTTTAAGGGCTTTTCTTTTAGTTTCAGGTTTTTATTTCCTTGAAAACAACCTAGAGTTTAACTTTCCAGATCCTAAATTGGAGATGGAAGATCTCCCCCTGCCCTAGACCCCTGGAAAGCAGCAAGCCCCAGAGGCTTGGGTTTGAGTCACGAGAGTGTCTGAGCAGTCTCTCTCATATACGCTGTGCTCGGCTTGTGGCTGCCAACCACCCAGCCTGTGCAGGTGCTGCTCTGTCACAGCACAGCTGCTGCAGCCCATAGCGAGCAACGTGGGGACACACCTATGACTCACTGTCCTTGAGGGAGGGGTGAGTGTGTTTTTCTGAGTGGAACTCCTGGAGCCAGGATGGCTCTGCTGCATCCTCCCAGAGTCTCAACTCTTTCTGGAGGCTCTTTATGGTCATGTAGACACAGCCATGCCAGGGGCCAAAGGGCTGCAAGCCCAGTGGGAGAGAGCCGGGAGCATTTGCAGCAGCCCATGCAGCACAGTCAGAGCTGGAGGCGGCTCATTTCTGACACTGCTGCCACACCAGGGTCTGTGCATCTGAGCTTGGACTCGGGACTGGCATGTGATGCAGACAGTAAAATATCATTGCATTTGGAGCGGTGAGTCCCCACGAGCCAAGCTCCGTTCAATGCTCCATTCCAATTGACAGCTCCCAAGAACACATTTATTACCTAGGCCATAAAGGCATCTGTTTTTTAGACTACCTAGGGTGTAATTAAGATGAAACCAGATTGATGGAACATACACTCAGAAGGAGTCGGCATGATTTAAAACCAGCTTTCTAAGGTCTTCTCCCTCCCCAGCGGCCTCCCTCACCTCTTTCTGTTCCTTTTGTAAAGGAAGTTCTTGCCTTAGAACCTTTTCCTGTGGTACTTAGTTGCTGAGGGAGCATTCCACCCTGGGATACCCAAGCTCCCTATCCGTGTCAAAGTGAGACATGGGGAGTCCCTTGAAAGCAGGTGCCCAAAGCAGTGTGTGCAGCTTCTTGCCCAGGGCCGGAGACCCACAGGCACAGGCCTGGACCAGGGTCATTTGCTGTTCTGAAAACCTTGGGATGGCGTGGCTGTTTCTGGCAGGGAAAGGTATGAGGCAACATTTCCTGGGCTTCTGTGGAGCTGCTGGGGCATCGTCTAGCTGATGGACATGGGTGGGGAGAGGGTATAAGTGCAAGACATCCAGATGCCCCCCACCTCCTCCAGCAGGATGTTGGGGATGGTCACATGGGCCCCGTGGGCTTTGTTTCTGTTACTCTCAAAGGACCAATTATAAGACACACAAAAACCTCTCTTAATTCCGCAAATTTATTTACTAGTAAGTATTTTGCAGTTGCCATCTCTGCTTTCCCAATAGTGGGGACCCGCGCAATCCTGGGCTTTTGTCTCTGCAGTGTGGACAGCACCTCCACTGCCTGTAGGGTCCTGCCTGCAGCTAGGATCCAGCACCAAGTGTGCCAGGCCTGTGCCAGGTGCCTCACGTGTGTGAGCACAATGAGTCCTCACACCAGCTGTTGCGGGGAGGCACTCTGGTCACGTCTGACAGAAGAGCAGAGTGAGGCCCAGGATCCCTCACGTCGGGGCTCCGCAGCCATTGTGAGGCCCTACAGCCCAGTCTGCAGCCTTCACCATGCTGCTGCATGGGCTTGTCTATGAGGGACCAGCTGACTCGGGTCAAAGGTGCCACTGATGGCTCAGCATGTCCCTCCAGAGCAGCTGGCACAGCTCAGTCCTGGGCCAGCTTCCCTGCAACAGCTCGCTGCCTGTGCTGGTATAGAAAACAGATGAGAACAACACTTTTGTTATTTCAAAATAGTCCCAGAGGAACCAGAATAGCTACTCTAAATCTGGAGGAGGTGCTGCTGCCAGTGTCATGTTGCGAAGGAAGCTATGTTGACTGAGAAGTGGTTGATAGCACATGCTGGTGTGCTTTGGGGAAGGGGGGGCATCTGCTGAGAGGTATAAAACCTGTATGTATATTGATCCTTACACATTTGCCACTGTCCCTATAGCTTCTATTGATTATATGTTAGATGCAAAGTGCCCTCTGTCGTTACGAAAGCCTGTCTGAGGGACAGGAAGGACTTAGCTCACCTTTTGATATAAGCTCTTGGCTCCAGCTCACTTATCTACGAGGAAAAGAGCAGAGCTGTGCCCTGAAGTCCTCACAGCCTGTGATTCTCATCCCTGCCTGGAAAAGCCATGAGCTCCCTGGCGCGGCTCCCCAGCCCAGGGTCTCAGCAAGCTGCCTGGAGGTCGCTGTGCTGCTCAGAACCATCACTGGCTTGACTGCATGTGCCCTCTAAGCCCAGGGACATTAATTCTGTGCCTCTTGAACAAAGTCATCTCCTGAGATGTCCCCTGGGCTTCTCAGTTCCTTTCCCGTGGTTCCGTTAGCGTGGACGGGTCAGCCTTTAGTACGTCCGTGTATAAGGAAAGCAGCTATGTGAGGCGCAGACGGCAGCTTTGGCTGGGATGCCTCGATACGGCTGGAGTCAGGTACTGTGGCAGTGGGGTGCAGAGCCAGGAGCTGCCCATGTGTGTGGTGCAGTTTCAAAAACAAATGCTTGCTTTTTTTGGCAGCCAGCTGGTACAGGGATCTGAACCCTTGACCTTGGTGTTCAAAAACAAATTCTTTAGTTTAATGCCCAGGTGTCAGAATTTCAGAATTTTCATTTAGGGATGACACTAATAGTTAACTATTAACTGTTCTTTTCAAACTAGAGCTTGTAGGATCTTTTGGAATTGCTGTGAGTAGTTAACGCGGACTTGGAGTGTTGGCCCTGTGCTGCTTGGAAGTGCTGGAGGGTAGTCCACACCCTGTTTTCAGTATAGTTCCTCATGGGCTTATGTTTTTCTTCATCAGATCACAACGACTTTCCCCAAGGATCCAGTTTACACTTTTTCTATTTCGCAAAATCCATTTCCTATTGAAAACCGGGATGTATTGGGTGAGACACAGGTAAGCTCTTTGTCTTTAGAATCATAATTTACAGTAACTGCTGATTGTTCATCTAGTGTATTATTTTTTTCCAGAGAGCACCAAGCTTTCAAACTCTCCTGATTTATTCTTGTGACAAGGCCCAGTTTAATTCTCTTCTAGGATTCTGTTGATCACCTGAATACCTTCTCCGTGGATGGGTGACAGATAACACAGAGGCAGATCTCCTTAAGTCCTTGGGCCTGCTGATTTGCCACAAGTACCATTCTCCATCGATTTCTTAATTTTTCCAAAACTTATCTGTCACTTAATGTCCTCTACCAACAACTTTTTATCGTTTGTTAGTAAGCATATCTCTTTGTGGATCCCATGGAAACAGAGAGGGTCTTGCATCCCCATCTGACCCACCGCTTTGTCTTGTCATCCTGCTGTCTTTCTCAGACACTGTCCAAGCTGTGTGGCCACATGGCCCAGCCATCTGGGCCTTCCAGTGTGTGCTGTTTGTCTACTTGTCCAGCACGGCTCTGTTCTGGCCCTGCGTGCACCGGCGGAGCAGACCAGACCCAGATGGCTGTGGCTGCTGTGTGCATGCTGTGAAGGCAGTCTGTGTGCACATGTTTGTTCTTAGATCTTGGTTTGTTACAGACATCTCAGAAGGTAGCTGGGCTGGACACAGTCTGTAAGAGGTTGACATGGCTGTTGACAGAGTCTTTTCCCTCTCTGGCTCTGGTCTCCTCGCTGCCATCTCCTGGGAGATGAGGACCAGAAGCTCATTGCAGCTGTTTGCTCCTGTTTTCTTGGACCCTCTCTGTGGCAAAAGAAAGAAAGGGAGAGACATCTCTCAGTGTTAAGTGTATTTGATTGTGTTGTAGGAAATGGCTCTCTTTCTGGGTCTGGCACTGGGAATTGTAATGGAATGTTCATGTTTATTTCCTTCCCTCTCGGCCTCCTTCACTCTAGGACTTCCATAGTTTGGCCACCTATTTGTCCCAGAATACCTCGTCTGTGTTCTTGGATACCATCTCGGATTTCCACCTCCTGCTGTTTCTGGTCACCAACGAGGTCATGCCCCTGCAGGTAAGGGTCCCAGTGTGCTGTCCGCCTGAGCACCTGGCTTTGGTGGTCTCCAGGAGGGCTTTGGCTTTCCTCATGAACCAGACGTAGCTGGGAAACTGGACTAAAGCTTGGTGTTAAAGGTCGCCTCCCCCTCACCCTGCTGGAAGATGAATTTGTTTGCCTTCAGCATTTTCATTGAGCGACTGTGCCCTCAACGATGAAGGACGATTTCATCTGTTACAGTCACGTGGGAGGTAGAGGGGATTTAGCTCTGTCTTCTAGCTTAGCACATCATGTGTCGGAGATTCCACAGTTAAGAAAGTTCCTGTCTTAACAGTTTCAGAATCACAGCCTCTGCTTTTTGCCATGTCTCCCCTCCTCCCAATCAACTTGGGTTTATTGCCTTGGCCTAGAAGCCTTGGCCAGTTTCCAGGCACCAAGTTCACAGCTGCACAGTTGGCATTTTTAAGACACACTGTGGGGGAGAAGGGGGTGGGTGCTCTGCAGACAGTGCTGCTCTCTGCGGGGCATGGGGTGGTGGATAGTGGGTGGCTCTAGCCAGGAGGCCCTTTGCGTGTGCTGCTGTGGGCATCCTTCCACTTCAACCTTTTTCCTCTGCCTGAGACCCGAGGAAACACCAGAGAGAAAGTCACACATTCTTTCTGAGCTACTGATACCACTGACTCAGTACCTTTTCCTGAAGATGACAGAATAGAAAGGTTCCTCCCTCCCCAGGGCTTTTCTGTATCAGGTAGCCTACAGCAGGTCCTTGTCCTGCCAGGTTTATCTGTCTGTATTTTGTCCCCAAACCACTCACTCTGATGGCTGATATCAGGTACCATGACTTTTCCCACCGTCTGTACCTTTCCCAAATCCGGCCAGGGAGCCACACCTCCTGGTCTCAGGTTCAGGCACAGACACTGCCCATCTGAGTGGACAGGTGGGTGGTGAAAGGTGAGGCTCCCCCTCCATTGGGCCACCTCGCTGGTAAACGGATGTTGTTCTCCCCCCATCTGTTAGAAGACCTTTCCTGGAGGTATGAGAGCCCCTGAAGGCTTTATACACCTCTTGTAGCATGAATGATTTTAATTCCCTGCACTTTTATCCTGGAGATCTGGGATACAGATTTCATATTTACAGGCATGATGGAGACGCACGTGAGGCAGAGGGTGAGCTGCGCAGGAGAACGGTGGGGCTCACAGCCCAGACCTGGGCCATCCTCTGAGCCTGCAGGACGAGGGATGAGAGCTTTTATCCTCCAGACTATTGAACACACTCTCAGCCCCTGGCAGAGAGAGGCATAGACGCCCACTTGGGGCTATTTGGGAAGAATTTAAATTTTAGCCCAATTTAGCACTTGCATTTATAGACCTAAGTTATGGCACTTTACATTTTATAGTTACGGTCAGTAAGATTTTAAATTCCCTCTGAAATATATCTTGATGTTGAGGAAGAAGAAACTGTTAGCAAGAGTCTGTCTGCCTCAGGCAGAGCAAGTGGGACCTTTCTTCTGGCTTCCTGCAGGACAGCATCAGCTTGCTGCTGGAGGCTGTGAGGACCAGAAACGAGGAGCTCGCCCAGACGTGGAAGAAATCAGAGCAGTGGGCCACCATTGAGCAGCTCTGCAGTAAGTATCCCCCACCCCCACCCCCGCCACCAAGCGCTGGAGCTGGACAGCAGACACACTGCAAAGCTCTGTGCTGCCCATTCCGCCCTGGGCTCCTGAGCAGATGAATCCTGGTGGGCACTGTGGGTGACAGCACAAGCGTAGGCTGGACCTCCCACCAGGCACATGGCCATTTTTGTCACGTACCTGTTGGCCAGGCCACAGATGTTAGGCCTACAGCTCTGTCCCAGGAGCCGTTCAGGAGGCGCTGTAGATGAGCAGAAGTGTTGTGTATGTACAGGTACTGAGAGCACAGAGCCCTTGGTCTCCTCAGGCTTTTCTTTCTTCTCCCGCCAGTGCTCAGTTAGCACTTTCTTACTGGTGAGGAGGAAGAGGTGTGAAGTACCGTACTCTTCCTGTGAGGTGAGCTGTCCTGGAGGATATTACAGGCCTGAGGCAGGTGCCTTGTGTCTCTGGATGAACACTCTACCCCAGCGAGGACGTCCCAGCCCTCATCTCCGCTGCTGCACTGGTGCCCCCACTACGCCGCTGCAGCCTTCTTCCCGTGGCCTTTACACACACATACTGCAGTTCTCTGTCAGAACAACCTTGAAAAACTTAAAAGTGTTGATACCATTTTCTCAATCCATTGAGTAGATATTGGAGTCAAAATTAGCCAAGGAAAACTTCATTGGAATCTATGCCACAAAGGAGCCTGGTGGAGAGAGAGTTCTCGTGCTCTCTTGATAGCAAATTACCTAGAAGCGCAGTGGTCTTCAGAGTCTTAGTTTTCTTTTTCTGCAGTTCTGACAGCAATGCCAGTCTGATGGCTGGCTAGATCTGCCTTATATTCTTCCTGCCCTCAAGTTTTGAAATACTGCTCAAATCTTCTAAAACAGGACGTGCCCACCAGACTCCCTTAAGTGACACCTGTGGCCTTGTGTTCCTGTATGTACAGTGGTGGGGGTGTGCTGCTCTCACTGCCCTGCAGCCCAGCCTGCCCCTCACATTCCCTACGTAGCTACTCCTCCCCAGGGATGTATTTGGATCCTTCACACAGAAACATTGATTACAGCAGCTTTAGTGTTTTGGAGTCCCGGACAAGCCCGTGGCTCACTCAGGAGAGTGGTGCTGATAACACCAAGGCCACAGGTTCTGATCCCATATAGGGATGGCTGATTGGCTCACTGGCTGAGCGTGGTGCTGACAACACCAAGTCAAGGGTTAAGATCCCATTATTGGTCATCTCTAAAAAAAAATAAACTAAAATGTTTTGGTGTCCCACTCAGCCTGGAAAGACTGCCAAAGAGACTGAGCACAGGGAGGCCAAGAGGGTGCTGGTGCCTCCCCTAACCCTGAGGGAGGGCAGCTGTCCAGGCCATTGGCCTCGTTGAGGGAGAGGAAAGAGTCTGAACACTTGGCATGTCTCTACCATCACCATTAGGTGCTGGGCTCCACCCCCATACCTAGACGAGGTGAAAAGAAACCCAAGCTCGAGTCAGGAGGTGGCAGGATGGTAGCATCTGCATCCACTGCCTGCAGCAGCCTGTACAGGGAGAGCTCCTGTGTTCACCAGCCCTCACTTCACTAAAACATGTTGTATGATTGTCAAATTGTATCCACAAAGGTACTCTACCAGTGCAGCTCAAATGACCATGTGCAGGGTTGGTAATGGAAATTAATACTAGAGTGCATTTGCACAAGTACCACAGGACACGAGGCGTCCAGGACAGCATGAATGGAAGTCACGAGAGCCATGCTGCAGCGAGAAGAGCTGAGTGTGTGGGAGCGTGCATCTTTCTGGGTTGGAGATGTCAGTGTTCCTCAGACTGATAGCACGTTCCCAATCAAACACCCTCAGTAGAATTTTTTCTCCATAAAAATTAACGAGTACTGAAATTTATCTATAAGAGGGCCTAGAACAGCTGAGACAATCTTGAGAGGAAGAGTGAAGGTGGAGAACCTGCACATCCTGACAAGCTGCTAAGTACTTTACTATAAAGTAGGTTTTGTGTGAGATGATTTTGCTCGACTCTAGGCTGGTGTAAGTGTTCTGGGCCTGCTGAAGGTAGGCTGGGCTAAGCCGTGAACTTTGGTAGTTTTAGTGTATTAAGTGCATTTTGACTTAAGATGTTTTCAGTGTGTAATGGGTTTATCAGGACATTACCCATCCTAAGCTGGGGAGCATCTGTATAAGAAGCTCTACATATTGATAATCAATAATCAAACAAAAAGCCTCAGCAGAAACTGGGCAAAGGCCTTAGACCTTCTGCAGTAGGAGATATCAGAATGGTCATTGTCATTAGTCGTCAGGGAAATGCACATTAAAACAAGTGGGACACACTACACTTTTGTCAGAGTGACACAAATTCAAAATCCCAACAGCACCCAGTGCTGGTGAGGGAGTGGCATGGCAGCTGCTGCAGGCCCCGGCAGGGTGCACGTGGTGGATGCTCTGGAGAGCTGTTCAGCAGCTTCTTAGAAAGTTCACCTGATATGTCTACCCTGGCACCCAGCAGTGCCCCTCCTAGGTTTTACCCGAGAGAAATGAGAATGCAGGTCCACAGAAAGATCGTGCAGGAATGTTCACGGCTGCTTTGTTCATAGTAGCGCAGAACTGTAAGGAACCCACATGTCCAGCCACAGGAGATTAGGGTGTTCACACAGAGCAATAGTCCTTGGCAACTCAGAGGAGCAAATGGGCATGCTGGAGGTCAGGGAGGCGTTTCCTGCTGAGGCTGTGCCAGTTGAGGGCACCAGTGCTGCCGACAGCCTCTGTGGCGCCTGCTAAGTGTGAGCAGGACAGGCCACTGTGGGGGTTCTCAAGCTGCCCGTACACACACTGTGGAGCCTCAGGTCGGGTGAAGTGCCTTCTCTGTGCAGAAGTGACGAGCTGGCTTCTCTTCCCTCCCTGCAGGCACAGTTGGTGTACAGCTTCCAGGCCTCCACGAGTACGGCGCTGTCGGCTCCGCACACACCGCCACGGCTGCTATGTGGGCCTGCCAGCACTGCACCTTCATGAACCAGCCGGGCACGGGCCACTGCGAGATGTGCAGCCTCCCTAGGACTTAGGCTCCGGCCCACTGTAGCCTGGAGCCTTGCGCGACATGTTCCCTGTACAGCCCCACTGCAGGCAGCCCTGAAGGGGCGGGGGCTGGCTACCCTGGGGTCTCTGACCCACTGAAGCTTCTCAGCACCGTTCTTCCCTGGAGAGACGGAGCCACGGCTGGTGGTCTGCAGGCTGAATACAGTCTCCAAACTGGAAATGCAGAGCGGCCCCTCCCGAGAAGGTCCCACATGCCTCACCCAGTTATTGCAGCCCCACTGCAGTGGAAGGACCAAGCACCTCTAAGTCATCACCTGGAATTGGGGTGCAGGGCCAAGTCACTGCTGCCATCCAGCTTTCTTCTTCCTTTTTGATGCTTCCTATACCCCCACCCCCACCCCCGTTTTTTGGGTTGGGAGCGCTTGGTTGCCTCTGTGTCCGGTTGTTCCAGGCAGAAGCCCTGCCTGTGGAGGCCGCTTTTCCTCTTGCAATAGCCATCGTCTGGTGGACACTCGAGTGGCCTCTTGTCTGCTTGATCCACAGGTTAATTTGCTGCCCACCCCTTTCCTCCTCACCTAACGTCCAGGTGGGATTTTAGAGTCTGCATTGGTTGTAATAACAGTTATCAGTAGTTCCTGCCCAGAAGACTTTTATTTATTTTTTTTAAGATAAAAACTGCACCAAGGGCGGGGGGGGGTGAGAGTGACTAGTTCCCACTTCCTTCCTTCCTTTAGTGAAGCCCCTTGTGGGTGTGTTCAGGGTGGGTGAGTGTGGGTGGGGGTACTGTAGTCAGTTCTCTGAAGTAAACCTCAGTGCCTGAGATTTTTCTACCAAGCCACACAGCTGTGACAGATGTCAGCATGGCAAGCTGAGCAGGAGCAGAGTGGTGGCTCTTGCCCAGCAGGCGGTCCCCCCAGATGGCCCAGGTGGGTGAGCTGGGTGCCCAGGACTGGCTCTTCTGGTCCCCTGCCCCACGCAGTGCTCCTCTTCCCACTGCCTCGCCTAGCCCCTGGCCATTGAGACGGGCCTTGGGGGAGGGCATTAGGGGCCTGGCCTCTTGTGAGGGCACCTTGGGACCTCTGTGGGGCACTGACCAGTTAATACTGTACTGACAGTGTGAGGTCTGGGCAGTCCAGATCAGGGTCATGGTGGGGTCTTACATGTGTGGTCTCTGAGTTTTCTCTGTAGCTGGGCTGTGGCATGGCCCTTCCCTCAGGGGAGTGTGGGCATCTTGATGCCTCTTTGCCTTAATGACAGCTGAATCTGAGCTGCACTGCGCCCATGGGAAAGGCCGGCCCAGCCAAACTGCTTGGGGACTTCTCTGTCTGCCCCGGGGGTTCAGTCCTGTGACCTCGCTCATCCTTGGCACTGTGGACAAAGAACACTTGCCTGTCAGGTTCTCATGTGACCAGGGCTGTGGCTGGTTGTGCACCTGGCATGGGACCGCAAGTGGAAGGCCCAGGCAGTTCATCTGCTCCTGGGACTCAGGGCTGATTGGCGAGGCCAGGAGAGGTGGGGAGCAGCCAGGCTGAAGTAGACTTCAGTGGCAGTCATCTCCCTCCTGAAAGCTGCCCTGGCTGGAGCTTCACCCTCTGTCTCATCTGGTCCCACAGATCAGCCATGAGACTGGATGGCCTGGGTGCCCCGGGGCCCTTTGCTTACCTGTGTGTTCCAAGGACATTCATGCTAATTCCGTTTCCCACCACCGGGCAGGCGCTGGGCAGCACAGACCTCTGGAGACCTCGCCGCCACCGCTGTCAACACCAGTTCCTCTTCCATGCGCTGTCATCTTTATCCACCAAGCTAGTTTCCTTGTGTCCTCAGCCAATGTTTTCCTCACCTTGAAGTTCTGGCATCCACATAACTCATGTTTTCTTTTGTCTTAGCTAAAGAAAAAGCGTGATTTCTCGGTTCTGATTCTGAGTTACTCTTTGTTCAGTAATGCACTTTATTTCATTGTCCAAAGAAAGTTGGAGCCAAATGCACAGGCTTGGGGGTGAGCTCTGCCAGGGGTTCAGGTCCTGGGTGGCTCAGCCACCTCCTCTTAACAGGGGGCCCCCAGCCCCACATCTCCACCCCTGCCCTCAGTGTGGACACATCTGCCCATGCCAGTAGCCACCTAACCCAGAGGGGGTTGACCGAGCGCACACCTGCCCAGGTGAACACACAGTAGTTACCACATCTCCTGGCCCAGAGAGGAGGTGGGGTCTTGCCCCAGCCTGCCAGACCTCAGCTCACTTACCACCAGTCTGCTTCTAAGATGTAGGTATTTCTGCTGTGGCTCTGCCTTGGGCTGACAGGTGTGCACTGCTGGGTTGGATTAGCATTACCCTGGCCCCAGCCCTGCAGTGGAACCTAATAAAAGCACCTGAAGTGACTGCCCCGCTCCCCGTGTGTTGTTCTATGCACTGAACAGTTGTCCACGAGTGCCTGGCATCTGTTCTGTGTGGGATAATTTGATAAACTGTTCCCTTGAGATGTCACCATTTGCTGCTGTGTTTGGACCAAAAAGGTAGGGACCCCACTACCCCAACCCGCTCCTGCCCTGCCTGGCCTCCTGACACTCTTCCAGTTTAACATTTGCGGAGAGGAGCAGTGTGTCCCATGTTAAAGGCCTGGCCTCTCAGACATCTTTTCTGCCTCTTCCCCTTACCCCCCAGCCCTGTTGGCCAGGTGGCTGCTCCTGGGTCTCTGTCGTTGGATGGGTGCACATGGCCAAGCAGCAGAGGGAGGCCAGTCCAGGAAGCCCCAGACTGCACAGGCGCAGCCAAGAGTGAAGCCTGCAGGCTGGCATGCAGCCTCCCTGTGCCTGAGTTACCTTCCTGTGTGGCTGCAGAAAGCATACTGCGCATGCTCTCTGGTTGGGCACCAACCTTGGCATCCACTGTTTAGCTCCACTTTGTCCTTTGGTCAGGTGATTCATTGGCATGAATCACCTCTCCTGGCATGTTTCTCCTCTCGCTGCTGGGTCCTTGCTGCCCCCAGCACAGCCCGCAGGGCACTCCCCCAGTCTGGTCTGTGATTATGCAGGTTCTCCCTGTAATTTGTCCTTAAGATGATACTGACTCCAAATTTGGCATGAGCTACACCGCCCTTCAGGGGTGTGCCCTGCTACCTCAGGCTCCCTGCTGTGAGGGTGTATACCACCTCACCCACCCATGCAGAGACGCCTCACTCACCATCACCCAACACTGGCCAAGGGCCGGCCAGGAAGCGTCCTGAGCCCTTTCCTTGTGTCGGGTAGGCTCTGTGATCACAAATCCTGTCACAGAATATGAGGCTGGGCTTGGGGCTGACAGCCTGCTAGTCCCCAGGGCAGAGGAGTGGCCCACAAGGGTGAGGCCTGTGCAGTTCAGCTTGCCTCCAGCCCAGTCCACCTCTTCCCCCACGTGGTCATGTTCTCTAGGACAATCTTTGTGGGTTTTCTTCAATTTTGGTAGCCAGCCTGGGAAGATTAGGAATTGGTGTGACTCAAGGATTGTGGACAGTCTTGGAGGGTTAAACTTGGTGGTCCAGAAGACCAGCCGAGAATACTTGTGCACCCTGTGGGAAACTCAGACTGAAATGCCCTTCGAAAGGAGCATGTCCTCGCTTCTCAGTTCCAGAGGCCAAGTAAGAGCCGTCCTTCCTTGTGTCCCCTCCCCCCCTTCCCAGCACCAAGGACAGCATTTCCATCCAAAAAACCTTCAGCACAACCCTGGAAGCAAAAGTAGAAAAAAGACTCAGGTCCTGTCTGATCAGTGAAACAGTGGCTGTCTGTTGCCCTGGGGTTAGTGCCCACCCCAGCCTGAAAAGATCACAGCCTGACTCAGCAGACTCAGCTTAACTTCCAAGCCCAGGGAACAATTTTATGGTTGGGCCCCTTTCATGTGCCATGCCTGGCTGTGCCCCTAGACGCCTTTTCTCACGGGTGTCTGGCCCTGGAGCTTTTCGGATTGGCTTCTTGAAGGGGTAAGGGTGGATCCTTGGTCTTCCACTTTGTAAAGGCTACTGCAGGGATCCCCCAGGGTGGGCGAAGAAGGGACCCTGGGCCAAGCAGAGGCTGCTCTCGGGCAAGGAAGAGCGCAGGGCCGAGCTGGAAACCCGCTCCCTTCTGGGCTCCAGCTTTTGTGTAAATGCCTCGATTGGGTTTCGGAGCAGCTGCACCCTGCAGGAGAGGAGTCCAGCAGGGGAGGGGGTGGGGCAGCGCCCGCTCCTGTTGCCCGAGGAGCTCTGAGCCAGGACTCGGGCGGGGTGGAGCTGGGTTTAGACAGGAGTGCGCCCGCCTCCATGCCTGCACCCGCCAAAGGGATTCCGGCGATGGGGGCTGGCTGAGGGTGAGGGTGAAGCCAAGGCGGGACGCCTCCGCCCTCCCTTGCTGGACAGCTCTCCACTTCCGACGGGGCCGCAGCCAGCAGGGCACCAGGGCTCTGGGGACAGCTGCTGGCCAGAGAGCGGCCGGAGCTCTACTGTGGAGGGGAGACTCGAGACCCGGGGTTTCCCGAACGGCGCCCGCAGAGTGGACACCACCTCCCTGCGCCGGCGACAGGATCTGCCGGGCCCCGCTCCCCGCCCACTCCAGGGCCGTCCCCGCCCAGGTCCCGTCCCAATCCCCGCCCACTCCGGGCCCCGTCCCCGCTGCGTTGCTTTACGGCGGAGGTCGCGCTGCGCCGTGGGCGGCCGTCAAACGGCGCGGGCTACCTAATCCGGCCGTCGGGTTGCAAGATGGCTGGCGCCGCGCCTCGGGTCCACTACCTGGCGGACTTCTGCTGCCCGCTTGGAGGCCTGGCGGCAGGCAAGCCCCGCGTGCTGTGTCACGAGGCGGAGGTCTTCCTGTCCACCGGGGGCGAGCTGGTCTACGTGTACGACCAGCAGGGTGGGCTGCTGACTGTGAGCGCTGGGCCGGGGTGGGGCCGGGGCGGGGCCGAGGCGGGGGTCGCGCCGCCCCTGACGCGCTCCTCGCCCCGTGCAGGCGGCGTACAAGTTCCCCGCGCAGGTGTGGCACCTGGAGCTGCTGGCCCCGCGCAGGGCGCTGTTGGTGCTGTGCGCCCGGCGGGGCCTGTACTGCGTGCCGCTGGACCGCCCGAGCAGGTGAGCGGCCCGGGCGCCCACGCGGACGGCCCTGCGTACCGGCAGCGGCTTCGACTGCGCCTCCTGCTCGCAGGGCGTCCTGAGCAAGCGGAGCCCAGACGACCGAGTCTGCCTCCCGGGGCTCGTGGTCTGATCCTTCACGGTGGGCTTCTAGAAGTGGGAGGAGAGCCTGCGGTTGGTAGTGGCAGGACAGGCTTCGTGAACCCTCAGTTCGCGACTGGAGGAGACCGTCTGGGTCAGAAAGTGAGCCTGGGGCAGCCCGGCTCCTGTCCCCAGCGCACGGCCTGCCGGCTGCGGAGCTGGCGCTGTGACAACGTGTCTGCACTGATGAGAACTGTCAGTCCAGGTTGGTTTCGGAAGCCTCGGTACTTCCTATCAAGCTTGCTGAGCAGAGTCTCTGGGGCGAGTGGAAGGTGGCTTGATGGACAGACCACTGAAGGGCTGTGACAGTCACTGTGGGGGCCCATGATCCGACCTGCTCCGTGCCAGGTTATCGTTAAAAGAATGCGTGAACCCCACCCCACCTGGTTCTGACCAACCTTTTCGTTGTTCTCGGAGGTCTGCAAGCCAGGATAACGGGGACGACGAGGACGGTGAACTCCCTTCTCTTGTCATCCCTGTGGACCCAGACACCTGCGTCCTTCCAGATACCACACTGTGCGCTTTCACTGTGCTCAATGAAGTGTTTGTCACCTTGGCACAGGGCCCCACCCAGTGGAAGATGCAGCTGTTTGAGTGTCCCTTTCCTGGGGAGGACCCCCATCCAGGAGGCCAGATCGGTGAGGTGCAGTTATCAGTCTGCACACCCCCAGGCGGGGTCCCTGGGAAACCCGAAGTCCCCCGCTTCCTCCCGGTGCTCTGCTGTGCATTGCCGCCTGGCTCCCAGGTCCCACATGGCCACCTCTGGGGCTCCGGGGGCTTCATGCTGGAGGAGGCCCTCTTTGGCCTACTCTTTGGAGCTGACGCCACCCTCCTGGAGTCCCCGGTGATCCTCTGTGGTCTCCCCGATGGCCAGCTCTGCTGTGTGGTCCTGAAGGCCCTGGTCACCTCCAAGTCAGCCCCTGGTGACCCGAAGGCCCTTGTCAAGATCCTCCACCACCTGGAGGAGCCTGTCATCTTCATAGGAGCCTTGAGGACAAAGCACTGGGCGGCGGAGGAGGTGGAAAATGTGCACTCTGACTGCCTGGTGGCCCTTGGTCACCATGGCCGGACTCTGGCCATTAAGGCCAGCTGGGATGAGTCAGGGAATCTGGTGCCGGAGCTGCGGGAGTACAGCCTCCCGGGGCCTGTGCTCTGTGCTGCCTGTGGTGGGGGCAGCCGCATGTACCACAGCACCCCATCGGACCTCTGTGTGGTGGACCTGGCTCATGGAGGCACCCCCATGGACCCGGAGGAGCTTGACAGGCACTCAGGAGGCCTGCCCCCTCTGCTGTTCCCAACGAGCTTGAGCATCTGCAGCGTTGTCACTCTGTCTGTGTCACCAAGGGCACCTGAAGGTATGAGCTGCTGCTTAAACACAAAAATGCAAAACCTTGGGGTGGGACTGCCCTTTTTGTCTTCTGTTCCTGGCACATTCCTGTCCTTGCATAAGCCCATTGGGTGCAGGCTGATCCTCACCTGGCGCAGCCTGGCAGTTATTTCACCTCTCATCTCGGGGCGGAGGAGTGGCTGGTTTTGTGTGTTCTCCGTAGGTCTAGGGCAGGGGCTGTGCCCTTAGTTGGTTACAGACTCAGAGCATACTGCATCCGGGTGACCAGTGTGAGAGCGTTTCTCCTCACAGGTCTGACTTAGAAGGGGGTCCAGGGAAACTCCACTGGTTCAGATCAAGCCTTTATGTTCCTCCTAAAGGCTGGAAAACGCCCTCTCGAGTCACCGTGTGGTTGCCATGACCCCACTCTGGACTGAAGGCAGGTGGCATCATAGAGCTCTAGTTTTGTGTGTTTTCCCCAGACAAAGCCAGAGAGCTCTAGCTGTGTTTGCTGGGTGTTGGGGTATGAGGAATAGCTCCCCTCCCTGGTGTTGGTTTCCAGTTCAGGAGGCCTGTTAGTGCATGAATAAACCCTGCCATGGAAAACATTCACCACAAGAGAGGGGCTCTGAAGGGAGAAGCCACACTCTCCGCCAGAGGCAGGGAGGGTGGTGGGTGTGGCCGGGGCCCAGGGTGCCAGTGACAGCTGCATCCACTGACTGACCTCAGCTTCTTGGCCTCCCCACCTCGGCAGAGCCATACTGGGTACAAACAGACCATACACAAGAGACAGAACCTCTGTCTCCTGGGTCTCCTTAAGGGGCATTCCAGGTCAGGGGACATCATGCTGTCCTTGGGGACCTTTTCCTCACTTGGACACTGGCCTTGGCTTTTTGCCAACATCAGTCCTGAAACCCAGAGGAAACATTACCCACTGTCATGACAGCTGGCCCCTCCCAGCCTGCTGACCCTCCCTCTGTGTGTCCATCAGGTAGTGCTGAACTCCTGGCCCTGTCTGCCAAAGGCCGCCTGATGACCTGCAGCCTGGACCTGAACTCTGAGGTGCCTGGCCCTGCCAAAATGACCAGAGCAGATGCAGGCCAGAGAATTAAGGAACTGCTCTCTGGAATTGGCAATGTCTCTGAGAGGTGAGCAGCTGGGCTCTGGCTCAGGCAGAGGCTGGTGCTGCAGTCCTCAGGAGGTGACATCCTTAGGGGAGCATGCCCTCTGGTCTCAGTGTCTTCAGGTGGGTTTCCTGGGTCTGGCTGTCCTCCAGGCCTGGGTGTCCTTGAGTGGTAACCCTGTTGTGGGCCCCGGACAGCGTGTGGTTTGGTGAAAGTGTGCATTTAAGGCCATTGCTCCATGGCAAGCCCAGCTGCCTCCAGAACACGAGAGAGACCTCCTACTTCTCAGCGCCCCCCATGCCTGTTTCCTGGTGGGAGCATGGGAGACCTCTCCTGCTGACTCCCTGCTCTCAGCAAAGGGTCCACCAGACTTTTCCTCTTACCCTCCCTCAGTGCTGGCCCACAGGGGACACCCAGAGAGAGAGCTGCTCTTCTCACGCCCCCCTTGACTTCTGTGGTTCTGAGAGCAAGGGTCCTGTAGACTCCAGGTCCCTGTGGTTTAGGGCTGTTTCCATAGTGCTGCTGTGCTCCTGGCTGTCGCTGTGAAGTGCTGTCAAAGAGAAAAGGGGCCAACTAGGAACGTTTGGAGACCCGGGGGTGGGAGACAGTGCCAGCCCCACCAGAGGCACTGTGTGGCTCCTGCATGGCCCTGACATGGGTGGTGGGCTTCTTGAGTCTGGAGGGTTAGCTCAGGTCCACTGATGGCATCCTCCGTCGTCTTCCTCTTGTGGCCTAGAGGAGGGGTTGGGTCAGACTGCTGAAGGCAGTTTCGAAAACTTTCCACATGGGTGGGGCAGAGAGAGATGCTCCCTGGGGCCAGAGGGGCTTGCTCCTCAGCCTTGGCGCACACCCCGCTGCATGCTTGTTGTGGAAACAGGTTCTGGTTCCTTCCAACCTTCGGGGTTAGGACGTGGTTTCCCTCTTCTTCCCCGCATGCCACATCTTCTGCTCTTTGCAGAGTGTCTTTTCTGAAGAAGGCAGTTGACCAGCGCAACAAGGCCCTGACGAGCCTCAACGAGGCCATGAACGTGAGCTGCGCGCTGCTGTCGAGCCGGGAGGGCCCCAGACCTGTCTCCTGCACCACCACCACTGCCTGGAGCCGCCTTGAGCTGCAGGACGTGCTGATGGCTACCTGCCTGCTGGAGAACAGCAGCGGCTTCAGCCTGGACCAGGGGTGGACCTTGTGCATTCAGGTGCTTTCCAGTACCTCTGCCTTAGACCTGGACTCCGCCAGCTCGGCTATCACCTACACCATGCCTGTGGACCAGCTCAACCCCGGCAGTCGGCGGGAGGTGATACTGCCCCTGGGCCCCGGCGAGAACGGCGTGCTCGACCTGCCTGTGACCGTGTCCTGCACACTCTTCTACAACCTTAGGGAGGTTGTGGGTGGGGCCCTCACCCCCTCAGACTCTTTTGAGGACACCTTTCTGGATGAGTGTCTTCCCACCGTCCTACCTGAGCAGGAGAGCGTCTGCCTACCCCTGGGCAGGCACACAGTGGACATGCTGCAGTGCCTGCGCTTTCCTGGCCTAGCCTCACCCCACACACAGGCCCCCTGCCCACTTAGTGCCACCACTGACCCTGTGGACACCTTCCTGGAAATGCTTCGAGAGCCGGGCAGTGAGCCAGCAGGCCCCGCCTCCCTGCGGGCCAGGTACCTGCCCCCATCAGCGGCCTCCATCAGGGTGTCGACGGAGCTGCTCAGGGCTGCCCTGGAGGAGGGTCACTCAGGTTGGTGGTACCGACTGGCCTGCCTCCGGCCTCCCCAGCTGTTCCTGGGCAGCCTTGGCCCCAGCCTTCTGAGCTCTGCTTTTAGTGAGCTGACTGTGCCCTGTTCTCTGTTCGAGTTGGCTGTCATGTTGCTCTCCCACCACGTTCTTTTAAATTGTGTTTAAAACTATTTATGGAAGTATAACCTAAATAGAAAAAAGTAGACATGTCACAAGGGAGCAGCTCGGGGCATTTCCACACAGTGAGCACCCAGGGTCCAGCTGTTGCTGACTCCATAGCTCTGGAACTAGTCAGAGGCCTGTCGGAGCTCTCTGCGAGTGGGTGGGTGTGCAGTCCGTTCTTGGTTGTGTCTGGCTTTCGCTCCCACTGTGTGTGTGTGTGAGACCCTTCGTCTGGTTGCGTGATGGCTATATCTTGTGGCAGGATAGTGTCCTGGTGGGTGGTTTCTGGATTTGGGCTTTTACAGAGAGAGCAGGTGCAGCCGTCCTCATGGGAGTGTTTGTGTCTGGAGTGGAATCACCTGCTCTTAGGAGCAGCCACTGTGAGCACTGGCAGTCCCTCTCCCAGAGTGAGGTTTTAATCCTTGATTAATCAAATTCCTGACCGCCACCCCACTGTAAAACTCCTTCATCAGAGAAAGTCAGGGGCTTGGTCTCCTTCCTTCCTCCCGGTTAACGGGCTGGGCTCCCTGCTTGGGTGGGGCTGGGGCACCCGGGATGTATAGGTGGCCCTGGGAGGGGACAGACAGTTTGAGGTGACCACCCAGGTGCTCATTGGCACCTCTCTCCCCCAGGTGTGTCCTTGTGCAGCGCCACCCTGCAGTGGCTCCTCGCAGAGAATGCTGCCGTGGATATGGTGAGGGCCCGAGCACTGTCCTCCATCCAGGGAGTAGCCCCAGATGGCACAGACATCCACCTCATCGTCCGTGAGGCAAGCAGGGGTCGGCTCGCCTGTCTGTGGGGAGATGGGCCTCAATGCCAGCAGTTCTCAGAGAGGGGTCCCTGCACCTGCAGCACCAGCATCACTGGGCAGCTGGGGCAAAATCAGACTCTTGGCCCCACCCAAACTGACCCACTTAGGGGGTGGGGCCCAGGGGTCTGTTTTCACAGGCCCCCCAGAGGATTCTGATTTGTGATCAAGTTTGACAGGCATGGCTGTGATGGTTGCCCTTTGTACTCAAGCATACTCCACTCAGGCAGGGACAGCCTCGTACTCAGGTGTCCCTGAGGACCAGCCCCCACTCCCTGCACATTGCTGAAGTCATAGCATTTCCCAGCTAGACCACCAGAGAGCGCTGGGCCCCATCGCAGAAGCCACTAAAATGGGGCTGCTGGTTCCCCAGCCACTCCCTCTCATATGGACTTTCCTTCCTGGGACCCTTGTGGCAAAAGGGCCTGGGGTCACATACCACTGTCAGAGGCTCTTGGGCAGTAGCCCAGGCTGCCAGGACCCATGTGTGTGCCTGAGGATGGTGGGTGGAGACTGCCGGGGCTCGGAGTCTATGCCTGGAATTGAGCCACGTGCCCTGGGAGCCATGGCCTCGCTGCCTGCTGTGCAACCCGTCAGGCCAGGTCAAGGCCAGTGTCTAGGATGGGGCGTCCCCAGGCCCTGATGCTGGAGTCTAGCGGTGGCTCTGCAGGTCAGTGGAAGGGGGGTGCTTGCAGCCCCATGGAAGAGCTTCTGGTAACATGGTCCTTCCTAAGATCCCCAGGTCCCAGGGTCTTGCCTTGTGTCCTGTGTATAGAGAGCAAGCCAGGGCTTCCTGGCTCTCAGTCTGTCCTTGCCAGACTTTGTTCTCCAGCTCAGTGCGGTCAGAACCTCCTGAAGGGCTCTTGGTTGGCCATGGATAGGCCCAGTGGCTCCCTGTGTTCACACTTAAAGTCCTGACCCTGCTGTCTGAGGTGATCCGTGATGCCTGGCTTTGCAGGGGCCTCCAAGGGCATGGGCAGGGTTCATGTGCAGCCAGTCCACCCAGGCGTGATCACAGCAGTCGCTGCATTCTGGAGCACATGCCAGTCTGGCTCATGGCCCTGGAGTGGATTCAATAGGTCTGGTTTCTGAAGGACAGGAGTCTTTCTGGACACATCTGTCTCTAAATGGGCAAATTTCTTGCTGTTCATTGGCTGGCTCGTTCTTCAGAGAAAAGACCCAGCCTGGAGGGGGCCCTTTTGCACAGATCCCTGTCTGCCACCAGGGTGTAGAGGGGCAGTCTGAGGCAGGGAGTTGGGGCCCCCAGGGCCTCACTGCTGCCAGCTTGGGAGGCTCCTGTATTGCCCGAGCCACCCTTGGGACAGTAAGTGAGGCTCCCCCTATGTTGCAGGTGGCCATGACTGACTTGTGCCTGGCAGGGCCCCTCCAGGCCGTGGAGATCCAGGTGGAGAGCTCATCTCTGGCCGACATCTGCAGGGCACACCACGCCATCATTGGGCGGATGCAGGTACGTCGGCCACCTGTACCTGGCTGGGAAGGAGGCTCTAAAGAGTTGTGGGCAGCTCGTGAGTTCCTGGCATGGGACTGCGCAACTGTGGGCAGCCTCAAGGGGTGGCAGGAAAACGTACCCCATCTCTGCTACCCAGTCCATGTTGTGCAAGTGAGTTGTGGGCAGCGGGAGGCATGTGGGTGAGCTGCCCCCTGGGGGTCCCCTTGATCCTTTCTGCGGGCATCCTCAAGTCCAAGGACTGCCTGAGCCCACGTGGCCAAGAGGTTTCCATTTGTTACCTGCGAGGTCAGCCTGCAGCTTCCTCGCTTCTCCTGGCTGAGCAGAGGCTGTGTGAGAGGCCGTGTCCTGGGCATGGACCCAGGACAAGCTGTCTGCTCGCCCTGAGCTGCACATTCTTGCCAAGAGAGCAGACAGCAGCCACTGCCACTTGCAGCACTCGGGGTTCCTGGTGCCGGCGCCAGCCTGGCCAATGACTTCTGGCGCTGAGAAGCATCTCCCCGCAACTGTAATGAAAGTCTACATGGTACCCTCAGCAGGGTGGCCCTGTCACCACCTGCCTGTTCAGGCTATGGAGTGGCCTTGGCCCTCAAGGAGGGGTCTGCAGTGGCGACTATAAATCCGTTGTGAAGGCTGTTCCAGTGCGGCCCTGCGGCAGCCTCCCCAGGGAACTCACCAGAGCACACTCCCTGGTTTGCAAGCTGAGCCTCAACGAGCCTTCCCGAGGCCAGCAAGGCTCTGAGTGCCACTGCTGCTGGAACCCGCCAGTGCACTGAGACACACCATGATCCCAGGCCCTGCCTGGCCCATGTGGGTGGGCAAGCACCTCACGAGAGCTCAGATGGTCCACCCTGGTGGTCAGATCCCACAGTGCTGTGACCCCACCAGGACCCCAGAGATCATTTTATGGCCGCCCCCAGACCCTGATCTTTTCACGTACAGCCATGACCTCACTGTGACCCCAAAGATTACCTCTTGTGGTGCCATGGCAGGGCTGGCCATAGTGCAGCGCGTAGCTTCATGCCTAGGCTCAGGAGTCTAGTCCTGAGCGCTTTGAGCTGGGGGTGGTTTCTAGGGCAGTGGTGTTGCCTGTCAGAGGAGGCTCTGCCCACTGGGAACCCAGCCTCAAGAACATCCCCATCCCCTGCCGAGAGCACAGATCTAGCTTCTGGTTTCTGGTAAGGACACCTGTTGTACGGGGTAAGGGTCCATCCTCGTGACCTTATCTTAATTTGGTCATCTGCAGAGACCCCATTTCCAGGTATGGGCACATTCTGAGCTACTGGGGTTAGGACCCTGTGTATGAGTTTGAAGGGATGCAGGCTGGCCTGTGGCAGGGAGCTGCTTGCATGTGCTCCCTTGACGAGTCTTTCTGTCCTCTGACAGCGAGACGCCACGGCCTGTGCTGCGGAGGTGTTCTGACACCAGCACTGACCGCAGCTCAGCATCTCAGGGTGCTGCTGGGATGTGCAGCGTCTGTCGTGGGCAGCTGTCCCTGGAGTGTCGGGATCTCTTCTGAAGTCACTTTACCTCAGGGGATCATTGGTAGCCCCTGAAGAGGCCATCGGGGGCCTCACTGTCCAGACCTGTCTGAGAAGTCACATCTGAGCCTGGGGAGCAAGCTGAGCTTGCTTCAGAAAGTGGGGGTGGGCCCTGCTGAGTGATTAGCACATGGGCCAGGTCGGGGGGCCAGGAGGGACAAGGGGAGAAAGGAGAGAACCAGCAGGAATTCATTGCTGAGCAGCTCGCAGCTGGGCTCATGTGTTCCGCTGCTCTGCAAGGAGCGAAGGAGGGGTCCTGGAGGAGCCCACGGGACAGTGGGACAGAGTAAATGGAGCAGACATCAAGGTGGGAGACGAGATGGAGGGTTTTGGAGCATGGGAGACAGCAAGAGGGAGAGGACAGGTGCCGAGGCCCAGCCAGCCTCCAGGAACAGGTGGGGGAAGTGCCCCCGTCCAGCGTGCCCCCCCATGTCTCCCAGATGATGGTCATGGCGCAGGCTGCCCAGCGCTCCAGCCCACCTGACCTCCGAGTGCAGTATCTCCGCCAGATCCACGCCAACCACGAGGTGAGGTGCCCAGTGCCCCGTGCAGCCCCCACCCACCTGGGTACAAGCAGTGTCCCCAGCCGGACCCCTCTGGAGACACACACACATGCTCAGATGGTGCCAGCCTAGCAGGGCCTGCTGAGTCCTCCCAGGGTAGGGGGCCAGGTTGGAGCAGTCAGGTCTGCCCCCTGCTTCCCTTGTCCTGCCAGTTCCACCTGGAGGCACAGTCTCCTTGGCCCGTAAGGTCACAGATGAGTGTTTTTTCTTGAGGCACCCACCACCCTAAGGACGGATTTGCACGTCGTGTGTCCCAGAGAGACACACGGGACCTGAGCTGTGGTTGCCCTGCCTGCAGATGCTGCTGCGGGAGGTGCAGACCCTGCGTGACCGGCTGTGCACGGAGGACGAAGCCAGCTCCTCTGCCACTGCCCAGAGGCTCCTGCAGGTGTACAGGCAGCTGCGCAGCCCCAGCCTTGTCCTGCTGTGACCGGGGCCTCCCTCCTCACTTCCTCCGGCCCTCTCTGACACCCACAGTGCCTTCGTGGTTTTACAGAGAAAAACCTGGAACGCGAAAGGCTCCTTTCCCGGCACTAGACTCAGGAGGCACACGCTGGCCTGGCTAGAGCCGCGGAAGGTCAGGGAAGGCGGGTTTGGCCACCGTGGAGGAGAAGGCACAAGCGAGTGCACAAGGGAAGTGGAACGTGACGCAGGGTCTTCTCGGACAAACCAAGAGAGCTTCTGGGCCCCATTGGGCTCTCCGTTGTCCATCCCCCACCCTGGCCTGGGCTGCGTGTCCTCTGTCCTCATCACTCCCGCCCTCGTGCCCAGCAGCTGCTGCATCCTCTGTCTCGTCACTGCTGGGCAGTCTTTCTGCCCAAACCATCAGAGCCACATCTCAGCGTCCCTCCACTGACATGCTAGGGCCCCGACAGGTGGCGAGGGAGAAACAGGGTTTCCGGGGCTGAGACTTGGGTGGGAGTGTGGCTGCGTTGTTCTCACGGCTCCTGCCTCGCTGCCAGAGCACCAGGCCACCCTGCCAGGCAGCACCGCCCACACCTGCCCAGCTGCCCACTCTGGCGTCACCAGGTGGGTAGACGTTCCCAACCACCAAAGCACAAGGACCGTGAAGGGGTCCCTGCAATTGCCAGTGGCTTTGTGCCAGCCCAAAGAAAGTGGCCGTGGCCAAAGCGCTTGAGGTGCTGGCAACCTCAGGGTCACTCAGGGTGGTGCAGAGGCCCAGGGAGCCCTGTGTCCCAGTCCCCCAGCCTCTTCCCTTAGCCTGGGCAGCAGCCCAGCTCTCGGTGCTGGTGTTTTCACTCTGGGGAGGGTGGTGACTGTCTTCCTGGACCCCCAATGCGGTGCTCTGCGCCCACTCCTGCCGGAAGTGCTGTCCGCGGTGAGCACGCTGCCACGGCTGGGAGGTGCTGCTTTGCTGTCACAGACAACCTTTCCTGTGGAGTTTCAGGCCTCGGCTGGTGTCTTTACTCACGTCCACCCTTGCTCAGCCCCACCCACACTCTCCTGGTCCCCTCTGGGCTCCCGCCAGAGCCACTGCTCCTCTGGGTGTTGAGCCCCACCAGATTCTCCTAGGCCCTGTGGCCAGCAGGGAGTGCCCAGCAGTGGGTGACACCCCAAGGAAGACCCTTCCCTGCAGTGCCCAGTTACCACCAACAGGGGCTGCCCTGGCTGTTCAGGACATGAGGGTCTGTCCTGTGCGAGCTGGTCCCCACCCTCGTGTCCACCTCCATGGAGGCAGAGGGGCCAGCAGAGCGCTCCAAGTTGGCGTATGTCTCCCTCTCAGAGCTCGCCCATCCGAGGGGGGAGAGGGGTCTCCAGGGAGGGAAGACAGGAAATGGGGTGGGCTCAGCTTCATGAGACCCTTTGGAGTCTCCTACACACCCGGCCCTTTTAGCAAGGGCTGCCATCTCATTAGTTAGGAGTGCCACCTTCCCCAGGGCTCACCGCGGGCCTCTGCTGGCCTGGGAGGGGCCTGCGCTCCTTAACAGCCTGTCCATAGCTGTTTCCAGGGCCACCCTGCCCCCTCCCCATGTGGGAGCCTCCAGCTCCAACCACTGCCCTGTGCTCCTGCCCTTGTTCTGAGTAGCACAGGGGGATGCAGTGGCCAACTCAGCCCCTGCATCTGAACAGACAGGGCTCTGGAACAGACAGCCCTTTATGAATGGGCAGAGGAGTGCACAGGGGCCTGCCCTGGAGAGGAGTGATACGTCTCGGGTTGTGCTGGCTACTGTGCCTCAGACTTGATGCCTCTCAGTGTTCCCAGGCCCTGCCCCAATGCCCTTCCCCTCGCCATCACAGGCCACATGGATCTCAGAGCTGATAGATATGGGTCGCCTGTAGGGCTGACCTACCTAGATCCAGCTAGATGCCAGCAGGTCGCAGGAGCCCAGAAACTGGAAGAGATGTCCCCAAGGGGCCCTGCCTGCCCTTCTGCCCAGAACAGCGATGCTGTCCAACTTCAGCTATGCAGGGGATCAGGGGTCACCAGCATGGCATGTGGAAAGGCAGACACCAGAAGGAGGTCACCCCTTGGGCGCTCCAAGAGCCAGCAGAGGCTTCCCGCCGTGTAGTGCCCGACCCTCTGTTGGGGTGTCCTCCAGGGTGCTTTGGAGGCACCCGTGCCGGCCTGTTTCTAGTTACACAGGAGCAGCAGTAGAGCGAGAGGTGGCTCTGCCTGCTGGCCGGAGGCCTGCGTGTGCAGACGCGGGACGGTGATCCAGAGCAGACAGTCTTAGGTCAGGGGTGCACATGGTAGTCTCCAGAAGGAGAACTGCAGATGCATACTCAATCCCAGAGAGGATGTGAAGTGAAGTAGAAATTTGACAGCAGGAGAGGTAGGACAAAAAGAAAACAGGCCACAGGACAGCGGGCCCTGCACTGGGCTGTCCACAGGAAACCCACTGGCAGCACCAGACACGATAAGAGCGCAGGGGAGGCCTTGGCTTCGGGAGGAGATGCCGCTCTGTGTCAGGCCCTTCCCTGGGAGGTGGGCGGCCAGCTGGCTGAGGAGGGGCTCCAGCAGAGGCTTGGACACAGCTCAGGGTGTGTTGGCCCTCCACCTTTCCAGCCTTGGCCACCTGCTCCCACCCAAGTTCTGGCATGACATTGATGCCTCATGGTGCCTTGGCCCAGCCTGTGAATGGGGTGAGAATAGCTCCTTCTCGCCACTGCAGACACATGCCTGGAGACTACCTGAACCGGGTGTCCACCCACCTTGGCCTCAGTAGGTCTCTCCCCATCCCAGCCTGAGGACTTCCAGGTCCTCTTCAGGCCTGCCCCTGCCTCCTGCCTCCATCCCTGGCTGCAGGGTATGGATGCGGGGCTCCAGTGAGAGTCAGTCTGAGTAGGGTCTGTCGTGGCCATGCAGGGAGACCCTCTCCTCCAGACCCTGTGGAGTGAGGGGATTGGAGGGGACAGGCTCCAGCCACTGTGGCTTCTGATGCCTCCATCTGCCTCAGGCTTGGCCACTACCAGGGACCACCTGCTCCTCGCCCACTCAGGCTCCTGGGGTCTGGTCCTCCAAGGCTTAACCCGCCCTGCCCACATGACCCTGGTCCGGAAAAGGACCACTGCTGGCTCTTCTTTGTTCCTAAGGCAAGGGGGCTGCCTTCCCAGCTGGTCCCCTCCACCCCAGGATGCCTTTTGGCCCCTTCCTCCCATCCCCATCTCCCCAGAAGTCAATCTACACTCTCTTTCTGCTGCCCCAGCTGACCCTCTACTTGGCTCGCTCTGCTGGACTCACCCCTCACTAGGCCTCACCTCCCCCGCGTAGCATACAAGGGCAGGGGCTGCCCAGGGTCTGGGAAGGGGCGTGGGCATGGGCAGGGGTGGCCTCGTCCGCCCCTGGGCTCTAGGCCTTGGCTCAGGCTGCCTCCCACCTCACCCCCCAACCCCACCTGCCCCAGGGCCTCAAGATCTGTGGCCCTGCCCCCAGCATGGGTGAAGTGCTGCCTAGTGGGAGTCCTTTCTGGGTGCCAGCTGGCTTGAGGAGACAGGTGGGGGAACCTGTGGGGCTCCCGGAGTAAGTGCATTCCTAGTCCTGCTTGGGACGTGGGTTTGGGGACGGGCGTGGCTTCCCAGGTCTCCCTAACACCGTACCCCTGGGGGAGAGAAGCAGTGATGTGAGGACACGCTGAGTCCACAGGCCCTAACCCGGGGCCTGGAACCAGGCTTCTCGAAGCTGCCCCGACCCCGCCACCCACCACCCCCGTCCGGCCGAGGGGACGTGCGGGGGATTCTCTCTCGGTCTCAGGAAAAAGCGGAGTCCTGAGGCATGACAGCAGCTGCGACAAGGGACCAGAGGAAGCCCAATGCGGAGGCTGTCCAGGAGGTGTGAGGGCAACTGCCCACGGCAGGCAGGGACCCCCGACGGGAGGGGCGGGCCGGGGCCAGGGAGGGACCGCAGCGAACCCCGAAAAGGCCCTCCGCGCACGTCCCCCGCCCCGAGCGGCGCCAAGCCCAGGAGCAGCAGCTGCGGGACAGACGCGTTTAATGCGGCCGCGGCCTCAGTACTCCCAGAGCGCGACCCCGGCCGGCGCGTCCGCGTCCGCGCGCAGCAGCCCCGAGGCGCCGCCGCGCAGGTACTTGCCGCTGCGGGCGCGGATGGCCAGGCGGCCGCGCTCGCGGAACTCGAAGAGGAAGTCCTCGGCGCGCTCGCCGTCGCTGCACACGCTGCCGTGGCTGCCGGTGTTCCAGAAGCCGCCGCCGCGGCCTGCGCGACCGGGAGGGGGCGTCGGCCCGGGCGCCGCTGCGCGCCCCGCACCGGCGCGCCCCCTCCCCCTGCGCGCCCTGGCCCCGCCCACGCCCCCCCGCGAGCCCCGCCCCCGGCTCCGCCCACGCCCCTTTGTGCTCCGCCTCCGCGGCCCCCGCGCGCACCTCGGATCTGGTAGGCGCCGTCGCTGAAGCTGAGGTGGAAGACGTCGTAGACGGAGCGGTTGGTGTCCAGCTGGTTGGAACCGCGGTGGTGGCAGACGAAGCCGTCCAGGCCGCGCAGCACCAGGAGGGGCCGGTTGATGAGCTTGAGGATGAACTCCTCGTCCTTGCCTGGCGGGGAGAGGGCGCTGCTGGGGCCGCCCTTCCTGCCACCTTCCCTGTCTGGACCGGGTCTAGCGGCGCCCCTGGGGAGAGCCACAGCCCTGGACTTGGGCACCCGACTTGGGGACACAGATCTGCCATTGCCATTGCAACCTTGGCAAGGTGCTAAATGCCAGGGGGCCCTAGGGGTCCCCAAGTGTGCGGCAGAGATAAGGACGTTTTGGGCTCTCACTGCTCTCCTGATGTCAAAGCCAGTCATCTGGACTGGCAAGTATGACTATTGCCAGGACAGCAGCAGTTCCACGGAGAGGGCAAGGGGCCAGCTCTTGGTGTAGATGGAGTCTCCGGGCTGGCACTGGCCGTGGGTAGAAAACCCAGCCCCAGCCCCCCAGGCAGGCAGGGAGTGCGCACCCACAAAATCGCTGATAGCTGCCAGCTGCCCGTTCTTCTTCATGCACACATAGCGCCCATTGCTGGCTTTGAGTGCCACCCGCCGGCCACGCCACTCCATCTCAAACAGGGTGTTGGCAGAACTGGAGGGAGCAGGGTAAGGTCCCCTCAGTGCAGCTGGAGATTGGGGTACAGGGTCTAGCCTCCCCATCTCCCTCTGGTCCCAGGGGGTGGGACAGGAGCCTGCCTTCCCCTGACACTCTCACCACCAGTAAGAGCTACTGCCCCCCACCCCGGTGGTCATTTCCCCTGACTGCGCTGCTACAGTGGCCCTTGTTGAGGTGGAAGTGGGGAGGTGTGCACTCACACTTGTGTGGCTGTGGCCTGAATACCCCCATGGGTGACCAGGGTCCAGTAGCCCCCGGTGCTGCAATAGAAGGTGCACTTCTTTGTCTCCTGGTCAATTTGCATCAGGAAGGTCTCATGATCCAGTTCTTCGTCCTGATTGGCTGAGACGTTGACCCCTGGAGGGAGGAGATGGGGAAGCCCCTCACCCCTCTCCTGGGGCGGATGGGGAGGCGCGCTTTGGGGGAACCCTTGAAGCCAGAGGGGGTCTCATCTAGAACTCTCTGGACTTGAGAAGATCTGGAAGGCATCTCTCAGAGGGTGGGGGAACCCTGCCCCAGGAACCTATGGCACTCTGTGGACCCCTACACACTGACCCCCAAGGGACCCCTGACCCAGCTCCTGCCACCCCCAGGAGCCAGGCCCTTCCGTGCCAGCAAATCCTCCACTCTCTGCTAATCAGAGGGTAATCTGCCCTGTTCCCTCGACCCAGGACTTACCCCAGCCTCTATTTATAACCCACTCCTAAGCTGCTGAGTGGGCACAGTGGGGGGTCTGTCCTTCCCCACACCATGGCCTAGGTCACAGCCAGGGACTAGGGACCACCCCCGGGCACTAGGCAGGGGCCGGTCTCCTGTCACCTCTGTGGCCTCCCCACTCGCATGTGCTTAGTCTCCCAGGATCCCTGGTGGAGGACCAGGCCACCCAGGGTGGGGAGCCGCAGGCAGGCACCAGGGCCTCCCCGGTATCTTCCCATCAACTGAGTCCGTGGCTTCCTCCCACACACCGCACCCCTGTTTCCATGGCAGCAGGTAACTTTGAGTGGCGTGACAGATTGCAGAGCCCCCATGAGGGCCTGAGGGTGGGGGCCAGACCCTGTCCAGCCTTGTCACCAGGGAAGGAAGGGCGCCAGGCAGCAACCCAGAGTGGAGGGGCTGGCATCTGCTGCCTTTCACCAGCTCCCAAAGCCCCCAGGCGGGGTCTCCCTCACACTGATCACTGCCCCAATGCAGAGCAGCAGCCGGCAGCCCAGCACTTGACCACTGTCCCCACCGCCGCCAGCTCTGCTGTCCCAGCCCAGGATGGCAGTGAGCAAAACAGACAACAGCCCCTGCCCTCGTGGCGCTTAGAGTCAGCGGGGAGTGACAGACAGCACAGAAGTCTGTGGGTCCTGGTGGGGAGCAGGTGCCTGAGGTGAGAGCCGTCCCTGCAGGCGTGAGGGGGTAGCAAGGCCAGAGGTCCTTGTGGGGCCCGCTGCCACACCCTCTAATGGCTCCTGTCACTGTTGCATCTACCAGGCCAGCACTGGCAGTGTGTCCCCAACATCAACCCGCACACCTCCGGACAGGATGCTGTCCAGGGGCCTTCCCCACACAGCCTCCTGCTTCTAGGGAGCTGGCCCCACAGCGGCGGGAGGGGCGCAGTCCGGGCTGGTCTGGGCAGTGCTGGGCATTGCTGGTTCTGCCCCCTCCGGAGGGGCTGGCCGAGCAGCGTGGGGTGGCCGGTGACCTTGAAGGAGTGTCTGCTAGGATTTAGGGCTTGTTTTCTTACTCCTAAGAAGACACAAACAGAGCCAGGGCTCCTTCTTCCTCTAGACGTGTCCTGTCTGGACGTGGGGCCTGGAGCAGCGGCAGCAACGTCGTGAACATGAGGGTGTCACCGAGGTGAGAGCTGACCCCAAAGATGGTTCAGCCTGGAGGTCAGAGGAGAGAACTCCGGCGCCTGCCTGGACTCCCACTGCCCCACGGCCGCCGGGCTCTCGTGTGTGACAGAACCAATGTCCCTATCGCTCTGGACACTCTGTGGCCAGTGTTCTGTCACTGGCAGCAATAAACACTGACCCCTGTGCCACCCGTCGGCACCTCCGCGTCAGTGAAGGTGGCAGTGGGCAGACTCTGGCTGACAGAGCAGCAGAAGGTCATCAGGAGGGGGAAGCAGGCAGACCCGGTGCTCACAGACGCCGGGGGACGAGACGGGTTCAGGGGCGACTTGAATCAAGGCGCAGCCGCGGCACAACCCACCGCCCCAGCTGCCTTGGAATCTCGGGTGACATCCGCCTCCCCCACGACCGCTTCCTCCCGTCACTGGTTGCCAAGTGAAAGTTTGAAACATCTGCTAGGCCGGGTCATGTGCCCCCAGCCTCGTCGGCAGGGAGGCCAGTGCTGGTCCTTCTGCGTCTGAGGCAGGAGGCGGGGGGGGGGGCGCCTCTCAGCAGGGGGTCTCCTATCAAAGGAGCGGAGTCAGATGCAGGGCAGCAAGGGACCGAAATGTGGTCCCCACGGCCACCACCCTCCTCCACCATCACCTCCACTGCCATCGTCACCTCCGCCACCACCTTCCCCTCCACCACTGTCACTAACATCACTGCTACCATGCTCACTCCCACGGCCGCTGCTTTCGCCACCACCATCACCACCCTGAGTCTCTCTCACAAGCTGTCTGCTAACAAATACGTTCGTGTCCAGCGTTCCCTTTGACTCTCAGAGGAAGCTTTCTTTCTTTTTCTCTTTTTTTTTTAAAGATGACAGGTAAGGGGATCCGAACCCTTGACCTGGTGTCGTCAGCACCAGGCTCTCCCGAGTGAGCCGCGGCCGGCCTTGGAAGCTTTCTTACTACCATGGCGCCCGTTTAACTCATTTAACCAGTCAAGCCTTGCCAAGCATATGGGTTAGAACATGGTGGGCTTGTGCTGTCGGGCCTGTGATGGGAAGGAAGAAGCGTGGCTGTGTGTTCACCAGCAAACCCCAGTGCCTAGCTATGTGCCAGGACCGGAGCTCCCAAGGTGACCCAAGTGCCCCTCACTGTGTTGGCCAGGCCTGAGGACCCTGACTGCAGGTGCAGGGCGCTGTGCCCACGGCTAGGCTTCTCCCTCAGTGCTCATGGCTGGTCCTCTGCCATATGGAGTATATGCTCAGATCCCTCAGGTGAGGCGGGGTGCCCAGGGAGGCTGGACATCCGAAGGTCGGGCCAGGGGCATGGTGGGCACATGGGAGCTACCAGGAGATGGGCACGTGGGGGGAGGATCTCCACACACCGGCTGTCACCCCATCACGTCGCCTGACCTCAGAGCTCCGGGTCAGGTGTGCCCAGCCACTTGTGTGCATGGAGCCAGGAGCACATGTAGAGAGCGCCTGTGACCACTGGCCTGTGCCAGGGCCTGGCCCCCCAGCAGCTTGGGGTCCCTCTGGGACCCTCTGCTTCCTCGTGGGGAAGTGGGAACTGCCCGTGTTCACCCCACAGGCTGCCGAGGGGTCACATGAGGCAAGCGGCCATTGACCTGGGAAATGGGGAGGCCCAGGCCACACCCCACTGGGGCAGAGACGGCAGGGCCACCTGTGTCCCCCAGCCCTGGAGATGACTCTGAGGCCCCCACCCCTGGGGCCGTCTGAGGACCCTGTCGGCCAGGCTCTTGGGGGTGCTGCCCCGCTCCAATCCTCCGCTGGCTGCTTGCCCTGCCCCCGCCCCAATTTCCTGTAAAGCCCAGAAAGTGGGGTGGCGGAAAAGAAGGGAGGGACAGGGCCTGCACCCCCTGCCCACCCACCCCTGGCTGTGAGCCTCACACACCCCCCTGCTGGGCACTGCCCGCCCCTTGCCTACATCTCTCCAATCTCAGGTTCAGCAGCTGCCCAGCAGACCCAGGGCTTGGCTGAGACATTCCCCAGCTGTCCTGGGGAAGACCGGTCCTCTTTCCCTCTGATGCTGAAGCCACCAGCCCTGCACAGCACGCCCCGGGCATGGGCCGAAGCCCACCCACCCACGCTGTGTGCAGCCCCCCATGGCCCACATGGACGCACACCAGCCCAGGGCGGACACACAAACACACAGACACGACATTGCTCCCTAGGTCACCCCCACACGGCCCCTCCGAGAGGTTGGCCGCCTGCACCCTCCTTACCCTGCCGCACAGAGACGTAGCGCTGGTTGGCAGCCACCAGCACCACCTGTGGGTGACTCTCTTCCAGGTCGAAGAGCTCGTCCTTGCCGGGCCGCGTGTTGCGGCCGGCCTTGAGCGTGCCGGCAGGCCCCACGGGTGCCAGGTAGTGGCCTTCGCAGTCCTTGAAGGCCAGCTTGCCTGCCTTGAACTCGAGCGTGTAGCAGGCGCGGGCCTCAGGCTCCCAGACGAGGCGGCCGTCGCTGCGCAGGTAGCGGCTGTCACAGGACTTGAGGCAGTACCGCCGGCTCTGGAAGATGAGGGTGAGCAGCGCGTCCACGCCCCACGGCATGTCACCGTCCGCTGCCATCTCATCCTCCTGCGGGCACAGGTGCACGTAGCGCCGCCGGCTCACGCTCAGCAGGTGCGCCTGTGGGTGGATGGCCAGGTGCACTGTCCACAGCTCGGCCGGGGAGATGGCCGTGGCGAAGCAGGACAGCCGGTCCTCCGTGCCACCGAAGAAGCGGCGGTGAGGCTCCGACTGCAGCACCCAGCGCCCGTCGGGCTGCGGCAGGACCAGGAAGCGGCAGTCGCGGCCCGGCCGCTCCGCCTCGCAGGCCACACGCCCGTCGTCGCCGGCCGACAGGTAGCGGCCCAGGTGGCTGCTGCGGAACAGCAGCGCTGCACCCTGGCCTGGGTCCGGCTCCAGCAGCCAAATCTGCTTCCTCTTGAGGCTGGGCGCCGAGGCGTTGACCTTGAAGCCGAAGCTCTCAGCGGTTAGGTAGCGGTCGCTGTCGTTGACGAGGCCAAACTGTATCTTCAGCACCTGGTGCAGACCATTGGTCGGCATCTTCGGGCCAGCGGGTCCCCGAGGGGCTGGGACGCTCTCTCTGAGGGCTCACGGCCCCCGCTGGCCCCTGGGGGCCCGGCCCAGCCCCGCTGTGTCGCCGCCTCTGGCCCGTGGCCGCTGCAGCTCTCGCAAGAGGTGGCAGCAGAGGGCGGGCCGGGGGCAGGGCAGCCCGGAGGTGCGGCTCAGGGGCTCAGGGGCTCAGGGGCTCAGGAGCTCAGGGGCTCAGGGGCTCAGGGGCTCAGGGGCTCAGGGGCTCAGGGCTGGCGGCTGCCTTTCATTACCCTCAGCTTGGATTTCGGCCACTCCCGGATTGCACGGAGGCCGGAGCCAGGGCAGCGGGGCTGGAGGGCAGAGCCAACCACCCCCGTCCTCACCGGCGGCAGCCCTGCCCCACGGCCTGAGCCCTGCACCCCGCTTCGTGGCCCCGCTCTCCCTCTCCGGCCCCCCACCTGGGGCCCCTGCCCCACCGCACGGACACTGCCCAGCCCTGCTCCTTCCCGACGTAGAAAAAGCTGCCCGATGGAAAACTCACAGCACGGCCGCAACCCGATCGCAGCCCTCTGTCCTGAGTGGCCGCCAGGCCCGCGGCGGGATCCAGTTACTGCTTCTCTGATTCCTGCTGCCAGGAGCACGGCAAGGCCCCCCCCCCCCAGCAGCCTGCAGCCCCCTAGGCCGGGCCCTGGCTTCGCGGTTCCTGCCCCAGCCTGCAGCTCTGCAGCCGACAGCTCCGTGCAGTTGCCGGTTGGCCTGGGCCCCGGGCTGTGAAAGTGGCAGGAGAGATGATCACACCGGGGCTGAGGGCCCCACGGCCCCCATCTGTGGCACCTCGACCTGAGCCACGGTGTGCTGCACTGGTCCCACAGAAAAAGCTCCTGGCTAGAGAAGAGCAGCTGTGCCTATGAGGGACTCAGTGACACCCATCCCCAGGACTGCGTGAGTACCCCACAGGCATCAGGCTGCTGCTGGACCTGGGGTCAGAGGACTGTCCAGCTCCCAGCTCACTCCTGTGTGCCCTGAGCAAGTCTGCAGGCCACAAGGCCGCTTCCTCCTCTACGTTGATCTCAGGGTGAAGCCAACCCCATGTGGTCTTCGGTAGACTTGCTGGGTGGCCTTGGGGACACTGGAACTGCCACTTACGTGGCCGGCGCAACTGGACTGGCTGCAGGTCTTTGTGGATGTGGGTCCAGGGTCCGTTTGCCCGGTGCTCCCAGAGGTGGCCCTTGGAATCCGGCAGAGGGATGAGACTGGAAGCTGGCCACACCTGACTCCCAGCCTGCCTGCTGCACCCTCCACCCTGAGCCCGAGGGGGCATCTCAGTGGGGCCGGCTCAGCTATGCCCTGCCTGCCTGTCTCCTGCACCTGCCTCAGAGGCCGGGAGCCAAGTAGTGAAACCAGAGCTGCCCGGCCTGGGCCAGGGCCAGCCTCGGTGTCCTCTTATACAGTGTGGGACTTTCAGGCCTCTACGGTGCAGCTCCAGCTTTGCCTCCAGAATTTTGCCCTGTCCTCCTAGGCCTGCCCGCCCTCAAGTGGCCTTGGGTGGGGCCCCATGCTGTGGGGGTCTAGCTGGGCACACGTGGGCCCCAGGCAGGCGGGTAGACAGGCACAGTGTCAGGAGTCCTTCCTCCATTCTTCAGCCTGGGGCTGTGACTGTGCAGGGCACGTGCAGACACTGAGGAAATGCAGGGTCCTGTCCCCAGAGCAAGGCATGGGGAGGACTCATGCACACATCCTCCAGTGTGGCACAGCGCACACCAGTGGGCAGCCACACCGGGGATGGTCTTTGTCTGCTTCTGTGGTCCATGCTCATGGGGCACTGACGTGTGCATGACCAGCCTGTGTGGAGGCACTGTTGTAGGAACACACAGTCTGGGGTTTCACCCCCTCCCCAGGGACGACACCCTGACACCCATACAATCCCTCCACAGTTCCCAGGAAGCCAGGGACCCAGGCTGAGCTGCAAAGCCAGGGAGTGTCCCTGGTCTGGCAGTACAAGCTGGTGATGCCCGCACCTCGGTTTCTCTTTGGACCCCAAAGGCAGGGCTTGGTTGGTCTGTGTGTGGTGGGGGGAAGCCTGAGGGTCAGCCATGCCCCCAGTACCCCCGGGTGTGGACATGGGCCATCCCTCCACTCCCCCAAGTCCAGCCAGGCTGCAAAGGGGACTGGGACATCCCATCCCTCTGATTAGCATAATGGGCTCATTAGCACTGACGGGCGCTGGCAGGCACCACAGGCATCAGGTGCCTGGTGGGTGGAAGCCTGGTCGCCAGGCGCTAAGTGGGCCTGGCCCTGGGCAGCTTCTCAGTGGCAGAGCCAGAAGTGGTGGAGGCCCCTCAAGTGCAGAGCTGCATGGCTCCAGGTGGGGTGGGACTGACCAAGGGGTGTGAGCCAAGGGGGACTCTTGGGCCCTGGGGGAGGGGATCTGGATGGTGGCCTCCAGCCCAGGCTTCCTTGAAGGCGGGCAGGATTCCCCCTTCTCCCAGCCCCTGCCTCAGGACCCAGGCTCGCCCAGCTGCCTGCTAGGGTAATGTTTCCTTTCTAGATCCCTAGCCAGGTTTCTGGCACACAGCAGGTACTTAATAAGTGCCTGTGATTGTTTGATGTGGGGTCTGGTTCTTCTGTGATGGGCTGAGCTTCTGCAGATAAGTGCAGCATTTTGCATGTGTGTCTGTGGGTGTCTATGTGCGGGTGCCCATAGGGAGGGGCTGGGCTGAGGCTGCCAGCCCCGGCCCCTGGAGATACTGCCCTGGATCTCAGCCTCAGAGCCCACTCACAGCTGCCCAGTAGGATGATCAGGCCGTACACTGCCAAAAGGAGCCTGTTCCCAGGATGCCACTCACGCCCCAGGTGTATACTACTTGAACGAGCCCATGGCATGCCTGGGCACTCCAGCCCCCCTGCAGTGTCCTCAGGTGGCAGGGAGGGCCCCTCCCATGGAACCCCACACTGCTGTGTGGTTGTGCACCGCGCTGGAGGGTGCCCACATGGCCTCCCACTTGGGGTGCACAAATGTGCCTCCCCCTGTGGCCTGTCGAGTCTGCACTCCGGGGACATCCAAAATCGCTGCCACTGTGGGAGCCCCATTTGCCCTCCCTCCCCAGCTCTAACCCTGGGGTGTGGAGGCCTGTGCCCAGTGTGTGCCCACTACCCAGGCTGCCATTGTCATCCACTGGACAGGCCTGGGCATGGATGTCAGGCCACTCCATGCACCAACTTAAATATATTTGAGTTGAGCAGGGGACCCCTTTTTCTGATGGGCACCAATAGGCCATTTGGGTGAGCAGTGCCCCTGTCCCCTAGTTCAGGGAGTGGACAACCACAGATGGGTATAGAAGGTGGGCCCTCCTGGCTACAGCTGGGTCTGGAAGGCAGGGATTACCTTAGCCATTAGAATCCCCAGCAGACAAAGTCAGGGCTTGAGCCTCAGCCCCCGTCCCACTTAGTGAGAGTCCAGCTGGGGCCAGGAGCAGAAAGAGCCTCGAAGCCCCCCAGGCCCCTGGTGTCCACCTTAGAAGTCTCAGGAAACTTCCTTTCCCAGGATGCTGGGGGATGCGTTGCCCTGGCCACTGGAGGGTCCCCTCCTCCTCCCCCCCCCCACCTAGTTGGCCCCCTCTGGGGCTATGCAGGGAAGGACCCTGGTCCCCCATATCTAAACCGCTGGCCCTGGATGCTAGAGCCCAGCCCGGGCTCCTGCAGCACGCTACCTGCTGCCATGGCAACCAGCATGTGCTCCAGGCTGGGTGCCTAGTGACGCTGATGCTAGTGGTGTGAGCTGGCACAGGCATGCGGGTGTGGGCTTGGGGAGGGGGCAGCTCTCCACCCAGCTGGCCTGAAGCCCTGGAAACTGAGAAACAGAGCCAGGGACAGCCCCATGGCTGAGGGCCACACCCTTCACAGCCCAGGTCTGTGACCCCCGTTCTTGCTTGCGCTGTCCTCCTCACAGGGGATCAGAGGAAATCCCCAGCACCCCACCCCACTTCCCAGTGCCCCACCTCAGCTCTAGGCTCTGACTAGCTGCCGTTGACATCTCTGTTCCCGATGCATCCCCATGAGATCTGCTCTCCTCCTCCCCCCACAGCCAGGCCACGCTGGCCAGCCCTGCATGAAGGAGGGCCACCCTGTTGGTTGGGGCACTGCTCGGCACAGCCCAAGACCCTGATTTCCTCCTCCTGGTCTGCACCCGGGGTCCCTCTCGGCAGGGGCCTGCTGTCTGCATTGTTCCGGAAACAGGGGCGAGGGCTTGGTTGCCTCATGATTTTTTCATGGCTGAGCTCTGCTCCTCTGCAGTTCCACTTACACAGCGAGGGGGGCCCCCGCTTCTCTCACCCTGGCCTGGGTTGGTTTACTGAGGCCTGCAGGCCCGGTTTAGGGTGACAGGCTCCTCTCGGTAAAGCTTGGGGGAGTGTTGGAATGAAGAGCTTTAGACTGTGCCGTGTGTGCCTCCTGCCCGCCCCGTGTGAACACCCCTATTCCCCGTGCCCCCCGTCTTGGCAAGCAGCCAGCCAAAGCACTGCTCCTGCAGTTCTCCACCCGCTTCAAGCAGAGAGCTGCTGGCTGGGCCAGAGAAGCCCTTCCCTTGAGACTGCCAGGGTGGAAAGCTGGTACAGCCTCCTGGGTTGGTCTCTTGTAAAATCATAAAGTCAGGGTGGGGGCTGTGCCTGGGACAGGAGGAGGAAAGGGTGCCTTGTGGGGCAAGAGGTGGAACAGGAGAGCCTGGAGGTCTCTGGGCCCTGCCAGAACACCCTGGGCCCAGCAAGGCTGACCACAAGAGCAGAACTGAGGGCGTCTCAGCAAGGCCTGGTGCCCCATGACCACTGGGCAATCCTCCAACACCCAAACCCCAGGACCTTTGCATATTCCTGGGACTGGAGAACAGCATTCACAAGAACACCTGAGAGTGAGCCCCTGGCTGCACGGAGCTCAGCGTAAGGACCAGAAAATAGATGGCTGTTTATTACCCAGCCGGGTTCACAGGTGCACAGCCACAGACGTGCCAACGCGTGGTGTGGACGGCCATGAGCCCGCAACTCTGCAGCTTCTGCCTAGCCCCCGACCCGAGTATATTCACACATGCACACATACACATACACACAGTGCCACATCTACCTGCAGAAGCTCAGCCAATCACCTAAGAACCATACTGCCCACATCAAACAATCACAGGCATTTATTGAGTACCTACTGTGTGCCAGAAACCTTGCCAGGGATCCAGAAATGAATTAAGTCCATCTCTGACTTCTGGGGCAAAACAGAAATGGACCCTTCACTGTTCTGCGGAGGGACAGGCTCTGCACATAGCTATCGTCACAGTGCCAAACAGTCCCCATGGGGTCTGTGCTGCACCACTCAGTGCAAGATATTAGTGGTGATCTGCTTTCTAGAAAAGTCTTGTTGCCCATAGTTAATGCAATACACAGCACAGAGAGCAAGGGAGAAGCCTTGGGAATTAAAAATATGATAGTTTGTGACAACAGAATGTGATACATGATCCTGGATTAAATCAAGGAAAATGCCACAGAGCACATTGTTGGGACAAGTGACATTATTAAATATGGACTGTAGGTTAAATACTATCATAACGATGTTAAATCTCCTGATTTCGATCACTGTATTGTGGTTATGAGACAATGTCCTTGTTCTTAGAAAAAACACATGGAAATATTAAGGGCATCATGCCTGAATCCTGCTCCCAAACGGCTCAGAAATACAAAGCGACAGAATAGTGAGAAAGTGCAGGAAAACGTTTAAAACTAGGTAAGTTCAAAATTATTTTTTAAAAAAGGTTGAAAACTATAATAACTAAAATGAAAAATTCCACCAAAGGGTTAGAAGTCAAGGAAATATCCCAGAAAGCAAAAAAAAAAAAAAAAAAAGAAAAAGAAAGAAAGAAAGAAAAGCTAGAGATCATAGAAAAAATAAGAATACTAGAGAATTAATCTAGGAGGTCTACCACCTAATTAATAGAAATCCAAAAATGGAAGAGCAGAAAAAAATAAAAGAGGAAGCAAAGAAATGGTCAGAGCAACACTACAAGAAAATTCCCAAGGCCTGCGGGATGCTAGTGTCCGGCCCGGAGGCAGGCGAGGTGACCAGCGCGGGTATCACCAGGCACCGCGAGGAGCTGGAGGTCAGCAGGAGAAAGCCTCAGAGCTCCCAGAGAAACACAAAACAGTCACGCACATTGGATCAGGAACCAAACGACAATCATCTCCCAACAGCAACAGGACAAGCAAGAGACAAGCCTCCAAAATCTGAGGTGACATTTTCAACTTGAAATCTCATCCCTTGCCAAGCTACTCATGGAGGGAAAGGGCGAAATACAGGATCTGCTGATCCATGAACTCGAGATGTCATTCAAGGGCCAGCCCCGCCCCTCCCCTGTCGGGCGGCCTGGGGGGTCACCTTACCACCAAGCCTCATTCTACCCCGGGAAAGCGACGTGAGGACTGGGGGAAATGGGGCCCATCAAAGTGCCAAGCACATAACCCTCAGGAGAGCTGCGGCTGCTGTAGCAGGGGCCACATGGCAGCAGCTCCCCGGGAGGATTCCTTCCCACTGTCCTGCTGGACACATGGATTGGGCCAACCAACCTGTCCAACCCCAGGAGGTGGAGGTCCCACCTGGCCACCTGCCCGTGGTAGTTGTCTGTCCATCCCTGGTAATGACCAGACCCCACTGGGTTCTCCGCAGGGTTACCCTTCTCCATCTGCAGGGTCACCTCCTGCATCTGTCCTCTGCTCTTCACACCACCCCAGGGCATTCAGTCCATGGTCCCAGGAGGAAGTGTGACTGTAGTGTGGCATTCAAGGTCCCCCTGAGGCTGCCACCCTATCTGTGCCCCCGCCTACCTTCCTGGAGCTAGCCCAGCCCCAAACAACATGGCCCCACAGCTCACAGTCCTGGGGGGGCCCCTTCACACCCTGGAAAGGTTGAATAACCCCCCCGCCCCCCGTCCCCAACCCCAGCCTCCTACAGCCGGAAGAGAGAAGAGCAGTGTGTGGGGGGGCTCCTGGCGCCACCTTTTCCTGCTGTGTGACCTTGAACCAGCCTCTCAGCCTCTCTGAGCCTCCCCTTCCTTTTCTTGGAAATGGCCATCTCCTGGGGTGGCCGAATGGCTGAAATAACCCTCTGTTGCCCAGTAAGCAGACAGGGCATGGCAGCTGGCCACCAAACCTCCCCGGGCACCAGTCTTGTATCCAACAGACCCATCCGGCCCCGGGATTGCTCTTGCTCTGGGGTCCCTTAGTGGGTGCTGTGTGCCTGGGTCATCCCGCCTGCACTGGCCTTGTCTGGCAGGGAGCCCAGGCCCTGGCCCTCCCCTCGTCCTCTGTGCTGGGTGTGGGCTGACCCCAAGCCCACCTTCCTTGTGCATCAGCACTGGCTGAGGTCACCTTGGCAGGCGACGGTGACTCAGCGGCCCGCCCAGAGCCCAGAGACCCCGCCGGTGGCTGCGGGGGTCCCTCCTGGCCAGCGCCCGGGCAAGGGCGGAGGGGAAGCAAGCGGCAGGCAGGTGCCGCCGACTCCGTGCCTGGCCCTCCGGCCCTCGGCGGTGACGGCGGGACCCACCTGGCGGCCCACCTGGGAATGACACCCGCCGTCACGCCCCCCCTCCCCCCCCCCCCCCCCCCCCCGGCTTCCCACAGGGCCCACGCCAGGGGCGCCATCTCCTGGCATCTGCGAGCTTGTGCGCCTGGCAGAGCGTCCTGGCTCCCAGCCGGCGCCCTGTCCCCGGGGTGTGAGCGGAGGCGAGACCACTGGGCGCGAGGGACGCCGAGCGTGCGGGGCCTCGCCTGCGTGTTTCGGGGCAGCCTCTTCCGTACTGCCCCGGCCGCAGGCTGGCTTTCCAGGCGGGCCCGCCACGTGTCCCGGGGACACTGGCGCTGACCCCAGAGGGCGCAGGGCAGCGCGGTGCCGGGACAGGCTCCGGGAAGACGGGCGGCCGCGCGGACACGGAGCAGGCAGCCCGGCCGGCCTGGCGAGCGCGCCCCGGGGCTCCGCGCCCCGCCGCGCCGCTGCCCTCGGGCGTCTGGAGGGCGGGGAGGGGGACTCGGCCCAGGCCCGGGTGTCTGGTCCGAGCGTGGGTTCCACCCCAGCCGGGCCCCCGCCTCCGTCCATTCTGCGCACGGCAGCCGCAGCCTGTGGGTCAGTGGCGGGGGTGACAGAGCGCCGCCTGCCGGCTCCGGGGCAGGGAGAGGGGCCCCGCCCCGGGAGGAGTCAGGCCTGGGGACCCTCCTCCTCCCAGCCCTAGAGCCATGTCTCCCCTGCATGCTGGAGTCAGGGTGGGGGACAGCTCAGAGTCTGCTCCACTTGCTAGGCTCTCCTTTGTCCCTTCCCTCCTCCAGGGCTGACAGCCCCTCCCTCTCCATTCCGCCTCCATTCAGGTTTCCTGCCCACATGTAGGTGCCAGGTGCTGTTCCAGTCGCAGGGGACATCAGCTTCACCATGGAGCACAAGGGGATGTGCCTCAGAACCTACACTCTGGGCCAAGGGTGGGACATACAAACCATCAGTCCATGGGACTTGATGGGAGGCCATGGATGGCCAGGTCCTGCGGGGAGGAAGCAGCCGTGGGAAGAACTTTGGGGGCAGAGGTCAGGGGCTGGAGGACAGTGACTGAGGGTGCAGTAGGCGGCGGAGAGCCCATCCTGAGAGCCCCCAGTGCCAGGACAGGACTAAGATTCTTTCATGAGGCGGTGCGTAGCCATGGGGAGTAGCCGGGATGTGATCTGCAACATGGGAAGCAATTATGGGAAGCAAGAGGCCGGTGGCAGGGCCCAGGCTGCTGGGGGAGGACAAGTGAGAGAGGACAGGGCCACCAGGGCACAGGCAAGGACATGCATGGTGGGTCAGAGATGTGCCAGGAGTGCAGTGGTCTGAGGGGACCCTGGTTTCTGACTTTAGCTGTGTGCCGAGAGGGCACTGTGCGGGGAAGCAGAGGGGGGCTGGAACATCTGGGTTTCACTCATGTTGCAATCTGCGAACACAGCTCCACTGAAAATAAGCAAGGGCAGAGGTGGAAACAAACTTCCCCACAGTGGCTATCTCTGGGGGGGAGGTTGGGGGCTGGGAAGGGGGTCAGGTGCTTGTGAGGTGGGGCAATTTCTTGCCCTGGGTGGGACCCACACCAGCATCCATGACATAATTATTATTATTATTATTATTTTTTAAAGATGACTGGTAAGGGGATCTTAACCTTTGACTTGGTGTTGTCAGCACCACGCTCTCCCAAGTGAGCCACAGGCCGGCCCCTCATGACAGTTATTCCTGGTAGTGCTTACTGATCACACTTCACAGCAGAAAGGTGAAGAGCAATTCCAGGCCACCCTCTTTGAGTCCAGACAAGGGTCACAGCTGGGTCTGGGGCTGTGCCCTTGAAGTAGGGAGCAGCCTTCACGTCCCAGTCTCAGGTCTGACACACGGAGACACTGAGTGCTTCTTACTGAGCACCAAAAACGGAATGCCTGGGGACATCAAGGCCAGAGGCCTGGCGAGCCTCAGCGGGGAGGCCTGGGGGGAGGGTTTGCTGGGCCTCCTATCCCTAGATCTCTTGCCCATGCAAAAGGACCACGAGCCTCAGACCCCTGGTGGGCCACACACCCTCATATATCTGGCCCATCTCATTTTTACAGAAAGTAGAGTACAGTGAGGCCACACAGTAGGCACAGGGCCCAGCCCAGAACTTAGGTGTCCTGGCTCTCAACTCAAGGTCTTTCCAGGGGGGGTCCTTGGTTCCTGCGACACCTCAGTGGGGAGATGCGGAACCCTGGATAGGGAGCCAGCAGGACTTCTGTCCTTAAAAGGTGTAGAGCAGTGGGGGTGGAGTGGCCAGAGGAACTCCTGGTCTAGGTGTCTTTGTCACCCAACCCCCCAAACATCATGCGGGGTGCCCACACTGCCCCTCCAGAACACTCTGACCTTCAATAATGCAACATGCCCCGAGTTCTGGCTTACTACCCTGAACCAGGAGACTGCCTCAGTGTCCTTGCCTGTAAAACAGCACAGTCTTGGAGCCTTGTCCGATGCTGAGAACTGGACAAACAGGCAGCACCCAACTCACTCACAGCTGCCTGAGGGGTTCCACAGCAGTGGGAGGCTGGTGCAGGGGTACGGGGGGAACTAGAGTCCCAGGAGACCTCTGGCCAGCTGGACTTTCTGGGCTTCAGTCTGTGCAGTACTGGCAGGAGGAGAACCAAGCCCCAGGCTGATCACCAGACAGGAGACAGAAGTGCAATCCCAACCTTGTCCTTTGAGCCACAGCTCAGAGGCAGACAGGCCAAGCCACAGGAAACTGGCTTTGTCCTCCAGGGCAGCCCTTGGGACCACTGTTCCAAACAGAGCCCACTCCAGGGGCTGTCCTTGGGCCCTGGAAAGGGCTTTAGGAAACAGGACAATCAGCTTGCATTCCATCTGTCTGCAAAGGGCTGGGAGAATAGGAAAGTGAGCAGACAGGAGGTGAACTTTGGTTTTCCTTGGTTTTTAAAAAATTAACCTTTTAGGGCTGGTTGGTTAGCTCAGTTGGTTAGAGTACAGTGTTGATAATGCCTAGGTCAAGAGTTCAGATCCCCTTACTGGCCAGCTGCCGAAAATAAAAATTAACCTTTTATTACGGGATAATTTTAGATTTACAGAAAAGTTGCAAAGACTGTGAGAGTTCCCATCTCCTCTTTGCCCAGGGTCCCCTGATGCTAGCATCTTACAGAATCGTGGCACAATCGTCACACTGAGAGGTTGACCTTGGTATTATTATCTGCACGTGATCTGGGTTTCACCAGCTCTTCCACTACCGTCCTTTTAATGTTCCAGGATCCAACCCAGGATCCTGCATCTGGCGGGAGAGGAAGGAAAGCAATTCCTGGCAGGTGGAACGGCAGAGGCCCAGGCTAAGAGTGCGGACACATGACCCGGTTCCCTGCGCCGTGTGTCTGACATGTAACCTAACAGTGGGGAGGTGGTGTCGCGGTGGGGGCGGGTGGGTAGTGGTCTGGGGGACCATGTCAGCAGGTGCAGTGAGGACCTGGAGTCCAGGAAGCATCCACGGAGACTGAGACAGGGAGATGACGGGCTGACACGGGTGCCGTGGAGGAACACAGTGCCCAGGACCTGGGGGACAGGCCCTGGGTTAAGTCTCACCTCTGCCACACTGCCCAGCAAGGTGACACCACCTCTCTGGGCCGCTGTTTTCTCATCCCTTAAATGGGTGGAATATGAAATGAGGAGACACAACAAGGTCATCATCAAAATCCACCAAAGCCAGCAGTGAACTAGAAACAAAAAACCACGTCATTTCTCCGAGCTCCGAACCTCCATCCTTAAGAGGGAAGGACCCACCCGCTTCTGGCAGAAGTGCAGCTGCTCCTGGGGCCTCCCGGCTCACCCCGAGCCAGAGGCTGCCGCCTCCCGAGGGCCCCCCGCAGGACGCCCGGCCGGGCCCGCTCCCGCTCCCAGAGGGCTGGGCGCAGCCCCGCAAGCCCCGCTTCCCAGAGCACAGCCTGGCACGGCCCCGACGTGACCTTGGGCGAGGTCTCGCACCGCCCGGCTGCAAACAGAAAAGTCACAGCGACGCCCCCCGCCTCCCCGGCATCCGCCTCCGCGCTCGGGCCCGCGGCACCCGGGCGCCGCCCCTCCGTCCCCGGGGCCAATCGCAGGCCTCCTTGACTAAATAAGGCGAGGAGCGCCGGGCCGGGCGCCCCCCGTCCGTTACTTCCGCCCCCCGCCCGGCGTGACTCAGGCCGCAGCGGGCGGGGACGCCCTGCCCGGGCCACGGGCTTCCCGGCGGCGGCGGCGGCGGCGGTGGCGGCGGCCGGGGGGGCGGGGCTCCGGCGGCGCCGAAATCGCCAAATATGGCCGCGCGCCGCCGCCCCCTGCCCGCACACCTGGGCCGCACCTGACCGCCCCGCCGCGTGACACATCCTCGGGACAGGGAGTAGCGCCCCGGCCCCGGCCGCGCCCCACCCCCCCACGACCCTTCGGGCGGGCCGGCGACTTCCTCGCCTGCAAGGTGCAAGGTCGGGGAAGAGCAGGGGACGGGGACGCCGGGCCCTTGGGCCACTGTCCCCTCCGCATCTGTCTTCAGAAGCAGCCCGGGAAGCCGGTGCAGCCCCTCCCGGCTCACACTCAGACAAAGGAGCTTGAGGAAGGCGGAGTCCAAGGAAGGGACAGGCGACCCCCATCCGCGGCTGGAGCTGGGGAGGACACGGGGTGGGTGGACACGGCGTGAAGAGGCTTTATGAGTACTTCCCACCGTGTCCCTCGGTGTGTGACTTCGCGTCCTGGGATTCCCCCGAGTGGAAGCCCCCACCCGGGTTCTCCCAAGGCGCCCCGGGAAAGTCTGGGGGGTCAGGGACCCAGCACCCTCCCTGCTGGGCCTGGTGGCACGCTGGCTGCAGGGACGGGTCTTGGCATTGGGGTGACTGCAGCCCGCAGGTGAGCTGGGCTGGCTGCTCTGCCCTCTGAGCCGGTGTCCCCATCCCACAGACGGGATCAGGGCTGAGGGCGCCCGGAGGCAGCGTGAGCGGGACTGCTGGTGGGGAGCCCGGCCCCGCACCCCACCTGTGACCTTGGACGAGTCCCTCGCCTCACTCTGCCCGGCCCGACTGGCACCCCTCCCTGGCCAGCGCTCTCCCCTATAACTCTACACCAATTCCAGAAACCTGCAAATAAGCTTCAAGAGGCCATAGTGCCTGGCTCCCCTCTGGGTTATAACCAAAGCACTGGCGCCAGAGGTGACAGATCTTCTGGAGAGCCCACTACCAGGGGGCAGTCGGGGTCGGGGCATGGAGGGCCAGCATGGCGGGGGCCTGGGGTCCACTGCAGCCCTGGCCCTTTCGCTCCCCCTGAGCCCGCCCAGGACCACCTGGAAAGTCAGGATTCCCTTTCCCTGCCTCAGTTTCCCCATAATATCCACAGGTGACTAGAACGAAACAAAGCCCTTCTATTGACTTCTCAGTGGATAAGGGTGTGGAGTGACCTCAAACCCGGACCGAGCCCGCGCCTGGGGACAATCGGGCCTGCGGTTTGAGAGGATGGATGTATCGGGTTGGGTAGACAGGGGTGTCACCTCCGCCGCGCCACCAGGGACCATGGGCAGGGACCCCTCTTCCGAGAGGAGGCTACGGTGGGGAACGGGCAGCTCCTCCCCTACCGTGACAGGGGCGAGGTGACGGCTTCCTGGGGCTGCCACAGGTCTCTGGCCCAGGGCACTGGGAGGACGGCCGGAGGGGACCCCCACCCTGACCCTCCCCCAGTCGGGCACCAGCCTTTGAGGCCCGGGCTCCCCGCGGAGCCCGAGGGGAGAGCTTGCAGGGAGCGTCCCGGGGAGCAAAGCCCCCAGCGGGGCCGGGACCTCGGGGACTCACCCCAACTCGGGGCGCGGCCCGCCCGGGGCCAGGCAGTTTCGGGGTGCAGCCGGGCCCTCCCCCACCGAGCGGCAGTCCCGGGGCGGGGCCAGGCCAGGCGGCCTCCGGGGGTCGCTGGGAGGGCTGCGGGGCTCAGCGGCCCGGCCCCGCCCGCTCGCCAGCCCGCGCGGGGTCTCGGGCGCGCGCGGAGGCGGCACGGGCGGGGCCGTTGGCGAGAGGCGCGGGCGGGGGGCGGGGCCGGGCCGGGGCCCCACGTGTCCCTGCCGAGCGGGCCAATGGGCGCCCGGCTTTCGGAAAGATCGCCATATATGGACATGTTCTGGGGCCGCGCGCGCCGCCGGCCCGCGCGCGCGCCCCGCTCCCGCTTAAATAGCGACGGGGGAGGCCGCGTTCGGTCTCACTCGCCGCCGCCGGCCCGCGTTCCGTGTGCTCCCTCCGCTCCGCCGCCCGCTCCTCCGCGCCCGCCGCCTCCGCCGGTAAGCGCCCCGCGCATTCCTCCGCGCCCCGCCGTCCGGTCTCCGCGCCCCGGCTAGGCAGCTCCCTCCCGTCCCAGGGACCCGGCCACTCACCCCCGGGAACAAAGGCGGCCCGGCGGGGGGAGCGCGGCCTGTCCGCGCCGTGGGGGGCGGGGCCTGGGCCGCAGTGCGGGACACCCGGCCGCGCCGCCGCCGCCGCGGGGGATGGGGGGGAGCCTTACATAAAGGCCGGCCGCCGGTTCCGCACGGTCGCGGCCGCCGGTTCCGCACGGTCGCGCCCGCCGGCCCGGGGAGACGAGGGCCGTCTGAGTCGGTCGCGTCTCCGGGCAGATCGCAATGGAAGAAGAAATCGCCGCGCTTGTCATCGACAATGGCTCCGGCATGTGCAAAGCTGGCTTTGCTGGGGACGACGCCCCCCGAGCCGTGTTCCCCTCCATCGTCGGGCGCCCTCGGCACCAGGTGAGTGCGGGCGCCCCGCCCCGTGGGTCCCCGCGTGCGGAGTCGGTCTGCGCACGGGCGCGGCGAGCCTGATCTCTGCCTCCCGCAGGGCGTGATGGTGGGCATGGGCCAGAAGGACTCGTACGTGGGCGACGAGGCCCAGAGCAAGCGTGGTATCCTGACCCTGAAGTACCCCATTGAGCACGGCATCGTCACCAACTGGGACGACATGGAGAAGATTTGGCACCACACCTTCTACAACGAGCTGCGCGTGGCCCCTGAGGAGCACCCCGTGCTGCTGACCGAGGCCCCGCTGAACCCCAAGGCCAACAGGGAGAAGATGACTCAGGTAAGGGTTGGGCTTGGGCGTCTCTGTCGCCTTTGATCACAAGTCGTTTTCTGCTTAGCTTTGTTTCCTGAAATTCAAGTGTTTCTTTCGATATTTCCAGGGTTCTGTTCTTCTCCTGGCATTTCCTTCCTGAAGTCTCCAGGTTTCTCATTTGTGTGTCTGCCTGTGTTCTTTTCTTTTCTCCACACATCACATTTTGTGGCATGTGCATGTCGTGTGAGCATGGGGTGGCCATAGGCTCTGCCTCTGCTTGAGGCACTGGCTGTTCCTCCCCAGATCATGTTCGAGACCTTCAACACCCCGGCCATGTATGTGGCCATCCAGGCCGTGCTGTCCTTGTACGCCTCTGGTCGCACTACTGGTATTGTCATGGACTCCGGAGACGGTGTTACCCACACGGTGCCCATTTATGAGGGCTACGCCCTTCCCCATGCCATCCTGCGTCTGGACCTGGCTGGCCGGGACCTGACCGACTACCTCATGAAGATCCTCACAGAGCGTGGCTACAGCTTCACCACCACGGCCGAGCGGGAGATTGTGCGTGACATCAAGGAGAAGCTGTGCTACGTTGCTCTGGACTTCGAGCAGGAGATGGCCACCGCTGCATCCTCCTCCTCCCTGGAGAAGAGTTACGAGCTGCCTGATGGCCAGGTGATCACCATCGGAAATGAGCGGTTCCGGTGTCCAGAGGCACTCTTCCAGCCCTCCTTCCTGGGTAGGTGTCCAGGCAGGGGGCATGAGTTGAGGGCTCCCCACAGGACAGGACACCACCACTAAGGGAACGCTTTATCCCCTAGGTATGGAATCCTGTGGCATCCACGAGACCACCTTCAATTCCATCATGAAGTGTGACGTGGACATCCGCAAGGACCTGTATGCCAACACAGTGCTGTCTGGCGGCACCACCATGTACCCGGGTATTGCAGACAGGATGCAGAAGGAGATCACTGCCTTGGCACCCAGCACCATGAAAATCAAGGTGAGTTGAATGGTTGGTGGTTTCTAGCTTGGCGCTGGAGGTGGTGTCGGAAAGATAGTGTGAACTAAAGCCACGCCCTGCTGTCTTTTCAGATCATTGCCCCCCCTGAGCGCAAGTACTCTGTGTGGATCGGCGGCTCCATCCTGGCCTCGCTGTCCACCTTCCAGCAGATGTGGATCAGCAAGCAGGAGTATGACGAGTCGGGCCCCTCCATCGTCCACCGCAAATGCTTCTAAGTGGACTGCAAGCAGATGCGTAGCATTTGCTGCATGAGTTAATTCCGAAGTATAAATTTGCTCTGGCAAATGTATACACCTCATGCTAGCCTCACAAAACTGGAATAAGCCTCTGAAAAGCAATTGTCCTTGAAGCTTGTATCTGATATCAGCACTGGATTGTAGAACTTGTTGCTGATTTTGACCTTGTGTTCAAGTTACCTGTTCCTTTGGTGTATGTTTAATACCCTGTATATATCTTTGGTTTAAACCCTTAATACACGGGGCTTGGTCACTTGGTGGCTGAGTGAGAACATGGCTTATGGAGAAGTCCGTGGCTTGGTGAGTCTGCGTGACCATCAGTTTGTTGATCTGTGCAGGGTATTAACATGTCAGAGCCAACTATTCCAGCATTTCTCTAGAGGCTGGCAAGAGTTCTTGAATCAGTTGTCATTTCTGTCTTGCCGGTCTGACAGGATTGGACCAGTCCAAGCCTTAGGACCCAGGTTCCTTTCCTACCTGATGTTTTCCCACCAGAACACCATGGGTGGTTACTTGCCTTGAGTTGGAAACGGTTTGCATTTACACCTGTAAATTTATTCATTCTTTTAATTTATGTAAGGTTTTTGTACGCGATTCTTAATTCTTTAAGAGATGACAACAAATTTTGGTTTTCTACTGTTACGTGAGAACATTAGGCCCCAGCAACACGTCATTGTGTAAGGAAAAATAAAGTGCTGCAGCAAACCCACGGCTGGCTCCTGTTCTGGGCAGTGGCAGCTGGGTTGGGGGAGAGACCTGGAGGATGGACGTCCTGTGTGGTAGGCCACATCAGCTGGGTGTCACGGTCTCTGGTGAAGAAAAGGTGGGACAAGTTTGATTCCTACCAAACTAGAAGGGTAGTTGACATTTTAAGAACAAGGAGGCCTCAGTTTTGGTGTCAGGATGAGACAAGAGCAGCAGTAATCTGCAGGGGGGCTGCATGAGCAGGCCTCATGATGCACGGTGGGATGGGGTGGAGTTGGCTCCACGCATACCTGCAGGAACCCTGTGGTAATTCCAAGTTGCAGGCCAGAACAGAAGGTGAGGAGGTCCCAAGATGGCTTTTTTAAAGAAAACCTAGTTAGTGGATTTTGAAATCCTGGCCAATTTTTTGTTTGGCTCAAGCTTGTGGAACAAGGGGTGGGTGGGGGCCCTTTGTAGCAATTCACTGGTGTTTTCCCAACCCTCAGGTGGTAGGGTCTATGTAGTTGGGTGTGGGATTGTAGATTGCTTTTCATTGGATAAGTTTATCAAGAGAGTAGCAGTCATGGGATTCAGTAGTAGAACCTGATTACTGAATCCTGGCATTGAGATCTGTTGATAGCAGGCAGGTCACCTGGTGTAAACCTGGCACATTGACAGGAGCCTTGTCCTTTAAAACTGAACCTTGTACTTGTGCAGAGCTTTCAGGGTCACAGACACCAGGTGAGAGGAGGTGAGGTTTGGTGTTTCTAAAAGCAGACCCTAGGTTTTTGTGACTAAGTTTTTGAACTTGGAGTATTTTGAAGTGGATTATCAAAATTTTGAGATTGGGTCAGAGAGATAAAGTCACTAGGTTTGAAAAAGTTTAAGGATTTGGAAGAACTTCCTTCTGAAATATAAGGAAAATTTCCTGTTAAAGCAGCTAAAGAGGTTGTTTCTGCAGTCTGGAAGCAAATCTCCCCCAAGCTGGGGTGGCGGTGCTTCCTGGCTCCTCCAGTAAAAGGAGGACACAGGGCTTCAGTCTCCAGGAGGATGGCAGGGGAGGCTCTGTTGGTGTGATGGGCCTGGAAGAAGCAAAAGTGGAGGGACTCTCCCTTTTGAGCAGAAAGTCCCTGCCAAAGCTTCCATGGCCTCAGGTCACAGCACTACTCTCCTGCTCGCAGCGACCCTGTGGCAGCTGGGAAAAATAGTGATGGATCAGGAATTACTATTTTCCCCTATGCAGCTTTTTACTTTCAGTCAGTACTAGGAAAATCTGATTTGCAACATGGGTAAGATGCTGAGTTTGAGTTGAATTGTACAGAATAGCCAGGGACGAGAACTTGGCCAATAAACCAAGAGAAGAAAGAGATGGCTGGGCCCGATCCCCGTCCACCCTTCCTGGTGCTGGGCCCAGTGGGCATGTCCCTTAACTCTGGGCTGCCCCTTCTCCCCTGCAAGCCAGGGGCAGTGCGCGCTCCATGTGGAGGATGTGAGGCCTGTCCGTGGGCCTCCTGGAAGCCCTACCCTGCATGCAGGAGGTGCCACGTGTTAGTGCCTGCTCCCCTTCTGTGGTGGAGCAAGGTAGACAACACTAGCGTTCTGGGGACAGTAACCAGATGTCAACCCCAGTAGGTGTTTCCCGTGAGACAGGCTTTTCTAGGCTGAGCGTGTTAACAGGACGGGGCACAACACCCTTAGCCTACTAGGTAGCATTTATCCACTTTAACCAAAAAGAAACCTCACAGCCAAAGACAGGCTGTGAAGGGAGGCTGGGACAGTGACCCCTCCCTCAGACACCTCGTGAGGGTCTGTGGACGTCACTTCGGGCCGGGCAGGAGACCACCCCACGCTGGCACACACACCCTGCATCAGCACCATTTCCCCAGGCGGCGCTGCCTGCCGAGTGCTCCAAAACGCTAACTTGAGAAAGGAGAAGGGGCGAGAGGGAAAACGTGTAGCCACCATGATTTTTAAAACTGAGTCTGATCAAATCAAAGCAAGACATAGATAGTCTTTGCCTACTGCTACTACTACAAAGGCAGGACCTCACCGACAAGGTTAACAGATGCCTGGGAAGCAATGTCTGCAAATTCTGGAATAAGAGAGTAGCAGCTAGAATGCAGAGAACCATAAATGAACAAAAAGTCAGGAAACTACAGAAAAATGAGAAACGTGGGCCGGCCCGTGACTCACTCGGGAGAGTGCGGTGCTGATAACACCAAGGCCACGGGTTCGGATCCCATGTAGGGATGGCCGGTTAGCTCACTGGGTGAGCGTGGTGCTGACAACACCAAGTCAAGGGTTAAGATCCCCCTACCGGTCATCTTTAAAAAAAAAGAAAAATGAGAAAAGAGTATGAATAGGTAGAAAATAAACTTCAAAGGCTAACACCTGTCATCAAAAAATATAAATTAAGCCAGAAATTAGACACCACTTTACACCCATCAGATGGGCAGAAATCAGGAGATGGGTAAGCCAGAACCCGTCACCACTCCCTGGGCATGCGAACCACAGCCATTCTGGAGTGCCACATGCAGGCTTCCAGGAAAATCAAGATTGTGAGTACAGCCGGTTTTCCACATCCGTGGGCTCCGAATATGGATTGGACCAACCTCAGATTGAAAACATTTGGGAAAAATTCCTCAATGCTCCAAAGAGTACAACTTGAATCTGCCATGTGCTGAGTAACGTGTTGAATCCACACGAATGAATGATGTGTACGCATCGCACTGGGTGTTATAAGTACCCTGGAGATTAAAGCATATGGGAGGATGCACGTAGTTACACGCAAACAGTGTGCCATTTTATATCAGGGACTTGAGCATCTGCAGATTTTGGTAGCCGCAGGGGGTCCTGGAGCCAATCCCCCCAGGATACTGAAGGAGGGATGACTGCTCAGTACATCCTACAGCTCCCAAGCCCCACTCCTGGGCACACACCCTAGAGAAAAAAGGTAAACCCAAAGCTCTTTTACTGTGCACATGTGGCCCTGGGTGGTTTGGGCCGTGCTTGTTCCTCGAGGCTCAGCCCACTTCCCTCTAGCACCATTAGACTTCAAGCCCTTAAGTAAGCTCTTTCAGGCCTCAGGACCTTTGCACATGCTGTTCTTAGACATCTCTCCGCCCCTACTTTTTTTAGGGAGACTCTCAAGGAGAACTTGCCTGACTATCCTGTTTAAAGTAGGCTTCTCATTCTTGTCTCTGGTCTCTATTCTAGTGTTATTTTAGCAGGTTAAGATAAAATATTGCTTGCATGTGGACAAGGACATGCACGTTTCTGCATGAGGGCTGTGGGTGACTGAGCCTTGGTGGGTACACACCGCTGTGCAGGTGGGGAAGGAAGAGCTGGCGGGTGACTAAGCGTGGTTGCCCCTCAAGCACTGCAGAGTGAAAACACGCTAGAGACAGCAAGCTCTATCTCGGAGCTCCGCTTATGTAAACAAAAATATGTGTAGGGCTGACCGGTTAGCTCAGTTGGTTAGAGTGCAGTGTTATAATACCAAGGCCAAGGGTTTGGATCCCCTTACTCACCAGCCACCAAAAAACCCACAAAAACTAAAAACTAAAAATGCATGCAAAAAGATATGTCTGATAAGTGTAGTATCCAGAATATATCAAGAACTCCTAAGGGCCGGCCCGTGGCTCACTGGCTGAGTGTGGTGCTGACAACACCAAGGCAAGGGTTGAGATCCCCTTAACCGGTCATCTTTTTAAAAAAAGAACTCCTACAGCTCAACAACAACAAAAAACAACCCAATTTAAACATGGCACAAGGCTTGAACAGGCATTTCATCCGGAGCAGATACACAAACGGCCAACAAGGGGTTGAAAAGACATCAACATCACTAATCATTACAGAAATGCAAATCAAAACCACAATGAGATACCACTTCACACCCACTAGGATGGCCATAAAAAACCCACAAAGATGGGAAATAGCGTTGGAGAGGATTTGGAGCAATTGCCGGTGGGATGTGATGTGGTGCAGCCGCCGTGGAGCACAATTTGGCAGTTCTTCAACTAAACATCGGATTACTCTTGATCCAGGTACACACCTCCAGAATTGAAAACAGTCACCCAAACATACACTTGTGCATGAACGTTCATAGCCACGCTGTCCACAGCAGCCAAAAGGTGGAAACAGCCCAAATGTCCATCAATTGATGAACGCGTAAGCACAATATGGCGCATCCATGTGGTAGAATATGACTCAGCCACATGAAGGAGTGAAGCACTGACACACGCTGCAGCAGGAACAGACGCTTAGTGGAAGACACTAGTCACCAAAGGCCACATATTGTATGATTCTGTTTATATGAAATGTCCATGATAGGCAGATCCATAGGGACAGAGAGCAGATGAGGGGCAGAAAGAGGGGGCAGAGTTTCTGAGTTTCTGTTTGGGGGGATGAAAAGTTCTGGAACTAGACAGAGGTGGAGGTTGCCCAATTTTGTGCCTGGACTTAATGCCACTAAGTCATGCACTTTCAAATGGTTAAAATGGTAAATTTTGTGTTATGTATTTTTTACCACAATAAGAAATATTTTGAGGCCGTATGCACATCTGAAGACATATGTAAAGCCCACAAGGGTCTGTGCCGATGGGGAGGGATGGAAACGGGGATGGAGCGTGTGCAGGAACTGAAGAAGACACCAGGGGAGGACCGTGTACGGTGGACGATGGACGAGCTGTGAGCTGGCTTTCCAGGTACGAAGTAAATCAGGTCAGAGCATCCGACATTCCTCGGCCTCGGAGGGGTCCCCAGCCCCGCAGCCCATGGCAGCCGCCCTCCCCGTGGGACTCCTGATGGGTGAGGCCCAGGCCACCCCCAGCTCCAGGGCGCTGTGCTGACCTCGCACGGCGAGGCATTTGGAGGGCGGCACATGCCGGCACACATCGGCACCCAAGCACGTTTGCAGGTTAAGGGAGATGGCTGCAGCGAGGCTGTCACTTTGTTCTGTGTTGCAAGAGCCGTCTATGGACTCAAAGAAGGGCAGGTGCTGCTGAAAGGGGCTGGGAGCATCTTTTCTGGGCTCGGCACCACCAGGGATGTTCTCCCCCATCCAGACTGGGACTGTCACCTCACCAGCCCGCAGCCCCCGAGGCCAACGCCACCTGCACAGCAGACCGTCCTGCTGTCACTCTAGCAAGCGTGAGAATGAAAGCTTTCACAAGTCATCCTGCAGAGACACCATGTAGCTCTCACGCCATCCTAACAACATTGTATTTATTATTTTGGGGGAAGAACTTCTGTAAGTGAGAGCAGAAATTTTTTTTTTACCATTAATCATCTAAAATTAAGTTTTATGTGTTCCTTCCAGCCTCTGTCGGCTGCTAGAGCTGGGCTTTCTGGTGAGAGTCCCTGCAGAGGAGCCTGGCCTGGCGGACGCTGGCTCAGGGCGAGGGGGGCTGGGGCTGGTGGGGACGTGCCTGGGAAACCGCCATGTGCCTTTGCAGAGACCACCTTCTGAGTGGTCCTCTGGGCTGCATCAACTCAGCCTTGCCCACACAGGTTTGCCTACCTGCCCATGGAACTCTTTTCCTCATTGCATGTATCTGTCGTTTTCTCTCCTTTTTTTTTTTTTTTGGTGGCTGGCCAATGTGGGGATCTAAACCTGTGACCTTGTGTTACAAGGTTGCATTCTAACCAACTCAGCCCTAAAAATAAAAATTTTATAATATATATATATATATATATATCTTGGACAGCTGGCCAGTATGGTAAAATTCTTAATAAAACACTTTTATTATGAAAAAATAATTCTCTCTTCTAACAGTGCAAGGACCCCCATGTGCCTCCTCTCCATGCCCCCTCCAGCTACAGCCATCACCCCTTTATGGCCACTCTGGCTTCCTCTGTACCCACCCTCACCAGGGGGCTATTTTGAAGTATTCCCAGACATCGTCTATTTCTTTTCCTTTCTTTTTTTTTTTTTTTACAGATGACCGGTAAGGGGATCTTAACCCTTGACTTGGTGTTGTCAGCACTACGCTCTCCCAGTGAGCCAACCGGCCATCCCTATATGGGATCCGAACCCGTGGCCGTGGTGTTATCAGCACCGCACTCTCCCAAGTGAGCCACAGGCCGGCCCAACATCGTCTATTTCATACATTAGTATTTCACTAGGCACTTCTAAAAGATAAGGACATTTTTAAAAAACATAAACACAGTATCATCCACATCCCCCACCCAAATTACTGATAATTCCTTAGTATCATTAAATGTCCAAATTTCCCTGATTGTCTTAAACTTTCTTTTGTTTTACTGTTAGTTTGTTCCAATTGGCATACAACTAGGTGTGTACATTGCATTTAGTTGCTGTGTCTCCTAATCTCTGTTAAATCTGTTAAACTCTAGGTTCACCCTCTTTTTTTTTTTTTTTTCTCTTCCAAGTTATTGAAGAAGTCAGGTCATTGTTCCAGAGAGTTCTGCCTCTCTGTGCTTTGCTGGTGGCTCCTTGTGGTGTAGTTTGGTGTGTGTTCCTCAGTCCCCTGTAGTTCCTATAAACCTGCAGTTAGATCCAGCTCTAAATGTCTAAACTGTTCAGTTCACTCTGATTCAGGTTGAGGTTTTTTTTTTTTTAGTGAGAATAGGACCAACCCCTATTTGTCAGATTTCAGACACACGAGCTGCTGGTCTCTAGCATCTTCCAAAAGTGGCCAGTTGTTTTCTTATAGCGTTATCACGACTCACTGATTTTGGCATACTTGATGTGTTTCAATCCACTGCAGTGTTAGCCTTACTGGCTCTCAAAGTGTCCTCCTCCCATCTGTTGGCACCTGAGTCTGTTCCAAGGGACCCTGGTGACCTTCCTGGTGACTTTTGGCAGCATCGCCGCTCTATGGTGTCCAGGGTGCTCTGGGATTGTTCACTTCCTGGCCCAGAAATGAGCTGTCTCCCTAGGAGCCCTGGGTCCTTGTGGGAAACAGTGTTTAGAGACCACAATCTGAGCACACATCAAGTTTTCAATGTCTTAAATGCCATTCAGCATAATTGACAGAATCTTCTGGAACGGATGCCTCCTTGGAGATGTGTCCCCTGTGCTGGGAGGCTCAGTGCACCCCTGAGAGTCTCCCCTTCCCCAGGGTCCCCAGGGTCCCGATGGGGGACAAAGACAAAGGACGTTTCTAAAGTGCCCGGCCTTCCTGCAGTGCATGTGCGGCGCTACCCACACACCCAATGTTCCTCCAACCCGAACCCCCCTTCTCCTGGCAGGAGACGGATGTTGTGTTTATTGATGCAGTTTCAAGTTCAAGGCTCTGTCCTCCCAAGGTCTTCCCAGAGCATGGAGATCCCTGCAAGGAGGGGTTCAAGGGGCTGCACTGGAGAAGCTGGTCTCTGGTGACAGAAAGACTTCTTGGCTTCCAGGATGCTTGCCTGGCTGGAGGTGGAGGCCGCCCCACACATCGGGCCCAGAGATTGTCCCACGGGGTGTTCTACGTGCAGCCTGTGAGCCGCCCATTGCTAGGGCTGCCTGCCGTGCACAGAGCGCCCCACACCCCCACAGCCCCCTTCAGCTATGCTGGCCGCAGCCTCGGCCCCCAGCCGCTAGTGGTCTTTCAGACGTCCTTTCCAGAGGAAGCTCCCTGCTGGGGGTCCTTCTGGGGTGCCCGCTGGGGAGGCCTGCCATGGCGCATGATTCCCAGGGGTCTTCTCACATTTTCTGGAGACTGCCCCTCTCTGGGGGTGGTTAGACTTCCTGCCCCATGGATGGCGAGCTTGGCAACGAAATGAGAGGGAAGGAGCTTTTGGAGCCAGTGTGGGGCTGGCCCCGCTCTTTCCCTCTGGCCTGGGACCGCAGACCTCCAGCAGGGGCTGCTCCATCAGCCTGGAGGTCACAAGTTCAGACCCCCGTACCGGCCGGCCGCCAAATAAAAGCAACGCAGAGAAAAAAAGAGAACCAACCAGGGTGGACATATGGCTGGAGAAAGCAAGAAATCCTGTTGCTGTAGATCAGTGAGACCGTGGGCTCATGTGTCACCCAGCATGACCCAGCCTCTCCTGCCTGACACAGCGGCACAGCGGCGGGGCGGGGGGCGACCCGGGCGGCCCAGCAGTCGCCACCTGTGCAGCCATGCGCGGCCTCCCTGCACCGCTCAGCTCCTCGCAGCAGCACATGTCCCAGCTCTTCAAGGCCTGAGTCACTTGTCTGTCTCCCTCCCTGGCCTGCAAACAGACACAACATAAAATTCATCCTTTTAGACATTTCTAAGTGTGTGATCCAGTGGCCTCAGTTACCTTCACAGTGTGGTGTGGCCGTCCCCACCGTCCACCTCCAGAACGTTTGGACCCTCCCCCAGGGAAACTCCTACCTATTAAATATCAAACTTCTGCCCGTTTTAAGGCCGAAGAACGTTCCTTTGTATGTTTGGGCCACATCTTGCTTCTCGTTTGTCTGTCGATGGACTCTCGGGTGGCTCTGACCTCCAGCCACGGCGAATGTGCTGCTGCGGGCGTGGGGTGGGTGTCTGCTCAAGCCCTGGCTTGGCTTTCAGCGTTTGGGGTGCACACCTAGAACAGGGATTGCTGGGTCACGGGTAGTGCTGATGACCTTTGTGAGGAACCGACCAACGTGTCCCACAGCAGCTGCAGCATCTCACACTCCCACCAGCGGTGCCCCAGGGTACAACGCCCCCTCCTTGCTGACCTCTGTTTTCCGCTGTTTCGATGACAGCTGTCCCAGAGGCTGTGCGCAGCGCGGGCTCGGATGCAGCTCCCAGGACCCGAGATTCCTCTGAATTCACAAGCAGACTCCATCCCTGCCTTTAGGGGCAATAAGACAAGGTCACCAGGGAGACACTGAAGCTCAGAATTCAGAGAGCAGAACTGAAAGAAGGAAGGGACAGGTGGCCTATCTGGAGGGGCCCGGGGACTGTCAAGGTGTGGAGGGCTATTGAGGATCAGCTGGCACCTGAGCTTAACCTGCTGGGAGACCTTCAGCCCGTTACCACGCAGGCCAGGCTGGGCGCTGAGGGCAGAAGCCCCGGCTACGGGCCGCCCCCCTCTGCCCCGATCCCCAGCTGAGCCCACGCCCTTACGCCTCCCTTCCTGTCCCGGCAGATGCTCGGGGGAACGCCGAGGCCCCTGTCTCGGGCCCCGGTGGTGAGGTCTTGTCTGTGGACAGACAAAAGCCCTCTCTGTCCTCTCATGGTGGCCTCCTTGCTGCCCCCTGACAGCCTGGGGACATCCAGGCCCTCCCCATGCCTGGGATTTGGTCTCCCCAGAGCAGAGGCTGACGTCGAGCTGTGAGTCCTTGTGAGCTGCTCTCTCCTGCCCTCCGCTCGGACCCCCCACCTGCTCCCAGTGAGGTGAGTGACCGGCCGGTGGCTCAACCCTATCAAGGCCAGACCTCAGCAACGGCGAGTGCCCAGGACTGGTCCACCCTGAGCAGCTGGCCAGCCCGCCCTCTCGCCTCCCCCTGGTCCCAGCCACCCCCACTCCAGCCCCTGCTACTCATCTTCCATTCTGGAAATAAAGCTTGGGCTTCTGGAAGAGGCTTGGTCATCCCCAGGCACTGGAGGACTCAGGCATCATGCACTGGGGCACACCCACTGCTGTAGTCAGAGGGGTGCAGGCCCCCGACATGGCTCAGAGCCCCTGTCCTCTGCCCCATCCCTGACTGAACTGCAGCCCCGACAGCTGGTCCCGTAGCTGTCCCTTTGCTTTCTTGTCCTTGCAGCCTGGCGAGGTGCAGCTGCCAGCTACTGAGGACAAGGGGCCCTGGCTCTTGCAGATTGGCTGGCTCCTGCCAAGGCAGCAGAACTCAAAACTCCCTGTGCCCAGGGCTGGGTGGCTCCAGGCCCCAGGCAGGATGGGTGGAGCCAGGCAGGCCCCGGGGGCTGGGACAGCTTTCTGATTTCCCTGTCTGGCTTTGTAGGGCTGGTGTGGAAATTCAGCAGATACCTCGGTGGTGTGAAGGGCCTCAGAATCACTGGTTACTCAAACTGTGACCAAAACACTTTGTCACCTTGGATGGGCCTTGTCAGAGCACCCATCCCACATAAGGGTCCCCACAATGCTCAAGGCCTGTATAGGACAAGTCATGCAGAAATTCTACCTCTGGGCAACAGACATTTGTTTTATTTTTTAGGCAGCTGGCCAGCGTGGGGAACCGAACCCTTGACCTTGGTGTTATAAGGCTGCGCTGTGACCAACTGAGCTCACCGGCCAGCTTACAGACACATTTATTTTAAAAAAGAATGGTTAAAGGGAGGAATTGGTAAAGGGCCATGAAAATCACCTACATTGTGTATTGATAAATTAAAAAGTAAATAAATATAAAAAAATTAATAAAAATTGAAGAAAAATAAAAAAGAATGGTTATGTCTCATTGCAAAGGTAGAATATTTGGAAAATAGACAAATATAAAGGAAAAAGTTCATCATAACTAACAGGGTAAAAGTTTGTTATGATTTTGGCAACTTATCTTACATCTTTCTCCTGTGCTTTAAAAAAGAAAAGACAGATATCAAACTGAATATTCTATGCTATACCTTGAGTTAAACATATATTTTTATATTTTTCTTTCTTTTTCCTCCCTTCCTCTCTTCCTTCCTTTTATTTGTAATAAAATTTTAATTTTAGAACAGTTTAGACTTACAGGAAAGTTGCAGACAGTACTGAGAGTCCCATCCACCCACCCCCAGCTTCCCTCTTGTTACCTGCTACATTTCTTACATTTTTTCTCATGAATCATGACTTTGGCGTTGTATCTACAAACTCATTGCCTAACCCAGGGTCACGTATATTTTCTCCTATGTTTTCTTCTAGAAGTTTTATAGTTTTGCGTTTTACATTTAAATCTATGGTCCACTTTGAGTTAATTTTTGTGTGAGATCTAAAGTAGGGGCCTGGGTTATTTTCTCCCATCTGTACATCCAAGTGTTACCATGTGTTCTAAAGACTGTCTTTCGTCCACTGCGTCTTGGTCAAAAATCACTGGATTATAATTGTGGACACAGAGGACTGATCCATTTACTTGCTGATGGGCATTTGGGTTGTTCCTAGCTATTGGCTTTTACAAATAAAGCTGCTTTGACCTTTCGTGTACATGTCTTTATGTGAATATTTGCTTTCATTTCTCTTGAGTGAACACTTAGGGGTGAAATTGCTGGATCGTATGGTAAGTGGAGGTTTAACTTTATAAGAAATTGTCAAATGGTTTTTCAAAGTGGTTACATTATTTTACATGCACACCAGCAACACGTGAGACTTCCGGTAGCTCCACATCCTTTTTAACACTTGATATAATTTGCATTTTCCTGATGGATAATGATGTTAAACATCTTTTTATATGTTTTTGGCCTGTTTTATTTCATCTTTTGTGAAGTATTTGTTCTAATCTTTTGCTCTTTGTGATGGTTAATTTTATGTGTCAACTTGACTGGGCTAAGGGATGCCCAGATAGCTGGTAAATTTTTTTCTAGGTGTGTCTGTGAAGGCTTTTCCAGAAGGGATTAGCATTTGAATCAGTAGACCAAGTAAAGAAGATCTGTCCTCACCGGTGTGAGTGTGTGTGGAGGGCACCAGCCAATCTGTCGAGGGCCCAAATAGATCGAAAAGGAGGTGGGGGGAGGTGAACTCTCTCTGCTTGAGCCAGGACATCATCTCCTGCCCTGGGACATCTGAGCTCCTGGTTCTTGGGCCTTCAGATTCTGGGACTTAGCCCATCCCCCAACCTTCTCAGGTCTTCTGACTTAAACTAAATTACACCATTGGCTTTCCTGGTTCTCTGGCTTATAGACTTGGCCTCTGTAATCTAATGAGCCAGTTCCCATGATAAAGCTCTTCTCATACAAGGGTAGTTCAAAAAGTTCATGGAAAGATTTGTATAGACATGTATCTATCTTTTATTGGTTCTGTTTCTCTGAAGAATCCTGACCAATGCATCCGTTTCCACTTTTATTAGGTTGTTGGTGTTTTTATTATTGAGTGGTAAGAGTTCTTTATATATTCTAGGTACTAATCATTTCTCAGATGTATATATTGCAAATAATTTCTCTTGCCCCATAGCTTGCTTTTTCATTTTAATGGTGAATTTTCAAAAATAGAAGTTAAAACTTTTTGAAGACTAATTCCTCTTGTCATTAGTGCTTTTTGTGTCCTACAAAAAAGGTCATCAAGATTTTCTCCTATTTTTCCCTCAGATATTCTATGGTTCTCTAGCTTTTACATTTAGATCTATGATTTATTTAAGTTAATTTTTATGAGGTCAAATTTCGTGTGAGGTAAGGGTTCATTTTTTTCAATACAGTTATCTAGTTGTTACAGCACCATTTGTCGAAAAGACTTTTCTTTCTCCATTGAATTATCTTGGCTCCCTTGCACAATATCAACTATATATATGTGGGTTTATTTCCAGCCTCTCTGTTCTGTCCCAGTGATCTCTACATTTATTCATATGCTGGTACCACACTGTCTTGATGGGCCTTATATTAAGTCTTGAAATCGAGTAGTGTAAGTTCTCCAACTTTGTTCTCCTTTATTAAAATCATTTCAGCTATTCTAAGTGCTTTGCATCCCATATAAATTTTAGAATCACCTTGTCATTTTCCACAAGCAAAAGCCTCCTGGGATCTTGATTAGGACTACATTAAATCTACAGTTCAATTTGAGAATAAAGAATAATTGACATCCTAACAATACCGACTCTTCCAAATAATGAGCATGTTACATCACTCTGTCTATTTAGGGCTTCTTTAATTTCTCCCGGTAAGATTTTGTAGTTTTCAGTTGAGGGATGTTGCATATCTTTTATTAAATTTATTCTTAGGTATTTTATGGGTTTTTGGTACAATTGAAGGGGAATTGCCCTCCTCCCTTCCCAATGCTCATTACTAACATGTAGAAACAGCAACAACTGATTTTTGTATAAGGACCTTGCATCTTGTGATCTTGCTAACTCACTTGTTAATTCTATAAGCAGATTTTGTACATGATCATGATCATGTAGTCTGTAAATAATGAATGTTTTACTTTTTCCTTTCAAATATATTTGCCTTTTATTTTATTTTATTTTTATTATTTTTGGCTTATGGTAACTGGGTAGCATCTCTAGTACAATGTCAAAAAAACTCAAGAGGAGTAAAGAGAGCAGACATCTTTATCCTTATCTCATGGGGACACTTTCAGTCTTTTATCCTTAAATATGGTTAGCTGTAAATTTTTCACAAATACTCTTTACCAGGTTGGGGAAGTTCTCTTTTATTTTTATTTTGATGAGAGTTTTTATTTAAATAATAAATAGGTGTTGAATTTTGCCAAATGATTTTTTTGCATCATTGAGGAAATCATGTGTTGTTGTTTTTTTCTTTTTATTCTGTGATCACTGTAAATTACATTGATTGATTTTTGAATGTTAAACCAACCTTATATTCCTGGGACAAACCCCACTTAGCCATGACGTGTTATTCTTTTATACTGCTGATTTGGTTTGCTAGACATTGTTTCTGCATCTGTGTGCAGCAGGTTTACAAATTACATGTTTTTCTTTCTTCCCCATATCACCTCAACTTCTTTTGTTTTTTCTTTCTACCTGATGCAGTGGCCACAGGACCAGGGCTGAAACTACAAGAGCTGGAAATAGGAATGATTTCTAAGTAAGAAACTGTAACTATGTTTTCAAACTTTGTGTCAGAATTCCCATGCAGTGAGGGATTCTCAGACAGCAGAGAACCAGGTTACCACAGCTGGCATTCACCAAACATGCTCCATTCCCAGGGGCTTGACAACCCCAACGAAAGTAGAATCCCACAGGCAAGAAAGAGGTGGGGACTGACTATTGGGTGGGCAACAGGACTGCCTGCCACAGGAGAAAAGGCAAGATATTGGGAGGGTCACAGTTTACCCAGGGTAGGGGAATCAGGATCAAGGTTGTGTAGCTGGGTGCAGAGTCTGAGGTCCTGCTGCAAAGGTAGACAGGAGAAAACAACCTGCTGCTGCTGCTGCTGCTGCTCCAGCCACTCAGCATGGACGCTACCAATACCAGACCCCAGATGTCCAGTAGACCCACTGCCCACCCTACCACTACCACCATCGCCAGAGCAGGTTCTGTGCCACCTCTACTTACAGTGTAATGGCATTGTATGCTTCCAATTCAAGGTTGCAGGTGGACATGCCTGATTGGTGGAGCCTGGGACATGACTGAGTCCTAACAAAAAGGGATGCTGGGAAAGTGAGCATCTAGCATTTTCCAATTTTATACTGGGAGATCAGGTCTGCCTTGTGAGCTGGGGACTGACCTCAGGTGAGAAGACTATTCCTTATACCTCCGGGGAGCATAAAATGGCAGAAGGTTTTGGAAAGTAATTTTGTAATATGTATGAACAAGCTAAAAATGGCTATAACCCATCGCCAGTAATTTCACTTTAGGTAATGTCTGTTAAGGACGATGGTCGGAATGGTGGGGAATGTCCAACACCCACGTCACAGTGGCAGCAGCTGACTTGTCCAATGAGGAGTGTAAGTAAATCTTGATCCAGTCATCCTACAAGGAACATTTAATAACCTGGGGGAAATGCTTAGGTCTTTGGAAAGAATAGGATGTACATGCAGTTGTCTTGACAAAGTCATGCAAGGTCTTATTTATTGAAAGCAGGAGACCAGTTGCCCAGGCCTGCCTGATTTGAAATTTGTTGTCAAAAGTATTTGAAAGATTCCTTATATTTAAACAGAAATTTCACCATGAAAATTAGGTAAAGTCTTAAAATGCAAATACCCTTAGAGAAAACTAAAGGTTGGTTGGCTGAGAGGTTTGGAGAAGTGGGCATTCCTGGACAAGTTCACAAAAATGCATAGATAAGAATGCTTATCCCTGGATGTGTATAATATTAAGAAACTTAAGGACACTTAAATGGCCACCAGTAGACAGGTGTGTAACTGATGGTAAATTCCCATGATGGAATACTATGTAGCCATGAAGAAGGTATCTAAGTGTAATGACAGAGAAATATGTCACTAATATATCAATGAAAGAAAAATCAGATTATGGAAAAATATATCATTTGATGTGTATAAAACTATTTTAATATACACATTACAAAGTATAGAAAGGACTTCTGCTTCTGACCATCATGGGCTAACTGGTATGGGACATGCCCTTCTGCCATAAACAAACAGAAAACTGGAAAGAAAAAAACATGAAGCAACCATTTTTAGACATTGGACAATAGGCAGTCCAGGATCGTGATCCCTAAGACAATGAAGATAATGATGTGAGCCCTACAATAGTCTCGGTTTTCTACCTGCGGTTACTTTCTGGATCGAGGCCCAGAACACAGAGGTCTTGTGAGCTGAGATACAGAGATTGGTGTTTGGCAAGGCTGAAGTGGTTGGAATTTACAAGGCAGAGTGTCTAAGTGGAGGTAGCTATGCAGAGAACAAGCTCTGGAAATCTATACACAGGTCCCCTGGAGACTTCTGCTGAATACTAAACTATGCATGTATACAAGGTAACCCCACTGGACTCAGCACAGAAAGACTACTGTAGAGCTGAAAAGCTGAACAATTCCCAGAGTTCACATAGAACTGAGAGACATTTGGGTTCCCAACAGACCTCATTAAGCACTTGTGGCCTTTAGTGAAGATTCCAGAAGAGTCTTAGTAGCAAGTCTAAACTATCCCAGAATATAAGACTGATCTAAACTTACTCTAACAAAGATTAAAAATAAGCCTCAAAATGATCAAGCTGCTCTGCAAGTCAAAACTAACTTCAACACTCAAAACAAAGAAACAAAGAAACAAACAAAAAGACAACAAAATTCAGAGACTCAACAATACAACAATTACAATGTCTAGCATTCAATGAAGAATTACTAGACATGGGTAGAAGCAGAAAAATGTGACCCATAACCAGGAGAAAAATCAGTCACTAGTAATAGACCGAGGTGTCTATAACAATAATTTTATGCTGTCAAATGGCTAAAAGAGAGAAGCTTAAATGTTCTCATCACAAAGAAATGATAAAATTTGCTAACTACACTGATTTGATCACTACCCATTGTATACATGTATTGAAATATAACTCTGTGCCCCATAAATGTGTATGATCAATACTCTTCTCCTTCTTCTTTTTTTTTTTTTTTTTTAAGATGACCAGTAAGGGGATCTTAACCCTTGACTTGGTGTTGTCAGCACCACGCTCTCCCAAGTGAGCTAACTGGCCATCCCTATATGGGATCCAAACCCGCGGCCTTGGTGTTATCAGCCACACACTCTCCCAAGTGAGCCACGGGCTGGCCCTATTACATTACAATTAAATAAAACAATTTTAAAAAAAGAAATAGATCATGATATGAGAAAGGGGATGATGGAATCAGCAAACAAGAATTTTAAAACAGATAGCATATCTGTCTATGAATCTAAATTCATTTTCATGAATTTAAAACAAAATGTGAACATAAGAGAGAAAGGGATGATATAGAAGAAGCCAAATGGAGGCCGGCCCGTGGCTCACTCGGTAGAGTGCGGTGCTGATAACACCAAGGCCACGGGTTCGGATCCTATATAGGGATGGCCGGTTTGCTCACTGGCTGAGCGTGGTGCTGACAACACCAAGCCAAGGGTTGAGATCCCCTTACCGGTCATCTTTTAAAAAAAAAAAAAAAAAAAAGAAGAAGCCAAATGGAACTATAAAGCTAAAATATACAATATCTGAAATTTAAAATTAGCTGTATGGACTTAGCAGATTTTGGGGGTGGGGGGTAGGGGCAGCTGGCCAGTATAGGGTTAACAGCAGATTAGACAAGCAAAAGAAAACATCGGAGAGCTGGAAAACACAATAATAAAAACTATCCAAACTAAACCAGAGAGAAAAAAAGAAAGAAAAAGAAAAATGAAAAGAACCTCAGTGACCTGTAGAGCAATGTCAATCAGTGTCACATACATGTAGTAGAAATCTCAGAAGGAAAGAAGACAGAAAAAAAATTGAGGGTACTTCAAAACGTTTGTGGGAAAATAGAGTTGAAAGGCAATATGAATCTTTCCATGAACCTTTTGAAGTACCCTCATATTTGAAGATGTAATGGCTGAAAATTTTCCAATTTGTTGAAAACTATAAGCCTACAAATCCCAAGAAAGATAAAGACAAAGACAAAGAAACCCACATCAGGAAATAGCTCGATAAAATCTTTGAAAATCAGTGATAAGGAGAAAAAGCTTAAAACCAGGCAGGGGGAAAAAAAAGACATTTTATTTAGGGAAACAAAGATAAGAATGACTACTGACTTATTGCAAAAAACAATGCAACCAGAAGACAATAGAATGACATAGTCATGTGTTGCTTATTGCAGGGATATGTTCTGAGAGATGCAACATTAGGCAGTTTTGTCATTGTGCAAACATAACAGAGAGTACTCACACAAACCTAGGTAGTATAGCCTACTACACACCACTGTTGTATAAGCGGACCATCATCGACCAAAATGTCATTATGCATTGCATGACTGTATTTAAGCTACTAAAAGAAAAGGAGAGCTGTCAACCTAGAATTAAATCCAGAGAAAATGTCCTTCAAAAATTAAAGCAAAATGAATACTTTTTTAATCAAACAAAAGCTGAGATAAGGTATTGCCAACAGACCTGCAGTTAACCAGAAATGTTAAAGGAAGAGCTGCAAACTAAAAACATTGATGACAAATGGAAATAAAGAGTGCCCTCAACAAATTGGAAATATGTGGGTAAAAAATATATTTTTGTTTTTAATTTCTTTAAAATACAATTGACTTTATCTCTCTCTCTCTCTCTCTCTCTTTGGTGGCCAGTATGGTGAGCCAAACAATTACCTTTAAAGCAAAAATAATAGCAACAGAGTATCAGGTTTTAACACATTTAGAAGTAATATATGGCAAAATACCTCAAAGATAAGAGGGAGGAGACGGAAGTATAGTATTTTAAGGTTGTTACATTATATGTGAACTGGTTAAATAATACTTAAAGGCAGATTGTGATATGTTAAAATGTATGTTGTAAATCCTAGAGTGTGAAACAGGGACATCAGGGAAATCTTTTGTTCTGATATTTGATCTTTGGTTCCACTTCTGACACCAACTATAGGGATGGGGGAAGAGAGTGTTTTTCTTACTCCCACACACTCTATACAACACTCCTAACCAGATTGTGAGGATTTCTCCCTACACACCAAGCAATTAGTTCTCTAGTGAACACCAACTGGGTGTCCTATAATTCAATTCAATTCTGACATTATCCACTCGGAGATAACTTCAGGTCCCACATGTTAAGGGCTCAGTCCCACAAACTACCCCTAGTTTAGATGCCACTCAAAAGACCCAGGTTGTAACTTGTGCTTCTGACCAACTGGCTGTAAAGCAGAGTCTCCATAACCCCCTCTTCAGGTTTTATTAATTTAATAAAGTGTCTCACAGAACTCAGGAAAACACTTTACTTACACTTACCAGCTTATTTAAAAAAAGATATTACAAAAAATGCAGATGAACAGCCAGATGGAATAGATGCACAGGGTGAGGTATATGGGAAGGGATGTGGGACTTCCATACCCTCTCCAGGCTACCACCCTTCAGGAACCTCTACTTGTTCAGCAATCTGGGAGCTGCAGAACCCTGTCCTCTTGGTTTCTTGTGGAGGCTTCATTACCTAGGATGAGTGATTACATCATTGGCCACTGATGATCAACTCACCCACCAGTGATCAACTTCAGCCTCTCTCTCCTCCCCAGAGGTCTATTCCCATTCTCACAGGTGCAGGACTAGTGGGCTATTTTTACCACCAGGCAATATAGCTACATTTACTATTAACCCCAATTTTGCCAGGGAGATTAAGGCACAACTTGCCCCAACAGACTAATCATGTGGCCTGTTCTGGCCAAGGAAGCCCGCGGGAATCTGTTGCAGGGACGTCTGGGGGACGTGCATCTTTCTCCAGAAGAGGAGACAGATGTGACTTGTCTCTTTGTCCTTCCTTCGTGCCTTGATTGTGGAGGCATATGTGGTGTTTGGAGTTCTAGCAGCCACTGTGCAAGCCATGAGGAGAAAAGCCCACCTGCTAAGGATGTTGAAGACTGAAGGAATCTGGGTCCTTGATGGGGACAACCTCTGATCTCCAGGTTTCTGGTTATATGAGAAAAATAAGCCCCTATGAGTTGAATCTCCTGCTAATGCGGTATTCTGTTACTTGCATCTGAATCTAACTAGTTCCACATTCTTACCTGGATGCACCGTGGGCATACCTCTGCAGATAAATGCATGTATTTGCATAATGCTTTATGGCTAACAAAGCCTCCCGCTTTTATTGATTACAACAGACACTGTTGTAATTAGGCTCTGGTTATCACTCAGGACTCTTGGCTGTACTCAACAGATCCCAACCTCGGGTAACAAAGTGAGAAAGATAGCTTTGGGGACATGATCTGGTAGCCCACTGAAGCCACAGGAAGACTGACAGCCCTTCTCAGAAGATGGGTAGGAACCCAAGGAAGCAGGTGACCCACCTAGGTGCACACAGAGTAGTCCGGTGAGGGGTCATCCCAGCTGTACCATCCGCTGTGGGATCCAAAGCTCTCAGTGCAATTGCTGCTGATTCAAGTAATCTCTCACTCTTTCCTGTCACTACCTTGAGATCCAAAGTCCCCATGGAAATGTTTCAGCTCCTGAGCATGGGCTGAGCTGCCAGGTGGGAGGTTGTATCTAGCCCTTTGGTCTTCAAAATGCAGGCCTCGCTCACATCAGGCCCCCCGTAGGCAACTACAAGCTTCAGGCACAGTTCAATCAGGGCTCCACATCAGTTTCTCTTCAGTTTTCTCAGCTCTGCCATTCCAGAGGTCAGTGTTGTGCTCACACTGGCTTCCCTTGGACACAGGGCAATTGCAGTGTCTTGGTACCTGCACCTGACCCCACACCGCTCAGGAGAACAGCAGGCACAACTCTGCGCTGATCTGTCCCAGAGAGAGCCGCGCTCTGATTGGTTGAGGCTTGGTGGCCTGAACCAGTGGCGGTGGAGGGGACACAGCATTGATTCCCACCACCCCCGTGCTGCTGGGGCAGCTGCTCCCAGCAGATGCAGTGCCTAATGTCACAGATGGTGGGGGCAGGCCCTGCTCATGGGTGGTTTCGCTCTAGAGAAGCTGCAAGTGCAGTTGTGAAGAACACGGCTCCAGAGCCAGCCTGCTGTGACTTGAATTCTGGCTCTGCCACTGAACAGTTGTGCCATCTTAGTGAAGTTACTCAACCTCTTTGTGCCTCAGTTTCCTTGTCTGTGTGGTGGAGATCAGAGTATTGGGGTACCTTTCTCACCGGCAGGTTATGGGAACCAGGGAGTTAACCTGTGGTACTGAGTCAGGGCTGTTGTCACCCAACCCCCTTTCTCTCTCTCTCTTTTTTTTAAAAGATGACCGGTAAGGGGATCGTAACCCTTGACTTGGTGTTGTCAGCACCACGCTCTCCCAAGTGAGCCAACCGGCCATCCCTATATGGGATCCGAACCCATGGCCTTGGTGTTATCAGCACCGCACTCTCCCAAGGGAGCCACGGGCCGGCCCCTCCAACCCCCTCCTTCTGATTAATGACAGAGACTGAAGAGTTGACTTGCATGCCCTGGGTCAGTGAACACAAGTACCCCCTGTGTGCCAGGTGCGTTGCTGGGTCTGCAGACGGCCCCTGGGTGTGCGCAGTTCCCTGAAACCTGGGTAATTCCTGCTGCAGGGGAGGGCCCTGCTCCATGTCAGAGGAAATGCCTGAGTGGGCAGAATCACCCTGGGAGGTGAGCAGGTGGCTTCCAATTTCTGGGCAAAGGGATCGCCGCATGCAGTGCATGACAGGAGGGCTGAAGTCTTGCAGGTGCGGGTGACAAGAAGTGCTGGCCAGGAGTCCCCAGGGAATGGGAACCGGCAGTGGCTGAGCCAGGGCAGTAGTGCGGAGAGCAGTGCGTTGAGGCTCCGTCCCAGGGCTCTGACCCCAAATGCAGGGCTTCAGCTGCTGCCCTTGTCAGAAGAGGAAACCTGTGTAGCCACGGCTCCGTCTGCCTCCTCTTCCCTGTTTTTATAACCAGCCTCTCTCAGGCGTGTGGCATCCACTCCAGCTGCGGCGTGTTTAGGTAGCATGTTTTTCTTCATTGCTGTGTAACAAACTACCCCAAAACTTAGGGGCATAAAGCAAACACCTGTTAGTTCACACAGGATCCGAGGTCAGGAGGCGCTTGCCCGGGTGGTTCTGGTTCGGGATCTCCTGTGAGATTGTGGTCAGGCTGTGGCCTGTGCTACATCATCTGAGGACATGGCTGGGGCTTCAGGATCCGCCTCCAAGCTTGTCCCTATGGCTGTTGGCGGGAGGGCTTGGTTCCTATCCATGTGGAGGAGGTAGATGAGAACGTATGATGATGGAAGCTGCAGCGTCTTCTATAACATAATCCCAGAGGTGGCCCACCTCCAACCAACACGGGACACTGTGGGAGGGGAAGACACAGGGCATGAGCACCCAGAGACAGACCATTGGGCCCAGCTTGAAGGCGACCGCCCTCAATGGTCACAGTTCTGTTTCTGTGCATGTGTGTGTGGCTGCCTATGTTTGTTTTAATATCCAATTAGCCAGTTTCATTATTCAGATGCCTCATGTCCATTTGGAACAAATCGAGGGTCACACCTACAAAGCAGAATGTGGCTCTTCCGAATCCCTTCCTGGGAGGTCCTTCGAGGTCGGATGGCCTCAGCCCATCTGGTGTAGACAAATAGTTTCCTTGGATACTGTATCAGTCTGTTTTGTGTTGCTGTAACAGAATACCTGAGAATGGGTAATTTATAAAGAACAGAGATTTATTACTTATAGTTTCTGAGGCTGAGAAGTCCAAAGTCCATCTGGTGGTGGCAACAGTGACCCAGGGGTCTCACATTGCAAGATGGTGGAAGCAGAGAAAGAGAGAGAGAGCAAGCAAGACAGACTGTTGTCTTCTTTTAAAGCCCTCAGAACCACGCCCCTGACCACCATTGTTAATCCAGTCACTACTGCAGGGTCCTACAGTCCAATCACCTCTTTAAGGCTCCACCTTTCAATTACCATAATAGGATTTCCCACCCTCTTAACAGTTGCAGTGGGGGCTAAGTTTCTAATACATAAAACTTGGGAGACAACTGAAGCTTCAGTGAGTTTTGGGGGGACATAATTCAACCCACTGCAGATATTTTCTCCAGTAAATACTTTTTTTTAAAACATGACCAGTAAGGGGATCTTAACCCTTGACTTGGTGTTGTCAGCACCACGCTCACCCAGGGAGCAAGCCGGCCATCCCTATATGGGATCCGAACCCACGGCTTTGGAGTTATCAGCATCACACTCTCCCGAGTGAGCCATGGGCCGGCCTCCAGCAAATACTTCTATTTGCTGCAAATAAACCCCTTTTTGTGATGCTCCCAGGCCATGCCTGTCTCGGTGAATACGCAAAAGAACCAGCAGGGCCCAAACTGTCCCCATGAGCCACAGCCACACTTTGTCAGGCCCAAGGTATGCGAGGGGTCAGTGCCCCTACTCTGGACTCGAGACCTCCTGACCCCTGGAAAGCATGGAGGAGAAATGCAAGGGGCCAGGGAATGTGCCTGACAAGGGCCTCCTGGCTGATGGGCATCTGGGGCAAATGAGCCAGCCCATCAAGGACAGCACAGCTGACGTCACCACACAGGGAGTGTCCCAGAGCCAAACCAAGGAGCGAGGATATGCCTTCAGCTCGGGAGACCCATTACATCAGCTCTCCAGGGGTCAGGAGGTAACTTGTCAGCTCTCTGCCCCATGCGGCCCCCATGGAAATCAAACAAGCAATCTTGCCCATTTCTAAAATAAATTAATGCATCAGTATAAAAAATGTCAGGCAGAGAGCAGAGGGGAGGGGCGGGAGGCAACGGAGCTGTGATTTATCGGCTCTTTAATGAGCGTTTCTGGCCTCGTCCAGCTTCCTCCTGCCGACCACACGGAGCCCACGGGCCACTCCACCGAGGTCGTGAGCTCAGCCGACTGCCCCAACTTGGCAGCCCCTGGCCAGGCCCAGAGCCAGGTTCCTCCCAGCTGGTGTCTCAGGAATATCAAGTACTAACTGCGTAGGGCCGGCCTGTGGCTCACTCGGGAGAGTGTGGTGCTGATAACACCAAGGCCACGGGTTCGGATCCCTTATATGGATGGCCGGCTTGCTCCCTGGGTGAGTGTGGTGCTGACAACACCAAGTCAAGGGTTAAGATCCCCTTACCGGTCATCTTTAAAAAAAAAAAAAAAAAAAAGTACTAACTGCGCTGGGAAAGAGAGACAAGGAAGGGGCCAAAGGCAGGCAGGAGGGGGGCGGCTATGCTGGCTCAGGACATGTCATGGGCCCACCCTCAGCCTGAGTGTTTCTTACACTGCAGGGCCTAAGCTCTGGCAGCCTGGCTCCCCCTGGCCTGGCCCTGACAAGGCTGAGTGGGGCCCGGGCTGGGTGCTTAGCGTGGAGCTGCAGGTGGATCTGCAGGGACCTAGGGCTGTGCCCTGCCTCCTCCTGTGGGCACCTTTTCCCAGCATCCCCCCAACATCCACCTTTGCCACCCTTTTTAATGTTTGTCAATTTGATACGGAGAAAATGACACCTCATGGTTTGAATTTATGTTTCTTTAGTTTTTGGAGGACTTGGGCATCTTTGAATCCATTTGGGGCCACTGGGAAGTGTCTGATGATCTTCGCCTATTTTCTGTTGAATGCTCTGGTTTCCCCTTGCTGATTAATAATGACCCACTGATATTTTGGGTGTGGTAACTTTTTTCTTTGTCAGCTGGACAGTGTGGGGATTGGAATCCTTGACCTTGGTGCCAGCCCTGGAGTGGGAATGTTTTGTTCTGTGTTATACACAATGGCCCAGTCTGTTGCTGCAGCATCAGCTCTGGTGTGGGGCTGGAGAGTTGACCCTGGTCTGAAACACTGTCTACAAATTTGGGTAGAAGCTTACAGTGGATTTATTATTTATTATTTTTATTCTTATTTTTTTAAAAGGATGACCGGTAAGGGGATCTTAACCCTTGACTTGGTGTTGTCAGCACCACGCTCTCCCAAGTGAGCTACCCGGCCATCCCTATAAGGGATCCAAACCCGTGGCCCTGGTGTTGTCAGCACCACTCTCCCAAGTGAGCCACGGGCCGGCCCTTACAGTGGATTTATTTATTTATGTACTTTTAAAAAGATGACCGGTAAGGGGATCTTAACCCTTGGCTTGGTGTTGTCAGTACCATGCTCAGCCAGTGAGCGAACCGGCCATCCCTATATAGGATCTGAACCCACAGCTTTGGTGTTATCAGCACCACACTCTCCCGAGTGAGCCACGGGCCGGCCCTTACAGTGGATTTATATCCCTTGTTTTGCTGTCAACAAATACTGTACCTAGAGAGGGTCTCCTGGGAGCAGGTTAACGCAGCAGGAAACACAAGGGGGCAGAGGGAACTCATATCCTATTCGAGGGAAAAAGGTTACTCAAGACAAGTGAACTGTGCAGTGGGTAACAGGGGGACACTAGCTCTGGAGAACTGAAATAAGGACTAGTCCTGGGAGGAGACAGGAAGTGGGGTGGGGGGATTAGAAGTATAGACAGGGGGCTGGAGAGGCACCTCTGAGAAGACCATATTTGAGCAAAGACTTAAAGGAGAAGATGGGCCAACCTAGATAGCAGGGAGAGAAGTGGTCCCTGGGGCGGTGGACAGTGCAAGGCCCTGAGGTGAGCACAGGTCTGGGTGTACTCCAGGAACTGCACGGAGGCCAGTGAGATGGCACCGGGAAAGCTTGAGGAGGTGGTCAGGTAGGTGGGGCTGTGTTCCTGGGAGTTCTTTGACTTCTCCTCAGACAGCTGGGTAGGCTGGTGGTCACTTCTCCAGCAGGGCAACGCAGGCAGGTGAGGAGGATTCCCAGCTTGCACACAGAGCGTTGAGCTAAAACCCAAGTAACCCGCAGAGGTTTACATGCCAGTTAGAGGCAGGGCCCAGCCCGGCCCTGGGTCCACAGGCCAGGGGTCTGCCTCTGCCCTTCCCTCCAGCATGTGGGGTTCCTGACTCACATCCAGGCAGCCTGGGGAGCAAAGAAAGGCCCAGTCCACTGAGGGTCTAACGTGGCCCCTGGAGGACTCACTGCAATAGGGGAGGGGAGGGAAGGAAGGTCGGGTGGTAGAAAGCTGGGGGTAGTGTGGTTCCTTTTTGCTGGTTAGGGAGCCGTGGCCCGCTGGCCTCTGGGTCCCTGCTGTCATCGTGGTCACGTCCCTTAAGTGCAGCCCCCAACTCTACACAAGACTGAGTTGCTGCGGCTCTGCCCCTCCTCCGTCTGCAAAGTGCTCCCGCGTGCAGCGGGGCTCCCCGGAGGGCTCAGTCTGCTTTTTCCCCTCCCTCTGGGCAGATGAGGCCGGGGACAGCACCTGCCAGCCAGCCCCCGCTGCCCACGGTCCTTCCTGGAGACCTCACCCGGCCGGCCGGAGAGCCCTCAGGGTTACCCTCGCAGGCTGGTCGGGGTCGGCTGAGGTCGGTCACACGCGAGGGGCTTTCTCCGAGTTGAGGCTGCGGGTCCCCGCGGCCTTTGTGCAGAGCCCCGCCCTTCGCAGCGCCCTCCGGACAAAGGCGTGGCCAGAGTAGCCACCGACGGCGGCGGGGTCCAGACGCCGGGTTCCAGAGGGAGGGGGACAGAGTACTGCCTGGGGGCGTCCCGGCGGTCCCGGGGCTTTCAGAACCGACGGGTTATCTCCTCGGAAAGGGCGGGGGTGGAGGCCGCCCTCGGTTCTATTAGCTGCTCCCCGAAGCAGGGCCGACTTCAGGAGACGCCCGAAGCCTTTTCTCTCAGCCTCGCGGAGGGGCTGGGGGAGGGGCGAGGAGGGGCAGGACGGGGGGAGGGGAGGAAAGGAGGGGGAGGGGGAGGAGGAACAGGACAGGCGGCGGGATGGGGCGCGCCCGGCCCGCCGCCCCTCGGTCTCGGCCCTGTCCGCTCCCGCCCGAGGGTAGACGGAGCCCCTCGGTCGCGGCCCTCGGAGGGGCTCTTCCGCCGCAGCCAGATGTCGCCCACCGCGCCTCCGAGGCCTGGCTCGCGTATCCCGCTCCCCTTTCGTACTGAAACGTCGCTTTCTTACGATAATGACAGCCCGGTCCCAGCACAGGGCGGGCGCGGGCCGGGAGCGGCCGGGACACTGCGGGACCCACGCCCGGCCCGCCGAGAGCCCACGCGACGCCCAGCCCTCACGACAGACGCCAAGGCGGGCTGCGCGGGGAGGACCCACTGCGCACGCGCCCGCCGCGCTTCCATTGCGCGCTCGGCCACCGCCCCGTGATTGGCCCGGGCGGCCGCGCTCTCGGCCAATGGGCGCGCGTCTCCCGGCGCGGCGGCCGCGGCGGGGTCGGGTACCTGCACCGGCCGCGGGGTCGCCCAGCCCTGCCGCGCCCCGCCGGTGGCAGAGCAGCGCCTCCCCGAGCACGCGAGCCTGTGCTCACGAAGCCACCACCGAGGTGAGCGGCGGCCACCCCCGGTGCTGGGGGGCGGCAAATGCAGGACGCCCGTCCTCTGTGACCCACGGATCGTGTCAACGACGGCAGCGTCTGCAATGACAGTTCTACTGCTTTAAAATTAAAGCTGCGTGACCAACGAGGGCGCTTCAGAAAGTCCGTGGAAAAACAAGAGATCACAGGAATCCTTCCAGGAGCTTCTCCATGTCCTCGTGAAGTAAGGTTGGCGGGGACGGGGACAAACTGGAGCCCCCGAGTGCAGCTGCCGCGCGGCGGGGAGGGCCTGACGGTCCTCGAGGAGCCCCCCACGGAGTGAGGGTCAGAGCGGTCCCACCCCGCACACCGCAGGGACCAACGGCAGCAGGCGACCCCGGTGTCCCACGTGTTCACCGCTGACTGCGAACACGTGGAAACAGACCACAAGTCTATCCACGGACGAAGGTGACAAGCGTGGCAGGTCCCTGCCGTGGACACTATCCAGTCTTCGGAAGAAGTTCTGACACACCAGCGTGGATGACCTTGAGAACATGCTGTGAGTGAGATAAGCCAGTCACCAAGGACAACACCGTGGGACTGCACTTGTGTAGACCACCTAGGACAGGCGGATTCAGACAGAAGGTAGACCAGAGGTTGCCAGGGCCAGGGGAGCGGGAATAGGGGGCTCTTGTTAATGAGCACAAAGTCTCCGGGACGATGGAAAAGTTCTGCTAATGGACGTTGTAAGTGTTCTTCATGCCACTGAATTGTACACTTAAAAATGGTTAAAATGGCCAATTTTATGATTTAACTACAATTTAAGATTTATCGTGTAATACACTAAAACCGCTGAGGTGTACACTTTAAATGGGTGAATCTTATGGTATATGAATTACATCTCAATATAGCTGTCAAGATTTGACGGCCATACTATTGGAAGCAGCGTGCACCGTCTCTGCCCCAAGGGTGCCCTGGGTCTGGGTGTGGCAGGACTTCACTTCTGAGTGTGCTGGGAGGCTACTTCCCTCAGAGGAAGGGTAGCAAAGCTTTACCAGGCGTGTGAGCCTTACGTTCTCAATCCCACTGAGCGAGCTGCGAGGGCAGGAGGCCTTAGTGGGATTGCACATGCAGAGATCATGAGAGACATATAGAGAGGCCCGAGGCTCCGACAGGCCTTGCTCTTCCCAGGACGCAACTCCAAATAATGGGGACAAAACTGGACCCAGCTCCTGCCCCAGGGCTCCCCCAGCTCCTGATCCAATGCTCCCCAGTTCCTCAGTGCTCCCCCAGCTCCTGACGCGGTGCTCTCCAGCTCCTTCCTCCCTTAGTCCTCCCCAGCTCCTGCCCCGGTGCTCCCCCAGCTCCTGCCCCGGTGCTCCCTAGCTCCTCCGTCCTCCCCCAGCTCCTCTTTTAGTCCTCCCCAGCTCCTGCCCCGGGGCTCCCCCAGCTCCTGTTGAGGCTCCCCAGCTCCTCCCTTAGTCCTCCCCCGCTCCTGCCACGGGGTTCTCTAGCTCCCGATTTGATCCTCCCGCCATCTCTTAACGTGGTGCCGCCCCGGAGTCCCCGACATCGCGCTCCTCCCATCCTGGCCAGGTCCCCCTCCCCGGCCCCGCCCTTTGGGTTCAGGCGGGAACTCCTGGTTTTTCCTCCCCATCCGAGCAGCTCCCTTTTTAGTTCCCGACTTGCCTGGAATCCAGTCGGCATCACGGGACCCTGCCGGGAGGGGCGGGGAGCGCTCTCCGCGAGGCGCCCGCACCTGGGCGGAGGGTCCCAAGGCCGACCCTCTTGGACCTCTGCCGCGCGGCCCTAGCTCGGGGCCTAGAAGGCGGCCGCCATCCCTGCCGTGGCCGCTGGAGGGCGCCGTAGCACCGCTACTCCCGGCCGGCCGGCCGGCTCCCGCGGGAGGGCCCCTGTGGCGGGCGCAGGAGGTTGATCTCCTGGTTCACGCCAGGTTTGTGAACCGAGGGCCGGAGCGGGAGGCTGCAGGGGCGAGTATAGACCATGGTCACCGGACCCACGTGGCGGCGACTCCCGTCTGGTGGCTGCACCGCAGCTCGCCAGTTCGGGGCGAAACTGTAGAAACGGCCCTGAGGACTAAGTCACCGCCGTTCATCTCTTCATTTCTGAGCCGACCTGTGAACCGCTGAACCAGACGGCAGGGCCCAGGCTTGCCTCTCGGGTCCCATCCAGGCCCATCCCCAACCCCTCGCAGCTCAATTCTGTACCCAAAGCAGAGGCGGGGGTCCTCAGCAGGTGACATCCAAGTGAGAACCAAGAGAGCCACTGTCACCCTCTCCCCAGCCCCCCTTCTTTTCTGCACTCGCCCCTGACTGGCCCGGAAGGGAGGAAGCACCCACACGGGTCCCAGCCATGGGGCAGCTGCAAGTGTCTCGTCAGCGTCCCCTCCCCACGGTGGAGAGCTGCGCTTTCTAGCCCTGGCCCCAGCTATTTCCTGGTGCTGCCCAGGAAGTGGGACCCTCAGCTAAAGCCCAGAACCAGTTGCTGGACAGTGCCCTTCCTCGGCCCCCGGCATGGGGCTCCTGAGTGCTGGCAGGTGAAGGTCTCTCGCTGACCACCGTGTCCTCCCTGGGTGCTTGCTGATGAGATGCCCGTCTCCCTCAGGTGGCCTTGTAATGGTCACATGACATCAGGGGACATCGAGGGACAGCCGTGGTCTGGCCGTCCAGGGTAAAGGTGAGATATCACTGCCCTGTGATTGAGGAAGGGCACTTCAGTGAGTGCCTGTGCCAAGGATGCCTTACTGGCCAGCTGCCGGTGGCAGGGAGTGGCAGGAGTTTTGCCTGACTCACGGAAACCCTGCTCCCCTGAGTGGCAGCTCTCGGAGACGCCACCAGCTGGGATCTTTGGGGAAGGATCTTTGTAGCCTTGCTGCCCGTGTGGAGTTGAGGCCTGGGAGCATCTGCTTGGGCTCCCGCGCAGTGGCTGTCTCTCGGTCAGCCAGGTCGCAGAGCAGCCGGCACTAAATCATTCTCAGCCTGCCCGAGGGGGCGGCTTCCGCTCCAGGTGGGTGACCCACGGCCCTCGATGTCACCCCTGCAGTCTGTTTCCTCTTTCCTCGGCCGCCTCCTCCAGTCTCATGGGGCAGCCACCACCTTCTCTCTCTCATGCAGCCTTCAGCTTCCGGAGGCCTCCTTGTGAGTGCCACAAAAGGCGGGAGTGTCCTGGGAGCTCTGGTGCCCCAAAGGGTCATAGGGCGGGAGGCTGAGAAGCCCAGAAGTGCCTGCACCTCAGATGGAGAAATAGTCCTGGGCACGGCTGGGGGGCCCGGCTGGGCCAGCCCCTGCTGAGTCTCCTCCCACACCGCCAGTAACTTGTCTTCTGCCTCCAAACAGCAGGGGAAAAAGTGTCTGAAGCAGGTCGGGGGAGACACCCTTCAGAGACCAGGCCGTCCTGCCCCCTTGGCCCTGCCCCTCTGCCATGCTCATCTGGCTCCCAGTCACCCCGATGGGCCTGTTTGACTGATTCAATTTGCCCAACAGTAAAAGCACTCCGCAGATGTCAGCCTCCATGTGCCCTGTCCCCGGGGAGTCCCAGACACCTGCCAAGGCCCTGGGGCTAGGAGTCCTTCCCAGGGCCACTAAAGTCAGCCTGCAGGGGAGGCTTCTGGTCCCTATGCTACTTGCCAAGAGCTGGAGCAGGTGGCTTGGTGCACCAGAACCGAGGACCCACCTATGGCTGAGGGACTGCTCCCTTGACAGCATGGAGGGAGAGGCATTCTGAATGCTAATGAGATTTGAAATGTCATCCTCAGGGAATTATGGTTTTTGTGCAGACTCCTAGGTCTGGGAGGCTGATTTTGGAGAGGACCCCCATTTTGGTAGAGCTGCCATCCCAGACCCTGGGCCACTGTCAGGACTCCATCTTTTCCATCAACCCGGGCTTGGGGGCTTTTCTAGGCCAATGGGAGTTGGAAGGGGGACTGAGGATTCCCAGTGGCCTGATTCCCTCTTCCCTACGGAGGAGGGGACCTCAGGCCCCAGTCTAGAGACGGATAGCCCTGTGCACAGCCTGCAGCACTGCGGCCGGTCTGCCTATCAGGGACGAGTGTGGCCACAGCCTCGCTGGGAAATGCTCTCGGGCAGTGTCCAGAGGAAGGTGATGGGCCAGGAGGACAGGAGATCCAGACCAGAGCCCCAGACCCCCCTGCCCAGCCCAGAGCCCTCTCTCCATGTCAAGGCCCCTGGCTCCTGGGGCCACCACCTTCCACCCCAGAGGGAGACACTGCCATGGACTGATTGAGTACAGGGGTGACGTAGGGAGCGTGTGCACAGCTGGCCATGCCGAGGCGGGGGCTTCTGCCCCACCCCACGCGGGCCACGACTAGGAAGGGGCTCCCCCTGGGAACGTGTCGGGTTAGTAAAGCCGGTCACCTCGTCTCCGCAGCTCCGCAGTGTCCCACGTGCCCGTCTCAGGAAAAGGGCAGAGCCTTCCAGGTCCCTGCCCTGTTAGACTTGAGAAGGACCCCGAGCTCTTTGTTGGTGCCCGGCCGACGGGAGACAACAGGAGGGGAAACCGAGGACCAAGCGGGGGCCTGTCCGAGGTCAGACCCCGCGCGGGCCGCGCTTCGGGCGGCCGGTCCGTGCCGGTGCGTGTGAGCCGGCGGGGTGTGGGGGCGTCGGGCGAGTCCCCGGCCCCCTCGCCCGCTCCCGGCCCCGCCCCCAGTCGGCCCGGCCCGCCCCGGGGAGGGCGCACGCGGCGGCGCAGGCCAGGAGGGGAGAACAAAAGGAGGCCCCGCCCCCTCCCCGGCCGGCCCGCCGCGGCCAATCGGCGCGGCCGCTGCCGCCGGCGACCTCGGATTGGCTGCGTGGCGACCAATGGGGTGCTGGGGCCGCGAGCCCGTTCGGCCCCACGTGGGGCGGTGCGAGGTGCTGTCCGCGGGCGGGGCGGGGCCTCGGCCACGTGACGCCGACCGAGCAGCCCCGGGGACCCCGCACCTCCCCGGTCGTCCCCGCCGCCCTAGGGCCCCGCGGGGCGCGCCGAGGCTTCCCGAATTCCCTGGGCGGGTGTCCTGGCCGCCCGGCTGCACACGCGGGAGGTGTAGGGACAGGCTCTCAGGGCGGGGACGAAGGGAGGAGTCCGGCGGCTCTGCCGTGCGGGGTTCAGGGACCGGCTCGTTCAGGGACTGGCTCGTCACTGACGCCTCCTGCTCTGAGGCCGCGGGACACCGGGGGCGGCCGGCGCGGGCGCAGGGGCCGGCCTCCCTCTACACTGCTCCAGGCGACACTCAGACCGGGCACTGGAGGACAGGTGAGTACGTGGAAAGTGCGAGAATTACAGGGAGACGTGCAGTGCCCGGGGCCGGCGACAGAGGGGAGCTGTGGCCACCCCAGGCCTGAAGGGCAGCGGTGGCTGTCGGAGAACCCGTCTCCACAAGCTATGACCTTGGAGAGGGGACACGGCGACCTGGCAGGAGGAGCCTGGCGATGCAGACTGACCTGGCTTTCATCCTGGTGCTGCGGGCTCCCCTTGGCTGCAGCTAGAGGGAAGCCGGGGCGGAGGAGGCCGCATTGATACTGTGCCTGGGTCAGCTTCTGGGAGCACAGGGCAGGGGACTGGAGGGGCACAGCAGGGTCCAGCAGCTGTTCTGAAGTGTGAATAAAAGCATCTTAGAAAACGTCGCTGTTTTGTTTTGTTTTGTGGGCAGTGACATACAATGTAAACGGAACAGATGTGCATCCTCTGCAGAGGTGGCCTCAAGAAGGGTGATGCAGGGCTAGGCTGAGCCCCTCCCTCCTGCAGAACCATCTGGAGCCTCCTCCAACCCAAGGGGACCTTCCGTGGAGGGCTCCCCACCAGTGGGAAGATGCCCTGTAAGTGATGGTCACAGAACGAGCAGCAGTGTGGTGAGGAGTGCCCCACAGCGCTGCTGTGGACCGTGCTATTCAGGCGCCTCCTCCTGCAGGTGTCCCTCCGAATGCTCCACTTCATCAGGTGCTTGCCCATCTCAGCCGGTGTCACAGGGCACTGCTGGGATCACAGTCCCAGAGCAGGGACTGATCCTCTTCAGTGTTGTCTCTCCACAGGGCTTACATGTGTCAGACGGTCGGTGTACACAGGGTGGGCGGGTGATGAGTTTGCCTGGGCAAGGTCTGAGATGAGGGCTTCCCTCAGAGGGTGTTTATTCACTCAGCAGACCCTTTCAGGGGGCCTTCTCTGCCATGTTGGGCTCAGCCTCAGGGGGCCCCAACAAGGAAAGGATGTAGCCCAGGTTTGGAGAAATTCGTGGTCCAACAGTGGCTACACACAAGTCCAGGGTGAGGCGGCTCAAGCCAAGGACCCTCAGAGGTTCAGGAGGGAGCGGGCTCTTGCAGAATGGGGATGGCGGAAGGACATGGCACTGAGGTGGCCTTAAAGGGCAAGTAAGACTTGGAGCAGTGGAGAAGGTGGAGGAAGGCCACGAGAAAGGGTGTGGCATCTGGGGGAGTCTGGCTGTGTGTATAGCTGGCCTCTGCCACTCGGGAGTCAGGGGACCTGGGCAAGGAACCTTCCACCGCTTGATTCTCCACCTGTCATATGGTGATAGTGATAGGACTGTTAGGCAGGCTGGAAGAGCAGATGCATGTGATGTGCTTGGCACAGTGTCTTGCACCTGGTAATTACAGGCTCAATAAATACACGTGAGCTGTCATTACAGACGTTTGTCGTAGTCTGGGAGGCTATGGTGGGTTTGGTAGGATGCAGGCTGTCAGTGTGGGGGCAGCAGGGAGTTTAGAGAACGGACATCCATCGCGTGTGGCAGACATCACTAATCCATCAGTCACTCTTTCCTGCAGAGCCCAGAGGTGTCCTCAGAGTCCTTCTCAGCACATTCTCCAGGCAGCCCCTACTAATCAGTCACTGCTGACACATGAGATGACCCTGTTTGCCATCCCTGACTCGACCAATATGAAAAGTTGGGATTTGATGGCTTGGATATGTCTGCTCCCAGTCTAAGCCCTCCCTGAGCCTGTTTGCCACGTGGAAGGAACCCTGGGCAGGTGGATGGGATCTCACTTAGGAGCAGAGAGATGGAGGTTTGAGAAGCTTGTCCTTAAAAAGAACCTCTGGCTTAGGGGTTCAGGATGTGCAGGTGCCCTTGGTACTGTCAGAACAGTTCTACCCAAGGCCAGGGAGGGCAGACAGGGTGGCACCCATCAAGGTCAAAGAGAGAATGGACCAGAAGGAGGTGCTGGAGGACAGGAGGATGGGAGCACAAAGGCTTGGCCTGGGAACGGCACAGAGCCCTGAATCTCGAGACGGGGAGTCCAGCATGCATACCCTGGACAGAAAAGGGGACATAGGAGGAGGAACGGGGCTGGCCTGGGAGTTATGGACAAGACTGTCCTGTGGAGCCATGCTGCACATCCCTGGAATTTGCCGCCTTGTTTTTAAAATTCTTCTTAAAATCTTGAGGTAAGTGCACCAATCTTAAGTTTACAGACCGAGTGACTCTCACGTTCATGCACACCCACACAGCCCTCACCACCATCTGGAGCCCAGCCTGGGGTCCGGAGGCTCCTTCGTGCCCCTCCCACCCCGAAGCTGGAGCGCTCTGACGGGCTCCCTGTCCCTGGAGCTGTGTGCATGCCCCTCCGAGGCTGGCCTCTCGCTCAGCACAGTGCTGCCAGCCTCCCCGCGTCACCGCATGTGCCTGTGTGTGTCTTTTGCACTGCTGTGTTGTATTCTGTTGGATGGGTGCAGCACTTTCATCCACCCAGTCTCCTGCTAACAGGCACTTGGGCTGTCTCCAAAGTTTACAAATAGTGCTGCCGTGAACATCCTAGTGTGTCACTTCTGGGTTTGTGCCAGGCTGTGAGGTTGCTGGAGAGGAGAATGTTCAGCTTTAGTAGAGGCCACTAGTTCTTTTTTTTTTTTTTTTCTTTGGACTGGTAAGGGAATTGCAACCCTTGGCTCGGTGTGGTCTGCACCACACTCAGCCAGCGAGCGCACCGGCCATCCCTACACAGGATCCGAACCCGCAGCCTTGGCGCTACCAGCGCCACACTCTCCCAAGTGAGCCACAGGGCCGACCCAGAGGCCACTAATTCTCCAAGTGACTGTCCTAACTGTCACTCCCACGAGCAGCATGGGTGGGTTCTGGTGGCCCTGCACCTGTGCCAGCACTCGGGATCATCTGTCCTATCCTGTTGCCCATTGACAGTTTGGGGGGGACATGCTCCACCTCTTAACTTTCTCAGTGCCCTGTGGATGGGATGCTGGGTTTCTGTCCCCCATTTATGGCCACCCCGTCTGCAAGCACTGAGCTGCTTGTGGAATTCCAGCCTCAATTCTTTCCTCATGTCTAAAACCAGAGCTCAGAAAATGAAATGCGGCTGGGGTGGGTGGCTGGAAGGCCCTGGGGCTTGGAGCTTCAGCGCGAGGTCAGGAATGGGGCAGAGAAAAGAAGAGGGATGGAGGGGGCCACTGTGGGCATTTGGGGAGGGGAAGAGAGGGGGACAGGAGCCCAGGAGCCGTTAAAGCTGAGGGGGTGGGGAGGTCGGTGGTGTCACAGGGTCAGTGCCCACACGAGGCTCACCTGGCGAGGGCTCACTGGGGACCTGCTTGTGTGCAGGCCTTGAGCTGGGCGCTGAGGACACGAAGGTGAACACCCAGGCAGGAGCCCTGCCTTCATGTTAATGACGGTCCTGGGGAGGCAGCCATCAAATAAATCCACAATAAATATGTAATTACAGACTGTGATGTGCACCTTGTTTCATGCTGGGGAAGGGCCTGACCTGGCAGTGACATCAAATTGAGAGTGAATCAAGACCTCAGAGACCACAGTGCCCTGGGGACTCTGAAGGGGCTGTCCCAGCACAGTGGGGGTGTGAGGTGTGGGAGGGAGTGAGGGCTGGTGAGTGGAAGTGGTGGGTGTGCACGGGCAGGGCTAGTAACAGAAGGGCAGCCATGAGGGATGGGCTGGACTGAGTCATGCCCAGTGCATCGGTCAGGATGCGATTTAGGCTCCACAGAAATAATGGGGACTTAAACAGGGAGACGTTTCTCTCTTTCACATAAAGCCTCCGGCGCAGCTGTGGAGGCTGCACAATCATCAGGGACCCAGGCTCCTTCTGTCTTGTGGCTCTTCCGTCCTGCAATGTGGCTTCCTCCTCCCGCTCCAGCCATCACACCCACATTCCAGCCAGCAGGTGGTGCTGTCCACCCTCGCTGGCTGGGAGTCATCCTGGGGGGGGGGCATCTAGCTGCAAGGGAGCTGGGAAGTGTAATTTTCACTCCAGATGCCAGGTGCCCAGTTCCACGTTGGGGGCTCCGTTATGAAGTGTCCACTCAAACATGTTCAGCCAAAAAGGGAATCCACCAGAATGGTCAGGCTTGGTGCTGGCCTCTGGGCCTCCGAGGACTCGGCTGTTGTCAGAGTTCTGCCTGTCTGTCTTTCTATCTGTCTCATCATGACTCTCTCCATTGCTCAGCCTGTTTTCTCTCTGCAAGTTGGCCTCTGTCCTCCACTACAGATGTGTTTCCCTATGTGGCAGGGGGATGGGGCAGGAGATGGGAGGCATGACCCAGTCACTGTCAGGCCACCTCATCCCAGCTTGGTTACCGAGGAGGAATGCAGGGTTCTCGTCCCACGTCCAGGGAAGGGCTCACTCCCAGGGCCAGGGGACACAACTATGTAATCGTCTGGGCCTGGGTCTCAGGCAGCAGCTCTGCCAGAACCACATGGATTGGGTGAGGGTAGCTCCCGCATGCAGCAGGGACGTATGTTACCCGAAGTGGGCAGGACGGCTGGCGGCAACCACACAATCCATGATCTCAGGTGCCCTCACTGGCACAGTGCAGCCGTCTGATGGTCAATAAGAACACTGACTCCCTCCCCACCAGGCAGTGACCCAGGCCACTCAGCTATGGCAGTAGGAGGTGACATCTGTGCCCACTCTCTGGGGATGCCCATCTCCCTGAGCTGTGGGAGGCTCTGCCCAGTATCTCCGGCCATGGAGTACCCACTGCCAGCACATCTGATGGCCATGGCGTTGGGGGGAGGAAAAAGGAAAAAGTAAACAGCGCTGGGCTGTGGGCAGGAACCTGCAAGGTGAGACGCTCCCCTTTTTCTCAGGGGGTCATGAGCTGCTGTTGGTATCCGTGGCCCCTCTGACCTTACCATGCTGTCCATCTAGCCACATGCTCTGATGGGTGGGTTCCTTCCCTCGTGGGTGATCCAACCTTTATTCCTGAGGGAGGTCTCAGCCCCTGAAGCTCTTGCCCTCCTGGGGTTTCATTAACACATCAGCACGTCTTAGAGGAATGTTCCTGAAGTTGTCACTTCACCCACATCCCCATGCCCAACTGCAGGCCAGCCAGCCTGGTGACCCCACACCCTCTCTCTTACATTCACACTGTGGTGTGTGGGACCTGAAATGGCCTGGTGTGGCCGTGGCTCCCAATCCCTGGGCCGGGATGGTGTCCTCCCATGGGTACAACACTGCAGACCAGCACAGCTCTGAGTAAGGACAGGAGGCAGAGCCCAGAGACACTGATGTGTGGGACGCCCCGCCTCAGACCCACCAGGCTGCACTGCTCCGGAACCGCAGAGGCCAGGGCGGGGGTGGGGTGGGGATGATTGCGGCGCAGCTCCTTGCTGTACTTGTGCTCAGAAATGACTGCCTTGGTTGCCGGGGCTGGATGGGGTTCTCTGAGCAGGTGCAGGATTTCTCTGGGCCCATGGCAATCCAAATGCAGAGTAGTACCCGCTCCTAGTGAAGACGAATTGCTGCCCATGTCATGTTAGAAGGAGCCCAATGCAATTGGTGTGCCACCACATGAGTGTCTGGTCCCCTTGAAGCATGATATCGTAGCTGGGACTCCAGGTCCGCTGTTGCTCCTAGAAATGGAGCATTTTTCTGCAGGACCCAGGGCAGCTATGGGGAGGGAAGTTTCACTGTGAGGTCCTTGTGTGTAACCTTCCTCCCTGCCCACTGTGAGCCCACTGGCTAAATCCCAGGCCGGCTGGGGGGATGGGCACCCCTGACTATTAAGAACTCCTCTGCAGTGGGGACTCTGGTGACTTTCACGTGGGCACAGCCCAAGATGTCTGTCCACTCTATTCTTCCTCCAACCTCCCAGACTCCTGTCTGTTATTTGCTCTTTCCGAGTCCCCCATGTGTGACCAGACAGCCAGGTACTGCCCGGGTCTCTGTGTAGACCTTGGCTTTGGACGTTGAGACATCTGCTTGATGTTCTGCACCCGGGGAGGATTGTCCTGCAAGGCAGGGCTGTAAGGGCACGGCTGTCCCCTTGGGGCATGTTTTCCCAGCTGATCCTTTGTAGGCTGGCTGCCTATGAAGAGCTGTGTAAACCTGGGCTGCTGCCTCCTTGGTCAGCAGGTTATGGGGCTTCCCAGAGGCCATGGGTTTTCAGGGAGGGAGAGTCAGAGTGGCAGGAGTGGGCTTCAGAGGCTCCCTGTACCCCCTTTCTGCCTCATGATGGCCGGGTGGGCTGGGAATACCCAGCTTATGTTGGACAGTTGGGTTTCAAGGTCAATCATTGTCCAGAAGTAGGGTTGCCAGATGTAGCAAACAAAATACAGGACATCAGGTTAAATTTAAATTTCAGGTAAAGAACGAAGAGCTTTTAGTGTAAGTATATCCCAAATATTGTCTGGGACATACTTATGCTACAAATTACTCGTACTTTATCTGAAATTCAACTTAAACAGGGCATTCTGTATTTTATCTGGCAACCCCATCTAGGAGTCTGGGGTTTGGTCCCTGTGGGAGCCCAGCATGGGTGAGGAGAATACAGGAACCCCAGCAGGAGGTGGCCACCAAGGCCCCGGGTTTGCAGCTTCCCTGCCTGCCACCCACAGAAGGGCCACTTCCCCCAGAATCCCAGGAGTGAACTGCGATTGGTTCAGCTTGAGTCACATGCCCACCCCAAAGCCAATCATCATGGTGGCGGGGATGGAGACCCCTTTGATTGGCCTGGTCTGGGTCATGTGACCAGAGTGTGGCATGGTGGCCCACAGAGCCACGTGCCTGTAGGGTGGATCTCCCCAGGGTCGCTCCAGCTGCAGAGGAGGATCTTCCCCAGCCTGAGGGGCTTTTGGGGCCCTGCGACAGTAGCCTTGGACTGCCTTCCAGGGCTTTGGCTTTTTGAGGCCCACGCTGCTGGGGCAGTGTGGTTTCACCCCACAGAGGCTGGCAGATCAGAGGCTGCTTGGGCGCTGGTGGTGCCAACCTGCCCTTATTGGTGGGCACACATCCCCTTCCTGTCAGGGTCCCACCTACTCACCTCCAGTAGGTCCCTCTGCATTGTCCCTCCAGCTCGGCTTATCCACTCCCACCCCACAGGCTCCCCAAAGGGGGACCCCCGGGCCAGGATCGGAGGCTGTGACTGAAGGGCCCCATGGTGAAAAACGTAATTACCCTGTCAGTGCGGAGACTCTTTCACTGCTGTGCTCCCCACCAGCCCCTGAGCCTGTTTCTTGTAAGTGAAAACAGATTTCCTGACAAGGGGCAAGACCATAAACCTGTTCAAAGGCTCCCAAATAAAAAGGGTGGTTTTAACTTTCCCCTCTCAGCAAACCAAATTGTGCAGAGACCTCTAGAGCATTCCATCACCTCTGGAAGAGCTCGGGTGCCGGAGGCTTCTGGCTGCTGGGAACCTTACGGGAAGGGGCTTTGGAGGCCTCTGGTTTAACTCACCCCCACCGCCATCTGGAGCTCTTTTTCTCAGTGAAGCCCCGGCCCCCAGCCCTAGGCTCCTGGCCAGCCCACCCCAAGGTGGAGGGCTCAGGCCTGGAGGTTGCTCTCCATGTCGCAGCTTTCTGAGGGATGCCAGAGGGACACGGTTCCCATCCAGGAAGCCCTGTCCTGCTTTCCTCCAAAATCTTCCTTAGCTTGAACTTTTTTCTTTGGATGAAACCAGTTCAAGGAAGCAGTTGCAGATGCCCCCAAAGTACATTCTGCCAGGGGCTGAGCTTCTGGGGAGAGGAGCAAGACTGCTCCCCCGAAGGACCTTGACCTGGATTTCTTGGCCTGCGGCTCTCTGCGCTGAGGACGGCTGCCTGCGCCCTCTGCCGCAGCCTCTCCATCGAGCTCCGGGCCTGCTGCATGCACGGCTTTGTGCTGGTCTTACCTGCTGGGCTCTGAGCTTCTGGAGGGTGGGGACTTTGTGTAATCTCCTTGGCACTGAATCCTGGTGCTTGGCATGGGCCTACCACACAATAGGTCTTAGTATGTACTTGTAGATATGATGGATGGGTGGATGGACAGAGGGATGGACAGAGGGAAGGAGACGAGTCGTGTCCATGCCGGGAGCAGATCACATCAGTGGGAACTGAGAAACAGCATTGTGCACCGAGTCCTGCTCTGGTGGGACAGGGATATCACAGGCCTCTTCTGGCAGGACGACCAATTCTAGGATGGTTGCAATAGGTTGGAGGTGTTGACACCTTCTCTGTCAGCCCCGGGTGTCAATGGAGGCCCCACTGTCCTCCCTGCCTAGAGAGACAGGACCAGTGAAGGTTTGCCTGGAACAGCAGGTGGGCCTGGCAGGCTCTTCTTTCTGCAGATGGGGTCTCTCTGCCTCCGGGGTCCCGAAAAAACAAGCAGGAAACACCCGTGTGAGTGGGCCCGCTGACTCTGACCCTGGGGTGGCAGGTGATGGAGAGTGCCCCAAAACTCAACCTGAGCAAAGGAAGGGGGCAAAGGGCGTTGCCAGGGGAACGTGGAACCTGAGAACACAATTTCCCAAGTGGCGTAGCAGCCTCAGGTGCCCAGGACCGTGCAGCAGCCTGTCGCAGACCCTTCTCTGGGCTCTGAGTGGCTCTGCTCAGTCGCTTCTCTTGGTCTGCCACTTCCTGCTTTGGGAAGGCCTTCGCCCCGGCCCCCAGGATCCCAGTGGGCTGAATAGAAGTCGAAAGAAGTGTCTGGGCTCCAGAATTGACGCAGGTGCCTGGAGAGCTCTGGCCACGGACTTGATCCCCTCGATTATGGGCCAAACACACAGGAGTAGTTTGGAGGCTGGGCCTGCCCTACTTTCTGCCTGAGCTGGACCCTCTCAGGACTCCCTTGGGTGAGGGACCGCTGAGCCCCTAGTCAGAAGGCCTGTCCCCTCTCTCTGCAGTGGCCTCTCTGCAGCCTCTCTCTGGGTCTGACTGGACCTGCCATGGCTTGAGTCACCAAACTGGCTGTTTTGTTACCACCAGAGCTAGTGTGGGGTCCCGGTGAGGAGGGCAAAGGAAGGGAGGGTGTCCTAGTGCTGTCCACGAGGGCCACAGCCACCCCCTCCATCCCCATACCTCCCAGGGTATGGTCCCCACCTAAGTCCGGTGGACACTCCCTGGGGTGCTGGCTGACCTTGGGGGGACTCAGAGGTTGACAGGTGAGCAGTGCATCAGCCTCTCTCCCGGGAGGCAGGAGTGCTGCCCCCACCTGTGTCACACCCCTCTGCTCTTCCTCCAGCTCAGTCTAGTGTGAGAAGAGAGAGGTGCATCTCTGGCTTTGGGGACCCTGCCAGGTGCCCTCCTCCAGGTAGGGGTGGAAGGTGGATGCATCCCAACACCTAGCACGGCTCCGTGAGCATTCATGGGACGAGCAAACGTAATCCCCACGGCCCCCAGGGAGCACACACCTCAGGTGGAGCCCCAGTCGATCCCAGGGCCATCCCCAGGGGAACTGTGGGGACCCTTGGTGGAGTCACTGGGGCAGCTTTCTAGGCCCTGAGGAGCTGCTAGGTGGGAGAGAGCTGGGGTCCCTAGCCCGACAGCAGGGCGGAACCCCGCTTCCCCACTTGTGGCCTGGGGCCCTGCCATGTCCCCATGGCCCTCAAGTCCTGGTCACCGCCAGACAGGAAGGTGTTGAGGAGACAGTGAGCTGGAGGTGTGAAGTTGCTCTTTCTACCTGGGGGCAGAGGGAAGGGAACCCAGGCCTGTTGGTGCCAATTGGATACATGTCCCGCCAGAAATCCCTCTTGCTGCCTCTTGTGAGCCTCACCCTGGTCTCTGAAAGTCAAAGTCAAGATGAGGACACGGAGGCCCAAAATGTCAGGAAAAATCAGGCTGCACCTGTGGGGCCCGGTGTGGATGCCACACCTCGGCCTGTCCCCACCCTGCCCAGCCTGGTCCCCTTGCTGGCTGCACTCTGGGCCCAGGTGGGCACTGAGCTGGGGGCTTGGCCTTTAATGACCCACCAGCCCACCTAACTCCCTGGAGTTCATCCATCTGGATGATGTCTTCTCGTCACCATCGTGGGTCTGAGCAGTGGCCTGAGGTGGGTTAGAGGGTGGAAGGGGGTGTATCTCCAGGTTGCTAGTGGGTCCTTGGAGGGAGGCAGGGGTCACTGTCTGGGGGCTCTGACTCTGCCCACTCCTTAGCCGGCACCCAGGGTCTGCAGGCAGGTCCCTCCTCGCCCTGCTTCAGCCGCCTGCAGCTGCACACTCAGGAGGCCACTGAGGGGCCTGGCTGGCACAGCCTCCGCCAAGCTCGAGGGCCCGGACGACGCTTGCTGGCTGAGAAGCAGGGCCAGCTTCTCCCCTGTGCCCAGCCTGGCCTGAACCCCACACCCCAGCCCGGCGTCCCCAGCTGGGGAGGAGCAATTAGAACCCCCTTGTCCCCAATTGGTTTGTGGTATTAAAAACGAGCTGTGATCAGCCAGGTTGTCATTTCTACCTGATAAAGCATCACTTCTATTGATCCCGCTCAGCCGGTGCGATCATCTGTCTCGCTTCAGCATCTCACAGAATGGCTCGTTTGTCTTGATCAAAGTGTAGCCTCCTTCGTGTGTTTAACCCTCGAGGTTCCACAGCCATGCTGCCCAGCGCCCTCCACTGACCGTCCTTCCCTTGACACCCCACCCTTTGCTCAGGCCCTGTTCTGGGGACAGGAGGTTCAGGAGGGCAAGGACCACCCTGCCTGGGGGCGGGGGGACAGGGAAGCAACTGGAGGGGAGGAGTGAAGGGGACGCTGGGGACATGGGAGCTGGAGCCCAGGCGTTGGGGGGTCTCTGTGGGGCTGGGCCATGTGTCCTACCTACCCTTGCACCCACTGCAGAGCTGCTCTGGGAGGCGGGATCCTTGAGGCTGGGGGCTCTCCTAAGTTGCTCGCTGTGTGCCGGTGCTCTCCCACCTCCCGGGCTCACCTGCGCTTGCTCATATTCCCAGCCCGTGGGCAGCCAGGCTCCCATTCCTCCTGCTAGTTTCTGGCTGAAGGCCCTCAGCCCACCTGACCCTCAAGCCCAGCTCTGTGCTCCTGCCCCACCCCCCCCAGGTCCTTGGAGCCTTTGTCCTGGTGCCAGCACCTCCTCCCAGGTGCCGATACCAGCCTGGACACTCACCCTGATCCCCACGCCACAGAGCCTTCTGGAGTGCCCAGCAGACAGCATAGGCCCAATCCTGCTGGCAGTGGGAGTGTGGGGGGGGACTCTCATGATCTGGCTTCTGCCACCCTCTAGCTCCATCTTAAGGCCCCCCATACCTCCCGGCCACCTGAGGTTTTCCTCAGCTTCCCTCTGCCTGCTCTGCCCCAAGCTCCTCTAAGACTCAGCCCCAGTGTCACCTCCTCCAGGAAGCCTGCCTAGACCACTGCAGGGGCAATCAGTGCCATTTGCTTCGCTGCAGCCTGCAACACAGGGCGCCAGTGCTGGTGCTCAGCCCCAACACCACTCTTTTGACTGAGATGGGGGTAGCTGACCTCATGGTTCTGCAGGGGAGGTTATTTTGGCCGCGTGGCCCTGGGTGCAGTGGTGGCCGCTGCTGTTTTTGTCCTCTCCCGTCCTCCTGTCTTAGGGCGCTGTAGGGTCTGGAGGCTGGGGCTGTGGGCTGCTCATCTGGCATCCCCACCGTGGCTTGCTGCCGGGCACACTGCTGGCACCAGTAGGCATTGGGGGAATGGAAGATTTGAGCCCAAGACCTGACAGCAGAGGCGGTTTCCTGCTGGGATACAAATGCCAGCCACCCCCTTTCTGCACCTGTTACCCCTCCTGCCCCAGAGCCTCCCCCGTCAGCTGTGCTGGCCGCTGAGCCCCCGTGTGACCTGCTCCGTGAAGCAGGCTCTTAAGGTGGGCAGGAGGAGGGGGCGCCACAGCAAATCCTGGCTCAGGGGCTGCAGGAGCCCTGCCCTTCCTCCCCTCCCTACCCCTGTTTGGCCTGGATTCTGCCCCAGCAAATAACTGAAGTTACTGAAGTTGGGGTCTCCCCAGCCCACAGGGGTTCTCTGGCCCCACCCCTCCTCCCTTATCCACAGAGGGCTTCCCGCAAGGCTCAGCCAAGGTCTCCATTCACCCCTGCAGCCCATGGCATGAGGCCTACTTGTCCTTGTAGTTGGACTCCGGGCAGCCACCCTCCAGACTCGCCTGCGCAGAGGGGGCTGCTGAATAGGGGCCCTGAGACCCCACAGCAAAGTTTGCTGCCTCAGCTGGATCCAGGCATGGACGGTGTGGTTAGCAGCCCAGGCTCTGGCTCAGGGACCCGCACCCTAACCCCTTGCTTGAGGGGGCTTGCAGCGGACTGAGGGAAGAGTTTGCAGGGCTCCTCCTGCCCCAGTCTCCACGTGCAGCCCCCTCTGAGTCGCGGTTGCTCAACCTCTCCTGCATCTCAGGGAGGGGGTTCTCGCCCCCTCTGCTCTCTGACAGTGTCAGTCCAGGAGAGGAAAGGGGGAAGGGAAGCCAGACAGGGGTGGAGAGGAAGAAATGCTCTGGCTGCCGTCGTCAGGGCTGCTGGGCGCTGCCAGCATGTGCCCATGTGCAGCTGCCACTGTGTGTACATGGCCCTGCAGCCCCTTACACACTGGGGGCCTGGAGGTGTCACAGCCCACTCCTTGAGCTGCCCTGCCCTGCAGTCCCCTCACTGGGGTCCCCAGTCTCTGCTGGGCACCCTCTTGCAGGGGTACAGGAGGTGGAGGGGAAACAAGGGGTTTCCCTCTCCCCGGCAAGTGTCAGGCTGCTCCGGGGGCTGCAGCCGCATGGGCGGGGCACTCTCTAGTGGGGGCACACCGCACCACTTTCCCCACCCCCCAACAGGCAGTCAGGACTGTCAGCACCCTGCACAGCTGTCAGTCAAGAAAATGTGTGTTGAATGAATCAGTTTGTACCCCCTGAGGAGGGGTCTGCTATCTGGCAGCCTTCATTCCAGACGCCACAGCACTCTGAGCAGGCTTTGGGGACCATCTTCCACCTCCTCCCCTCCAGGGGCGCTGCCCTGGCCACATGGGGTGGTTCAGCTGGTCAGGTGACCGACCTGAGTCACAGGCCCAGACCGGCTCTCAGGTGAGCTGCACCAGGAAAGGAGCCCTTATCCTGGGGTTGGGTCTCCAAGCCTGAAGCCACCCCAAACCCATGCTGGCCACCCCATCCTTTCCTGGCCCGAGGCTCAGTGCCCTGGGGGGCTCCTCTCGATCATGCAGGGCTAGTGGGGAGCCCTGGCCCAGACGCTCCAGTTCTGGGACCTGGACACAGTGAGTGGACCCCCCTGGGGGTCTCCAGGGAGTGACCGTGTGCCATACAGGGACACTAGGCAGAGTCATGACTCCGGACCACTGAAGACCTGTACAATAGTCATATATTTATTCTTAAGCAAGTTATCAATAAAAAATTTAATACTAAAACGCCTTTACATAGAGTTTGCTGCTCATAAAACCTTTGTGTTTTTTTGTTTTGTTTTGTTTTTAGTGTTTACATTGAAAAAAAAAAATCCAACCATCCTCTTAGTTTACACATTTACAAAAATCGTGCTTTCGCCATGTTTAACCACGGTTAGGGGGTGGGGGTGACGCCATCCGCGAGAACGCGAAAGCAAGGGACGGGCGGAGGGAGGGGAAACGGAGGACAGGGGGACACCCAGCAGCAGTGGGGAGAGGGCAGGCGGCGAAGGCCGGGCTTCCACCGCGCTCCCAGGCACGCGGGGCTTGGAACAGCCTTAACCCTGTGCCGCATGTCTTCACCGACGGCTCTGGTCCCTGAGCCGCCAGCAGGACCCGGCTGGCCAGCTCCCCATACGGCTGCCCGGGATGAACTATTGCACTCGTGCTGAGACCAAGGGTGGACTCGGGGCTGGGAGTGGGACAGCAGGGGCGGGGGACCCCCCCACGAAACGGCCCCCTCCCATCCTCGAGTTTGCTGGAGAGCCACCAGGAGCAGCCTTTGGGGGAGCTGGGCAGCAGGCGAGAGAAATAAGGCCCTGCAGCTGGGATCCCAGGTGGCCTGAGCAGCGAAAGGCCCAGGGCTGGGGTGTGGGGCACCCACCAACACCTCTGCTTCCCAGGGACCTTCCTCATCCTAGGAGCAGTGGCTGACTTGGGGGCTTTCCTGCATGGTGGGACATGGGGCACGTGGCCCCCAGCACACCTCTGAGGACGAGGGCTGTTGTGCGCAGGAGTGGCCTGCCCCTCCTGGCTGTGGGATAAAGGAAGGGGGCCCAGGGTGTGAGCTCTGGGGTCGGGAGGGCCCTCCTCCTATGCCCTAGGCACAGCCCACCTGGCCTGCCAAATGGCTGCAGAAAAGTCCTCTCCATGGGAGCCGGGCAAGCAGAGGGACCCACAGGAAGGGGAGGCACAGTGAGGGCTTCCTCCTCGGGTGGGCGTGGGCATGGCCTGCCTTGTGACTCTTCTTCCCACTCTGACCCCAGCGCCTATGGCCTGGCCTGGCCACCACGGGAACCAAGCGGGCTGGCAAGGTCCTGGGGCACTGGGAGGGTGTCTGGGTTGGGGAAAGGGGCATCTTTCACATCTGCCCACTTGATGGCGAGCAGGGAGTCGGGCGGAGCCCTGGGCCTCCCGAAGTGGGCCGTGCCCCTGCCCTGCTGCCGCCGGGAAAGGAGCGTCGGGCTGGCGGGACCGGCACAGCGTCCTGCTTCCCCAGTGCGGCAAGGACACAGGGAGGGCTGGAACCCCCTCTGTCAGACAAACTGGCCGTGGAAACGGAAATCTGAAACAACTTGGACTATCCAGGAAATAAAATCAAGACGTCACTCTTTCTCACTGATACTTTAGCATAGTTGTTCGTTTTTGTTTTGCTTTAAGCAGAGGTAAGATATGTGACCGCCACCACACTCCAGGGCTGGCGCCTGCTGCTCCCGCCTCTCAGCTCTGCTTCTAAAATCCCTTTCTCCCTGTGGGACCCTCATCACTGCCCCTTCCATCCTTTATTTCCCCAGATGTACCAAAAGGAAATAAACCCGAGTGTGACCTTCCATCTTATGCCATCGTCCCAAGAGATGAGCAGCTGTGCACAAGGGGCCCCGCCACCTCTGTCGTCACAGGCGTGCCAGCCGGCTCAGCTAGGCTGAGAACAGTGCATTTCCAAAGAAACCCCCAGAACAAGACCCCTGCACGCACGCACATGCACACGCACACACGCACACACACCCTCGTCACACAGGTGGGAAAAAATCCTTTTCCACTTTTTTTCCATAAAACTTCCCCGCAGAAATACAATATTTACACAGAGAAATAAATAGACAACACACCTGATTTCTGCTTTCCCTGGTGGGAGACAGTCGGAGGTACTAGGGAAATATGGCTTGGATTCTAATCTCGCATGAACTGCCGGTGCGGAAAACAGACAGCAGCGCTGGGGGCGCCACGGGCCCTCCGCAGCGGGGGGTGGGACTGGGTTCCGATGCCTAAGAGCTCTCTCCAGGGAAAACCATAGAAACGCCTGGATCTCGCCTTGGTGGGCTTCCATATTTGCTCAGACCGGCCCCTGGGAGGTGTGGGGCCTCCTGCCACTCGGGGCTCCATGTACCGGCGCCAGGCAGGGGATCAGCACAGGATGGGCACGCCATCCGGCGTCACCAGGCGCCCGGTGGTGGGGTCATAGGTGCCTGCAAGGTAGTAGAGGTCCTGCCGGTCCTGGTACTTGCGGCTCCGGGCCATCTGCTCGTACTGCTCCCGCCCCACGACCTGGCACTTGTGGGAGATGGTCTGCACGTCGTTCTCGTCCTCGTGGCAGGACTGGTACAGCGCGTTCTGCAGGTGAGGAGTGTGCAGTCGGTGGCCGGCCTTGGCCGGAGCACCCCCACCAACCGGGGAAAGACCCTGTCTGCTCTGGAAGGGTCACTCGGACAAGCCTTTCACTGTGTGGCTGGAAGAGGGTGACCGGCCAAGAGCCCTGAGTCTGCCAGGGAGCCTCTGTGAGAGTAGGAGAAATTCCTGTTTGCCCTGAAGTTGGACTCGCTGTGCTGTCTGAAAACGTGGTTTCTTCTCAGGGCAGAGCAGAGAGTGCGTCTGGGGCATTTTCAGTCTCCAGCTGGCATTGGAGGCAGGGAGCAGAGGGCCCACGGGACAGGGCAGGGCTGCCACTGATCCCAGGCATGATGGCCTGGACCCGCTGTGGGTCATGGTCTTCACTGCCCCCTGTAAGGTGACACCATCACCCATCTTACAGGGAGCTGCGGAGATGCAGCAGGGGAGGGCCCCAGGTGGCCTGGCTGCAGGGCCTGTGGCACCATTGACCTGGAGGCCTCTTGGTGTGGGGGTGGGGGGAGGGCACCTGGGTGACTGCTCCCCTTGCTTTGGCTGGTGGCTGAGATGTCTCTTTCCCAGAGCCCCATGGAGGGGCCGGGCCCTCCCACTGTGCTGGCCCAGCTTACCTTCCCGTCGCTCTGGCGCTTCCCCAGCTTGGTCTCCTCAGGGTGGTAGAACCACTTGACCTTGACCACCATGTTGCTGCCCCATGACTCCCACATGCTCTCGATGCGGCCGATGTAGGGCAGGTTGGGCCGCCCGGCCGACAGGAAGACCGCACAGTCCCCAGTGCGCAGTGTCTCCTTGCCCCGGACGATGGCCTTGTAGAACAGCTTCCTGGCCTTCCCCTTCATGCCCCGCCGCTGCAGGGGAGACACCAGAGGCAGGGGTTGGGGAGGGGGCCGGGAGCCTCGGTGCGGTGAGTAGGAGGCACAGGAAGGAGTGCAGGAGAAACAGATGGCTTGTGGCGTGTGTGTGCGTGCGTGTGCACCTGCAAGGACAAGAAACAGCAGCACACTGCTGGGAAAAGAACGCTGCAGCCTCAGATCCTGGAGGATGTGGGCCACGCCTGGATTCGCCCTTCCCACTGGTTCGTGACATCAAGACCATAACTGACTCTAAAAGAAGGCTGGATCCGAGAGCAGGGATGCATGCATGAGATGTTCACAGCAGTGTTGTTTCGAGGGGGGAAAAACCCCAAACCAGAAAAAACACACCAGGAGATGTTCAGTGCAGTGTTGTTTACAGGGGCAAAAAAACCTCAAACCAAACACAAACAGAAAACCCAGGAAATGTTCACTGCGGTGTTGCTTACAGGGAAAAGAAAACACGAGCCACTACACCCCCTCCCACCCACACCAGAGTGCTGCTGAAGAACAGTGTTCCCACATCCATGCAGTGGGGAATTCTGCAGCCCTCCCAAAGCTGACCATCTGATTTATCAACATAGGAAGACGCTCACGTGACGCTGCCATGTGCAAGAGGGACACGTGTGGCAGGGCAAAGGACCTGTGTCCTGCACGCAGGCCGTTTGTGTAACCGTGCGCACAAAGGCAAACCACTCTCACGGTGGCTATTTGCCTCTTTGGACCACAGGTGGGTTTTTGTTCTCCCCTTGAGTTTTCCAAACTTTTTACTTGAAACTAAACAGTAAAATGAAAAAAGGAGAGAGGGGAAAGGCAACTGGGGAGCAGGAGCAGACGGGTCTCCTTGGGAGCTGGGGGGTCCTTCTAGGGGACCCCTCTGCACACCTACCTGCGTGGGGCTCCCCGACCACTTCCAGAGCTGCCGGGCCGGCAGGAAGGCTGAGATCTTTGGCCGGTTTTCCACGGAGGGCAGCCGCTGCCTCCGGGAAAGCTCTTTGGCTTTGGAGAAGCTCAGGACCTCCTTCCGTGTGAGCTTAGACTTGCCGCTGCTGGGGCCCGCGCTGGCCACCGTGGCCCTGGACAGGAAGCAGCGCGGGGCGTGCGCGTGGGGGCCACCCCCCTTGGAACGCAGGGCCTCGGGCTGGGCCAGGAGCGCGGGCACCGGGTGGGTGAGGCAGGTCTGCAGCAGCAGGGCCGGGTCCTCGTCATCCGAGCTGTAGGATGAGTCCTCGTTGTCCGAGGAGCAGAGGCTGGAGGTGGACACAGAGCCTGAGGAGGAGGAGGTGGACGAGCCAGACGAGGATGAGGACACGGACAGGCGGGTGAGGAAGCGGGAGGGCACGCCGGCTGCCAGCCCTGGCCCGTCCTCATCCTCGTCTGAGTAGGAGCTGTGGCAGTCGCTGTCGCAGGGCAACGGGTACTCGGCCTGGCCCGCGTACTTGCGCAGTGCCAAGCCCATGGGCAGCGGGTGGACAGGCGCCCGCCCCTTCTTGTCCTTGCCCACGAGAGCCGGGTGCACGTAGCTGGGGCCGGGCAGGGGCCGGCCCAGCTTGGGGCCGAAGTCCTTGTCTCCCACGAGCAACGCCCTGCAGTTCTTGGTCTTGGGGGAGGTCACGCCCTCGTGGTCCAGCTTGACCAGGAACTCGCTGGCTGTCCGCCGCCGCCCGCCCTTCTCGACCTCCGCTCGCTCAGCCTTCTTGGCCCGCAGCAGCCTGTGCGCCCCCCCGGGCAGGCCGGGCCCAGCCCCGCCACTGAAGGGTGAGTAGGAGCCGGCCAGGCTGCTGAAGGAGTCGGCACGGAAGCCGTTGCCGAACACGGGTGCCGCCACGCCGTGCACGGGAAACAGAGCCTCGCGGGCCCGCAGCTTCTTGGCGCTGCCGTTGAGCTGGAAGAGGTTCTGCAGCACCCCCGGCCCTTTGCCGGCCGAAGCCGCGGCCACCGCCTTCCGCTTGGTCTGCGCCACCGCTGACCAGCTCAGCAGGGGGCTGCTCCGACGCCCCAGGAAGTGGTCTGAAGGTCCCGTGGGGGACTTGGCACCTGAGGTTAGGAGTTCAGCTTTGCCTGCGGGGTGGGGGGAAGGCCGGGGAGAGTCAGTGGTACCCACTGGGCCCTCGAAGCTGCCCCACCCCTCCCTCCAGGGACCCCCACGTTGCCCTGTGAGCCTTCTAGTCCCCCCACCCCTAAGTGAGGGGTGCCTCCCTGAGTGAGCTTCTCATCAATTCCGCAAATACCAGCTTTGTCTTTGCAGATGGATTTCTTTCCAGGGGTCTTTGAGGCTTCAGGGCCGTCCTGTGCTTTGGGGGAAAGGCTGGGGGTAGGGGCTTCGCTGAGTGGAGGGGCCTCGCTGGATGTTTTCTTGGTCTTCCGACAGCTGCTGGACACCAGCAGGGCTGGAGAGGGCTCTGTGCCTGCAGAGGGAGGGCAGAAGGCTTTAGCGCCATGCCATGGGCTGACTGCCACCCCAGGAGGCACTCCTGTCCCACCCAGGCAGGAGGGGGCCGTGGGGAGCTGATGAAGGGGGGTCGGGGTTGCTCACACTGGATCTTGAAGTCTGGAGGCAGTAGCCTGATGTTGGAGACGGCGATGTGGCCGGTGTCCCCGTCATCAAACTCCACCACCACGGAGTCCAGGTCTTCCTCCTCGTCACTGGAGGTGCCTGTGCACAGGGTACTCCCTGAACCCACGCTGCACCCGGCTGGCTGTGCGGGTGGCTGAGAGAGGGAGTCCACTCCATGGGAGGGGGTGGGGGATGGGGTGGCTCCAAAGAGCCTGACAAATGACACTAGGACTATTGTGCTCCCTGGTCACATTCGACCTTGGAGCTGCCCTGGCAGCTCCAGGAGCTCTCGGTGGTCCCTCCGCCTCCTGCGGTGCGGCTGGAGCAGCAATATTACCACCATCCATCACACCGCCCCGGGCCCACACGTGGCCCAGACCTCCCTCCCTGCCATGTGCACGCCGTGAGCAGCACAACTCTCAGAGAAGTCACACCTGGAGGCTGCCCCCTCCCAGGGTGCCTGGCAGGCCTCCTGCCACCTGCCCATTCACCAGGGGGACCCTTGAGCCTTCCCGCCCTAGGGGCCCCACATGCCTGCCATGGGGTCAGGAGGTTTTGCCCTAGGGGAGCTGGTGCCCATGTGGTGGATTCAGGGGCCCCTGGCACCGGGCTCTGGGTCCCCTCCCTGCCAGGCCTTTTCTGCTTAGCCCGGTGGGAGCCTCCCCACCGATTGTCCCCTCCTTCTCACGGCACTGGAGAGCCCATTCTGCTGTCTCGCTCTGTTTAAGTGAAGAGCCGGTTCTGCTCCGCTCCAGCCTCCAGGGCACATAGGGACCGCCTGGGGAAGCTGGACTGTGCCAGGAAGGGCCCTCTTAGGCACTCTGCGTCGCAGAGGGGACTTGGCCTTCGGTGCAGCTTACCTCGGACCACGTTGCCTGGGTACAGGCAACGGGACTTCTGGCTCCAGTAGGCACAGACCCGTGTGCCTGGGGGCAGGAACCGGCTGGACTGTGGCCGGACATCGAGAACCTGTGGAGACAGTGAGCAGCAGCCTGTGAGCAGGCAGAGCCTGTGCCCTCCTTTGGCCTGGGACATACCGGCCAGGCACCTCCCTAGGGCTGTGGATGGGTCCCTCACCGCCTCCTGCAGCAGCTGCTCCAGCGAGTAGATCCTCTGCCGGTTGCCTCTCTCACCCTCAATGACGATGCTGTAGCTGGGGGCAGGGGGGCGGCGTGAGAGGGGCCTGCAGGCCAGGGTGCCCCCCACGTCCCTCCCACCGTGCCCACGCCTGGGCCTCACATGTCAGGGGGCTGCAGGGTCCGGACGCTGCCCGCGTACAGCAGGCTGTCCTCCTTGGGGATGAGCACGGGCAGCCCGTCCTGCAGGTCCTCCTTGTGGATGGTGCAGGAGCGCGCTGTGGGCGAGGCGGCATCAGCACTGGCCCGCCTGCTGTCCCTCCCCAGGCAGCCTGGCACCCCTGCGCCCGCTCACCCAGGGCAGCGCTCTGCTCCGCGCTCAGGGGGCCACTGGCCTCATCCTCCTCGTCCTCCTCATCCTCCGAGAAGCTGCTGTTGTCACCAAACTCGAAGTCATCCTCCACTGTGAAGCTCTCTAGCAGCCGGCTCACTGCCCGGCCCTTGCCCTGGGTGGGCCAGAGGGGTCAGGCAGGGGTGGGGGGGTTGGCCCGGCCACGCTCCCGGGGCTGGGGTGCTACCTGCTTGCCGACCACCTTGCTCTTCACCTTGCCCAGCTTCCGGCTCTTCCCCAGGATGGCCTTGGCATTGCGGGCCGACAGGGCGATGGACAGGGCCCCGTTCTTCCGCTGCAGTGGGGTGGGGGACAAGGCACTGAGGTGGTGGTGGGAACAGCCTCCCTGCCCACAGCCAGATGGGGCTGTGACTCAGGGTGACCCAGGGCTTGGGGGCCAGTGAGCAGGGACGGAGAGTGGAGGCAACCCCGGAAGTCCTTCCCGACTGATGCCCGTTCCCTTGGGGCCACTGACCCTGGAGATGCTGACCCTGGGGAGCCACTGACCCTGGAGATGCTGACCCTGGGGACCCCGCTGACCCTGCTGGCCTCACCCTTAGCACTGGCTGCAGCACGGTGCTCTTGCGTGTGGCTCTCTTGAGGCGCTCGCTGGCCAGCTTGCTGCCCTCCTCCCGGCAGGCAAAGGCCCGGGAGGGGCTGAAGAGGGCGTCCCTGCTGGGAGTGGCCCCTGCCTCTGCCCGCAGGCCACCTCTGGCCTTGCCCTTGGCTTTCTTCTTGCCTGGTGCACCTGGTGGCCTCCGCCCTGGGGCCCGCTCCAGCTTGGTGCCCACCTTGGCCTTCGCTGTCCGCCTCTTGATCTTGACCTCGCTCTCAGGGCTGGACAGGCGGCAGGCCCCTGTGGGAGGGAGAGGAGGCCATCATGGAGTTCGTGGCTGCCTGGGCCCCTGCTGGCCAGGCTGCCCACGCCCTGCTTACCTAGCAGCCCCTGTCTCTCCTTCTTCTTCTTGGCCTTCTGGTTGGCTTCCATCTTGACCACAGAGGAGGGTGAAGGTCCCAGCACAGCCACGCCGGTCCCCGCGTGCAGCACCAGCCCCGGCTCCTTGGGAGGTGCTTCTGTCTCCAAGAGACCCCCACAGTCCTCGCTGTCATAGCCACTGCCTGGAATAGAGAAGCAGAAGGCGCAGATGACTCAGTGTTGTGCAGCACCCTCGTGGGTGGGGTCAGGGGGCTGTGAGTGGGGCCTTGCACCTCCATCCTCTGGGCTGCTCTGGGGACAGGAGCCGGGGGCCCTAGCCTCTGTGTGGAGGGCGTCTGGACAGGGACGTGGATGGGAGTTTTCTTTCTCACACCCTGGGCAACAGAGCGCCCGCCTCGCAGGGCTGGAACCCCCCCGCCAGGGCAGCCCCTTCCTCGCTTTCTGTTGTCCTCTGGCTCAGATGGCTCCGTTTCCTGTACCCTCCCCAGCCTGAAGCAGTGCGTCCCTTTGTCCTTCTCAGGCGTCCAGACCTCTGGGGCAGGGGCTGGGCTGGGCAGGGGCGGGGAGGGGGAAGTGTCTATTTTTCCAGGCTCCTGTCCCTGGACACGTGTGCTTGCTGGGGGCTAGATAACCTCTGCGGGTCAGCCTGGCCGTCGCTGCAGGATGGAGGCTGGAGCAGGCGGGAGGGCTATTTTTAACCCGGGTTTCCGGGATATGGGTGGGTGAGGGCTCTTTCCTCCCCCTCTGCCCCCAGCATGGGGGTGAGGTACGTGGAAAGTGGCTGAGTTCTGCCCTGGGGATGGGGCCTCCTTTGTCTGCCTGTCTGAGCAAGGTCTTCCCTGGATCCATCACACACCACGAGCCCTGATCCAGCTCTGGTGGTGGCCTGTACCCGCCCTCCCTATCTCTTAGCCCGCAAGTGACCGTGGCGGGAGGCCCTGGCCATGGCCGGTCACACCAGCCACTTGCCTGCCTTGTGTGCTGCGGCCACCACCGGCCGGGCTGGGAACTTGGGCATCTCCCTGTCCCCGTGGCCATCAGGCGGTGGGTGCCGGGCTGCCCCAGACACCGTGGTGCTCTTGGCTCGGGACAGCTTCTTCCGGATGTGCCCGCTTGGGGCAGCCTCCTTCCGCTGGAAGGTGCTGAGGCTAGTGGGCAGCCCCTTGCTCTTGACCTTCGGCTTCAGATGGGCCACCTTGTGGGCCCCCGAGGACGCCAGCTCGGCCTGGCTGCGGCTCTTCTTGCATCGCGCCTTCTGCAAATGGGGAGGTGGCAGCTGTACTCCCGAGGCCTTTGGGCTCCCCTCTGCCAAGGCTGGGCCCAAAGTTGGCACCTCCCGGGGCCCTGCCCTCAAATGGGGCCGAGAGGACGTCTGGCCTGGGGCCATGGGGCGGCCTGTTGGAGGCTCTGTGCCTGTCCCACCACTCCTCAGCCCCTTCTGACCGCCTGTCCTACTCAGGTGGGGATAAGGGGGGGCCAAGGGCCAAATGGCTGCGAATGGCTGGGGACAGGTCATTTGCATTTCTAAAGGGATAAAAGTGGAGCGTGCTGGGCAGAAGGAACTGCCTCCTGACTGGGGACAGGCCAGGTGATAACGTTCCTAAGCCCACCTCTCACAGCCCCTCCCAGGGCCCTGCAGAAGGGGAGGGTGGCACCCACTCTTCCGAGAAGGGGTGCTGCTGCTGAGAGCGAGCCTGTGCGCCGTACCAGGTGTGTGTGACAGCATGCTCGGTCCTTTCCAGAAGGGCCAGGGGCCCTTACCCTGGAGAAGTCCTTCTGTTAGCAGAATGCCAGCCATGCGTTTTTTTCCTTCTGCTGGCACGAGCCACAGAGAGAGGACTCACAGAGCATTGGCGGGCATGGCCACCCAGTCAGGCTGAGAAGGCAGATGCTACTTGCACCTGCAGGCTCAGTGCCTGCGCCTCCTGCTGCGGAGGCGCTTGGATCTCACTCGGTTTGCTGACCTGAGTGATGGGAAGCCCCGCTGGACATAGGCGCGGGGCTGGGTGAGCGGCCCAGGGGTGAGGGCAGAGGGCCCTGGGACTCACCACGGCGGTCTGCAGGCCTGCGTAGACACTCTTTTCCAGTTTGCTCCGCTTCTTCGCAGGCTCCTGGCTGCCTCGCAGCTCCGCACACAGCAGACTCAGGCTGGTCCGTACTGCCCTGGGGGCACAGGGAAGCGGTGGGTGCTGGGCGGACGCAGGCAGGGTGGCACTGCCTGGGTGCTCCAGCCTGGTCCCCCTCCAACGGTCTCTGTGATGGGTCTCATGCTGCAGCCCCTGTGCCTGGGAGAGCCCCCCATTGCCCCTTTGAGGGCACGTGCCTCCCAGCGAGCCCCGCTGCCTGCTGACCTCCAGCCCTCAGCAGTCCCGAGGTCCCCACACCTGCCCCCATTCCCCGCTGGGCTGTGTGAAAGCGGGGGCATTTTTTTTTTTAGCTGTAACCCATCCCTCCACCCTGCAGGGAAGGAACAGCTTTGGGCTCCTGGCCAGTTGTAACTGTGGTGACCACAGGCCAGGCAGTGGGGGCGCGAGACCCTGGCTCCCTGAGGGGCAGCACAGAGCTCAGGAGCCAGGGCTCTGCAGCTACCTGGGCTCCGTGTGATGGGCCAGGTCTCAGCCTTCCTACCTGGAACATGGGACAGTGACATCTGTGTCTCTCTGTGAGAGGGGTAGGGATCATGCAGGTCTGGGCCTGGCCCTTGGCAAGGGTCCAGATGTGAACAAAGAGGGCACGGGGGTGGGGTTCTCAAGAAGAGTCCACCCTGACACCTCTGCCGCTGCCAGGAAATGCCTGGGTAAACCCGAGTCCCACAAGGGGCGGGGTGGGGACAGTGGCTGGAGAAAACCAGGCTCTCCTCCCAGCTCCCATACATCTCCCAGACGGCCCTGGGAAGCCCCTGAAGCTGAGACTCGGTTTTCCCAAGATGCACAAGTGTGCTGTCTCCTCCAGGCAGGCAGCTGGGGCAGGGGCAACCCTGACCACGTGGGCCCAGCAGCTGTTTCTAGACACCCCAAAAAGGATCCTGCCAGATCCCTCACATCCAGGCCTCCCTGCCTGATAGGGACTCTCGACTCCCCATGCCGTGTAGACAGACCCCCACTCCCCAGCACCCCATGTGCCAGGTGCAGAAATTAATTTCCCCTCCCACCCCATCTGCACTTCTCATGGGGACACTGACGCTTGGGAGCTTGTCTGCCTGACTGTGGCCGCTCACCTGGTCCCCCAACACCCTCGCTTTCAGCCCCCCTCCATATGCCCGTGCAGGAGGGAGCCCTGGCCACCCCAGCCTCACGTGGCCTCACGTCCCTTTTCACCGCCCGGCCCAGAGAGGTGGCCAGGCAGGAAGCCACTCTGGTCCTGGCCTTAGCCCTCCAGTTCTTGCAGCCCCTGGGCCCACCTGCGCTTGCCACCGCAGGTCCCCACGGCCTGGGCAGGGAGAGGGGAAGGAGCCCGGGGAGGGGAGGGTGAGAGGCAGGAGACCCAAGCTTTGGAAAGGGAAGGCCCTGGACCCGGTATTCTTCCCCGTCCTAAGGCTGCCACCTTCCAGTCAAGGCCTGTCTTTTCGGGGTCAGGGGAGAAAGTGGCCAAAATGCAGTCACTAGGGTGGGACTTCCAGGCTGGCGGTTTGGTGCCAGGTGGGCTTGATTGCAGCCTGGAGCAGCATAGCCAGGGCCTGGCAGGGGGAGAGGCTGCGGGGCCCATGCCGCCTCCTGGGCTGGGTGTCCCAACAAGGCCCTGGCCAGACCCTGGCCTCAGGTGGCTTTGTCTTGCCCAGCAGCCCCCACGGTGCTGGCTGGTTCTCAAAGGGAACCCCCTGGAGCCCCCACCAGTGACACCTGAGAGGTGGAGGGGCAGCTCAGGGAGCCCCCCAGCCATATGGTGGATTCCCGGTGCTGCCCACCGCCCACGCAACCCCCCTCCCGGTAACCTTCTCTGCGTTTGCTAATGTTTTGTGACATAAGCCCTGAGATTAATTTTTTGCCTCTGTCTTAATTGAAGGAACCATTTAGTGCCGATTTAACTATTATTACCAAATCATCAGGATTGATGCCGTGCACACATGCGCGCGCCAATCGCGTTTGGAGGAGCTCGGAGGATTTATGCAAATGGGCCTGCTGGGAGAGGCAATTTGTAGCCGAGAAGGACAATTACACCAGGCCCGGGAGTGCGCCAACGACCGCGCCGGGCGCCAACGGGCAATAACACCGTGCGCAGCCCTGTGCGGTGCTGCAGCGTGACCGAGGGCTTCATGGAGTGTGGAGAGAGGGGCTGGCATGCGCCGCCGCCCCGGCCTCGGCTGCGCCGGGTGTGTGGAGCTGGCCTGGCCAGGATCTGGGGTCATGGCCTCTGAGAGGAAAGGAGCCCAGGGTACGGCCAAGGTCTGAGGCCGGGCACAGCAAGCAGGACACTTGGGAGGGTCTGGGAGGGAACGTGCTGGGCCCTCAGAGAAGGCGTTAAGCGGGCACCAGCAGCCCAGGGAGCCAGAGAAGAGGTACTCACTTCACTTTCTTGCTGTCGCTCCTGGCGAGCTGGCCCCCGGGGCGCAGGGTGGGCAGCGAGCCAGAGTGTTTGCGCTTCCTCGGCCGGCCAGGCCCCCGCCGAGCAGGGCTCCGCGAGCTCTCGTCTCTCCTGGGGGTCGCAGGAGAGGTGGTCATAGGCTTATGTCCACCCTGGCTCCCAGACAGGGGTCCAGCAGAGGACACTGCCCTTAGTAGGGCTGCCAGGTGGGGGACAGGTACTCCCAAGACTTGGCCTGGGGCACCTGGCCCTGCAGGAGGGCAACTAGGTCAGGATTCCCACTACCCCCATGTCTCTGAAGCTCTGCCAGCCTGGAGTCCAGCCCCCCCATGCCCCCAGCTCCAACCATCCTGCACACATGGGTCAGGGAAGCTGCTGCTATTCCTGTGGCAACTGTGGGGGTTCCTCTGCCCCAAAGAAGGCCCCAACTCCTTCGTTGGCTTCCCACCCTTCCCAGCCCCACTTGTGACACTGTGCCCCTCACCCCGCCATACTGTGGACTGGACTCTCCCCCTGCATCAGCCTCTGCCAGGTGGCCCTTCCACCAGGCCTGCCCTCCCCCCAGTTACTCTGTGTGTTGAACGTCCGACCCTTCAGGTCTCGTTAAGCACTGCTGCCTCCGGGGAGCCTCCCAGACCCCAGTTTCCCACCACCCTGGCTGTACCCGGCCGTGCCCAGCCCCTGCCCCACCCGAGCCGTACTCGTGGTCATGCCTGCGCTGCAGGCGGGCCAGCTCCCGCTGCTTCTCCTTGTAGCGCCGCTGCAGCTCCGCCAGCTGCATGCGCATCTCCACCTCCTGCGTGTCCAGCCGGTCGATGGCGGCCTTCAGTGGGCACACCTGGGGGGCAGGGCCACAGGGGCCCGTGAGCCAGGCCAGGGCCCAGGACAGGGGTGGTGGGTGGGCAGCCTGGGCCCTCGGGGGTCCCCTGTCTGTCCTGGTGCTAGGCAACAGGACCCTACTCACAGGCTTGGTCTTGGGGGTCCAGGAGTCCTTGCGCTGCAGGATCTGCATGCGGGCAGTGAGTCTGGGGCCATGGCAGGTGTCAGCAGCAGAGGTCTGGGCTGAGGCGGCTGAGCTGTCCAGACCTGCGGCCTCCACCAGGGACCAGGCTGTGGCCAGCGTGGCCAGATGCTGCAGGTTGAAGGCCAGCACGTCCTCCTCCTCCTCTGCTAGGGGGACAGGAGGGTCAGCGCAGGCGAGGATGAGGGTGGGGGGCACACTGGCCCTCAGACGCTCCTGACATCAGCCCCATTCCCAGCACAGCCCTGGCCCATGGGGCCCAGAGCCCCAGGCCATGAGGACCAAGGACGAGCAGAGCATGGTGTCCACTCAGGTAAGAGGCTTGGAATGCAGACCCAGCCCCAAGCGGGGGGAGCCAGCCACAGGGAGGCGTGGCTGCAGAGATGCGCGACTGGACACAGGGCTGAACCTATAGGGACACCCATGAAGGGTCACAGGGGCCAGGCACCTCCCTGTCGTGGGGGAGTTACAGCCAGTAACAGGTGCAAAACAGGAGGACCCGTCCTCTGAGAGTGCCCGGGAAGAGCGACCCTGACACACCAGTCTTGGCTTCTAAACACCGTTCTCCACGGGAAGGGCTTGGGAGAAATGGCTGCTGCAGCCTGGGCAGAGGGAGCGCAGAATGGGGTGGTGGCATTCTGTCACTCCAGAAAAGACAGGACATGTCAAAAGCACATGGGAGTGGCTGAAGGGCTCCCACAGGCGCCATTTGGTACCATTGGTCATCAGACTCAACAGTGATAAACAGCAGGAATGCCTGAGTAGCCCTGACACAAGTGAAAGGAGAAAGTGAACGTCTGAGGACGAGCAGCCTCGTCACAAAACACCCTGCACTACACAGGGGACAGCGGGGAAGCTCGGCCCGCAGCAGCCCATCAGAGCCAGCGTTCAAGATTGCTGCACGGGAGACCAGGCTGCCGGGAGGACCTGTCCTGTGAGGCTCCTGCCGAGGAAGCACGCCTGAGCCTCAGCAGCAGGACGACCCAGCAAACCCAGCAGGGAGCACGCTACAGCATGACTGGCGGGCACTATTGTCACGTACGGGGGGGACGCCCGTTGTAGGGCAGGAGGCAGACAGCCCAGAAGACCAAGGGCTCATCTACCCCCAAGTCACTATGGTGGTGCCAGGAGGCACCAGAGGGGAGGATGCTGGATGCTCTAACCTCTGGACACAAGTTCTGGGCCAAGACAACAGACCTCCAACCCAGAAACCCACAACCCCAGAGACAGGTCCCCTGGGAACGGGAGGGCTGAAGGGGGCTTTCTCCGCAGAGAGAGGATCTGCTGCTTCCGCCCACTGCCAGGGAGGCCCATGTGCAAGACCATTTCAGCTAAAAGCCCCAGGCCTCCCGTCTCTTGGTGTCCCTAAGATCTGTCAGAAGCCTTTCTGTTCCTCCTGCCCAAGCTCCACATGTCCTTGAGGCCACAGGTGTGTGGCTCCCACATGGCTTTGCACAGACAGACAGGCCTAGAGGGTGGGCTTGGGCCACGCAGCGGTCCCCTCTGGAATCCCTGCCCCGCCCGGCCCCTGATCCTCAGGATTTTCTTCTCCCACTGTCCCCCTCTATGAATCCTGCTGTTTGGCACAGAACGAAGCTGGCCTCCTAATTGATTTCAGCCAAAGCCGTCACTGTGCTCGTTGGGAACAATTCCGATCCAAGCAGCTGCTGATGACTTGCCAATTAACTGGGACAGGGGAGGGTGGGGGCTGGGTGCTCCAGGAAGGGAGGGTGGGCTGAATGCTGGTTGTGCCCCCAGCCTGGTGGCTACGGCACCACACCAGGTTACACAACGTGACCCCCCACCAGGACATGCGGTCCACCAAGAGTATTTATTCAATGAATGGGCTGCAGTCCAGCGAGTGGTTCACACGCACACAGATGGCAGCCCTGGCTGCACACACAGTGCCTGGCACCCACACAACAACCCCTCACGCTGCCATGGGAGGGCCACGAGGAGCCTCAGTGTTGTCCCTAGCAGGTCGGGCCCTGCTCTGGGCACCCCCATCTCACCCTACCCCCCTTCCTACACACAGGGCCTGGAGACCCAAGTAAGCCCCCCCCGGGGGGGGTCCAGACATGTCCTGAGCACATGCAGTGCCCAGCAGCTCCTGCGGCCCAGGTACCACTGTAGCCCCTAGCAGAGGAGGGACAGAGAGGCCTTGGGAAACTAACTTTACAAGAACATCCACTTTATCTCAGAAGCACAAAGACTTCACTGGAGGCTGGCAGTGGCCAAGTCCTGAGGACTTCGCTGCTTTCTTTCTGTAAATATCCAGCAATACACGCCTGGCTAGGGTGTACCCCCAGGAGAGGCTTCCTCTGGTGTCCAATGGGAGGATAGCTCTTGCTCAGGCAGGAAGAAGGGACTCCGAGTGGAGCAGCTGGGGCAGATGGGGGGCTGTGTGGGGTCCCCTTGGGGCTGTGTGGAGGGCTGCACAGATGCAGCAGAGACCTGGCTCTCGGGTGCCCTGTCTGAGGCACTCTGGCCCCAGGTGGGCAAAGGAGCCCAGACCCCATTTGGTTCTGCTGCAACGGTCCTGCCTGGCACCTCGGGGTCCTGGGGAGGGTGAGAGCCCAGGTGTCCTTCATCCCACTCACCAGCCTTGGAGCAGGAACGCCTGCTGTCCCAGTCCCAGCCCCAGCCCCAGTGGGCCCTGCGTCCTCCACCATGGGTGTCCATCTGATCCCATCACAGCCTCCTGCCATCTTCCCTGAGCAGGAGCCATGGCACCCGGGGTACCCTGACATCCTTGCATGACAGCCACTAAGCCTTCCTTATTCCCAGCAACAGGGCCCTCCCCCTGAGACTACCACTGAGGTGCAGTCCCGGTCCCGAGGGCCCTGCCCATGACCCCTCGGCTGGCACACCCACCTCTGTTTTCCATGGATGAGGGTGGGCAGGTGGAGGGGGGCATTCTCCCCAGGGCCTGCCACACTGTGGGGACAACTCAGCCGGGCTGAAGGACCACCCCCCCACTGACCCCAAGCCAGGGGCGTACCTTGCAGGGCCTGCTCGCTCCTCTGCCGCTGGATCTCCAGGTCAGCCAGCTCACTGAGCAGTGCGATCCCATGAATCCCTGAGCTATGGGGCAGGGGGGCTGTGCTGGGGGGCTCAGAGGCCACCGGGGGCTGAGAGTCCAGTGGGCTGATGCTGGGCAGGTCCCCTAGATCAATGGTGGCAGCCACCAAGGCGTCCAGGCCTGGCAGTGCCCTGGGTGCAAGGCTGTTGCCAGGAGCCACCCCCCAGTCCTCTTCCTCGTCCTCGAGACTTTCCTCCTGCAGCTCGTCCTCCTCAAATGCGGTCGCGTTGTCCTCCAGCCCCGCCGCCTCCAGGGCCTGCCTCTCGCCCTCATCCTCCTTGTCCAGGGCACCCAAGCTCCCTGCCCGCTGCTCCAGGGCTGGCAGGGGGGCCTCTGACGAGGGTGCCTGCTCCCCCTCCTCCCGCCCCTCCCCTGTGGTCCTCTCCTCTTGTGCCCCTCCCTGAGTAGAATCAGCCTGGCCAGTGGCCTCGGGGTCCGCTCCCTCAAGGATGGCCCCGCATTGCAGTTCTTGTAGCCCCTCAAATGGACTGGGGTCTGCTGCCTTCCCTGGGGGTCCCCGCTCGGCGGGGTGGGGGGTGGCGGCAAGGTCCTGGGTGGCCTCCCTGGCTCTTGAGAGCAGCCCGGGCTCCTCCAGGCCCCCAGGGCTGCAGGGCGGTGGCTCCCTGGGCAGGAACGTCCTCATCGGCTCAGGCTGGGCCCCCGGGGCAGCGGTTTGCATAGTTTCGGGGTCTGTGAGGTCAGACGAGGGCAGGTCTGAGGGCAGAGAGGAGAAGCCCAGGCCGGCCGGGGGGCGCATACATCTGGGAGGCAGGTCTAGGAAAGAGAAGACAGGTGAGGAAGGCAAGGGTGGGGCGAGTGCGGCCTGTTACAAGATGGGGAAGGGTGGCCTTGAACCCCTCAGACCCACACCTGGGAGGGAGGGTGCTGGCCAGCCCTGGAGGCCTGCGGGACACTCAAGAGGCCAGAACAGAGAACATGTCATGTTACAGGGGCAGCGGGAGGCCAGGCCCCTGTCCGGCCAGGGCAGCCTCAAGGCCCCCGTTCCTGGCTCCTGGCGCAGCCTCGGGGGTCCTCGGGGGCGGTCTGTGGCATGGTGTGGTGTGGCTAACCAGAAAAGGGGGATTTTTAAAACATGATGCTTGAATCAGGGTTTTCCCTGAACCAGAACGAGCCGGCAGCATGTCAGAGGCATTACGCCCCATTAACTGCAATAAAAAAAAAAAAAAAGAAAAACTAAGGGGAAAAAAAACTGAGGGAAAAAAAACCCAAAAACCCCCCTCTGCTGGCTCATTCTCCTTATTGTGGAACTGGGACGGGTTTTATGCTCACCACATGGGTTTCCAGTGTAAATTCTCCAGCCTAACTCAGAGACAACCAAGCAAGCTGTCGAGTAGCTGGCAGGCAGCGGGCAGGCGGGTTGCAGGGGCTGAGGCTGGCTGGGGAAGGCAAGCCCAAGACCCCTGCCACAGGCCCAAGCAGGTGGCATCCTGCGCTCCCATAGCCCTGCCACTGTCACGGCAGGCCAGGTACCTCATCGCTCTCAGGACCCCAATGCTGGCCAGCCAGGCCTGGCTTTCCTCCTGCCCTACCTGCTGAGGGCTGGGAAGGGGCAGCTGGGCTGCTGCGTGCCCCCCTGGGTCACCCGCAAGGACAGTGAAGAGGGTGGGCTCGGAAGGGAAAAGCCACGCTGTGTTGGACCCTGACAGGGGCCTGGGGAGGGGAGGGTACCTTCTGCAGGTGCCAAGCCAGGCAGCCCGCTGACTGAGCTCTGCCTCCCCAGGAGGGGGCGAAGGGCCTCAGAGCAGCACGGGCACACCAGGCCAGCCTGGAGCTGCCCACTCTCACCTGACTCCAGCGTGGAGAGGTCGGCTCTGGGCCGCCGGCCCGCCCTGCTCTTGTCCTCGGTACTGGGCACCTTGGAGCCAGGCCCGGGGCTGCCAGCAGGGCACACGGATAAAGTGCAGGGGGCGCTGGAACGTGGTGGTGATGCAGGGCAGCTGGTGGGGGGCTTTAGGGCAGGCGAATGGCAGCAGGGTGACAGCTTGACGAGGCCTGCAGTGGCAGGTGAGGGGGCGCCCTTGGCCATGGGGGTTAAGGCAACTGGCTTGTGAGTGGACTTCAGGGCCTTCTCCTGGGTGGGCTCCTCCAGCTCCAGGTGGTGGTCCTCAGGTTTCCGCTGTTGGGTGAGGGGAGAGGCTCACCTGGGCCCAGCCCCCTCAGTCCCTGTACGCCCCACTGTGTGAGGTCATCGAGTGGGAGGCACGCAGGGGTTCCTGGGGCCAAGCCAGGGTGAAGCGGGAGCGTGAGAACTGTCGTGGGTGCTGGGCGAGCGTGGCCGGGGGGGCGGGGTACCTGGAACTGGGCTGCCCGCTGCAGCTCTAGGGCCTGGGCGCTGCGATGCTTCTGCTGCTGCTGCTGTTGCTGCAGGGCGTAGAGCTCCTGCTGCCGCAGGAGCTGTGAGCGTGGGTACACGGGGAGCTGACTGGGGTGCTGCATGTGGGAGGTGGGGCCCCGGCCCCCATACATGGGGGGCCACAGTGAGGCCTGGTCCATGACATCAGCTGTGGGCAGGGGCAGAGGAGCCGTGAGCCCCAGCCAGCCAGCCCCACCCATGACCCCTCCCCAGCTCCCCGACCTCACAGCTGCCTCCTGGGCACCTGCCGCACCCTGCCCTCTTCTTGCAGGTACCACTCTCCCCAGACCCACGTGCTAACGGTCTGGCCGGGGGCCTCACCGAGTGCTTGGGGAGCGGTGTGGGGTGCAGGCTCTGAGGGCAGGATGACGAGCTGTGCAGGGGCGTCCTGGGGGAGGGGGAAGACGGAGGGCATGGAGCTGGGCACAGAGGTGGGAAAGCCAGGGGGCAGGTTCTGGTGCAGGGCGGGGTGCCCCAGGCCTAGCAGGAGAGGACACAGCAGTCAGGCCGGCTGGGGCCCACATCACTCAGCCTCCCGCTCCCGGGGCCTGGCCGTGAGAGGACCACTGTCAGCCCCAGGCCAGCCCCCCACAGTGACTGCCCTTGGAGCACTGACCATAGGAATGTCCCCCCATCCACAAGGAGGGGCTGCGGGTGCGGGGCAGCCAGGGTGGGTGCGCGGGGTGGGGGTGGGTGGCCGGGTCCCCGCCCAGCTGGCTGCTCTGCACCATGAGGTGGGGGGCCAGGTCTCCAGGGCAGCTGCTGGACAAATTCTGGATCCGGGCAAATTCCACGAGGTCTTTGTTGTCCCTGTAAGATCACAGGGCTCAGCCCTGCCACTGAGCCCTGCCTCCAGCTCCCCACCCAACCCCGTGGCCAAAGCCTGGGAGGGAAAATGGGACTTGGGGGCTCACAGGAGATCCCAGGCTCTGTGCCTCAGTGTTAGAGGTCCAGGCAGGGGCCCTGCTGGCAGAGGGGGAGTGAGGAGAGCCCTCCAACATGGGGTGGAGACCCCAGAAAGGCTCCAGGGTGGGCGTGTACATTGACATGACAGGCCACAGAGCCTGTCATCCCTCTGTGAGGACATCTCACTTTCACCCACATAGCTCTAAGCAGGCGAGCCAGCGGCCCCCTCCCCAAGCCACACCCTGTCCTTACTGCAGCAGCAGCTCGCGGCTGGCCAGACCCAGGCGATCTTCACACAGCCGTGCCCGCTCCTCCTCAGCCTCCAGGTCCAGTGTGTGCACGGAGCGGGACCCGCTGCCAGCTGCACAGGGTCGAGATGGCAGGAGGGACGAGGGTTGGGGTGGCCAAGTGCCACTGGCTAAAGCAAGCAGTGACCCCACTTCAAACCTGTGGGCCCTACAAGGTCTGCTGGGGCAGGGGCGGGGCTGGCTGGCCCTAGGCACCCCAGGCCCCACCCGGCCGGCCCCCATCCCATGGAGAGCTGTACCTTTGAAGGCAGGGGCAGCCCGGCCCTGCCGCCCAGCGTTGGTGCTGTAGGATGTCTCAGACCGGCTCACAGTGTCCTTATGCCTGGCCAAGGCCACTGCGATGCCCACGGGTGGCTGCCGCACCTCCCCGTCACTATGTGGGGCCTCGTGCTCCCGGCTGCGGGCGCAGTCTGGCCTTTCCACCTGGCCTGGGCCCTTGGAGGCCGGGAACTTTGCCTCCTGTTGGACGCAGCTGGCTTTGAGGCTGCCCAGGCCCACGAAGGGCGTCTTCTGGCCCACGACCAGAGCTTGGTTGCTGTACTTCAGCAGGTTCTTCATGGCCGAGACCTCGTCTGGCGGGGTGGGCAACTCCTGGGACAGGAGGGCCGCCTGCTGAAGGCCGCTGCCAAAGGGGTCCAGGTAGGGGCCGCCCTTGCGCTCTTCACTGATGGCCATGGGGGTGCCCTGGCCTGCCTGGACGCTCCATGGGGGCAGGTGGGGCCCGCTGTAGCCCAGGGAAGACAGCTCTAGGGGTTTGCGTGTGGCCTCGGCCCCGCTACCCCCTGGCTCCACCTCGGGGGCCACCAAGTGCTGCTGGTGCCGAATTCTGGCCACCTTCTGGGCCCCGGGGAGGCTGGCAGGGGCCTCCTTGCTGGCCGTCTTGTCTAAAGTGCAACAGGCCTGGGGGGCCTTCCCACCCAGAGGGTCTTGGTGACTGGGCCGGGCACAGTCCTGTGAAGGGACGGGCAACTCAAAGTAGCTGCTTTTGTCCAGACCGCCCTTGGGGAGTCCGGGGAAGGAGGCCTCAGGGCCTGCACTATTGAGATACTCCAGGCCCTTTAGCCGGGGGTTAAGGGCTGCCTCGAAGCCCCCAGGCCTCCACTCGCCCCTGCCCTCGGCCTTCAGGTGGGCATAGGAGACTCCATAGGGCGTGGCATGGTCGGGAGCCACAGCCCCATCCAGGTGCTGGTCCTTGCCCTCTCCCACCACAGCACAGGCCTCGGCTGCCTGGAAGGGGCGGCTCTTGTCCGTCAAGTGTCCCACGGAAGGCACAAAGGTGGGCCCGCTGGCCTTTAGGTCCCGGGAGACTTTGTCCTGCAGCGGGCAGAGCCCGTCTGGGCCGGCATGCAACTGCAGGCAGGGGAAGGAGCCGGCGGCTGTGCTAAGTGGTGGGGGTGGCCCAGTGGTCAGGCCAGATGGCACCGTGTAGGGCACTGCATGGGACACTGCATGGTGCAGCATCTGCCGCCGCTCTAGGCACTCGCTGAAGGCCGGCCCGGGCTCCGTGGGGCCCGCCACCTCCTTCGTGCAGCGCCCAGTGGCCGCCATCCCCGGGCCTGGCCGCCCCAGCATGCCCCCCGCACAGCTGGCTGGTGCAGCCTTGCCCATCTCGCCGTTGAGCACCTTGGCATTGAGCAGGCAGGAGGTGAGGTGCTTGGGGCGGGCCTCGCAAGCGCTGCGGGGCACCGGGCCACCCTCTTTGCAGTGCCCATCGGCTGGCACGGGCAGCACCAGCTTGTGCCGCTCCTTGCCACCGTCCTCTGCCGCCGCCGACCGCTCCTTGCCCTCTGCCGCCCTGCTGACCTTCTCTCTGCCCATGAGGAAGCGGTCAAATTCCTTGGGACCCTTCTGCAGGGGGCTGGCCTCACCCCGGTCACGGCTGCAGGAGCCGATGGGGTGGGCAGGGGCTGCCCGGGCCACGGCAGGGAAGTTGTGGTTGGCAGGCAGGAGGGTGGGCTGCGGGGGCAGGTTTCGCAGGTAGAAGTTATCTGCAGGCCGAGAGAGCCAAGGTCAGTGGGGGCAGGGAGAGCTCAGGCTCCCCGAGACACCTGCTCAAGTGCCTCCCCCAACCCTAGCTGGCACCAACCTGAGGCCAGGGAAGGTTTTTGTTTTCATTTTTTAAAAAGTTGTGGTAAAACACACATAACATAAAACTTTACCATTTTAAGTGCACAGTTCTGTGGCGTTGACTACACTCACACTGCTGTGCAGCCATCATCCCATCTCCCCGACTCTTCCATCTCCCCAATCTGAGACTCTGCATCCATGAAACACTAACTGCCCCAACCCTGCTGAGGTTATGACTATGTCACCCCCAGGAGCTGAGAGCTCCAAGCAGAGCATTCACAGGAGCATGAGCCGGTGGGGTCTGCAGACCTTAGAGACACGGATGCTGCTGGCTTACAGTGAGGGGCAGCTCAGTGGACCTGTGTGATGTGGCCACTACAAGCCTGTTGTGCCAGGTTCCCGCTGACATGGCTAGAGAGCCTACTGAGACCCACATCACCCCCATAAGTCATCCCCAGAGGGGGAAGTGAGGCTCAGGGTGTCTGAGTGGACTAGGTGTAGAGGACCCCGCTCACCTACATCTTGGACACCCTGGGGAGCCCCCCAGTGCCCCACCCCTGGGCATCTGAACTGTGGACCTCTCAGGCTGGTGGGACTGGGTGATGGGTTAAAACAGGGAGAAAGGAAGGTCCCCGGGGTGGAGAGTAGCACCTGTGCCCACACCCACCCGGCAGCTCCCTGCCCACCCAGCCTGGAGCAGGGAGGTGTCCTGGGCTCCCTCTGCTGGTGTGTGGACTGGCTGCCCAGACTGGGCCCTCGGCCTGGGACAAACCCTTCCTGTCTGGGCAGGGGCTGCTTGCTCCACGCTCTCTACGTGGGTCCCCAGCTGCCCTGGGGACACCCACCACCCCCAACCTGGGGTAGGTCACCACCTCTGGGGGACCCTGGGTGGGCGAGCAGCAGGGTAGACGGCCAAGAGCTGAGGGAGCGGACCAGTGGGGGAACAAAAGAAACATTTGGAACTTGTAAAACTGTCCTCAGTCATGTAAATTCCTTGTCAATTTCCTGCTAATTAGAAACAAGGGGAAGGGGGCAGCCCTGGCAAAACCTAATTAGCTCAATTTCCAAAACCAAATAATGTTCTTGGATGAGGCTCCACCACAATATTGTGAAAGCCAGAGGCCCGGCCAGCGCTCCTGCGACACCAGCCGGCCCAATGCCCAGAGGGAGTCCCTGGGCTCTGGTTCAGGGGGTTAGGTTTCTGGGGCTGGACTAGCCACCTGCCTACCCCTGACTAATGCTGTCAAAATACTGCAGGCGCTGCAGCTGATATTGGGGGACCCAGTCCCTGGTGGTGTGGGGCTGTCCCCTGGGCAGCAGAGCCCCTGGCCACCAGCTCCAAGAGCCGGGTAAGACTTGGTTTTCCTGGAAGCGTCCAGGGTGTAAGTTATGGTCAGAGCCAAATCCCCTGGGTGGGGCTGGGGAAGAGTCCCGGCCCCACCGGAAGCAGGGCCTTTCCTGCACCAATCACGGCTGGCCAGTCCAGGCAAGACCAAGGCCATCCTGAGCCTCCACAGCTCTCCCAGTTACAGGATGGCCCAAGGACACAGACATGCCGGACACGCCAAGGCCCTGGAGTCTGAGGCCAGAGGAGGAAAGGGGCTGTGGGCTGGCAGGAGGTGAGGGCAGGGGGGTGGGCCGCAGGCTCTCTCTGCCCCTTCTCCCTCCCCCCACACCTAAAACTGCTCTCCCTGGGGCCACCATGGCCACCTCAATGGCACTAGCTCAATGCGGTCCCTTTCTTTCCCCAGGACCCCTGCTGGATGCTCTGTGGACTCCTCTGGCTCCTCTGAGCTCCAGCCTTCAATGCTAGGGTTTCCAGGGCTGAGCCCATCTTTGCTGGCCACATACCCAGGTGACACCTCTCCACAGGTGAATCTACCTTTCCAGTCCACCCATCCAGCACTGCCTCCCTATATATGTCCAGTGTCCAGCTCCCACCTGGATCCCTGAGGAGGCCCCCAGTCCCTCTGCACCGGAGCTGGGCTCCCCTCTGAACTGCTGGTGGGTCCCTTCCAGTTGGCCAAGAACTGTGGGTCATGTGGGACCCTCTGCCTCTCCCTGTCCCTAATCTGCATTCCTTGACAGCACTGATTCCAGCCCCAAGGGACCCCACATGTGGGTTCCTGTCTGTATCACTTGTCTCTGAAACTAACCCAGTGGTCTCCCTTCACCACCCCAGGGAGAGCTTTCTAAAAGGCAAACCAAACATCACCCTAGCCAGGAAAACTCCACCTGGAGACAGCTCCGGCTCCCATACCTGTCCCACCTCCAGCCAGGAGGTGCCTGCCTGACCTTCTGGCAGGTTGCCTGCTGGGAGCTGCTCATGGAGGCCAGGCCTCTGCTGTGCAGCACCCCACTAGGAGTCCCCTCCTCCAACGGGTTCTGCATTCTCACCAGCTCAGGCCACACTCAGCATGCCTCCTCTGGGGACACCTGCTGCCAACGGGGGGGCTGCCCCTCCTCTGTCCACGGGACACAGCTCTTGCTCCCGCCCTCCTCCAGTGGCATCTGTTTGCACTGGCTGGCCTCAGGACCAGGTGGAGGGCTAGAAGGTCGGGCCTGGCACAGCCCAGGTCTAGCCCAGGCCCAGCAAACTGAGTCAGGAGACGCATGCTTCTGTGGGCCTCTTCTCCCCTTCCTGATGAGATCCTCCTCGCCAAGCCCCCCTGGGACCCCTGAACACTCTGTGGCTTCTGCCTGACCCCCAAGAGCTCAGGAGATAGCCTGGCTATGCTTTCAGAGTACTACCTAATGTGGGTACTTAACCGGCCACTGGGCCCTGGGACCCAGGGTTTAAATCGTCCAGGTACCTGCAGGGCATGCCCATCCTCTCCTCCAGCCCCCACCCCTGCCTGGCCAACAACTTGTGAGGGGGCCCTCCCAGACTGGCTGCTCTGCCTTGTGCCCCAGAAGCTTCCCAGCCCTCATGACGCCTGCACCTCATGCTGGGCCACACTGGGCCCACCGCACTTGCCTTTTTGGGTTCCATAGAAACGATGCTGCCCGTAGAGAACATTGCTGTTTCCATGGTGATCCAAGTGGCTCACGGGTAGGAAGGTGGATGCCAGACTCCCCGAAAACCTGGGGTACCCTGGAGCTAGAGAAGCAAAGAGACTGCTATAGAGGCAACCCCCAGCCCCCCGCCTGCACCCGCCTGGACCCCAGGGAGGGGAGAAGCCAGCGGGCAGCCCTGGAGCAACGCCCTGTGGAGCCGGCGTGCAGCCCGCGGTGGGAAATCAGCCCATCAATACATCACATTAGCTCTGACTCGACTAATGCCATCCCTCCGGTGTGGTGCAGCACAAATTGAATTGCTGATGGGCTTGGGAGAGGGGTGGGTGGAGAAGGGGCTTTGACTCTCTCCCAGCAGCACTCAGTATTTGGGAGCTTCCAGGCAGGGCAACAAAAGGCGATCTGGAGAGGCATCTTGGGAGCAGGGGGCGCAGCGGACCAGCACCCCACAGAGCGACCGGCAGAGGAGAGCCAGGCCAGACATGGCCTCCTGCTGGCACCTTCAACAGGCCCCTGGCGACGAGCAGACAGGCCCTGCCCAGCTGTGCTGTGCTGGTCTTGATGGCCCATGCCCTGGGCCTGTGCAGGTGGGTTGTGGCAGGTTTCCACCCTGCTGGAGGCCACAGGCGACTCCAGCCAACTCAGCTCTCTGCTGCTCCACTGGGCATGGCCTCCGGTGCTCTGAGAACCCCCTGCGCTGTCCCCAGAGATTCCAAGTCATGCCTGCAGGCCCCTCTCTGGCCCAAGGGGTCCATCCCTCGTGGTAGCCAGAGTTCTGAGGGGCTCCCCCTGTCCAGCACAGGAACATCAGCCACCCCCTGGAGCTAGCCCCACCCTCATGGCCCTGGGCCTTGGGACAGCTTTGGCCACCTGGGACACACATGCTCCCCACCCAAAGGATGAGGGCCCAGCCCGCAGGACAGACAGGACTGAGCACTGGCCTGGGAGGATCGCTCAGGCACCGGCACCCTGGCCTAGGCACTGCAGGGTGGGATGTCTGGTGGCTTCTCATGGCTGGTCCTTCCCCACCAGGCCCACAGGGGACAGAAGGACCCGGGCCCCCAGCTCTACCTGCCAGCCGCCAGCCAGCCCACCCTGCCTGCTGCTACTACCAGGGCAGGTCCTGGGATGTGGGGACCCAAGTCTCCTTCCCAGCCTGGCTCACACCCCATAGCCCGCTGTCTAGTTGTCCCTAGCCGGGCTCTGAAGCTGCTGGTTGTTAAGTGGAGGGTGGGGACTCCCCTGCCTGGGGTGGAGTGGGGCTGGATGTTTTCACAGCCTGGGGCTGCTCCTGGCTTTGTCAGGGTGGGGGGAGGAGGGTGGTAGGGCCTGGATGTGGGCCACAGGCTGGCTGGGGTGTCAGGGGGCAGGGCAGCCTGGAGACCACTTTAGCACCTGGGGCCCAGACGTGGCTCTCTGCAGGCGGAGGCTGAGGGACAGCTATGTGAGGCAGGACCCTTGAAGCATCACCTGGTGACAACTGGCCAGGCTGTCCCTCCCCCTCCCATTTACAGAGCCACGCAGCTGGGTTGGGCAGGGCAGGACTCTCCAATTCACTCCAAAGTGCCGGCTTCGAGCTGCTGCTCTGAACATTCTCCTGCAAGGAAAGCAGGCCCAGAGGAATTTCTCTAGGGGACCTCACTATCGTACCAAGAGCTTCTCGATGCTGTCTGACTTCTCAGCCCACCCTGGGCAGTGACAAGGGAGCAGGAATCCCCGGGGTTTCTCCGAGGAGCAGAGCAGCCACAGGGACAGGGAGGCGGCAGCCCGGGAGGGAAGGAAGGGGAGGTGGGTTCCAGGCGTGTGCTGAGAGGGCGCTGTGAGCCATGTGCCAGGGAGCCAGGCGCCGCGACCCTCTTAGGCATCATAAGGAAGCAACTGACAAGTCCCACAACAGACAGCATTGCTGGACCTCTTCACTGTTTCCCAAACTCCTTTTACGGTGGAACCCCTGTGTTGTTTCAGCGAGAGCCCTTTCAACAACGTGTGGGCCGCGCGTTCCACAGAACACACTCTGAGCAACACCTTTTCAGAAGTCCAGCCCTGCAGGGGCAGGTCCAGAACTACAGAACAGATTTCCAGGCCCGTGTCCGTCCCGACAGTGCTCACAGAGGGCCAGGGCTATTCGCCATGACCTGAGGCCGACCTGCCTGGAGACTGAAGTTGAAATGGAGGTGGGAGGCCAGTGTGGCCTCGGCCCTCCATCTCAGTGCCAAGGGACCTCTGTGGGTGCGTGGGGGGCAGAGCCAGGAGGTGGCCCGCTGCAGGCCTGAGGCCGGGTGGGTCAGCCTGTGGATAGTCCTCAGAACCCAGCTCGGAGATGAGGATGGATGAGGAATCTCAGGGGCATGGCTCACAGAGGGGTCAGAGATCAGATGGGTACACTCTGGGGTCCCTCGGGAACAAGGCCCCGACATCCATGGTGCCTCCCATTCCAAATGGGCAGCCCACACCCAGATCCCAGCGGGCCCCTCAGCAGTGGCAGGCCGCCACTCAGCCCCTGATGGTGCTGTCTGATGTTCTCTGGCTCAGTCAGTCCTGGGTGAGTCTGTGGAACTCTGTCCCCAAGAGATGCTCCATGCAAAACAAGGCCTGGGTCACACAAGCGCTAAGAATGCAGCCCCGCCCTGCCCTGCCCCCATTTGGAATCTCCAGAAGGGCACGAGCACTGTAAAAGCTCTGAGAAGTCCTGCGACACAGAAACGTGCTTGATGGGGCGAGGCTGCACCTACTGCTGAGGATTTGGGGAAGGTGCCTGCCACAGCCCTGGCCTGCGCCCTGCAGCGCCCGTCCCACTGAGGACACAGGCTGAGGCTGGCAGTCTGGCCACAGGCCTTGCTTGTGTGGGAGACACATCTGGAGCAGATGTTTACCAGATTAAACTCAGCTCCTGGAAGACCTGACGAGAGCTGAGAGGGGAGCCAGGAGCGAGCTGGGGGAGTGGGAGCGGCCGGGGCGGGGGGAGGCCTGGGGGCTGGTTAAGCCACCGCAGCTGTCCCCTTTAATCGGCTGCTGTTAAATGTTTTATAGGGCTTCATTTTGGTAAACAGAAGTCTGTAAATTCCTCCTTCCCAGACGCCGTTTCCCAGGCGCGGATCTCCCTGTGCCCCTCGGGAGGTCCGGGCCTCCTGCCCATCCGCTCTCTGGGGGAAGCCCGCGTTCTGCTGGCTGAGGAATGGGCTCCTTCCTGCCCGGCGCCCTCGGGGGGCAGTGGAGGGCGGCTGGCCATGCGGGCCAGGGAACGGGGGCAGGAATCTCCCAGGGGCCCCAAGCCCAGGGGCCCGCTGGCTTCCCCCATCTCTAGCCTGCCTGGGACCCCACCCTCTGCGGCCCTGGCAGGAAGGATCTGGGGGTGGGGGACAGAGAGAGAGGAAGGGGTGAAGAGGTACTCCCAGCCCAGCACTAGAAAGGCTGCTTTCATTTTCCCAACAAGACTGTACTCTCTGAATTGAAGAAGAAAATAAAAGATGACTTTTATGAATCAGAGCAGCTGTTCCAGCGCAGAAGCCAGGGCTGCTGTGCGGGGTTCAGGAGCCACCAACATCCTAGATCCGGCTGCAGATGAAGCATTGTGCCTGGGGTGGGGGGATCTGGGGGAGGGCTTAGGGGAGGGGGCAGAGGCCCCTGGCCTGGCCAGGGCAGGGTATGGCTGGGAGAGGACAGGACAGCAGAGGGCTACAGATGCCCGGGGCCGGCAAGGCCTGTGGGTGCTCATATGGGATCAGAGTCCTCAACCCCACACTCCTGCTAGAGGCCCCCGGACACGCCCTCCCCAGAGCCTCAGATCTCCTGAGGTTGGAGCTACTAGGATCACCCCAACTGATGAGGGATAGACTGGAGGCCATGCAAATGTCCCATGGAGTGGGGGGCCAGGATTCCGGGCCTACTGGGCCCCCGTGAAGCTGGGGGATTGGGCCTGGTGGGGGCAGCGGAGGTCTCCCTGAGGATGCCCCGCCTGCCCCACTGTGTGGTTGCAGGGAGACCCTGGGCCTTATCCTGTAAAGTGCCCACAAAGAATCTCAGCCTCTGAGGGTACAATAAGACCCCAGGCCTTTGCTGGCCTCGTCTGGAAGGTCAAGGGTCAAAGGTGGGAGGAAATGCACTGAGTGGGGCAGGAGAAAGAAGACAACAGCCGACTGGGGTGGAGGGTGTGCCCAGGGCAGGGTCTAAAGGACGGAGGGGACAGGAAGGCAGGTTGTGGGAAACAGGTGGCTAGGATAGGGCTGCCATGGGGTCAGGGGAGCCCCTTTTGCCTGCAGAGAAGGGCCCTGGCTGAAGGAGGGGCAGCCCCAGGGCACACAGGGGTCCTAGCATGGGCTTTTATGTCTCTGCTCACGCCAGGATCTCCAGACCTGCCCTCCTCTTGAGGCCACCTCAACCCTCCTGCGTTTGGCCGTAGCACATCTCCCAGCAACCCAAAGCACTGAGACCCACCCTCTCCAAGCCAGACCTGGAACCTTCCTCCTCTTGCCAAGTCTGGGGAGGTGATGGTGGCATCCCTCCCCCCAGCCCACCTTTCCAGGTCCCACTTCTGCTGGGGGGAGACTGGGAGCTGCTCCTGAGCTTTCAGGAGGCCGGACACAGTGGCATCTTCAGAGCCAGGTCTAGAGGGAAGGGATGCGTGGTCAGCTAACTGAAGGGCCAAGACTGCCTGGGGGGCAGGGAGCGTCCCATTACAGAGTCACTGGGGAGCCCTGCTGGAGGCCCACAGTGCGCAGGGTCTAGATGCCGCAGGCTCAGCAATGCCTAGGGGTGCTGAGGCACACTGCAAGCTTGTCTCCCGTCTCCCTGCCACTGGCCCCCACACCCCAGAGAACAAGGCCTTTTGCAACAGACATTCCCCCCTCAGTGTCCACCTTGACAAATGGCAGAGCTGCCTCCCTAGACGGGGATACTCGGGCACCTGTGTCAGCCCACACCCATCCCGAGGCTCCAACTGCTAGAAAGTTCTCCCCACGGTTGAGCCTCCAGCTGCCAATACCACTCCACGCTATGGCCTGGGGCTTCAGCCAGGGCGCAGCACCAGGGTCTGAGGGTGGCTCCACCACACGTGGTGGAGCTGTTGACCACGGGCGGGCAGGGAGCAAGGCTGCCCCGGCCTGGACCCTGCACTTGTTCACAGTCAGCCACACAGGCTGGGCTCTGAAGAACATGGGCTGACCGTGTCTGATGCCTGCTTATCCAGGAAGTGCAGATCCTCCAGGGCAGACCTGTCGCCCCCACCAGCTCCTGCCAACTCTGCCAGACTCCCCTTACTCAACCCCCAACGACCCCTATGGAGAGCTTCAAGGGGACCTGGCCTGGGCACATGGTCCCTGTTCCTTTCTTCCTTCCATGGCCGACCGGGTGCTGTGTTTCTGGTGTGACACTTCTCTCACTCAGGGTGTCTGTGGTTCCAGCTGCAGCACACAAGTCTATTAAATGACAGCAAACACCCGGAGTGCCGGTTCCGGAGGATTCTGAGACTGTTTCCACGCAGCACAAAAAGTGCTGCGATTGACTGGCACTGTCTGCCCTGGGTGCAGGAGGGCCCTGCTTCAGTGCCTGCCAAACACCCCTGCTGCATCCTCAGACCCCTTGCCCCAGGTGGTCAGACCCCAGGCCATCCAGGCTGTGTTTTCAGAGTGCAGCTCCCAGGACCGAGCAACCCATGTCCTGGGCTCTGGTTGTGGGGAGCAGCATGAGACCCCTTCTCAGGGCTGGAGTGCCCAACCCTGGGGCTCCCTGAGGTTTTGGAAGGAGAGACCCTCAGGGTGCACAGGGTTGGGGAGGGGTAGGGTCCAGAGCCTGCTGCAGGCCCTAAGCTGGGAAGGTGACAGGATCTTCAGAGCCTGGAGCCAGGAGCAACTGGGCATGATCCCCAAAACCTCCGCCGGCATTCCAGAGAGCATCTCTGACCGCCAGGGAGCTCGGTGCCAGGCTGCACCCCACCCTGCCACCTAGACCTTCCACTCCTCTCACCCCCTCCTCTAGTGGACTGTCATCAACACCTGAGGCTCATGGTGCTGGGGGCCAGGCTCAGGACCACGTGTTGCCCTCCTGCCTGACCCAGAGCCAGGGGCTGGCCCTGGGACCCCTGTTTGAGGGCCATCCGCAGCTGCAGGAACCAGGCCCTTTACCCGCCAAGCCCCCCACCTCCACAGCCCCCAAGCTCCCCGGGGCTCAGGTTCTACCACCTGGGACTCCCCAAGCGGCGTCTCACTGCACACGCTCTTGTGTGACTTCATCTGCTCGTTTGTCAGGTGTCCCCAAGCGCCCTCTCCCCGCGTAGGCCCCACGGTGATCAGGATGGGAGCCCTGCCCGCAGCAGTGACTGGCCATTGGCTGGCCAGCCTGTGGACAAGGAAAGAGATCCATAAAGGAAGTCATGGTGAGCTGCGGCTCAGACCATGAAGGAAAGCCCAGGGCATGAGGGCAAACCCCGGCAGGGACAAGAGGCTGAACCCTGATGCGAGGGCTGGACACACACAGCCACGGGACACTTCGAAGGGCGTTAGAGGCCTGGACAGCCAGACTCCCCTCCCCTGGTTAAGGGAAATTGCCCAGTGGGGGCCTGTCCAGTGCGGCAGCCCTGATCCCCATGTCAGGATCTAGGGGCTCGGGCCCCTCGCCCTATGCTGTCCCCCACTTCTCAGAGCAGCCAACTTGTCCTCACTGGTCCAACTCCTTCCCCTGGGCACAGGGGGAGAACAGCCAGTGTTCCTGTGGGGGGTAGGTGACAAGGCTATTTTAGCCACTGAGGAAACCGAGGCCCAGGAGGAAAAGGGACTGGGGACGAGTGGCCCCCAACAGTGCCTGTTCCGGAAGGACGGGCCTGGAGGAGTCACAGAGACTGTGAGGTCCCACAGAGGTGGGTGGACACTGGGAGGGGCCCCTGTGCCTCACACAGATGTGCTCCCAGCTCCACTTGCTCCCAGAAGCCAGGGTAGTCCTGAGGCCTCAGAGGGGACCAAGCAGGACAGAGGGGCAGCTGGGGGGACGTGGAAAGCTGTGGGGCTCAGAAGAGCAGGGTGCACTGGTGGCTCTTGTGCAGCCCTGCCCCCACCGGAACCCGGCCAGCTCTGGGTGCAGAAGTGGCTGAAGGGGTGGGTGTGGCTCTGACAGAGAGGCCAGCTAGGCGGACAGCCAGCCCCGGCACGTGTGCCTGCCGCCACCCGCGGCTTCCCTCCAGGTGGCAAGAGAAACCACGAGCAGCCCTGGCTGTAGGGGCTCCGCAGCCCCTGCCCTCCTCCTCGCCAGCTGAGCCCCCCAGGAACAGAGTCCCCTTTCATAGGCCCTGTGGGTGGTCCCAGCCAGGCAGCTGGGGTGGGGGGTAGGGACCAGCTCTCCCACAATAGGGCCAGCTGTGTTGTATCCCACCCCTGCTCTGACACACCCAGGACAGAGTGGCTGGACAGTGGCTCACCTCTGTCCTGAGCCAGTTCCGCAGCCCACTCCCATCCCTAGCCCCAGAAGCCCCCGCCGGCAGAACCCCTCGTCTTCAGTGAGCCTGGGAGGCCAGGAAGCCCAGGAGCTGCACAGACCCACTCTGCCCAAGGACAGATGTTCTGGGGCGGCTCCTGCAACTCCACTGTCTCCTCTGCACCCCCAGCTGTTCCACCAGCAAACAGGAAGCCCTGGCCTGCTCTAGCGGCTCCCTCGCAGATGGCGAGCTGGGGGCCCTGCGGCTGGCTGGGAGTCCGTGCCTGGAGTGGGGACACCTGGGCCTACCCCCACCTGGATGCCCTCTTGCCTGCCCCAACCCAGCCTCACTGCCCTTGACATGAGAAGACTCCCTGGGGCCTAGCCTGGGCAGGGAAGGTGTGCTGAGTGGGCTTTGCTGGGCACCGGCCCCTCTGCCCATCCCGAGGGCTGTGGGAGGAAGGGGGATGAGGGCGACAGCCAGACCTCCAAGTAGATAGCCCAGGCAGCCCACCATGCTGGTGGCCCCCATCCTCTGGCCGAGTCGCGTGCCCCCTGCCGCCCCACCGTCCCCAGCCCCCCTGAACACACACGGCAGAGAAACAGGCCCCGGCACGTGAGGAGCCAGCTGGCACCCAGTCAAAGTAGCAGCCAGGCATGGTGCCAGGGCCGCCAGCCAGCAGCCTGCCACCCGCTCCAGCCCCGCCTTCTGCAAGCTCACAGCGAGGCGGCCGTCACTGCGCAGCGTGTCGGGAGGAGGCTGAGGACAGGCAGAGGGCGGCGGGCAGGGGAATCCCTCCAGGAGGGGATCCCGGGGCGGGGCAGCTCAACTGAAGGCAGGGAAGGGGAGAGAGTAAAGGGGTAAACTGAGGCATGGCCTTGAGGGTGTATGTGGTCATAAGATCCCTGGGACAGACATTGTACTGCCCTCAGGTAGCACCTGGCAGGTTCAGGGGGCACTCTTCCACCCAGGACTGCTGTCCCTACACGCCCACCTCGGCCCCAGGTGGGCCCTGCGTTCTGAAGCCTAGGTGGGTCGCTAGATTCCCCATCCCACTTCCCCTGCCCTGCATCCACCTGTGCTCATGCACCATGCCAGCCCCCACCTGACTGGGCACTGGACAGTGGAAACTGCATCTCACAGCTGGCACGAGGAAGTGCCCAGTGGCGGGTGGACAGATGGCCATTGCCTGGATGCTGGTCTCAGAGAGAAGAACCTCCTTGGTGTGTCACAGCCAGGGCTGCTGTGGACAATGTGCCCCTCTTCCTGCTCAGGCCACCCCTGCCTCAAAAGAGCTTCCTCCTGGGATGCAGGCGGGTCAGGGCCTGGACTCCATCCCCCACCCCAACATATACACTGGGGTCCTGGCCTCCCACCCAGCCAGGTGGATTCCCCTGGGGCTGGGGCAGGAAGATGGAGCCCACAGACACCAGCCCCAGGCAAGGGGCTGAGGGCAGCTCCACCAAGGCAGCCGTTGGCACAAGGGGAAGTGGGTGGCTGGAGGCCGTTGTGGGTACTGTCTGTCTGCAGGCTGCCACCTACCCACATTCTGAGCAGCCCCCAGGGGGGCAGGATGGGGGGTGGGCTTCAGGGCAGGTGGCACTACCCACAAACCGCCCTCCTCGCAGGCAGGGTTCCCAAGGGTGGAATTGGGGGGGGGGGGTAGCAGGAATATACACTTCCTGACGCAGAACTTGGGGGATGGGCTGTGGCCACTCCTTTGCAAGGAGGGGAAACCAAGGCAGCCAGCCCGAGCATACCCATGCACCTGCGGCTGGGCCAGGGTGGGTCCTGCACGGCTCCCGTGGGCCTCCATGCAGCTGCTCCCCCACACTCGGCCACCCTCTTCCCTCCTTCCACAGACATCCTGGGAGCCAGATGCTACTGTGACCCAGAGTGTGTCCAGCAGACACAGAAGGCTGTGGGGTGAGTGGTGCCAGCGGGGCCCACCCACGGCCACCCAGGAAGCTTCCACCAGGCTGGGCTCCGAGAGGCTGCTGGGGTGTGGGGTGGGAAGGAGAGACACAGGTGAGTCTGGGTCAAGGACCCCGCTCTGCCCACTTGGCCCCGAGGGCGCGAGAGCTGCTCCTTATCGCCTGCCCAGCATGTGCACTCTGCACAGTGCCCGGAGCCCAGATTATTTTAACAACTGTCCCTCACTCGTCACCTGTCCTGTTTGGAAAACAGCCCCTTTCTTGTTGCACAAAGAGAGGTTTCTCTGGCTTCCAGCAGTGCCGGGCGCTAATCTCCCTGCCTGGAACATGGGCAGCGGTGCGCAGTGTGTGGGTCCGCAGCGCTCTGTAAACACGACGCCCGCCGCTCAGCACAGTCATTGAGTTACGGCAGCGCCGGGTGCCAGGAGCGGAGAGCCCTGTGTGCCCGCTGCCAACTGCAATTACCTCTCCGCGTGCCAGTCGCCCGGGGGTGGGGGGATGCTTAACCCTTCCCATGCCACGGGGGGCGGGGTTGCTGAGTGAGTTAAGTACCAGCAACCACGGGTCCAGGGACGTTGGGGCCCAGGGACACTGCAAAAGTCACAGCGCCAGGGTGCTGAGCAGAGGGGAGCTGGGCAGGGGTTGCCTGCCCCTGGGAAAGCCCAAGGGGAGCCCTGAGTCCTAGAAGGGCATCTAGGGGCCCTCCTGCCAGACACGCAGCCTGAAAATGACAAGTACTCATGAGGCACCTACTGTGTGACCAAGGCAACATCTCATGGGGAGGCTGATCGCTGGGAAGGGACGCTGTCCTAGGCCAGGCCCCAGGGTGGCAGCCTGTGCGTGCTGACAGCTCTCTCCTCCCTGCCCCTCCCGCCCAGCCGGCACATCTGGAGTCCACGCCTCCTCGAGTCTGGGGAGGTGGGCGCGCCCTGCACAGGGGGCAGCCCGCCCGGCCAGAGCAGCTGTGCTCCACATTTCCCCGCTGCCCGAGCCCCCGGCCTGCTCCCCTTCTCCTTCTCTGCCCATCTGGAGCACACATCTGGCCGGGACTACCGCCCAATGGGGCCGCCCCCTGTTTCCAACCAATTACCACCTCCCCCAGGGGCTTCCTCGGCAGGGAGGCAGCCCCTCGCCTCTTGCTGGGCGGGCCTCCAGCCATGCTCTCGCTGCAACCATGGGGAAGGCCCTGCCTCAGCGCTGGCCCTGGGTGCCAGCCAGTCACCCGGCCACCAGGGCACTGCTGGGGCCCAGGCCTCGACTTACCTTCGTGGGAGTGGGAGAACCAGATCTGGGAGGCAGCGGGGTGAGAGCTGCGGTAAGCCTGCTCAGAGGGAGAGGAGGCGGCCCCGCTGGGGTGCGTGGAGGTGGCCGAGCCCAGGCTGCTGGTGAGGAAACTGCCCATGAAAGAGGAGGCCGGGGAACTTCCCATCAGGCGGCTGCTGGCTGCGGACACAGGGGCGAGAGTGAGTCTGGGCGCAGGTCCGTGGGCAGCTCAGGACAGGGCATAGCCCTCTCCGTGGATGGAGCGCAGGCCCCTGAATCCCCCCAGGGCCTTTGTCTTCAAGAAGACAATGGCAGGAGAAGCTGCCCACATGGGCCCCTGACAGTCACTCAGGGTCCTGATCTCCCTGTGCCTCAGGTGCCCTGACATTGATGCCCTCCTGCTATTGCCAAATCCAAGAATGACACCTTTGCCACCACCACTACCAATGACTATGCCAGCTTCCACCACCACCAATGACCACACCACTGCCACCACCAATGACCACGCCTCCTGACACCATCACCACCAATGACTATGCCAGCCCCCACTACCACCAATGACCATGCCACCACCACCACCAAGCAGGTGTGGGTGCTGTGCCAAATAACCCCATGGGAACAAACCACCCTGTGGTGAGTGCTTCCTGTGCAGGCAGAGCACCCCGGCTCTCCCAGGCCATGGTGCTGGGCAGCCACAAGCCCTCTCAGACTCAGTGGACTTGCCGGCATGCTTTGTCCACCCTCCTGCAAAGGCCAGGCAATGCACCTGGGGCCAGGGTGGCAGGGCCCCCGCAGCAGGCCCATGTAAGCTCTGTGGGGCAGGGCAGGGCAGCACTGGGAGGGTGGCCCTCCTCCAAGGTGAGGTCTTCCTCCTCCTCTCCAGCTCCAGTTAACTGAGTCGTCAGACTGGGGTGCACCAGCCCCAGGTAAGCAGGAGGAAAAACCAGCCAGAAGGAAGACTGGAAGACAGGCGGGAGAGGGGCACAGGGCTAGGGATGCTGCCCCGTCAGTCTGCTCTCCGTCCCCGCAGGCACACATCAAGCTGCAGACAGCGGTCATCTCAGGTCAGGTGGCAATGGTGAGAGGCTTCCTGGGCCTGGCTAGCACACTCGGCATTCCCCAGGTGGCCTGGGAGTGTGGTGACAGTTGCAGGCAGTGGGTGGCCTCCACAGCTTGCCCACCCAGCTCCCCCTGCCCACCTGTATCCTCCTCTCATGCCCACCGGCAGGCTGACCCCCTCTGCCCATCCAGTGGCCAAGTACAGGCCAAGTGAGCCTCCTGGGTTGCCGTGAATGCCAGTGCTCGCACACACAGGACACAGGCACACACAGGATGTTCCACACATGGTGGCCCCCCACTCAGTGGGTGGCCTGGGGCTGTGTGGTTTGGCCCCCACCCTGGCAGGGTGCCCTGACACCTTGTCACTTCTGTCCCATGGGCAGCGAGCCTGGCCTAGGACCATCCCAGGGACCTAGGGGGCTGCTGCCCCATTGGGCTGAGAGGGGTTGCGAGGCTGAGTGCAGAGACAGGCAGGGGTGGCGCTACAGGCCCAGCCGAAGGTGAATCAGGGCAGCTGCCCCCCCGCCCAGGAGGCAGGAGATTTACAAATTTGTGATGCCTCATGCAGCCTGGCCAGGCCCTGGGAGCTTCCCAGACAGGGGGTGACTCAGCAGAGAGGCGGCCAGGCTGGGGAGCCAGGGAGAGGGAGGGGCTGTCCCAGCGGGGACCCTGGCAGCACCACGCAGAGCCAGGGCAGTTCCCAGCCCTGGGCCTAGTGGCGCAGTGAACAGGGCACACACGGGCCCAGGGGCAGGGTCTACAAGCGCTGGCCAGGGCGTGGGCTGTGAGCTGGCCCCTGTGGTGGGTGGAGCAGAAGAGCAGGCTGTCAGGCTGCAGGGAGAGCTCAGTGGGCCCAGGGCAGGGGCAAAGGTGCCCAGGAGCCAGGGACTTCCCGAACCGCAGGGCTGAGACGGCCATGGGCCCCAGCCAGACCACAGGCGTGGCCAGCTAGGGGAGGGGACTCTGGGCTGAGAAGGGAAGTGTTGGGGACCCTTGGGGGCATGCCTGTGGGGTGAGCTGGAAGCTTTCTGCTGCCCCGCCCTGGCCCACCCCACGTCCCCTAGGCCTTCCCGCCCCCGCACCCTCCCAGGGAAGTCCCGCCTGCTGGTTCCTCCCAGGGATGGTGGGAAGCAACCGAGTCCAAAAGTCGGGTCTGGAGAAAGGGTTTCTGCAGGATCTTGGCCTGAGAACCCCACACCCTGAGCTCTCCCACACCACAGGCAGGCGGGGGCGGCAGGACAGAGCTCAGCAACCCACAGGGCCCTCCGGTCCTCGGAAACTCGCCTATCTCCAGACTCGGGGACCCTCCACGGGTGCTTCCTTCCTTATAGCTGGTTTCTTTGAGCCTGTTAAGAGACCCTTGGCCCAGAGTCTAGGAAATAAAGGGGGTCCCAGCCCAGCCCCTCGCTGCCAGCCTCACAGGCAGCTGGCGGGGCCTCCAACGTCCTGCCTGTGCCCGGCCTCAGGCCGGGCCATACACTGAGGCATCTGCTCCACTCCTTCCCCTTTCATGCTGCAAACTGAAGAACTGGTGCTGTGCTCCTACCACACAACCATGTCTTTATGTACTAAATGCAATAGATTCAAGCCACCAGGCACAGTGAGGAAGGACATAGGAGCCGGGTGAGACCCCACTGCCGCGAGATCACAGCCACGAACGATTTGGAGACCACCTTCTGGGCAGAGATGCTCACAGCCTTGTCCGTCATCACATGGAATGGTACACTGCAGCCCAGTTCCATGAAGGGGTGTCCTTGGTACTGAGTCCACCGCGAGAGACCCTGATGTCTCCTGCATGGGGACATAGATGGCCTCCCCCTTCTAGAAATCCTGGCGCAAGGTGGCAGCTGCTGTTTGGAGTCCCCATTGCCCGGCCAGAAGGCCAGTCCCCGAGGAAGGCACTGGGCAGACCCCGCCTCACACCTGGCCCCACACACGGAGGGGGGCGGTCTGTGATCCTTACTCTAGGGGGTGAGTTTATCCCCCGTCTTGGGCATGGCTAGAAACTTGGAAGCAGATCCTGCAAGCCCTGCCACCTGAGGGGCAGTGACCCCCGTGGGGGTGGGGGAGGGGACTGCTGACTCCCTGAGGCCCTCCCCCACCCCACCAGGCCCCTGAGAAGCCTGGGAAACTCTGGGAAAGAGCATCCATGTTCCTACTGTCACTTCCACCTCCAAGGAGCCTGGCAATGGCATTGTGCCCAGCCAAGAAGGCCGTGGGCAAACCTGGCTGCCACCTGCCCAGCCCCCACCTGCCGACCAGTAGCCAACCCCAGACAGGGCCTGTGCAGTGGCTGCCTGGGAGCCGAGTGCAGCCTGTGCCCTGGCCAGGGCCAGAGCTACGTGGCCAAGTCCAGCCGGGAACTGGGCTGAAGGTTCTTTCCTCTTGGCAAAGTCCTTGCCTACTGAGTGCTGTGGTTACTGGCCAGGGAGGGGACGTGGACGGGGCATGCAGTGAGGAAGGCTGGAGGGGCTCTTGACCTGGGTCCCCTAAGAAGCCAACTGCACTGGCACCTCCCCTGCCAGGGGCTCTGTAAACCATGCTACTTAATGCCACCGTGACCCCAGGTTGGGGGCTGCCATAGGACTGATAAGGGAACGGGGCATGATAAACCCTAATCATGACTCAGGGCCCAACAGCCCCAAGTGCCCAGGAAGGGGTTTGAACGAGGCCTGTCCACTCCAAAGGCTGCCCTTGTCCCCACCAGTGTGCATGGTCAAGGTGGCCTGGCCCCACCACGGAACCTGCCCAGGTCCACTCCCTCGGGTTTCCCATCAGCTCTTGTCACAGGGACTCGGTACATGTTCAGGGTTTTCCTGGGAAAAGAAACTGAAGGCTGTACAAGGTGTCAGTGTGGCACAAGGCAGGCTATTCTGTGTCATACACTGGCCCCCAATCAGCCGGTCCCACTGCCCAGTTGGCCCAGGCCAGGGTTTGCAGCTCTGGATACAGGGCGCCTCTGGCCGCAGCTCTGCCCAGGACACTGTGGAAGCCTGGCCCAGGTGCCTGGCTGGCGCAGAAAACCACTCCAGAAACCAGCGTGCTGGAGGCCAGCTGACACCCCCCCACCAACGGCCTGGCTCCTCAGGCGCAGCCCCTGTCCCTGGGAGGCTGGTCTGTTCCCACACCCCAAGGCACGGCCGACCTGGGCCAGGAGACAGGCTGTCCCTGGACCCTGGCTGCTCCCAGGCCACCCAGCAGCAGAAGGGCTGGGAGACCAGTGGGTCAGAGCTGGGCTGGAACCCCAGACACCCCGGGAATCACTCGTGACCACTGAGCCCAGCCCACCCAGAGAGAGGGCCACTGTGTGGAGTGGCTGGCACACAGTTGGAGGCAGCAAGCTGTTCTGGCCATGGCAGAGGTGGGAACCAGGCCTTCCTCCGGTCAACCTGTTTGCCAGGCCAACTTGCTGTGGCCAAGATGGTCAACAGACGCTGGGCAGCCCCGAGTGAGGGCCGCTGGGGATGCTTGGGCCCAGGAGCCCAGCTGCTCCCAGGAGCTTCCGGTCCAGGGGTCCTTGATAACTGTCCCTCCCTACTGGTGTGCTCGGCAGCAATACTGGCAGCCCCCCTGCCAAGAGTCCCCCGAAGACCCCGCACACAGAGGCCGGGCCTAGGTGACTGGATGACCAGGCGCCCCATGCCTGCCCACCCAACTCTCCTGCCAGGCCTCCACGGGGGCCTGGCCGTCTCAGCATCGTGACACCAGACAAGGACAGAGGGGACAGTAGGGACGGTCGGAGGGTCTCCATGAGCCAGGAGGAGTGGGAGCTCCGGGCTGCGGCGGGACGAGCATTTGTTTTGAGTTAAGTGAGCCATGGGGACAGTGCCCTCCTTTTCTGGAACTGGGAAGTGGATTGTAAGAAAAAAAGGCCTCCCTGAGACGGCGGCGGCTCCTGAGAAGCAAGTCCCTTCCCAGGCTCTCAGCGCTCCTGCTGCTTCCGGAAGCCCAGCTGACGGCTGCTGGCACGGCCCCCTCCGGCTCCACGTTTGGCGGCCGTCCTGTCCTGTCCTGTCCCGCTTCCCTTGGTGCCGCCGCCCGGCCCCTGCAGGCCCGCCCAGGAGCAGGGATGCCTGGCTCCCCTGGGGCTGTCCCTTGGCCTCCTGAGACTGGAGTAATGGGTGGCCCCAGGCGCCCCTCCCACGCCGAGGCAGGCCCGGAGGGGGCTGAGCAGGCGAGAGGAGGCGGCGGCAGGAGGATCAACAGCCGCCACGGCCCTGCCCCGCATTCCTGTCATTCCAGGGGAGGGGAGGGCAGGCTGGCGGCCGGCCACGCAGGCTTTCCCGCGTGGATGCTGGGGAGGAAAGGCTTCAGTCCAGCCTGCTTGGAGGCAGCGGGTGGCATCTGACCATGTGGCTGCCTGGGAAAAGGAGTGGGGGGCAGAGATGGGGACACCAGGCCCCGGTGTGAGGGGCCGCTCTGGGACTCCTGGCCCCCACCAGGAGACTGGAAGCTGCCATGGCAGGGGCCTTGGTGGCCAAGCCACATGCTGCCCTGGCATGCACATGTCCGTGGGTGTGCATGCACATGTCCGTGGTGCGTGTGTACGTGGGTCTGAGCAGGCATGTGTTCGCCGGTTTCATTCCCAGACACAACCCAGCCATGCTTCCCCTGGGACCCACCAGCAGCCCCAGAGAGACGGCACGGGGGTGTGTGCACTTGTGAGCATGGGCACAGACAGGAGGGGTCGTGCGTGTGCACTCTGGTGCGTGTCTGGGTGTGTGTGTGCAGCTATGAGTGTGCACACAGCTCTGGCTCGGCTGCATGCCTGGGGCTGTGGGCATGAATGCCTTGGTGGACTCTGCTCTTGGGCACAGGGGCCACATGGGCTGGGCGGGTCCTGAAGAAACTGCTTCCTGGGAATCAGGCCTCCACCAGATTGTCCTTCTCTGGCCTGGACCCCGGCAAAGGCTCCTGCCCTTTGGTTGTGCCTGAGGTGGCTGGGGAGGAGGCAACAGGCCAGCTGGGTCCTGCCCACCCACTTCTTCACCCTGGGTAGGGGCACATCAGGCATGCTCCTGGTGGAAGGGGAACCCCATTCTCTAGTGTCAAGTCTGCGCTGAACTATGGCTCCAAGACCCCTGGCCCCGCTGCCTGGGAGCCAGCCCCTCCCAGCCCAGCTGTTCAGCTCTGAATGGCCTCTTCCAGGGAAGACCTGAAAGTGGCCTCTGGGAGTCCTGTGGATTCAGGGGGGCAGCTAGCAGGCCACACAGCTGGGCCTTCCTCAGACTTGTCACAAAGCCCTCTCTAATATCAGATCCCCTGAGCAGGGCCGGCCTTGCCAGGTGGCACCCTTCTGGTCCGACAAATCATGAACCCATTGCCACCAGATGTCAGTCTGTCCAGCGTTGCTCACTCTGTATCTTGCTGGACACAGGGCTCACCCTGCCACCCCTTCTGCTGCCGGGGCCCTGGAAGTGTCTGAGAGCCCCACGTGGCTACCAGACCACTCCACCCACCGTCCACAGGTCTCTGAAGGTGGCCGGACAAGAGGAGGAGGCTGGGACAGTCACAGGCAGAGAGGAATAGCAGACAAGAGACGGAGACAGGAGGCAGGAGGGAAGGGACCGGAACCACGGTGGGGGGAGGAAGAATGAGGGTGGGGGGGCGAAGACTGCAAAGCAGCCGGCGACCCTGCTCAGTCCACTCCCAGGATGTGGGGGCACCCTGGGGGAGGGACGCCTGCCCAGAAACATAAACACGTCACCTGGGAAGCCCCTTGGCTGGCCCAGGCGAACCTTCCAGAAACCCCACTGGCCCAAGTGCAGCATCTCTCAGGCCGTAATAGGAAAACTCTGTGGTTGCTGAGCTACCTGACCCAGCAAACGTGGAAACGGCTGAGAGGGATGGGTCCAACCACCGATAGCCCAGAACTAATAAAAGAAAAGGAAAATCGGATATAAGTCTGGTTCTTATTAAAACGGTAAATTTAGCCCTTTGGTGGGGGTGGGGTGGCCAGCGCTCTCCACTGGGGCCGCCCTCGGTCTCCCTCCACCTCCCAGAGTTCTAGGCCAAGTGTGACTCAGAGTGGCCCGTGGGTGGCGGGCGGGGCCCCAGCCTGCTCCTGCTCTGTTCTCCTGGTCTTCGCACCTTCTCCCAGGGCTCTCGCTCCTCTCCCTGGTGGTCAGGCAGGCGGCCAGGACCTCCTCCAGCCCCCCAGGACATGCCTGAGGCTGGAGGGTGGGCGGCTGGGGCGTGGGAAGGTGACGAGCCAGTCAGTGCCACCCCTCAGCCAAGGCAAGAGCCTCCCTCCCCCCACCCCTGTCTTGGAATAAGCCAACTGCAAGGAGAAGGACACGTGGGTATAGATGTCAGGAGGCACACGTGTGGCCACACAGATACCACAGCCTGCTAGTGCCTTCGGAGAAGGGGAGGCCATGTGGGCAGGGCTAGAGGAGTCGGGGGGCGTCTGCCCTGTGCTCCCACATCCTGTCCCCCACGCTGACCCTGGACATGCCCTCGTCTCAGCTGTGGGCAGGGAGAGGACAAAGCAAAGCCGGACAGGGACACAGGGCCCCACCTGTCTATGCCAGCCACAGCATGGACCCCAACGGAACTGGGTCCACAGGAAACTCTAGTGCTTCCTGGCTGCGTGTCTGTGGGTGGCGACTTCGCCCTGCTAGCTGGCTCTTCCCCATCTGCCAAGGGGACCCGCCACAGCACCTGCTTCGAGTGGGATCTTCCTCCTCCCACGCTGGGCCCACAAGGCAACGTCAGCTGCCCAGGGCAGAGGCTCCAGGGCTAGGGTGAAAGGGGACAAAGGCAGGTGCAGGCGGGGGACAGCTGTCTGTGATGGTTCTGTGGGTGGTCACAACCCCCAGCCCCAGGGAGCACAATCAGCTCCTTTTCTGCTAGTCCTTGCCTCCACCCGGAGGCCACCGGGCACCGGCCCCAGAGCAGCGGGCAACTTTATTGTAGCTCCTCCAGCCTGGGCTTCCTTACTCATCACCCAGCCCTGCCGGCTGCAGAGGCAGTTTCCTGGGCACTCAGGGTTGGACTAACCTTGACCCCTTGCTCGCCAGCCAGCCTCCTAAGTCCCTTTGCTCTATGTGCAGGACTCCCCACTGGCCGGGGCAGGCAGTGTTGGTGTAGCAGGCACCAGTCTCGTGCAGATGACAGCCTCAAGTCATGCCCCACATCAAGCCACAAGGTCTGGGGGCTAGGCTGGCTTGGGGAACATGGAGGCAGTTAAGGACCCGTCCTCCAGGCTCAGACTCACCTGGGCACCAGGCACTCAGGCAGGAGAGATATTGGTCTGTATCACAAACAGAGTTGTGCAGGCAGGACAGGCAGCAGGGACAGCTGTGCATGCTGTTGCCATCGTTTCTGGCCACAGGGATGGCTCCCATGTTGCACTGGGGGACCTCCACCTGGCCACCATCGGACTCAGGCCAGCTCCTGCTCCCTCAGGCCTGAGAAGGATCAGGCTCCAAGGCCAGATGGAGCTGCCTTGGGCCGTGGCATCCTGGAAAGGGCCTGGGAGGGTGCTTGGATGCACTCTGGGTCCCTGCTGCTGGTGCCACCTTTCTGTCCTCATTTCCCAGCCAAGTGTTTCAGGTACAGCTTGGCTCCTGCCACGCTGGGCCTCACTCAGTGCTGCCCTTCCAGGGAGAACGCATGGCCCTTCCTTCCCAAATGCTATTCCTCAAGGCTTAGTTCACATCCAGTCTCCTCCAAAAAGCCCAACCTGGCCCCTTTCACAACGAAGGTCCCCTCCCTGGAATTCCCCACCACTGGGGAGTCTCCACTTAGCACCCACCTGAGCCTCTCAGAGCCAAGCTGCGCACGGTATGGTGCCATGTGTGGGGTTTGGGCTAACCCAGGTCCAAGGAGCTCAACCCTGTGGATGGACAGGAAGAGCCAGGAAGGTGCAGGTGGACTTGGGTGCTCCAGAGAGCGTGGGCTCCGGGCAGGGTGCTGGGCCTGTGGTCTGGGCAGTGGCCCCTCTGTTGCCCTCCCTGCTCAGAAGCCCCCAGCCTTGGGCATTTTCACACTTGGGGGCCTCGAGGGGCAGAGCCCGAGGCACAAGGTACAGCGTGGGAGGCCCCGTGATGAGTGCGGAGCGGGCAGGACAGGCTCTGGGTGGTGGCTGCAGGGACGTGCCAGGCAGGGACAGGGAGCCAGAGAGAGTGCAGGGGCCCAACCAACTCCACGTGCAGTGGGGGGTTCTGCTGGGACTGCCATGACACGCCCGCCCTTTCCGGGGGCTCGGGAGTCCTGCAGATGTAAGGCTGAGGATGACCGCAGGGACATCCGTCTGTCCTGCCCCAAACAGGAATGCGGCAGCCAGGCAGCACCTCCTGCACTTGGGTCCTGCGGTTCTCCGGCAGCTGGCACCACTATCGCAAGCCACCCACTCCCTTCCGGACACACTGACACAGTATTTCATCTCCGAAGATGTTTCAAGAGTACAAGTAGAAAAAAACCTCAATTTTCCCAGGTAAAAATATGGTGTTTCTTGGAACTCTCCAGCTGAGCAGGGCTAAGAAGGAAGTTTCTGATGCAGGGAACACCACACCCCACTGCCCCAGGGCACCCAGGATGAGGGCAGGAGGGGCCATCCAGGATAGGGCCTGAGCTGAGCCAGCCTTGGGGGCTTGGGGACCCCAGCAAGAGACTCAGAGAGAGAGAAGACCCCAATGAGGTCTGGCAGCTCCCGCAGGTGCCCAGGCACTGCCCTCTGCTGCCACCGGCCCTTGGCCGCCTGGACCTGCTCATCAGCTAAAGCTGGTCCCCTTGGGCCACTCACCCTTCGGCCCCCATTGTGTCATGTTCTGGGAAAAAAAGGCTGTTAGCTGGGTGTGGGGAACAAGGGTCCAAGGCACTCCTGGGCAAGAGGCCTGAGACTCTGTGCTAGGGCAGCCCGGGGCTGCACAAAGTCCCCAAAGGGCACCCCTGCCAGCTTTGGAGGGTCTGTAGACCTGTGGCTGATCCCCACACCTGAGGGGCCCGGTGTCTGTCCTGGAGCCTGGAGTGTCCCTGTGGGCCCAAGGCACCTGCTGACCCACACAGGCAGGTAGCTGGCGCAGGAACAACAGGAGAAAGTGCTGCCCCGACCAGAGGGCACAACTGCCCCGTCACCCAAGCTCAGAGCAGGCCTGAGCTGCATCCAGAGAACAAAATTCTAGCCCAGAGTATTCATTAGGCAAACAGTCACTGAGCGTCCGCGATGCTCCATGGTCACCCACGCTCACCCTGTGCCCAGCCTGGAATCTGAGGAAGCCACAGGCGGCCCAAGCATCCTGCCCTCTGACACTGGCCCTTACATCTCGTGCAGCCCACGCCAACCTCGAGGCTGTTTCAGGGTCAGCTGGCTCCTCCCCCCATAGGTGGTCAGACGATGCTGCATCTACCTAGACAGCAGTGCCCTGGCCAGGGTGGGGGGACAGTCCACATGTGTCTGGGGCCTCTGCTGTGGAGGGGACAGCCCAGAACAGAGTCGCCAGTGCACAGTGACAATGGGATTTGGAAGAGGAGGGGGAGGAAGAGTTGGGGGAGGACAGGTAGGGTCAGCCTGGACATGGGGAGGGGCCATAGTGGACATGGAGGGGACAGAGACTGAGAAGGAGAAAGATGTAGTCAGGGCAGGAAGGAGGCCGAGGGTGTGAGGGACAAGAGGGACACACCCCTGCAGGACGGGGGGCCCAGGCTAAGGGTGGCAGTTATAGCCACAGAAGGGGTCGAGGTCGAGATGGACTCTGGGGAGGGGGCTGCTATGACTGTGATGGGCAGCCTCTGAGAAGGTCCCTGATGACACCTGACCTCTGGTATTCACCCCTTTGTGTAATCCCTTCCGCTTGAGTGTGGGTGGGACACACGCTTGTTTCTATGAGTGGCACGTGGCAAAAGTGATGGGCCACCACCTCCACAGGGAGGTTACAAAAAGACTGTGGCTTCTGTCTCTCTCCCCCTCACACGCTCTAAGCGAAGTGGCTGCCACGCTGTGAGCTGCCCTAGGAGAGGGGCCCCCGTGGGGGACTGAGGCCTCCAGCTACAAGGGCCCAAGGAGGCCTGCAACAGCCAGGGGTGGACGTGGCAGGGGAGCCCCCACAGTTGAGCCCTAGAGACACTGTGCCCCAAATTCGTGACCCACAGAAGCTGAAAGATGAGAAACGTGTGTTGTCTTCTGCTGCGGAGGTTTGGGATGACGTGGCACATAGCGACAGCTAACCTACACACAGAAGACAGGGACCGAGCAGAGGGGCTGCAGCGGTTACAGTGGAGCTCGGAGCAGAGAAGGAACCTTCTGGAAGATAAAAAGAGGGCCTGGAGGGGGAGTCAACCACTCAAGAGACAGATCTGCTTCTGCAGAAAAGTCAGAGATCGGGACTGGTGGGCGAGGTCTCCCCGACCCCTGCCGCAGCAGCAAGTCACAATTGTCAATTTGTCAATTCAGTCTTAGACTACCCTCCCTTCTGCACCTGTCCCCCCCTACGGCCTCTGCACTTAGTTTTGGATTCTGCTAAATATTTACTGGCAAATCTGCAATGGGTCATGAAGGAGGGCGCGGCCTCTCATATAGTTTCCTAATATTCTTTGGTTTTATCTGTATTCACACACATTAAGGGCTTTTTAAGGGTTAGCCTAAAGATACGTTACAATTTAATCTAGATTTAATTTTAATATTAATTTAAGATAAATTAAAAGCTTATTTTTAGGATACCCAAAGGGATGCAAAGAGTCTCAAAAATGGGATTGGCTTCCAAGTACACTGCCCACAAGGCGACCTGCTGGTCTTGGGTCACCATGGCACACAGTGGGACCAGCCAGCGGGGGCCACTGCCCACTGTGCAGACCTGGCGTGTCCTGGGGGTCCCTGGCACAGAGCGACGAGGGGCTGCGGGGACAAAGGAGTCTGCCAACACCCCTACCGGGGGGTCACCCACCGAAGCCTAGAGTGGGCACCCTGCTCCTGCCCTCACCCGGGTCCCAGGTCCACTTCCAGCCTGCCACGGTCCCTGTGTGGAGAGACCAAGATGACAATGTTGGCCGTGTCACGCTAAGTGCAAATGCTTCCCACACAGGGCTGCCCTGGGCACAGAGACAAGGACAGAGAGCGCTAAGCTGGATGGAAGAATGACCAGCACCTGGAGGGTTGGGGCAGGGGCGGCCGAGGGGCCTTGTCAGAAAGGACCCTGCTGAGACGTGCAGGCTGGGGGTGGAGGGTCTGCAAGGCCAGGACCCAGGGACACAGGGTGGCAGGGCTGGGACCACCCAAAGCTCTGGGGACAATGGTCGGGCCTCACTGGGACTGACAGGGCAGAGGGGGAGGGAGCTGCCAGGAAGAGCCTGAAGTCTGGGGTGCCTGGCAGGGGTTACACATCCCAAACCCACCACCACCTGGCCTCCCTGCACCCTCCCCACGGCAGCCAGCAGCCCAGCGGCTGTGTGGGTTAGGTCATCAGACAGCCACAGGCTCTGCGGTACTGGCTGTGGAGGCCTCTCGAGGAATAAAGGAAGGAGGCAGAGAGGGAGACCTGGCAGGCTGTCCCTTGACTTCAAAGGCCACGCCTCCCCCACTTGGTCAGGCTCCTCCAGGTGAGCAGTTGAGGACAGAGCCAGCCATGGGTGGGTGACCCTTCCCATCCACAGGGCACTGGGTCCTCCCTGGGGTCTCCCCAGCCCACCTGTCCTCCCTGAGGCTCACTCCCAACTACCTGGACTGACCACAGGTCTGGACCCTGCTACCTGTCTGGGGTCAGGGTTTGGGGGCTGCAGAAAAGGGGAGCAAGGCAGGACGCTGGCCAGGGAGCTGCTCAGCTCAGGCCCTGCAGGACACACCCATGCTGAATATGGGCCCTCATCCTGGAGCAGGAGCAGAGACCGGCGCACGCAGGAAGTGTCCATACTGGGGAGGGCTGGGGGCCGAGGCCAAGGCAGGAGTGAGCCCAGGAGAGACGCGTGTGCCTACCCTAGATGTGAGGTGCACTGGTTCTCCAGTGCGGATTACAGCCCCAGTCCTCCAGAGGCTCTTTGTGCTCACACAGACCAAAGATGAAAGAGAAATTCTTTCCAAGGAACTCACCCCAGGGGGCTCTGAGGCCACCAACCCCTGTGCACAGAGTGTTTGTCTGCAGGCTGTACCCACCCCGGATGCAAGAGGGAACCCAGGTTTGGTTTACAGTCCTTCCCCACCCCAGGCAGAGAGCCTTCCTTGAGTCTGGGGGGACAGGAAAGCAGCCCCTGCCCCTCCTGCCCTGGGTCCTGCCTCAGGCCATCTGTCTCCCTTGGGCCATCCCCACCTCTGCTGCTGGAAGGCTCCTGTGGTCCCCGTGCCAGCAGCCTGGGCAGTCCGTGAAGAGCTCCCAGCACCCTGGGCTCCGTCTAGCGGTCCAGAGCTTCCCCACTGCACTGCCCTGGGCTCCAGGACCTGTAGGCCAATCCCCACCCTGACCCAGAGCCTCAGAGCAGGGATGCACTGAAATCCCCAGCGTATCAAGAGGGCAAGCCTCCACTGTCACACCCAGGCCCCCGCAGGCTCCCACACAAGCGGAGGGGTCTGGGGTTGCTGGACTCCAGTGCTGGGGTGTAGGGGCTGAAGGCCTGAGTTTCCTAGTTCTGGGGCCAGACTAAGACTGCAAGGCTGCAGAACCCCAAGATAAACACCAAGCAGAGGGGTTGGGGGACTGCCATGATCAAGGCGGGCCTAGAGGCGGTCTCCCTGCCTGCCCCAGGGTGGCAGCCCCTCCTGGAAGCCTGGGGGACAACAGCTTCCTTCCAGGCCTCTGGACCCTGCTGGGGTGGTGGTGTGTTCAGGCTGCCTGTGTGCATCCAGCCAGCTCCTGAGGCTCTGGGGACCAGCTCTCAGGTGATGCGGGAGGCCAGTAGTGCCCACAAGGGGAGGGCACCAGAGCCAGGACTGCGTCCCCAAGTCCCACTCGACTCAACAGCTGGGCACAGGCAGTAGCCTATTTTAGAGGTGGGAGACCAAGGCTCGGGAAGGGGACGCCGCCTGCCTAGTCCCAGCACTCAAGGGGGCAGAGCAGGAGGCCCCATCTTGTGCCCACAGGCCCACACTCACTCCAGGCCAGGCCAGCCACGCCTACAGGAACACAAGAGCAGGCAGGGAGCTCCCCGGGCCCAGGCCTAGAAGCAGAGCCATGCAGCGTGTGGGGCCCGAGGTGGTGGCGCAGTGGCCTGGCGGCATAAATCTCCAGTGCACGGCCTACCCCCTCGCTGGCACTGCCTGGCCTGCCCAGGAGGTGCACACAAAGGCAGCCTGTGGATGGAGATGTCACCGTGGCAGGCGAGGGGCTGCCTCGCGCCCGGCCTTCTCCCTGTGCCGTGTCACTCCCTAGGCCCTGATTTTCTTCCGCTGGCTGACAGTGCAGCAGGTGCACAGGCCCCTCACCCGGCCTGACATGCATGCCCCACGGCCATGTGAGAGGGGAGGGGAACAGCTCTCTCCCAGAGTCCGTCCTCACCTGCCAGAGCCCTGTGACTCAGGGAGCTGCTGGCTCTTGCTCCCGATCACAGGTGCCCCAGCCCACACGGAACCCCACGTGGATGGTCAGGGGCCGCCTCATAGCCTGTGCTGGGAGCCGTGAGACAGACAGGAAGTGGCCCCCACCCCGGGCCCAGCCCCAGCCCCTCCAGTTCCCCCCTTCACAGCTGTTGATGGGGCGGCGGAGAGGGGCAGTGTCCCTCCAGAGGTGACAGGTCCTCTCCTGGGCCCTGGGCCCCACCCACTGGCCGCCTCCCTCCGCTCACACAGCAGGCCAACCTGAGGCAACTCAGCGCCACGGCTCCTGATTCACCCGCTCCACCCCCTGCTCAGATCTCCAGCCACCACGTGTGACACTGAAAAGAAGGGGATGGCTCATGCTGCCAGTCTGTTAGCTCTGACACCTTTCATAGTGTAGCACACGCAGCCTTGGAAGCCACTGCAGATAACTAAAGATGCTTCTGAAAGGCGAGAAGATGCTGACCTGGCCCCTGGGGAAGATGGCCACACAGGTGGGGACCTCCACAGGGTGTCACCAGCATGAGCGTCCCCACATCATGGGTGGGTACATGGGGGGAGGCACCTTGATTTTTAATGAAGAGCTCAGAGATGGGTGAATTCAGACCTGGGCTGTGTCTCTTGAGGCCCGATGGTTTCTCTCTCCTCTTTTCCACTGGCGGGGGGAGTCGTAGGAAACAGCTCTCTTCACACCCACATGTGTGTGCACACGCCCCCCAAGTGTGGGCAGGCACACACGGCCACCCACCGGCCTCACTGGAGGCCACGGGAGAGAGGAGAGGGGACCGTGAGCAGAAGCAAGGGCAGGGGAGAGGACCGGGTCAGGGTTGGGGCCTGGGTGGAGCTGCCGTGCTCCATCTGGGCTGACAGCACAATTCCTCAGGGGTTCTGAAGGGGTGTGACACCAGGAGTCCCGGGCCTGGTGGGTCAGAACATCTGGGGTGGGGTGCAGGCACTGGTGGCATCAGAAGCTGCCCAGGTGCACAGGCCGGCTGGGGGTGGCCCTGGGAGGGGCAGGCAGGGTGAGCAGAGGGATGTCTGGGGGCAGCTGAGAGGTGGGGCACGGGGGGCGTGCGGTGGCTCAGTGTTTGGCAACCTTCAGCCGCAACAGAATGAAAACGGCTGTGGGTGTAGGGAGTGGCCGGCGACAGAGCCGACCGGAGGTGCGAGGGCTGGGAGCTGGCCGTGAGGAGGCCCTGAGGAAAGGAAATCCGGGCCACGTGCTGCAGGCACAGGATGGGGCAGGCACAGGCAGGGGTGGGGAGCTGACCCGCAGCCGCCCAAGGAGCGGAGGCTGGGAATGTCCATCTACATGCCAAGAGGAGCTTGGATGAGGACAAGGCTGGATGAGGAGCGTGGATGAGAGTTCAGCTGGAGCCGAGGACAGGCTTCACCGTGACACAGGACCAGGGGGAGGAAGGGGCCTGGAAGGAGCCCAGAGAGGCGGGGCTGGCCCCGCAGTGCCAAGCCCATGCATGGGGAGGCCCAGGTCCTGCCAGGGACATGGATGGTGGCTGCGGACCTGGGGCTCCACTGCACCCCGCAGGGATGGAGCAAGCGGCCAAGAAGTGGAGAGGGACGGACCCACGCTCCTGACACAGGCAGGCGGCGCTCCGGGGGCTGCTGGGATGTGATCCTTGGAGGCCAGTTGTGAATGGTGTGAGAGTGCAAGACGGACATGAGTGTGAGCAAGCATGTGTGTGCAGACCTGCCCCAAGTGTGACAGGCTGGCAGGTGTAATGTGCGCTGTGGGCTGTCAAAGGCTGGCCGGCCCGCTGGGACGTTTTGTATCAGCGTCTGCAAGATGGGCCTCTGCCCACAAAGGGGACACACCTCAGCCATCTGCAGGGCCAAGAAAGCCCCACTTGGCGGCAATGCCTGTCCGTGCCTGAGAGGGACACCCAACTGCAGTGCCACATACCTGTCTTCCCACACACCTGCCATGGAGTCCCTGCCCCGACTTGGACTCCTTGGGTCTCCTGTCTAGCTGTCCTCCCTGAATCCCCTCACCCCCACCCCCGCCCTGCACTGCTCCCAGCCTCAAAGGTCCCCGCCTGGCCTGGCTCTGGGACGGAGGGCCCATGGTGCCCCTCCCCCTGGAGCTGCCTGTGTGAATCCCAGGGAAAGAAAGGCTTCGACTACCCTTGAAGGACAGGTGGATAAGGGAACCCAACCGAGACCTGACTTTTCCCACAAAGATGACATTAGGCTGGTTTATTTCTTATTTGACGTGGCTGAGGGTTCTTTTTTGGCAGGATGCCCAAGAAGGCACCCTCCCCACGTCACCCTGTGTCAGGGACCACAGTCTGCTGCTCAGAGGCCTCTATCAAAAGCAAACTCATCCTTCCCTGCTCTCCCCCAATTTGTGGAAATTTCCATAGGAAAGTCAAGTTCCTGATGTGAGGGGCAGGGGCTGCTGTATCTTTCCTTTCAGTTCCGGGCGCACAGTAGGTCCTCCGTGAATATACATAGGTGAAGGAGCAATGCCTCCGGCCAGCCTGAAGTCTCTGCATTAACTACACTGGACTTTTTGTTGGGGAGAGCCTGAGGGTGGGAAGAGGAGGCAGGAACGCGCCCCACCTGTTTATTCCCTCCCTCCTCTCCCACCCGAGGTCAGAACGAAAAAAAAAAACGCTTCCTGGGTGATCCAATCTGGAACCTAATCGCATGGACAGCTGCGGCAGCTGCTGCGGGAGCCAGCCCGGCTGGCTCCCAGCTTAGGTGCTGGACGCCTCCCCGCCAGCCCCAGGCCTGCTGCAAAGCCGGCCTCATGACCAGCGCCAGATCCTCCGGTGCCAGCGGCTCGAGGGGCCACAGGAGGCAATGATATTATATGTTAGAACAAACAGGGGCAGCCCACTGATAAATAGGCCTGCATGATCTAAACTGTATATTATCCCATAAAAACGTCAGCAGGCAGAGCGTCATAGCCAGAGTGGAGCGCGGTCCCATGCCCGAGTCCCTTTGGAAGCCTCGTCCCTCCCAGGCATGGCCCAGGCTGTGGAGTTGTTTTCTAGACATTGCATGCTAGTTGTGATTTTGTTTTTTGCTTGTTATACCTCGTTCTGGGGGGAAATGAGGTCCCAGAGGTTAATGGGGACTGGAGGACCCCAGGGGAGCCGTTCCCTGGCAGGCGGGGGGTGGGAACTGTGCAGAGCAAGGCACCTATTTGCCAAACAGACAGGGCACGTGCTTTGCATCCTGAAGCCTGTTCGCAGCTTGTAAGGTAATGAGACTCACACGCCCACGAAGACCTTCCAGGTGCCTCTCCAAGGGGTGCCCTGGGGAGTGGAGGGTTTTAGAACCTCCTCTGGAGAGGTGAGGGCAACTCCTCCAAAGAGGTCTAAAGAAGCACCTCTGTCCTGGGGCACGGTTTCTTTCTGGAAACCATCAGAAGCCACTCACGACAGACACGGGTCAATTAGGCAGGGAGTTACCATGGTTTGAGGATGTTAGGGGGGCGAGGGGGTGGGGGGCTGCCCCCCAGGTGGAGCCTGTGCATGCCTTCTACACCAGCTGCTCATTGGGGTGACCAGGCCCCTCTGAGGAGGCTGCTCTGAAGGAAGGCACAAGCCATGGGCTGAGCTCAGGGGGCCTGGTGACAATCTCCCGTGGACTGTGGCCCCGACAATGAAGGCAGCTACGGCACAGGGTTGGGGGGTGGAGGGGCAGCTCCCATTTGTTAAGGATCTATATTCAGATATTTATGGTAGGAAATCAGGCAGGGCCCAGAGGCCTCTTCCAGGAGGAAGGGCAAGGGGACAGTGGGAGTGATGACCAAGGATCCCTTCCGCCCCGGAAAGCACTTATTCCCAATGGCACTGGCTGAACTCTTATCTGTGCTTGGGAATTCCCAGCTCAGGGATGTGGCTCAGACCCTGGAGCTGCACCAGGAGCATTCTGGGAAATGTAGTCCTTGGGGAGTGAAGGCCTGCTGGGATTTCCGGGGGCATTTAGTGAAAAAATAGCCAAGGAAAAGGAGACAGCAAAGGGCCCGATCTCGGAGGTGGAAGTTTAAACACCTGCTTCCTGAAAAGACCCAGCCAGTGCTACGACGCTAGTCTCAGATCATCTCCGTGGTGGCTTTTCTGAGCATTCGTCCTAGTGCTCTTATTTTGGTGGGGAGACCTGGGAACTCCCCAGAGTGGAAGGACTCCAACCAAACCGCCCAAGCTGAAAGAAGCATTCAGTGACCCTACTTCTGTCGTCCTCTGGCCCCTGTCCCCAGACACTGAGAGACAAGAGAGGTGCCCACCAGGGGACGGGGCACTACCTGCCGCGCCTCTGCCTCCAGAGAGGCCACGCGCATCCCGGCGCTCGACCGCAAGTTATTTATGCTCACAGCCCACGCTGGTGACATATGTAAGTTGACAGCGAACATCCTATCAACTTGCTGGAGTGTATCTTGATTGTTAAAACACACTCTTAAAGGTGTACAATCATTTATCAAATTAAAATAGCCGTGCCTTGCTTGTTGCTTTTCCGCCTTTCAAGACGAACCCCCAGCAATCTCCCTCCTCCAGCCTCCTGGGCATCCTGCCCTAGGACCCAGGCCCTGCTCCTCAGGGGACAATGCCCCTGCTGCCAGAGACCCCGGCCTCAGCATCCCCTCCCCACCCCACCCCAGGCCAGGGCAAGTCCACTAATCGCCAAGAAGTGACAAACGCCAGAAGCCCCACCAATTAAATTTAAACTCATGCAAAGCTCAGTGGCTAGTAAATTATTATTTTTATTAGCTTGAACCAAGTTCCCGTAAGAGAGAAAGTCAACTTGCTCCCATGAATGGCTCTTGTATAATTTATTTAACTCTGTGCTCTTTGCCAAAGCCTGGAATATTTTTAGCTCGTTCTGTTGTTGGATTTGGCTTTTTTATGTGTGTTTCTGAGGGGTATTTTTAGCCTCATCCATGTTATTTTAACAGCCTCCCATGCGTTTTGTCCTGTCTGTGCGGGCTGGCGAACCCTGTCTCACAGGGAGATGAGGGAGAGTTCTAAGAATAACTGGGGAGCGTTTGGGGGTGCGCGTGTTTTCCAGGGGAGATGTGCTATTTGCACGATGCCGCTCCCTGCGTCGCTCACTAATTTGCCTTATTATCCACGTGACCTGGATATTCCTATAGAAAACTCCGTGTCTCCTTATAGGAATAATCAGACATGGTGGCAGCACAACCCCACCGAGAGAAAACCCACATTCCAAAAACAGCTTCAGTGGGGTGGGCGTGGTGGGCCGCAGCCGCCTGGTCTACACGGCCGCCAGATTCCCGGATTCCCGCGGCTCCACTGGGCATGGCGGCTGCTTTGATGTCTGGTTCTGTCACTTAGGGAGCAGGATGGGTAGAGTCTTCGGAAAGTAACTCTTTTCACACCTACTTAATGTTGGTAACTGTTGCAGAAACACTCCATCGTGTCATGGAGTTAATGAGGTATTTACGAAAGTGTATTTTCTTTCCTTACAAAAAAATATCACATGATGAAGGAAGGGGAGCCTTTGATGGGGGTCTTTTCACACTAGGAAATTATCTTTTTTTCTCTACCGAGTTTTTGTTTGTTTGGTTTTTAGTGCTTTTCATTTTGAGATTGGCCACCGGAAGCACTTTTAGCAAGAATGAAGGGGCTTGCCTTCCACAGCCCCCCCAGGCCCGGGGCACCTGGCTTCCCAGGCCGGGCAATTTACACCCCAAACAAAACAACAGAACAGGCAGGGAGGAGGATCCGAGCAGATTACTGAAACCAAGATGTGAAACAGCACCTTGGTGGAGACCCGGACCTGCAGGGGGAACATACAGAGAGGGATAGTGGACCGGGGCCAACCCAGCCAGAAAGGGGGAGGGGCTGGGGAAACACTATTTGGGCTTCTCCCCCAGGCCGGGGGCTGCCTCCCCTCGAACATGCTGTGCAGAAAGGCGAGATCCCCAATCGCTCCAGGCAGTAGCACTGATGAAAAATCTTGGGTTGGTTCTTGTTGATTTTCCTTTTTTCCCCCCTAGATTTCACAGCTTTGCCTTTGGACCATCTGTATTAGAGACAAAAATCTAACACTGCACTAAAAATAGTGATTCCAAACATTTTAATTGCACCTTTTGGTGACAAGGTTACTGGAACAGCACTTTACCATAAAACCCCACAGCCCGATTATAAAGCCACCAGCACTTTCATTTTTAGAAAAACATGGAAGAAGCCCAGGAACCCGATGTACCCATCAGGGTCCCTCAGGCTGACATTTTGAAAGTGCTGGGTGGGGAGAGAGACCCTCGGCCGAGCTGGGGCCGCTATGCCGGGCCAGGCGGGCACCGGGAGAGCAGCCCAGGGAGAAGAGGCAGCTCCTCTAAGACGGGACTTCATCCCGTCAGCCGGATCCTACTCCCAGGTTAGAGCTGGACAAACGGGAGGAACCACGGAGCAATTTTCCTATCAGTGGGGCAGTCGGTGGAGGGAGGGGGGCAGACTGGGCTGCTACAGCCGTGGCCTGTGCTCCCGAGGCCAGCCGCGGAAATGGGAAGAAGAGAGTCAGCCAAACTGGCCATATGGAAATCTGCACACAAGATGCAAAAAAATCATTCAACTTAATTATACTTTCTTCTTCCTAAACTAGATCGTATATAGATGTAGACCAAAGCAAAGTGATCTAGGGTATAATTCCTTTTTTAAAAAGACTTGTAGCTAAATTTTAAAAACCAATACGATATCCTGGTTTTCAGCAATTTCTCGCTGGTCGCCAGCGCAGCTAGGCTTCCCATCTCAAATGGGTTGAACATCTCCGAGCACAAAACGAGCATGTTTCTTTGGTCTCCTGGGGGTGGAAACTGGGCCTCCAGGAGCAGGGGACACGTGGCCCTCCAGCCCCCAAATGAGGGAACCCTGAGGGACCTCCAGCACCCTCTAGAGTGCCAAGATCTGCGGTCGAAAAACAGGCCAGGCCAGAGCCCAGCACAATTTCTCACAGCCCTCTGTGGCCTATGCTCCAAGAACCACGCGGTCAAACTTAGAATGAGCACGACAAAGGTCCAGGCCACCCCGACCACGTTCCCACCTGACTGGGTATTACCTAGATCTGGAAATAAGGCCAGAAAGGAGAAATGGCGGCTGACCACGACCTGGCTGGGCTATGGGCTGGTGAGAGGGTCAGGGAGGCAGCAGAGGCAGCAGTGACTTGAACTGATGGGGATTCTGCCTGGTCTGGCCTGGGCCCCAGTGTGGTAGTGCACAGCCAACTGTTAAGGCCTCGGTGTCAGGGGCCCTTGTCTCTGTGGTGCTGTTGCGTGCCATGCTAGAGGGCACCCCCCAAACCTGCAGGCTCAGCCTGCCCGCCTGCAGCAGAGGTCACTGCCTGCAGCAAGAAGGAGGGGATGTTACGGAAGCCAGGGGACTGTCCTTAGTGTGGCCTGAGCTGGGTGGGCAGCATCTCCCATGCAGGGACAAGGACACTTAACCACAGGGACCACGGGAACAGAGATTTTCAAATCAATTGTCAGGCAAGTACTTTTTCTCTTTTTTTCTGGTTATAAATCTAGAGAAAAGAAAGGGAAAGAGAAAAAGAAGGAAAAGCAAAGAAGAGAAAAAGGGGCAGCCTGCCCAGAGCTGGGGCTGGAAGAGGAACCGGCGTGTGGGGCCGACCCGGCAAGGAAGGGGGCGGCCGGCCTGGGCTTGCAGCTCCCACCACGCCAGTCTCCTCACGTTGCAGATGCTCAACGCCCATTAGAAATTAAGCAATTTCGAGGTTTTTCTGTTTGTTTGCTTTTAGGAAATTTACGTTCTTCTTTTTGACTGCCCTACCTTCCTCAGTTTTCTCTAGCCCCGTCTCTGCCATCCGTTTTAATCCACACACTAATTGTAATCCCATTAAAGCAGATATAATTTTATTAGTATTCACAGTTCATCAAGCTAGCAATAACTGTTACTGCCAAATTTTTAAAAAGCGGCAAACAACATTTCTGATGTTCAGAACAAACTGTAAACAAAAGCGAGCTGACCTGCGAGGCTGACCCAGCGGGTGCCCACGCGCAGGCTGCGCGCGTCCCCAGCTCCGCCGGCGCAGGCCGGTGATCTCCCGAGCGTGAGCGTCGGGCCGGCAGCTGCCCCTTCTCCTCTGACCTCCCTCGCCGTTAATATCAAAGCCACCCGAGCCGAGGGCTGCTCTGGAGGCCTGGGTCAGCTGTGCCGAGGACAGACCCTCGGGGTGTGGGGATCCGAGGGGACGGCAGGGCGGGCCCCCTCTCCTCTTGCAGCAAATTCGCTGCGCACTCGCCTGCACCGAAATCCGAGCGCGGCCCGCACCGCCCCCAGCCCCAGCCCCAGCCGGCGCTGCCCCGGGCTCCCCGGGGCCGTGGGCTTCGCGGCCGGGCCGCGCTCTGGCCACGCTTTGTCCGGCTTGAGCAGGATACCGGAGGCACTTGTTAAAGCAAATGCATCCCCTGCAAACCCATTCTCGCCCTGACACTTCAAGGCTTTATATAGAAACAGGATTTGCTCGTCTGACACCAGCGGTCCCTGGGAACGCTGGCCCCGCGCACACACCGCCCTAATCCGCGAGGCCGCAGCGCGCCCGGCCCCCGCCCGCGGCCACAGCAGCCGTGTGTTCCCGCAGAAGCGCCGGCTGTCCCGGCCCCGGGACGCCATAAGGAGGTGAATGCAGAACGCAGAGGTTTCCGCAGCATTTCGGCCTTTTGCAGGAAGGGGTGGGGGCGGGGGTGGTGAGGAGCAGGACGGGCTTTACCTCTAGCTGGTCCCGGGCTGCCCCTCTGCGGCCGGGGGAAGGGGGCACCCCGGGAAAGGCCGCTCTGAGCCGCAGTGACCCGGCTCGTGGGTCGGCAGGGCACGCGGCCCGCCGGGCGCCCGGGCCGCCACCGACACCGGGGCAGGGAAATGAAACCAAAGCGTCCTCGCGAGCTGCTCCCCAGAGCGGAGGGACAGGCACCCCGCTCAACTGGCGGACGCTCCCGCCCGCGTCCACCGGCCGGACACTGACCTGTGTGCGAAGCCATGGGCAGCGGCGACGGGAAGTACTTTCCGGGCTGAAAGTGCGCGGGGGGCTGCGCGGCGGGCCCGGCTGGGGCGAGGCGCGCGGCGGCGGCGGCGCTGCGGTGGCCCAGGCTCCCGCGCTCGGACAGCAGATGCGGCGGCGGCGCGAAGTCGCGGCCATCCATGCCGGGCCCCGGCCCCGGCCCGCCGCCGCCTCTCCGGAGCAGCGCGGCCGGGGCCCGGGGGCGGCTCTGCGCGCGGGGGGCGCGCGGGCGGCGTGGAGGCGGCGGCGTCTGGGGTCACCCGCGGCGGAGGCGGAGGCGACGGGGCCGGTCAGCACGCCGGCGGACTGGGCTTCTCGGCGGGCGGCCGCGCACCGAGTCGGCGGCCGCCGTGCGGGCCCATGGTCTGCGGAGGCAAGCAGAAGAGACTCGGTGACTCGGGGGCTCGGCGCGCCCGGGGGTCCCCGCCCCTCCCGCTCCCCCCCGCCCCCGCCGCCGGCTGCAGCCCTGGCCAAGCCGGGCGGTGGGGCTGGAGCGCTCGGCGCGTCTCTCTGCCGCACACGCGCGCGCCGGGCCACCCGGGCCGCCCCGCGCCCGGGTCCCCGCGCGCACGCACGCACCAGCCCAGCCACGCTTGGCCCAGAGGAGCCAGGGAGAAGCCGGCCGCGCCGCTCGCCGCTTCCCCTTCGCGTCCCCGCGGGTCCCCGCGGCGAGAGTATCGCGGCAAAGAGGCTGCTGGCTCCTCTGGGTGATAAAAACCCAAATCTGCGAAGCCATCACGCACACTCGTGCGCACACACACACACGCACACACTCACAAGCACACCCTCTCCCCTCCCCCGCTGCCCAAAGGTGTCTCGGAGGAAAAGGGCTGGGGTCCACGTTCGCTTTCCTCCCCCCACCCCGCCTCGTTCGGAGGTCCAGCGTTTACTGCATTCTGCTTAACCGAATAACCATGCTAATTAAGCGAGTAATTTTATTGATTGTAACTCAGGAGTTTTTTTTATAACCTTGCTTTTCTCCCCCTCCCATCCCCCCATGCGTCTTTCGGTCCATTCTTTTGAATCACCGACGCCCCAGCCCCCACGGGATCCGCCCCCGCCCCCCAGGACCCCGGGCCGGCTCCCCAGAGCCCCGGGCGCCCCGCGAACGCCACCGGCATCACCTGGGCCGCCACGCCGCAGTGCCCGGCCTGCTGTCCCCGAGCCGGGAGCTTCCTGGCGAGGCTGGAACAATCACCCCGCCCCCCAGTCAAATTCTCCCAGGATCTTCCTCTGCGGACTGGGGGGTTTTGAGGGGAGGCGCTTTGAGAGTCAGAAATTGTCCTCCCAGTGTCCCTAATGGGCCACGGGATTTCTTCCTCCAGCGCCTGCCAGGGATCGACGAGCCCAGGCCGACCCCTGCGTAGCCCGGCGGCCCGGGGATGCGGGGTCTGCGACGCTCAGCTCGGCCCTTCAGCCTGGAAGGGTGGGCCAGGCCCAGCCCAATCTTCGCCCCCGCCCGGGTCTCCATCCCCACCTCCGGCAAGGCTGCCCCAAAATGACCCTCACCTCCCTTCTCTCCACCCCCACCCAACGTAGAGCGGCCAGTCCGAGGCGAGATTGGGGACAATTTCAGACGCTGGGTGCGGAGCGACGGAGCCCGCGAGCCCAGCCGTGACCGCCGCGTGCCCGCGTGTCCCTCCAGAGGCTCTGGCCCTTCTTCATTCCGCGTATTTCTCGTTTTCTAAATCCTCACCGTTTTAACGTTTGATATCTCCTCCAACAAAAGGGAGATGATGGACAGCTCAGTATTCTTAATTGTGAACTTTGCAGAAAACCTCGTGTTTTTTTCTTTCTTTCTTTCTTTTTTTTTTTTAGCCGTCCCACCGTGACAACAAAGCGATTAAGACGTTTTCCATTTCGTGAATACCATTTTAAATTGCTATATTTTATGCTCCGGGTTCTAAAACGTCTTATTTGCACACTATTTTGTGTCTGATTTAATCTGTAGCCGAAAACAGAATGCATTAAGTGAATACATATTTGCTCAGCTGATAAGCTTTTTTAATATTGATTCGGAGAGCTTTTGCATTGTAAATAAACGGGACTCCACAAAGAGTTTTCTTTGTCTCGCAGCTGCATACAAAGGGGTTCGGGGCTCCTTCCCCTCTGGGGACCGCCAACTCTGTCCCCCGGTCTAACAAACAGCTCGGCCCGCCGCCGCTCGGGCCTGCAAAGCCAGCGCCAGGCTGCCAGGGCCGGGACAGCGCTGGGGCGAGGGGGCTGCTCCCGCCGGGGCCGGGGGCGGCGCCCGGGTAGGGGCTGGCGAGGCCCCAGCCCAGGCCGGCGCCTCTCGAGCCTCGGAGGGCGCCGGGCGGAACAAAGAGAAAGGAGGAAGGGGCGGGAGGGCAGGCACCTACGGCTTCAAAGGCGCCGGGGGCGGCCGGGGGCTGCGCGCGGGGGCGCGGGGGCGCGTGTGTTGTGCTCTTGTCTCGAGGGTGGCGTTTTTCCCAACGAGAAATTTCAAAATGGTCGAGAAAGCGCGGGGTGCCCGCGGTTCTCGGGACGCGGGCGCGGCTAGGAAGCCGCAGTTCTAGTCCTCCACCCCCTGCGGGCGATCGCGGGCTCGGCGGCTCCTTCCTCCCGGGCCGCGCCACTGCGTACGCAGACGGCGTGGATCACTGTGGCCCGCCCGTCTGTGCCGCCGCGATCCTCGTCGGGCTGGAGGAGGCTTTTCTTTGTGTCTCCTCCTCCCGGGCAGACGTCGCGCCGCGACCCCTCGTCCGGAGAGCCCCGCTCCCGGGGCCTGGGGACCCAGAGCCGGCCAGGAAGCGGGGCGAGGACGGGGGGCCACCGCGGCCCGGGCTCGGAGACCCGCAGCCCCGGACCTGTGGCGTCGCCACCCGCCGAGTCCCGGGGCTCCGAGCCCAGCCCGACGCCCCAGCTCCAGGGGAGGCCACGGCGCAGGACCGCGAGGACGACGCCGAAGCCCCGAGCCCGGCCGGTCTACGGGAGGAAACGGAGCGAAAGCGGCGGCAGGCGGGGGCCCCGCGCCCGCCGCAGAGTCGCTGGCAAGGGCATCTCGGAAAGAACCGAACCTCGGAACTTCTCCCCGGGGCGACGAGGCGTGACCCCCGAGGCCACCGGTCCCCTCTCCTCGGGCCCGAGGCGTGGCTCACGCTCCAGGACCTGGGGCGTCTTCAGGTTTGCTTTGTTTTCCACTTTTGCCCCCAGACGCCCACTCTCGCTTCGGCCGCCTGCCGGGGACAGGGACCCGGACGGTCCGCCTCCCTCCCGCGCCGTCTCTGGGCCGTGCGGGCGCCGTGGGGCCTGCAGGCCCGGCCGGCGCCAGGCGCGCAGCGTGCGTGGTGGCTCGTGTGCCGCCGCGGAACCCGCTCCCTGCGAATCGGCCGCCGCCGCCCAGCCGGGAGACGGATGAGCGCCGGGGTCGCGCCGGGGCCCCGCGCCCACCCGCGGATCCCGCCATGCGGCCGCGGCCCGAGCCCCGCGCGCTGCCCGGAAAGCACGCCGCCAAATGGCCCCCCGCGCCGGCCTCACCCGGCCCCCTCCTCCGCCCGTGCGCCTCCGGAAAACAACTTTGTTCTAAAATGTCCCGAAAGGAATTAGGCTCCGGGAGGCGAAACCCGAAAACCTCGCCCCTACCCCTTCCGTCCCCGGCCCCGCGCTCCGGCCCGGAGAACCCCACCGGGCAGCGGCCGTGGCCACCACGAGCCGGCCGGTCCCCGGCGCCGCGAAGCTACCGGGCGGGGCCGACCCGGGAGGGAGCATGGTGAGGGAGCAAATAACTGGGGTTCGCTCGTGGTTCCGCCAGAGCTGGGCGCTCGCTGGCGGCGCCCGGACCTCGCCGACCGTGCGCCGGGAGCCACCCGCGAGGCTCGCGCCGGACGCAGCCTGGCGGTCCCTGTCCTGTCTCGATGATTTGTTTCTAATGCTGGGTGTCGATGGAGACAACAAGCGCTCAGAGCAAAGCAAGGACGCGTTACGGGGGGAATTTTAAACCGATCGATAAGATTTTTCAGAGAAAAATAAAAAATCGTTCACATATAGTCTACATTTTTTTAAAAGCCTTCTCGACATGATAACGGATTTTTTTTAAAAAGGGAAGATATATCTTAACATCACAACCCTGAATTTCTCTTGCTAGAAAAAAATGTAAATCCCCAAAGCCAAACTAAAAAATAAATGAAAATACAAAAACCAAAAAATGAAAGCAATTTCAGTTACTTACTGGAGGCTGTTTCCTGGATACAATGGAAAGCAATACAATTAAATCAGTAAATGTGACTTTGTTTTGTATTCCTATTGGTATTTTCACTGTGCTGACTGTTGCACTGTAAATGCAGCGCTTCCACAACAACGACTCTAGCGAGCCCATCCAGAGCGGCTCTCAAGCCTGCAGCCTGGCGCGGCGAGCCACGGGCCCTGCATACTAATAAGCTCGTGCCACTCAGCCCCGCGCAGCCCGCACGCTGATTGGCCGCGCGGCCCTCCGCGGCCGGGAGCTCGTGCCACTCACTCGGCGTAAACAGGCCTCCCAATAGGCTGGCGCCGGGCCAGAGAGCTGCCAATCAGGGAGCAGCGGGGCTACTACCAAGCCCGATGGCGCCTAATTCAAGCCCGGCGACTGCGCAGCTCCTCTGCGCAGATCTTTGCTGCTGAATGGGAAAGAGATGGCGCAGGGCGGGAGAGGGAGCTGGGGCGGGTGAGAGCGCGTGTCCGGGCGGGGGGACGCTTTTTTTTTTTTTTAAATCCCGCAAGTCCAACATTTGGCTTTTGGTGCACGGGAGGCCAGGAAGAGAAACAGCCACATCCCTTAAGGCGGATGCATTTTTTATGCCTGGGATCTGTCTGGCACGTGGCAGAACCAGCATGCAGGTAGGCCCGACCTCCAAGCCCAGAGCCCCTCCCGGGGTGCCTGGCCCTTCCACCACTGCGAGGCCGCCGCCCGCTCTGGCCCAAGGTCTGGATTGCACACACGCCCCCGACCTGGGCAGCACTGGCTTCAGAATGGCCTGCCTGGCCCTGTCCTGCCTGGCCCCAAGGATCAGACCTAGAGAACTGTCTATCTGCCGGGCTCTCGATCTTATCTACCTCTGCATCAAAATTAAAATCAGGGGGTTATCGCTAAAACGGGGATTGCCCTTTCTTATCTGCAGCTAGATTTTAAAAACGTTTTCACTTCGATCACCGTGGGGGAGGTACAGTGTGAAAACCGCGCACACTATTTCTCCACGCCGCTCATCTGCATAGCCGCTAAATTCTCACTCCAGTCAAAAAGAGCCACCGAACAGTTCTTTTTATCGTAATCCGTTACAAACCACTCTTGAAAATGTTCTTCAAATAAATATTTCACTTGGAACTTGGTTTTCCACCCAAATGCTATTTATTCTCAGGAAATCAAGGTGATGTCTTGGTGGCGACGGATGCAGTATTTTTCCTCCTCGTTCTCCATGCGAATCTCTGCCTACCCCTACGCGGGGTATAAGAAGGATATTTAAACTATACGCAAGCGACACATCTACACGCCTTAGAAATGCCCCATATTCTCATTCGGGCAGGGACACGAAGGCGTTAAATCCGAGGCCTGTTGTCTCCTTGCCTTCCCCGCCCCCATCCGCTCCCGCAGGACCGCTGGGATTGGTTGGCACTCCGCCAGCAGGCTGTCAATCACAGAGTGTAAACAAGGCGTTGATTGGCTGTTGTCCAGTCCGCACTGGGCCTCCTGAAAAAAGCAATTACTGGCTCCGCGGTTTCAAGGCGGCCCGAGGCCGCTTGATGAAAGGAGATAAGCTGGGGACCGTTTCCAGGATCCCCGCGGGCCGACCCAGGCGGCCCGGGAGCCGAGGTGCGGCGGAGAGCCCGCGGATCAAAGGGATCCGGGGAGAGAGGGGAGCGAGGCGGGCGGACGGCCCGGCCGGCGCTCCCCCCGCCCCGCGGGCAACTGTGGCCTGGCGCAGGGGCTGTGAGCCGCGGGCGGGGACTCCGGGATTTCCCGCCCGCCGGAGACCGGGCCTTGGCCGGGAGGGGAGCTCAGGGAGGCCGGGGCTCGCAGGTAAGCGCCGGGGCTCCGCGGGCCAGGCCGGGGGCGCAGGACCAGGGGCGCGGGTCTGCCCCGGCCGGCTCGGGGATGGCAGCGGCGCGGGCCCGAGCCCCCGGCCAGGCCCCTCCGGGCGGGCGCCGCGGGCGGGGCGCGCGGGGCGGGCTGCGTAAATCCCTAACGCGCCCGGAGATCCGATTAGCGCGCGGCTATTCATTAGGCCGGGGGCGATTGAATTAGGTCCCCGGGCGCGGGGGGGCTGGGCGCAGCCGGCGGCCGGAGGGTCTGGGGCGCGGGCCGGCCCAGTGTCCGGGCCGCGGGAGGCAGCGGCGGCGCGCGCACGGAGGCTGCCCGCTTCCCGCGCACGCCGGGGAAAGCCGGCTGGAACCGGCCCGGCTCCGGAGAAGCTGCGCCCGGGCGGGGGCGGCCGCCAGCCTCGGAACCCGGACCCCGCGTAGGGTTGGGCCGCGGGGACGGCACGGGATGGGAGCGGCTCCCGAGCGCGCCCGGCCCCCGCCGTCTCCCTGCTCGGGGGCCGGCCGAGTGCGCCCGAGGCCCCGGGTCTGCGCAGGGCGGCCCTCGCAGAGGGCGCGCCCCACTCGGGTTTGGAAGCAGAGCCCCCGCTGCTGACTTCCCCAGCGAGCTTGTCTTCTGGTCCAGGACCCTCTCCCCCACCCTTTAATTTTCTAGTTTAACTTTTGAAGCCCCAGTTTATTTATTTATTTATTTTTAAGATGACCGGTAAGGGGATCTCACCCCTTGGCTTGGTGTTTCTGCACCACGCTCAGCCAGTGAGCCAAACCGGCCATCCCTATATAGGATCCGAACCCGTGGCCTTGGTGTTATCAGCACCACACTCTCCCGAGTGAGCCACGGGCCGGCCCTGAAGCCCCAGTTTAAGTAAAATACACATGTGTATGAGAAAAATCTGAGATCCAGCGGAGAGAACACCTTGGCGACCGGTGGTGTCACCGGAGTTGCTCAGAGCTCCGGGAGCGAGGGGTCCGGGCAGGCTCCGCCTCCGGCCGCCCAGTGGGGGAGGGGCGGGCGCCTCCAGCCTCCCCGAGCCCCCGCTGCCCTCTAGAGTGCGCGTGGAGGGGGACCGCTGGAAAGGTCCTTGGGGCCCCCATGTCGTGCCCCCTCGGGGTCCGGAAGATTGTCGTGGGGTCCAGCCGCAGTCCGAGGAATGCCGGCTGCTGGGGTGATGGGGACAGAGAACAGCACGCGGGCGTGGGGCCTCCTTCCCTCCCGCCGCAAGCTGGTTTAGATCCTTGAGGCGCAGCGTCGCCAGATCCCTAACTTAGGGGGTGAGGACTGCCTGCAGAACCCCCGAGTGCTGGTCCCTGGGCCGCGCGCAGCTCTCTGTCCTTCTCCCGCCTGCCTTCCCCCATCTCTACCTCCTTTTCCGGAGTTTAGTTAAAACAAATCTAGTGGCTTTTTTTTTTTTTCTCAGTACTGTTTCAAAACAGTTGTTACAGCAAATAGCTGCAGACGCGCCTGCTGGATGCGACGAGGGCTGGCAGCTGCCCAGCGCGGGCGCCCGGCCGCTCGGCAGCTCCCGCGGTACCAAAATAAGCTCCCGTGTTCCCCCTCGAAGACTCGGGCCGCTGCCCAGAGGCTCCGGTGGGCCGGGGCATGTTTGGCTGGGCTCGCTATCAGCGCCGAGGAAACCTCCCTGGTTTCCTTTTTTACTCTTCGTGCTGTCCAGAGCTAACAAATGTTTTTAATTTTAGAGGATCATGGTGTGTGGACCTGCAGACTCGCCTCCGACCGGGAAGAGGACCAGGGAGGGGGCAGAGAGAAGAGGAGAGAGGATAATAAACCCGAGGTCAGTCTTGACGCTAGAGGGTCCAGGTCCCTGCAGATGCCTGCAGCTTTACGGATGAGTGGGCTCCTAGTGGGGCTCGGCCTGCTGGGCCTGAAAGGTACTAGGGGTATCCTTGAACCTCCAGCCAGCGCTTTCACAAGCTTGGCAGACACCGTTCAGCTGTGCCCTCTGGCCTGGGGAGAAAATAAAGGGACACCCCACAGAGCCAGTGGTGCACTGTCACCTGGGCATGCCCACTTGCACAGCACACTTAAATGCATGCTAGACTCATGTGCCCACACACAAACACTCCTATGGTCTCAAGTATGTGTGCACGTTTACATGCATACGTTCGTGGTGCTCATACGTCACCCATGTGTACACATACACAAACCCTCATCACTTGCAGACACACGTGAGCCTCTCCCAGCACATCTCCCTCCCTCCCACATGCACATGTGCACAAAACACACATGCAGACACCGTATCACAGCAATATGTGTGCACAGCACACGGGCAGAAGCACTCCTTCGCTCCACAGCCTGGAGGTTTCTGTCACTCCAACCTATCCTGGCCCTCAAGTCCCCTCCAGCACTCCGCTCCCACCCCCTATGCTTCCGAGAGTGGCAGCAGATCTAGGTTTTCCAGCTCCCAAATGACTGAGATCTCCCTCTGTCTCAAATCACCAAATAAATAGTCATTTTTTAATACAGGAGGGTGGGGTGTGTCAGGCTAGTTACATAAAATTGTGAATTAGTTGCTGTTCCAAATAAATGCCTGCTTGGGCCAGGGAGCAGCAGAGCTGCACTCGCCTGAGTAATTGTGTGTTGGGTGTCTCTCCATTGTTCCCTGGGCCATTAGTCAAAGGGCAAATTAGAAACAATTTCTTGATGACAAAAATTGACTCTTAATTCTTCCTACCAGAGGCGCAGGGAGACAAGTCCTGAGGCTGGGGCCAGGGTGCAGGCAGGCTGGTGTCTGGAGGGGCTGGTGGGGGTGGGGGTGGGCATACACTGTCTGTACTTGCTCAGCATGTAGAGCACACACAGGTTGGACCCAGACTCGAGCAGGAGGGGCTGGGGCCTGGGTGGGGGCTGAGATGGTTCACAGCACCTAGAACTGTCCCCCAGCAGGAGGGCAGCAGGACCCCACCCCACCTCAGAATCAGTGTTTCAAAGGTCAGCTCAGGGGATTAGCATATTGCCTCCTTCCTCACAAATAAGAGGGGTAAAAAAAAAAAGCAAACACAATCCCCAGGAAATGCCCAGGCTGGTGGAGCCCGGCTGCCTCCATCCTGCCTCCATCCGGGAAGTAGGTCTTGGGCCCCCCAGCCCATCCTCCTGAAGGAGGTCCTCTGCCACCAGATTTGGGGGAGTGGGCTCTTTTCATCAGGGCCTTTGGCTGGTGCACTGGGGGGCACGGGTATGGGGAAGGGTCAGAACGTGGCCCAAGAAAGCCCAGCCCAGGCCTCAGAAGCCCCTAGCTGTGGGTGGGATTGGGAAGCCCCTGGGATTTATGCTTTGGAGTGGGGGGCAGCCTCTTCTGTGTTTGGGGGCATACGCTTTGTTGGGGTAGACCTGTTTTAGAGGGGAGAGGAGGGTGAAGATGCCCCAGATCCCGAAGAGAAGGGAAGGGGGCTGAGCAAGGTGGCAGTGGAGGGGTCTGCTCTGCGGGAGAGCGCCCCACACCCTCATTCCCAGTGCCTGCCCCTCCCTGACCGGCGGGGTTTGGCTCCGGCCCAGGAGGTAAGGGTGGGGGTGGGAAGCTGCGAGGAAGGAGGAAAGATTGTCAGGGGCCAGGCCAGGCTGGGAGAGTCCTCCGGTCACACACCTCCCCGGTGGCTGCTGTGGCCCATGTACTGGGCTACATCTGTCCCAGGGCATTTCCCAGGAGGGCCCCAGCTGCAGTTGGGCACACCCAGAGCCCCGGGGACTCCTGGGGGAGGCACAGATTGTACCTGTGGACCACAGGCAGTCTCCAAGACGAACTTCAGGACATGGTTGTAAGTTTTAAAAAGCAACCAGAGCAGCAGGGGAGGAAGACTTTGAAGTCAGCTAAACAGCTCTCCCAGCCCCCTCCCTCCTAAGGAGTGAGGTTTAATTTTTGTGGTTGCTGGTTTCGTCCAACCGGGTCAGGAGGCTGCGCAGCCCCCTTCCCGCTCAGTGAAGGTGCTTGTTAAACACAGAGTCGTAATTTGTGGCTAAATATAACCCAGTGTGTTCACACGGAAAGTATAATTCAGGGTGCTCGTTGTATGAGGTTATCAACAAGGAGACCCATCTGGGTTAAATTAAACTGATTTTCATGAAGGGCAGAAGCATCCCATTGCCAGGCTTCTCCCAGCCCCTGTCATTAGTGACAGTGTGATTGTTATTTCTACTAAAGAGGATGGAGGAAGGTGGGGAGCTGCACCCCCAGGACTGAGCAGGGAGCCTCCCAGTCACCCTCCACTCACCGTTGTCCTGCCCCTTCCAGCTTCCTGGTCACTGTCCCCTCCTCATCCAAGGCTGGCATCAATAGAGCAGTGCTAGGCAGCCCTCCCCACAGTCGGGCTCCTTCCCCACCGGCAGCCTGTCCTGCTGCGGGGAGAGGGCAGGTTCTCTGGGAATCTATGCTCGGGATCTAAAGCCCAGAGGGGGACCAGGGAAGCACTTTGGGGGTCTGCCAGAATAAGGAGTAATCAATTTTCCTTGCAGGAGTCTGCCCGTGAGAAAAGACCCTTTGATGATGGGAGCCCGGACCCAGGAAGGAGAGCCCAGATCAGACCAGCAGGGATGGGGTGGGGAGGGCTTAGTGGCCGAAACTGTCCTGCTTGGGGACAAATGCCTGGGCAAAAGCTAAGGAGGGGTGGTTTATGTGGCCCTTCGAGACACATTCCCCAAAGCGGAGCCTGGTTTCAGGTCCTCCCTGCAAGGACACCTGCCTCCATCCCTGCCAGAGCCAGCCTGGCTGCGGAAGAGGTACAGGATGAGCGCGGGGCTGCAGGGCCGCGTCAGTCTTTCTGTGTTTGGTTGTGCTTACACGTGTCACTGTCAGGGTTTGTCTGGGCAGGGGGCCTCCAGGGCACAAACATCCGCAGGCCTGGTCTCAACACTGGCAGGAGGGCCAGGGGAGGGTCCAGTCTCTCCCTAGCCCTGGGAAAGGGATGCAGGCCCGGTGTCAGGGTCTACTCTGATTAAACTGGCTGGCCTCAGCAGGTTTGCAGCCACAAGCAGGGCCTGGAGCAGAACCTATAGGACAGTGGACAAGGCAGGGTCCAGGTCAGGGTAGCCATACTTCCCCCCTCCAGCCCCCCACATCCACCCAAGTTCCTCTGAGCATCAGTTGCAGAGCCCAGATAGCCTGGAGGGCAGGGCCCTGTAACACAGGACAGCAGCATGCTGCCCCTTCTCACCCGTCCTGGGGTGGGCAGGAACCTCAAGGCCAGCTTCTACTCCGGATTCCCTCAGGTCCCCGTACTCAAAACCTTGGCTCCTGACCTCCCCACAGCACCTCTGCCCCAGCAGAGGGCTCCAGAGGGTAGGGCACTGCCCATCTGGACTTGCAGCTCATCCCACAGGGTCCCGCACCTGACGCTTCTGTCCTGCTGTGTCCCTGAGCTCCCCGCTCACATCCCAGAGCCAGCCCCACAAGCCCACCCGAACCCCTGCGATGGAGCTGCTCCACTAGCCTGCCGTCCAGCCTCTGGGACTTTTCTCCCCACTGTCCCTGATGGGCAAGGCTGCGGGCTGCCCCTGGGGAGAAACGGGGGCTGGGAAGGCATGAGACAGACGTCTTCCCCTCCCCCTTACTTCTGGGGGGATTTGAGTCCTTGGCCTGGTTACTTTCAACATTTATAGACCCAAAATAAATTGTTCTCACGGAGTGGACGGGGCCTGCGGCAAAGCCTGCTCCTGGAGGCTGGCAGCAGAGAGGTGGCCACGAGCATGGCCACCGCCTTTGTTAACGGGACAGTTGGTACTTGAAATTTAAAAAGTCATTCAATAGACCCATTTTTTTCTGACCTGCACAAATACATATTCCACGCTGACTCACGCACGATGCATCAGGACCGCTGCAGGCTGTAATTCCCCAGCCAGGAGGGGAGTTTCCAGAAAGTGCCCCCAAGAGAGACTCCCCAGAAAACTCCCTCTTGCGACAGCCCAAGCCGGGAAGGCCGGAGGAGCCCGCCCGGAGCCAGCGCAGCGGCCGGCCACTCGCACCGGGGCCTTTTAGAGCCCGCCCCGGTGTGTCCGGCGCTGTGCCGCGGTGCTCGCCTGGGTCCGCGTCGGTGGCGACCTGGAGCCCTGCCCCTGCCCCTGCCCCCGGGACTGCAGGCGCAAAGGCGGGGGGTTTCTTCCCGCCCGAGTTGATCTGTGTGGTGGTTTCCTTTTTTTTTTTTTTTTTTTAATGTTAGGACTTTTCGCTGCAAAAGGCTCCCTGAGGCCGGTGGTGAACAATCACAGCCCCTGCGCCCAAGCTAGACACAAAGCCCTTCGGGACCCCGCAGCCGGGACCCGCGTCGGAAGAAGCGGAGCGCGGCACCGGGCCGGCGGGTGTCCCCAGAACAGGGAGGCGGCCGAGGCGCCATAATCGCAAATCGATGGCCTGGGTGACGTGCGTCCCTCTCCCGCAGTGGGGCCCGGTGACATTAAGCAGAACACTGCCGAGAGAGGAGCGGGCCCTCGGCTCCCTCCGCGCCGGTCCGGCGCTGTCGCTCTCCGGGGAGGGGCCGGGGACCGCGGGTCTCGCGCTCGGGTCCCCGCTCCCGGTCCGCGGGCCGCCCCGAGCCCCCCGCCCCCACGCTCGTCGCCGCGTCAGCAGCCGGCGCAAGAGGGAAAGCGAGCCGCGACGACGCGGGCGCGCCCGGGGTGGCCGCCGGTGGCGCTGCGCTGGCCGCGACCTCGCTCCCCCGGGGCGCGCCCGGCGCCTCCTGGCACCGACCCCGCCGCGCCGCGTCCTTAAAGGCGTCGCCCGCCCTACCGGCTTTTGTCCGCGCCGCGGGGAAGGTCACGCTGGGGCCGGGGGATGGGGCGCGACAGGGACGGACGCGAGGCGCACTTCGCCCACCCCCGGGGTGAAACTCGGCCGCGGAGGTCCCGGGGCAGCCGCCACCCGGCCACACGCCGCCGAGACGCTCCAGGCTTCGGTCTTGTCGCACGTGTCGTGCTGGGGTACACGGCTGGAGCCAAGGACCGGGCCATCCATAAGTGAGGGCCAAGGAATGTGCTGCTCAGAGAAGGATGGGGGCGCCCCTGTGGGGGCTGCTTGGGGAAAGGAAGCGGCCATCTCCAGAACCTACGGGCTCAAGAGGGATGGACAGAGCCCTGGTTGGGGGCCCGGAGGAGTCTACAGAGGGCGAGGCTTTGGCCAACTCCACTTCTCTGGCCTACATGACCACATGGGCCCCTGGGTGCCACTCCCCCTGCAGGCAGCCTGGGACACGGTGGACATGGGAATCAGGCCCATTTTACAGATGAGCAAACAGACCGAGAGTGAATAACTTGCCCTCCTTCTAACCCAGGGCCTGGGTACTTGGGCCCTGGTTCCTTCTGCAAAGCCAGGAGGAGGGTGGGGCTGGCCTTTGGGTCAAGACTCACGAATGGGGCCAACTTGACCTGTTCCTACTTCCACCTTGTAGAACAAGAGCAGAAAAACGTGTGCCTCATGACCAGCCATTGGGTATTTGGGACCACAGCCCCCACAGAAGGGTGCACCAGGCTCTGTTCTCCCTGGGCGGCCCCCTCTGCCCACTGGCCTGTTTCTCAGAGGCACGGAGCCCAGCAGTCGGGCAGATCACCGTCGCTGCAGCTGGGGGAACTGCTCATCTACCACAAGAGTATGGAAGCCAGACTCCAAGAGGTCGGGTTGGACTGAAACAAGCAAGGTGACATTTAACAGGCTGTGTGTGAATCTTCACTTACAGGTTCAAAAATCAGTTATAAAAATGCAGACAGCTTCCCACTTAAGACAGGATGAGCCAACATGCCGAGGTCTGTACCATTCAGGCAGAACCTGTCCCACCCCCTGCCGGCTCCCCAAAGGCAGACCCCCTTGTGAATTTTCCTGAGCCCCAGCAGCTGAGCCTATGCCCTGGGATGGGGGTGGGAGCTCCCGGGATGTCTGACCCAGCGCCTCTGATGTCAGGCTCGCTGGGGGAGGGGATGCAGCTGGGGACACAGAGAATGGGGTCCTTGTGCCACTGTCATCAGGCCCAGGGCTCCAATGAACATGGCTTTGTCTGCACCCACACCCCGTGGTGACCACGGGACCGACCAGCGATCAGCAGGCATCAGAATAAGAGCAGCTTCAGGGCTGCTTTTCGGCCTCAGTTAACCCTTCAGTGAGTGTAGGAAGCAGTCTTTTCCCCAGCTATATGCCTGGTGCCTTGGAGCCCAGGGGGCGTGCTGGGGAAGGGTCAGAATCAGTTCAAGTCCCAAGGTTTGAAACAGCTTGGTTAAACCCAGTTTTTTGGTGGGTTTTTTTTCCCCCCTCTTAAAATGTCTGCAGGCTTTGGGAGAGATGACAGGTGGCCTGGTTGAGGGGATCCGGGTGGGGCTAACTGAGATAGACTCAGCCTTGCTACAGATTCCCTCTCCCACTCCCGGCCCAGCTGTCAGCAGAAGCCCAGCGTGCAGACAACTGCCCGGTCCTGCTCTGGCTCCTGCACTGTGTTCTGCACTTCCCGGAGTTCTTGGTCATCCAGAGGAAGAGGACCCCACCCTGGGCATCTGATATGAATTGAATTGTGTCCCCCAAGTTTATGTATTAGAAGCTTAATCCCAACTGTGACCATTAAGAGGGTGGGAAATCCTATTATAGTAATTGAAAAGTGGGGCCTGGAAGAGGTGATTAGATCATGAGGACCATGCCTAGTAAATCCACTGATCCATTCACTGAGTAGTAAGTGGATAGATTAATGGTGGTCACGGGTGTGGTTCTGATGGCTTTAAAAGGAGCCAACTGAGAAGGTCAGCTCTCTCTCTGCTCTGCCACTGTGCCATGTGAGACCCTGCATTACTGCCAGGGAAGACCCTCACCAGATGTGTTCCCTGGACTTTGGACTTCCCAGCCTCTGAAAGTGTAAGCAATAAGTTTCATTTTCTTGCAAATCGCCTGTTTCAGGTATTTATTTAGAAGCAACAGAGATGGACTAATACAGCGTCCATTTGCCCCGCCCCAATCTCAGCCCCAACTGGAGACCTGGAACCTCAACCCTTGGCTGAGGTTGGCGGGGATGTGGGGAGGCCAGAAGCTAGAGGACCTTGATTTCAAAGCAGTTGGGGTGTGAGTCAGTCAAGGAAGGCTTCCTGGAGGCGGGAAGGGGCAGGTGGAGGAGGGGAGAGGTGGGCGAGGGTTATTTGTAGGCCTGATAGCTTGAATGGCAGCAGAGGGTCTGGGTTTGGAAGTGGGGTCCTCCCTACACTGTTAGTGAACGGTGCAGGTAGCGAGGATAGTGGGGGGCCCAGAGAACCCCAAGGCTGCAGCGTCTCTGGTCCAGATCACACCTGTACTGCTCACTCTTCTTCCTGGTCCAGTGGCCTCAGGGACTCAAGGAAGTACACCTGGGTCATAAAATGGTGGGTGGGTTTTATTCTCTTCATTATGGTTTTTTGTATTTCTCAAATGTCCCTTTTGAAATGTATTCATTTTGTAATCAGAAACAGAACAAAACAATAAATACTACCCCAGACAAATCTCCAGGCCCAGAGGTCAGTGGCTTGCTACAAGGTGGGTCTTGTCTCCCAGCCATGCTATCGGGGAGACTTGAGGAGTGTCCCACAGGCCCCTGAGTGATTGTAGGCTCCAGGGTGCCTGGGGGGCCCCACACCCTCCTCCAGATCCCCTGGAAGCCACCAGCTAGACTCTGGGTGCATGCTCCCCAGCCAGGGCATGAAGGGGAAACAGAAACCAGCTCCCAGAAGTCCTTCCAGCTCCCCAAACACTGGGGCACAGCCTGTGACCGAGCAGCTGTCTCCAGAACACCCACAGTGCAGCCACCCTGGCTGGGAGGGATTCCTGCCCACGGGAGGCCTGTGACCCCTGGGGAGGCAACCCGGCAGCCCACACACGTGCCATGACAAGGCCAAAGGCTTTGGGCACTGCCATGGTGGGGTGTGCAGAGCCCTGTCCCCCAGTCTGAGACCTGGCTCCCCCAGAGTGTTGGAGGCCTTGGAAAAGGGTCACAAGGGGCATAGCGATTCGGGCCCTGCCGTGAAGGGGAACTGGTCGGCCAGCATGTGGGACACCGTGCAGGTGAGGAGCCCCAGACACAGCCGTTCCCCAGGCAGGGCCGGGCTCCCCTTGGGACCCCATTCAGATTCCTGCATCTCTGCAGCTGTGCCCACGCCATGGCCTCGCCCCAGGATGCCTGGCTGAGGGAGAGTGGGGCAGGAATCCCTCACCATGCCCATCCCGTCATGGGCTGCTTTGCTGTGAGGACAGGGGCCTTTCGCCGAATATTCACTGTGCTGTGGTTTTGGGGGCTGGTGGCAGCTCGGCCCCTCCCCCGCCCCAGAATCCAGGGCCACGGGTTGGAAAGCCGGTGGGGGCATTGGGGGCTCCAGGGGATCACTGGCTCGGCGTACACGATGTGGGAGGCTAGGGATGTCCTGCGTGGACAGCACAGGTCTAGGACCCTCAGACTTGGGGTGGGAGCAGGAAAGATTCCCCAACCAGAATCAAAGAAGTGGTCTGCAGGGGGGGGGGAGAAAAACGGGGCACAGTGGCTGCCAGTGTCCTCCTTGGGGCACGTCACCCACCCTCTGCTAACCAAGAGGAAGTTCCAGGCCCTTCACAGGGCTGACCCTCCCAGCAGCTGCCCAGAGAAGGGACTGCTCTGAGCCCGGCACACATACGAAGAAACCCAGGCTCTGTCACCAGGTCCCCTGCTCCTGTTCATGGTCACCCAGGCAGGAAGAAGGGGAATGAGGATTTGAACCCAGGCCACCAACCCAAGCCTGAGCTCTAGCTGCTGCACTACCCAGCGCTGCGAACCCCGAGAAATGTGGGGTTTTGGTTCTGATGGGCGAGCCTCCGAGGGGCGGCTGGTGTCCCTTGATTCAGGACAACCAGAATTGACCCAGACACCTGAATAGCCAAGAGCGGACTTTTTCTGAGTGTTGGGGCCTGTCCTGGGCTGAGCCCACTTCTGCGTCCTCCCCCACAGCCACGGCCACGAAGCAGATGGCGGTGGGGAAGGGCAGGGGGCGCTTCTGGCTCCGTCCATCCGCACCCAGGAGAGGCTGTCCTGCCCGCAGCAACGCCTTTCTCACCTGGCAGGGCAGGCCGAGGCTGAGGGTGGGGGCTGTGGGGGAGGGGCTGAGCTGAAGGCGAGGGTGCCTGGGAGAGAAGGGGGTGGGGTCTGTCCCTACAGGGTGAGGGGACGGGCAAGGGGGCAGACAGATGAACTTCCTGGTTACAGACGACCTCCCTGCCCTGCCCAGTTCCTGTTTCTTCCTCCTGTTGGGTGATTTACATTATTAATAAAACCTGAGGTCTAAAGTTTAAAGGTTTTGGTGGAAAATCAGAGAAGAAAGGCAGACAGCTCCGAGAGGGCTTGGAGATGAGGCGTCTGCTCCCTCCTCCCCGCGCTGGATCACGGAGACACCAGGCCCGAGCAAACCTGCCTGCTGCCGCTGTCTCAGGCTGCCTGGGCCACCCCCACACCTGAGCCCGTCCCCAATCACGTACTGCCAGGCCACCCTCAGAGCCCACACCAGACACCCAAGGCTGCCCTGGGACCTGGGCCCCAGAGGAATGGGGCCTGCTGGGCACTCCCATGACCTTCCTCTGTTCCCCACCCCCCATGGCTGCTCTTCACATTTTGAAGGGGCCACTCCGCCTCCAAGGGGCCCCACCCCCAACCACCTACCCCATTGACTTGGATGAGACCCTTCACTGTGTCCAGCTGGGCTGCACTTGCATCTGCTCAGTGGAAGCCGTGGGGTGGCCCAGGCCAGGAGCTCCCACTGCCACCACCAGGTAGGCAAATGTTCCTGGTCTCAGGAGCTGGCAGGGCTGGGGCTCAGGCAGACCTCGGCCCAGATCCCCGCTCTGCCAGGTACTGGCTGGCTGAGCGGGCGAGTCCCCACATGTCTAGGCAATGATGGGGAATACCCTCTCCACGTTGGATGCGGGGCAGCCCCCAGGAACATGGAGCAGCCCAGAGCGTCTGTGGATGAGGGCTGCCCACGCTGCTGTCATTCCCAGCACCTTGTTTTTTGATAGGAGAAACATGCATCGTGGTCACGGGGGCCACCCGGGCCAGGCCCTTCACACCGTGACCTCTTTCCCGCCTCGTGGCCCCTGCCCAGGCTGCTCCCGTGGGTGTCTGGTGACTTGCCCACAGCTCTCAGATCCCACATCCCCATTTCCAACCACAAGGCCACAAGCAGCACCATCCTCAATCTGTGATATCCTGGGAATCCCACTGTAGTGGCCCCCAAAAGATGTGTCTACCCAGAATCTGTGAACCTAACCTTATTGGTAAAAAGAGTCTTTGCAGACATAATTAAGGTAAGGATGAGATCACCCTCAATTTAGGTGGGCCCTAAATCCGATGACAAGTGTCCTTGTAAGAGAGCAGAGGGAGATTTGGGAGGGAAGAGGGAAAGGCCATGTGAAGACATGGTGGACACCAGAGTGACGTGGCCACGATCCAAGAAACGCCTGGGGCCACCAGGAGCAGGAAGAGGCAGGAGGCGTCCTCCCCTGGAGCCGTCGGAGAGAGGATGTTCCTGCTGACCCTGGATTTCAGATTCCGGCCTCCAGAGTGGGGAGAGAATAAACTTCTGTTGTTTCAAGCTGCCCAGTGTGTGGTCCTTTGTTACGATGACCCAGGAATGCCACACTGGCCCTGGCCCACAAGGCAGGTCTCCCACCCCGAGCGGAAGGTGTGGGTGTGAGTCGCTCCCTGATAAGATCCAGGGAGCTGGGGCCGGTGGGCGGTGTCATTGTTACTATCCATTCTCTGGGCAGAGCCAGGCAGACTTGGGCAGAGGGGGCATCACTGTGGGGGCACGGCCACCAGTCTGTCAGGGAAGGAAGAGGATCCCAAGACCTGTGCGGACAGGTGGGTAGGGAGGACTTAAGTTATGCTGATGCCCGGTAGGATCTGGAGGGCAGTTCAAACTGGTTTCAAGAAGAAATTAGTGTTTGTCTCTGGAAAGGGCGACAGGGAAACCAGCTCACATGCCCCTTTGACAGATGGGGAAACTGATGCTCAGAGAGGTAGGGTGAAGTGCCTGAGACCGAGCCACACTCTCTCCAAACCCCATCAGCACCGGCTTGCCACCCTTCTTCAAGCTGAAATTGCACCTGCCGGGCCTGGTGGGCTGGTTGGGGCTCCTATTTTACTTAAGGTGCGGTGTTCATGAGTTAAAATGCACGCATCTTTGGTGTACAGCTCAACATGATTTTACCCATATGAACCAGCATCCGTGAGCTTCCCTTGCAGCCTTCCAGTCTTTAACTGCCCCCCCGACACACCCAGGAGAAGGCCACGTGAAGATGGAGGCAGAGACTGGAGTGATGTGGCCACAAGCCAAGGGACAGCAAGGTTAGCTGCAGGTACCAGAAGCTGGGAGAAAGGCTGCAAAGAAAGCTCCCTCAGAGCTTCCAGAAGGAACGAGCCCCAGCAGCACATTGATTTCAGTCTTTTGCTCTCCAGAACTATGCAGGAATAAATTTGCATTGTTTTAAACCACTCACTTTGTGGAACTTTGTTACAGCAGCCCTAGGAAACTAATACATAGCTACAATGAGTAAAGCTGTTATACACATTTTATTTATGGCTTTTGGTGATATAAGCCCCTATTTATTTATTTTTTTAAAGATGACCGGTAAGGGGATCTTAACTCTTGACTTGGTGTTGTCAGCACCACGTTCTCCAAAGTGAGCCAACCGGCCATCCCTATATAGGGATCCGAACCTTTGGCCCGGTGTTAACAGCACCACACTCTCCCAAGTGAGCCACAGGCCGGCCTCAATATAAGCCTCTGTTTGTCTCGGATATCATATTAGTCAGGGTTCTCGAGAGAGACAGGACCAGTAGGAGATATACCTATATCTGTATGCATATCTATAGAGAGAGATTTATTATAAGGAATTGGCTCATGCAATTATGGAGGCCATCAAGTCCCAAGATCTCTGGTTGGCAAACTGGAGACCCAGGAGAGCTGATGGTGTAGTTCCAGCTGAACACCAGCAGGCTTTTTTTTTTTTTTTTTTTTTACCAGCAGGCTTGAGACCCAGGAAGATCCAATGTTTCAGCTCAGGTCCAGAAACAGTTCAATGTTCCAGCTCAAGCAGTCAGTCAGGAGGAAGTTCCCTGTTTCTCTTGGGAGGGTCAGCCCTTTGATCCATGCAGGTCTTTCTTCAACTGATTGGATGGGGCCCACCTGCTCGGGGGTGGGCAATCTGCTTTACTTGACCCACCAGTTCAAGTATTTGTCTTATCCAGAATCATCCTCACAGACACTCCCAGCATAATGTTTGACTAAATATCTGGGCATCCTGTGGCCCAGTCAAGTTGACATAAAATTAAGCATCACAGGTTAATTCCACCTAGGAGTGGAATTCCTGAGTCCATTACATAGGAATTAGTAGAAACTGCCAAATGGTTTCCAGAAGTGGTCACACTGCTGTGTGCTGTGCACTCCCATGGGATGTGTGTGAGAGCTCCAGCTGTTCCATGTCCTCACCAGCATTTAGAATTGTTGGTCTATTTAAGTTTAGCTTTCTGATGGGTATGAAGTGGTATCTCATTGTGGTTTAAATGTTTATTTCCCTGATGATTAATGGAGCTAACCATGTTTTTATCTGCATATTGGCTATTTCAATACCCTTCAGGTCTGTGAAGTGCCTATTCAAGTGTGTTGCCCATTTAAAAATTTGGTCTTTTTTTTTTTTTATATTGATCTGTAGAAGCTCTTGATATATTCTGGACACAGGACTTTGGTTGGTTATCTCTACATCTGTCCATCAAGACACACAGATGTATGGGGTGAACACGGTCTCCCAGTTTGTGTCTCACATTTTCACTCTCTTGATGGCATCTTGAAATTCTCAATTTTAATGAAGTCCAGTCTTTTATGGCTAGGGCCTTTGGTGTCCTATGTCAGAAATCTTTGCTGACTACAATGTCTTGACGAGATTCTCCTATGTTTTATTCTAGATGCTTTGGGGTTTATTTTTCACATTTTGGTCTATGATCTGTTTTTAATTAATTTTCATACATGATGTGATATGGGGATCAAGGGTCATTTTTATCTGTCAGTATCCAGCTGACGCAGCACCACTGAATGAAAAGGCTGTCTTCTCCCTGCTGCACTGTGGTGGCCTTTGTCATAAATCAGTCCTCTGGGGGAGGGCCTTGCCCCTGGACCGGCTCAGTTCCATTGGTCACTTGACTGCTCTTGTGCCAATCATCTGGACTTTGTGCTGTGCTCAGTAAGCCCGCCCACTGGCGTAAGCAGAGGAGGCCCTCAGGATGAGGCTGTGGCTGGACAGAAAGCTTATCTTGGTCTCCTGGGCCCCTAAGTGTCTACTTGTTTGCTTCTGTCTGTATAGAAGGGCGGCGTTCCCTCCTGCACACAATCCACCCAGCAGAGCAGAGTCTCCCTGTCAGCAGCCTCAGCAGACTTCCGAGGCCAGCAGGCAGGCTCACAGCTCTGAGACCTGGCTGCAGCTCCCAGACAGGGCCCAACCTCAGGCCAGTCGCCTAGGACCCTGTGGATGAGGATGGTGTGACTGTCAGAGAAGAGGGCCCCCCCATGGGCCAGCTGACCCTCTCTCTTGTCCAGGCAGCACACAGGCATCTGGGGCCCAGCGTGGGCCTGGCATGTGTGCACTGGGAGCTGCGGATGCAGCAAGGAGCCAGATCCTGAAGCTTACGTTGTAGTGGGGTGGGGAGGCAGACCATGAGCTGTTACCGCACTCAAGGGCATGTGTGGGTGTTGTGGAGGCTGGAAGGTATTGCGGTATGAATGGGATGGTCAAGGTGACATTTGTGCATGGTGCTGAAGGAGGTGAAAGGGCAGGTCATACAGGTACGGGGGGCATTTCAGACTGAGGGACTGGCAGGTACTAAGGCCCTGGGGCTTCCAGGAGGGAAAGGAGGCCAGAGGTCCTTCAATGGGGCAGGAAGGGGAGAGGGGAGGGGAGGTGGAGTCAGAGGACGGGAGCTGGTGGCCAAACTCCAGAGGTCCTCGCAGGCCCCAGGAAGACTTTGGCTCTGGGACCATGATGCAGGAGGCCAGGGAGGGCTTTGGGCATGGAAAGGACGGCCATGGCCACCCTGCTGGAAGGAGGCCGTGGCTGAGCAGGGTGAGCTGGGTCAGGAAGAGATGAGGGCCTGGGAGGGAGTGGAGTGGGCAGAAAGGGCTGGAGCTGGATTCTGCATGAAGTGTGAGGACTGCAGGGCTCTGCTGTGGGTGCTTGTGTCGGTGTGGAGAGCAGAGTCATGCGTGACCACAGCTTGGGCCTGAGCGCCTGGAGGGGTGGGGGGGTGGGGGCCCCTTCCCTGAGATGGGGTGCCAAGGGGGTCTCTAGATGTCAGAAGCTGGGTGTAGATATCTGCTTGGCCTGAGGGAGAGTGTCAGTGGCTGGTTCCTGCTGGAGCAAGTGAGGAACCTGCCCGGAGTGGAGCCCAGGACTTGGAGCCAGCAGCGGAGTGCAGAATGGAAAACAGCGGTGCGGACAAGAGGGGACGGGATGCAGCCTTGGGAGAAAAGAGGGGTGGGGGGGGGGACCAGAGAGGCAGGAAGGCCCCAGTGGGGATGCTGTCCTGGACACCTCGAGAGGCTCCATCAGGAAGGAGCCATCCCCAGGGTCAGCTAAGAGGAGGGCCAAGCAGCAGCCCTGGGATCTGGCACCGTGGAGGCCACAGTGACCTGTGCAGGCCATTGTCCCCGCTCCTCCCCTACCCCTCTCAAGCTAAGTGCCAGTGCACAGCACTGCCACCTCCGCAGCCCCAGTGCGTGGCACCAGGCAGTAGCCCTGGGGTCCCCTCCCTGGAACGGCCCTTCTGGCCTGCACTCCCAACCCAGCAGGAGGCCGCGACCCTGCGCTTCCTCGGTGCCCTGAGAGTCTGCCCTGTTACCCAGGGGCTCGGGTGCCCCCTTGTTCTCTCGTCCTCAGCCAGTCCTCCTGGCAGGTAGCACTCCCTGTGACTGGGTCAGGGCACTGGTGTCCTGGGGCTGTCGTAACAAGTGTCCAAGACTGGGCAGCTTAGACAACAGGGATTTATCTCCTCGCAGTTCTAGAGGCCTCTCCATCTTCTGATGTTCTCGGATTTCTCTCTTCCTCACTCTTTTTTTAAAAATATCTTTTCTAAAAGTTTTATGTCATCAGATGAGAAAACTGAGTCAAATACTTAAGGGTTGAATCCAAGTCCCTCTGGCCTCATGTACCCAGCCACCTGCCATTAAACCTACACCTGCCGTCTGACTCAGGACAGCCTGCCTGCCCCTCCGTGCGTGCGCGTGGGGGTCTCACTAGCAGGGGCTGCTGAGAATGCCACACAGCCAAACGTGCTTTCTCTCACTGTCTACACCCCCATAACAGGCTCCTAAAGTTATATTTAGTCATTTTAAAAAATTGTGGTGGTGGTGGTGGTGGTGGTGGTGGTGGTGTGTGTGTGTGTGTGTGTGTGTGTGTGTGTGTGTGTATAATTTGCCATTTTGACCGTTTTTACTGTTTCTGAGTGCATGGCTCAGTGACACTAAGAGGGCTCACTTCGTGCAGCCATCGCATCCAGCTCAGTGTCACTCGGATGAGGACACTGGGCATCAGATCAAGGCCCCCTCTTCCATTCTGACATCACCTTAACTTGATCACGCCTGCAAAGACACCCTTTCCAAATAAGGTCCCATTCACAGGCATCGGGGGACAGAACTTGAACATATCGTTTTGGGAGACACAACTCAGTAAGTGGGGCCACAGCGGATGGGCTGTAGGACTCTCATGGGCCTGTCCCTGTCTCCTGACAGGCAGTGAAAGCAACATAATAGCACAGACTCCCAAAGTCCCGTGCAGGGAAGGCTGCTTGGTTCCGTCAGCTTGGCTGGCTCAGCCCTGTCCTAGTCAGCCCTGTCCTGGCCGGCTCAGCCTCTCCCTCCACCCCCTGCAGGACCCTGCTATCCCCCTCAGGCATTTCAGAGCTCTCATTCAGAGGTGGTTTTCCCTGGCTCCAGGAGGTTCTTGGAGGCCCTGAGGATCTTCACTCTGGGGCCCACCCCTGAGAGGGTTTGCTTCAAAGGAGGAGGTTTATGAAAAAGGGGACACGAGCCTCAAGAGAAAGAGTAAAGGCGAGAGCTTGGAGCCCTCAACCGTCACTGAGACCAGGCTTGCAGGAGAGGAGGCGAGGCCGGCCCTGGGGTGTCAACCTTGTCCCAGGGACTAGGAGACCTGGCTCCCATCACCCCGCAGGACCTGAGGCTTGGCGACTTCCCCAGTGTCAGAGGAAGGAGCCTGTGGGAGAGGGGCGGTCTGTGCTCGGGGCTGCTTGAGGTCCCAGGGACCCCTGCAAGCTGCTGCTCCTCCTTCTGGTCTGACCCTGTGCCAGTGGGTGGCCCTGAGCAAGCCCCAGACCCTGCTGAGCCTCATCTGAAAATTGGACTAACCTGAGCCCCGCCCCCCGGAGGGTGGCTGAGGGAATGAAACAGGGTCGTTGAAGCCAGCACAGATGGGGAGAAGGACCAGACGAAAGAGGAGGTCTCAGCCGCCCATACCTGCCAGCAAAGAAAGGCCACCAAGCTCCACCAGGCCCAAGGCGGGGGCCATGGGACACACTGCCTGTCTTTTCTTGTCCTCCCTGAGTCCCTGCTGAACCTGCTGAGACCCCTCATGACCTGCGAGCTCCCTGCAAGCTGGTGCCACTTGACCTTTCTCGTTCGGCCCCCAGTGTTCCCGTAAAGGTAGGTCATGACCCCAGAGCTCAAATGCTTACTCTGTGCATGAAAAACTGAGCCCAGAAAGGGCCAGCTGTTAGTCTCAGGACCCCCGAGCTTCCCAGCCCTCCACCCCATCCTAATGAGAAGGACTGGAGAGCTGGAAGGCTCTGGGGGAGTGGGAGCTGCAAAGGGTCCAGCAGGTCCCAGGTAGCAGCTAACAGGCTCTGGCCACCCTGGGAGCCTCAGGACCCCTCCGTCCCCTGCCTCCCACCTAAGGCTGCCACAGGTCAGCCTGGTGGAGGGAGCGGAGCTGTCCTCTGTGCCTTGGGGCCCTGGCCTGCCAGCTCACCCTCAGCAGCTCTGCCTGCCCTCCATGCGCTCCTGGCAGTCTTTGGGCCTGACCCTGCTTCCCATATAGAGAAGCGCCCGAAGCCTTGGTCATGTGGACCCTGGACCATCCCTTTCCCCCAGTCACTTCAGTCTCCATGGCTACACATAAGGAACACCACTCAGGGCCCTGCAGCCAGAGCAGACCCGGCCAGGGCGGGGACCTCAGAGGACAGGACAGGCTGCCTGCTTGTCCCTCCCAACGCTGACCGAATCAGCTCAACCCCACGAGTAGCCACCAGGGCCTGTCTGTTGACAGGTGGCCCCACGACCATCTGCCACGCCCTCCCGCCAGCCCCAGGGAGGTACTGTTACCCCACTGTGCAGATGAGGAACAGATGTCATTCGTCCAAGGCCCCACAGCTGTGGACAGAGCCCAGGGCAGCCTGACCCCAAACCCCACCCCCTGCTGGCTTCATGGCTGCGTACGAGGGCACGAGTCTGGGACAGGCAGTCACAGCTGCACCCCCATCCTCTCGGTTTCACTCAGTTCTGAGTCTCAAACACTCATTGATTTGTCTTCTTTCTTGCTGCTTGCCTGCACCTGAGGGCCAGTGGGGTGGCCTGAGTCTGAGGAAAGGGGCATGGGGGCGGCAGACTGGTGTCCAAGTGCCCAAGTGTCCATGTGTCCAGTTGCCCAAGTGTTCGGGTGTCTGTGTGTCTAGATGCCAGGTGCCCAGGCATCCAGATGTACAGGTGTTTGGGTGTCCGGGTGCCCAAGTGTTCAGGTGTCTATGTGTCTAGATGCCCCGGCGTCCAGACATCCAGGTATCTAGGTGTCCATGTGTTCAGGTGCCAAAGTGTTCAGGTGTCTATGTGTTTAGATGCCAGGTGTCCAGATACCCAGGTGTCCAGTCACTAGCCTGGGCCAGTCACCCCCTCCCACTCACAGAGGAGTGCTGGGCTGCAGGTTCCCAGACCCCTTCCGGGTTCTGGTTTACATCTCACTTCCAGGTGAGGTCATCCTGGATTTAGGTTGGGACTTAAATCCAGTGACGAGTGTGTCTATCTAGTGAGAGAAAGGTGGAGGGAGATTTGAGACGCAGACACACAGAGGAGAAGCCAGTGGCAAAGACCGGGGTGGTGCTGCTGTAAGTCCAAGCATATCTGGGGCACCCAGATGCTGGGGGAGACGAGGGAGGCCCCCCAGAGCCTTCCACAGAGCGAGGCCCTGCCGACACCTTGATTTCAGACTTCGGGCCTCCAGAATGGTGACAGTAACAATTTTCGTTGTTTTAAGTCACCATGTTTGTAGACATTTATTTCAGAAGCTCTAGGAAACTAATACGATACTTTAAAAAAAGCAAAAGGTATAAAGGATTATAGAGTGAAAGAACCGTGCAGGCCCCTCCCGTCTCCCCGGGGGTACACACAGGCACGTGTGTGCGGACAGCCCGCTGGTTCTCACGGGGCCACGCGCGCCGCACGCGCCGCTCTGCTTGTGGCCTTTGCCAGGCGACACGGTGTCTTGAGGCTCTGTTGTGCCCCTCTCTGCGTTCGCCTCTCTCCTGTCCATGAGGACATAGTGCTCCACCACCTACCCTCCCTCCTCTGCTGGCCCGTGCCCTCCACAGGCATTTAGCCAGATTCCAGCCTCAGCACTCAGAACATGCTCCGGTGACTGTCCTACTTCCACAGGATCTTGGGGTCCTGGAGAGACTCGATCACAAGAGAAGCCCCCAGAATTAGAACTGCTGGGTCTGGAGCACTTTTGCGTTCTGGATGAACACTGCTCAGCGACTCTGGAAGAAGAGTGCCCCTATTCTCACTTTCTTCAGCAAACACTGAGGGTGCCTCTCTTCCCGTCCCTGGGCCACTTCTCAGGAAGGACAGGAGAATAGGAGGCCCTGGAGCCCAGGGTGGGGGTGTCCTGCGGGGCTGGTGCCCACGCACAGCATGGCACCTGCCCGCGGGCAGTGTCCGCTCAGGCTGCAGGAATCTGCAGCCACAGTGGTGGGGAGGGAGGGCTCTGCTCAGTCCCCGGGTGTGTTGATGGACATGCAATTAACCTGCCTGTGGTTATGTTGGCAACTGAACTGGAACAGGAAGTTAGCGTATAAACCAGGGCCTTTCAAGTGATGACAAATTCATCAAACAAATGAACCTATGAGCACAGAGGGTAGCATGCTCCCAGCCTTCTAGTGCCTTGGCGGAGGTGCCATCGGCTCCAGCCTAGGAGGACCGGTGCCTCTCAGCCCTTGCCCTGAGCTCCAGGCCCTTGCCTCTCTGTCCCCAAACAGAACCATGCTTGGGCAGGGATGGCCTTGTCCAATGCACATACTGGCAGGTGGCCACCCCTGTGCCTCAGTTTACCCATCTCTCTGGCGAGGGGCACTTCCGTGAGTAGTTTGGCATCATCTAATTTCCTTCTTGAGTTCCAGATGCCAGACTTGGCCTGATGTTGTTAAAACCTGAACAGGATACTGGCTGACCCCTATGTACAAGAGAAAATGCCAGAAACCCCCATCTGTCAAGGGGCCAGCAGTGCTTAGCAACCCCTCCAGGAGCAACCCCTGCCTGACCTCTAGACAAGCCCGAGCAGCTGAAATGTTTATGCTCAGGGCCTGTGCTCATCAGGCCAGGGGTATCCTTTAGGTTTTAGGCCTAGGACAGGTTTCAAAATGGTCCAATGCCCTGGCAGAGTCTGAACAGCAGCCTCCAAGCTGGAGGTCTGCAGGCACCAATCCAGGTGGGGGGCCTTGGGTCCAGCTTCTTCATTGTACAGGTAGAAGCCTGAGGCTGGGTGGTCCCAGCTCTTGCTCAAGGCCACAGAGCTTTCACACTTGGGGACAGAACTGGCAATGACAAAAGCCCTTGCACCAACCCCATCGGCCAGTGCACTGCCCAATGCTCCCCCAGCCCAAGAAGAACCACTCTGACCTGCCCCAGCCTGTCAGGCCTGAGACTTCAGGCCACTGCAGTGCTGAGGCCAGAAGAACCAAGACAGGAGGCCCCTCTTGAAGACTGAGGCTCAAAGCCGGCTGTATGCAGGACGGTCCCTAAGCCAGCATTCCCTGGCTGTCAGCAGAGTGACCAGCCATGGTCTGTGGGCAGGGCTCCCACGCCGCTGGCCAGTTCCTTGTCCACAGTGAGCTCGGCTCCAGAGCCCTCTCCTGCCGCTGGTGCCAGCAGCAGCCCCTGCCCTGTGGCAGCCCCTTCAGGTCCCAGCCCCTCCCTACCTGTTGAACTCAGACACCCAGCCCGGGTGTCCAGGAAGACCACGGGCAGCAAGCTCCCGGGCTTATTACACATGCTGGCTCCACCCTGTTGTGGGCCGAATTGTGTCCCCCCAAAATACATGTTGAAGTCCTAACCCTCAGCACCTGTGATTGTGACTTTATTTGGAAATAGGGTCTTTGCAAATGTGATCAAGTTAAGATGAATTAACTTGCCTGTGGTTATTATGTTGGTAACTGAGCTGGAATGGGAAGTTAGTGTCACAGCCAAGGCCCATGTCCAATGACTGGTGTCCTTATCAGAAGAGGGAAATTTGCAAAGGAGACACAGAGACACACAGAGAGGGCCATGTGGAGACAGAGGTGGACAGATGGGAGCAAGGCGTCTAGAAGCCCAGGAACTCCTGGGGTCACCAGCAACCCCACAAGTTGGGAGAGAGTCTCCCTCAGCACCTCTAGAAGGACCAAGCCTGCTGATACCTTGGTCTCAGATTTCTGGCTTGTAGAACAGTGGGAAAATAAATTTCTGTTGTTTTAAGCCACAAGTTTGCAGTAATTCGTTAGGGCAGCCCCAGGACACTCCTACACCTACTCCCCCTTTTGCTTCCCTTTGGCTGGAGCAAGGAGCCAGCCAGTGCCTGTCACCCATGGGGCAGCCGAGCCCTGAGGACAACGGGGCCAGGCTTCCCCGCGCTGGGGAGGGGAGTTTCGAGTTTGGAGAGGAAAGGAGGAAGGCTGGACTCAGCTCTGTGGTCCTGGGCCACAACCAGGTGTTGGCGTGACCTCATGTTATCTAAACACAGATACGGAATCACAGTCATGTATTGCTCAGCGACAGGGACACTTCCTGAGAGATGCGTTGTTAGGCCATTCTGTCCTTGTGCAAACGTCACAGAGTGGGCTTACACAAACCTAGACGGTGCAGCCTATGACACACCTAGGCGACATGGTGGAGCTGTTGTAACCTCCCGGGACCCCTGTCGGGTTGCGCATGAGACGGGCGTGCGGTTTCCCAGCTCCGTCTGTCCAAGGGGCCCAGGGGTGGCAGAGCCCAGGAGCGGTGTGCACGTCAGTGCCCGGATCTTGGTTTCTAACTCCAGCCTCCACTATCAGGAACAAGCGCTCTTTGCAGAAGAGGTGGAGTCCTGGGCTGGGCCATGGAATGTTCAAGATGAGCCTGGAATATCTTGTTCCACCAGAAATTCAGGAAGTGCTCAAAGAAAGATGAAGATGTGTCAAGAGGAAGGGAGAGTTCAAAGGGCTTCCCCCAGGCCAAGTCTGAGACAACTGGAGCCACAGTGCGGTAAGGGATCGCCGTCCTTCTCTATGATGTGAGTAGTCCGTGGCGTGAGGAGGGGGCTGAGCACGGGGACAGGGCAGAGAGTGACTCTTACATGTGGAAGGGACGATGGGATCAGAAAACGCTCATTCGGCAGCCTGCGCACTGACAAGGGACCCAGGGGACAAGCAGCGATGGTGTCAGACTACAGGGAAAGGCGGGAACCAGCTGCTCACAGAGCCACGTGTCTCCCAACGAGGACTGACTGGTCAGTTCCTACTACTGAGTTTGAAAGGCTACTTCACTGGCTTTACCATGGGGGAACCCGGCAGACATCACCTTAACTGAGTGATAGACGCTAATATCTCCAGCAGGGGACCAGCTGGACCTCACCTACCCCCTGACGTGCTGCACCCACGAGAACACTCGGCTCCTGACATGCGCCTACCGGAAGTGCAGAACCAGAGTCCAAGCACAAGGAAACATGAGACAGACCCAAGCTGAGGTCAGGAAATACAAAGAAAAACATAAAATTGATTTTTCATGTTTTAAGTTAGATTCTTTAAAAGTGGCCCACTTGCTCTCTGACCTCACTGGGTGGCCTTATCAGTTGACAGCAACACTCAGTGCTCCAGCTTGGGGCCTCTGTGGTCTCCAGGGAGGGGCTAGAGAGCCCAGAATCCCCGCTGCCACCCAGCCGTACGTCCCTGAGCAAGTCCCTGCAGTCTTGGGCCTTAGCTTACCCATCTGCTAAACATGCTCCACATGCCCTGCCTTCCTCCCGAGTTCCAAGCAGCTGACCCCAACTGTCAGACCAAAGTGTGGAACAAGATCTTTAAGGACAAAGGCACAAAGAAAAGACTGGAATCCCAGATTGAAGGACACTGAAGAAACATGACCAAACACCATCATGTGAGCCTGGATTTGATTCTGGACTATGAAACACATTATTGAGAAAATTTGTGAAAATCTCCTGAGGTCTGTAGGTTCACGGTAGTACAGTATCGATATGAATGTCCTGATTTGGGTGGTTATGCTTCAGTTATGTGGGAGCTTGTCATCGTTTTAGGAAATACACGCTCAAGTCTTAAGGGATAATGGGTATCATGTCTGCAAATAGTTAAAAAACAACAACAACCGGAGAATAAGAAAATGGGGTAAAATGCTAATACTTAGAGAATCTGGGTGAACAGAATATACGGGCTCTTTGTATTATCCTAACAGCTTTTCTGTAAGTTGGAAATTATTCAAAAGTAAAAAGTTAAAAAAACCAAAATTTCATTCAAAGTATGAACAGACGAGCTGCAGACTGGGAGAAGGTAATCTGTCAACCACGTATCAGACCAAGGGCGAGTGTCTAAAACACGGAAGGAACTTGTACAGCTGAGTGGTAAAAAAGCAAACAATTCAACTAGGAAATGGGCAAAAGACACAACAGACGCTTCAGCAGAGAGGCTGTGCAGAGGGCGGTTGAGCACGTGAGACCACGTGCAGCATCGTCGGTTGTCAGGGAAGAGCGAATTCAAACCACCGTGAGATGCCAGCACGCACCTATCAGAAGGGCTTTTTCAAAAAAGTCACAAAACCAAATGCTGGTGAGGCTGTGGGGAAACTGAATTCGTCACGCACCGTGGTGGGAGGGTCACATGATGCAACCTCTCCGGAAAACCGTTTGGCAGCTTCTTTAAAAAGTAAACATACAGCTACCACATAACCCCACAATTGCATTCCCGGGCATTTGTCCCAGAGACATAAAGATTTATGTTCACACAGAATCCTGAACACGAATGTACATAGCAGCTTTATTTGTAACAGCCCAAGATGGGAAACAACCCACATGACCTTCGGTAGGTGAACGTGGAGTCACACCGCTCCACGCGACAGAAAGGGATGAGCTGTCGATGCGACAACCCAGGTGAATCTCCAGATGCCAATCCCCAGAGGCCACATGCTGCACGACTCCGCTTACGTAACATCCGCGGAGAGAGACAATGACAGCAGCGGAGGAGACACTGGTGTTGCCGGGGGCTGCGGAGGGCGTGGGAGGGAGCGGCGCGGCTGGGACAGGGCACGGGCATCTTTGTGCCTGCGGAGACGTTCTGCATCTCCCCTGAGTCGACGTCAGTGTCCTGGCTGTGATACTGCAGTTTAATTTTGCAAGAGGTTACTTTCGAAGGAAACCGAGCAGAGGGCATGTGGATCTCTGTTATTTCTGACAACCACATGTGCATCTACAACTATTTCAAAATAAAAAGCTTAACCAAGAAAAATCCGGGTATGTTTGTGTGTGCGTGTATATATATATATATATATATATATGTGATTTTATATAATTTCTAAATACATATTGCTATATTTATTACATATATTTGCATACACTTAAATAAAATGATCTGTGTTTAGAAAAAATGCCGGGTCCTGGGTCTCCCCCAGAGCCTCGGAGCTGGAGCCGTGCGGGCCAGGACTCCGTCTGTCAGCACATTCCCAGGCTGACTCCGACGTGCGCAAAGCGCTGGGACTCAGGAGATCTGCGGTTGGCGGAGAGTGTCTTCTCCAGCCCCCAGCTGCCACTGGGCCTCGGCCCCACGGTGACTCCACGCTGTGGCTGGAGCGGGAGGTAAGTCCCGCGGGGCTGCCCACTGCATTGCACAGGCTGGGAGGGCACTCGGGCAAGGTAACGCTTGGAGCCAGCAAGGAAGCAGGGCTGGCAGCGGGGGACAGGGGATGGACACCTTGCCCTCTGGGCTGGCCCCGGCTCCCATCCCTGCACCCTTCACACCTCTCGTGGACCCCCCGTTCTGTGCTCTCCTGGGACCCCTGTTCACTCTGAGCACATCACCCCTGCCCAGCCCTGCCCCTGAGCCACCATTCAGTCACTTCTGCACCCAGTACTGACAGAGGCTTGGTGCAAGGGAGTCAAAACAAAGCTGGTGAGCAGCAGCCCTGCGTGCAGGAAGCCACCTCACCCGTGCCCTTGCTGCCCCTTGGCCCCAAGACCCCTCACGGGTTGGAGAAAACAGGAGGATGGCAGGCTGAGGTTCCCTCAGGAACACACGTCAGGGTCACTTACGGAACTGTTTCTGCAGGTTTCCTGGTCCCCACCCCAAGTTGAGGAACCAAATTTCCTGGCCAGGAACGGGAATTTAAATTGAGTTGTCCCCGGGGACCTACACATGGACAGGGCTCTCTGCAGTTCAACTCTCGCCCCAGGATTTGAACTTTAGGGAGGATGACAGGACCTTGGAAACATTTCCCTCACAGAGCAGACTGGAAACAAAACGTGGCCACCAAGTCTTTGGTAGTCCTCCTATGGGGGGGTGGTCTACGTCCCCTCCCCTTGAATCAGGACTGACCTCAGACACCAGCCTGGCTCGTGAGACAAGCCCTGTGACCTCCACCTGCTCCCTTTGTGGTCTGGCCTTGGCGCCCTGAGGCCACCGCACTGTGAGGACCCCAAGCTGCTCAGTGAGTACGGGAGGGCTTTGGTCACTCCAGCCAGTCGCACAGCTGAGGTCCCAGCAAGCAGCCAGTATCAACCACCAGACACCTGAGCAAAGATGTCTCCAGGTGGTTTCAGTCCCCAGGCTGCTCGAGTGACCCCCAGCTGTTGAGGCTTTCCAACAGAGGCCCAGGCGTCATGGGGCAAAGACAAGCCATCTGTGCTGTGCCCACAGCAGGCGTGGGCATGTGACAGGAGGTTTAGCCACAAGGTTCTGGGCTTGTGCATCATGCAGCATTAGTGACTGGGACACAGAAGACGTGTCCCAGGTGCAGCTGGCAGAGGCTGCCCCTTGTTGCTGCTACCTTGATTTCAGGAGCGCTCTCCTTCCTGTCCTGCTGGACACCTGGGTGTGCAGCACTCCCCTCCGGTCTGTGGGCCAACCTGGGCTCTTCCAAGTTGACACCAAGATCCTAACTGATACAGTTGAGTTGTCCATGAGGTGCCGTGGATGTCCAAGTGGAGGTGACCAAAGCACAGGGAGGTAGTGAAAGAGGCTGTGACTGGGAGGACACACTTGTGAGCCCTCAGCACAGAGGTGTGGTTGAAAACCAACCCGCCAGGCAACCGTTCAGAGAGAGCATGCAGAGACAACAGCAAAGTCCCAGGCCACCGCATTTCAAAGGGCAGACAGAGAAGAGGGACCTAGAGAGAATATCAAAAAGAAATGACAAGGTGGGTGGGACAGGAGAGAATGACGTCCATGAGGAAAAGGAGCAGAAACCATGGAGGTCAAAGAGTCTCCCAGGGAAATAAAGGCTGGGAGGTCGTGGGCGGTCCTTGGGGACTTTTGCTGAGCAAGGCGGGGAGAAGGCGGAAGCCGGAAGGCCGCAGATTCAGAGCATGTGGGTGGCCCAGACAAGGAAGGGGTGCCCCGGGTGGCACTCTCCACGGGTGGCCGCAGACGGGCCCATCGGGCACTGCTGGTTCCTCGGCCAGTGTCAAGTAAAGTACAGGAATGGAGAGTGAGTGCACAGCGACTTTCACAGCCGTCCCGCAGAGTGATTCACGTCTGCTGAATCTAATAACAAAAAATTAGGGCCTGCATTTTCAATATCTTCCGGGCTTTTATTCCATTTTTCTAGCAATTCATTTTATTATATTTTACAGAAGTATTAGTCTGCAATGGACTGGGGACAAAACTAAGCAAAACAGAAGCACTGGGGTAAACTATTCTTTCCAGATGTTTTGCTGAGACGAGAGAGAGAGGGAGAGAGAGAAAGAGAGAGAATTAACTAACGGAATGTCTGGTGTGAAGGGAGGTATTTTTGGTTAGTTGGTTTGTTGTTGATAAGAATGTTGTTTACTTTTAGGTTGAGAGAAACTTGAGCATGTTTATAAGCTGAGGAGGAAAAGCCAGCTGAGAAAGAAAGATGGCAGGGCGCAGCAGAGAGAGCAGGTCACCGTGCAGCGAAGACACCTCCTGGGCTGGTGGGAATAAGGAAAATCAAGAGACAGCACATGCACGTGCACACGCGCACACACACGCACACGCGCACGCACACGTAACAAGAGAGGAGACCAGAAAGCAGAAGCAGAGGTTTTTTCTATTCATGATGACAACTCTAGGCACAACTCTGCATCAATAAGATCAAAATAAATATGAATATATCTTATTTTCTAGAAAAGAAATAATACTAAATTTGACTAAAGAAGTAGCCATAACCATAGAGGCAGTTGGAAATGTGCTCAGGTCTACCCATAAAAATGTCACCAGGCCCAGAGGATCTTCAGGCAAGTTCTACTAAGTTTTCAAGGAACAGATGATTACCGTAATATGTAAACTCCTCCCAAGCGCAGAAAAAGATAGGGCTCCTCCCAACCCTTCTACAAAACCAAAGTGGTTTTGTAAACAGAAAACAAGTCTATGTCCCAACCTCTTTTATAAACACAGATGCAAAATCCCTAACTAAATGTTGATATTTCTCTGTTGTTTTTATCCAACTTCTCTAGCTGAAAGCTCGATTTATTCCTTTTCAATCTTTTCTGCTCTCCAGTGAATGTACTTAAGGCTACACATTTTCGTCTCCCTTTGGGTTATCCCACAGGCTTAGAGATGTAGTGTTCTCACTGTTTCTTCATGTATAAATAGTTTGCAATGCCCTGTTTTGATCTTCTTTACCCAGGACTTATTTAGAAGGGTGTCCAGAACTGTCCAGGTGACATTTAAAAAAAAAAAAATTTGTAACAGTTTGTATTTGCTTGTTAGGAATAAATGCTGTAACAAAGTACCACAAACTGGGTGGCTTAAAACAGAAACCTATTCTTTCACAGTTCAGTTTTCTTTTCTTTTTTTTTTTTTAATGTTATCTTACTCTTAATTTCCAAGTGATTTCATTGTAGTCAAGGAATGTGAACTATATGATTTCTGCTTCTCGTAACCTATGGAGATTTCTTTTGTGCCCAACAAATGGTCAATTTGGAGGGACTGGTCCATATGTGCAAATAATATAGCCTCTGTTCATTGATTATAAAATTCTATTATGTAGATCCATTGGATCAAGTTTGTTATTTGTGCTTTTCAAATTTATTACATCCTAATTTTCTTTTTGTCCACTTGTTCTCTCAATTTCTGAGACTGATGTGTTGAGATTTCTCACTAAATGTGGATTTATTATACACATACTTCTGTAACGTTTGCTCTGTGTGCTTTGAAGACATGTTGGTTGGCGCAGAGGATCTACTGTTCAGCACTGGTGTGGCAGACTCTGCAGAAGCAGTCTTATCACTTAGCCCCCATCTTCTCTTTCGCCTTCCTCTTCTGTGTCTAAAGGAAATGCCTCAATTCCTGGCCTCCCTTGTAGATAGGGGTGTCCACATGACCTAGTTCTGGCCAAGGTGGTGTAGGCAGAAACCTCTGAGGACTTCTCTTCCTGGACATAAAGGAAAAGCTCTGTGAGAATAAGGCTCTCCGCCTTGGATTTTCTCCCTTCTTTTTGGAAACAGGACATAATATCCGGAGGTGCAGAAACCATGAGGGCAAAAGCCACATACCACCAAAAGACAGAATCCTCTTCTGTGATGATTTCTGCAGGTGGCTGCATTCATACTGGACTTCTAACCTCTCCCTTCCTACCGCATGAGACAAACAAGCCCGTTGCCTGTGCAGCCACTATCTGTTTTCCGTTATTTGCAGCTGCACAGTTACAGAAACAGCCGATACAACCAATATATCCCTGTGATGGCTGTAAATGAAATATAGTTTTTTTGACCCTTCCCATGTTTTTTGTCTTTCTTTCTTTTGGTCTTTTATTAATATTACTGTACTTAACCTCTTTTTGTCAGCATGTCTGGTGGAGCTTTTTACTGGAGGGTAACACACATGCATCAAAGTGCACCTATTTTAAATGGACTGTCCTACAAATTCTCACATAATGAACATGTCCAAGTAACCAACACACAGGCCAAGAAACAGAATGCTCACCTGGGGTCACTTTCCCCTTTGTCGTCAGGGCTTCTGCAGTACTTTCTTTAGGGTGGGTGTGCAGGTAGCAGAAACTCTGCCTCGAACCAGCATTGACAATAATGAAGTTCAATGTTCTACACAATAAGAGTGGGCAGGCACCAGAGTTGGCACCCAGAGGTCCAACGCAGCATCTCCTAGACCCAGGGTTCCTCCACCTCTTGGCTCTGATTCAGGAATGCAGAATGTGTTAGCTCTGTCTCCAGGCTGGACAAGGTATCTGCAGTCATTGCAGGTGCTCACCCAGACCTGAAAGGGTCCGGGGGAAGATAAGAGCATTTCCTCTTGGAGCGCTCACAAAAAAGGGGAACTTATCCCAGAGCCCTGGAGCACAAATCCCTTTTATCCATCTTGCAGAACAGATTTCATGTCCACTGCTGTGGTTTGAATGTGTTCCCCCAATTTTATGTGTTGGAAACTTAATCCCCAAATTCTCATGTTGATTGCAGGTGGGGTCCTTGGGAGGTAATTAGAATCAGATAAGGTCATCAGGGTGAGGCCCCCATGATGGGACTAGTGGCTTTATAGAAAGAGGAAGGGGGCTGGCCAGTTGGCTCAGTCGTTTAGAGCATGGTGTTATAACACCAGGGTCAAAGGTTCAGATCCCCATACTGGTCAGCCGCCAAAATAATAACAATAATAATAATAATAATATTTTTAAAAAGAAGAGGAGGAAGAGAGACCTGAGCATGTTTGTGTCCCCTGGCCATGTGATTCCCTGTGCCACGTCGGGACTCTGCAGAGACTTCCCACTGGCAAGAAGGCCCTCATTGTATGCAGCCCTCAACCTTCGACTTCCCAGCCTCCAGAACTGTAAGAAACTTCTTTATAAATGACCCAGTGTCAGGTGTTCAGTTATGGCAGCAAAAAATGGACTAAGACATCTACCCCCAAGCCCGGCTGTGGCCACAGCAGAGGAATCACTATGATTGGCTTGGACCCCTCTTGGCACCTGGTGAAGTCTGCGGACTCCTTCTCAGAACAATGTTTTTAAATACATAACATAAAATACATAGGATTATAAAGGGAACCCATGATATTGAAATACAATAGTTAAAGTATTTATATAATTTTCGTATATATTTTACATATCTTTGTATCACAAAAGTTCTGGTGAGTGTGATTTGTGTCTTCTTTACTAACATTAAGTAACTACCAAAATCTTGTAGTACTGGTGAACAGAAACAGTAGTCTTTTTAAAAAAATTTTGCCGGCTGGCCAGTACAGGGATCAAACCCTGGACCTTGGTGTTATCAGCTCCACGCTCCGACCACTGAGCAACCCACCAGCCCCAGAAACAGTATTTCAACAGATCTGCAACAACTGCAGTGTGATTTAAAAGGGTCATTTCAGTGAAGTCACAGATTGGTCACTGAAGGAAATGCCAAATTTTAGTTAGAGATCAGTGAAAACTAATAACATCCCATCCAAGTTCAGGGACCCCCTGGCTCTATCTGTGAACTTCTCACCTGAGGTCTTTCCGAGGACCCCGGTTAAGAACCCTGGCCTAGAACAACCCTCTGGGGTGGGGCGTTGTTGGAGTTGGCCACACTGACAGCATGTGTCTGGAATTTGAATTTTTACTTAATCCAAGTGTCTCCATCTTTTAATATGTGACTTTAATTATTAGCATTTATCGTGATTCCCAATATCCCTAGACCTACTCCTGCAATCTGGCTTTGAGTTCTCCTTTGCTGTGTTCTCTCGCTGCTTCTGTCCTCACCCCGCCAGATCCCACTTCTGTTGGGTACTTCAAGTCGTCTTTGTTCCCTTTTTTTCTAATGGCCTGGAAGGTGTCCAGCACATTTTATGCATCGAGTGGTTACTTTAAATTTCTGTACACTTCAATTTACCTCTTCCCACCCTGTCTAGAGCTAATCAGCTGTCGGGCCAGGCGGTGGCTCACCTGGGAGAGCACTGTGCTGCTAACGCCAAGGTCACGGGCTTGGGTCCCCGTACCAGCCACGAAAAAAAAAAAGACCCAGAACCAATCAGTTGTGTGCTATCCACACAAACAAGACACAGCCTTCCACAGTCCTACTGCCCTCTGCCTTTCCCCACCACAGCCCAGGCTGAGGTCATCTCGATCCTCCTTCCAGACTGTGAAGAATATTTTCCAACATGCATCCCCTGATAAAAATAAGTTTCACTAACTCATGTATCCCTTGCCTTCCTCTTGGATTTATTTTTTATTTTGCTAGAGTACATAATCCAGTAATTATTTCAGATAGCATTTGTTGGAAATAAACTCTCTGAACACTTGGCATGACCAAAGACAGTGTTTTTGTTTCCTCCCCACTGAGCAGGCTCTTAGGCTTGGTGTGGAATTATAGGCTCAAATAATCTTCCCTCCGAACCAGGAAGGTGCCTCTTCATTGTTTTTAAATCCCAAGTGGCCAATGTCTGATGTCAGGCTTTTTCTCTTTTTTGTTTTTTTGGAGGTAACTTTTTTCCCCCACTGGGAACTTTTATCTTTCTTCTCTGTGTTCTAACATGTTGTCCCAGGGAGCGCTTCTCCGACTGTCGGATGGTGTTTCCCAGGTCGATCCTCACATCTGGCTCCCAATAAACTTTGCAAAATTATGAAATAAAACAAAATAAAATAAAGTGTGTGTTCTTCAGCCCTGGACAGTTTTAAGTATCATTATTATTATTATTGTTGGTAGTAGTATATTATTATTTCCTTAAGCATTCCCTCCCTTCTGTTCTTTCTCCTTTGGAATTCCATTTAAATGGATGTAGGAAACTATGGGCCTATTTTCCATGTTTCTTAACTTTTCCTTCACACATTACTTGTCTTTTTGCTCTGTGTTCTAGAGAATTCTTCAGCTTGCTTTTCTCAGCTCACTAATTCACGGCCCCGCTGAGGCCATCCTATTCCTTGGCCCACCTATTCAGTATTTTTTATTTCAACACCCCAATTTTTTAAATTTATCAAGAAATCTAGTCGACTTTTGGAAAGCGTCTTTTTAAGCTTATTTTTACTTTTTCATAACGAACACAGTTTTGTCATTCATTTTCTCTGAATATATAAATAATATGTTCTTGTAAAATTTTGAGTAATACAATAATACGGAAGAAAGCAAAAATCATCTGGGAGTTCACTTCCCCAGATTCTTTTTTTAAAGAGCGAAACCTCCTTTCCTTTCTCTCTGAAGATAGTTCTGATTCCGTTTTTAAACATCCTGTGTGTTCCGGAAGCTCCTGCTTCCTCGCATGTGAGTGCAGGCTAAACAGCTGTAACAAACACACCCCAAACAGAGCTGCTCAAGCCAATTGGCAGCTTATCATCTCTGGCCTGCCCGAGGCAAGTGCTGGGGTTGGGGGGTGGCACTGCACAGCCTTCAGGGTCCCAGTGCTAATGGCTGCTCTGCCAGCTCCAACATGTGGCTTCCGTGGTCACTCTGATTGTCCTCACTCCAGGAACAGGAAAGGGGGACCACAGAAGGCCCATGAGAGGGTTACGTGTGCCTGAAATCAGCACACATCGCTTCTGCTACATTCTGTTGGACACAACCAGTTATCCGGCCACACCTGTTGCAAGGGGATCTGGGAATGTAGCGTAGCCAAGGGCCCGGTGGCAGACAGCTAGCTCTCCCAGTCTACCCTCCTGCCTCCAGATATCCGAGAGCACCCGTCCTTCCTCCCACATGCATAGAGGACCCAGCCCCAACCCTGGCATCTCTGGAAAATGGGGAGCCTTTTGCTAGGCCAGATGTGTGTCTTCTGGCCCAACTGACAGCTTATCAAGTCACCTGCTCCCCTCCCCTGCCATCCGACCCTCGATCTGATCTGATCTCTGCTGCAGGCTCCCTACTCTCCTTTGAATGAGTTGTCTTAATGGCAGGCCTCGAGCAACTACATTCTTTCCTCCTGCTGTTTGAAGTGTGACAGTAGCTCTCCCCACCCGGGAGTCCCAAATTTCTGGGGTAGCTCTGATAGCAAACAGCCCCACAGTAGAGCTGCAAGGAGGGGCTGGTGCCCACTCACGACCTCCCTTGTCCCGCCTCTTCCCCAGTGTCCCCAACGCGTGCACACCAAGAGGAGCACGCCATTATTTCCAGCTCACCACATGGGTTCCCTGTCCTGCACGGTCCAACCACTGAGCCGCTGCCATATATCTGAGGGTTCTGCGCACCAGCATCCTGTGAGCCATCTTCAGTATTAGTGAGGGCAGGTGCATCAGTCAGCTGCAACCACAACCCTGCTACATAACAAACCACCCCAAAGTTCAGTGAGCATCTGGCCGGCTCTCTTCTTCCATGGGCATATTTTTCTCATAGTGGGTCCCTGGAGTGCAAGAGGATGTTCCAAGCCCCGGCCCACCTAACATCTGCTAACATCCCGTGGACCAGAGCAGGTCACCCTGCCAATCCTGAAGTCAAGGGGAGGGGGAGAATCCGCCACCCACCCAGAGGCCATGGCAAGGAGGTGGATGTAAAATTCTGCCAGGGGTGGTGGCAAAGAACTGGGAGCACGTGTGTAACCTAAGATAAATTGCTACGCTAATTGTAAAAGTTAGGTTGCTCTAACGTGTGGACTCTGGTGGAACAGCCCAACTACAGAGAAGTTGATCTCCCTCTGGAGAACTCCTGCAAGGCTGCCAGTGTGACAGTGGCCTCGACTCCTGCAGTCACTCAGGACCCCAGGCTGGGCAATTCTGCTGTTCTCTATGTGGAGCTTCCAATTCACTCTGGCTGTTGCCTTTGGGGCCACAGGAGGGGGGAAGAGCGTGGAGGGTGGTTTGGGCCTGGCATAGGAGAGGCACAGGTCACTGCCACTCACATTCCCTGGAGAGGAGCTGGTCATGCGGCCACATGCCTTGCAGGAAAACCTGGGAGGCTCAGCTCCACTTCTGTGTTAGTTCTCCAGTTTGTGGGACTTGGTGCTTCTCTTGGGGTTGGTGACTCCAGGTTTGTGCTCCTCTCTGTATGTGAGGGTCCTTGTTTGTTCATCAGCAAGTGGTCAGCTGCCTGGAGACTGTGTGGAGGGCCCAGTAGGCTGTGGGGGGCAGGGGGACATGGGACTCCCTGCACCTTCCAGCTGTTACTTGCCAATGGGATCTCTTCTGTGACCACTGCCTGCTGCTGAGCACAGCCAGGGATGGGGCTGGTCCCCCACAGATACCCCCACCCACCAACCTCAGCTCAGAGGCGCTGCTGGCCCTGAGCACTCTCCCCAGAGCCCTCTTCCGCTGCCAGCAATTCTTGTCTTTGTGCGGGGAGGCTGTGGTTTCTCTCCTCAGTCTCTCCAGGACTCCTTGGGATTTCTGGTCCATGGAGGGCACCTCTTCTCTTGTTCTCCTGGTTATAATGCTTAATCCCTGGCAGCCACATCTTCAAAGCCATATTGATTGGGGTCTGCGGGCTGCAACCAGGGCCAGGTGAGCTCAGGCTGCTGGGAGGTGCTGCCCGCACCAGGGCTGCTGTTGGCCTCCTGGGGCACAGGTCTGTGCCTAGCACAGGATGCTGGGACCCTCAGAATGAGGAACCCCAAGGTGGAGCCTCAGAAGTCACCGTCCAGTGACTTTAGCAACAAGAAGAGGCATGGCAATTTTGGTGACAACAGTGCCTGGATGGGGGGACTGAGAATTCTCAGGCTGAACACGGCAGCTCCTGGGATATTTGTGGAAGGTCACATCTCCCAGTGTTGGCTCCTCACCACATAGCACCTTACTTATATCAGGAGCTCATTGCAACCCTGGATGAATAAATTGGGTTCTATTTTGGTTTATTTGTGATTTCACTTTGAGCTAAGATTTGAAAACCAAAGAAGGTTTGAAAAACGCGTTCCCTTTGGCCTGGGCCTACTCAACCACAGGCTGTGGTTTCCCCCTAGGAATTCAGACTGTACCTGTCACTTTTAAGGAAGATGCAGAAGGACAGGATGGACCAAAGTCCTCCATCTAGAAACTTAGAGGAAAGAAGACACTGCCCGGCTCTCTGGTATCCCAAGGACGGTTTTATCACTTTCTCACGCCCTGGGGAAGGCAGCCCGAGGGTAAGAGAGGGGTCAGGTGCTCTTCATCCGCACCTGCTGCCCCGCAGGCTTGGCTGAAGGCACTGGTGAGACCCCTCCTTCAACCCTTCCTCCAGGGGAGCCATGCGGACTGGGCAGAAGCCCACCCGGGAAGTGCGCAGAGCAGCAGGCGTGCAGCTTCGGCCGGGGCAGCCCCAGATCTGAGTCCCCGGGCGCTGGCTCCGGTGTCTTGACATTTCCCCTCAATGCGACCCAGCTCAGAGGACGGGGGTCAATCCTCATTCGGGGTGAGCTAGGGCAGCGGGCCCCAATCCCACGGACCCTCCCCCGGGTTCTGGGCCTGAGACCCTCTAAGCACCTCGCCTCCTGGACTCCAGAGCGCTTTTGAGTCACCACACCGTATTATTGCTCGTTGATGGCAGGGCACCCTCCTTCGCTCCTGCGGCTGCGTCTCCTGCATTTCTCTTTGCAAGTCCTCGTGGGCTGTGAGCCGCAGGGCGCGACGAACTGCTCGGGACCAAATCCGCTTGGCCTCGGGGCTGACCTCGTCCAAGCCGCCGCCTCACTCCCCGCAGCCGGACGCGGGTCATCCCCTCCCACGTCCCTCCCAACTGTGGAGCGCTTTTCCCGATAGCGAGCGGGATTCAGGAACCCAGAACCCCGCGGCAGCCATGCTGCGACGCGAGATTGGCGCCGGCAAAGAAAACAGGCGCGCGGATGACCCACCCGGCCGGCCGGGGCCCCGCCCCCGGCCCCGCCCATTGGCTAAGCCGCGCACCGCCTGCACCTCCACGCGATCCCATTGGTCCGCGCCGGCGGCCCAGACAAAGGGAGCGGCGGAGGCGGGCGTCGATTGGGCGGGGTTGCCGCGCAGGCGGGGCTGGGGAGGAGTGGGGGTTGGGATGGGAGGGAGCGGCGCGGGGCGGCTGCGCGGGGCCTGGAGGCCAGGAGGTTGGGGGCGGGGCGCCCCCGGAGGGCGGTGGCCGCGGGGCGCGGGGAGCCCGCCCGCCCCTCCGCCCGCCCCCTTCTCCCTGCACCCCTCCCGCCCCGGGGCTCCTGCCCGGACGGCGGCCGCCGCCGCCTCGTCTTCCCGGAGGGCTCCGAGTCCGCATCTGCAGCTCGGCGGGAACGTGGGCGCGCAGGAGCCCGGACCCAGAGGACGCGCCTGAGCCCGGACGCAGCCGGAGCCGCAGCCCAGCGGCTGGAAGCGCCGCTGCCCGGTGTCGAAGCCGCCCTCCCGGCCTGCCGGGCCGCGGGGACCTTGTGCGCAGACCGCAGACGGGGAGGGGGCGCGGGCGCTGGTGCTGGAAGACGGACGCAGCACCCGGAAAGGCGGGCCGGTTCCCGGCTCCTCGCGCTGCTTGGAGAGTTGGCTCCGCGGGGTGCGTCGCCGGGGAGGGAGGGACAGGCCTTGGGGAGACCACCCGGGCGGGGAGTGGCTTCGGGGGCCCCCTCGCCAGCGGAGGGCAGCCAGGTACGTGCGTTTTCCTTGTCTTCCCGCGCGCCGAGCGCGCTCTCGGAGAGCAGAGAACAGAAACCCGGCTGCGGTGCAGGAGGCTTTCGCTGCACACGTGTCTTTTTGCGGTGTGCGTGGTAGGCCCCGGCCCGGAGTGTTCCTGCAGCCCCCGCCGGGGAGCTCCCCGTGGGGAGATGCTTGTCCCTTTTTCCCGGTCCCGTTTAATTCCGCGGAGGAGACCGTGCGCCCCGCCTCGGCCTCGGAGCTGGGGCGGCCGGCTTTGTTCTCCGCAGTCTTCCCCGGCCCGTCCCTTGGAAAGCTGGATTTTTCTTAGAGCAGGGGCGCTCAGTTTTGGGGGGGGTGGGAAGTGGTTTCGGAGGAAACTCGGCCTGGGAGACCCGACCTTGGTCCCAGGCTGGGCGGGCAGGTCCCCTTGTCCTGGAGCGAGCTCCTCCTGAGCCCAGGGCTTCGGGGTGTGAGCGGGGGTGGTCAGGAGGCCGCGGAGCCGGCCTGCAGCGGGCCCCTTCCCCTCCCCCACGCCCACTTACAACAAAAGGAATCCTCGGGAGCAGCTGTAGGGTGAGAACGCTTCTGAGTGCGGACCTGTAGCTCTCCCCGCCCCCGGTCTCAGGAAGGGACCGGGTCTTAACAACAAAGGGAAAGACTGGAGAGAGTTGAGGGAGCGCTTTTATTTGGGGTGTTTTAAGAAAGAATTCATTCTCTCACCCCCCCCCCCATTAGAGGCAGCTGAATCGGAGTTCTCTTCCACTTAATTACCCGATTAATGGGATTTTAGGTGATGTTCTCATTTGGGACGGTTTGGTCTGGAGACTTTCAGAGGAGGAACAGCGTCCTCGTTACGTAGGACATTGCAGATTTGACCTCCACCCGATATGGGAGAAAACCCCTATGGAGTGAAACGTAGTCCTGGTGGGTTTGCAGAAGATTGAAAATTAGGGGATTTGATGGTTGTGTGTGGGGGAGTGACTTGTGTCCTTCTGCCTGCCCCCTCGATAAATCAGAACAAAGGGCCGAGGCGAAAGGGACGACAGAGTGAGCTGGGGGCTCGGAAGCCCCGGGTGCGAGCGGAGCACGTTATAAATACTCGTCGCCTTGCACCCCCGCGCACACCCGAGTATCTCATCCGAGTTTGTGGGGGGAATGAGCCCCTTGCCCAGAGCTGGGTTTGGAACCGATAGAACGGTTTTCGGCCTGGTCCGCGGGGGCTCCGGGGACCCTACCCCGGCTCGTCCCAAGTCGTGGTTTCCGGGCTGGGGAGCGGAGGGCCCGGGGCTGGGAAAGGTCCCTCTTTGGGGCAAAGCGCACAATTTGTTGCCACCTTCCGAGGACCGAGACTCGGGGTTCGCGGCGGCCTCGCTGCGCACGTCCCCTGTCGCCCCCGGCGTGGCGCTCGGGACGCAGACCCGCGTCCACCAAAGCCCGAGACCTTTCTCTCAAAATAAAACTCAGCAGGCCATAAAGACTCCCGATTCCTGTGCAAAAGGCGCCGCAGATTTATGGCCCCCCGAATTCCCCACACTCTAATTATCCCTGTTTGGGGTTGACTTATGGGTGGTGACCAATAAAATCATTTTCCATTTTGGATTATTTTCCCCGACATGAAAAATGCAAGCTTCGCTCCTCTTACTCGCATGGGCGGATCTTTTTCCGCGCGGGAAGAAAAGAACCCCGGCCTCCGTCTGCCCGCTCTGCCCAGGGCGGAGCCGCCGCCTCGGGCTGGACGAACCGGACCTGCCGACCCCCTCCCGCGGCCCCTTGACTGCAATTTAGGGGAAAGTGTTTTTTTCATTCACCCGCCGTCCGAGGTGTTTCCAGGGACCCCCTCCTCCCCAGGAGCCCTGCCGGGTGCGGCGCGGGCTGCTCGGGGCTCCGAGCCCCACCCGAGGTTCGCGGCCCCCACCCAGGCCGGCGGCTGGTGGGACAGAAGCCGCAGAGGGTCCCTACGGTCCTGTCCCCACTGGTCACTCTTCGTCCGGCGCCCTTCCTGGTGGGGTCGAGGGACTCGTATGGGGGGGTCGCCTGCCCGACCCCTCGCCGCTGCCTGGCGGCCCCATCCCCCACCCTGCTCCCTTTGTTTCTCCGGACACCGAGTTGGAGGTGGCAGGAAAAAAAATAATTAGATGGAAATCAAAGATGCGACGGGGTGCGCTGTCGGCCTGGGCCGGCGCCTCATAAATCTTCGCGGCCCTGACAAAAGCTGCGTCCTCCAGTTCCTTGGGAATTTGGAAACATCGATCTCCTCGCCGCCCCCGAACACCGTTCTTCGGGAGCGAGACAGGAGAGTCCTTGGTGACCCCCACTTCTGGCCAGTGCAGGAAGCCCCCGGCCCAAGCCCGCAGTTAGTTAATTTTCAGATATTGTCGGAAGGGGAGGGGGCGGTCTGTGGAAAGTGACCCGGGGACCCAAACTACTCCATCCGAGGAAGGGCCGCAAACCTGCCCACCCCGCTCGTAACCCCAAATACAGATCTGGGTGCCGCTCCGCCCTACTCCACGCTGCCTGGGGAGGTGTGGTGGGTGGACGGGAGTGCTCAGGGGCGGATTAACCCTCGTTGGCGACTCCTTTGTGTGACCGGGCTGTGGTGGAGACGAGCTGAGGCCGGCCCGGGCGCGCAGGCTGCGGCGCAGACTCGGGCTGAGCCTCCAGGGCCCGGTGTCCGCGGTCTTTGGGGCCCACGTGCGATCCACCCGGGAGCTGCGCCCCGGCCGCACGGCGGAGAAAACTTGAAGGAAGCCTGGGCGCGTTTAGATTTAAAAACAACAACAAAAAGCCCGAATTAATCGGGTAAATGCTAACGGGCCCTTCCCAAGGCAGAGGAGAGGTTGGGGGTGGGGGGAGGATGCCTTTCCAGATGATGTCCCCTTGTCGTGGTGGTTGTTCCTGACCCTCCCTACTATTAAAAGCAATGTTGCCACGTTCAATTTTTGTCGCATGAGATATGGAGAGGGGAGCCCAGCATTTTGGAGTAATGGGATAAGCCTTCGAGGAGCAAATCCGAAAGGGCGGCTGGCGGCCCAGGTACGGCTTCTTTATAACCTGAATTTACAATGAAGGCGTCCTCCTTTATGGATATACTAGATTAGATTTCACAACTTAATTCACCGGAATGGCTCCGTTTAGGGGAGCTCCGGCTGATTTTATTACGCCGAGCCAAATTGGATGTTTGTGGTCTTTACGAAAAGCGATTGTGACATAAAATATATTATTTTTAAAGTAAAAATCCAGTGGTTCGACCCTGTCCCCTCCCCCCAGCCCCCCTCCTCACCCCCAACCCCCCGGTTTGGGAAATGCTGAGAATCGTTGCTGTGCGCTGGTCTCTGCCGGGGACACCGGGCCTCACGCGGGGCGGCCCGAGCTCAGGCCGCTCCTCCGGATCGTTCGAACGTGGAGATGCCCGGCGCAGGCTCCGGGGTCCCGGGGCTCCCCTGGGGCGAGAAGCCCCCGTCCGGCGCGGGGGCGGAGGAAGCGCCCACCCAGAGCCACCGCGCGCGGTCCCGGCCAGGCGCAGCCACAGCCGCGACCCCCGGGACGCCGCGCTCTTCAGCGATACTTGGTGCGAATCGAGGGCGCCCGCGGGTGGAACTTTCCAGGCCCGGCCCGGCCCGTCCTGCGGTTACTTCCAATCAAGGCCAGGCTCTGTTCTCCCGACGGCGGAGGCGCCCCCCGTTTTGGGGAGGTTTGTGAGGACGGACCTGGCCCCCGCGGAGCCGGGACGGCGGCCGGCTGGGAGGGGGAGGCCGCCGCGATGGCCCCGAGGGGCAGGGCCCGAGAGCCGGCCCGGTGCCCCGCCGGGAGGGCCCGCCGGGCGCTGCACGTGGCTCCCGCGGCCGCGGGGCGCGCCTCAAATTAAATCTTCGCAGCGCCTGACCTTGTTTTTTCCACGGGCTGGATAACGGCGGCAGCTGTTTTTTCCAGAATTCCCGCTGCTGGGGGAGGGGCGTTATTATTATTATTTTTGGTTGTCACAGCCTCCTGGAAAAATTCCCCGGCCTCGGAAAGTGAAACAATAGGCCGGCGGGTTTCTGGAGGAAGCGCCCCCTCCCCTGCTTTCTCCAGGGACGCCTCCGCCCTCAGGCTGCGGCGGGACCTCCCCGGCTCTTGGCCCAGCCACCTCCTCGGCCTTCGGAACCCCACGTCAGGCTCCCAAATCTGCCCCCGTTTGGGGGTCCTGCGAGCCACTTCTGCCTGGCCCCCCTCAGCCCCTGACCCCTGGTCACTCCTGGGACAGGTTGCAGCTCTCTGAACTGGGGAGAAGTTACTGGCTTGCAGCATCGGTGGGGCCTGGGGGGACAAGGTGGAGGCCTGGGGCACCCCACCCTTCCCAGGGCTCAGTCCAGTGAGCCCTCACCAGGGCCCTCTTTCAAGATCCCACTTCCCAAACCCATCCCAAGGAGCTGCTGTAGTACTGGGAAGCCATGTCCCCTCCTCCAAATACTACCCTTGTTCACTTTTGGGGACAGTGCTGGCCCAGAGGCAGTTAAAGATGGACAGGCCTGGGGCCCTGGGGGAGGGGGAGTACGGGGAGGACAGGGCCCGGGGAGGGACTCTGGCACAAGTGGTGTCTGCTTGGCTTTTGGTCCCCCTCTGGGCGGCCAGGCTGCTGGCCTCTGCGCACAGCCTTGTCCAGCACTGCTGCACCGGCTACACTCACTCCCACCCCCTCCTGCAGGGCTGCTCATGAGTTCAAGAGGGGAGCAGTTGTTGGGCCCACCTGTCTGGTCAAGGAAGTCGGGGAGCCCTGGCCACCAACCACAGACATGACCCTGGCTTTGGCTCACGTCATTCCTGCAGACTGGGTAGTGTGGAAACAGGAAAAGACTAGGGCCCTCCTGGCCCACTCCCCCAGTGGGGCCAGAAGCCCAGGAAAGTGGTTGTGTCCGGGAAGGGCCTCGGAAAGCCAGGCTGGCCGGCCAGTCTTGCAGTGTGTGGCTGGTCTGGGCCTCCTGGGTCTCGGCCCCCCATACTGCTTCTCTGTGACCCTGTCATAGAGGTACAGGGTGTGTATGAAGGGGTGGCCACCAGGAGCCGTCACACAGCTGAGAGTGGCCCCAAGTCTCCCTGCTTGGTCAGGAAGGGGAGGTGGACAGGTCTCAGCCCCACCCCTTCCTAGTCTAGCCAGAGAGGCCTCTCAACGTCCACTCATCCCCAGGACCCCCTGGCCCGTCCTCATCAGGAGGCAGCAGCGATGCTGGAGCCTCCAGGACCTGCCCTGCAGCGGCGGCTGGCCAGCCCCTCTTCCAGGCCCCTCATCCTCCCTAAGAACATGTTATCGCTTGTGTTCCACCAGGTATGTGGATGGGACACGTGGAGTCCCTGGCCTGCGTGGATGACAGGAATTGAACTTTAGTCTCCAGGCAATCAAGGCAGCAGGGACTATGTTTCATTAATGGTTGTTATGCAATAAAAAATGATAAAATGGCCCCTATTTGCGATTTTAAAATGCAGTTTGTTTTAATTTACGTTTCTAACTACTTCCGGAGTTTGATGGGGGACTGTTAGGGCATTGTTGAAGGGGGCTGGGGCCGCAGCCCCCTCCATTTGGAGGGTCCTGGAGTCACAGGAAATGCAGAGGAGGCTGGAGGAGCAGCCGTGGCCTTAGGCTGGCAGGAGACAATATTCTGGGCTGCCTTTGAAAAAACATGAAAAGTCGCTCTGTAGCCTGCCGTCTGTCCCAGGCCACTGCAGAGTGGGCCTGGAGAGGCATTCCTGAACAGACATCCATAAGCCTGCTGGACAGAACTGTTCCCAGGGACCCTGGGTCCTTGGGCACAGTGGCTCCCCTTCCCGCACCCCACAGGCAGCTGGGCAGGTCCCTCCCACCGTCAGCAGCCCTGCCTTGGGTCTGGCCCCAGAGGAAGCAGCCCCTTGCCCCTGGCCTTGTGATTCTTCCCTAGGTGGGGGTTGGATTCTTCTTTCTTCCAGCCTCTGGAGAGTCTAGTGTCCCCTCCTGGCTCTGTCTGCCTAGCCAGGGCACCATATTCGGTGCTGGGGCCTCTCCTGGTGTGTCTCCTGGGTTTTCTGCACGTGGTGTCACGCACACCCACTGTGCAGAGGTCACTCTTGGGATCCTTGGCAAGGAGGGGCACTCCCCTCTGCCCCCTCCCCAACCCACAGACCTCAAGGCATAGCAAGAACTGAGGATCGTGACAGCAACATGACACCCCCAGCTACTGAGCCCAAGCAACTGCAGCTAACATGTGGTCAGAGTGGGAAGCTTTCTGGGGGGTTTGAGCCCAGGGGCAGGGGTAGGGGGCTAGACTTTGCACACAAGAAGAGGGGGCAGAGTGTGTGAGGGACCAGAGCTGGGGACTGTTGGGTGGGAAGCCCTGAAGACCCTGAAACACACCCGGCCGTGCTGTCACAGGATCTGCAGCCACTGGCTTCTGTCATTTCAGACCCAGTGCTGGACTGTCCTTTAGTGTCCCCCAACCCCCTACAAGTGTTAGTAAGATACAACACAGCCCTGTGAGGACTGGACTGATGCAGGCTGTGGGGACAGCTCCTAAGTCCTCTTCAGGCCACCCCCAGCCTGTGGCCTTGGCCCTGTCTAAGGCCCTCCAGGATCCTGAGGATGGAGCCTGCACCTGCCACCCCTCCCCCCAAGGACCGTCCTGGGGCCTCTCCCTCCCTTCCTCTTTTATTCTGGGAGCTTCAGCTTGCCAAGTTAATTGGCAAACTTTCCCAGAAGTAAACTTGAAGGATGGAAATTAATAATTTTCCCAGTGTTGCACTCATTGCTAATCAGGCCAGCTGGGAGGAGGGGGCCTGGGTGCATCAGAGGACCCTTGAAAAGCCATTAGCAAGAACAAGACCTTCCAGGAGCGAGGGGTCCCCCACACAATCTACCAGCTGTGCAGCCCCGGTACCTGGGCACAGCAACATCAGGGGCGAGGGCACTTCTGAAGGATTCGAGCCACCCCAGCACCCACCCCCGTGTCCAGGCAACCAATTCCTCTCCTGCTGTGCCCTGGGCCTGACGGGGTCCTCTGGGTGCTTCCAGCTGGGATCTCTTACTGATCCAGGAAAGCCACTCACAAATGAGACAGGGAAAGGGGACAAGCCCTGGCTGAATGGTCCAGGCAGGGCAGGGACAGGACCCTTAGAGAAGGAGTCTGAAAGGAGAGCTGGGAGGAGGGCCTTGGGGGCCAGGGTGGGAGCAGGCCTGGCTGCTTTATCTCCTTTGGAGATAAGTGACTGGTCTTGTTGGTCCATCCAAGGCAGAGGGTGCGGTGTTAGTGACTTTGCCCCCAGGACTCCCCTGTCCATAAGGAGGTGCAGCCCCAGATCCCCAGTGCTCTAGAGCTCCGGCCTTGCTGGACTTTGTCGCATTGGGCCTTTGCTCAGGGCAGCTGGTGGGAAATGGGTGGATAATGGAGGCTCAGGCCGCCAGGCCTCTGCTCAGCTCTCTCTGCACCCTTGGGAGGGATGGCTGGGTCCCCACAGAACTTGGCCACGGTCAGATGCTTTGCCATCTCCTCGGCTGGGCCTTCAGAGATTCTCAGAGGCCCTCGGTGAAAATCCCAATGCCCAAGCCTCACTCTGGAGAGTCTGGCCCAGGAGGTGTGGATGTGACCACCAAGGATCCCAGATGGTTCTGACCCAGGGAGACCGGCCTGGGAGACCCGGACAGGGCAGCAGGGTCAGCCCTGGGAGGGAGGTGGGTCACTCCACACACGAAGTGTTCGTTGGACAGGAGGAGGGATGAATGAGTGAATGAATGGGGGGGGTTCTTAAGCACAAAGATGGTCTTGGCCCTTCTAGAGGCCACACTGCCTGTTGTCAGCAAAGCTGACCCCATGGGCTCCACCTGGAAATTTTCCCTGGAGGACCAGAGATCAGAGCACACCTGAAAGGAAACAGACGGGGTGGGGTGGGGTGGGGTGGGGTGGGGGTGGGGAGGAGGGAGGGAGGGGTGATGGGGCGGGGGAGGGAACAGGAGGGGAATGGCAAGCTGCTGCTTCCACAGTGACATGCGGTTGGGCCTGGGCTGCAGCCCACCCTTCCGATCCCGCCCACCCCAGGACCTCTGCATTAGTGAAATGTGACTAAAGGAACCAGGAATTGAGATGATTCCTGAGGGTGGGAGAGTAGGAGAAGGGATGGCCTCTGCACGGGGGCTCCCAGCTGACTGCCATGGCCCGGCAGGGCCTTGAGACCAACCTGGCAGCTGAGAGGCTGCCCCTGCTGCCGCGGCTCACGTGTGACTGCCTGTGACCTTCAATCACGCCCTGTCCACCCAAGCAGTGCTGACCCCTCCCGGGTCCTGGTGGGCTTGTGCTGGCCCAGAGCACCAGCCCTGGGCATCTTACGGAGACTGCCAAGCCACGCTGTCCCTCAGCCACAGGGACGCGGGGCAGGAAGTGAGAGGAAAGGAGAAAGCTGGCACGGGCCGCGTCTCTGCCCGGTGCATTTGCAGCAGTAGCACTCTGGGTTCCCACGGCTGCCCTGCCGGGAGGAACATGAAAGACAAAGCCGCAAAGCACAGAGAGGGTCAGTAATTTTCCCAAGGCCACACAGTAGGATTCCAACCAGGTCTATCTGAGAAGCCCACCTTTGTCCAACACACAGTATTTTACAGATTATAGTCATCATCCCAGCAGGGCACATGATGGATCCTTCCTCCTGCCTAGGACAGTACCTGTGGCCTTGAGCCAGACAGCTGACCCTGCTTCCTGGGCTAGGCAGGCTGGAGAGGGCAGCTTCTGAGGGCAAGGATTCACGCCTCGCCCTGGAGCTCTGTGGCCTGGATCAGGCTGGGTACCAGGACTGACTGTGCCTCTAGGATATCACCAGGAAAGAGCAGTTCTGGCAGCTTCCGTGTCCTGCAGAGCCGCCGGTTGCCCTGGGTAGATCCACATAGGCGATACTGGTCCGGTGTCCCTTCATAGCATTGGCTCAGGAATGTGCAGGCCTCAGTGCTGTCCTGTTCTCCCACCTCTGTCCTGAGTGACCGGTGGCCTCAGTGTACCGAGCATGGCCCCAGCCTCAGGAAATCTCTGGAGGAAGTTACTATGGACTTAGAGGCATTAGCAGATGCAATTGTCCCAGAGGGGCTCCCGGGTCTTGAGGACCCCCCGCAGGCACCACACGGATGTGGGGCAGGGAAGGCAGCAGGGAGCTGGCTCGAGTTGGGGTGACCTGCCTGTCCTCCCCCCAACCTCGGGTTTGGCTGAGTCCTGCTGATCCTGTCCACTGACGCCTCTTCTCCAGCTGAAGGTCAACATATCAGCCTTGTCCCTGTGTCTCACTGAGTCACTGCCCTGCCCCGTCCCCTCACCCCAGGCTTACCCTGCATCCCCATCCATCCCAGATCCACATGCAGTTAGAGAATCAATACAATCTGTGAACCAGTCCCAAACTCCTGGGTGTGCCTCTGTCCTCTGTCCTCCCTGGCCCATCCAGGCCCCGGGATGGCTGTTCCCACAGCACAGCACTAGGGGACATCCAGAAGGGTGGCGCTGGCCTGGCAGGGAGACCTGGAACCAGGTGGACAGCAGAAGGCTCCTCCCTTCCCCATCAGGGCAGATCCTAACAGGTGCCTGAGCTGGCCCACCTAGAGCCCTTGGATCTCTAGAGTTGGCAATGGACCCCAATCCTGGGGCTTGGAAATCTGCTCTTTGGTGATATTTTCACCAAAATGGAATTTGTTCCTACGCTTGTTTATTGATTTGAGTGAAGAGGCCAGGCGGGAGTGGCCAGCTGGGCTGGACAGGCTGGGGTGCTGTGCCCTGCCTCCCCCAAAGCTGACCCCATGGTGGCTTCTGGCTGGGTGGGGCCAATGGAGGCCCAAAGGTAGGAGGGATGGGAGGGGCGTGCACCCCCATGTACTCCTAGGCCCCTCTCCTGCAGGTTCCAGCGGCACCTTTCAGATCCACACTTTGCACCCACCTGACAGCCAAACCCTGCTGGGAAGCAGCAATCCAGCACACGGAGGACAGCGCGGAGACAGTGACATAACGGCTGTGTCAGAGCCCCCACACCGCACCAATAGGGCTGCCCTCTCCTCCGCCCACCACGCCCTGGGATCCCACCCTGCAAAGTCATTCCCTTCTCCCTCTCCCTTTCCAGGCGGTGCCAGCTGCAGAAAGAGGAACGAGGGCTGTTCCTACCCTGTGGGTACCCTGTGCCCCAGGGGGCCTCCCACGGGACCCTTCCCATCTGCCTTGAGCCTCATCCCAGGAGAAGGTGTGCCATCCCTGTTGGGGCACCTCCTGGGGCTGCCTCTGCAGACCACCCTCCCAGGAGCCCCGGCCGGACCCCCACAGCCCTTGGTTTGAGGGCCAGGCTGTGGGTGGATGCCCTCGAGGAGCTCCCGTCCCTCAGGCTGTGTTCCCGCCTGCATCCCACACTCACCTCCATCATGGGTTCTCTCTGCTCCTACCTGCTCAGGGGTGAAACAAAAGGCCCCTCAAGGAGCCCAGAGTCCCCAAAAGGGAGAGATCTGTGAGCAGACAGCTGCTACTGCACTTGGAAGGCCTGCCCTGCAGACCTGGGGCGGGGGACAGCACCGGGCAGGAGGCGATCGGAACCCCCCATGTGGCAGCTTTGGGAACCGTGTCCTTCCACCTCTCCAAGCCTCAGTTTCCTCCAGGTGGCTCGCAGTGTCACTTGTGTGATGCTCTTGCCTGAGATGCTTAACCCATCCTGAGTCACAAGGGAACAATCAGGGAAATCAGATCAAGGGCCATTGTGCAGACACCGCTCTGGACACTTAGAAAGGTCAATGTTAAAAAAAGTAAAAAGGGTGGGCTATCTGTTTTAAAGAAAGGAGGCTGACAAGATGCGACAACCAATCAAAATGGGAGACCCTCAATAGGCTGGGGGTGGGGTGGGGAACGGCCCTAAAGGATTATGGAGATGACTGGAATTTAGCACACGGGCAGCGTGGGGACCTGCTGGGGTTGTGCCAGCGTTGGGCTTCCTGGGTGCGATGGTGTCGGGAGGCCCCCAGAGCCATTGAACACGTGACCTCACCTGATACTCCCAACAGCGCTATGAGAAAAGTACTGCTATAATTATTCTCATTTCACAGATGAGAAATTTGAGGAGTCAGAAATTTCAACACTGTGCACAAGACCCCTACCCAGGCCTCCTGCTACAGGTCTCAGGCTCCTCAGACACATTCACATAGATGTGAGGACATTCCCAAGCATCAGAGCCTTCAGATGCTGGTGCCACCCACCCCGTCACAGCACATTCAGGACGGAGCAGAGGATGCCCCTGTTTGCCAAAGGCTTACCCTGGGCTGAGTATGGTGCTGGCATCACGGTGACACCAGCAATCGGAACCTCAGATGAGGAGGAAACAAGCTCTGAGTGTACCTGCCTTTCCCGAGATGAGCTGTGCATGACCTGCACCCCCGTCTCCAGAGCTCTGTGGGGTGGTGGCCCTGTGCCGCTGAGGACGGCGACCGTCCCCGGGGGGAAGGCCAATCAGCCTGCCCAGTGGGTGCCCCCCAGGGCTTTCTGAATTTTCACAATGTAGACTGCACAGCGGATGTCCTTGGCCACCTCTGCTCATTAGAGTCCTGGTGCCCCGCCGTGGACTGGGGGACTCTGTTCTCCTGCCCCTTGAGATCCCAATCAGCTGTAGAGGACCCCTCAGCCTCCCGCAGGCTCCAGGGAGGTCCGAGAGGTCCCACTCACTGTGGGTTTGACTTTCCTGCTTTTAATTTGCTTTTCAAATGCTGAGAGGAGAACTGGCACCAGCACAAAGATGATGGCTCCGTGGGGTGGTGGGCAGGGGCGGGGACCCTGGGGACAGGGGCTCTGGGTCCTGCCTCCAGGCCTGGCACATCCAGTCTCAGCTTTCCCAGAGGTCCAGGAGCCTCAGGCAGGAGTGCAGGGACAGCTCTGAAAACCTTCCCAGGGACTCTTCTCTGGGTGGGGGTGGGTCCTGCCCCCAGAGCTCACATCGCAGCCCCGATTCTGCATGGCACACCCGAGAACATGGCAATGCCTGGCCACGCTGGTCTCCCCTCCTTCCTCCCTTCACGTCCACTCCTGGGCACGCCCCACTCACAGCGTCAGGCCCTGGTCAGTCCCCCAAGCCAGCAGGCACCCCTTCATTGGTGTGTCTTTGGCAGTGGCAGGTGGACTTAGGACAAGAGCCGGTATTTCTCTGAATGATGGCTGGGCTGGAACCCGGGATTCTCAGACCTCCCCGACAAGAAGAGTCATGCGATGCTCGTTACAAAGTCAGATTTCAGCCCGTGCCCGCTGCTAGAAACTCTGAACAGGCTGCTCTGCAGCCAGGCTTATGGGGCACTGGTAAAGTCTAAGCCCACCACCAGGATCTGGGCCTTGGCTACCCCCATTGGGACTGCTAACACTGCGTCACCATCAGCCCAAAGAATCCGAGCATGGCCTGAGCCTGTGGGGGAGGGAGGAAGGCATACATGGCGTTGGACACAGCCTGACACCAGTGGGCACTGGCCTTTTGACTGTCCCCCACCCCATCCCCACAGCAGCTATACGTCCTATTTCTTAGTTGGCTGATGTGCTGCCCCGCCCACATGTCCCTCTCACCCGGAGCAGATATGCTGACGTGACAGGATGCTGGTGCTCCCTGGGCCCTGTGGGGCGGGTCCTCCCTGGCTGCAGCCAGGACCTGCCCTGCCCCTCCCCTGTATCCCAGGATGAACGGGGAGAGGAAGGAACGAACCAGCGGCCCACCCGCAGGTGCTGCTCCGCGCTGCGCTCCCAGAGCAGCCCCCCAGGGCAGGCCCCCAGGGAGGGGACCGCCCCACACTTGAGAGTGCTCCTGACCCCTGCCAAGGAGGACTTGGGAGCGCTGTGACCGACCCTGGCCGCCAGGGTGAGAGGAGCGACACGTGGGTGGCTCAGGGGGCAGCCTCCAGGTCTCAGGAGCCCCCCAAGCTTGTTGAGCTTATAAACCATCTGGAGACAAGAAACGGGGGCCCAGAGAGCAGGGACAACCTGCCCGAGGCCACACAGCCAGCAGGAGGTGCAGGAGAGCGTGAACACCAGTTCCTCAGCCCCTGCAAAGCAGGTGCTTCCTGGGGATGGCGGGGCCCAGTGAGCCCGAGGATGGCCTCCATTCCCAGTTCTGGGCCTAAGTGAGAAGCAGCTGGTGTGTTAGTGCTGGGGACAGAGCCAAGTGGCCTCAGACACCCTGGCCCCAGGCCTGCGTGGGCGTGGGAGGAGGCCACCGCCCAGCCGCACCTGTCCCGCCCCGGGCCCTGGGGTGGGGTTTCCCATCTGCGCTGGAGTCCTGTCAGATTTCTCACTTCACCTGGGGCAGGGGTGCGGGGCAGATGGGCCCCCCGCCAGCCGTGAGTCACCACCCAGCCTGCCTGACAAGCGGGCTGGGAGCATCCTCGCTGGGCCTGGGCCAGCTCCTTCCGGGGGGAGGCGGGGAAGCTGTCTTGAGCTTCAGGGCAGCAGCTCCCCCCTGGCATGACACCCTCCTTCTTCCTCCAACCAGGCGAGTGGGTGGAGGGCCGGCGGGCTCCTGCATGCTGGGAAAGGTGGGGGCGGGGCAGGGGCGCTTCCCAAACCTCAGTCAGCCCTGACCACCCCAGACCCCTGGACTACTACTTACTCAACAGTCTCCTGACAATCAACTATGTTAGAGTAAAAAAAATAGTCTTCTGTAATTTCACGGCTTCTTTTTACCTGATCTTGTCCAAAGTGTTAATGTCTGTAAAATTGGTGGCTTGGTGTGTTGGTTTTGTTATTTCTAATACGCACTAAAATAAATCATACATGTTTCAAAGTTTGTTAGGGCCACCTGCAAGGTCGCCAGGCATGCCTGGCCGGGGAAGGCCAACCTCTCCTTTGGAAACTGTGGAGCTCAAAGATGGTCTGTGGCTGGGATAATCTGGGAAGGGGCTCTTTCAAGGGGCAGCCCCAGAGCAGGGAGGCAGGGGTCTTAAGTAGAGTCCAGAGCCCTCTGCCCCACCTCGGACAGGCCCAGACCCCCAGAAGCAGCCTCGCCAGGCAGCCTGGGGTCCCATGCCCTGGAGATGTGTGTAGCACAGGAGGACCGTGAGGAGCGGACTCCCCTCCAGCCCCACACCCGCCCACGCCTCCCCTGGGATCACCCGTCACCTTCATCTCCAACCCCCTCCCCCCACTCCAAGTGCCTCCTCCCCAGTGCAGGGTGAGGCGGTAGACCTGGGGCGACCTTGGACCAGCCCCTTTCTCTCTCTGTGCCTCAGTTTGCTCCTTCCAGGCTGCCTTCCAGCTGCAAAGAACTTGTCTTTAAACTCCCCTGGGCTTCCAGCAATCCTCAGGATCCCAGCGGGAGAACCCAGCATGGCTGTGGCAACCATTCTTCTACTGGGCTCTACAATGAAGGGAGACACACACGCTGGGGCCCTCCTACCCTCGCCCAGGTCCAGAGCCAGATGTCCATAAGGAAAGGGTTACTGCAAGAGCCAGCCCGTGGCTCACTTGGGAGAGTGTGGTGCTGACAACACCAAGGCCACTGGTTCGGATCCCTATATAGGGATGGCCGGTTAGCTCACTTGGGAGAGCGTGGTGCTGACAACACCAAGTCAAGGGTTAAGATCCCCTTACTGGTCATCTTTTAAAAAAAAAAAAAAAAAGGAAAGGGTTACTGCAGCCCTGCAGGGAAATGCAGAGGGTGGCCCTGCTGCAGAGAAACCCTCACAGCCACCCACCCCCTCCATCTGCCAAGTGGACAGGGCCGAGCCTGGCCAGCGTGCTCAGGCATCGGGGGAACACAGGACGCCCTTTGTCTGTCCTCTGCTTCTCCACCTCTGACCCCAACCCCTTCTCCCCGTGGGGCTGTGAGTTCAGCGCTCGCCCCGCCCTGCCCCTGCCCTGGGGACCTGAGGGTAATTTAGCAGCAGAAGATGAACTGGGGCAAAGTGCTGTGACTCACCCGGGCTAGGTGAAGGGTGGGCTAGGATCTGCCCAACTATTAAATAAACAAGGAGGCCGATCTGCAACCATCTTTTTCCCAGAGCGCGGCCGTGGAGAGCAGAGGCTGACATTTGCTGAGCGCTTACTACACACCAGTAAGCCTGGGCCTTACCTGCCTCCACGCTCATACCTCCTGAGAGGTAGATGCTGCTCTGTCCCTGTTTGACAGAGGGGGAAACTGAGGCACAGAGGAATGGAGCCATCTGCTCAGGCCCTGCAGCTGGGGATGGACAGAGCTGAGACTCAGAGAGGCAGCCTGGCCGGGACCCTCCAGGTCGCCCTGGCCGCTCAGAACTCCCCCCACCCCGCCTGCCTACAGAGCATCTCAGCTGCTCGGGGTCTGATGGCTGGGCTGTATCCTGGACACGTGGCCTTTAAGGCCATGTCATCCACCTGCAGCAGCTTCCTGAGCACAGATTCCCCTTTGGGCCGGGAGATTAAAATATGGGTTGAAAAAAGAGGGGGAGTTTGATGGTTCCTCAAAAAGGTGAACACAGACTCAGCAATGCCACTCCTGTGTTTGTATACCCAACAGAACTGAAGACAGGGTCTCAGACAGACACCGGGACGCCAGTGTTCACAGCCGTGTTACGACAGCCCAAAGGTGGGAGAAACCCAAGGGTCCACCCACAGAAGGATGGATAAACAGTGTGGTCCCCCACACGGTGGTATATGACTCAGCCTCAGAAAGGAAGGACATTCTGACACGTGCTGCAGCATGGCCGTACCTTGAGGACACAATGCCAAGTGAAAGAATCCAGGCAAAAATGGACAAGTACCGTATGAGTCCACTTCTGTGAAATATCTAGAACAGGCAAATTCATGGAGACAGAAAGTAGATTAGAGGTTACCGGGGACTGAAGGGAGGAAGGGGAGCGGGGGAGTTCTTGCTTAATGAGGACAGAGTTTCTGTTTGGAAGGATGAAATTTCTGGAACTAAATAGAGCTGGTGGTTGTGCAACATTGCGAATGTCGTTAATGCCACCAAACTGCACACTTAAAAATGGTTCAATGGCTAATTTTATGTTGTATATATTTTACTACAATGAAAAAAAGATTTAAAAGAAAAAAGGAAGGGGGTCTGTGAGAGATGTAGGGGGGCTGCCTGGGGACCCCCTTCCCAACCCCCTCCAAGGGTCAGGGTCCTGAGCTCCCTTCCCTGGCTGCTCCCCTGAAAGGCAGGCCAAGCTTCATCAGGACTTAAAAAGCAATTCTGTCCACTTTGCTTCTTATCCAAAGACTGGGTGGGGAAGAAGGTGAGACCATCTGCGCAAATAAAGTTTGGGGAAAATCTGTGGGTTTCTCACAGTGGAGCCTGCTTGTGCCCCATTGCCAGCCATGTGGCATTGGGTAACCCTGACCCTTTTGGGCTGCAGAGTCTGTGCGAGGAATAGCAATGTCTACATGCAGACAGGAGACACAGGCGCCCGGCCGCCCCCTGCCTCGTGGCTGTCCCCCTGCCGGGCACTGCGGTGGCTGGGCTTTCAACATCTGCCCTCACGAGGCATCCGCTGGTGCTTTTCGGGTCTGATTCCACAGCAGACCTCATCTGAGTTGGCTGTGCTGCCTGGGGGCAGGCTGCTTAACATCTCTGAACCCCATCGAAGGATGTCAAGATGAGATCATTCTGGATTAGGGTGGGCCCGAAATCCAGCAACACACATCGTTAAAGAGGGCTTTGTGAAGACAGAGGCAGAGGCTGGAGTGACTCTGCCAACGAACGCTGAGGTCTGCCAAGCAGCCGCCAGGGGCCGGAATAGGCGGGAGCAGGTTCTCTCTCAGTCTCCAGAAGGACCCAGCTCTGCCAACACCTCGATTTTTGGCTCCTGCCTCTAGAAATTTGAGAGAATAAATGTCTGCTGTTTTAAGCCACCGAGTTTGTGGTCGTGTGTTATGGCAGCGTTATTAGCACTGGTACCGCATGACCGCAGCACAGACACAAAAACTCGTGCTGCCACTGAGGGATGGGTGGGCAGGTGCTGGGGCATCCACGGGACTCACCAAGCAGGTGGCTCAGGGGCCAGAAAGGGGAGGGTGGACACGTACTCATAACTCAGACAACGTACACTCTGAGGCCTGAGATGTGGCTTCCCCCCCAGCAGGTGGCCATGCCACCCGTCCTACTGTGCAGAGGTAACGGGCACCAGGTGCACCCACGCAACCTCACTGACAGGCTCCTTCCTTCTGGTGTACCTCAAGACACCGTGAGGTGCTGGGCCATCCCAAGCCACCACCAAAGGTTGAGGGTGGCCATATTTGCAGCCCACGCAGGTGGCCCGTGGTCAGGCTCTTTCCTGACTCAGACACACCATTTGCCCACAAGACCAAGATCAAGGGCTGCCACGGGGCCTCTGGGCTCCCGGAGAAAGGGCCTGGTGTCCAGCTACGCCAGCCCTCACTGGGTGGCTCTACTCTTCCTCCCCTGGTGGCCAGGGCCGGGCTGCTGGGCTCCCTTGTGAGGACCTGTAATCAATCCAACTGGCCTTGGTGTGCAGGGTGCCAGCACGGACCCGAGCGCTGCATGCCCCAGCCTGCCAGCACTGGGCCTGGCGTGTCCGGGTCCTCCGTGAGCTTTTGTTTGCTCGTTGGCTAAACGTGGGGACATCCTTAGCTAATCTGAATGTTGCAGGAATCACTCAAGTAAAATTTACCAAAAATGCCCGATGGGCTGGCAGGTTAGCTCACTTGGGAGAGCATGGTGCTGGTAACACCAAGGTCATGAGTTCGAATCCCCGAACCGGCCAGCTATCAAAAGAAAAAAAACAATAGCAACCACAAAACTCCTGGTGGCTTTGAAGGCTGCCTTGCTGTTACTTTAGTGGACATGCAGATGTTTCCGGCAGAGGTGAAGACCCCCCATGGCCACCGTCTTGAGAAAGAGAACACGGGGACTCCCTGGGTTGTCAGACCCTGGACAGACCTCAGTGTGGTCCCAGCTCCCTGGCTGACCCCCTCAGGCCTGGGCTGGCTATGACACGAGGGGCTGCCTGTTCCTACTCGGCCCCTCAGAGTGGAGTGGGGGTCGCAAAGAGAGGGGAGCCCCCTCTCTCAACCCCAACAGGAAACAGGCCCAGCAGCAGCCTGGCCTCAGCCTGGGCCTGAGCACCCGGGTTCGTGCGCTGGGCTGCCCGGCCCTGGGGTGTGGAACCGATTTATTCGGTAGCTTTGCCACTGATTAGTTGCAGGTGAGCGGGTGGCACATGGTTCGTGTTGTAACAATATTTTGGGACAATTAGATTGAAACCACATTGTTGACGGCCCTGCTGGCAGCTGGCCTGGGTGCTGCACCCTGCCTGCCCCACCCCTCCTGGGGCCCAGGGGCGGCAAGGCAGGGGGCGGGGAGGGGCTCTCCTGCTGGAGGGGGGCGGGCCCCCCCGGGCCCCCCCATCCTGACCCACGCCAGGCTCCGGACTCTCCCGCTGGCCTCCCACTGACCTCAGCCTCCAGTTGTTCCACAAAACAGCTGCTGCGAGATTTCCCAGGGCAGGTGGGGAGGGGGCAGCCTCGGGGCCCAGAGCAGGACTTGGGGGCTGGATGTCCTCCCCCCTCCAACAGTGTCTCAGCGTGTCCCTGACTCTACCCCTGAGGAGGAGCCCACCAAGCCCCCGCTAACAGACAACGCTCTCTCCTTCCCCGCATCCGCCAGGAAAGATGGCCTGAGCCCAGCGATTCCAGGAGAGAGGGACAGCCAAGGCCTGGTGTTCTGGGCACAGCTCAACTGCTGGGTGGGGGTCCCCTCTCCTGCACACTGTTCCTGTCCCCCTCAGTACCACGCCCCAGGCAGAGTGGCCTGGATGCCAGACATCCCTGTCACTGCTGGGAAGCCACACTTCCTGCTCACCCCCTTGGGAGATGTTGAGGGCTCAGGGTCTGTTTGTCCTACAGGGGAGGGGTCCTCTGGGGCCAGGCCCAGGCTCAGAAAGAAATGTGCCAGTGGAGGGGATAGTTGACAAGGCCTGAGCACAAGGGGGGCAGAGTGGGACCCAAGACCTGCCCCCAGCCCCCAAGGAACAGCCAGCAACACCCCAATCCAGGGCAGCAATGCCAGCAGCTGCGGGTGGGGCTTCAAACCCAGGCATTACACAGCCCACTTTGAGCCTGGGGACTTATGTGGGATGGGGGTAGTGTGCAGGCATGGCGCTGCCCAGGGCAACGGTGGCTCAGACCCCCTCCCTGCCCTTCTTGAGATGCTGAGGTTACACTGTCAGCGACTGCCCTGGCCCAGTGCATTCTGTGACAACCCCCGGGATGAGGCGGGGTGGGGGTCAGACTCGGTGTGGGAGGACCCCAGTGCTGGGGCTCCTGGCACAGCTGGCTCCTCTTTTCAGCCCCCCATGCCCTCAGACAATGGGCCTCTGAGAGCAAACCCTCCCCAGCCTGCCGAAGCTCCTCGCTGCCTGCCAGCCATCTTCAGGACCCCTGAGGATGCCCGCCATGGGATAGGGCATGGGGCGCCCCCTCCAGCACACCTGGGGAACTGTGGTAAGTGGAGAATTTGCTTTTTGCAACAAGATTCTAGTGTTTATTGGGTTTCCAATTTGATTCTAATAGTACTTAGCAGTTATGATGTTTCTAATGCTTTCTGAGCACTTGGGGCAATTTTTCCAAGGAGGATTTTCCTGGAGTTCTGCTCACTGTCCCCCACGTCAGCCCTGGCTGCTCCTTTCCCTTCTGCTCCAGCTGGGGCAGACTTTTCATATCCAAGTAACTCCTGCCACGTGACACAGGCTGGTCTCACCAGCTAGGCAGGAGAACACGGGTCCAGGGCTGAATCCTCAGTGCAGGACATGGGGGGCCGGGAGATGGGGAGTGGTCTGTGGGCTCCCCAGCCCTCTTCAAGTCCCAGCTCCATCCTGGGAGGCCCAGCTGGCACTGGGACACAAGGCTTGGGCCATGGAGGCCACCGGCTCTCTGGGCCTCTCTGCTCCCGTGCTCACCTCTCAGAGAGGAAGGACAGTGACAAGGGCACTGCTGAGTCTCTGTGTTGACTTTATCCTGAGCCCCCATGCTGACCCCAGTAGAGGTGAGGGGCGAGCAAACAGAGGGCCAGGGGACCGCCTCTGACCATGTCCCGCTCCGCTACTGTCCTGGCCAGGGGCTTCTCAGAGCCTCTCTCCCTGAGGCTCTCCACCCCACTTCTGGAAGGTACAGGAGGAAGTGGCTGGTGGCTGAGTGCCCTTTGCCAGCCCACCACATGCTCAGCGGCCCAGAGATATAGACCCTCTTCAAACCCTTTTCCAGGTGAGGCTCCTGAGGCCCATGTCAGCCCCCCGGATTCCAATCTAGGCCTAAACCCCCTCAACATGGCTTTGTGCAGGGCTGGCAAGTGGGGATGTGGGGTTGTCATGGCTACCCTGTCCTTTGTCCCAAGTCCCAACCCACTGCTAGAGGTCTTGGCCTGGTCCATCGGGAGCTGTTCAGGGACAGGCAGGTGCTATGTCCCAGAGCCCCACCCAGGACACAAGGGGTGCTCAGGAGCACTGACAAAGTGCACAACGTGGCCTGGGTCCCCCGAGTCCTGCTAGGGAGTCCTGTGAGCTGAGTGCTGGCTCACTGGTCCAGGGTGAGGGGCCAGGCCTGGCCAGACCTCCCCGTCTCTGGGCCTCAAATTTCCCCTTGGCAGGTGGGTCTCTGGGGCCCTCTGCTGCTCCAGGGCCGGGGGCAGGGCCTCTGCCTCCCTGACTACACCCCTACTGGCCCACCCTCTGAAGCCATACCAGGCTGGGCAGGGGCAGTGGGCAGGCCCTGAGGACCAGCCACCACTACTTCCTAGCTCCTACCTGGAGCACCAGGGGCAGGGGTTGCAGTTCATTCTGCATCTCACAGCCTGGCCCAGCTGCAAGGGGGTCCCCGGGAGCCAAGCCCCTGGGGCCTGGGTACTCTGGACTGTGGCCAGTGGGCTTGTGTGGGCATGGGAGCATGGAGACAGGGAAGAGCCTGCCCCGGGAGGTTTCAGGAAGAGGGTGACCGGGATGCTGGGGCCAGAGGCTTTGTGTGGAATGAAAGGGCTGAAGGCACCTGGTTTCTTCTTTTTTTTAAAAAAAAGATGACCGGTAAAGGGATCTTAACCCTTGGCTTGGTGTTGTCAGCACCACACTCAACCATTGAGCCAACCGGCCATCCCTATATAGGATCCGAACCCGTTGCCTTGGAGTTATCAGCACCACACTCTCCCGAGTGAGCCATGGGCCGCCCTCACCTGGTTTCTTCTGATCCAGAAATGAGGCCTAGCAGACAGTGTGCTCCATCACCAGCCCCTCCCCTGGCCCAGCTGTCAATTACAGTGCTTCCTCCTATCAGGGGTGGGGACATGGCCCAGAATGGCCAATCAGAGGCCAACCCAGGCCATACTTGGGTCACATGGCTGGATCTGAGCACGTGACTGAGCTGAGCCAATCAGCCTTCCTGGCAGTGGGACTCAGCCCAGCAGAGGGCACCCGTGGTCCTTCTCTGGGCTCCATGAGCACATGGCATTAGGGATTGGGTTGGGGTCCACTCCCCACCGTGGACAGCCAGGACACCTCAGAGGGGCCGTGGCAGGAGCCGGTCCAGAGCCCTGACCCCCTCCAGCTTCCTTTTCTGCATAAGAGGGTTGTTGGCTTTCTGGGGGCTGTACCCAGAGAGACCTCCGCCCCAGCATGGGCAAAGAGAGGGTGTGAGCACAGCCCCTGGTGACAGGTGTTGGCCACAACCACTGGAGGACGTTGCCTAGAGCTGCCGTTCTCAGTGGCCCTCAGACCTCGCCTGCGCACGCGCTGGAGTGCAGGTTGGGGCCCCCGGTGCTTGCAGGGCTGAGAAGCCCTGGGTCGGAGATGATGGAACCCCTCGAAGCCGAAGAACGCAAGAGCCTCCGAGGAGCCGGCAAGGAAGGTTCTTTCAGGAATGGGCTTGGGGACTCCAGGGTCCACACAATGCTGCCTAGAAAACGTGTATTTCTGTAAAAACAAATGAAATGCAGGAGTGGGGAAATAGAAATATAATTGAGGCATTAGAGGAATTAATAGTTCTGAGAAGTGGGGGCTGGAGCCCCTCACTGCCCTGGCTGGATGGGGTCCTGGTGGGGGTGGGGAGCTGCATTAGCAGCGCGGGGTCAACGGTCATAGTGGGGGTGCCCTGTGTGAAGCCACTCAGCCTCCCTGTGCCTCAGTGTCCTTCCCTGTGAATAGACCTGATGGTCGCACTTACCAGCGGACTGGCCTGTGGGATGCAGCAAAAGATTGACTGTGCCCAGGCCTCCTCCTGAATGTGCATGGACAGCCCCAGGCTGAGAAGGAAGGTGCCCTAAAGTCTAACCTAAATCCTCCCTGCTGTCCTCTGTCCTTGCCCTGCTTCGTCCTGAAGGCCTCTTCTCTGATAGGAAGGTGGCATCTAAATGCCCTTTCAGTCGCAGTAGCTGTGGGTCTCCCTGGGCCTGGGCCCACCTTGGGGTGGGAGGGGACGGTGAGTATGGGCCAGGGGTGGGGCATAAGCGGGGTGGGGAGGCACTGGCTGGCCTTGCTGCTCAATCTGGCCCCACTCGCTGCCTCTCTCCTCGCATTTCCCCCCACCCCCCGCGTACATCGCACCTAGCACCCGCAGCATGTCCTGAGCAGGCTCTGCTCCCAGGCACCACCTCAGTGCAGGAGTTGCGGACATTTGGGTTGTTTGGGTAACACCATGAAAACAGAGAACATCTTGTACCCGCAAGAAGAGCCCCAGCTCAGATGGGCTTGTCTTCTCCTCTGTGCATTGGCCACACCTGAGGCCTGGACCCAGCCATCCTTGTGATCTGAGATGTCACAGAGCTCGTTCCGCACACCAGCACACACGGATAAAGTTAGTGTATGGGGGGGCTGTAAATGTGGCTTTTCAACATGAGAGTCTCTCAGGTGAGGACCAGTGGGGGGCACAGGTGTGAGAAGTGTGTGAGACACAGGAGAGGGTGTGGTGAGGAGCGATGGGGCAGGAGGGTCTCCGGGAGGGGGCGGGCACCACGGGAGGCTGGCCATGGGGAGAGGTGCAGTGGGGGGGGGGGCACGGGGCAAGGTCCATGGGGGCCCTGGGAGGGCCAGGTGCCCACCCCCATCAACACAGGGCTGAGCCAGTCCCACATTAGTTACTTTGACACCCTTTGGAAGCATCAGATATCAGATTATTTCCAAGAGGTCTATGATGACTGGCTTTGCTGGTGTCCTTCCCACACCTTTGTCTGCCTGCTGAGGTCCAGGCTGGCAGGACGGCTCAGGCAGCCTCCCAAGGGGGCTCCTCTTGTCTCCTTTCCTGCCACATTAGCTTACAGTCCATTGTTCATAACTTAGGCACGTAGTCACCGTGGCTACAGGGGCTGCTGGGAAATGCAACCATGTACCTGGGAGGAAGGGGAACAGATCTGAGGGCCCCTGAGCCCTGGTAGAACAGGTGGCTTGGGCTCGCTGGTCAGGTGAGACCACTCGGTCCCCAGCTGAGTAGCCTCGCCCGCATCGAGCTCCCTCCCCTCCGGGCCACAGCCCCCCGCATGGGGGCTCATCTCGGGGTGGGTGAATGTGGCTTAGTTTTGTAAATCCCAGGCCTTTCGATCTGGGGGAGCCCCGTGAGTGAGAAACAGGCAAAGCTGCTTCGGGCACTGCCTGAGTAGCATCCCCCACCCCAATGCCCAGAGAGGCATTGAGGTCCCAGGTGGACAGAGATGTCGATGTCCGTCTCTACACAGCTTTCCATGAAGCCTCGGAAGACAAGCAGCGTGGCCAGGGAGGAGGAGACGGGGTGTGGGAGCCTGGGCGTGGGCTCGGGCCCTTTAGAAGCTCTTTGAAATAAGCATAAGTGGAGAGTTTGAGCCATCGTGACTGGGGTGTGAAAGGGAACCGTGAGGGAACCCAGCAACCATAGAAAGGGAAGTGCAGGGCCGGCCCGTGGCTTACTCAGGAGAGTGCGGTGCTGATAACACCAAGGCCACAGGTTCGGATCCCTATATAGGGATGGCCGGTTAGCTCACGGGGTGAATGTGGTGCTGACAACACCAAGTCAGGGGTTAGGATCCCCTTACCGGTCATCTTTTTAAAAAATAAATAAATAAAAATAAAAATAAAATAAAAAAAAAAAGAAAGGGAAGTGCAGCGCACGTGTTTGAAATTTCCGTGTGATAAAAACAGCACTGTTAACAAAAGTCGAGAGATCACACACTCATTGGGGGAATGCGATTTAAAACCACTATGAGACTCGGCCACACACCTTCCGTGTGACTAAGATTAAAAAGGCAGACAGTGTCAGGTCCTGGCGAGGACGTGGGGGAACCAGAGCTCTCAAGCACGGCTGGCGGGAATGTCAACAGTGCGGCCACCTTGGAAAACAGTTTGGCAACATTACAAAAAATGAAACATATACCTGCCACGTGACCCAGCCGTCCCACTCGTAGGTATTTACTGAGAGGACTGAGAACATACACTCACATAAAGCCCTTCTCCCAAACGTTCATAACCGTTTTATGCATAAGTAGCCCCAAACTGGAGACAACCCAATTGTCCAACAACAGGTGAGTGACACAGAGGCAGTCGGTGCAGACCACGGAATACTGCCCGGCATCAAAGAGGCTAGAACCACTGTACGCAAGACAGCATGTATGAATCCCAGAATCGTTGTGATAAGCCAAAGCAGCCAGTATGTTCTGCATCAATCCGTTTATTTGAAGTTCTATTTTATTTTACTTATTTTTTTGGCAGCTGGCTGGCTACAGGGATCTGAATTCCTGACCTTGGTGTTACAAGGCTGTGCTCCAACCAACTGAGCTAACCAGCCAGCCCATAGAATGTATCTCAATAAAGCTGATTAAAATAAAAACCCAATAAGATTCTATTTGCCACCTATCAGATGACAAAGGTCAGGATGATTGGTAACATCCAGCTTTGCCAAAGATGCAGGGAAACAGATTCTCATCCTCGGGTGGTAATGGAGTCTGGATGTGTTGTCCTCCCAGAACTCATGTAGAAATCTGATCGTCAATGTGGCAGTGTTGGAGGGGTAGTGAGTTCTCACTCTACTCGTTCCCAGGAGAGCTGTACTTTAAAAGACCCTGGCACCTCCCCTCTCTCTCTCTTGCTTCCTCTTGCCATGTGATCTGCTTGCACCCGCTGGCTGCCTGTCACTTTCCACTGTGAGTAGAAGCAGCCTGAGGCCTGCAACAGATGCAGCTGTCCCAGAATCGTAAGCCAAATAAACCTCTGTTCTTTATACATTACCCAGTCTTAGGTATTTCTGTTATAGCAACACAAAACGGACTGATACAGGCAGGGAGGGATGTGCGTATCGGATGTGTATGTTTGCTGGGCAATTTGGTGATATCGAGCAAAATTTGAAATATTCAAACCTTTTACCCTGGTAATTTGTCTTCTCAGAATTTTATCTTCCAGATATACTTGCATAAGGGCATAAAGATACATGAACAGAGATATCCTTTGCAGTGAAATTTGTCATGTTGAAAAATTAGAAGCAACCTAAATGTCCAACAGGAAGACTCAGGCTAAATATGCATAAACTGACCAACTGTCCCAGAGTGCCTGGGAAACCCCTTAATCCCCCCAAACCCAGGATGGTCGGTTGCTCTAAACACACTGTGAGGGCCAACCCCATGGCTCACTCAGGAGAGTGCGGCGCTGGGAGCGCAGCAGTGCTCCCACCGCGGGTTCGGATCCTATATAGTGATGGCCGGTGCTCTCACTGGCTGAGCACGGTGCGGACGACACCAAGCCAAGGGTTGTGATCCCCTTACTGGTCACAAAAAAAAGACAAAAAAATTTTTAAAATAATAAAATAAAATAAAATAAACACACTGTGATGCACACAGGCAAAGGAATAGTACAAAGTCACGAAAAATAGCATGCAGATCTGTCGGTGCCACTATGGAAGATCTCCAACTGATACTAACTAAAACAAAAGAAACACCTAGTTGCCAGTGGCAGGTATAGGATTAGGTTTTTTTAAGACTACATGTATAATAAATGCCCCCATTTGCGTGGAGAATGTCTGGGAGGGCGGTCGGGAGCAGTTTGCAGACGCTGTCTCTGGAGACTGGGATGTGGGGGAGAGGCCAACTTTTGCTTCATATCCATTGTGCCGTTGGAGTCATTTACTTTGTGTGTGTATGGATTTTATAATTAAAAAAATATTTTCTAAAGGAAGAGTGACCTTGATCTGCAGTCAGAGGCAGGTGGGTGGGGCCTCTGAATTACAGCCACAATAAGGTAAGCTGGGGCGGAGGCAGGCGTCTCCAAGGCCAAAGCCTTCAGCAGGGGAGGAGGACCAGGAGGGGAGGGGCGTCCCAAGGTCAAAGTCAAGGTCTGGGAGACCTTAACCCTGGGGCGGCCTTCTTACTTCTTCCCCTGGAGGTGGACCTCTCTTGCTGCGGGCAGCCCCCAGACCCTGGTCTCTAAGCAAATTGACTGGCGGGGCCCTGAGCCTGGCTAATTCCTGTGTTTTAATGAGTAGGAAGATGAGGTTTTATTCATCACTGGGGCTTTAAAAATTGCAGTAAAGTGGCCCACTTTATAAAGAAAAAATCAATAGCAAAAAGAAAACAGGAATATGTAAATGGACGGAGTGACAAAAAGCAGGCCAATTACCCCCCAAAATGAGACATAGTTATGGCTCCATTAACTCAATTATATTTTCAAAAGGATTTCTTACGAGGCCCCCACCCCACCCGCACATGCCTGTAATTTTTACATCAACTTCAAGCCATTAAGTTGCATTAAATTATTTTGTGGGAGAGAGAGGGGTGTTTGGGAAGAGAGAGCTGCAGGCAGCCCTGTCCGGCTGCACTGGGGGACTGGGGTCAGGTGTGGGCAGGCAGTGGGGACTCCAGTGGGCAAGTCCCAGGGGCAGGCTCCAGCTTTTCAGTCCTTAAAGATAATGAGCCCTAGATGTGGCTGGACCAGAGACCGGCCAGGGCAGCAAGCCACTCTGGGCTCAGTTCCTGCAGTCCCAAGTCCCCTAGGCCCCACCCCTGCATTTTTATCCCCAGATGGTCACTGCTGTACCCTCCCCCCGAAAGGTGGGCCCTGCAGAGATGCCAAATCCACACGTGAGAACTTATCCTTGCTGGCTTTGTGAGTCTTTTCTGTCTCATTAGAGTTAGAAAACTTAATTTTTTTGGAGAAATGGAATAATAAAGTTATATTTAACAAAACACCAAGACTGGGGACTAAGCGTGTATATATTTGATGCCTGTTCTTCATATAGCACTCAGCAGGTAGAGACCCCTGAAAACCAAAGATCCTGAAGGACGCTGGGTGTGACTTTGTTCAACCGCCATTGGTTTGCTCGGACACGCTGCCAAGGCCCTGAAATCCCAGAGTCTACGCACAGTTCCCAGCTGGTTTTTATGGATGTGCCTGGCCCTGAGGCCTGGGGGCTGTAACCTGCTTTCTCGTGTCAGGCGGCCCCCAGGGAGCTGATGCCTGCCCTACATAAGTCTGTGCCTGGCCGCATGGGACCAAGCATGTCTTGCCATGGATTTCAAGTGGCGCTGAGGATGAGGAGGCTGGGACATGGGGGAGAGGAGGGGGACACCTTCAGACAGAATGCCCAGGGTCACTGGGCCAGGGTCTCCAGCCAGGAATATAAACCAGCCAGTGGTGGAGAAATGAGGGCAGAGATTGGGCTGAGCAGTGGGGTTGGGAGTGTCCCAAGGCACAAGCCAGAGCTGCTCCAGGAACTCAGGCTGGGAAGCCAGAGCCAGTGCAGTGAAGGGTTAAACCACGGAACAGAAGAAACCAATCTTCCCCCTCTGCCTTGTTGGGGGCCTCACACCCAGGCAGCAAGAAGAGAGGGGTAGACCTGAGCAGGGTGCACAGACTGGTCCTACGAGGCCCCTTTCAGGGTCCCAAGGGTCTCCCCCATTGGCCAGAGGCTGTGGGGGGAGCAGAACTGAGGGAGGAGGGGGAAGATGCCCTCTGACCTGCACCTGCAGGGATGATGGCATTGAGGGGCCACTTTAGCCCCCTGTAACCCTTGTCACCCCCACAAGCACCCCAAGCTTGCCGAGCTGACACAGCTGCAAGATAAGCCCCGTTTGAGAGCCCGGGGGAGGGGAGCGACGGGGTGGTGGAAAACACCGTGTGCATGTGCGTGTACGTGTGTGTGGGCGTGTGCATGCGTGTGCATGTGTGTGTGCACACAAGAGACAAGGACGCACCCCCAGATCCCATGGCCTGCCTGCCAGGCCTTCAGGAGCCTCCTGGGCCCCAACGGCGGGCTCCCAGGTGGAGGCTGAGGCTGCTTGGAAGGATCATCACCCCCAGTGAAGGTGTGGTCATGGGGCTCTGGCAACACCAGGGAGAAGCCGGGCAGGAGAGTAGGGGGCACGTGGCTGGGCCCATGGGGGGCGACCCCAGGAGAGGGAGCGGGGAGGAGCTCTGGGGACTGGCTTCCCCGGGGCTGTGCTCACAGATGGGTGGCTGGGAAGTATCTCTGCCCACCTGCAGGGCGGGGAGGACTTGGTCAGGGCCCAGGCCAGCTGGATGTCGTCATCTGGGAGGGTGGGTGTGACCAGCCGGCATGTGGGCAGTGTCCCTCCTAGGCCCCCGCTGCCCAGCTCTGCTCAGCAGGCAGCCGCCTGGCCTCCCTGTCTGCTCCGCCCTGCCTCCTCCTCTGGGTCTCTCTCTCCTATCTCTCTCTCTGGATATACGTCCGTCTCTCCACCTCTGTCTCTCTCACTCCAATCTCCTTCCATCTCCCTGCACCCCCTTCCCCACCCTGCCTGGCACAGCTGCCCAGAGGTGCCCACACTTGCTGACAGTCTCCTGTGGAGGCCTCTGCTCCGGCCGCCCGCTCCTTACCGGTGGATGCTCTCCCTGGCCTTCGTGGTCTCCTTGCATGGTTCCCCCCACAGCCTCTGCCACGGAGCACGTGGGCTCCAAGGCCCACTCCTCCTCCTGTCTGCCGGCCCGCAAACTTGGCCACCTCGTTCCTGGAGGACAGGGATCTTTGCATCCTTCTCAGTCTCTTCCCCATATGGTGTCTCCTCCCTGATCCCTGACCCGCAGGAGACTGCTGGCTTGTTTGGGACAAGACCATCCCTTTTATTTCTTTTGGCTTCTCCCACCACAAAGGACAGTACCTGGCACCCCAGACAAAGGGCGAGATCTGGTGACCCTGCGCCTTGGGGCTGTGGCAGCTGTGGCCAGATGGGTGGCCCACAGCTGGGGGAACACTGGTGGCTCAGGAACTGATCAGTGGTGACAGGGACATAGAAAAGCTCAGCAGGGCCAGGCCAGGCTCTTGGGAGGAGATCTCCTGAGGCCCCTGGCTGGTGACTGCTGGGACCCATCCCCCACCCGAGGACTGGATGTCATGATGTGGCTCCTGCAGGCTGTGGCCATAACACAGTGCCCAGGGCCTAGGCAGGGTGACCAGGCAGAGACGAAGTCCCAGGCCCAGCTTGGCTGTCCAGCAGCAGGCCACTGGGCACCTACCCAGCCCACCAGCCTCCCTTGCCTTGGTCATAAACCAGGCTGATTGAGTGCAGTTGCCACACGGTGGGGTCGGGTGAGCAGCGAGTGAGTGGGAGGCCAGAGGTGCCCCTTCCACTACCCGAGGAGTGGGCAGGAGGCCTCCTGCCTTCTCCTCCAGTGGGCAGCCACAGGGGCCCTGTCTGGGGTTTCTAGGCCACCCCAGTGCAGGGGATTGTAGGGGTGGGATCAGCTTGGAGGGGGGCAGTTCCTGGCCACTAGGCTGCAGCCTGCCACTCGTCCCCAGGGGCTGGCAGGGCTGAGCGCAGGGCTCTGCAAGGTGAGGGGGGTGCCCTTGAAGGCTCAGCCACCCTACACTGAGGTCTGGGAGCCAAGGTCACCGCCAGCCCAGGCGCTGCACAGGAAGACGGGAGGGGTGATGGGGAGGTTATGGTGGGAAGGGAGGAGGGCAGAGGACGGAAATAAAAAGAGATTACATTTTTAAAAGGTACTCAGGCTGTCTGCTGACTCCGTCACTGGTCTCCATCCATTTTATGGCCTGACCGGCTCAGCAGCTGGGCCTCGTCCCTCAGGGGTGTGCGGGGGGCGGGGGTGGGAGCCAAGCCCCCCCAGGCCGCCTGGTCAATGCAACACCTCGCCCCCCACATGGCTTCCCCCTGGGCTGCCCCGACTGCAGGAGCCTAGCTCCGCAGGGCGGGGGCGCTCCGTGCAGGTGGGACCCCGAGGGTGCAGGGGAGGCTGGCCCTGGCGCGCGGTGGCCATCGCGGCCCATCTATCCCCCTGACAGGTCAATTTTCTCCCATGTTTTACAGGAGCTTTCAGGGCAGGAAATGTGACAGGGCCGCTGATTTATCTGCTCACCTGGTCTTTGTTCACCAGCCATGCTCCGGCCCCCCCCCGCCACGGGACTGGAGGACGTCTCCCCCAAGGGGATCCCTGCCCTCAGCTCCGGGGACTGGCATTGAGTGTGCCCGAGCCCAGGCTGCCCTCTGTGAGATGGGGCCAGTGTCCCATCGAAGGAGCCGCCACCATGGGTTTTCCGCGAAGGGCTGGCCGGCAGGAGTTTGAGTTTCTTGACAGTGGGGCGCTGTCACCTGGTGCGGTGGCGATCTGGGGGCAAGCGCAGCCGGGAGGGCAGTGTCTCTCAGCAACGGCTCAGAGGGATGCGGCAGGATGAGGGAGGGAGACCCCGTACCCTCCTCCCGGGGTGTTCCTTCCACAGTAGGACTTTTCTTTCTCATACTCGCAGTTCTCCCCCGTTTCACACCTGCGGGCCTGGGGGGACCGTCTCACCCCAGCTCCTCTAGAGGAGGGAGCGGTGAAGGCCGGTAGCAACCACCACCCCCAACCACCTGCTGAAGTGATGAAAATCTTTCCTGTACAATCGACAAGCTCTGATCTTTTGTAAAGTGATATAGAGAAAAAAATTGTGTTTAATAAACTTGTAGCAGACATTGCACGAGAAAACAGCTCAGCTTCACAGGGTCCCTGGCGCTGCCACCCTTGCCTCTGCCAGGTGCGATCCCAACCCCTTTCAAACAGAATTCTGGGACCTGGTGCTGTGGGGTTCTCCTGTGCATCCCCCACCTGCATGGCAGGGTTTTGTCATGTGCTTGGTGATATCCGAAGTGACGCTACTGCTGCCAAACAGGCAAGACACCCCAAGCCCCAGCTCCATCTCCACTGATGCCTGGGGCTCCCCCTGAAGAAGCTGCTACCTGGTGCTCAGGGCTCCAAGAAGAGGATGGGTCCTGTCCCTGACCGCCTGGGCTCCCCTTCAGGTGGGCAGATGCAAACCCGGCATACTGGGAGGCTGGATTGGGGTGCATTGCCTGCCAGGAGACCCCAGTCTTGAGCACGGGGCTCTGCCCTGGAGACTGGCAGGGGCCATGCATGATTCTTGGCCGAGGGACCCCCACAGCCAAGTGGGGTCTGCCGCCAGCGGGGAGGCCCAGAAGCCCCAGCACCCAGCCCTGAAGGAACCTCTTGAGGCCCAGCAGGTGCCTCTACCTTCCCTCCCCCAGCCTGAGGCCCCTCTTCTCCCAGCTGTTCTACCAGCCCCTGAGCCATTTCTCACATTTTTAACAAATGTCTTTACCAAGAAACAGGGGCTTCATTGGTGGCGGTCAGTGCCATTGCAGGGGGCCCGGACTAGGAGGGTCCTGTGGTTTAATGCTACCCTGAAATTCCTGATAACATTGTCTCTGAGCTTGTCTTTTGTGAGGTCCGGTGGGACCGTGGATGGAGCACGCCCGTGTGCAGAGCTGCTGCATGCAGTGGACATGTCTGCCGGTCCTCGAGGACACTTTTGCACAGAGTGTCTGCAGTGCTCAGTGAGCACAGGACCTGGTGGATCCGTGGTGCCTCCCAAGGTCGGCGGGGCCCAGGGAGTGCAGGGTAAGAGCGTCCTGTGGGAGGCGTGGGTGGCTGCCAACCCTGCAGGCCACAGTTTCCATTAGAACCAGAATCGCTTCAATCGTGGAGAGGAAGCGATGGCTTCTCAGGAACACGAGCGACCAAGGAGCTCTCTCTCCCCTGGGTCAGCCGGCCGCTTCTGCTCAGGAGGACGACCTAGAGGGAAAGGGGAAAGCGGGCAGCCGCTCCTTCCCTTCCCGCACCAGCAACAGGAGGCGGCGGGCCTGGGCGGCGTGTACGTGCGCAGAGAAGTGACACAAGCAGGCAAGCGGTGCTGTGCGGCGTCCGTGCTGTTTTGGTGGTAACGAAACCACGGGCACGTCCCGGCTGCAAAATGTGAACCGTGTGACTTCAGTGATTCCACCTGTATTTGCGCGTCAGGCTGGCACTGCTCAGCACGAAGTGAACAGCAAAAGGCAGCCAGTAATCTAAATTTAAAATTTTTATTTACATTAGAACGACATCAAATAGCAAATAAAAACCACCATGGCAAGTGTGGAAGAAAGGTAGAAGCTCTACACCTTAGGACTGTTCTTACACCTTAGGCGTCTTTCCTGCCATCTGAACAAGGGCCCCCAATTCTCATTTTGCACTGGGCCCCGCTGATTTTGTGGCGAGGCCTGCAGATAGCAGAGTGGACTTGCTCTTCCGCATGGGCTTGGGGTCACAGTGACAGGAAAGCCAGGCCTGGGTACTCTTGGGACTCTCCTGGTGGAGAGACTTTCCCATACACGGCCTTGAACACTGGTGAGTTCAGTTCCATCAGCTGAGAAACGGAGGTGACCTTGTGGCTAAGCCCCTAGGGAGGCGCTCACCTCGCAAGGGTCCGTTTCAAGACCCCTGTTGGGGCTGGGGGCCCCCAGGAAGGGTTGTGGGTGGCTTCCTGAGGCTGTGTTCTTCCCCAGGAGCTGGGGGATGGGATGGGCGTGGGGACCGCCATCACCACTCAGGATATGTGTCTGTGCGGGGCGTGGGAAAGGAAAAAAACCCAGCAGAGGGCTGGGGATGCGACTGCAAGGCATGACAAAGGGCATGCAGTGGCCACTCACACTTTTGAAGCCTCTCCCTGCCAGTGCCTGGCTGACAGTCCCCTGTGTCCTGCCCTCTTTCCCCTGGCCACATCCCAGCATCCAAGGGCGGGCAGCCTGGGGGCCTGTACATGGGCGGGTGGGCCGTCGGGGCCGTCCTCTGGGGCTGGTGTCCAACTCTCAGATTCCGCTGTCTGCACTAGCCATCCCCACCCTCCGTTTGGTCCCTGGGACCTCAGCCTGTCCTCGGGCCGAGGCGAGCCCGCTGCCCACTGCCAGGTCAGGTGCAGGTAGTGTGTGAGACCCTTCTCTCTGGGGGCTGCTGGGAGAGGGGAGATAGACTGAGGAGCCTGGGACTGGGAATTCAAGTCTGATTGACCCTCATCATCAGCCCCGGATACTGGGGGCCCTGGCTGTGCCTTGGGTGCCCGGAGTTTGGGGCATAGCACCCCTCTAGCCTGGAATTTCATTAAATCTCCTGCTTTATCTGGAAACTTCACCCATGTGTTGCATCCTGTCCTGTAACATGTCTGTGTTTATTTGGGCACCAATAACGGCAATGACCATAACACTAGCTGGGGGCAGTCCAGGGCGCTTTCATGACACCTGACGAGGAAGGTACAGTGACTGCCGCCTCCACTCCCAGGAGACAGAAGGCCTGTGACCTCCCAGGGTCCCAGTAAAAGGCCAGTCTTTCACCAGCAACGTCTGATGACCACGAAAAAGAGGTGTTAGAGCCCATGGTGGCCACTTTAGGGGAGGGAGGTCCTCGTTGTGTAAGTGCCATCTGTGTGCCAGGCTCTTTGTGGGAGGGAGGGGTGGCTAGCGCTGTATGTCAGCGGAGGAGACAGAGGCTCCAGGAAGACACTGGCCCGTGGCTGGCTGGAGGGAGGGGAGAGGTGAGGAAGCTGAGCCCAGGGCCTCGTCCAGTCTGGAGCCCGCTGCCCTCACGCCAGGGTCACACAGTCTGCCTTTGTTCATTTGGGGCGACAGATCCCACAGTAGCTGGCCATTCTTACCTGTCAAAGGTGAATTCTATTCCTGGCCACGTGACGGGGCCTAAGGATTAGATAAGAGTCTGGGGTGTACCCAGAGGGCCTGGCCAGTGCTGGCACACAGTGACTCTCCCTGGCCTGGGGTGGCCTAGAACTGGCTTCTCTTGGATCCCCCTGCCCTTGGCCCCTGCAGCCTTTGCTTGCTGCCTGGGAGCCCCAGCTCCACGAAGGCTGCCCTCCCCCCAGGGCCCAGCTCCAGCCCTCTGCCGGGGGAGCGGCGGGGCCTGTGTCCCTGAGGGAGCCTGTCCCGCAGCCCCCACCTGCTCTCCCTGTCTCCATCAGTCCTCGGCTGTCACCAGCTTTAATTACCCAGGCTCCATCTGCCTGGGCCCTGCACAGCTGGGGAGGCTCTTGGGAGCACGGCCCCAGCCTGGGCATGCCACATTCCTGCATACCTCCCTGGGGCCGCTGTCCTGCCTGGGGGGGCTGCAGCTGCTGGATGGGGGAACCTGGACACAGCCCAACTGTGCCCCAGGACGCCCAGCTGTGCCCCCCTCATGGCCCTGTCCCCCAGCCTAGCCAAGAGAAGTCAGGGATTTGTCACTCAGGCCCCTGGGCCTCCTGGGTGAGCTCTTGTGGTTTTGACAGCAGGGAAGGCTGGAGAGACTTCCACAGATGGGAACCAGCAGAGGATCTGCCAAGGATTCTCGGGGTCAGGGTCATCAGCCCAGGAGTCCCCACGCAAGGCAGGACCATCTGACCTTCCAGTCACCCCAGCCCTGTGGGTCGCAACCTTCCCTGGGGCCTGGGCAGGGCCCACAGGCCTCCTGGTGTCCAGACAAGCTCCGTTTGGGGTGCACCTTTCGAGGGAGACAGGCGACACTCTGCTCCTTGAGCTGCCGCCCGGGGAGGGGCCAGTCCTGGTGAGGTCTCCCCCATTGTGGGGCCTGGGTAGACCAGCTGCCGAATAGGCAGCTCCAGCTGAAGGGGCTGTGGGGAGCAGATGGGAACCCCGGGCCCCTCCCCAGCCCAGGCTTCCTGGGAAGGCCCCAGTGCCTTGGCTGCCACTGCTGCCCTATCCCTTCTGCGGCATGAAATTACGGTTCCCTCTCACTCTTGGGGCCAGAGCCTTTGGGTTGTCTCACACTGGCGAGCTTGGGGAGGACATCTGCTGCCAGGACACCCTCAACCCCCATGATGCAGGCTGAGGTGACCCAGGTCCTTGGGTAGAGGGGTCTGTGCCCCTCAGCAGCCTGCCTGGGCAGAGGGTCCCTGCTCCTGTGTGTGCTGGAGTCTCAGCCCCAGCCTTGCCCCACACTGCCAAGCTGAGGCTGCGTGACTTAGGGAGGGCCGAGGCCTGGAGCTGGTGACCTGAGCTGCACAGCCTGCTGGGTGACGAGGCCTCAGGGTCAAGTGATGCTGGGTTTCAGTGCCAGCTCTTGATCTGCTGGGAGTGTCTAGAGAAGGAAATGAGACGGAGAGTGTGATCAGAAATGGCCGTTCTGGGGCCGAGCCCGTGGCGCACTTGGTAGAGTGCTGCACTGGGAGCGCGGCGACGCTCCCGCCGCGGGTTCGGATCCTATATAGGAATGACCGGTGCACTCACTGGCTGAGTGCCGGTCATGAAAAAATGACAAAAAAAAAAAAAAAAAAGAAATGGCCGTTCTGTTCTGTGCCCCCACAGATCTGCCTCCAGCCCCGCACAGGAACGGTGACCAAGTGCGAATGTCCCAGGGACCCACGCAGGAGAGTCAGATCGAGTGGGGTCTGCAGGGGGCTCACGGCACCTGGGGTCTGCGCGCTCACGGCTGCTGTGAGTGTCTCCCTGTGTCTGGACGGGCAACTCTATACCTATCTGTCCAGGCAGCTCTCCCCTCATGTCTGGAATTTCTAGAAAAGGGGAAAGATGTAGAAGAAAGCAGGCTTTCAGTCTTGTTGAATTCTCAGCCACCTCCACTCATCACAAGACGATAAGGAAAGATCCAGGGATGTTTCCTCCTGGTGGCCAAGATTATAACCTGCAGCTTCTGTCTGAGCTGGGGACATCGACATGGTCACACTGTCCGTCCAGCTCTGCCCTCCCTGATGCTGCTGCCAGGATGGGGATGAGTCTGCACCCCCAGCTCCCGTGGGCCCTGCCCTGGGGACCACACACCTGCTGCTAGACACCACATTGCCATCACCCACCACTGGTTGGGCTGGGCAAGGGCTCCCAACTCTGAGACCAGGAAAGCGGGGTGCCCCAGGTGGGGACTACCTGCCCCCTCTCTCAGAGGTCTGCAGAGGGTTGGCTCATGAGGCCCCCAAAGCTTTGCACATGGGCCAGCCTGGAGTTGGATCTGGAGAGGTTCATTATGTCCTCTTTTCTTTAAAGCAGCCTATAGCGGCCCCCACCGCCAGTCCCACAGAGCATGGTGCCAGACTTGATGCAGCCGGAAGACTCAGGGATGTCCCATCCTCAGCTCAGAGCAGGGGTCAGATGCAAGTGGCCTAGAGGTACAGTGAGCTTTGGAGTCACAATGACCTACAACCTGTGTCCACGCGTGAGCCCCATACTTAGGAGTCATGTGGACTTGAGCACTTTACTTTATCTCTCCGAGACTCAGTTTCCTGATCTGTAAAATGGAGAGGGTAACAGTTATGGATTGCCACTGGCTGCCTCTATCAGGAACCCAACAACAGCACCTTACACACCAGAGGTTTGCCACTCTCGGTGGTGGGTGGGTGGCCGGGGCTGGGACAGTGACTTCCTCTCACCAGGACCTCCATCCTCCGTTGCGAGTTTCATTTATCCTTCAGCAAACACTACAGAGCTTTCGTTTCGGTGGGAGGAGCAGACAGCAAGCACATGGTGCAGTAAGCAGTAGTAAGTCAGGGCACATTGAAGGCGGCGAATGCTACAGGAAGACCTTGGGTTGCCATCTTCAGTAGGATGGGCAGAGGGGCCTCATGGGGAGGTAGGGGTGTGCAGAGGCATGAGGGGTGGGAAGACTTAGCCCAGGAATACCTGGGGATGTGCTCCAGGCAGAGGGACAGCCAGTGCAAAGGCCTGGGAGGGATCTACCAGCAGGAGTGTGGCTGGAGTGGAGCAAGTGAGGGGGAAGTCCCTGCAGAGGACTTGGAGGGGTGACAGGACAGACTGGGCAGAGTTTCTGTGAAGACCTGGGCCGAGGGAGCAGAGGTTGAGGTGATTTGGCCCTCTGGCTGCTGAGCAGTGCACAGACTACAGAGGCCACTAAGGAGAATATTGCAGCAATCCAATCCAGGAGAGAGGTGGTGATAACCCAGATGGGGTTGGGGATGCAGAAGGTGGTGAGAGATGTCAGAATCATGGGTATCTGCACAGACTCAGCAGGATTTCCTGGCAGATTGGATGAGGGGTGTGACTGAAAGGGAGAAGTCAAGGATGGTTCTATAGTGGCTGCAGGAGCTCCAGCCATCACAGCTGCATTCCAGGCAGCAGGAAGGAAGGAGGGAAAGTAAAAGGATGATTGAAGAGCCTTTCCTGAAGTCCGTCCGACCCTTCTGCTTGCATTGGTCAGCTCTTAGTCACACGACCATGCCTGGCTGCAAGAGGGGACCAGAAGGTAATCTCTTAGCTGGGTACGGTGCCCTTGATGATGACAGAGAGATGCCACTGGTAGGGGAAAACTGAGCATGGACAGTGGTCAGGCAGCCACTCCGGGCTGCGGGAGGACACCAGAGGTGAAGCCTGAGGAGCCAACTCCCAGTGGGCACTGGACTTACAGTGGGTGCTGACAACCTGCCCCAAGGGCAAACCAGATGCGCACATCTGTAGAGAGGGCCAGATGGGGCATCACACAGAAGGAAGGGAGAGAGTCGGGGAGTGGGGCCGTGGGCTTTTCTCGAAAGCTGCGTAGGCTGCAGGGAGGCTGGGGTGGATGTTCTGAATGTTGGGCCGATGGGCAGCTCCTGTCACAGGGACTTTTGGTACAACGGGCATTTTTACCATGAGGAACTGGGGCCGAGGGAGGGGACGTGCCTTGCCCACGATCCCACCGTCATCAAATGCCAGCATCAGACAGAGGCAATGTCATTTCCACACTTGTTCTCAAAAAAGAATGAGCGAGGTTTTTGTTTGTTTGTTTTTGAGGGGCTTTCACTTCTGCTCTCCAGCAGGCTGAGAGCAAATGGTCATGGTCTTTTGCTCCCCTGGGCTGAACAGGGCATGGGGGAGGTAGGTGGGAACCTCAGCGCCTCCAAGGGTCCACCTAGCCCAGCTCTGTCCTACCCGGCCGTCCACGAGGACCATGCAGGAGGCCCGGAGCAATGGGTTCAGGCCCCGAGTGGTCTCACAGACTCAGAACCCCCTGGCAGATTTGGTTTTGATCACTTTTTTCCCTCCTGCTCCCCAGGATGTGAGCTCCAGGAGACTCTGTGCTGCTCCAGCCGGCCTTAGGCTGGTTCTCGGTGCACACTTGCGGCCTGGGGTACGGGCTCAGTCCCCTGAGCTTCAGTCTTCTGGGAATGCTCGCCCCTCCTTGGTTGCTCAGCCTGGAGCAGGCCCTGAGCTGCAGGTTATGCCAACAAGACCAGGGACACCCGGGTCTTAGTAGATCCAGAGACAAGGCTGGAACAGGAGGTGCTGGTGACTCAGGGGGAGGTGGGGGGGAGCCCAGAACCCTGCTTGCCTGCACCTGCTGTAGAGCAAGGGAGTGAGATGGGTCTACGGGGCTGAAGGGCTGAGAGAAGGTGCCTTTGCATAGCAGTGGCCACACTCCCAGAGCTTGGGAGTTCGACAGGGACCCCCTCCATCCACGTGACCACTGCCCCCTGGGGCGGGCAGGTGCTGCCGGGAAGGGCAGAGGGTAGAAGAAGCAGGGAAAGGTGAGGTGCAGGCCTGCATCTCCCCAAGCACAGGACCAAGCCCGGGCTCCTGGAGCAGGGTGGCTGCCCAGTGGGGCAGTGTAAGGAAAAATGACACAAACGGTCAGGCTCCCTCAGCTGTTCAGAATCTTGCTGAGCATGACCTAGCCTGTTTAATGTAAACATGTTAACTGCGCACGTGCACCCAGGTGTTCCTTGGCTATTGTCTGATGTAATTGTGCATTTGCACCCAGGTGTTCTTTGGTTGTCTGACTCGGACTCTGGCATCCCTGGGTTATCTGACTTAAGTGTAAAGGACAAATGGCTCTGATCCACAGTGCCCCTGGGGATGCTCCCAGGAGGTCACCAGGGAGCTGTCTCCACTGCTGGATCTGCTGTAAGCTGCTGCTGCTGAGGGGACTGGGGGCTGTGCTCGTGTCTCAATAAAGCATATCAACTACCCATGGCTCCCAGGATCTTTCCAATTACCTAGCTCGTGACCTGCATATGAGGGGTCTGTGACCCAGTCTGCACAATGGGTTTGAAGGGTCTGTGAGCCCTAGCCCGGCAGGCGGGCAGGAAGGGACCACGGCAGGAACCGAGAGAGGCGGGCAAGGGGACCCTGGTGGGCTTCTCACCGTCTCCATATGTGGGCACTATGGGAATCAGGCCAGAGTTCTCCCTCAATGGTCTTCCATGGAGCAAATCCCTGTGGTTCTCCAGGGCAAGGGCTGCAGATTACATGGGTGTTGTGAACATGGCCCCTGTGAGTGCGTGGCTGGCCTGGGCATTGGGGGGTGGCTGGGGGTGGTGAGGGGCAGTGGAGCCGAGGTGGGGTGCAGGGGGAAGGAAAGGTGGGGCAGCTGAGAAGTGCATAAGGGGACCTGCTGGCCGTGGAGGAGGCCAGGCTGCGGCAGGTGCGTGTGAGAGGCTGGCGTGCGGACTCAGAGGAGTGCACGTGCACACGGGCAGCAGCCTGACCTGCGCGTGTGAGCTTCCTGGGGCTACCGAGACAAAGTCCCACAGACCAGGTGGCTCAATGCAACAGGACCTGTCTTACAGTTTGGGAGCGGGAAGGGCATGTGGTCTGGGCCTCTCCCCTGGGCTCTGGAGGTCGCTGGCAGTCCTTGGCGTCCCTTGGCTCATAGAAGCACCCCCCAGTCTCTGCCTTCATCTTCATGGCGTTCTCCCTGTGTGTGTCTCTGTGACCAAATCTCCCCTTTTTTCAAGGACACCAGTCACGTTGGAGTAGGGCCCACCCACTCCAGTATGACCTCATCTTAACTAAGTTCACCTACAGGGATTCTATTTCCAAGTAAGTTCACGTCCTGAGGTCCTGGAGGTTAGGACTTCAAATGAATCTGGGGGAGACAACTCAGCCCTTCCCTGCAGTGGGGGGAGGTGAACTGGAGGCTCCTCAACAGCGGCTGGTCCCTGGGAAGTCATGGGCCCTCATGTCTGGGTCATTGGGATGTGGGTGTGGGTGTCCTGGGGCACTGTGGTGCCAGGGAGGCCGCACAGATGGCCATTTCAGAATTCCTTGTGGAAAATACCCCTTGGCCCTCCCCATGCCCACCAGACATCCCGGAGCAGCCTCCCCAGCAAGAATTCTGGGGATGGAAGGGGCAGGGCACCTGGGCCAGGTGATGGTTGGGAGGAGATGTGGGTGCCCCTATCCAGCACCCTGTTCTTACTCCCTGCCTTCCAGGAAAGGGCAGAGTGGGCTGGGCAGGCTTTCCTGAGCTCCCTGCTGGGATCCCACAGTTGCGTGGGGAGGGAGGCCCAACTCCCACCCTTGGCCCAGCTGGGTGCAGGACTCTCCTGGGGCTGGGTTTTAGTGGGTGTCTCTCTGCCTGCTGCACAGGGCCCTGGGTGGGGTTGAGGCCGGTCTGGTCTCTGGTGTAGGATGGGTCGAGGCCTGCCTCCTGGGGTTCTGCCCTTCTCAGTCTCCCTGGACCCCAAGCATGGGTGTTGGGCGCTGGAGGACTGGGCAGTGGGTCTGTGTGAAGGTTGGACCACAGCCAGTGGTTTTTCCAACTAAGGGTCTCACGGCTGCCCAGGCTCCAGTGGAAGGTGTCTGGAGGCAGGGGGTGACCAGCCAAAAAAGCATTAGAAGCCCCCTGCAGAGACTTCACTGGCCCCCATGGTTCTTCCAGGCCCACTCAGCCCAGGTGCCCACTACTGTCAGAATGGGCACCTCTCGGGCACCCGGCCTGCTCAGCACATCCTGGGCCTCCAACCCGGAGAACCCCCCAGCCCTCCCCGAAGAAGTGAGCCACCAGGGGCATGTAGCTGCTTTCAGTGCTCCAGCCAAGGGGGCTCCGGAAGCACTGCCCACCTGCCCCGCCTCGGCCCCAGCCCTGCTCTCCTGCACCTGGGTGGCTCCCTGGACATCTCTGCCTGGGATTGAGGGGGGGCCTGAAAGAGGAGGAGACCAGACCTGCCTCCACTCCTGGCTGCACTGGGGGCAGCCTAGGCTTCTCGACCCCCTCCCGGAAGGGACCAATGAAATAAGCCAAGCAAGGGCACTTTGAAAAACACCCAGGGCTGGTGGAAAGGAAAAGAGCCGAGCCCTTTCTTCTCTTCTCACACCTCGTTAAGGCTGGGCAGCCCCTGCCCCGCCTCTACCCGGAAAACCAAGGCCAGGGCCAAGGTGGGGGCAGGGGCTTGCAGCCCAGGCTCCCTGCCGAGCCTGTCCTTCCCCAGTTCCCGGGCTGACCGCCGTTGGGGAGGGTGTCATGGGTCTCCCGCATGTGCTGTGATGGCCCCCGGCCAGCTGTGGCTCTGAGAAGGCCGCAGACGCTAAATTAGATCCATTCCTGTCTGCTGGACCTGTTGTCAGTTTTATGGCTCTGGGGTTATAAAAACAGGGGAGGAGAGCACTGGGAGGGGTGGACGGGAGGCCACCCTGCTCTCCCCTCCCTGTGACACAGAAGGCTTGAAAGGGGGAGAATCTGACAAGGGAGGGGGAAGGGGACTCTGAGTCTCCGACAGTTCAGCACCTGAGCTGGAGTGAACTTTTAACCCCTGCCTGCCCTGCTGGGGGTGATGAAAACCCAGGCCCCCGGAGCTCCCTGACGCCCACCAGCCGATGCTTGTAGCTGAGGGGCCTCACGGCCGCCGGCCATGCCTGCAGCCCAGCACTGGAGACACTGATGGAAAAGTGGAGGATGGCCCCGTCATGAGCTCCCGGGCAGGGAGGCGCCGCCCTCATGTGGGCCCCCACATGCAGCCTCACAGCCAGCCACAGGGGGTTACGCTCCTGAACCCCAAGGACTGATGTCACAGGCTTCCGCTGTCTAGGTAAGCTCGGCGGGGCCGGCTCCACGGCTGGCTCTCTTGGAGCCCAGGCCAGCAGCCCCAGGCAGGCTCCTGTGAAGCAGGCTGTAGCTCTGCGTGGATTTAACCACAGGCTGGGTCCCTGTTTTTCTTTGATGGAGAAGCAGGATCCTTGCCCTGGAGGAGCAGGCAGGCCTCAGCAGGCCTGAGACCGAGGGTCGGAGACCGAGGCTCCCAGAGACCTGCCCGAAGTCCAGCACCCAGAGCCAGGACCCTCCCCAGTCCCCTTTTTCCCCAGATAGTGCCCGCGGCTGCCATCTTCAGTGACCTGATGAAAAGTTGCTGCCTTTAGATACACTGGTTCAGTGGTTGGTGACCCAGAGGAAGCTCAGAGAGGTTCATTAGTGTGCCTGGGATCACACAGCCTTGGTGCCCAGGAAGCCACAGACGGCCCCCACGGGACAGCTTTGTCCCATCAGATCTGGCGGGTGTGTCAGGGATGGGGGTGTGGGGGAAGTGCACACAGGGCTTCCGCCCCCCCTTCTCTGGCAGACGCTTTGTCCCACAGTGTTAGGCAGGGCCGGGCGGGGCAGGGAGGGAGTCCAGGTGGGACTGGGGACAGCCCAGGGTGGAGTGCAGGAGCCCGAGGGAGCTCATCAGTGCCAAGTTACAGGTGTGGAAAGGGAGATGCCAGGGTGAGCCCTGCGGCCACACCCCAGAGATACATGGAGGTGTCCATGTGAGCTCGTGTTTTTTAATATATGCAGCTTGACATGGGAAGAAGTGAACATGTGGATATTTGGTACACACGCCACATACACTCATCACACACCACACACACACGCATCACACACACCATACACGCCACACATGCCACACACACACATCACACACCACAGACACGCAGCACACATGCCACACACGCGCCACATACACGCATCACACACCACGCATCACACACGCCACACACGTGCCACACACACATCACATGCAGCACACATGCCACACACACATCACACACCACACACACCACACACATATATCACACACCACACACACACAGCACACAGCACACACATGCATCACACATGCCACACACATGCCACACACATCACACACCACACACACGCAGCACACATGCCACACACACACCACACACGCCACACACATCACACGCAACACACATGCCACACACACATCACACACACAACACACACACAACACATACACCACATGCACGCCTCACACACACCATACACACCCATCACGCATGCCACACACACCACACCCACATGCCTCACATGCATCACACACACATCACACGTGCCACACACCCATCACACATGCATCACTCATGTCACACACACCACATACACCACACACACACATCACGCACACACACCTTTTCTTCCTCTGTCTGCGGAGGGAACCAGGGGCAGTGGCCCGCCAGCAGCAGCGAGCACAGCCGTGCCCAGATTGTGGCTTGCAACACCAGTCTCCGCTAAAAGGCCACGAGCTCCTCAGAGAGATGGCAGATCCCAGCCCGGGGCAGGGAAAGCAGATGAGCCAGGAACACCTTACTGAGCCAGAAAGCAAAGCAGTGCTCAAAGAACAACCAGGACACATTGAAAGACCCAGGAGCCGTTGCACAGGCCAAATCTGGGACAATTCAAGCATCCAGATGGTGATAGCAGTGAATTCCAATCTGTGGAATAAAATGGGAATCATGAGTCCTAGTGATGTAGATACATTAATTAATTGAAAGTCTGATAAGGTCCAGGTTTCAAAGTATCTCCCCACAAACAATTCATTAACTCCAGAAGGGGAGCAGGTAGCTTGGTCATGGAGGAGCTGCCTCATCAAGCCGGCAAAGTGAGCTCCATCATAATGGCACAGGCTGGAACTGTGCTCTCCCTGATGGGATTCAGTGAAAACAAGGTATTGTCTCCATGACGAGGACGCACACCCTGAAGTTCATCACAAAGGTGGTCGGTAGAATCATGGTCCCCCAAGGATATGCACCCCCGAGTCCTCAGAACCTATGAATATGTGACCTTACACCGCAAAGGGACTTTGCAGATGTGATTAAGGTTACAGACCTTCAGATGGGAAGATTAACCCGGATTATCTGGATGGGCCCAATCTAATCACATGAATCCTTAAAATCGGAAAACTTTCCCAGCTGAGTCAGAGATTTGACGTGACAGGGACTTGACCCTCTTCCCCCATTGCTGGCTTTGAAAATGGAGGGAAAGGCCACAACCTAGGGAATGCAGCGTCCCGAGAAGCTGGGAATGGCCCTCAGTGCACGGCTGGCAAGAAAATAACACGAAGAAGCCGAGTTCTGCCAACAACCGAATGAACAGGCAGACGACTCTCCCCTAGAGCTTCCAGAACTAGGCGCAGCCTGCCGACACCTTGATCTTAGCCTGGTGAGATCCATATCGGACTTCTGAACTTCAGAACTGAGAGATGGTAGGCTTATGTTAAGCTGCTCAGTCTGCAGTGATTTGTATGACGACAATGAAAAACTAACACAACGAGGAGACATCAGACAAACCCAAATGAAGAGACAAGGGTTAATTATCAAGCACACAGAAAGCACCCCTCAAAACTCATAGGAACAGCTAAATAGAAAAATGGGGCAAAAATGAGGGCCGGCCCGTGGCTCACTTGGGAGAGTGCAGTGCTGATAACACCAAGGCCACAGGTTCGGATCCCATATAGGGATGGCCGGTTCGCTCACTTGGGAGAGTGTGGTGCTGACAACACCAAGTCAAGGATTAAGATCCCCTTACTGGTCATCTTTTTTTTTTTTTTTTTAATGGGGCAAAAATGAACAAGCATTTCACAGAAGAAATATGAACGGGCAATAAAAATATGAATAGACAATTAACCTCATTTGTAATTAGGGAGAACAAATTAAAGCTACACTAGATTCCATTTTATTCACCAGATTGGCCAAAATGGTGATACCAAATGTTGGGGACAATGTGGATCAGGGGTTCCGAAATCTACAGCCCTCAGACCAAATTGGGCCAGCTGTTTTTGTAAATAAAGTTTTATTGGCACACAGACATGCTCATTTGTTTGTGTTGCCTATGGCTGCTTCTGAGCTACAATGGTAGCACTAAATAGTTGTCTCAGAGACTGTACGGCCTGCAGAGCAGAAAATCTTTACTGACTCTTTACAGAAAAAGTTTCCCAACCTCTGAAGTAAACCAGGGAGAACTCTTATAGTTACTTTGAAGAGCAATTTGGCAATCTGGTAAAGCCACAGATATGCATAAGCCTGAATCTGGATTCCACTTGTAGGTATTTACCCTAGAGAAACCCTAACGTCTATGCATTAAGGACACAAGTATGTTCACAGCATCACTGTTTATAATGGCAAATAATTAGAAACAACTCAGGTGCCCTCAGCAGGAGAATGGGTTATATGAGTATATTCTGGGCTATTTAAACAATGGCATTCTGTAGAGCAATGAGAATGAATGACTCAGAGCACGTGAAATACGATGGTGAATTTTGCAAACAAAGTTGAAAGAAAAAGAAAGTTGCAGAAGGATAGATACAGTCCAATTCCATTAGTATAAAATTAAAAATTGCAAACATGTTCTAACTCGATAAACTATTGAATTAGTTAGTCTATAGCTTTGGCTTCATGAGACAGAGTCCAAAGTAACAGCAGCCTCGACGAGACCGACTGCCTCTCCCTCATGGGGCAGTCAGGAGGAGGTGGTCAGGGCCTGGTGTGGCAGCTCTGCTCCATGACATTGTCCAGGGATCCTGGTTCCTTCTGGCTCATTGCTCCACTCCTGCCATGGCACCACCGTTGCCTGCACAGTCCGAGATGGCTCCCTACTGTTACATCTATGTTCCAAGCAGCAGGATGAAGGAAGGGACAGACCCTCTCCTCCTGAGGACTGACCTAGAAGTTTCCCTGGTCATTTCTGCTCACTTCTCATTGGTCAGAACTTAGTCACATGGCCACTCTACCTGCAAGGGAGGCTGGGAACGGTATTGTTTATTCTAGGCAGCCATAAGTGCAGGTCAAATCCCTGTTAGGTTGGAAGATGGAATAAATAAATATTAAGAGACAAATTGTAGTTTTCCCCATAATTGTTAGGGATATACCCATACATGGTAAACTTTTAAAGAAAAGTAATAGATTGATAAAGTCTGAATAGTGATGTCCTAGGATGGCAGGGAAGAAAAGAGGAGGCAAAATTGGAGATGAACCCAAAGCAGGGATCTAAGTTTCTGGCAATATTCCATTCTTAGAAAGCTGAATGGCAGGTCCATGTGCATTGATGGTTATTTGTTAAAACAATACATTTAAGTTCACATCCTACCTTGTGTGTATATTTCATAAAAATTACATAATGAAAAGCAGGCTATAGAATGTATGTATGCTTTCATTTTTATAAAATATAGAACACAGGCATTTATTATCTTGGCTTTTTGTTTAATTATGCTTCACCCTGGCATTTCCTCTTCTCCTCCTGTGTGAGGGTGTGACGGAGCCTTACCTCTGGCTGCACTGCCTGCTGCCTGAAGAATCAGCCTCTGCTCTAAGACACAAGAACCTGCATGTGGCTGCAAACATGGCCTGTTTCCTCTGATATCCTCTCCCAGCGGTCATAAATTCTTCTTGTGCACAGTCCCAGCCCACTTGGAATTACTTGCTTCTTCCCGAGAAGGCCCTCTCCAGTCCTCCGGTCTCCTGCATTCATTCAGCAGACTCATAGTGAGCATCTGCCAGGAATTCACAGATGTATCAGGGCCCATCTCTGTTCTCTCTCCTCCCCAACCTTCATTTCAACCTGAAGAATTCTCATTCTTCCTTCAAGCCCCAGCCTAGAAGCCACCTCCTTCTTGAAGCCCTCCTAGATTTCTTTGGTCATATCAGTCTCTACCTCTCCCGTGCTCTCACAGCATTTTCTTTGCTCCTTTCATATTAGATTCTCTCCTCCCCCTGCTCTGGGTACAATTCTGAACAGCACCAGCCTGGGAAGCAGTTCCCCCGACCCCTCTCTCTTAGAGCGGTGTGACCTTAGCTGAGTCGCCAAACCTCTTTGCATCTCTTTCATTAGTAAAACGTAGGTGCTAATTCCTCCAAAAGGTTAAGTTTTCAGCCCACACAGCCCCACCCCCCCACCACTGCTCTGCCGTGGGCACCGAGCCACGTCCCCAATCGGTCTTGGGGGTGGCTGCTGAGAATGAACCCAAGAAACCCCGCTCCTGTCTGGAAGGCGCAGCGCTCCCCTTTCTCTCCTGCCCTTGCGGATGGAGGCCCCATGGGCCGAGCTCCTTGGGCTCTAGCCCCCAAAAAACGCGGCGGAGGACCCCAAAGCGCCTGGAGGTCGCGCGAACCCCCAGCAGGAGCTCGGCTGCCAGCCCCGCCCCTCCCCGCCCCGCCCCTCACCTCCCAGGTTCCGCCTCTTCTCCCAGGTCCCTCCCTTCCCCTTCCAGGCCCCGCCCCTCCTACCCTCCGCCCCGCCCCCCCGGGCCCGCTTCTCATTGGCTGACGTACCGTAGGCCCCGCCCTGTGGTCGTCACTTCCGGGCGGGGAGCTCGAGGAAAGCGGAAATTTGTGCACAGGTGGGTGTCGCTGAACTGTCGTCGCTGAGCAGTCTTCGCTGGCTGCTCCAGCTCTTCCGGGTCCGAGCTCCGACACTCGGGAGGCCTGCGACACCGAGCGAGGCACGGGGGGCCATGAGGTGGCCGCGGGGCGTGGCGAGGTCCGCAGGCTGACTTCTGCCCTCGAGGCCCCTCTTCCAGGCCATCCCTGGCCCCCGCCCGCCGCTCCACCGGCGTCCCCGCGCCCCCCGCCATGACCGCGGCCGCCGCCTCCAACTGGGGGCTGATCACGAACGTAGTGAACAGCATCGTAGGGGTCAGCGTCCTCACCATGCCCTTCTGCTTCAAACAGGTGAGTCCACGCCCCCGCCTCAGGCCGTGACAGCGGCCCGGCGGCAGGCCCAGGGCAGACGGAGCCCAGGAGGCGGGCTTCCCGAGAGGGACAGAGCCTGGGGGCTCCGAGTTGTTTTACTTGACCCGTTATTTTTGAAAACTCTGACCTGATTGCCCTTGCATTCTGAAGCGCACAAGCCCATCCTCTCAGGCCTGGAAATTAGATGGGGGCGTTGGTTCCAGGTGATTGAAACATTCTCCAGTGTGTGCCCCGAAAATCTGCATTTCACAGAAACTGTGCAGTCTTAATCTGACCTGTGCAAATTACACCTCAGTTCAAAAAATGTAGTGTGGGGCCGGCCCGTGGCTCACTCGGGAGAGTGCGGTGCTAATAACACTAAGGCCCCGGGTTCGGATCCCATATACGGATGGCCGGTTCGCTCACTGGGTGAGCGTGGTGCTGACCACACCAAGTCAAGGGTTAAGATCCCCTTACCGGTCATCTTTTAAAAAAAAAAAAAGAAAAGAAAAAAATGTAAGACACGAAAAGCTTGGTGTCCTTACAACATTGAATACCATGGAAAGAAAGTGGCCACTTCTATGGTGGCTTCTGTTTAGGTAACCCACAAACAGGCATTCCATGTTCTGGGAAAGGGAGGCCGATGGAAACATCGACATGGTGACTTCTTTCTTAAAGACTCTGTCTTATAAAATGAACACTGGCTCCCCCACTCAGTATCATAGGAGGGCCCAGCAGTGGGACCAGGACAAGGGCAGGTGGTAGAGACCTGAGGGCACCCACCAGTTACAATCTGGTGAAACCACACAGGTGGAAACATGAAAACTGGATGGACGTTTTGGAACAGAAAGTGGGGGCTGGTATTTTAATTTTAGATTAACAAACACTGTACGTTTTTTTTTATTTAGCATCTTTGGGGCAAAAATATTTAAAAAGTTTTTTTTGATCTGCGAATTTTTGATCGCCTACACAGAGCTCTCAGCCTGCCCTGGGTGAGAATGCATTTAGAATTCCTGTGTTATCTTTTATTTTCTATTTTCCACAAACGATTGATTGATTGATTGATTGATTGACTTGGTGTTGTCAGCACCATACTCACCTATTGAGCTAACCAGCCATCCCTATATAGGGATCCGAACCCATGGCCTTGGTGTTATCAGCACCACACTCTTCCGGGTGAGCCACAGGCCGGCCCTATTTTTTATTTTTTGGTAGCTGGCAGGTACAGGGATCCAAACCTGTGACCTTGGGGTCATAAGGCTGTGCTTTAACCGGCTGAGCTAACCGGCCAGCCCCATTTAGGGCTGTGTGAGTTGTTTGTGTGATGTGGTTGGCGAGTACGTTGGAGGCAAGACAGAACCAGATGTCTCTAGAGCCCCATGGGCCACCTCTGTGTCTGAACATTGTGAATCCCAGCTTTGTGTCGGCCACCAACTGGGTTTTTCTGGAATGACTACATGACCCAGTGTCCACTGCGATGTGCCCAGCAGCAGAATTGCATCCTGGGATGTCCTGCATTGGCATATCAGATGCTGTCTCCCTTGACGCCTGTCTGTGAAGTGCCACTGTGGACGGGTTTAGATACCTGTGAAGATATGTTTTAGAGCCCAGATGATTCAGCTGTCCCTAGACTTGGAAGGCCTGTGTATGGTAGGCGCTAGACCCCTGCCAGAGCATGTAAAGATGAGCCCGGCAGAGACTTGCTGGAAGGAGCCTGCAACTTAGTGCGGGAGCCCCGTGCACAAGCAAAGGACTAGACGGAGGGTCAGCCACGCTCCTCGGACTCCGCATCTTCTCCATGGGAAGCTCCTTCAACTAAAGCGCAGCGTGAGCCCAACAGGCAGTTTGGGGATGTGTGTGTTTAGTGTTTGGCAGCCAAGTCATTAAAAACAGCTTTTGGTTTAGTGTTTTGTTTGTTTTTTGTTTTGAGTAGTCTTGATACTTAAAAAAATATATAAACATTTATTGAAGTTTAACATGCAGGAACATGCACCTGCTTTAGGTGTACTCTTGATGAATTTTCATAAAGTGAACAAACACACATAACTACTCCCAAATTAAGGAGCGGCACATTGCTAGCACCCCATCAATTGCTCCTCCCTACCAGAGGGCCACCCCCACCTCTGGTGCCATAGGTTCTTGTTGCCTGGTTCAGCTTGATGGAGATGCAGTTGGAATATGCGTGCGTTTCAGCATCTAGCTAGCATTCCCTTATACAGATATGCCACAATTTACTTATTTTACCTTTGTGAGGCATTTGTGGTGTTTCTTGTTTGGAGCTCTTAGGATGAGCGCTGCTGTGAACACAGCTGCATGGGCTTTGGCGAGTGACTGTGTTTCTGCTGGGTGTGTGCCTTTGAGTGCAATGGCTGGATCACAGAGTGTGCGCATGTTCAGCCCTAGTAGATGCTGCCACAAGTTTCAGCATGGACGTACCAAGGTGTCAGAGGATGCTCTATAGCCTTGGCAATATTTGATATTCTTTGTCTTTAACATTTGAGCCATTCTGCTGAGTGGTGATAGTTCATTGTGGGTTTCTTTTTTTTAATCGATAGGCTATTTTTTTGAGCAGTTTTAGGTTTATAGAACAATTGGATGGGAAGTACAGAGAGTTCCCATGTACCCCCTCACTCTCCACCGTTTCCCATATTATTAACATCTTGCTCTAATATGGCGGTACTGATGTTTATTTTATTTTTCAGTTTATTTTTTTCATTGTACATGTTTGTAAAGTACAGTTTGTTGTTTCAATACATGCATGCATTGTATAATGATCCAATCAGAATAGTTAGTATACCTGTCACCTAAATATTTACCATTTCTTTGTGGTTATAACATTCAAGATCCTCTTTTCTGGCTATCTTGAAATATACAGTACAATATTGTTAGCTGTGGTCACCCTAGAGCACCAGAGCTTATTCTTCCATCTAACTGTAACTTTGTACCGGTCTATTGGCCTCTCCCCGCCCCTCCCCACTTCCCCTGCCTCTCCCAACCACTATTCTGTTTAAATGTGAAACTTATTGAGGTATAGTTTACATGCAGTAAAATTTGCCCTTTTTAGGGTGGGTTCTGTGGGGGTTTTTTTGTTGTTTTTTTTTGAAGATGACAGGTAAGGAGATCTTAACCCTTGACTTGGTGTTGTCAGCACCATGCTCACCCAGTGAGCTAACTGGCCATCCCTACATAGGATCCGAACCCGTGGCCTTGGTGTTATCAGCAACACACTCTCCCGAGTGAGCCATGGGCTGGCCCCCGGGTTCTATGGGTTTTGATGTATGTGTACAGTCTTGTAACCACCACGGTTAAGACACAGAACAGTTCCATCACTCCGAAAAGTCACCTGGTGCCCCTCATGTCAGCTACTCCCTGTCTCCAGCTCCTGGCCACACCGACCTGTTCTCTGGCCCTACAGTTTTGCCTTTTCTGAATGTCCTGTAAACATAGTCACACTGTGTGTAGCATTCTGAGTGGAGCACCATTCACTGCACAGCACATTTGAGGTGCACCCACGTTGCTGCGGGTGTTGGTACGTAGTTCATCCCTTTTTGCTGCTGAATAATATTCCACTGTACGGACAGACCACAGTGTGCTTATCCATTCACATGCTGAAGGACATGTGGGCTGTTTACTCAGGTCTTGGATTATGGACAAGCCTACTGTAAGCACTGGCACACAGGCTTTTGCATGAGCATATTCCCTTGTTTCTCTTGGGTAAATAACTAGAAGTGTAGTTGCTGGCTCACATGGTAAGTGCCTGTTTAATTTGTAAGAAAGGTGTAAATGTTTTCAATCTCTTCCTCCTAGAATGTGTTTACCACTCCTGGCTGTTGATCCAGGTGGCTAAAAGGCAGTGCACTGCAGGGGGTGCGCAGAGGGCTGGGAAAGCCAGTTGTTGGCAACAGCCAGCTATCCAGAAGGACCCGCGGAAGGGGCCAGGAAGGAAACAGTGTCCTTGGTACTCCTTCAAAACACACAGGTCTTATGTTGCAGACAAAGCATGTGGCCACCACATCCAGGGAAATGGGCCCTTTCAGAGATGGGAAGTATCACTTGTGGACAGGAGGGTGGAACAGAGTGGAGAGGTTTTCAGGAGCCACGTAAATGCTGTGTGATGTGTGAGGTAAAGACACCTGGAAGTGTCTGGCTTTGTGAACGTCTCATTTTCTTCCCACCCTCTAGTGTGGCATTGCCCTGGGGGCCCTGCTCCTGGTTTTCTGCTCCTGGATGACGCACCAGTCCTGCATGTTCTTGGTGAAGTCCGCCAGCCTGAGCAAACGGAGAACCTACGCTGGCCTAGGTGAGGAGCTGGGCCCCGGTGCGGGCTCTGGCCCGCAGCAGGCTCTCTAGACTTGGGGGTGTGGGCCTTCTCTCTTCTATTTAGTTATTTATTTTTCTTCTACTGTATTCTTAGTTTCTTGGACAGCAGTTCTTTTTCTTATTTTAAAATTTAATGCGATTTTTAAATGTTAATGTAATCACACATCCACATTGAAGTGATACAGAAAGATGTGAGGTCCCCTGTTGCCCTTGCCCCCCGTCCCTCCTCGAGCAGATGCCCATACTCAGCAGACGCAGCTGTTCTCGGTTCACTCACTGTGCAGCTCCCCCGGGCGCCGTTGCCCGCCTCTGGAGCTGCCCGAAGGGCGTCACACCACTCCCCGCTACTTGGACTCCTGTGGAGGAAGCTGTCATCAGGCCCAGGCGTATAGCTGGGATCCAGTAACCCATCTCCCCCATGGCTTTCTCTCTCTGCTGATTTTCCGTGGCTGCAGGTTCGTTTCCTTTAGTTCTCTCTATCTGCTGTTAACGTGATTTCAGTCCAGAGAGAAGGCTGCACTTTCTACTTCAGTTATGTTCGGAATATTTTCTAGATAGTTTGGCTTCTAGGGCTCTGTCCCTGTCTTTCCTATCTGCCTCGGGCCGGTGTGGAAGCCCGAGCTCTCTGCCTGCCTCTGCCCAGGCTCTACACTGGGGATTTTCGGTATGGGTGTTGAAATCCAGCATAGGTGTTGTCAATAGTTGGCCCTGTGGGTGTCTGGGGAAAATTCCTGGCCTCCCGATGAAAGCTCCTGACTCTCCAGCCAGTGTGTGGCCAGGATGCACACAGAGGGCCGGTGCAGCCCTGGGCTCACAGCTCTCACGGGGAGGGAGGAAATGGTGTGTGGAGTTCCGGAGGCCAAACAAAATAAAAACATCTGCACAGCCCACAGGCAAGAGTTTCTGGCAGCATGGCCTCTCATGTCCTCCCAGTCTATCTGCTTTGCATTGTCATTGGGACACTTGTGTCTGCTTGTGACCTTAGAACCAGAGGGACGCTTTACTCCTCTTCTCTTTTTCGACATGAGTGGTGCTTTCAGCCTTTCAGTGCTACACATGAGGTAGAGAAGTTTATCAGCCGACTTAGCCCACAGTGAAATGGCCTCATTCAGTTTGGGGTGAAATGTCCCCCACCAGAAACCAGGAGGTAAGGTGCTTGGGTGGGCCCTTCTTGGTCCACAGAGCCATGGCCTGTGGGTGACCCTTTTTCCCTGCTGAGGTCTCTGAATGGGGTTCCTATAGCAGAGGCCCCAACTCAAGTGCTTGGCTGTATCCCGAAAGAAGACCCGCGAAACCCTAGGTTGGGCAGGCCATAGTTTCTGATAGCTGGCTGTCTGACTGTTCTTCGAAAGTCCCTGAGAAGTCAAACCGGTTGGTTTGGCTAGAAGTGGAAGATTGAAAGAAAACTGCCCAGTGACACCCTCTATGCTGGCTGCCAGGGGCCTTGGCCTTTAATCTGCACGGGGCGACTACAGCCCAGTTCTGCCAGCTAGGGACAAAAAAGATTCCAAAACACTCATGGTCTCGGGTTACGTGTTTGACCCCAAACAGATGGCTCAGCTGCGTCAGCTCCCAGGTGGACCTCCCGAGCCTAGTCTGTTCCACATCAGGTCCCTGTATCTTGGCTCAGCTCAAAAATGGAGTGGGACGGTGCCACTGCCTGCCCAGGCGAGGTCTTCCTACAGAGCGGGCAGTGGTCATTCCTCACTTCCTGCCTTTCCAGGAGGGCTGGGCCCTCTCCTGTCACTTGCACTTAGTGAGGGGATCTTTCTCCCCAGTCCCTGGTCATCCTAGGTGAGAGACACCTCCAGGAGCTGCACTGCGGCCCACAGGGTGGTCCTGGAAGGATTGCCCCTCCCTGCACCCTGGTGCAGCAAGGCAGATGCTCAAACATGCCTCATCTGTGGTTGTGTGGGCATTGAGCAGCTGTCCAGGTGAGGAGATGGGTAGATGGCCTTTGTCCAGACCTGGAGACCGCATAGAGGGTGATGTGGAAGTTCCTAGAGTGGCAAACATGCCTCCAACCTGTAGCCTGTTTAAACTGCACGCATGCCACCGATGGCTGGAAGCTTTTCTGATGACGTGCCAGTGCTGCACTGTGCGTGTGCGCTTGTGGCAGTTTCTCAGTTTGGTTAGCCCATGGAAGTGATCACTTACCGCTCAACACCACCCCTCTTGGAGAGTCACAGTACCAGCAGGTTTTTTGTTGGTGGTGTTTGTGTATTTATTTGTTCTGTTTGCTTTTGCTGGTTGTGGGCTGTTTTTGTAGTTTTTATATGAAAACTTCTCACCTGCTGCTTCTTGCCCTGCTTGTCCCACTTTCACATAGTTGTTTCCAAATCCCATGTTCAGCAGATACATCAGCTATTCAGCCTCCTCCTGAGCCTCAGCCCTGCACCAATGAGAGTGGTGGCCCAGGCCCAGGCACGTGGGTGTAGCTGGCAGCACCTCCCAGGCGGCAGGGGCCCTTGGGCATCTACCTTGCCTCTGAGTTCTCAGTCGTGAGCAGTGACGGGGCTGGTGTCGTGTCTGTGATCCGTGCACTGGAACTGCCCTGGCCAGCTGCCACCCCTTCCTGGGCCTGGGCTGGGCCTGCAGAGGTCACTGTCCACAGTGGTCTCTCTTCCTCCCTGCTCGTCCTGGGGCTTGTGACCCCTGCACATGCTGCTTGGCTTGGGAAATAGGGTTGTAAAACCATGCTTCCTAGCCCCCACGGTTCTTGACAGCTTCCCCACCCATCCTTTATCCCACAGATGTCTATTGCACACCTGCCCTGTGACACCAGCAGCAGGGAGGCCAATGCCACCCACTCCTGATTCCTGGAGTGGCTGGGTTGAGGTTTCTGGCCTTCTCTGCCTGTACGTGTCCCCCCATCCTGGATGGCACCCCCTTCTCTGCCTTGTGTCCTCCATCTTGAACAGCATACCTTCCACCCCCGACCTAGGAACATGGGGCAGGGTGAGTCCATCTACACTGAGGGCACTCTCTTGGAAACTTGATCCTCGCAGATGCCCTCCCAGCCTGACTGGGGCTGGGCTGATGCTGTGGTTCCACACTTGGTGGGGGCAGGTCCTGGGGGGCCTTGTAGGGCTCTATAGCCCCTTCCTCCCTCTCCCAGAGCCAGGCCAGGCAGGAAATGGAGGTGAGGACAGCTCAACTGGGCCTTGTCTTTGAGGCTGGCCATGAGAGGTTGCTGAGGGGTGACACTTGAAGTGGTGGTCGTCGGGGCAGGTGGGCCAGGAGAAGACAAGGGGAGAAAGCAGAGCCAGAGCATCAGGGCCACGTCTGAGTGCGGGCAGCCTCCCAGTCCAAACCTCTGCCTTCCTAGATGACCTTCTCTTTCCTCTGTCTAGGATTTAGCCATGTTCTGTAACTTTCTTGGGGGGGGGGTGCTGGTGTTTGCAGTGTTCTGTAGATGCTCAGCTTCCTTTTGGAAAGTAAAAGGGAGTGGGCGTGATGAGGAGCGCCCCACCCCCCACATCAGGCCTGGGATTCTGTGCTGTGTCCAGGTTGTGCTGCTGTGAAAGCAGGGAGGGCTCGCCTTTGGTGACAGCATGGCCTTGGGCTGCTGTCTGCTGTTGGGACTTCTGGAGTTCTTCGTTTTTGAAATTCTCAGCCTGGACCTTGATAAGCATCCACGATTCCCTGTAAGGATCAGGCTCAGGATTAGCTTCGTTAGGTGAACTTGAGAGGTGCCAGGCTCCTTTATCTTGTCAGTCCAGGAAAGGCCAGAGTGGCCCCCGGAGGCAGGAGCCTCTGCTGCCACAGACCAGTGGAGTCAGAGGCCAGCACTCTGGGTTTGGCAACGCCACGCCCCTCCTAAATAGTTTAAAAGTAGATGGGGTGTCCTTTGACATGTCCTTTGTCATTCATACCCACTGGTCTGTGTGTTTCCTGCTTTCCAAACCCCACTGGATGTCCTTTGGCCCCCACGCAGGGTGGGAATGAGGGTCAGGAAGCCAGGGCTGGGATGGGGCTGGAGCCATCCTGTCACATGCACCTCCTTTCTGGTTGCTCCCTGGAGAGTGGAACTTCCCTTTGCCCTGGTCTGGCTGGACTGTGGGGAAAACGCTGGTGTGACCAAATTGCCATGAAGGTCCTGGGAGAGACCTTGCTGAGTCAGCTTGTAGCTTCTCATCTGCTGGAAATAATTCCTTGTCAGGAGAGAAAGATGATGGCTGCTCCCCATGGTGGGTTGCAGCAATGGCGCCATTTGTCAGCACGGCCCCTCGACTGTTCACCCTGCACCCCGCACACCCTTGTCCCCCCCTCCCAAAGTGCCGCACTCTGAAGGATTCTCTTAAGTTTTTTTTTGGTAAATCGCAACCCAAGTGTGAAAATAAGAGCCCTCCCACAGAGTCCCTTTGGCGAGGCTGTGAGAATTGGGCACCCTGGGGCTGGGACCCACCCCCTGGGGGCTCTGGCTGATGCCTTTGGGCTCTCAGTGAGGGCCGGGTAGGCACTGGTCCAGCAGCCTCCTCCATGAAAAACAACCTACCTGTGTCTCTCTCTTGCTTTGTTCTTGTTTTATGTGGTTTCATTTGTGGATACTAGATCTAAAAAAAGCATGGGGACCAGAACTTTAAAATATCCGCCTTATGCCTATGAAACTCCAGACCAACGGATTGTTGTCAAATTGCCTTTCAGAGCATCATGCGGTGGCTTTTTTGCTTCTCACTCTGTGGGACTGAGTGTCCGTTCTCTTTTCTTTTGCACTAGCGTTCCATGCCTATGGGAAAGCCGGGAAGATGCTGGTGGAGACCAGGTAACTGGAGTGCCTCTGTGTACTCTTTTCTCCATGAAACTGGGGACTGTCACCAGGGGGGCGGCTTCTGTCACATGAGACTGCCTTATAACTTATGTTACTAAATAGTTGAAAGTCCAATTTGTTGTACCCTTAAAATGATTAGTGTCAGGCTGAAAGCCTTATTTAAGTCTTACTAAGAAAAATATAAAAATGGAAAACTTGGAGAGCACAGTGAAGCAGCTCGCCCTCCGTCGCAGTACATCTCGTGGTGTTCTTTGAGCTGTACCCTCCCCCAACACTGCTGCATAAAGGTGGCATTAAGTTGAAAATGTCATATTTTTCTTCCTTTGGAGTAAAATTTTATGAGATGAAAAAATTGCTGGGAAATTGCACTTTTAGGGTTCTAAATTAAGGGAATTGTAAACTCGAAAGAACAGCCCTTTTTGAAAGCAGTTGATTGTCCTTTTAACTTGTCTAACATGGCAGTGCGTTTTGTACCACCTGAAAGAACTTTTAGAACCTCCTGTGGAGAGAAAAATATAATACCACATAAAGAAAAGTTTAGTGTTATTCAATATTCATTCCAAGTAAAACACAAACTCCATGGGACACACCCATGTCCTGTAAACTGCAGAATGGTGGTAGTCACACCTGCCGTTGAGCCCTGCCTCTGGGTGGCCCCCGCTGGGCGTGCAGTGTGCCGTCTGGTGCTGTGAGCGCCCGAGCCCTGGCTCGCCCGTGACCAGACACCATACTCCTTGAAAATACTGTTTTAAACCCGTGGTTTCCTTCTTTGTAGCATGATTGGGCTGATGCTGGGGACCTGCATTGCCTTCTACGTCGTGATTGGCGACTTGGGGTCCAACTTCTTTGCTCGGCTGTTTGGGTTCCAGGTAAGGGCACTTCAGGTGTTCTGGTTTACTTGAACACTTGTGGCTGTGCCTGTGGTAGCTCCCTGACTCACCTGTGAGCCCGGGCGTGGGCCAGTGCAGTTGGTTAGAAGTTCCCGCTGTGCCCTGCTGTCAGTTGAGGTCCAGTGGGCTGGAGCACAGGGGACTTGCTGGGGTAAGGTCCAGGAAAGGTATCAGGAGAGTAAGCAACAGCAGGCAGAGGCCTCTGGGCCGCAGTGTGAGTCTGTTGCTGTGCCAGGGGAGGGTGGGACCAGCTGCAGACCAGGGTGGAGCTCAGAGGATGTCTCAGCCAGCCGGGCCGCCCATCAGGACAGAAGCAACTGGGCCCTCGTGTGTCTGTGTGCTTGGCTGTCAGCCAGAGCTTCCTGGGGAGATGAGCTTCACCAAACTGGGTAGGTATGAAGGCACAGCACTGGGACTATTGGACTCGCGCTCCTCTCAGCTGCAGGGACATTAGTGTGGCATCCTCCCTGCTTGCCACCCTTACCACTGAGGGATCCCCTGGTGAGCTGGGCCGGGCTCAGCTTTCCTCCTCTGCCAGGAGCAGAGTGCCTTGCTGCATGGGGGCAGGAAGGGCTGGCTGAGGGGTGGGTGCGGTGGCACTGAGCATCTTCTCTGTGCCGGAGTCCCTCAGCATTTGCATCCCAACAGGGTAGAGCAGGATTTCAGTGTAGAAAGACCATAGTTGAGGAGAAGGAGGGGTGGTCTTCCTTGTGAGTGGAATATGGCAGATGTGCACATGGATGGAGAAAATTCCCGGGATCCCCTGGGAGCATGGCCCCTGGCCTGTGCTGCACGTTTCACTGTGGACGTCCTGGAGCCACGGTCAGTCCTGTCCTCAGGCCCTTGTGCCTTCCCTCCCCTCCAGCCGTGGCTGCGTGGGAATTGCGGGAGAGACACTGCTGCTGCCAGCCGTGGTCCCACACAGACACTCCCATAGGAGCAGAAGCATTCAACCCACAGCAGCGCAGCCACACACAGAACTGTCTCTGCTCTCGTCCCCCGTTGGCGTGTTGTCAGAGGTTTCCCCTGAGTGTGTGGTGCTCCCGTGCCAAGAAGTATGGCGGGTTTGGGATAAATACGTAGGGATTTGGAGCTGGGGAGAGAGTGCTGAGGGACATTTTTGAAGGGTCTTGGTGGGGCTCTGATGTCCGCTAGCCAGGTGCCGCAGGCTCTGAGTGAGGAGATGGAGACTCAGGGGTGTTGCTGCTGCCAAGCTCAGTATCAGATATTTCCAGCCTTTGCATGTTCTGCTGTAATAAACACCAGATTAGTTTTCAGGATTAGGATTGCAACACTGCCCTCCTTCTTGAAGCCAGGTCGGCTTTGAGGTCACAATGGAGGGAGATAGGCCTTGCGGTGGGCTCCTTTGGGCTCCTGCTGCCCCCATCAGCGCAGGCGTGGAGGGTGGGCCTGGCACCAACTGCCCAAGGCAGCGCAGACTCAGAGCTGCTCCCATCACATTCCTTCCCTGTGGTAAGGGGGACAGCTGTCCTGCTCCAGCTGGTCTGGTTCTGGGGTTGGGCTGGACCCTGTGGGGGCAGAGATCAGCACACAGCACGGCAGCCACGAGGGCAGCTTCGGGGAGAGTGTGCAGTCTAGAGCCCCGCCGGCTTTATTCTCTGGGATGCTGCTGGTTCTCTGGGCCGTGGGTGCTCCCATCCCCGCAGCAAAATGAGCCCCCGCTGGTGAGTGATTCCCTTCCAGGTGACCGGCACCTTCCGCGTGCTCCTGCTCTTCGTGGTGTCCCTGTGCATTGTGCTCCCGCTTAGCCTCCAGAGGAACATGATGGCCTCCATCCAGTCCTTCAGTGCCATGGCCCTCATCTTCTACACTGTGTTCATGTTCGTGGTGAGTCTGCAGTGCTCATGAGCAGCCATAGTGCTGTGTGAAGGGCTGGTCACAGCATGCTCTTTTCTATGGCCACACAGGGTCTGTGCCCGGGTCTGGTTTAGCTACCAGCTGCTTCTTGGGAATTACAAAAAAGTGGCTTGAAGCCTGGGGAATGTGTCAGAATTACTAGGATGGCTGAGGAGGACCGTGGGGCAGGCGGGCTGCCTGGACTCAGGCTAGGATGCCAGGAGAGGCCGAGGGCTCAGGGTGGAGGGGCTCCAAGGCCAGGGTCACCTCGTCTAGGCTCTCAGAAGTAAAGGTGCAGCATCCACTTGTTTTATGGAAAGAAATTTTATGTGGGATTTGTGACCAAGAGTCATGATGCCAGTGTTTTGGCACAAGGTGGCAAGTTGTCTTTCTCAGTGAGCATGTATAACAGGATGGCCCGGAGGGCCATGTCTGCAATTGACACCCTTAGGGCCCTGTGCCAGGCCCTGCCTGCATGGGCCCCGAGCCCCCGGGACTGCCCATTCACTGGCAAGGTCAGTGGTGATCCTTCCTGAGGGAACAGAACCTGTGTGTCTTTGTAGTGGGTGTGTGCTGGCATGGCTGCAGGTGGCTGTGGGAGCCACAGTTCTCCAGTGCTCCCTGGCCCTCTGTGCGAGGACCAGGAGCGACAGTGCCCCTTACTCTTCAGATAGCCATGTCCTTGGTGGGTTGGTCTTCTGAAATATGTCCATGTCTGGCACAGTACAGGACCAGGGAAAGACTTCTCCACATTGAGGGACCATCCTCTGTAACTTGATGGAAACTGGAGCCGGGTGCAGGGAGCAGGGTGTCACTTCTGTGTGTGCTGAGCGACCCCTGCACGGGCAACTGCTCCAGAGTGCCCAGGAGACCCCCTGTAGCCTGCACCCCTCCACCACCCACCACACAGACCCTTGTGCTCTGAGGCTGGGGACTGGGAACACTGGAAGGTGCGGTCCCTGGCCCCTCCAGCTGACAGTACCAGGCTGCGCTGGCGAGGCAAGCGGCACCCGCAGTGTGGAGCCGAAGCCTTCCCTCCCCACAGCAGTGCCTAGGCCGGGGTGGCTGTCCCTCTGGCTTCCTGACCTGTCCGTGTGCTCTTTTCTCCCCTTGGTACAGATCGTGCTGTCCTCTCTCAAGCACGGCCTCTTCGCTGGGCAGTGGCTGCGGCGGGTCAGCTATGTCCGCTGGGAGGGCCTCTTCCGCTGTGTCCCCATCTTCGGCATGTCCTTTGCCTGTCAGTCGTAAGTACCGCCACCGCCGGGGGCCCTGCGTGTGGGGCTCTGTAGGGGTGGTCGGAGACAATCCGCTGCTGTGTATGCATCTTCCATTGTTTGTTAGTGGCTGTGCAAGAGTGACGTCTCGTTCCATTGTGACCTTTTCCCTCCAGGCTGAGGGAGAATGTCGTGTTTTCATCAGGAGGTATGCTGACTGTATGCCTAGCTGTGCTGCTGGGCCTAGCTGGCAAGAGCGCCTGATTTGCCAGATGCCCCATGAGAGGAGGGCTGGCGGTGGGGTGCGGCAGCAACCCAGCCATCTGACTGCACAGTCCCCAGTGCCCTGCCAGACTTAGCTGCTCTTCTGAGAACATTGGAAGGGAACTCGCACACACGTTGCCTTCAGACTGCTGCAAGGACGCTTTTGTGGGTGTGTGCACGTGTGCATGTGTGAGCTCTCTCTGGCACTCAGGGCTCTGCAACTGCAGATCAGGCACTCCCTAACTCCAGCAGCATCACTTTCTCCACCAAGATGACAGGAGCGTGTGACTTCTGTAGGCCTAAAAACAGTAACTGGCTGGAAAGGGGCACAAATCCAGCGCAGCCGGGAAAGACCATCGCGTAGGGGTGGGTCTGGCAGAGTGGCCCCACCATGTTAGTGGCACATATTGTGCCAATCGTGCATAGTGTGACAGATAGAATTTGTTCCTGCCGCTGTTTACACCCACATGCAAGATCCAAATCATTCCCCACTTACTGTCTCTCTCTTGGCAGCTCGGTTTCCACCAGAATGCACTCCAGTCTTGCTGTTTAGTGTCCCCATTATAATCAGAGACAGATGTTATATTCTTTTATCACATACTGAGTTACCAGTTATCCCTTTTGTCAGCGTGTTTGCTTTTTTAAAAATAAACCTGAGGTTGGGCTTTTTTGGCGGTGGCTGCGTAGTAGCCAAGTCACATGTGTTGGTGTGGTTCCCAGGTCAGATGGCAGGTTACGGAAGGGTTGGTGTGCAGGCTGGCCAAGTGCGGGTCTCACTCTGCCTCTCGCTGAGGGTGTCTGGGCCTCCACACGCTGGCCGGCAGGCTGACTTCCCTGTCCTTAAACACAGGAACACTTGCCAAGCTCAGAGACAGAGAGCTCCTCCCACCCACAGGAGTGCTGTGCCAGAGTGCCTGTCTGTGTTGGGGTGACCACCAGGCCCTCACCTGCGAGATTGGTCCTGTTGTTCCAGGCATGGCCAGGCCTCCCTGTGCCTCTGTGTCTGGCCCTTGCAGGACTTATGTCACAGTCGATGAATGTGTGGTTATGCAGAACTGTCACTGTGGCACTGAGCCTGCCTGCACACCTGGGTCCCAGGCTGTGCGGTGGGAGAAGTGGGGTGTACACCCAGGAAACTCCATTTGACTCTGATAGAGTCTGAGTCATGGAGCTGCTTTATGAGGTGGGTGGTCTGGGGATGTTCTCTTGGGTGCTGGGGGCAATGGTCAAGGACTGTGCCCTCCTCCAATAGCTCCTTTGTAGGTGGCCGGGAGGTATTGTGGCTCCCACCTTCTCTCTCTCCTGGGGATGAACCAGGCACTGCTGGGGCACACTGTCAGGATTGGAGAGGAGCCTAGGACCAGCCCTCCCAGCCCTGTCATCCGCAGAGGCCTGAGACGCAGCCCCTCCCCACAGGAGTGCAGCTTCCTTGGCAGTGACTCGTCAGGGGTGTGTGCTAGCCAGGGAGGTGAGCACATCTCATGGCCTCCAATGATGGTCCTGAAGCTGGGCTCCCTGGTGTGGACTCTGCTCCAGCCAGAGGGCTGGGCAGCACTGAGCAGTTTGGGTTGTGACCGGCATCATCCCGGAGCAGTGGGCTCCTGAGCTGTGCGCACAGCATATGGCTGCTTGGTGCCCTCCTTGCCTGGCCGAGGGGGGGCACCCATTCTGCAGCGTCCCCTGACCACTATGGGAGGCACCCCTGCTGAAAGCCCAATGGGCATCATGCCACGATCCCAGAGCAGAGCGGGTGTCGGCTTAGACTATAGTGGCCTTCCCGCTTGTTCTGGCCTGTTTGCTAAATGTTTAGCAGAGTCTGGGTGTCTCCTTTGTTTCACTTTCACTTTTTAAAAGGCAGTTTGGGATTGGCTTTGCTGACCATTGTGCTCGTCTGGCACTGGCTGCGGGTTTGCTGCGTCTTGGCATTCTCCCTGCCCCCTGCTGTGCCTTTGCGCCTTTAAGCCCCACCTGGAGCCCACGACATGCTGGAGTGCGGCCACTCGACTACTGCCCCAAGTCTTCACTCAGCCCAGGGCACAGCTACTCCCTTTCCAGGCTGCACGCAGACCCCCACACCCCAGCTGGCCCCTCTCCCTTCCTGTCTCAGCTACGCCACTCCCAGGTGCCCAGGTCCCTGCGTGGCCCCCTCAGACAGGCCTGCTGCCCATGTCCACAGAGAAGCCTGGGGACTTGCTGTTTGTGGAGAACCTGCACAGGGCTGTCACACCCCCACCTGGCCAGTGACTTGCCCCCTGACCAGTAGCACCACACTACCAGCAGGGCTGGGGGACAGAAGCCCGTTTTCTCGTCATACACGCAAGGCTGCAAGGTGGGAAACGCTCCTGGGCCCTCTCCTTGTTGGCGCCAACTGTGCCCATGCCTGTGCTGAGGCTCTGAGGTGGCTGCCACCTGGCTAGGGTCGTGCGGGTCCAGCTTCCATCTTCTGACAGCGATGTGCGATTGGCCACCTGTGTCCTTAGTAAGTAGGGATGGCTGCTTTGTTCTCGGCGCTGGTCCTGGGAGCAGGTGGCCTTTCCTCCTGGGGCGCCTGTGCCGCATCTGCACAGGGCATGTTCTGGGGACGTTCTGGGGGCTGTGGTGACACTGCTACGTCACCGTGTCACGCTCTGCTGGCCTCACACTGTGAGTCACGTGAGGTGAGCGTGCAAGAAGGAAGGTTCCAGAGACTCGCCGAGGCGACTGCAGCTGGTGTGGTGGGGGGGCTCCTGGGAACCTGCTTGTGAGGTAGCTTGTTTTTACACAGCCAGGTTCTCCCCACCTATGACAGCCTGGACGAGCCGTCGGTGAAAACCATGAGCTCCATATTTGCCTCCTCCCTCAACGTGGTCACTGCCTTCTATGTCATGGTAGGAACCTTCCCTTCCCCTCCCCCTCATGTCAGAGCAGTGTCCCCGTGGACACTACTGTCCCCAGCCTCTTGTGGCCCTTCAGGAAACACCTTGTGCCTGAGGCCCCTCCCAGCCTGGCTGTGGCCTGTCGGAGCCACACAGAGAAAGGCCTGCTGTGGCGTCAGGGTGACCACAACCGTAGCCCTGTTGTTCCCAGCCAGCCACCTGCCACTGCTGCCTAGGTATGAGGGTGACTCCCCTTCTGAGGAGCTCAAACTCTGTCACAGGGCTGCACCCCGATTGCTTAAGCTGGGTGACTCTTCCCACCTTCTCTCCAAGACTTTTGATAATTCACCATAACAATGGGGCGTGTCCGTTAGGGAGACTGGAAGGCGTGCATTAGTGGAGGAGGAGAGTAACCTCCAATTCCAACCCACAGGCGCAGTTCCTGCCAGCGCTCTGGTACATTCCTCTTCCAGTCTTCTTACAGCACCTATTTGTTGTCTTTAAATAAAGTAATAAATATGCTAAGACTCTAGCTCATTTCCCTGAATGTGGTGGCTTCAGCACTCGCCTGGGTCATTGCAGGGTCCCTGGCGCTCCCTGTTGATGCCGGCAGCTTGTGCCACAGAGGACTGTGTGTACCCCACGGCTCCCCAGTTGGGTTTTGAAACCAGATTGAGACAGGCCCTCTGAAGGACTCAGCGCAGTTTCACACCTTCCCTTCCCGCGGGCAGCTCTTTCTTTGTCTCTGTGCCCTACTGGCCTTGCGAGAAGGTAATTGGGCACTTAGGTTCTGTTGATCAGAAGAGGACGTTTTATGGTAGGAGCCTGAAAGGTGCTTTTGTCCATGTGGCTCGCAGGTGTTCTGGGCGGCCATGGCCCCCCAAGCCCCCTCCACTGGCCGCCCGTCACCTCATTGCCTGTCATTCTCCCACAGGTGGGGTTTTTCGGTTATGTCAGCTTCACCGAGGCCACTGCAGGCAACGTGCTGATGCACTTTCCTTCCAACCTGGTGACGGAGATGATGCGCGTGGGCTTCATGATGTCGGTGGCCGTGGGCTTCCCCATGATGATCCTGCCCTGCAGGCAGGCCTTGAACACACTGCTTTTCGAGCAGCAGGTAGGAAACTCGAGGCGTGTCCCTGATCTTAACAACGTTATCTTCTACCAGCTTTGGCTGGTTCCGTATTCTCCTGGGCATAGGTGCAGCCTTTCCTAGCTAAAAATAAAAAAGCTTCAATTAAAATGAAAATTTTTAATAGAGAGTTTTTTTTAACCAACTTTGGAACAGCTGGCACAGGGCTCACTGTCCACGTGGCCAGGCACGTGGTCATGGTAGCACTGCAGCTCTTGTCTGCTGCCTACGGACTCTGCCACTGGCTATGACAAAACTCCGGCTTCACAGCAGAGGCCAAGCCAGGCAGGATTTACGGTTTTGTCGTTTGGGTGGTGAAGGCGGGGCCAGCCCATCTGGCCACAGGGTCCTCCCGTGGTTCCCCCAGCTTGGCCTCCACCGTGGGGTGCTGACATCCATCTCTCCCTGTCTGATGAAACATGCACTTCATATCTGAACAGTGTTTACGTTTTTTTAAAATGAGAAAACCAGTAGCGGCATTAAAGGAAGTATTGGATCAAGAGAATGAGTTGATCCACATCCCTCTACCTTGAGGCAGACGTGGCTGCTGCTCCTTCCTCATGGTCGCTGGCTTCTGGTTTCACAGAGGGGCAGCGGAAGCGGTCACCGTTTCCTCCCAGTGACGGCCACCAGCGCGTCTGCATGTTTCCATGGAGATGCCGCAGCACCTCTGCTGCCCTCTCCTGCACGTCATGTCGGATGGCTGTGTCTGGCCCGTCCCCTGGCCTCTCGGGGATGTCTCGTGGCATCTCTTGCACATAGCCCCCCTTCCTCTTCTGGGGTATTTCTTAGGTAAATTTCTAGTGGTGGGAATACTAGGTCCTAGACCTGATGTGCTTCCTCACTAGCCTGTGTGTAAATTATTGTCCTAAAGTCAATTTAGAAATTTGGCTCCAGCTTCCTCAGTGCACTCTGTGAAAAAGTCTATTCTGAAAACTGGGTACTTGGAAACTATAGTTCTGGAAGGTTCTATCGTGGTTTCCTGGCCCAGAGACAGTCCCCACAATCAGCCGTTCCTGCGAACTCACTCACTTGACCTTCACCATGGCTTGATGGAGAGGTGCTTCTGGGGCACATGAGGAAACTGAGGCACAGAGGCTAAGTCACTTGCCTGAGGCTAAGTCACACAGCTGGGGCTGGTGAGTGGCAAAGCCAGGACTGAGCGGGCAGTCCGGCTCCAGTGTCTGTGTGCTGCACCGCCTGGGGGCTGTTGGGCAGGTAGAGTCTGAGGCCTGTGCCTGGGGCTCTGCAGCTTCACCTGAAGCCAGCATCCCTCGTGTCCTTGCACCTGGAACGATGGAAGCCCCAGTGCTCCTGGAGGTCAGGTGGGCACCCTGGGCCTGGTTGTGTTGCATCATTTCCCTCCCCGCTGTTCTCTCCTGGACTTTGAGATTGTTAGCTGCTTGTCCCGCCTCTGCCGGGGATGATGTCACACTGCTAAGTGCGCGTGTGGGCAAGTGTGAGGGAGGGTTCTGCCTGCACTCCGAGCCTTGCAGGCTTAGCATGTGCCCAAGTCACTCGGCAGGGGTCTATGACAGAGTCTGTGTTCTGTCCTTCCTGTTTTGGCACTTTTTAAAAACCTTTAGTGGCATTGCTCTAAAAGCAAAAAGGAAAATGGAAGGACTCAATCCTTACATCTCAGAACACGATTGCAAAGTTGACGGCCTGCACCTGGGGTGAGAAGTGCTCATGCCTTCCTGGCATGTGGAGGTGCAGGCTGAGGGTTCTGGTTAATGTTGCTCAGCCAAACCTGATTGTGCCAGTGATGCTCACCTGCCGGTGAGCTCCCCACCCAGCCTCTGGGGAGGCTCGTCTGGTGCTCTTGGTGGAGCCCTTTAACGTGTTGCCTTGCAGGAGGGTGGTGGAGGAATCAGTCATTTCAGAACCTTTTTGTTTTATTTTCTTTCATGTAGCAAAAAGATGGCACCTTTGCTGCGGGAGGCTACATGCCTCCCCTTCGGTTTAAAGCTCTTACCCTCTCGGTTGTGTTTGGAACCATGGTCGGCGGCATCATGATCCCCAACGGTAAGTGGTCGGGTCACTCCCGCAGTTGAGCTGCTCCTGCGGTCGGGCCCCACCACCGCTTCTCCCACCCCTCTTTTTCTCTATTCCTGCTGGTGTTCACAGGGCCCAGGGCTCCCTGCCTTGTGTCTTAGCACTCAACCAAGAGTCTCATGCAAAGCGAAGAAACTCCCAGGTCGTTTTCTTCTTTGGCCCACAGAGAAAGGCAGGGGATAAACTGTGGCAGCCCAGTGCAACAACAGATACACCAAAACCTGAGCAGTTGACACCTGCACAGAGGCTCCCACCCCGGGACACAGGCCCAATTTGTAACATAAATGATTATAAAGCAGCTCATTCATTACTACTGACTCCACTGACTCCTGATTTTGTTGACACATTACCAAGGAAAGAGCTGAAAGCCCTGGGCAAGATTTACGTTCTCCTCACACACCTGTTTCCTAGCAGACAAGACAGAGTTTATCGTCATTAGATACAGAGGGAGCTTGCAGCGCCCTCCCCCAGGTGACGTCCCCACAGGCCCAGAGGCAACCTGTTCAGGCTGCTGGTAGTGGGCTGCACCCTGCCAGCATTCGAAGCTGGCTTTTACACATGTCCTGCTAGGTCACCCCCCAGCTGACTGGCGAGGCAGCAAGTGGCCCATGTGGTGCAGAGCCAACATCTGATTTAGGCAGGAAGCCCTCAGTGCCCAGCTCTTTAGAGATGAACACTCATCAGAGAAGCCCCCAGCAGGCGCCAGCTGCACTCTGGCCCATCAGCGGCACTTCGTCGGGCACTTGGCTCAGAGGTGCCTCTGCTGCCAGCTCGCACTCACATGGCCTTGGCTGTGGCGTGGCTCCCTCACCTGCATGTGGTTGAGTGCTCAGTGCTCCTTGCCGGAGCCTTTCCTCCCTTTCAGCTCAGCCTTTCTTGTCGCTTCTCATTCCTAGTGGAGACCATCCTGGGCCTCACGGGTGCGACGATGGGAAGTCTCATCTGCTTCATCTGCCCGGCTCTGATCTACAGGAAGATCCACAGAAACGCCCTTTCCTCCCAGGTGAGCGCTGCTCTGGCGGCCTGGATGGGTGGCTGTCTGGTCTTGGGGTGGGGAGAGGGAGAGGCAGAATAAAGCCCTAATTCAGTGCTTTCAGATGGGTTCTGACGGCTAGTTTTATATTTCTTAGAACAAATACTATTTGGTCACATAGGTTTGGGAAACACTGGGTTATACCAAGTTGAACAGTCTGCCCTTGAGGGCCACGCCATGGCGCTCACCCACATCAGGTGTTTCCCAGAGAGTGCCAACCTACCTGGGCGTCGGTTGTCTGATAGCTTCTGCGCAGAAGTGTTTCTGTGTTGTGACCGGATTGCCTGGCTGCCCCAGCCACCCATTCCCCCTGAGCCCACCACAACTGCCATCCCTGGTGTGTCCCTAGAGATACAGTCTGCACACTTGTGTGTTTGTGTGCACACGCTCCTGGTAACACAGCTTCCTGCTGCTCTTGCTTAAAATCCCTTGCAGGTTGCTCCACAGCCGTGCATCCAGAGCCACCTTGCTATTCTTAGCTGCTTCACAGTGTTTCATTGTAGGAAGATTCCATGATCCCCATCTCCAGCAGAGTCACATCTCCAGTCTTTTGCTGTTGTAGACAAAACTACGATGAATATCTGTGTACACGAGCATTTCAGTGTATTTGAAAATGTGTCTGTAGGAAGCTTTCTTGAAATGGAATCCCTGTGTCAAAGAGTGTTAGCATTTGTACATGTGGTGGCTTTTGCCAGAGTGCCTCGCAATGTCACTCACACAGCCAGGCTCGGGCCTCTGTCCCTGCAGCCGGCATGCTTCAGCCTTTGTCTTTCTTGTTCCCTGGGTGAACTTGAGTGTTTTTTGTGGTTTAGAAGATGCTTGCATTTCTTCTGTGAACTGACCGTGGTTTTTGCTCACTTTTTATGGAATTCAGCTTAAATTGTTGGTCTGAACTTTTTTTTTTTTTTTTTTAAAAGATGACCAGTAAGGGGATCTTAACCCTTGACTTGGTGTTGTCAGCACCACGCTCACCCAGTGAGCAAACCGGCCATCCCTATATGGGATCCGAACCCGTGGCCTTGGTGTTATCAGCACCGCACTCTCCCGAGTGAGCCACAGGCCGGCCCCTGAACTTTTTTTTTTGGTATATATTGGTAAATTTTTTCAAGGTATAGTACAGTAGAGCACATAATTCTTGTACAGTTTAATCAATTTTTGCAAGGTGAGCCCAGCCACAGAACCACCATCCAGGGCAGATCTAGAACTTTCCAGCACCCTGAAGCCTCCCCCGGGAGCTCATGCTCACCCACCCCCAGCCCCAAAGGTTCCTGCTCTTGTCTTCCAGCATTGGAGAATGATGTGCCTGCATTCGCGTTGACGTGAGTGGCGTCTCACAACAGGCATCAATGTGTCAGCCTCGGGCTCAGCGTCATGTCTGAGCTCGCCCATGTTACTGTTAGGGGAAGGGCTCGCTTGTTCTCACTGCCGGGTGGTCTTTATTTACTAGTCTGCCACAATTTATCCACTCTGCCACGGGAGAGCAAGTAGTTTCCAATTTCGACTGCTGGTCCAGACATTTCTTTTGGGGCCTTCGTGTTTGCAGTTTTGTGAGTTATGCACTTAGGAGGAAAGTTGTCGGGTCCTGGGGTCATTTGTATTCAGTTTTAGGAGGTTCTGCCACACAGTGTTCTGGTTTCCAGAGTGGTCCCTCCAGCAGCATACAAGAGTCCACTTGACTTTACATCCACTGTCCCTTTTCCGTTTTAGTCCTTGCATGGGTGATGTGGATCAGCACCTTCTGTGAGTTTCAATTTGCAGTCGCCAGGTGACTAATGACGTGGAGCACTCTTCATGTGCTTTTTAGCCATGTGCGTGTCTTCTTTTGAGAATGCCTTCCAAGTTTTGCCTGTTTTTCTCTACTGGGTTGTCTGTCTTTTTCTTACTGGTTTGTGGGAGTTTTTAATAGATTCTAGATATAGGTCTTTTTTTTTTTTTTTTTTAAAGATGACCAGTAAGGGGATCTTAACCCTTAACTTGGTGTTGTCAGTACCACACTCTCCCAAGTGAGCAACGGGCCTTCCCTAGATATAGGTCTTTTTTAAGAAATATATATTGCAAATGTTTTCTCTCACTCCTGGCGCTTTTCACTTTCTTAAGGACATCTTTTAGAGAACAGAAGTTCTTAATTTTAGTGTGGTCCAGTTGATTGATCTTTTTCTTTTCCTTGGTACTTTTTAATGTCCTATTTAAGAAATTTTTGCCTACCCCAGGGTCTTGAAGATCATTTCCTCTGTTGTATTCTAGAAGCTTTCGATTTCATCTTTCATGTTTATAGCTGCCCTTCATCTGGAATTGACTGGTTGAAGTTGGGGTGAAGGCTCACTTTCTCTGTGTGGCTCTCCAGTTGACCCAGCACTGTCCTTTCCCCACGGCGGCAGCGTCACTAGTTACCTTCTGTACATATGAGGCTGTTGGGCACTCCTATGTCCACTGGTCTGCTGCTCTCTGCTCAAACCAGTGCTGCCCCGCTCCAGTTGCTGTAGCTTTACAGAAGTCTCTGTGGCAGGTAGAAGTTCTCCACTGGAGTCTTCTTCACGGTACTCTTTCTTATTATTGGCCCTTTGCATTCCCAACTCAACTTTAAAATTGGCTTGTCAGCCTCCTTCAAATTCCTTTGAGATTTTGATCCGGCTGCATCCAACAATAGATCAAAGCATTGACGCCATCTCTCAATTTACATTTTTGCTAATTTCCATTGTGATCTCTTCTATCTTTCTGGCTTCTTTAGATTTCCAGACATTTGGGGGTTTCCCGGTAATCTCTTTTATTGATTTCAAGCTTAATCCCAGTGTGGCTGGAGTACACACACTGAGGAATTCCAGTCCTGTGACGTTTGTTGAGACTTGCTCTGTGGCCGACGTCTGGCCTGTTGTGGGGAGTGCTTAGCAGGCCATGGGTTCTGCCGTTGCTGGACGCACATCCCAAGTGTGTTGGTCAGGTCATGTTTACAACTATGATTTTCAAGTTTTACATATCCTTACTGATTTTTTTAATCTTGTTTATCAGTTATGAGGAAGGTATGTAACTCCTACTGTGATTGTAGATTTTTTGTTTAGTTCTACTCATGTTTGCTCTTTATTTTAAAGCTATGTTATTAGGAGCACACAGATTTAAGTTAGTTATATCTTCTTGTCGAGTTGACTTTTGTCTTGTGGAACGTCCCTTTTTGTCTTGGGAACACTTCTCTCAATGAATGAGCTGACCTAGCTCTGCTTTGGGTTTGTGTTTGCACAGGGTAGCTCTTTCATCCTTCTTTTCATGTGTACCCTTATATCTAGTGTCAGTCTCTTGTGACAGCATGCAGTTGGCTGTTCTTGTCCTGTTGTTATCCATTTTGTTAATAGGAGTACTTAAGACTGTTTACAGTTAATTCAATTACTGGATTGGGGGGACTTCCATCTTACTCTTTTTTATTTGTCTCATCTTTTTCTGTTTCTTTTTTTCTTGAATCAGTCAAGCATTTTAAATATATATTCTCTTTTCCTCTCTTAGCTTGTTGGTACATTTCTAGTCTCCTAGTGGTTGTACTAGCCAGTTAATACAAATCCTCGACTTACTCGTGTCTACTGTAAATAAGTGTTTTTTAGCCACTTCCCAGACAAGGCAAGTATCCCACAATATTTTAACTCCATTTACCCTCCTCTGGCCTTTGGTGCTGTTGGTCTTATTTTTTTATTTTTATTTTTTTCGTGGCTGGCCAGTATGGGAATCTGGAACCTTGATCTTGGTGTTCAAGGCTGCGCTCTAACCAGCTGAGCTCACCAACCAGCCCCATTGTTCTTACATATTTTAATTTTACATGTATTTGAAACCCTACAAGGCACTATTATTCTTTTTTCAAATAGTCATTCATCATCTGTTCCTTTGCAGTTTCTTGGTTTTCTGTCATTGTGTCCTGTCTCCTGGCATGCTTGGTATTTGCAGACATGCGTCTGGGAAATTGTAGAGGCTTTGGATGATGTGATCTCCCATCCATCAGACGGAGGACGTGTGGAAGGGTCAGTGGAGGCGAGTTTTGTTTCCAGTTTACCCGTGTGCTAGGGTATCGCCCTTGCAGTGTCTCAACACCTTTGCCATCAGGGTAGGCGAGTTCTTTGCTTGGCTTTCCTCCTCCTGGTAGCTGGTCTTTTGGCTGTCTTCACAGCCAGCAGCCAGCACGTGCCGTGGGGAGCACTGTGCGGAGAGTGCAGGGCAGCATGCTTCCCTGAGGTGTCTTCTCCCTCAGGCTGCGGCTGTTGGGAACCTCATGCTTGGTTCTCCGTGCCCAGCTCCAGGCTGTGGCTCTGCCATCCCCTCTGCCCGGCCCCAGGCTATGGCTCTGCTGTCCCCTCTGCCTGGCCCCAGGCTGTGGCTCTGCCAGTCCCCTCTGCCTGGCCTGCTGCGAATGCTCCACGGGCAGCAAGCCTGACCCCACTGGGCCTGACTGCTCATTGTGTTCTAAAGTCTGGGCTGCTGCAACTGCTCACTGGTGTCTTTAGTTGGATGATTTTAATGTTTTTATCCAGCTTTCACAGTGTTTTAAGTGGGAAAACCAGTTTGATAAAGCTGTACTGCCGTAGCTTGAGGCAGAATTTCTTAGTGAGTTTTAGGGACTCTTTTTAACCCATTGCCTGTCAGATTGCAGATGTTTTCCCCAGTTTGTCACGTCCCGATTTTTGAGCCCATCAGGCTTTTTTTTTTTTTTTTTTTTTTAAGGGAAAAAATCATAGTTACAAAGACCTTCCACACTCCAGTAATATTTTTTGAAATTCGTCCCTCATTTTTTAGTACTTTCATGACTACATTTTTAAAAATTTAATTCTTTGGTCCATCTGTATTTTATTTTAGTGAAAGAAACAAAGTAGAGGTTGGTTAAAAAAACAACAAAGTAGATATCCTAGGTTTTTCCCTAATGGTTCCCTAGTTGTCAGAACACTGCTCATTCACTAATCCTCACTGATACGAAATGCCGCCGCTATCTCTGTTAATTCTTATATGCATTTGGGCCTTGCTTGGGACTTGCATTTCAGTGTCCTTCCATGATGTTCGGACTGACTGGGCTCTGTCACTCACTGCACTGTGACCTGTTGCTCTCCAAATGTGTTGATTCCAATGTCCCCTCTTTGCTCATATTACTAAATTTCCTGGATATCTGTGTTTATTTTCCATATGAAGGTTCAAATCAGCCAATCTGACTCTAATTTAGGAAGAATCATTATCTTCACACTATAACTAATGTATATGTATTTATAAGCTTTCCCGTTCAACAGTAGGACGTGACATTCAGTTTACTTACATGTTGCTTTAGGTCCTTCTCTGTCTCTGTGCTACTGTGTATTACTGTGTATCTGCTGTGCTGCGTGTATTACACTGGGGTTTCTTCTTCCACTGGATTTTCTAACTGGTTGTCTGTATATAGGGAAGCTATAGATTTTTACGTATTAATTTTTTACCCGTTCACCTTCACCTTACTGAGCTCCTACTGGGTCTCTTGGTTTTACACCTGCAACTGTTGATAATCTCACTTCCTCCTTCCCGGCTGTCACAGCTCTCCCTTCTCACTCGTGTGGGTGTCATCTCGCACCTATAGCCAGGGTTCTGCTGCTGTCAGTGGCCAGCCCGCCTTCTTACTCAGTAGGGACAGCTTGTAGTGTTTAATTGTTTAGCCTAATGTTGGCTTTGGCTTGCTGTGTGGGAAAGTGCGTGCATGTCCATACGCATCCGTGCACGCATGCACATTAACACGTGGAGCCGTGTAAGGAAGCACCTGTCTGTGCTCCTTTTATTGCTTCTTAAAGTCTGGAAGCATGTTGAATTGTGTCAACTGTTTCTTGACTGTGTGCAAGTGACAGCAGAGTGTCATCTCTAGCTGCCCGTATGGCGTGCATGGGCTTCTGGGCCATACATTTTATTTCCTCACATACAGGAACACACTCTGGGGATGTGGTTGGAGTTGGGCTCGGAGACACAGGTCACCCCTTCCAGGCCCCTCTGGGATGTGGCCAGGCTCCTGTTCTCCCACAGAAGTCCCAGGCTCAGAGTCTGTGGCTTGGCCCCTCTGAACTCTCTTAACAACGCGGTGCTGGTCCCTGGCCCAGGGTCCTCAAGAAGAGCCAAAAACGGTGTGGGGCGGGCATGTGTGTGGCAGGCGGGTCAGGCCTGTGCTGGAGAAAGGCATGAGGGAGGGAGGGAGTGTTCTGAGACCCGTCCTCAGAGGGATAGTCAGGAAACAAGAAAATACAGTTGACCGTTGGTGAATGGGGAAGAAACCTTTTGTCCTTTATCTCAAAAAGCAGAGCCATGAGGGTCTCTCCAATCCCAAGGGGGCTGGGTTTCTGCTGTGGGTTTGGTGTGCTGCCTCCTGAAGCCAGCAGGGGGAGCTGGAGAAGCATTTAGAAGAGGATGGTCAGGGCAAGGAGGTCCACCCGTTCCGGGATGGCTGCCGGCTGCCGGGAGCCCCCAGAGGGCAACGAACCAAACCGGAGGGCTGGGAGCACCCTGCGTTCTCGGAGAGAAGAGCTACCAGCGGGTCGGCCTCCTGCCTGTCACCAGAGGCCCACAGAGGCTCCAGTCCATGGTGGTGGGGGAAGGTGTGCCTGGATGTGGACTGAATCCAGGCTCATGGCCCCGTCTCCAGGTGTGCGTTTTATTCTTGAAGCACAGAATTTGGACTTGCATGGTGTTTGGACAGTCCCAAAACACGTGCAAAGTAAGCGTGTTACTCCCCCCTCCCCCGCCCCCCATGCTCTTCTGTTTCTGAGGTAGGACCCCTTGCAGATCTGGAAGCCTCGGATCATGCCTCGAGGGAGGGGTGCTCTGGACGCCACGTGCTCTATGGCCCCAGCCAAGCCCCTGAATCTCTGAGCCCGGGCTGAAGCATCCAGCATGGACTTACGTTTCTCCTCCCTCTGGCCCTGTGGCTGCCTGCCTTGTTGAGATGAATCAGTGCCAGAATCGAAGTCAGCAGAGGGTGCTCTGAAAGTACACACTGGCCAATGGATCCCACTTACCAACCGGCTCCTTGTTTCAGAAGCAGTTCTTTTGCTGTGCGGGATATTGCAGTGAAGGCATGGCACTGGGGGCTGGCATGAAGGACAGACACGATGTCCTTCTTGGCTGGGGACTCAGAGAGCCAGTGGTCCCTCTGGTGAACACAGGCCACAGTCAGACTCCCATGTTCCATTGGCAGAATGAAGACCTGGGGCCCCTGGCTTTGCACGTGTCCTTGGGACTTTAGTGCCTGCTTAGTTGTGTGGACTCACAGAAGCCTGTGTCTGTGGCCAGTGGTGCAGTGTCCACAGCTGCCTTGGGGGACTTGGGTGATGCTTATGCTGTTTCTGATTGCCTGGCCCGCCTGGGCGTCCACTGCTGCCATTTCCTGCCTGGCTCCCACCTGGCTCCTACCTGGCTCTGGCACCAAAGCAAGAGCCGCCCGCACTCCTGGCACGCCTGCTTGCAGACTGGATGCGGTTGCTTCACAGCTGTCCCCCGTGAATCAGGCATGGACCCCTAGACACTGTCCCTGAGACCTGCATGGCATTGCTCCTGCTGTTCCCCTTGAGCTGGTGGCTCTGGTTTCCCTGCCCGGGGGGTTTTGTGGGCCCGTGGTATCTCTTCAGAGGAAAGGGACGAGAGTGCAGAATTGTGACATGTGATGGATTAGGAAGGCTCAGCTACAGACAGCAGCCAGCTGGCGAGTGCCCAGCAGAGTCGGCAGCGTGCAGGCAAGCATGTCGGGATGAGCTGGGTCTCAGAGGGTGGGGGTGTGTCGGAGGAAGTCATGTCGCAGCAGTCAGGGCCTGCTCTGATGGTGTTTCCCGAGTGTGTGCTGAGCTGCTGATGTGGGGTGTGAGCCCACGGGTTCGGGATGCCTTGGGTGGGCAGTGGAGACGGATGTGCACTGGCCCTAGGCAAGTTTGTTTTCTGGATCTGACCCTAACCGTGTGTCTGGAATTGCTCCTGCACTGGTCCTAGTCTGACGACTTCACACAGCCCCTCCTTGTAAACCAACCTTAGTTTCCTCTTCTCTGTATGTTTTGAGACTTTCTAAGACCCTGGACCCAGTTGGTTTTTTCTTGTGTCTTCCCACCAGGCACCTTGGGAGGTGGGGGGTGGGTAGGCTGGGGGGGTTCTGCCTGCAGTTCAGGAGCCTCCTTACCTGTCATCCCACTCTCTTACCTGGAGCGCTGTGTGGTCTGAAGTCCCTTCTCAAGTACTTTCTGTCACTTTTCTTACAGCAGTTGTGTAGTTTCCAAGGTAGACCAGGCCTGGTCTTTTTTGAGAAGTTGGTATCTCCCAGCATTGGTGGAGTTAATGGCTGTTACTTTGCATGTGGTTTTTTTCTTTATTAAGCTCAGAAAGCTGAGGGTTGAAGTAAATCATTCAGAGTCATGGATGAAATGTTTCCTTTGGATCATCAGTCTCCACGGAGCTCAGCACCCAGCACCCAAGCCTGGGGCGGCACAAGTGCCCAGCCTCCACTGGACACCACAATGCCAGGGGAGCAGCAGGTGGAGGCGGAGAGCTGCAGGGCAGATGGTGTTGCTGGAGAGGGAGAGGAGGCGGTGAGACTCAGGGTCCCTGTGGACACTAAAGAGGTCCTGAGCTAGGTGCCAGTGCCGGCGGCTGACCCGGGGTGCCCCCATGCATGCCTGGACGGCCCAGCCTTTGCACTGCTCCACACTTGCCAGGCACATGCACGCACATGGGCGAGTGGCCTTTCATCTGCCCTGAGTGTCTGCCTGGACCCTGTGGCAGCGCCTCTGTGTACACACTGGCTACAGCCGTGCCTTTAAGCTGCCTGCCATGCTGTGGGTGCTGGTGCCACCAAGCGCTGTCCAGAGTGTACACTGGGGAGAGGCAGGCTAGGAGCATGACAGGGGGCTGCTGCGCTCTCCTGACTCCCCTCGCCTGGCACCCAGGTTTGGGAAAGAGTGGACAGCAGGCCTGGCTGCCCGGGGACAGGGTGAAGTCCCTGCCGGGTCCCCGGAAACCACATCCACTTCCCCCTCACAACATTCCTTAAGCCCCATGGAAATATTAAATGAAGTCCCCATTGAAAATAACCTGACATAAAGTGTCCAGCCAAATGTCTTTGAGTCTAAAGCATTTTAGGTGCAGCCCTGCAAGGCCTGGGAGGGGTCAGGGCTGGTGAGATTCCCATGTGGACCTCTGTTCCTCCTGACCTGCTGGTGACACAGAAGCAAGGCACTTTCTTTTTCCCGTTTAAGTACTCCTTCCAAGACCTTGTGACTGTCCTGTCAGTGTCAAGGGAGGCCCAAGCAGGGAGACACATTTTTTTTGTTGCGTCTCAGCAAGGTCACTTCTGCCGTCGGATACGGAATGTGCTCAGGCAGCTCTAAGTGTGTCCAGTTAGAGAGATTATCCTGGGACGATGGCTTTGCTGCCCTAAGGGGCTGTGTTCTCATGCTGAGAAGAGCTTCCTGGGCTTCCGGACAACGGAGCCCCCTCTCTAGGCACCTTACTGGTGGGTTGGTTGAATTTTCGTCTGGACTTTCCGCCTGCACTGGCCTGAGCCTGGCTGATCCTCTGTACCGTAAAGCAGAATGCTGCAGCTGGAGGGCAGGGGCCTTGATTTAGGACGGTTCATGAAGGCAGAGCGAGGGTCATGGGGCCAAATGACCCTCCAGCCTCCCTCTGGTAGCCTCAGAGCCATACCTCCCTGCATCCTGTGGGCTCCCCTGCACCGCTTCCCTGTACCAGCAGCTGATGAACTCTGGGGAGGAAAGTTTCCTCCTTTTTTATTATTTTAAGACTACTTGGTCAGCCTTCGTAGGCCGCCATCGCTCTGTGAATTTCCCTTTGGGCTGAGCTGTGCGCATGCAGCTGAAGCTTGGTGTCCTCAGACTTTTAGGAAAGCAGTTTGGGATTGGGGGCGGGGTCAGAAGCTCTTGACCCTGAGCTCTGTCTGCAGTTCTGCTTGGGCTTCTGTGAACACAAATCAGACCGTGTCCCCACATGCTCCTTGGGATCCCTGCTATCACCTGCTGCTGTGTTTACTGCTAGAGGGGCCCAGTGGGCTCCCTGAGTCCCGCAGGTCCGTGGGCACACTGTGGCCATAGCCAGTCACCCAGGAGTGTTCTCAACACTTAGCTTCTGTGCGTGCTGAAACCAGCTCAGTGTTTCTGGGCCGGCAGAGAAGGAGATGGACTTTTTCCCTGAGGTTGTTTGCTAAGTTGGTCACTACCCAACTTCAGAGAGTATAGGTCCTTTCTTCCTGTGGAAATCTGTTTTCTGTAATTGTGTTGGACCCTGGAAAGTCTCACCAGTTCTTTTGAAGTGAATTTTTTTTAAAGAGTCGACATCCCTCTCAGTAAAGTGTTTTGAATTCTGGCTCTGAGACCACGTGGAGGCAGAATGATGACGGTCCCCTCTGGCTCTATAGGGAGGTCGCCTGCCCGCTTCTCTTGCAGAACTCGGTGGTGGAACCAGGAGCTCCTGCTCCCCAAGGAGGGCCAAGTGGGCCAGGCCAGGCAGAAACAGCAGTGTCTGCTGCTGTGGCAGCATAAATGACACAGCAGAGAGATGGTCCAGAATGTGCAGGTTTTGAAATAGCAAGAGCTGCAGGAGGAGACAGAGTTACATAATGTGGTTGTGCTGTGCTGAGTGACTGGGGTGGCATTGTGACCAATTGTGGGCCTTCAGGAGAGAGGACCAAGGCAAGCAGGAAGAGCCCTCAACGGTTAGCAGTGCATTGAGTCCCACTCACGGGTGACACTGACAGGTGCACCACAGCTGGGGGGCAGAGAGTCGTCCCAGAGCCCAGGAGGTCTGCCACCTTGCCAGCTCCAGGCATGTTCAGTCTGCTGCTGGGCATTGGACATGGGTGACGTTGGGGGACAAGTCCATTCTGACGTGGCCTGTGTCTTCTGCACAGGGCCCACTCTGCGTGGTCACGTGGGAGTGTGTGCTTTGGGGGTGACATGTACAAGGGCCCTGCCCTCCCCATTTGCTGATGCGGGTTTGGCAACAACTCCCAGCTGACAGATGGGGGAAATGTGTTGGCACAGACCTGACTCCATGAGGATCCAGGAGCCTGTCTTGCTGGGCTGACTGGGGACAGGGACTCCTCAGGGTTCAGTTACTTCTCCCAGCAGTCAGCAGGTTTGCTGGCAGGCAGACTGAGGTCTTCCCTGGGAGTGGCCACCCATCCTCAGGCAAGACTGCCTGGCTATGTGTGCCACCCCCACAGAGGCTGCTTCATGGGGCCCCCACCCCTGTCACCCTTTGCTGTGTCCCCACAGCTCCCTGCCCTGCAGGTTTTCATACCTCTAGGCAGTCAGGGGACTGCCTGGCTCCTTTACTCCTAGGGTCTTTGTCTTGTGCAGGTGGTGCTCTGGGTCGGCCTGGGCGTCCTGGTGGTCAGCACACTCACCACCCTGTCTGTGAGCGAGGACACCCCTGTGGACTTGGCAAGGGAAGCCCCTGGCATCCAGCTTGGGGAGGCTGAGGGTGTGATGAAGGCAGAGGCAGCGGCCCGGCTCTCAGGTACGCGGCTCTCAGGTACGCCCACAGGCCCCAGCCCCTGAGCCTTCTCAGGGCAGTCTCCACAGAGTCAGCTCGGGGTCGTGGGTGCAGGTGGTGCTTTCTGGACTGTCTTGTGGCTCTGCTTCAAGGATTGTGCTCATCCTTCCAGCTGTCTGTGTCGTGTTTGGACAGAGCAGGGCGGGAGGCCCCAGGCTTGGATTCCGCCATCCCTGCCCACAAAGGTGCTCTGTGCATAGAGGCTGGCCAGGGCGGAGCCGCCTGTGTACAGGGACAGCGATGACACCAATGTGTGGCTGAGATGGCAGTGCCTGGCCTTCGACGGGTGAACAGGTACTTGAGTTTATGGGTGTGGCTCACGATTGCTTGTTTTGTTTTGTTCTAAGCATGTAAATTTCGAGTCAGTTTTGTCCTCTGCAAAATCATGATTATGCCTCAGTTCTTTTTACCAGTTCACGTTATTTATTATTTGTCTACCAGGCTTGATGATAGAGTTATGGTTGTACTCCCTCACGCAGCTGTGGGTATCCTCAGAGAGGCCTTGGCAATGCCCTGTAACCCTGCCACCCCCATTTGCAGTTGCATCCGTGGGGGGTGCAGGGGTGTGTTTTTTCAGGGGTCTGGCTCTCTGGGGCACAGCAGCAGCTGTGTGTGTGTCTGGGTGGTTTATGCACCCCCAGGCCTGCCCAGCCACAGATAGCAAGGGTAGCGCGATGGCTCCCTGCAGCCCCCAGCAGTGTGAGTGGGTTCTGTCTGCGGTGACATCTGTCCTGAGGCTTCCTCCCTGACGAGGGTTGGGCCCACGCATTGCACTGACGGTGCGTCCGTGTGTGCCCGGCTCAACTCTCCTGAGGAGACAGACTGCAGCTCGGAGTCCATCCAGTGTGCGCTCTGGAGGACCCTGTGGGGGTAGCAGTGCCGTCCGTTGCTGGTGACGCCTGCCCTGGGTAGGGGTCCCACCTCCCCACCTCTGTAAGGGACAGAAGAAAAAGTCCCGTCAAAGGGCACCCAGGCACCTTGCTTGATTGCTAGAGCTGCCTGAGCACCTGGAGGCACAGGCTCTGCACAGTGACCTCTGGATTTGTCACCATCTTGGTTTAGGCTCGACATGCCTGTGCTGGAAAAGCCCCTTCCTAGAGTTACCCTCATGCAGACTGCCCCAAGGGAAATGCTGTCTTGGGGGCTTCTTGAGACACCCCTGCACTTGTAATAGCTGAGGATGCTTTCTTTTGCCTTGACGGGGTGGTGAAGGCGGGTGGAGGAATCTTCCTTTCTGGTGTCCTTGCAGCCAGCAGGTTGAGGAGCAGGTGGGGCCCACAGGGCAGGTGCTTGTGGACAGCTGGAGTCACGAGGAGAACAGCATGGAGCGTTTGGAAGCTGCAGGTCACTGCATGCTGCCTGGCATTGGATTTGGTCATTTGGACTAGACTAAAGTCCACTTGAAGAGGGGGGTGGACATTGTGTGCCCACCCCAGTTGACAGCCAGGCTCAGTCCCACCTGGGGAGGGCCAATTGGATGTCACTATCTGAGATGCTGGACACAAAGTGGGTGCTGACAGGGAGCCATCGGTGGAGGAAGAGGAGTCAGGGTGAGGGGTGGCGTCATGGTGAGCTGGGAGCTGAATCCAGGGGCCAGTTCCTCACCCCCTGCAGTGAGGGCACCATGGCTTCATGTGCTCGGGGCGGGCTCAGCAGAACTGGACGTAGCATGGTTTCCCATCTCTGCAGGCTGCAGCCTGCTTGGTAATGAACTCCCTGGTGTCCGTCAACACCCAGGCTCCCTGTCCCCATGGCGCTGGGCAGCCTCCAGTGCAGCCGGCTGAGCAGCTGCATCCTGTCACTCAGGCGTGTGCGGGCCGCCAGCTCACCTGGCACCTCCGGAGGCCACATCTGGTTTCCATTTCTTCTGGGAGGCTGTAACAAAGCACACGCCCTCTTGGGACCATGTGCTGTTTGCTTCCAGTGTGTTCTGTAGTTCTCCAGCCACCGGCCTCCCCTCCATTGGCGGGTTGCCCAGGAGGCAGCACTGGGGTGTCACTGACGTGTGCCCTGTCAGAGTGCGGCTGAGCTCTCCTGGTCTCTCTGAGGTTGCAGAGGCCAAAGACAGACTCCGTAGACCTTGGTGGGTCCCTACACTGGCCCTGGCTGAGACTCTGTGGACACATGTGAGCCTGTGAAGGCTCACGATGATGATTATCCATTAAAAAGGCTAATTAGGCCATTTATCTCTGCTTGATGGCACCCTGAAGGTTCTGGGGGGCAGACCCAGATTTTGCGAGTTGTTCCCTGTCGTGCACTCCCTGTTGTTGTGCGGTGTTGGGCAGCTCGGCCCTGTCACACACAGGGCCATGACACCACCGTGCTCCTGCTCCTGCTCCTGCTCATGGGAGGAAGGGGCAGGGCCTGGCTGGAGAGGTGACCCATACTGCAGTGACGTGGGACCAAAAGAGGACCTGCTGGGCATTGACATGTTCCTGTGTGTGGATGCTGGTGGCAGAGGTGACCGCAGACCTCGTGGGCCCAGGCCTGAGTTGTGGGCACATGGCTGTACCCTGGCGTCCTGCACCTCCAGCCCGAGGAGCCTCTGTCTGCTCTGCTGTCATCTGCTCTCCCCTGAGAACCTGCCCTCTCCTCCACAGCGGCTGCACCACCTGCCTCTCATGTGGAGGTGGGAACGGCTCCCGGCTCCCTTGACAAAGTGCTAGGACCTGTTAGAGGCCCGGGTGCCACACTCTCCTCCCCTCCACCGCAGGCCAGCTCCATGCTGCTGCAGCTTTCCCTCGTGCCCCGCAGGGAAGGCTTTTAATAGCTCCTGTGCCATGTCCCACGCGCCCTCCTCCTGTTGTGAGTTGTGAGGGGAGGCGGCAGGGAGCTGGTTTCACTGGTACTGCACGAGATAACTGTGCTGGCACGTGGACTTGGCCAGATCTGAAAGGGACCCCTTTGGGGGCAGAAAGGGCACTGCCTCCTGGCACCATCTGACCTGTATTGAGCCCCTGTGATCTGGGACAGCTGTGCTGGCCCTTGAGGCACAGCACGCCCACTCTGCTTGTTGCCTGTCACAGACATGCCTATGTGAGGGGAACCAGGAGGAGCAAACGAACCCACCTTGCAGAGGTGGCCACGGTGCCCCCAACACTGCAGCAGTGGGTACAAGAGCCAGGTGACCTGAGCTGCTGGAATTCCCCCTCAAGTTTGGAAAGATTGTGTAATGAGGTCGACTACCAGCCAAGTCCAGAGATTGGGTTTGAAATTAAGCCATAATAAGTGTACTCTCCTCGCGGCAGCATCAAGAGAAAGGCAGAAATCTGTTATTAGGAGAGTTACCTGGAAGCGGGGCCTGGCTTTTTAAAAAGTTATCTCACATGGCTATTGCTCTTGGCTTTCCAAGTGCGTGATCACAGGGTCCTGAATCTCCTGAACTTGGGGCTGCCTGAGTTGAATGGGAATTTCATCAGAGGATGTAGGGGTCGTGTTTAAACATCAAGGCATTTTGGTACTTGGCAAACTGCGAAGACCATTTCCATTTTTACTGATCACAAGGCACATGGCTTGTGCCAGTGTCCCACAGAGCTGACCATAAACTCACCATGGTCCCGCCCTGAATGTGGTGGGCAGGGGCTGCATTAGATGCTGCCATTTCTCCCAAGAAGGGGCATCTGCGACACCGGGTCCCTATCCCCAAGTCCCCAAGAATGCCTTGCTCCAGAGACGAGCCCTAAGCGGCAGCCACTGGGCCTCCGTCTCCCAACTGGATGGCGGGAAGGACAGGAAAGCCTGCGTGGAGCTGCCTCCCGCATCTGTGTGTCCCAGCCTCTCTGTCGCTCAGGGAAGCACCACGGGAGGTGAGGGGGCACCTGTTACCACGCCACATGTTCCTGCCTGTGAAAGGAGCTGGGAACCTGTGCTGTCACTGTGACAGTAAGGAGTTGCTGGAATACAGCACAAACACGGAATTTTCCTGGTTCTCTTACCAGTGATGCTGGTGGGCCTAGGCGTTTGGTGACTGGAGACGGTGCTCATGAGAATGGGAGAGGGCTGTGCCTCTGCCGGACGGACGTTCCTTATGGGTGCTGGCCCTGCCTACCCTCGTTTGCACCCTCCCCTGCTGCGTGTCAGTTGGTTTGTTTCCCAGAGCCCAGAGACTCCTCCTGAGGAGCTCCATCCACATGGTGGTGCCAGCCACTAACTGGCAGGCAGCACCCTGCTCATCACTCTGGGCCATTTCCTGTCTTTGAGCAAGCCACGGTCATGTGGCAATCAGCAGCAGAGCATAGGGTGTTTTTCAGTTGCTAATTTTGAAGTTCTGTGTTAGTTTTACTGCAACCAAGAGGCACTACTGGCAAACTCCCTGATGAAAATGCTGGTTCCATTTTGGAAAAGGTGGTGTTCATTGCCTGCAGACAGCTGCAAAGCTCTGGGGCCTGAGGCCACGCCTGCTGGGGCTGCCACTGGTGTGCAAGCCAAGGAGCTTTTACAGCCTCTCAGCCTCTGCCCGTGAAACTCAGGCCACTCACAAAGTGGTGAGAGGCGTGGCGTTCCCGGAAAGCTTTCCAAAAGGACCTCCAGGCAACCGCAGGCTGGCAGTGGTCATTCCCCAGCCTGTGCGGAATGTCCCTTGCAGACATGTGGAGCTCCTCCCAGAGCCCGATAATGGGCCAGGTTGCTCCTTCAGTCCCTGATGATGGATGGGATTTTGTTTCCTACTCAGAGGCAACTTGGTCCTGGTACACAGTGGAGGTTTTCTGTGTTTGTTCTGTAGTGTTTTTTCTTCCCCTCCCCACCCCCCTGGGCTCTGTGATCCCCCAGACAGACCCTGATTTACAGTTCTTCTTGTCTGCGCACAGGGGCCTTGCCAGGGGCAACTGTGTGACAGAAACCAGCGTGTTTCCACCTGCTCGGGCGGAGGGCCAAACTGCAGAGCCCAGGGTCTGCTTTCTGTTCATGTGTTCACTCCCCAGCAGGGTGGAACCTTCCCTCTACAGCTGGGCTAGGACCCTCAACCCCAAACCCATGCCAGAGGTGCTTTCCCCACATGCGCAGTTCTGCTTCCCGAGACGGAAGCACCAGGTGGTCTCACGAGGCTGCCGTGGAGCCGGGCAGTTCCCGCACTTTCGTCTTCTGGCGTGATGAGGCCTCTGCTGCTCTGAGCAGGATCTGTGGCCTGCCCTAGCGGCCTCACTCAGGCCCGGCTGCACAGGCAGCTTGCTCGGGCCCACGTTGCAGCCGTGAGATGGGACGCAGAGGTGGCAGCGGGCCACTAGGGCTGACAATTCTGTTTCCAAAGGTTTTCTCCTGGTCAGTTTGTTTGTTCTTGTCATGTTCGTCTAACACACAGAAAGAGGATTTTTAAACGGAGGCAGTTTCCGAATGGGCTGCGTTTGGACCCAGCCCCGTGTGCCCGCCTGCCACTGCACTGCGTGACATTGGCTGTTCCTGAGCTCAGGTCTGTGGGCACGGCCGCAGTGCTCTGCTCACCATGGGAAGCATGCAGCTTCAGTGGGCCTCCTTTTTCTCGTCTTCCTTTTGATGGGAAGTTCCCATCAGCAGTAAGCTGACAGCACTGCAAATCGACATTCATGATATTGCTTCCCTCAGGCCGGCCCCAGCCTTGGGTCCAGAGTTTGGGCGCGGCTGCGGGTGGCAAGGGTGGAGACAGAAGACTGAGCCCATCGTGGGCCCATGCCGCCACCTGGTGGTCATGGCTGAGCATGACATGGATTGACTCTTCCTGCCCCAGTTAGGTGCAAATTGCATTGGGACATATTTTTGTCGTGAATACATATGAAAAGTGACAGTTTTCTGTGCTGCTTTGCTGCTAATGATTAAACAAGATAAAAAATAAGTATGTAGACTTTGCCGTGTGGCCAGGAAATGTGATTACAATTCAGGGAGAAGCACCAGCTCCCTGTGCTGATGGGCGCTGCGGCCGTGTGGACTCACTGCTCACCTAACTGTGCTGTGCCCACAGTCCAGGAGCCCATCGTGGACGTGGCTGAGGATGGCCGTGAGAAGCCAGAGCTGCCCAAGGAGAAAGAGGAGCTGGAGCAGGCCCAGATTAAGGGTCCCATGGACATGCCTGGAAGGGAAGGCACCAAGGAGAAGCAGGAGGTGGCGCAGCTCGATCGTCCGGGCCAAGGTGGCGTGGTGCTGCCCACAGGGGCAGGGGCGGGGAGGAGGGTCTCAGGGCCATGTGTCTTTCTCCCTCAACCCAGCCTGAAGTGCTGGTCCTGTTTACCGTCTTTGTCTTTTGATTCCATGTCCTGCCCCTGGCTGAAGCAGCTTGCTCCTAGCTTAGGCTGCTCTTCTAACCTTCTAGAAATAGCTCCAATCCTCGGCTACACAGCAGTGAAGCCTGTCAGAAGCGGTGGCTGCTGTCAGATGGCGTCCCACAACTGGGAACCAGAGCCCAGTTCAGATTCCCTGGGAAGGGAGCGTGGGGGAGCCCCCTCCTCAGCCCAATCCCCCCAATCCATCCGCTGTGTCCTTCCAGGTATTGCTCTACCCATGGGCGAGGCCCACCGCCACGAGCCTCCCATCCCTCACGATAAGGTGGTGGTTGATGAACGCCAGGACCGAGAAGGACTAGAAGAGAACAAAGCTCCATCCAAACACACAGACGAAAAGGCTCCGGGGAACATGGGTCCGATGGTATTGCCTCTGCCCAATTCAGAAAGAGAGAAGTGGGAGCCAGAGAAAGGGGAGGTCAGGAAGAGGCCCGTGCAGGACCAGGCCTTGGAGGAAGCAGGTGGTCTTCCTGTGGATCCCCAGAAGGTTCCAGAAGCACATGGTCAGCCAGCTGTCCAGCCTGTGAGGGAGGACCTGGGGCCAGGTGACAAGGATCTGCACCTGGGGCCCCGGGCAGTGTTGTCTGAGGAGCAGAACGTGGCAGCAGGTGGAGGGGCGAAGGCTGACAGCGCGCCGCTGCTGGGCAAGGCCACCAGGGACATGGGGAGGCCCGCAGAGAACAGCGACCCTGGTGGGTATCAGCCTGGGGCTTATCTCAGAAAACTCTCCTTTCCCTCGGTGCCCTGCCCGCTCGTGAGAGGCTGGGGCAGGAGCAGAAGGAATTGATTGTTTGCACTTCTGTCTGGGTCTCTCTCTCCTTTCACAAGATTAGCATCTGAATGGAGCAGCCCTCCAGCGGCTGGGGGCTTGACAGCTGCTGTGATACCTGTCACACAGCCACTTGCCAGACCAGTAAACGTCAGGTGCTGCGCTGTCCTTGTGTGTGGGGCACACGCAGGATGGGCGGGGAGCGCCTGACAGGTAACATGTTGTTAGGTGCCCGGCTAAGAGCTGGTTAGGATGACACCTGCATTTTAATTGGCAGAGGTAGTTAACACTGGCTCACTGCCACCAGCCTGTGAGATTGCTAAATAGTTTTTTATTACTTCCTTGGTAATCATCAGGTTGAATATAAGCCGGGTTGGCGGGAGGGAGGGTGGCAGCGGAGAACAATTTCAGAAGACATCTGCCGCCTCTTTCGTCCCACCTCTTCCTTATTCTGTGTCCTCCACCCCGACTTTATTGCGAAACCTTTTGAGTCTTCACTGTGTGCAGGTGGGAAGGAGCCCCTCCCAGCAGAGAAGCTGGCTCCTGGGGCTGGGCTGCAGCCGGAGCCTCGAGAGCAGAGGGACGGGGAGCACCCAGGTGGTGACAAGACTGGCAGCAAGCTGGAGGGTAAGCTTTGGCTGTCCCAGCCCGACCTCACGGCCCCGGGAGGTGGTTGCCCCTGCCCAGGCCCCAGTGTCCGCTCTCTGTTGAGCAGACACCTTCAGGAGCTCCCTTCTCTTTTCCCACTGACAGCTTTTTCTCTGGTCCCTCCCAGGATCCTTTTTATCTCCATTTCTCCACTCAAAAAAAAAATCTGTCGCTTTGTCACATGGCTTTTAATTATCATTTTTATTTCATCTTAAGGCAAGTATGTTGATATTTCTAACACTCGTGGTATTTAAAGCCAGCCAGGTGTAGGGCGTTAGTACACCCAGATGTGTGGCTTATTTTCAGGCTGTACCTTGCCGGGGACCCAGCTTGGTGGCTGTGATTGCTCTGGTTCTAGCAGAGCCTTCCCACCCCGTGCCGGCTCCTGTCCCAAGCCTGTGCCCCCAGCTGCCAGAGCACATCTGCATGACCTGCAGCAAGGATCCGAGAATAAAATTCGTCTTTGTCCTCCACCAAACCTTTGTGGCTGTTTTGGGTTGACCCCAGCTGTTGGCTTTTATAGTCCCCTCCTCATGACCTAACCCAGTCGGGCTGCCCTTCTGTAGGGAGGCAGCAGCAGCTCTCCCAGCAGCCTGCCCGGCTGGAGAGGCCCTTGGTGACTGACAGGCTTCTGTGGCATGTCCTCTCCCCGCTGAGGCTCCACCCCCCACCCCACCCCCCGAGGCTGTGTGACTGAGCCTCCACCTCCCAAGCATCACCTGCACTTGGTAGCTGCATCTCTCAGGATGCTTGGCTCCTGTAGGCCCTCGGCCCACCAGGATACAGGTTGGGAGTGTCTGTTCCCTGCGGGCAGCAGGGAAGAGCAGCTGCTCGGCCCTCTTGGGCCAAGCTCTGGGAGCCGATCCTCGGCTGCTCTGAATCGGATTTGCCAGTGTATGCCCTTGGTTTGTAAGACATGCGGCTTGGCTCCCCTGCTGAGTCAGCTTCCCAGTGGGTCCTGTGGCCTCAGGACAGCCAGTCCCCAAGCATGCATGGCACTGTGGAAGGCCCATGTAAGCAGCTCCTGGGGTGCTGTGGCCTCCATGGGGCCGCCCTGGCCACAGCCGCTGGTGGTGCGGGTTCTCACGGGTCCTCGAACACTGAAGGGCTTGGAAGGCAGAACCACAAGGCACCCATTGGGTTTTCGGAGTTCAGGAGTTGCTTTAAAGTGTTACATACACATTATGTTTGTCTCAGATTTTAGTTTGGCTATTGTTTGTTGATTCCAATTCCTATAATCTGTTACCTAAACCTGTTTGATTCTTTGATTTTTTTCTTTCTGAAAAAGACTTCATGGTTTCCTATTCTGCCTTTTTTCCGTATGCCTCTCAATGGGACGAACAGCTGAAATTAAAAAGATAGTAGCAGGTATGAATCAAAAGCGTGTTTGTGGAGGGTTTAAGGCTGTGAGAATGGAATCCTGGCATGCATGCCTGCCCCAGGAATGTCCCTGCGCAAGGACACAGGTCAGACCCCAGGAGCCAGCTCACACGCTCCCCCGTCTCAGTCAACAGGTGCTCAGGTGGGGTCCATGACACCCCAATTCTCTCTCCTTTCGTGGTGCCTGCCAGTCCTCTCTACTCTATTGTGGCTCTCCTGTCACCAGAGGACTGCTGGGTGGCGTCTGTCAGCACTAGCACCACCTGAGCAGCAGGGTGGGGCCATGTGTACATGCTGCATGTGTGTGGCTGTTATTAACATATTCTGCACGTTCTTAATAAGTGGGAGGCTCCCAACCCATCTGCAAGCCTGGTCCCCTTGGTTCTGGAGGGCTCTGGCTGTGGGGATAGCCTGTCCCCTCCATGCTGTTCCACATCTGTCCTGTGTGGCTTCTGGTAGGTTGTGGTGCCCCTCCTCCACCCCCCCCCCCCCACTAGTCCTCTAGGAGCAAGTGAGGTGGTAGGAACTGCTGATCTGGAACCCCCAGGGGATGGGGCAATGTTAGCATTAGATGGGCCTCATCCTCATACACCCAGGGTGAGAGTGTGTCTGAGGCCAAGGTGGCTGGCCTGCAGCCTGGTGGCGGCAGTGCCCTGAGCATCCTTGTCTAGAGGGAGGTGTGTGGGAACTCCCTCTGTGCAACAGGACCTGTCCCTCCGAGAGGCGTCTTGACAGCCTTCAGGCACCTAGGACTGTGTGCTGCAGGGCTGGCCGGGCAGCCTGTCCTCCACATGGTCAGCCATAGTGTCCTTGCACCAGGTGTGTGGGTGAGGCCATGCCCAGGAGAATTCTGGCCCCACGCTGTTGGGGCTGGTTATTGTGTCACCCTTGGAGAGGATGGGCTGGCACAGGAGCCTCACTGGGATGCTCACTGGCTACTTGCAAAATGTTCTTCCTCCTAATTTGAGCTTTTACGCCTAACAGCCCTGGCCCATCATCCTTCTCAGCTCCCTAATTTAAAAGCATGTGTGCTGTAGGAATTACATAGGCTGTGGCTGCTTGCTGCCAGTAACTGACCCAGCACTGAAGCGTTCGTGCTACCCCATGGGTGGCCGCCACTGGCAGCTGGGGGTTCAGCCCTGGGCAGCTCGTGCTGTATTTGGTGGGTGCGGCAGGACATAGCAGTGGGGCGGGCTTTGACAGCGGAGGCTTCCTCTTACCTGACTGTTCTGCAGCTTGCCCCCACCCTCAGTTTCTCGAGGCCCCCTTGTGCGGGGCCAGGCAGTATCAGGAGCAGCATGTTGGGACAGCTGCCTATTGGCAGCTGCCCTGGGCCTCGCCGATGTCCCTACTCTATGCTTAAGAGGAAGATGGTTTGGGGGCCGGCCCGTGGCTCACTTGGGATTGCGTGGTGCTGACAACACCAAGTCAAGGGTTAAGATCCTCTTACCAGTCATCTTAAAAAAAAAAAAAAGGAAGACAGATTTTGTTTCTTTTTAAAATTCTCACCTTGGAGAAAAGTTTCTTAAGATACCAATTTTTTTTTTTTTTAAGAAATAGGTTATAGTTTTATTCGCTTGCATGCTTGTCAATGACAACTGAGTGTGTAAAGCAGGACAAGAATGTCACCTGCCCAGGTGGCTGTCCCTGATGCTCTGGCACCTCTCTTTGACTTGGCTTTTCTCCGACACTTGTTTTCAGTGAGCAACAAGCAGGGTATCTGGGACTCTGCGAGTGTGGCCAGTTGGAGAGTGATAGCGGTCAGAGCACCTGCTGGCCACGGTGGCAGAGACTGTGGCATTGGCTCAGCCTCTCCCAGGACCCTCCTCCCAGTGCCTCGCTGGACGAGCTCGCGAGGGTGGTGTTGATGAGGGGTGTCGTGGGGCAGACTCCCCATATGTGATCCTTGAGCTGTCAGCCTGGCACAGCACGGTTGGCAGCCCCCACATCCTCTGGTCATGTCTTTTCCAACCCCCAGAAGCGGGCAGGGCCGAGGTGCTGGACCACGCCGTCCTGCTGCAGGTGATCCAGGAGCAGCAGGCCCAGCAGAAGCGGCTGCTGGACCAGCAGGAGAAGCTGCTGGCCGTGATCGAGGAGCAGCACAAGGAGATCCACCAGCAGCGGCAGGAGGGCGAGGGGGACAGGTCCAGGCAGGGTAGGCAGGGCACCGCTGGCCGGGGCGGGGACAGTGTTGGGCCTAGTTAGGAGGGGGCATCTGCATCCCCGTGTGGCTGGATCTGAGGCTTAGTGGCCTAAAGTCCCAGAGGATGAATTTAAGTTTTGATTTGTAATTCATAATTGCTTGCAAGTTTGTTCTTTTTAATCCCTACGTTGGCAGCTTGTGTTCATTTCCGTGGCTAATCTAATGATCGACTTCTTTGCAGTGGACACGCAGCCCGAGCCCGGAGCACCTGCACCCAGAGGTCAGGAGGAGGAAGCCCACGTTGGGCAGGCCAGGGCGACGGTGGAGAACCCTCCTCCACAGCCTCTGGAACCTGTCCTAGGAGTGCCTGGGGGCCACCCTGCTGTGGCCCAAGAGCTAGGCCAGCATTCCCCAGAGGAGCCTGAGGGGGCTGCGGGCAGAGACCTGGCCGGCCCTCCTGCTGGTGGATCCGACACAGAGCCCCGGGAAGCCCAGGTCAAGCCAAGAGAAGGCAGGAAGGGCGCTGTGCCTGAGGCGGCCGGGGCTTCTGTGGAGGAGCAACTCCCCAAGGACCCAGAACAGGTGCCCCTGCCAGACCCTGCCGGGGTACCCAGGAGCCCAGAGAAGCACCTTGCTGAGGAATTCCCCAGGCAAAGTCAGGATGTTTTTGGTGGAGGTTCCCAAGAAAGCAAGAAATCCAGAAAGAAGGCAGCAGCCACTGGTGCCAGCGCTCGGAAGGAGGCTGACCAGCTGGCAGCAGGGGCAGGGTCCCAGGAACCTCATGCGAAGGCCCACGGCCTGGGCCCTGCAGCCGGCCTGTCTAGCAGGGCGGGAGCAGTAGCCCCCCAGCCCCAGGTCGTGGGAAGTCAGCTGGAGCCCCGGGCTGTCTCTGATGGGGCTCAGGGTGGGCAGCAGGGTCAACAGCTGGACCTGGCTGGTCAGCCAGAGGCAGTAAAGGAGGCCCATGGTGGGGAACACGCGCCTGCTCCCCCAGGGCAGCCAAGAGCTGGGGAGGACGCCACTGAGCAGGAGCCCAAGCAGAGGCCAGACTCTGTGCTTGGGCCCAGACCAGCTGTCCCTGGGGCTCAGAAGCCGGACAATGCCAAACCCAACCGAGACCTGAAACTGCAGGCCGGCTCCGACCTTCGGAGGAGACGGCGGGACCTTGCCGCCCGTGCTGAGGGGGGGCTGGCCCTGAAGGATGGGGTGGTCATCAGCCTGCATCCCCTCCCCGACGTCCGGCTGAATGACCTCCGCAGTGCCCTGGACGCCCAGCTCCGCCAGGCCGCGGGGGGCGCTCTGCAGGTGGTCCACAGCCGGCAGATTAAACATCTGCCCGGGGCTCGGGAGGAGGCCTGAGCACTCGGCCACTGCAGAGGGCCACCCAGCCGCGTCCAGGCTGAATTCACAGCCACGCTTGTGTTGAGTGAAAGTCTTAAGATTTTGCTGTCCACAGCATTGTTTTCAGAATGTTCTTCCTGTCATCCTGTCGCACTCTGAGGTCCCCCAAACCTGTCCAGACAGAGCTCACTGCAGCCCATGAGGACTGGCCCCTGCCCTGCACTGGACAGTGCAGCCATGCCCTGAGGCTCAGATGCTGAGGAGACGCTGAGCCTGTGACCAGGTCCTGTTTCCGTCAGTGACGGGCCCCATCCTGCCGCCTGTTGCCAGCTATGGGACAGAAGCTGAACTGGATGATGTGCCCAAGGTACAAATGCCTTTGACACACGGGCTACTGTGAGAACCACCCGCTTAACCACAGACTTCCAGTTACTCAGAAGCTTCATTGTTGATCTAGTGTTTTCCATGAGTCTTATAGAGATTCTTAAATAAACACTTCTGCCTTCAGCCTGCTGCTCTCAGCGAGTGCTATGTGGTGTCTGAGGCGTGGGGAGTGGCAGTTATGGACACACCAGAGGGGATCGTCTGGAAGCCACTGGGTGAACACTGCCCTCTGTGCTGCTCATGGCCTGCAGAACACCGAGAAGAGTGGAGTTGGTGCTGAGGGGTTACTTAAAGGAATTCAGGATTCTGGACAATATAAAGTGATGACTAGAGGTCGTGAAAGATGGGTACCATTAACCAGAGGTCGTGTTGACCTGTCAACTGGATGCGTTGCCACCCCAGAGACCCACCAGAAGCAGAGCTGCTCAGTGCTCAGAGGCCATCCAGACCCCAGTGCCAGGCTAGTGGCCATGCTGGCCTGCAGTCAGGGCAAGGCTCTTGGCTTTGTGCCCACTGGGAGCGGTAGGGAGGCCGCTGTGGTAAGTGCAGCGACCTGTGCTGGTGCTGTGTCTCCCTCAGCCTGCTGTGGCAGAGAGAGCCAGCTGCCCCGCAACCACCCGCTTCCTCTTGTCAGCGCAGCTGTCAGGGCCTTGCTCCTGTGAAGTTGGGGGAGAGTGTGGATGTGAGGTTCCCCTTGTGGACACTGCTCGTTGCAGTCACCCTGGCCCGTGGGAGGCTGCTCAGTGGTGACCGAGGTCTGCCGATGCACTTGAGAGCTTGGGGATGGGACTTTGCCTCAATGCATGCCCCAGACCCTGCCACGGAGGACCACGTCTGCAGCACCCCCAGAGGCTTGCAGGGGCCTGGCCTTGGCCCCAGGTCCCACTCTTTCCCCTCTACCTTTTGAAATCCTTTATATTTTTTATTGTAGCTTCTTAACTTGAAAGGTGTCATTGGGCAGCCTGAACACTAGAAAATTAATGAAGGGAGTGGGAGCTTCCAGGCCGAGCTATGATTCCTGCTAGAGCCTGAGAGCTGGCTGTGGGGGCCGCGAGCCCTGCCCTGCTCACGCAGGAGGCTAGTGCCCAGACAAGGGGTCTGGGCCTGGGGTCACCTTCCATCCTTATTTTCTGATTAAAAACAGTTCCAAACAAACCATCATGTGGTGGCAAAATGCCTCCTGGGCCCTCTCTGGAGTTGGGGCCCCATCTCCAAAGTTGCTTCGAGCTAGATTCTCGCTCCAGCTTGACCTTCCTGTGCATCTTACCTGGGCCCAGTTCTCCCTCTTTTCTGGAGCTCATTCCTCCCTCCTCTCCTTTCCTGCAAAGACAACTGGTCATTAGAGCAGGGCAGGGCACCCCAGCCCAGCACCAAGGCACATCCAGCACCGGCTGTGCCCCAGCTGCTGCCCACCCCTACCACCTCCACGTCCCTGCACTCAGACACAGGCAGGGATCTCCGTCCCACGGCCTCCGCCCCATCTCCCACCCAGTAGGCAGCCCCTCGGCAAGGAAAGAAGCTCCTCCCCCCAGAAGCTGCGCAAGCCTGGGGGGAGGGGCTGGGGCAGGGCCGGGCTCTGCTTTCTGCCTGTGGGCTGCTCTGGGTGGGTCGTGTGACTGGGAGGTGTGGCTGGCAGCTGCCCTTGGCAGACCCAGGGCCAGGTGTCCCCTGGTGAGGCAACTGGGACACGGTGTGGTGCTGCCCCTGGGGCTCCATGTTAGCTCAGGGCACACGGGGACGGCACTGCCCGGTCAATGGCGCACGTGCTTCTGCACAGGGATGGGCCATGCTTAACACAGAGTGCAGCAGGCATCGAGTGGCACTCAGCCCTCAACTCCTTGTTGCCTGAGCCCCAAGCTGTGCTTGAATATGTCCCCTCCACAACTCAGGTGCTGCCAATGTGACAGTAGTGAGAGGTGGGGCCTTTAGGGGTGGTTAGGTCCTGGGGCTCTGCCCTCGTGAGTGGGATTAAGGCCTGTATAAAGGAGGCTCTAGCAGCACTGGGGCAGTTGCCCTCCTGCCCCTGCACCTTCCCCACGGAGGATGCAGCAAGAAGGCCCTGGCTACACCCCAGGTGTCTCTGGAACTGGAAGACTAAATTTCTGTCCTTTATATGTTACCCAGTGTCAGGAATTTTGTTACAGCAGCGTGAACTGACGAAGAGAACACGCTTGAAGCAGGTAGAGTCCCCTGGGGCAGACGCGGGGGCAGCAGAGGCCTGTGGGCCGCCCCCCGCAGCTGCGCCTTTCTCATCCTGAGGGCCCAGTGAGTCTGGAGGAGCCCAAGCACGGAGAAGGGCTGGAGCAAGGCCGAGGGGGGTCTGGAAGGAAATTTGGGGTGAAGGGGTCCAAAGAAACAGAGCCCTGGGAAGCCTGACAGCTGAGTTAGGAGGCATGAAGGGGAGGCAGGAGAGAGCACCTGGCAAGACAGGGCGGAGGGGCCTGAGCAGCTGTGCCCAGCAGGAGTCTAGATTTGGGTCTCAGGGAGAAGATGCCAGAAGCTCTAGCCAATGGGCTGTCAAAGGACTGAGTGGCGGGGTGAGGAAAGGACGTCTCCCCATGGGCAAGTGTGATGGCAATGGTGTGAGCAGTCAGCGCCACTGAGACACGTGGTGGGGAATCAGGTTGTCCCTGGCCCATGAGGCATGAGCCTCTTGTTCCCTCAACAGTGGCAGGAGGTGGGAGCTACACGGCGGTGGCTCAGCCCAGGGTCGCGCCAGCATGTCTTATCCTGAATTCTTGTGGCTTCCATGAGATGTGACACTGCCCTGCATGCTGGGACAAAATCCAGCCACTCTAGAGCCTTTGAACAATGACCTTTCAACACCTGGGGGAAATTAGGCTAATTCTAGAGGGCCATTTAGACGAAGAAATGTGAAGGCACAGACCTTGACTCGAAGGACTCAGGTCCCAGCACTGGGGCTCTGTGGCAGGTGCAGGCTGTGGCCCAAGGACAGCGAGACCGCGGAGCACAGCAGCCCAGCAGGTGACGCTCACGACCCGTGGAATCCTCCCGGCCTCAGGGCATTCTGGGCGCCCAGGTTGTGTGCCTGTGTATGTGTGCTGTGCTGGGGTGTTGCCCTTCTAAAACTGATCTTAGGCCATGACATGAGGGGGACAGGGAGCGACAGAGGCCATGAGCTGTCAAGGACCTGCCTGGGCTTTGACACCAGGTGGAGGCTGCATAACAGGCATGGGCAGTCATGATTGGTGCCCTAGACAGGACCCTCTCCTGTCAAGTGCTAAGTGCTAAGGCACTTGACTGCTTCAGTCCATGACAGCCTGACCCCCCCTACCCCCACCAAGTCCAGGGAAGTCACCTGTAGAGGGTTCCCCACGCTCTGGGGTGTCTTCTTCTCAGGGAATCGCTGTACTTTTTATCTTCGGTGTGTCTTGGACACTGGGAGTTACATCTGGAGGTTTCACTAGACCCAGACCAAAGTTTGTTTTAGTTTTTGTTTTTGCAGTTGGCTGGCATTGGGCAGATTAAATTTTTTGGTGAGAATGTTTTTAACCTGTGACAGAGCTCCCCCGGCCCAGCCCTGTGGGGGGACTCTAGGCCCCACACTGTCCTGGAGAGGCCAAGACCCCCGCCCCACACTTTGCATGCAATAAACCAGACACCGTGCATGATCTGACAGTCTTTATTGCCAGTTCCTTACATCTTGTTCTAACTGAGATCCTTAGGAACAGCAGGCTGGAAAACAAATTCCTGCCCTGCTCACACTTGACCTGCTAAGAAACACAGGTTCTGACACCCTAGAGCATCACCGTCCTACTTCCTCTCAGCCCTGAGAGCCTGGTGTGCTTTGTGTTGGAACCAACATGAGGCAGCAGATGGGAGTGAAGACCGGAGCTCAGGTCCTTCCTAAAAGCCTCCCTTCAGGGTCGTCTTGGCCTAAAAGATAAAGTATTTTGTCTGAATGGCTTGTTTCCAAGTAAGATACGGCTCAAAGCTAAGAAATCTGCTGCACCAAATGCCATGTTTTACCAAACACCTCACAGAGAACTCGGGTGCTGGTGTGTGGCGGGGAACTTGGTGGGTCAGAGCTTGGGGGCCCCAGGGGCTCGGTCTCCAGTTCACTCACCCACAGGATGATGGACTAGAGAGGACTGCTGACACCAGCTAGACCCCATGGCTGCACCCACCTTTAAGCACCAGACGCTGTGCAGCCCCCCCCACACACACACACATTTGGCCCCCTGCTCTCATAAAGAGGCAGCAGAAGCCTCTTACAGAGGAAAACTTTGAGGCTCAGAGATGCTGGAGTTACTTGCCCAGGTGACAGTGCTCCTAGGATGGAGCTGGAATTTGGGCCCAAAGCCCTTTCCACCTCCTCATGTAGACGCTCCCCCCACCCCCCGCCCTTGGATCACAGGGAGGAGGCCAAAATCGGGCTCATCAGCGAGTTTCCTTATCAAGAGAAAAACTCAAGGACCCAGACCTGCCTGCAACTAGGTCACCTCCAGAGGTGGAGACGGCTCATGTGACTGAGTGAAGGGCTCCACTGGGTGATGGGCAGGGGACGTGTGCCTGGGGTGTCTATCTGATCCAGGCAAAGGAGCATGAAGTAGGTGAAGTCACAACCGGCCAGACACCTCTAACAGCTAATTCCTGACGAGCCACAGAGATGGTGGTAAGATAACAAAACCTATTCTTTATCTCAAATGTCAGTTCTTCTAAGAGCTGCTAACCACAAAAGTGAACGTCTGTCTGGCTGCCCTTCCCTCAGGGAGGGCTGCAAAGCCGGGAAGCTGCCAAAGTCGACAGGGACAGAGAAGGTGCAATTTCTGATGAGGGACTCACCTCCGGGGTGGGGCTGGGCCGTAACAATCACAAGGAGGGTGTAAGGCGCGAGTTACCTTTCTTCTGAACTAAAGAAACGGGTATCCCATATGCTCTCAGCCCCTGTGCTTACGACGATCCCGGGACATCAACAAACTCCTTACGATTCACTGAATTCCGCCGAGCTCGGGTCCAGCCACCCTTTCTCTGGTCCGCTTCTTGGGATCAGCGGCTCCCAGTAAAGAGCCGACCCACTGAATCATGACGCCCGCAGAGGTACCCAGTGATGCCGGCTCTTTCGGAACCAGCCCCCACGTGAAGGTCCAAGACCCTCGTGGTTAAAGCTCCATCGGCGGTCGTCACCTTCCTTGTCCTGTTCTGGAACACCCACCGTGGCCAGCTGCACACGGCGGCGCCCCCTCCGCTCGGGTCTGCCAGCGACTCCTACTCTCCCCATGGCCTTTACGAAGACACCGAGCGCCACGCTGCGGTTCCGACCCGGAGCACAGACTCCCACCTGCATGACGTCTCATCGGACGAGAGCACAAGCTGTCCCCGCCGCACCTGCCGTGCCGACCGGGCGCGTCTCCAGCGCCTGGGACGGGGTCTTGGAGCGCACGCGGCGCCCGGCCCGCCTGGCTCGGGCCCGAGGAACCCGCCGTTGCCGCCGCACCAGGCGCGTCCCGCACGCACCGCCCGCCCTCCGCGACGCGAGCTGCTCGTGCGCCGGCGTTGCCAACGGGAGAGGAAAGGGGGCCGCGGACGCGCCCACCTACCGCGGCGGCGAAGCAGCTCCGCAGCGCCTCGAACTCCCGCGCGCAGAGATCCTTGCACAGGCGGCCGCCCGGGGCCGTGGAGGCCTGCACGCACCTGCCGTACGCAGAGGCCTGCGGAGGGCACCGGCCGGGTCGCGCGGATCCCGACCCGGGTCACCAACCGCCCGGCCACCGCCCGCCGCCCTCCCTCCCAGCCACCGTCCTGCAGACACTGTTCCGCCTGCCGCTCCTCACCTCGGCCCCGCAAGCTGCCAGGCGCTCGGGGAAGGCGCGGAGGCGGCTTCGCACGCGCCCCCACACCGCTCCGTTCGCTGACATGAGCGGCTCTTCCGGGCACCCGTAGGCGCCACCATCTTAGGCCCGTTCTCTTCCGGCGCCCAACAGCTTGATAGGCGGGGACTTCCTGTGATACTCTTTCCTGCACCTCCCAATCGGTCAAGTGTCACCCGGCCTCGAGCCCCTGCCATTGGCCGTTCTCATTGCCTATCTCTGCTCTGAAACTTCGGATTGGTTCAGGCTCAACTTGTTCGCGAAGCCGCCCTCAGGGCCCGCCCCACCGCGAGCGATTGGCCGACCGAGCCAGTGCCGCACTGTGATTGGAGAGCCCGGGGCCTGGCGGAAGCGGGGCAGGCCGGGAACCGCTGACGATCATGGCGGCCGCGCCGCCGCTGCGGGACCGTCTGGGCTTCCTGCAGCGGGTGAGTGGGCGCGGCCCGCGGCCGGACCCTCCGTGGCGGCCGGGCCGGCACAGCAGCAGGGCCGAACCCCGGAGGCGCTCCGACAGATCCGGGGGCGTGGCGCGGGGATGGACGCGGCGGGGAGGACGGCCCTCGGGTCCTGGGAGACGCGCGTCGGAAGCCCTTGCTAGTGCACGCTCTGAACGCGAGGGTCGGAAACACGCGGTGACTCCGGGCGCTCCCGGCGGGGCCCCAAGGGACACCGCCCGAGCCTGCCGGCGGCCGGGCGAAACACAGGGGTCCGTGCGAGGGCTGGGGGCCCAGCTGTGACCCTGCGGGCTCCCGTGTCGCCATGAGCCCGGACACCTGTTGCTGAAACCGCCGATGCGTGCAGTTCCCCATGACACCATCGGAAAGTGGGAAAGTCGAAAGGTGGACCGTCCTTTAAGTTGGGTACCGTCTGTAGCCTGTGCTTAGCACCTGACAGGGCCCACGTGCTCGTCGTCTTAAATGTCCTTGAACTCCTCTGTTCTGTCCAGATGCTGAATGACACCAGAACGGGTACTCTCAGTTTTTGTCCCCAAGAGCAGTATGTTTTTGTGCTAATGAGTAAGCGTGTAACGTAAACGCGTCTGTGTTAATGAGCGAACGTAAAACACAGACTAAGTTGCCGTCTTGGAGCTCGGGAGTTGGTCAGGCTGAGCCATCACCTGGTGCTGCGGATGCGGGCCCTGCAGAAACGGACCTGTTCACAGTCCGCGGGGTGGACAAGGGGCTCGCTCCCCAGCTTTTCTGTTTTGCTAGTCAACAAAGAAGGGTACTGAAGGTAGCTTCAGATCGTTCCACTCGTCAGTAAGTGCAGGGAGGCTGGGGGCCGTGCCACGTCCTGACCCAAGCAGAGCAGCCCAATGTGTAGGACACCGCTGAGTTGCCTTTTCCCAGGGCCCTTTATCCCTGTGGCCAGTGGAGGGCGGTTCCCGTCCCTGTCAGGTCCTCTCCGCAGCCTGCGTGTCAGCAGCAGAGCTGGGCCCATTTCCATCACCTTCGGTGGCCGTGGGCTCACTCCGTGTAAAGTGGCGACTTATCCCAGGCAGGGGCTCTTGTTCCCTCTCAGCTCCCACTTCTCCTGAAGGGAACGTCGGACGATGACGTCCCGTGTCCGGGCTACCTGTTTGAAGAGATTGCTAGTATCCTTCCTTGATGTCCCCAGTTTGGGGGGGAAGTGTATGGCAGGGGCCCTGCTGTGGCACAGAGGATTACTGGGGGTTCTCCTGCAATCTCGAGGGGGATCCACGGCAGCTTTATCATAGTAACCGGGTGTGGACGGGTCCAAAAGCTGGGATACTGGTGACATGGGGCCCAGGAGACCCTGAAAGCCCAAATGCTCCTGAAACCAGGGCCCTTGGTAGGTGCCTGCAGGGAGCATCAAGCCAGAAGGCCGATGGCTGCAGGAAGGCCAGTTCCTCTCCCCGGTCAGCACAGCGCGGTGCAGCCTGCGTCAGCTTGCCGCTTCCTTAACCCGAGCGCATCATAGAAATCTCCCACGAGTCGCTGGGCAGCAGCCAGTGCCTGCTGGAGTACCTCCTGAAGCGGCTGTGCAGCAGCTCTGGCCACGTGAAGCTCAAGGTGAGACCTGGGCGGCCAGCGGGTCCTGAGCTCCTGCCTGTGGGCAGTGAGGCCGGATGAGGGGGACATGCAGCCTGCGGGAGCAGATGGCTCTGTGCCGCCGGGGGGTCGTCCCTGGGCTCTGCCCTGAGTATACTTTATCCGGCCTGCATAACCGCCCACGTCCCCAGGTGCTGAAGATCTTGCTGTACCTGTGCGGCCACGGCTCCCCGTCCTTCCTGCTCATCCTCAAGTGCAACTCCTCCTTCCTCCAGGAAGCCACAGGTACACGGGAGCTAGCACGGACAGGCTCAGGGAAAGCCGCGGGGCCGGGGGCGGGGAGAGGAAGACTCAGCCCAAATCCTCAGCCTGTGCATGGCCTCGCCCGCAACCCCTGCTTTACTGATCCTGACCCGTCCTTGGACACTCCACAGTGTTCTTTCTTCCCCAACCTGCTGACCACCCTAACTGGCCAGCTTGGCCTCCCCCGAAGCACCCTGTCCTCTCTCTTCGCTGGGCCTGCTGCTCCTCCTGTGGTGTCCCTGGGCCTCTACTGTGTCTGTCCCTGCACTTAACTGCCCTGGGTGTCGCCGCCGTTTCCCAGTCTGTGTGCCCTGCTGGACCTTTCCCTTGTTCCCAGGGCCTGGCACGTGCGGGGCTTAGTGCGTGTTTACACCCTCCCCAGGCCGTGGCTTCTCCCTTCTCCCAGGGCTGCCCCACAGACCGCGGCACAGAGGGAGGGGTCGTGGGAGTGTGGAGCCTCCTGGCGTGTTGTCCAGGCAGCGGGCAGGTCTGGGGTAGAGCCCCCATCCCTCGCTCCCCCAGGCTGGGGGCAGCTGTGTGTGTCTTTAGCTAACGAGGACTTGCGGAGACGTGGCCTGAGATCTTCCCCTCAGGGTGGAGGGAGTCCTGGCCAGAGATGGTCTTGGGGGCGCTGTTCCACCTTTGTACCCCTGAATGACTCTTGGAAGGACTTAACCTTCAGGCAGGAACCCCCCCAGCCGCCCCTGAGAGGGTGGCGCCAGGGAGGTAGACTGAGTCGCTCTTGGGGCTACCACTTGCTCGTAGGAGACCTCGGCCTGTTGCATCGCTGGGACTCATTCCCCACACCCCGAAACCACTACTGCCCACTTTATGGCAGGTGGGGCTGAGGCTTGGGGTGGGGAGAGACTGTCCTGCAGGGTCCCACAGGATGACCCATGGCCGAGTGCCCTTCACTGCCATGCAGGTCCTTGGAGAGCACACAGGCGACTATGACAGAAAACTCAGGCAGTGGATGCCCCAGTAGGGGACGGGGTGATTTGGGGAACGTGCTTGCCAAGATGACAGAGCTCCACAGAGCTTGCAGCTGGAACGACACTGGCCGTTTAGTCTCACCGTTGAGTGGTGGCTGCAGGTGGTCTCCCAGGCAGCTCCCATGGGTGCGGCCCCTACAGGTTGTCACCTGGGTGGTCTTGGGTGCCTGCCCTGAGGGTGGAGGCACAGCAGGTGGAGGAATGGGGGATTCAGCAGGCCCAGCAGATGGGATGGGCTGTTTTCAGACCAGTGGTCCTTGTGGGCACCAGAATCTGTCCTGTGCAAAGGTAATTGTGGATGGTTGGTTACCGCCCGCTGTGCCTGGTACTGCTCCTGGGTGACACACACCTGGGCAGTTGCAGACCCGTTGGAGCAGTCAGGAGGATAGGACCAGTGAGGAAGCCTGGTGCCAGATGCCACATGTGAGAGATGGGGGCATCTGGCTCCACAAGGAGGGGCTTGCAGAGGGGGCAGCCCATCCCTGCACACATGCAAATGAGGGGCTGTGCGTTGGGGCCAGGCCACTGGGTTCCCAGCCCCTCTTGTCCCCAGCGCTGTGGGCAAGATAGGATCGGCAGGGAAGTGTCTCATTCATACAGCTGCAGCCGTTGTCTCTGCACCTTGGGTCCAGCCCCCTGGGGGAGTTGGGCAGCAAAGGGGAAACCTGATGGAGGCACTTGCTCCAGATCATTGGCTGTCACAGTTCTCAGAGGAGCACTTTTCACATTGAGCCCTGATGAGGCGGAGGGAGCACTTGCAGGGGTGGCCTGGGGCCTTTGGCACATGCAAAGGCCCTGAGGCAAGAAGAGCTTGGGGGGTGATTTAAGGTGACATAACTTGATTTGCCACAAGTGAAGCTTTTTGAGCAGGGGGAGCCTGGCACAGGCTAAAGTTGTGGCTGGACCAAGTGGAGCCTTTCAGGTCATGATAAAGAACTTGGGTCTTGTCATCCAGTCTGTGGGAAGCTCTAAAGGGTCTTGAGTTGGATGTGTCACCTCTAGGTGGAGAATGGGGTGAGGGGAGGCAGGCGGGTGGCTGAGTGCAAGGCAGTGGTGGGGACCGTGGGAGAGATGTGCTGCTTGCTGTGGAGACGGACTCACCACTATGGGATGAGGGCAGGGGGAGTCGAGGGCACATGTGGCCTCCGCAGGGGCTGGGGTGGCTGAAGTGTGTTCCCCCTGAGGGGAGTGAGCCTTAAAAGCCATGCCCCATGGGGTGGTCAGCTGTCCCAGGCTCAGGCCAGACCCTTTTTCTGCCCTGTCTGTCCTGCAGATTTTTCTGGGCCCCCAGATCCTCTTCACGGGAACAGCTTGTACCAGAAGGTGCGGGCAGCTGCCCAGGTGAGCCCTAGCCCAGGGTCACTCTGCGGGGACTGTGTCACTTCTGCCCCAGCCCACAGAGGGGCAGCACTCGCACCAGGTCATCGGGGGTTGTTTCCTGTTCTCCCACCACCTGGGACCCAGACCACAGCCCCTGGTCTAGCTGGGTGCTCAGGAGAATGTCGGAGATAGGGCAGAGCTGGCATGGGGGTTGAGGACAGTGGCCTGGCATGTGGGACGCTGAGGCTCCCTTCTGTGCAGGACTTGGGCAGCACCTTATTCTCTGACGCCCGGCTGCCTCTGCTGCCCTCCCGGCCACCGCGGGCCCTACCTCCAGCAGGTATGGTGGTGGCCGTGTCCAGCCCCCACAGTGGGCTTCTCCCTCCCCAGTGTCCTGCGTGCTCATTGGCAGGCTGAGGGTGGGGGCTGTCCTGCCGCTGATGCCGGTGCCCTCCCTGCAGGCATGGGCTCCCAAGGCAGGCCTCACAGTGCCCTCCAGGGCTTCGGCTACAGCAAGGAGGTGGGCTGCCCAGGTAAGTGGGCAGGGGTGCAGGGTGGGGAGGGTGGTTGGGGCTGGCCTGCCTTGCTGCCCCGCCTGTCAGCTGCTCCTCTGGTCCCCTCACCCCACATGGACTCCATTCCTTCCTGGTTGTTTCCAGAAGAGGGCAGGTGTGGCCAAGGATGCTTTACAGACAGCCAAGAGAAGCCCTGAGAAGTCAGGGCCCGGCTGGCGCACAGCGGGGCTCAGCCCTACTCCTAGAGGGGCTGAGGGTGGTGGTCCTGTCTGTGACACAAGTAACGTGTGTGAACTGGAACGTGTGGGAACATTACGTGCAGACACACATGTTCGTCAGTGCAGACAAAGCCAGCTTGTCGAGGCTAACACAAGCGGCTGCCGACCAAGCAGCCTCCTCAGCATCCCCTATAGCTGGATCTTCGGCCGCGTCCAGCTGTGGCTGTTGGACTCTGTGTTACTGACCGTCCTGGTGCACAGCTCGGGGGCTCCTGCCAACACATTAATTTACAGGCACCTTCTGCAGGGAGCTCACGCAGGAAGGGGCCAGCCCTCCCCGGCACTGGGCCTCACACCCCTGAGTGAAGGGCTGGAGATGTCGGTAACTTACCAGGACAAGCACCTTAGGACGACCCTTGCTCCGAGGGTGGACCAGGGACGAGGGATGTGGCTCTGCTGGGAGCTGAGGGTGTCTGAAGTGGAATACCCTGGGGAGCCTTGGGAAGGGCCCAGCTGCCCGCTGGGAGGCCTCCACTCTGTCACTGCAGCACGTCCCGACCTCCCCCAGCAGGGACTGGTGGTGGCACCTCCATCCTGGAGAAGGCGGAAGGGGGCAAGGCTGGGCGGCTACACCTCTCCCTTCTCCCCGGTGCAGGCTCTGCGGGCGAGGCCTTTCTCTCCACCATCCAGAAGGCGGCGGAGGTGGTGGCTAATGCTGTACGCCCTGGGCCTGAGAGTTCTACAGGACCCCTACTGCGGGGTGACACCTACCAGCCTGCCATGACACCTTTGACCAGCCATGGTCACCTCACCCCTGGGAACCCACTCCCAGGGGCCCGAGGTATGGAGGCGAGTGCTCTTCCCCTTGGGGGCCTGGGTCCCTCCTTCCTGTCACCCGCTGAGGCCAGGAGGCTTTATGGGCGGGGAGGCAACCGATGCTTCTTTGCACAGCAGGAGCTACAGCCACACTAACGCATGCATGCACACGCATGCACACGCGCTCACCCAGGGCAGGAGGGCATGAGGAAAGAATAAGAAAGCAGGATGCCGGTGGGGGTGGGGATGTGCCTGGTGTTTTCTGGAGCTGGAGCCAAGGTGGCCTTGCCATCCTCAGCTCGGGACGCAGCCCCAGGGTGGTGGGCACAGGGCTGGTTGAAGCCCCGAGGGTTCCCCCCAGCATCACCGCTTCTTCCAGCCATGAGACACCGGCCCGGGCAGGCTGGTGGGGGCTGGGACGAGCTGGAGAGCAGCCCCGGCTCCCAGGATTCCTCCCAGAACAGCGACCTGAGCAGGGCCTCCGACCTGGGCAGCCGGTCTGGCAGTGACAGTCACTCAGGGGCCAGCCGGGAGCCGGGAGACCTGGCAGAAAGGTGAGCAGGAGCAGCTGGGCACCTGGGAGTGGTCAGGACTCCCCTAGGCCGCCAGAGCGGCCTTCAGTCTCTGGCCCCCCAGATGTCTCCCCAGTGCAGGGACGGAGGAGGCTCGGTTCCGCCCCTCCTGTCAGGTGTGGTGCTATCTTCACCCCACGTGCCCCTGCCAGGGCCGAGGCTGTGGCCTCCAGCGACTGGCAGCAGGAGGTGAGCCTGGTGAGCAGCGTGACACGTGGGCCATGCGCCTTCCTGAGCCGTGATGAGGCGCAGCACTTCATCAAAGAGTGAGCCGCCGGCTGTGCCTGATGGTGGTGCGGGAAGGGACCTGCTCTGCCACCAGCCGGCACCCACCAGCTGTCGCCTTTGCCAGGTGCGGGCTGCTCAACTGTGAGGCTGTGCTGGAGCTGCTGATCCGCCACCTGGGTGCGCCCAGCGAGTGTGCGCAGATGGTGAGGGCAGCAGGGCACCTGCGTGCATGGGCTCGTGTGCACATGCCAGTGTGTCGTGCGCATGCATGTGTAAGGCTCAGCCTGGAGATGCAGGCTGTGGGGGCACAGGTCTCTAGGGGCTGCCCCACACCTCCCAACACTCGGGTCCTTGGTAAGGGGCAGGAGGATGGAGAGATGGCCAGGTGGCTCCCCCAGGGTGGGTGCCGCGTGCGCCAACCTCCGTCCCTTCACCCCACAGAGAGCCCTGTGCGCCATCGCCTCCCTTGGGTGCGCCGACCTGCTTCCCCAGGAGCACATCCTCCTCCTCGCCCGGCCACGGCTGCAGGAGCTGAGCACGGGCAGCCCCGGACCCGTGACCAACAAGGCCACCAAGGTGAGTAGCAGCTGGGGCGACATGCACACTGGACCCTGGCCCTCGGTCAGCCTTTCCCCGGACACGCCCCTCTCAAGTCCCCATCCCTGTCCTCGTGCGGCACAGGAAACAGCCATCAGAGCCCTCATGTCCCGCTTCTTTCCTGTCTTCCTCCCTGGCTCGTGGCACTCCAGGTCCACTGGCCTTGGCCCCCCAAGCTCGCCCCTCCTTAGCGTGGGGCAGGGTCTGCCCTGCCAGCCCCCTTGCCTTGTGTCTCAGCTGCACTCAGCCTCCTCAAGAAAGCCCTCCCTGACTGCTAATGCAGCACCCCGTGGTGCGGCTCATGGTCCTGCTGTGCCCAGGACCCCAAGCTCCCAGAGGGCAGAAACGGTTCTGTTCATCTGCATCCACTTGTCCGTCAGGCTTAGACCCGCCTGGAGGCCGCCCGAGTGTCCCGCTGTGAGGCATGTCCTGTGGGCGGCCCTGGTGCCCTCCCTGTGCCTGTTCACACCCCCGTCCTCTCTTCCTGCTTCCCGTGTGGCTGCTGAAGGAGCAGGTCCTGTCACCCCTCCCTAAGTTGTCCTCGTTTCTCATTAATTGCCTGCTCGGTCACCCTTCAGCCGATGCGTTGAACAGGCCTAGGACACGTCACAGGTGTGTGTCATGGTGTCATTTCTAAAAACGAGGACGGTGGAGAACCACATGCTGGGCATGACCAGACATGGAAGGCCACATTTGTCCCCTCAGCTCCCTCGAGTGGTGCTGCCAGACTACAACAACAAGGGAGTGTCCGCTTGTGTGACAGCCACTGAAGGAGCAGGACCCGTGGCCACGTGCCCTGCATGCACCGAGTGGCCCGAGGTTTCCACAGCACCAGGCTGGCCGTAGCTCTTGGGAATGACCACAGGGCCTGCTTGCCCCGGTCCCCTTCCTGGCAGCCAGTGTCATACACAGAGCTGGCCTTGTCCTCTGGGCAGTGGGACTGAGGAAGGCACTTGAGGGAGGGACCCCTGTCCCCCATGACACCGGTTCCTCATCTTCATCTTCCAGATCCTGAGGCACTTTGAAGCCTCCTGTGGCCAGTGGCCCCCTGCCCAGAGGTCCCCAGCCCAGCCTGGTCCTGTGGCCGCCCCAGCAGGCTCATCTGACCTGCTGACTGACACCCTGCCGCTCGCCGGGGGCTGGGTCTTCCTCCAGCCTCTGAGTTCCACCCCGATCCTGCCCCAGGGCCCTGTTCCTCCCTGGGGGCTGCAGCCCAGCCCGGCGCCCACTCCACTCGCAGATGCCTCCACCCTCCCAGTCCCTGGGGACTCCAGCGCGTCCAAGACCAGACTGGCGGGTTCCAGGGAGCAGGGGGCAGGTCCTGAGCAGGGCCTGGGCGGCACGGACACCCCAAAGGGTGGACCCGACAGCTGCCTGTGGAGTCGTGACTCCTTGTTTGCTGGCATGGAGCTGGTGGCCTGCTCCCGCCTGGCGGGGGCCGGAACTGCTGCGGAGTCCCCGGCCCCCCAGGGCCCCCAGAGATCGGCACAGAGGGTGGCAGCTATAGAGCCTCCTGGCTCTGAGCTGTCGGCTTTCTCCTTTTTAAACGTGTGACCACATTGTTCTGGCCACACATGGGGGGCCCCTGCCTCATGCCGTCCCCTTCTCCCACAGCCCCCATACCCACAAGGAGCTGTTCTCCTCAGGTGTCCACCGCTGGCCGCCTTGCCCTCCCCGTAGCCCCTTCCCCTCACCCACCAGGGCCTGGGTACAGCAGCCCTTGAGCCAGGTGAGCCCCGAGCGGGCTGCCCAGCAGTCAGAGGACACTACGAACTCCCCAGGGGGCCCTTCAGGATGCCACCACCCAGCCAGAATGGGCGTCACTGCAGAGGAGGGGCCGCTGTGGAGCCCTTGGAAGTGGTCTCTGCAGACCCAGCTGCCCCACGGGCGCCAGCCCCCAACTGCACTCCTGCTGGAGGGATGGGACCCAAACAGGCCCTTCTCGTGGGTATGCTGGTGGCTGGGGGGATGGCCTGCCTGCCTGCCTGTGGAGTTTTCCAGCTTTGGCTGTGCTTCCTGAACAGCCCTCGGCCCACGCCGCTGCAGGCTCCAGGGGACCTGACATGAGAGGGGGACACCGGGCTACCTCAGTTTCTGCCGTCTTCTTTGCCAGAGACTGACTATCTCTACTTGAATTTCTACATCAGGGGACAGGTGGTGGCAGAGCCTGAGAAATGCTGACCTCGGGGGTCCCAAGGGACAACTTCCTCCTGCTCTGCCCTCAGAAACGAGCTTTCTTGTGTGGTTTGGGAACAACTGTTTGGTTCCTGGTTTTGTTTTTGGTCTTGGATCCCTCTTTCGCCAGGGAGGTCGTGAGCAATCACCAGCCACTGCCTCTTGTCCTGCTGGGGAGGTGGGTCTGGTGCATATGGGTTGTGGAGTCTGGTTCCTGCTGCCTCGTATTGTATGGCCTGTGGCCATTTCCACTGTCAAACCCTGTATGAGCTACCCCTGGGCTCTGCCCCTCTGCATCACTGCTCCCCGCAGACAACGCAGGGAAGCCTCTGGGCCATGAATCTGGCCCATCTCAGAAGAACCTGCAGAGAGCTCTGGGATTTACACTTTCTGAATAAACACTACTGTTTACACAAAGCTGGACTATAGGTTTTTGGTTGGTATTTTTTCCTTTTCTGTAAGTGAGTTTTAATGCAAATACCACTAATAAAGGCCAAACTTGGAGAACTTCTTTTCTTTTTTTTTTTTTTTTTTTTTTGCAGTTATGAAAATCTTGAGATTTAACATTGATACAGTACTTTTTTTTTTTTTTTTTTTAAATTTTATTTTGTCGATATACATTGTAGCTGATTATTGCTCCCCATCACCAAAACCTCCCTCCCTTCTCCCTCCCCCCCCGGAGAACTTCTTTTCTAAAGTAAGGGTAGGTATTATTTCTTTCTCAGATGTTTGCTACAAATCTCCAGTGGTACTATCCTTGCAAAACTTTTTTTCTTTTTTTTTTTTTTTTTGTCTTTTTGTGACCAGTAAGGGGATCGCAGCCCTTGGTGTGGTGTCGCCATCACCGTGCTCAGCCAGTGAGCGCACCGGCCATTCCTATATAGGATCCAAACCCGCGACAGGAGCGCCACTGTGCTCCCAAGCGCTGCACTCTCCCGAGTGCGCCACGGGGCCGGCCCACAAAACTTTTTTTCTAATCAGCTGGCCAGTAGGGGATCCAAACCCTCGACCTACATGTTGTAACACTGCACTTTAACCAACTGAGCTGACCAGGAGCCCACCCCAATTAAGCTCCCTAATTGCAATGTTTTTAACTATGAAGTAAGGTTTCTTACATAGGTATAGGACTACTTGGGATATCTATTTCTTCCTAAGTAGGTTTCAGTAGTTTGTGTCCAATTTCATATAATTGGTCCATTCCGTGTAAGTTGCTAAATTTACGCCCATAGGGTTTCTTGTAGCATTATTTTATTATCTTTTTGATGTCTGTAGGGTCTGTAATAACATTTCTTCTTTCATTCCTAATAATTTGTTTATCTTAGTTTTGGTCAGTCTAACTAGAAGTTTATTAATGTTACTTACCTTTTCAAATAACCCAACTTTTGGTTTTATTTTTTTCTACTTTTTTTTTTTTTCTGTTTTGTTAATTTCTGCTTATTATTTCCTTCCTTCTGCTTTGGGTTTATTTTTATTTCTTTTAGTATCTTAAGGTGGAAGCTTAGATTATTGATCTGAGACCTTTATTTTCTAATGTAAACATTTTAATGCTATAAATTTTCCTCTAAACACTGCCTTGGCTGCATCCCATAAAAGTTGGTATATTTTAACTTTTATTCTGTTCAAATTATTTTCTAATATCCCTTGAGACATTTTTGTCCAATGGGTTATTTAAAAGTGTATTATGCTGTTATTACTATTTAATTCTGATACAGAAAACATACTTTGTATAATTTCTGTTTTAAGATTTCAAACTTACATGGGCTGGCCGGTTAGCTCAGTTGGCTAGAGCACAGCCTTGCCAACACCAAGGTCACGGATTTGGATCCCTGCACCAACCGGGAGCTAAGAAAGTTTTTTAAAAACCTTTTGGTAAAGTATGTTTATGGCCCAGAATATAGTCTGTCTTGGGGAATGTTCCATGTGCATTCGGTCTAGGAAACTATAGACCAAAATCCACCATAAACATGCAAAAGTCCTCAGCAACGTATTAGAATGAATCCAGTAACATTAAAAAGGTAATATATCACTATAAATGGAATTTATTTTATTTTATTTTAGCAGCTAGCCAGTAAGAGGATCTGAACCTTAGACCTTGATGTTATAAATGAATGGAATTTATCTCAGGAATGCAAAGCTAGTCCAACACTTGGTAATGAATCAGTTAATTCATAGTAACAGACTAAAGAGGAAAAATCACATGATCGTTTCATGCAGAAAAAGCAAGAGAAAATAAATTGAACATTCATTCCTTCATGCCAAAAAAAAAAAAAACACTAGAAATATGGGAACTTCTTTTGCATGGTAAGAGTCATGTACAAAAATCCCATAGCTAACATACTCAATGGCAGTGGACCAAACCCTTTCTCCCCAAGACTGGGAACAGGGCAACCACTTCTGTTCAGCATTATACTGGAAGCCCTGTCCAGTGTAATAAAGCAAGAAAAAAACTAAAAAAGCAGACACGTTAGAAAGGAAGAAATAAAAATATTCACAGAAAACATGTCTGTAGAAAAATCCCACAGAGGGGGTGGCAGGTTAGCTCGGTTAGAATGCAGCCTTGTAACACCAAGGTCAAGGGTTCAGTTCCTGGTACTGGGCAGTTGCATCCCTCCCAAAAAAGAAAGAAAAATCCCATGGAATCTATAAAAAAGTACCCAAGACTAATCAATGATTTTAGCAAGGACACAGGCTACAGGGTAAATACACTAATATCAATTACATTTTTGTATGCTAGCAATAAACAATTGGAAATTAAAATATAAAAAACTACCATTTACAATAGTACCCCAAAATGAAATAATTACATATAAATCTAAAAAATATATGTAAAATCTTTATGCAGCAAACTACAAAACACTGATGAAAGAAATCAATAAAAACCCAAATGAATAGAAAGATATATCATGTTCATAGTTTAAGATGTCAATTCTCCCCAAATTACAGATCTACAGATTTAATATAGTCCCCACCTAAGTCCCAGATGAATTTTTTTTTTAATAGTGACAAGCTGACACGAAAATGTATAGGAAAAATCAAAGGAATTAGAATGGCCAACATGATTTTGAAAAAGAAGAGCACAGGGGACTCAGTGCCTGACTTCAAGATTTGCTATAAAGATGTACTAAGCAAGACAGCGTGGTATTGGTGAGAAGCTAGACAGGGATCTGGCTCAGTACGGATAGTTCAGGAACAGGCCCATACAAAAAACTGATTGTTTACAAATGTGAAGAAGTAATTCAATTAAGAAAGGGTAGCCTTTCAACAGGTGGTGCTGGAACAAACGGACATCCATATGCAAAAAGGAGGGTAAAAGAAGAACTTTGGCCCGTACCTCACACCTTACACAAAATTTAAAGTGAACCATAGGAAAATACGAATGAGAGAAATAAAGTTAATAATAATAAAGCAACAACAACAAAGAAGTGAACCACAAACCTAAGTGTGAAACCTAAAGCCATAAAACTTCTAGAAGAAAACAGGAGACAATTTTCTGTCACTGGATTAGGTAATAATGGCTTCATATATGAGATAAGAAAAGCAGAAACCACAAAAGAAAAAATTGGACTTTATCAAAAGCTTAAAAGCATCTCTTTGAACGACCCACTTAAGAGAACGGGAAGAGAGGCCACAGACTGGGACAAAATATTTGCAAACCATGAAGGACTTATCCAAAGACCACATAACAAGCACTCAAAACAAAATAATAAAACGAACAACCCAAATACAAAGGGAATAAATTTTTGAACAGACACTTCACCAAAGAATACATACGAGTACGTGACAACTAAGCACATGCATACATCCTCAAGCTCATTAGTCATTAGGGAAATGTCATTTAAGGCCATATAGGATTCCACTACACACTAGTACGGCTTAAAAAAACCCACCAAACCAAACCCTGACTTACCCGGTGGGAAGGGAGACGGGGCGCAACCCGAACTCACGCGGCGCTGGTGGGAGTGAATTATAGAACTTGGGAATATGGACTGGGTGTTTCTTATGAAGTTAAACATAAATCTACCACATGATCCAACAATCCCACTCCCAATCCACCCAAGAGAAATGAAAACTGACGTTCACACAAGAGCCTATAAGTGAATGTTTTACAGCAGCTTCGGTGATAACTGCCCCAAACTGGAAGCACGGTGTCCTTCAGCTGATGGATAAGACAGGCACACGTGGCTCACCCACACACAGCCGTCCAGCGGCACCCTCAGGGTACTGGCTCCGGGACACCGAAAGCCCAGGATGCTCAAGTCCCTGATGTCAAGTGCTGTCGTGTTTGCATAGAACCCACGCACACCCTCCCATGTATGCTAGCTCATCTCTAGTGTTCTCCTGATACCTAACACAATGGAACTGCTACACAAATAGCTGTGATGCTGTTTTAAAATTGGTATTATGTTTATTATTTCCTGTTCCACCCCCCCCCCCAAATATTTCCGATCCTTGGTTGGTTGGACAGTGGGAGCTGCAGACACTGCGCTCCGACGGTGACCGATGCTGCCCAGCCCCGAAGGGAACAAGGGTGAACCCCCAACCCCGGAGCAGGAGAAGCCGGACCCCAAGGTGAGCCCGCGCGGCGACCCCTCCCCTACGACCCTCTGGGGAGAGGCCCCCAGGTCAGGGTGGCCGGGCCTCAGGGGCTCTGACGACAGAAAGGCAGCCCGGGGGCCCGTGGGGTGCGGGTGGCCGTGCAAGTGCACCGCACGCCAGGAGACGTGAGTTCTACCACGCAAAAACCACGCTCTTTAAAGAATGTAATAAAAAAGCATTTGGTGTCTCAAAAGGTGGGGAAGACCGGCAGTGTGCCGTTATTTTACAGAGAAAGACCACCTTCCCGGCCACAGGGAGGGGCCCGCCGGCGGGGGCAGGACACGGGTGACAAGGGACAGACCCTGAGCAGGCTGCGCAACGTGGGATGACAAACACTGCAGAAGGAGACCCCGAAAGACCGACAAAGCGCACAGACCGGAGGGAGCCCGGCAAGGCGCCAACAACCCGTCAGGGCCCCGCGCACCGCGACCCAGCCTCGGGGACAGCGGGACGGAGCCCGCGCCCCTGCCCTCTCCTCTGCCCGCGCCCCTCCAGGCCCCGCCCACGCCCCGCCATCTCCCTGCCCCTGCCCCGCCCACTACCGCCCCAGGCCCCGCCCCCCGCCCGCGCACACCGCCCACGCCCCTACAGGCCCCGCCCCTCGCCGGCGCCGTCCTCGGCCCCCTCACACCCCTCACACGCCGCCCCCACTCCGCCCTCTCCCTGAGCGCGCCACCTCGGCCCGCCCACCCTCGCCCCAGGCCACCCCGCCCACGCTGTCCAGCCCCACCTACGACTTCCCGGGCCCCGCCCACGAGGTCCCGGCTCCGCCCGCGCCGTCACCACCTCCCGCCCTGAGAGTCCCCGCCCCCTCCCTGCTTCATACAATCGTCAGCCCGCCGCCCCGGCCCGCAGCTCTCCGCCGCTCCTCCTACGCCTGAACTTCCTGAAGGACAGCCGAGCAGCCCAATCAGCTCCCGGGACGGCCTACGCCCGCGGTGGGAGGGCCAACTCGGCAGCGGCGAGCGGGGGCAAGGCGGGCCGGCGTGACGGGCGGGGGCGGGGCTGGTTGCTAGCTGCCGTCGCCGCTCACCTCGCCTCGCCGACGCCTCATTGTCGCCAGGGCTCGAGGCAGCACCGGGGCCGCGGGGCGCCGACTCGTCCGCCCGCCCGAGGCTGGGGCCTGGTGCGCCCCAGCTCGGCTGGCTGCGCACCCTGCCCCGCTGGCCGGCTCCGCGGGCCCCGCGCCCCAGGCCCGGCTCGCGGCTGTGCACCTGGCCCGCGCAGGTGAGAGGGGAGGGGCCCGCGGCCGCACAGGTGCGTCCGGCAAGTGAGGGATTCCAGAACTGGGACAGGTGAGAGGGTCCGAAGGAGGACGAGTGTACGCCCTGTGTGGGCCCTGCCAGTGAGGGGGGGGCTTGTGCTCTCCGGAGGGCTTTGTGGGGACCCGGCCTTAAGCCCTGGAGGGACTGGAGACATGGAGAGCTGTTGCTGGGAGGGCACCACGCTAGCATGGGCCTGGCCTCTGCCCAGGGCCCTGGGGTCAGCCCACCCCTGGGGGTCCAAGCGTGGCTTTGGACACCAGGCTCCTGCCTTTTCAGATCCTGGAAGACACCTTTTTTCCAAGGTGAGGGAGGCCTCCCAGGCCTGCCTTCTTGTGGCCTAGGGGTTTCCATGGAGAGGCTGTGTTTGCCACCCCAGAGCTACGTGCTGCCCTGTCCTCCAGGGCTTGAGGGCCAGACTGGGGCCAGCTGGGTATGGCCGGTGCCTTGAGAGGAAGGTGTTAAATTTCAGCTGCACAACCGGAAATGCCTAGCTGAGGGCACTGACCTGGTTGATGGCGGGGACAACCTCTAGATAATAGGGGTGTCCCGACTCCAAGCCCAGGGGGGCCTGTGGTGCGGGTCCTGGAGGAGGCTGCAGCACCGGCCTTGGGTGGTGACGGGCGTGCCCATTGGCCCACCAGTCCTCGGTGGCAGGGAGACCTATCGTTCCAAATGCTCCTGGTGCCTGCTCAGCCTGCTCACTCACTCTCTGCATGAGTGCACGCCTTGTACACTGTCTCTGTCCCCTTGAAGGGGTCACAATACACAAACCACCCTTGCGGGGTGACATGAAGAAAGAAAGAGCTGGACGAGAGAGTGGAGAGTGCTGGGGTCCTTGTCAGGGAAGGAGGGGCTGTGAGGCCTGGTGGAGGGGCCCGGGCGGAGCCCAGCTGGCAGAGAGCTGGCCGAGCTTGAGGAACGGCAGGAGGCCGGTGTGGCCAGAGCGGGGTGGGCATGGGACGGTAGCCGACGAAGCCATGGAGAGCAGAGTTGGGTCTTGTGGAGCAGGGCATTTGGGCTGTTCCCTGCACCTGGGAAGGAACAGGGCGGTTACAGTTGTCTGAGGTGAGGATTCGGGCTGGGACAGCATTGTGTGCAGGAAGCCAGGAGGCCGGAGCTTGCCGCGCAGGAGAGGTGGGTGAGGAGAGAGGCCGGGCTGAGCTTGGGGGCCTCAGGGGTCAGGAAGAGGAAGGAAGGGGCAGCCAGGGACGTGATGCTGGCATCTGCAGGAGAACCCCGGGCGCAGGAGAGCCCTTGCCACACACACCAGGGGCCCATGGACATGCCAGGGGTTCTGAGGAGGTAGAGGGTCCTGTGGTTAGGTAAGTTCGGGGACCTGGGTTGGGCAGAGGTGAGCGAGGGTCTTCAGTGCAGGACTTCTCAGGCAGCCCTGGAGTAATTCACATGCGTTGAGGGCTTGCCACAGGCTGTGTTGTCTGACCTCATGATAGCCCCACCAAGGGCACTTTCACATCTCCATTTTACAGATGGGGAAAGCGGGGCTCAGACAGGGGACCTGCTTTTCTCAGGGTCACAGGGCAGGGGCAGAGCTGGGCTCACGCCCTGACTGCCTGCTGCCCAGCCTCCCTCTGGGGTGGTGGTGGCACATGCCACAAGGCATGTCTTAACCACCCACCTGTTCACTGCTCAGATCTCGGCCATGGGTTGGGTTTAAGACCAGCCCCCACCCAGCGAGGAGGGTGCGTAAGTGATGGCAGGTCAACCAGGTCCCCTGGGCTGGCCAAGGCCTGGCCAGAAGTGGTGGGCGTCTCCTTTCATCTCTGGATTTTCTGCTCAGGACCCACTGCGTCCGCCATGAAAGGCTCCCGGGCCCTTGGCAGCACCCCAGAGGGCAGCCCAGAAGGTGTAGACCTGAGCCTCACAGGCCTCCCTCCGCCCCTGTCCCGGCGCCCCAGCAGCGCTTCTGCCACCAAGCCCATCGTCCGCTCTGTCTCTGTGGTCACCGGCAGTGAGCCGAAGAGAAAGGTGTTGGTGAGTGCGGGGCCTGGGAGGGGTCTAGGGGTCCCCTGCCTCCTGGAGGGTTGTCATGGGGTGGCATCTGACCCTGGGTGCCGCACTGTGCATGAGCAAATGCCTGAAGTCCGTGGACTGGTTGGATCCCTGCGGCCATCCCAGGGGCAGGAAGGACTTGGCCCACAGGCAGGCCAAGGCCCAGGCAGCTGGCCCATGGCAGAGCCTAGATTCTTCCAGCCCCAGCCTGTGGCCCTCTGCACCCCCTCCCTTTTGGTTTGCATCCTCAAGAAGTGGGGTGACCTGTAGAGAGGGTGGTAAGCTCCTGGCTGCCTTTGAGGAACTTGGATGGTTGGGGGTGGGAGGGGACAGGACAGCACGGGGAGCTCCTGGGGAGAGCTGCCTTCCTGCCCACCTCTGGGAGGCCAGGGTGGGCCTGCCATACCCCCAGAGTTGCTATTTACCAGGCCAGTCTTGAGGGGATGAAGGGATCTGTTTTGCAGGGTCCAGGCCGTGCCTGAGTCTGGCCTGAGCTTCTAGAGAAAGGAGGGGCTTAGCGTTAGTCGCTGCTGTAGATCTGGGGACTGCCTGCCTGAGGTCCATGTGGGGCATCGCAGCAGGGTGGCCAGCAGCCACATGGGGTCCAGGGGGGCGGTTGAGGCTTCTCTGAGGATTCCTTGGCAGGTTTGTGGATAAAAGGCTTGGAGCCCTCCCTTCTCCCCGAAAAAGCCATTCCTTTGTCCTCAGAGTTAGAGGTTGATGGGATAGGCCCCACCAGGGTCCAAGCTGAGTTCTGTTTAGAGGACCCTTGGTCCAGACAAGTTCCTGAAGCCTGGGACTCACAGGCGGGGACCTGGGATGTTCTAATGTGTCACCATGGCGACGCACCATTGCTGTTTTAACAGAGGGATGACAACTCCAGCTAGCGCTACCCAAGCCTTGCCCCCTCCACCCTCCCGCCCTCATCCCTTGCGTTGCCTGTGAAGCCCTGTGGGGTCGAGGCTGCAGATACGCTGTTACATGGAGACGGCGCCGTGGAAGCTGTTGGGCTCTAGAGTGGACAGCGGGAGTGGTAGTCACTGCTCAGCCACTGAGCTGCGGACGGGCCGGCGCTTACGTCCAAACTTCCCACCCAGAAAACGTTCTGTTACTGAGTGTGGGTTCAAGGCCACAGTGTGCATTGGTCATTTCGAGCCCTTCCTCCTCAGGGAGTGCTGTCCCCCCTCCCCCAGGGTCCGGTGGGGGAAGCTGACGAATCCCCCGGCTGGTGGAACGTTTCAGCTGTTAGCTTCATTCCTCTAAGTCACCCGCCTGATCTGAGACAGCCCCACCCCTCAGGCCTTGGCCCTGGCACTGGGCAGAGTGCAGGAGGGTTGGCGAGAGAGCCACTTGCCTGGGCCATGTGTGACTTGGCCCCAGGAGTTTTTCTGTGCAGTCCCTGTCCTCTTGGCTGCCCGTCCTTTCTGCCACGTGGTCTCATTGGGATTCAGGGAGATGTTTGTTTTGGCCAGGTGTGCCTTTACACCTGCACACAGGGCTTTGACCCTCTTCCTCCTGGTTTTTGTGGGACCAGGTGTTTCCCCTCTGCCCTTTGTCTCCAAAGACCTTCCTTGATCGAGAGCCTTTTGTCCCAAAAGTCCCTTTCCAGGAGGTGAGCTGCAGCCACCGCTGGCCTACTGGCTCAGGGGATGTCAGTGCCAGAACTTAGAGGGTCCCTCTTCCTTGCCTGAGCTGAGTACCCACCTGATCCTCTTCACCCTCTTAAGTCCTTCACTCCAGTTTTCTTCTCTATAAAGAAATGAGGTCTTTAGATACCAGAAGCACCAGATCAGTGGGGGAACAGATATCGCTACGCATGTGTCACGGCAGTGAGGCCAGGCAAGTACCCCAGCCTTCTTGCAAGTGGTAACTAGGGTTCTGAGTCCATGACTTCATTTACCTCCTGAGCACTTCTTTTCCACCTTGGCGTGAAGGCTGTAAAACTGTCCAGGAAAATCGGGAAAAGTTGAAGGTCACTCATAGTCACATCATGCTGATATCATGGCTGGTGCCATTTTATTTGATTATTTCAAAAATTCTATGTATTTTTTTTTTAAAGCTCCTATCTGTACACCCTTTAAAGTGCAGAAGGCACAGAAAGGGCAGGCTCTGAGCAGTAGGCCTGCCTCTTGCCTCACACCACAGGCCTCTCCTGAGCAGCCATCCAGTTTCTTCTGCACCTTCCCCAGATATTTTGGGCACAGACAGCAGGAACGTATGCAGGCCGTGTCCTAGCGAGCATCCCAGGTCAGCACGCCGGCTGCTGTGTTCTTTTTTAACAGCTGTGCAGTAGCTCATCATGCAGATGTGACCTAACTTAATCCATCGTTTCTCTGGTTTTTCCAATTACAGTACAAACAGGGCCACAGCGAATGTCCTTGTACGTGTGTAGTTTTGCATGTACGTGAATATCCTTGTAGAATAAATTCTAAAGCTGTAATGACTGAGTCAGAGCATATGTCTATTTAAAACTTTGATGGGAGGGCCGGCCTGTGGCTCACTCGGGAGAGTGTGGTGCTGATAACACCAGGGTCATGGGTTCGGATCCCATATAGGGATGGCCGATTTGCTCACTTGGAAGAGCCTGGTGCTGACAACACCAAGTCAAGGGTTAAGATCCCCTTACTGGTCATCTTTAAATAAATAAATAAATAAATAAAAATATAAAAAATAAAACTTTGATGGATATGGCCCCATCGCTCTCCATAAAGATCGTAATCGCAAACAAACTTTTTGGCCTTTACTAATTTGATACATAAAAAAAGATATTTGTACTATCTTTAAGATAAACTTTTTATGTTAGAATAGTTTTTGGTTTGCATAAAAGTTGGAAAGATTATACAGAGTTCTTATATTTGCTCCCTAGTTTCCCATTATTAACATCTTACATTAGTACAATGCGTTTGTTATAATTGACGAGCCAATATTGATACCTTATTATTAACTGATGTCCATACTTTATTCAGATTTCCTTGGTCTCACCTTTTGTCCTCCTCCTGTCCAGTATCCCATCCAGGATCCCAGGTGACACTGAGTGCTCATGTCTCCTCAGGTCCTCTCGGCTGCCACAGTTTCTCAGACTTTCCTTGTTTTTGGTGACCCGGACAGTCTGAGGAGCGCTGGTCAGGCATTTTGAACACTGTCCCTCTGTTGGGGTTTGCCTGGTGTTTTGCTCATGATTAACCTGGGGTGATGGCTTTGGGTAGAAGACCACAGAGGTACAGAGCCCTTCTCATCACGTGATACCAAGGGCACGTGCTGCGGCATGACGTATCACAGGTGACGTTGGCCTGGGTCACCGGTCGAGGTGGCGTTTGCAGGTTTCTCCGTGTACTGTTGCTCTCGTGGTCCCCATCCCATGCTGTGTCTGGAGGGAAGTCTCTGTGCAGCGCCCGCTCGGGGCCGGGAGCGAGGCCCTCCTGGAGGCAGAGTTTCCGTGTACAGCGTGCGGAGCTGCACACGGGGTTTGTCTGTCCTCCCGGTTCATTTACTCAGTCATTTATTAATGGCGGTGCAGATCCTGGACGTCTGTTGCACACTCTGGGCTGCAGGCCGGCACTGCCTCGTGCTCGCTTGGGCAGCACATGTGCCAGCACTACTGCGGTTCTTCTGTTGCTCACGTTGTCCTGCTTTGGCCACAGGGAGCTCTTCTGATCACCTCCAGCATCCCTGTGATGCGGCCCCATTGCGGGTTTTTTGAGCACTTTTTTTATTTTCTGGCGCTGCAAGCCGTTCCATTCGCATTTCGTATATTTCCTATTCTCATTCTGAAATCAGCCATTTCTCCAAGGAGCCCTGGTTCCTTTAATTGGAGAATGGTGTTAGAAGACCAAGGCCTGGGAGCTGGCTGTGCTCCTTGACCCTGGGGTGTTACTGCTTCTGGGCCCCCTCAGCTGACAGAGGAAGGAAACATGTATATTGTGTGTACCAGCAGGTGTGCATACACATTTCTATAAGTATTTCTACGTGCAGCCATCTGTGTCTGTATTAAGCTAAATGTGAGTTCATTACTGATGTCTCCACCTGGACTCTTATCTCATGGATTCATGCAGCCTCCTGCCCTGCAGGAGGGAGAACCCTGGCCCTGCTGCCCGCCGCCCGCCGCCCACCCGTGTGCTGAGTCCAGTGCACACATACACAGTCTCAGAACTGCAGCCCGTGTTCCTGTCCCCCGCGGCAACAGCTGTATTGACAAAGCTCAGCACATGTGCAGTCCCATCCACCAGAGTCGCTCAGGCCCCCCCGGCCCTCCTCCTCGGACTGCACTGTCGCATGAGCGGAGATGAACATGTTTTCATACTTTTGGGGATGAACATGTTTTCATACTTTTAAGAGTCCTTTGTATTTCCTTTTTTGTGAATTGTTCTTATCCTTTGCTGACTTTTCTGTTTTCTTCTTATTGATTGTAGCTCGTATCACAGGGGAAAGCTCATTTCCTCCAATGTCTCTCTCGTATTGTGATTTTGCCCCTTGGTTTTGTGCACGGGATGCATTTTGTCCTTTCTCCACGCAGAAGTGCTCCCACATCTCTACGCTGTTGCCCTCGCCACTCACTCAGCAGCCCTAGGCCTGCTGCTGTTTCTGTCATCGTGAAACAAACTCTTTGTCCTTCCACCTAGCCCTGGGTTGCACCCTGCTTACCTTTTGCAGAAGAGGGGTGTGAGTTAGTGGGGCACAGTCCCCAAGACACCTTCACTTCTGACACCAAGTGCAAGTTTGGGGTCCCCAAGACCACCCTTAGGTCTGGTAATTCACTAGGAGGACTCACGGAACTCACAAAAGCTGTTGTACTCATGGTCTGGTTTATTACAAGGAAAGAATACAGATCCAGGAGGGTTCCAAACGTGAAGCTTCTGTTGTCCCCTTCCCTGGAGTCAGGACAGCATCACGTTCCCAGCATTGATGTGTGACAACACACAGAGGACTGCCAGCCACGTGGAGCCTCCATGTGGAGTCTCCTGAGCCTCCATGTGGAGTCTCTTTTGGGCTCCACGAAGGCACAGTCAACACCTAGGGGGCCATTCAGCCCCCAACTCCTCCAGAGGTCTGCTGACACCACATGGCCCGAGCTCACACCCTGTGTCACCTTGTTGGTGTGGGTCAAAGCCCCACACCCTAAAATCACTGTTAGATGATTAGCTGGCAAGGCCCCAGGTAAACAAAGACACTTTTCTCAGGCAGGATGTTGCGGGGGCTCAGATCACCTCCCGGAAGCTGAGGTCAGAGGCCGGAGCCCCTTTGGGCGAGGATGCATTCCTTACCACACAGGTGGTCCCTGCGTGGTGCCCCGTCTCGGTCCCCAGCAACCTCCATGTGGCGGATCCTGTGCTCAGCCTAGGCGGCACCTCTTCTTGCCGACCCCTGCATGGCTCTGTGAGGCGGTGGCAAACTCTTCTGAGTACTTACCGTCTGCTGGGCACCGTGCGATGGCCTTGCAGCAGTGATCTCATTCCTGTAAGACGAGCAAAGCCATCTCCTAGGCCCACTTCCCCTCCTGCTGTTGCCCCTTCTCAGCTCCCCTTCACCCCAGAGCCTTTGGGCCTCACATCCACACTCTGTCCCTATGCCTCGCCTCCCGTCCTCTCTGAAGCCCTTTCCAGTGTCCGGCTTTGGGCTCCTGGAACGGGGTCCAGCTGGGATTTTAATGAGGAATTGCCTTGAGTGTACACATCATCAGTCTGTGAGAGTTGGCAGTCTGCTCTCTGTAATTGAACATTGGGTTGTTTTTTTGTTTTTTTTTTTTGTCTTTTTCATGACTGGCACTCAGCCAGTGAGTGCACTGGCTATTCCTACACAGGATCCGAACCCGCGGCGGGAGCGTCGCTGCGCTCCCAGTGCCGCAATCTCCCGAGTGCGCCACGGGCTCGGCCCGAACATTGGGTTGTTTTTTAATCTGCTGTTTGTAACCTAGTCTGGAAAATGTGCCAAAGCTGTGAGTCCCTTCCCTAGAAAGGTGGGCATGCTCACCTACCATGGGACCTCAGACCCATGGATCCCGCAACAGCCTCTCCCCAGCCTCCTCCCGTTGGGGCTGCTGCTGCCAGACTGGTCTTTCCCTGTTCCAGAAATCAGTTCACGACATGGAGTCACTCTTGACAAATTGGTGACGTCTGTGGTGCAACTCCACCCTTTTTGGTTTTCGTAACTTTGACTTTTCGAGTCCAGGCCACTGCACTGCCGTGGTGCCTGGGCAGGGCTGTACCGCAGGTCCAGCAGGCGCTCCTGTGAGCTGTCCTTCCTGGTGGCTGCGTCTCTGCGCCAGTCCTCAGGGCACCTGCGGGGCCACCCTTGGTGCTTGAACCTGATGGGAGGGGCCCGTGTTCTTGTCCACTGCAGAAGGTGGGCAGCAAGCCCAGCTATTTTCCTGAGCTCACTGGTAATGACAGCAGTGACAATGACCATGGCTCCCGGGCCAGGCCTCGTGCTGCCTCTCAGACCCTCCCATCTGCCAGGGGTGAAGGACTCCCCACCTTATAGGAGGAAGGTGAGGCTTAATGGCCATGCCCAGTGCTCCTCATGCTGACCCATGTCCTGTGTCCCTGCTCCCCTGTCCATCTGCTGCCTTGGGGCCACCTGGTCCATCTGTGAACCCAGGAGAGTCTCCGTTCTTTGAACCTATTTCTCCAAGGCCTGGTGCTGAGTGAACCGGCAAGTTTCTGAGACCTCAGCCACCTAGTGAGTGGTGTCTTCCTTTTTGCAGGAGGCCACAGGGACTGCGGGTTCCCGGGCCATCAACAACCTTCGAAGATCCAACAGCACGACACAGGTCAACCAGCCATGGACCGACTCCCCCAGGTAAACTCGGCTGCTCCTGTCCTGCCCTGCATAGCCCTCATCCAGCCTTGACAGGCATGGGCACTTGTCGGGCAGTGGGGCCTGGAGTGGGAGGGTGGGAGAGACCAGACATGTCTTGACTTGTTACGTCTGGAGACCAGGACCTCAAGGCGGACGTTCTGCCTGCAGCTGCTCCTTTCTTTGTTGGGCTTTCCCTGGGGGTACCGGGCTGGGGTGGGCAGAACAGGCGTGACCCACCCAGGGCTTTAATGCTGGGGTCTTCCAGCAGCCTTTGCCACTTGCCTTCTGAAAGTCAAAGTCTGCCTGTGCTCGAGGCGGCAGCATCGTGGCACTTCTGAACCCTCCCCTCAGGAGCCCCTACACCGCCTTTGCCTGTTTAAACTCTGTGGCTGCAGGTTCCAAACCAAACCAGCTGGAGTGGGAGGAGTTGCCTGGAGGCCCCATGAGGCCTGGGGAGAGAGCGGGGCAGTGAGCTGGCAGCGGCTAGCACCCTTCAGGAAATGCCCCTGGGCCAAGAGTGGCTCAGGAGGCCCTGATGCCACCTCCCACAATATGCTGTCCCCACGTGACCCTGAGTGGGCAGGGTGCTCCTGCGGGGGGCTGTACATCTGTAGCCAGTGAAGGTCTGGGCTGGCCAAGGACAAAGGAGTGGAACCTGGCCTGGAGCAGCAAGAGCAGCAGCCACCCTGCCCAGCACAGCGTCTGGGGCTGCCACGGAGCCCCTCTCAGGCTCGGGAGCTGGCATCACAGTGTACGGCCAAGAGAGTGACTCCAGGGCCCAGGGGCACAGGGCTGGCCCAGGGAGCTGCAGTGGACGGCTACCAGACCTGTGCAGAAATGAATTAGCCTCTCCCAAGGGGACGTCTGCTCCACCCTGCAGGTCACTGGCTGAGAACACTGGGTGTGTGTGCTGTGCTGTGTGTGTGGCATGTGTGTGTCTGCGGCATATGTGTCACTGCTGGGTGTGTGTGGTGTGTGTGTCACTGCTGGGAGTGTCTGTGGCGTGTGTGTGCCACTGCTGGATGTCTGCGCTGAGTGTGTGTCTGTGGCCTGTGTATGTCTGTGACGTGTGTGTCACTGCTGGGTGTGTGTCTGTGGACTGTGTGTGTATGTCTGTGGCATGTGTGTGTCACTGCTGGGTGTGTGTAGTGTGTATTGGGGGTGTGTGTGTCTGTGGCATGTGGAGTGTATGTGGTTTATAATTGAATCTCATGATTCTTCTGCAGGCAATTTCTTTTCCAGAGCTTGTCGTCCAGTTGGGTTTTCTCTTCTGTGAGCAGCTCGTCCATGTCTGTGCCCCGTCCCTCTACTGCAGTGGATCCCAGAGGGGCGTCCCTGGGCCAGCGGCAGAAGCAGCACTGGGAGCATGTTGGGAAGGGCTGTTCTCTGCCTGCCCGGACCTCTGCATCGGGGCTGGGTGGCCTGATGCTCTGAGTGTTGATAATCCCTCCTGGTGATTCCTCTGCGTGCTCAAGTTTGAGAAACGCTGGCCTTTTCCTTCTTTATTTTTAGGAGTTCATAATTATCTTAGGTCAGCTGTCTATGTGTAAATATCTTCTTCTAGTCTGTGGCATGTCTTTCCTCTGTTTGTAATTGGTGAACAGATTTATTTTAAAGTCGTGATTCTGGAAAGTCTGCAGCACGCCCAAGGCAGAGCTGCTGCTGTCCTGGTGCATCCCCCTCCCTGTCCTGGCTCATTCTGAAGCGGATGCAAGTCTTCACGTTGCACCCGCAGACACTTCCTTTGGAGTTGTGCTGTTTGAGTTTTTCTGTGCACAGGGTGGAGCAGGGTCTGGATTCATTTTTTGGTGTGGGGTGTCCCAATATTTTCCCTGTGCTGTCCATCTTGGTCCTCTCCCGTCCATGGCATGCCGCCACTGCACGTAGGCTGTCCTGGTCTGACATCCGTTGCTGACCCCACATGGTTTTGGAGTCTCTCCGCCAGCTCTTGCATTGTAAGATGATGACTGTTAGAGAAAGATCCTGGTTTCGTTCTTCAGAATCGTCATAGTGTTTCTGGTCCCTTACTCTTTGATGTGAATTTAAGACGAGCTCGTCAGGTTCCACTGACACTAAACCTGTGGGGTCTCACCCGGGGGTTGCCCCACTGGGCCGCAGCTTTACGCTCAGGGCCACCTCCCTGAGCAGGTGTCCCCTGGCACCGGCTACGCTCTCCATCCTGCAGCCATTCCTACAGTGAAAGTCTTGCACGTTCTTGCTAGATGTAGTCCTAGGACCTTAGTTCTTCTTGCCTTGGTGAGCAGGATCTTTTCTTCCCTATTCCGTGTTCCATTTGGTGTGAGTGATGTGTAGGGAGGATTGTGACTTCTGCCTGTTGAGCTGGAGTCCAGCAGCCTTGCTGGACTTCCGCCGTGGTTTGTACTCTGACGTGTCCTTTGTAGGTAGTCATGTCTGCAGATAGACACAAATTTATAGCTTCCCTTTTAACTCCCTGCTTTGTGCCTGTGTCTCAGCCGCCCGGTAGGAGTGGAGTAAGGTTTGTTAGGGTCGACACCCGCCCTGCCGCGAGAAGGAAGTGTCTTTACTGGTTTGCCAGGGTGCATGTTGTTCTTGGGTGAGGACTTGATATCGTGGGTGCCCTGGTGCATGTATCAGGTGGCTGCATGGTCTCTTGTGGCTGTCAGTGTCGCAGATTATGTCCAGAGCCTCTGGGCTTGACTTCTCCAATGGTCGTGGGTGGGGCCTGTAAGAGGGTCCTGAGCCTTTGAGCCTTCCGCATGGCAGTCTTGGTGATGATGACTGGGCTGGGAAGAGGCATCATCATGTGATCAGGGACCAGGGCCAGAGCCACGGGAGCCTCCCGGAGATTTTGGGTTGCTGTCTGCCAGCCCCTGCTGCCCACAGACGTGCAGACCAGCTTGCCAGACACCCGCACCTGCTTTCTCACCTGGCAGAGTGTAGAGACGAGTTTAGAGCCAAGTGTGCCTACCTCGGTTGTCTTTTGTCTTTTTAACAGCGTTACTGAGATACAGTTCACATGCCGTGCAGATCATACTGTGTGGAATCGTTCGCTATGTGGCTTTTGGGTCTGGCTTCTTTCACTGAGCTTACACCTGTTTGTGTTGTAGCATGCATCAGGCTTCACTCCTCTTTGTGGTTAAATAATATTCCGCTGTATAGATAGACCACGTTTTTCATCCCAGTATATCCGCTATTCTTTGATGAAGCTGTTGCTTCCTGTGGGGCAGAGCGGCAGGTCCTGTGGCCCCCAGTTAAGTGCAGAGGTTGGGGATGAGGCATGTTCTGGCTCACATGGGGTAGCAATTGGACCGCCAGCTCACATCTCCCAGTTGTGTGTCCTTGCTCACTCAGGACTGCAGCCCGCATGGCTTTTTCTCTGCAGGGAACAGAGTGGCGGCAGCAGGCGGCTGCAGTATTTAAGGCCCTTGGTCCCCAAAAGTCTGTGGTAAATATGACTAATGAAAGTCCCTGAGTCTTCTGGTGGAAAGTTACCCAGAATCCCCAGGCCTCACTTCACTGAGGACCCTCCGCAGGCACAGTCGCCCTAAGAAATGGTGTTGTAGGCTTGTTGGTTCCTGTTTTGGAAGCAGGATCCCTGGCTGGTGTCTCGAACCCTCCAGCCCTCCTTCCTGGAGTCTGTTTGCCGGGAGACTCACAAGACTCGTGTGTTGTTCTCTCTTGGACACAGGGCAGCGGAGCCCAACGACTTCCTGATGCTCTTCCAGGGCAGCCCTGACAGGACAAAGAGGCCAGCCAGTGTGAGCAAAACTTCCAGTGAGAGGGGAGCCACGTGGAACGTGCTGGTGAGGCCCCGAGTCCTTCTCCCCCCGAGGACCGTCACCTGCTTCCTCCTCTGTTCTTTCTGCTTCTGCAAAGGGGGCTGTGTCTGCCGTTGCCCCTGGGTCATCGCATCTGCCTTGTGTGTGGGAAGCCAGGGGCTCCTCCATTTGTGGGTGAGGCAGGGTAGGGCCTCATGTCCAGGTCACAGGCTGAGGCAGTGCCTGCATGACCAACAGGATGACCAGCCCAAGGGTTTTGCCATGCCTTCTACTGCCCTGAGTTCCAGTGCTCTCAACTTACCTGTGGGCCCACGGAAGAGAGAGAGCGCCATGGCCCTGGCTCCTACCTTCACTGCCAACAACAGGTACTATCTGCTGCAGGTGCCAGACTGGGGGCTGTGTCTGTCTTTGTCTTGTTCCTGGCTGGACCAGGGACCTTGGAATGAATGAGTGAATGAACAAACGGCTTTGGTCGCCTGGAGAAGAGGGGGGTTTCCTGCATACAAGGGACTCTAGGGCTGTTTGAGGAAGGGACTCAGCTTTGTTCCTGAGGAGTGTCAGGCTGGGGCAGGCTCCGGCTGGGCTACAGGTGAGTTTCAGAGGCTCATTGGGAGCTTGAGCTTCGAGGCTCTGTGAGTCTCTAGAGGTAGGGAGCACGTCACCTCCAATGCCCCAAATCCGCCCACCGCCTGCAGGGGTGGTCTGCGTCAGGGCTGCGCCTGTCACTTCTCGGAGCCGTGGACATATCAGACCAAAAGCACATCAGGAGTGATGGCCAGGATGGTGGGGCCTGGGAAGCACTGTGTGGGCCGTGGCCTTGGTTGACAGGTGCCCCCTGGTGGTCAGAAGGGGGCCTGGAGAAGCCCCAAGAGAAAGCGTACTCAGGAGGGACACCTCTGAGCCTTGAGAACAGCATGTCCTTGCTGTAGGCCTCAGTGGGACTGGGGGCACATTTTGCCTCCAGCGTGTAGAGCTGCCATTAAAGAGCCAGGCTTTGAGGGGGTGCTGGTCAGCTGTCCCCAGAGCTGCACAGGAAGGATTCCTGCTTCTGATGGGAGATGGAAGTTAGATTTTAGTTCTGATGTCTATCAGAGTGATACGTGCACACAGCTCAAACGCCGATTGGTGGCTGCCACAGCTTAAGATGAAACAGCAATCCCACTGGCTCCCCCTCCCCGAGTCCTGCCCCCCAGGAATAGCCACTGTCAAGCTGTTTCTTCTGGTGTTTTCTGGAAAACATTTGTAAGTACATGCTAATGCTGCTCACTCTTGAGCAGCTCAGACGCAGCCGTGGTGGGTCTGTTTACACCACTGGCATCGGCAAGTGCTGCAGATCAGAGCACCCTCCCCTCGCAGGGAACCGCTGTGAGGCACGCTCCTGTGCAGGCTGATACTAAGCGCAGCTCTTTTTAAACGTTGCGTTCTCTGCTGAGCCTCATTTCCGTCACGTTCTGTTTGGGTTTTGGCCTTTCACAAGTCAGTCTTTCCCCAAATGTCTGGTGATACTGATTAAGAGGGAGGCCCTAAAAGTTGACTGGAAGCCATTGCTTGGTGATTGGGTGGGGACCAGGCTGTCGGGGTCCCCACCTGCAGGTGTAGGTTCCTGGCTGCCAGCAGTGCAGTGAGTGGGGAGGGATGGCCATGTCCTGGCGGGTACACGGACTCCCTCTGCATGGCACAGCTGGAGTCTCTGCCCGTCCTGGAATCTCCCCTCCTCTGGGGAGGGAGGGGACCTACCGAGCTGCTGCCTTTGCCAGAGGATGTGCGCCAGTTCTCCCTGCACTGGGAATGGCCAGTGCCCACTGGGGTCTGGCGCAGTGCGGCCACAGTGCTCAGGGCCTCTCCCGTTCCCTTCGATCTTGGCATTCACACCGTTTTTATTCCTGTCCATGGGTCTCTGCAAGGGGCAGGGGGAGGAACACATGTACTCCACCTGTCGGATTTGGCAGGAGATGGGAGGTCCTCTCCATGTTTCTGTGAGTCTCCTCTAGAGGCTGACCGTTGACCATGGTCTGTGACCTGCCCTGCCCGTGGAGGCTTGTCCAGTGTTCACACCTTGAGCTCTGTCCTGGTCTCAAAAAGGGCTCTGCCATTGGGCACTGGCAGTGGAGGGACCCCTTGGGACACTGGGATGCTGCAGTGTGACTGGGGGTCTCAGTGGCCACCCCCGAGTCTGAGCTGCTTCCCATCCCTTCCGGCAGGAGCAACAAGGGGGCTGTGGGCAACTGCGTCACCACCATGGTGCACAATCACTACACTCCTTCGGAGAAGACGCCCTCGGTCAAGAGCTCCAATCAGGCGGCCCCCTCCCTCAAGTAAGGTGCTGTCGTGTGGCTGGGGATGGCTGGGGTGTGGCACACACGCAGGCTCCCTGCTCCTCATGCTGCTGCCCTTTCCTGCCTATGAGTCAGGGTGGGCAAAGCCTGGGCCTCATGCCAGGGTAGGCTTCTGCTGAGGAAGCCACTGTTCACATCCAGAGCCAGGCAGTGTCAGGGTGGGGGTTGGTCGAACTGAGCTGAGGAGCCCCCTGTGCCCACCTCGCCACCCCCCCCACCCGAGTTGGAAAACCTCGGTTTCTTGAGTTGCCTTCTAGCTCTGGACTCCTGTGACTTTTGAGAACTTTTTGCTTTTTTATTTTTTGTGTGTGTGGTTGTGGCAGCTGGCTGGTATAGGGATCTGAACCTTGACCTAGGTGTCATCAGACCACACTTTTTGTTTTTAAGTGTATGCACTTGCTCACCCTGCATGCCAGGTGATGGGGGTGCAGGTGGCCCCAGGGACCTGCAAAGTGCAGCAGAACAGGTGGCCCCACACACTGTGCAGGCTCCCCCGGCCGCCCGCCCGCAGCACCCCCCTTGGGCCCGAACCCTGAGACAGCTTAGGGACCAGCCACCCTGGTGCCCGTGGGCAGAGCTGATCCCCTGGGCAGTGAGGTGGGGGCTCCTTTTTCTTCTTTCCCATTAGCAACATCATCAAGGCAGCCACTGGCGAGGGCACTGAGAGTGGCAGCCTTGGGAAGCCTCAGAAGAACGTCTCCAGCAGCAACCGCTCGGGCCGGAGCAGCGCCATGGGCCTGCCCCGGCGGCAGGAGGTGACCGAGGAGGAGGCTGAGAGGTGACTGCTCTCAGGGAAGCGGCGGGGGAAGGGTGCGGGCAGAGTCCAGAAACCGGGGTCAGGGAAGGGTCTGGGGGCCTGAAATTGCTGCGATGGAAATTTCTGCCCAGTAGTCGTTTTAAGATGCTGAGGCTGAAAAGACCACATATGAAATGGTTCCGTGCGTGTAAACATCAGGAGAAGGCACATCTGTGGAGATGGAAGGTAGAGCGATGGTTGCCTGGGGCCGAGTGGGGCGGGAGGCTGCAAAAGGGCTCTTCTGGGGGTCATGGAAGCATTCCAGAGCTGGGTTGTGCTGATCATCACATAACTCTGTAAGTTTGCTAAAAATAATTGAATTGTACACTTGAAGTGGGAGGATTGTACAGTATGGAATTTATACTTCAATAAAACTTAATTAAAAAAATTAATGGGAAAGAACATATAAAACGAAAAAACAAACAAACAAACCTATGGGGCTGTGTCCTGGAAGCTCACTCTTGGGAGGGTGGGCTCTGGCGGAGCCTTTTGCGACCAGGATGTTGTTCCTGGTCAGGACGGCTGCTGTGGACGCCCCCACCTGCCCTGCTGTCCTGGGCTGGGGGCAGCAGACCCCTGGAAGTAGGTGGTGGGAGCGAGAGGCAGGGGCCGGGGAGGGAAGCCAGGAGCTCACTCGGATAGGCCCCTGGCTGGGAGGATGGGCCTCTACAGAGCTGGGACCTCACGCAGGTGACTGTTTTCGTCCTGGGCTCTCTCTTAGCTCTTTTGCTGAATGAATCCTCATGTAGTTCCAAGAGCCAAGGTTAAGGGTTTTTATTTTGTTGTTTAATTTTATTGTACTTTACTTATACACAATAAAATGCACCCGTTAAAAGTGTACAGATTTGACGTGTATACAGTGGCCCTACAGATATGATATACCAAGATCTGGAACATCCTGGCACCCTCAAGATTCTCTTGACCTCTTTTTGTGTGACACCATACCACAGCAGTGCCCGCCTGTTTCTCTCATGGCCTTGCCTTTTCCAGGTGCCCCAAGAGGGAGCCACAGCCTGTGGCCTTCCGTGCCGGGCACGTGTCACTGGTTTGTTGCTTTTTGCTGGAGAGTTGTGTCCCGTCGTCTGGATGTAGCACAGGGTTTGCCCTGTAGCCACTCAGTGGTGTTTGGGTTATTTGCAGTTGTGACTATTACTCCTAAAGCCAAACAAGTCTGTGCGGACAGACCTCTTTCACCTGGGTAGCTTCGTGGGTAGGTACCGCATTTTAACCGAGTAGGTTCAGGTGGGCTGGTGCCGCCACGTCACAGCTGCATGGAAAGGACTGTCTGTGTGTGGCCGCGACTTCTGTCTTCCAGTGGACCTTCCCTTGGCAGCTGCCTGTCTCCTGCAGGGGCGTGGCGGGCATGGGGGGCTCCCCTCTTGGTCCTGAGCCCTGCTCTCTGGGCAGGTTTATCAACCAGGTGAACCAGGCTGCTGTCACCATCCAGCGCTGGTACCGCCACCAGGTGCAGCAGCGCCAAGCAGGAGCTGCCAGCATGGACCGCCTGCTGGTGTCTAAGCAAGAGGTCAGTGTGGGTGTGGGAGCCCTGCCAGGCTCCCCCAAGCGGGGGACTCAGTCCCAGGGGTCTGAGCTGTGTGCAGGTGGAGTTTCTGGGACAGGTAGAGTTGAAACCTGGAACTGCCCATAGGCACACACCCCATTGGTGGACCTGCTTGGCTTTGTTGTGACTGTCATTAGGGCCTCGGTGTCAGGAAATGCCTGCTGGGTCCCTCCCAGGCTGAGGGCCTCAGGAGGATGCTCTGGCGGGTTCCTCACTGGGTTGAGAGCTGTCTGCCCCCTGCTGGAGCCACCAGCCTCCTGAGCTTAGGCTTGTCCTCTGTAGAGCAGAGAGATGGCGGTTCAGGGCCCTGGTGGGCCTCACCCTCTCCCTGTCCCCAGTGGACTCCGCAGCCTGCAGAGAACGCCCAGGCATCACGTAGACACCTCTGCTCTGGGTCCAGGGACTCGGTCTTCCAGACCCATAAACCGCCATGGCTTTGGTTTTTCTGCAGGAGCAGCGGCTGCTGCTGAGAGAGGGGACGCTGCTGGACGTGCACCGGGAGAGGGAGGCAGCAAGGAGGAAGGCCCGCGAGGAGAAGGCCCGCCAGGCCAGGCGAGCAGCCATTCAGGTGTCCGGGGAGACCTGAGCAGGGACTTCTGAGCAGCCCCCATGGGCCCAAGAGCGGCTCAGGCCCAAGTCGACTGCATGTGATGCCACTGCTGGGGACTCACCCAGCCCCTGGATGTGGGGGCTCACCCAGGCCCTGGACGTGGAGTCTCCAGGCAGCTTGGTTGGGGGAGGGGGAGGGGGCCGTGCTCTCCCAGGGGCGGGGCAGCTGATCAGAGATGCCCCCACGGCAGGAGCTGCAGCAGAAACGAGCGCAGAAGTCAGGGGATGCCAGGCTTGGGCTGCCCCGGGAGACCAGAGCACCAGGGAAGCTGTGGCCTGCTCAGGAGCCCCCGAAGCTGGGTGTTGGTGCCCGCCAGGCCCTCAAGGCCAACAACAGCAGTGAGCGTGGCTCTCAAAGCGTGGTCTGCCCCTCCCCACTGCCCTCCCTGCCTTGCCACCCCAGCTCCGTGTACACTGCCACACGCAGACACTTCCATCCCTCTGGTGTCCCTGCTCCCCCAGGGTCACTTCCACCAGGGAGGGCTGTGGCCAGTCAGAAGGCACGGCCTCTGCTGACATCCCCTTGGCCCCCTGGGTTGCTGCCTGGGTTGGTGCCTTCCACCTGCAGAGCTGGGGGCCTCAACCCTGCAGCAGACCCCCACCTACCTCCATTCCTATCCAGCTTATAGTCTTAGACATGAGAGAGCTGACAGAGTGGAGAGGTCCAGGTTTCTGGGGTCATAACAGCTCCCCCTGACCTTACACCCTGCAAGGCCAGGGCTCCTCAGCATTTCCTGTGCTCTGTGAAGCCCACACCTCTGCCCCCATGCCTGGCTTCTTCCCAGGGTTCCTCCAAATGCACTGCTTTGGCTGGGACAATTCTGTGTTCTGTCCTGTAGGTGCCATCTCCCTCACCGCAGGCCCCGGGGACTCCTGCCTGCCTGCCTCTGACTCATCCCCGGAGCCCCAGCAGTCTCCAGAAGACAAGCTGCAGGTCTGGGCACAGCCACCCTTCTCTCCCTCCCAAACTTGGGCTCCATGGAGTGCTTCCACACCAGGGGTGGCCCAAGTCTGCCTTTTCCCTGCCCCTCCACAGCCCACGGGGTTGCTCATGTCTTGAAAGGCAGCCCGGCAAAGGTCGTCTTGCACTGATGTGCAGACCTCACTGGGTGGGGTCTCCCGGAATTACTCTGGAATCCCATTGGGTTTTCACAATTGCCCTGGGGTGGGGTGGCCCTGTGTCCTCATCCATAGGAGCAGAGCAGGAAGCCCAGAGCAGTGAGGCCAGCCGGGGCACCGGGCTGCTCAGTGGCGAGGCCAAGTGGGCTACACCTGCCTGTTTTGCTGGGCAGAGTTCCCGGGTGGGTCTGAGTGGCCATAGAGGGTGAGCGGGGAGGGCTGAGCTGTGGCCTTGCCTCTGTGCTGTGGTCAGCCTCGTGCGGGGGGCCTGCTTGAGGCCACTCACAGCCTTGCTGGCATCTCCCTGCCCATCTGCTGCAGTACGTTTGCTCCCAGGCCAGGGCTAGTGAGGACCTGGAGAGAGTGGGCCCCACCAGGAGCAGCGCCCAGTCCAGGGCAACACTTGACGAGCTACTGGACACACTGAGGCTGCTGGAGGCAGAGCCGGAGCCACTGGCCCACCCCAGGGCCTACCACAAGGACAGATACGCCTGGACTGATGAGGTAACCACAGCCATGTGCTCCCTCGCCCCAGCCCAGGCACCAGTGCCGCAGGTCAACAGGTCACTGTGGGGGCGGGGGAAAGGGTGCCCCTGGGCTGCTCTTTGTTGTAGTCTGAACCCCAACAAGGGCCAGTTAGGGACTGCTCCCCCTGATTCCAGGCCTCCCCAAGGTTAGAGTAACCCATGGGGGGGTTCCTCCTCACTGCCGTAGTACCCCCGCACTGTGCCCCTCGAGGGTCAGGGGTGGCCTGAGAGGCCCTTCCTTCCAGAGCCAGGTCCCAGCTGCCTGCCTCAGCTTCCCCTCCCCATCCTACTCCATCTCTGCCCTCCCTGGCAGAGTCCTGCCTGCCCCTGGGTGGACCTGCCCCTGATTCCTTGGGCTGCCCTAACAGTCCCCAGTGCTGGGTCCCCTGCCCCACAGGAGGACGATACCAGCTCCCTGACAGCTGACAACCTGGAGAAATTTGGGAAATTCAGCGCACCCCCCGAGGATGGGACGCTGCTGTCAGCAGCCAAGCTGCAGAGCATCCTGAGCTTCCTGGATGAGATGGAGAAGCCCGGGCAGGACCGGCCCACCGCCCCGCGGGAGGTGGTCACTCGCCTCGCCCCTCAGGGCTCCCAGCAGGGGTGGAGGCGGTGGGACCCCTGTTTGGTGGGTCACCTCGACCTCCTCCAAAAGCCCTGTCCAGGTGGATGCTCCCAGCATCCCCTGGGCCGTCCTGGGTGGACACAGTGGCCGGGCTGAGGGGAACAGTTACGTGAATTTGGTATCGTGGGGGCGGGAAGCAACTGTCACTTTTTTACGGGTTGTTTTTGGTCTGTGGCCGCTGTTCTGTTCTGTAGCAGACAGTGAAACGGCCTCTGCTGGTGTTGGACATTCACCCACCACATCGTGCCTCTGGCCGGATCCCCTGCTCTGAGTGGGGGTGGGGAGGGGACACGAGGCTCCTCACAGAGGGGACTCATGTTACACCCTTGGCTACCTACTGGTCATCAGCCAAGTGGGCGGTGGGCCACCAGCTGCCTGCCTGACTCCCAGCCACATCCGCAGGGGCCAATGCTGGAGGCAGCACCCGAGGCAAGCGCGTTGGTTCCACGGCTGAAGCTGGAGGTGGAGGAGAAGAGGCAGGCGCTGGCGCTGCTGCAGAGGGCGCTGGTGAGGCTGCCCGTGCCCTGTCCCCAGGGCCACTGGTCGGAGTGTGGCCCCGCCAGCCCTGCCTGAGGGGCCTGGGCCAGGCTGTTCTTTGCCGTCTCTTCCGCGCAGCACCTGGTGATGGGCCTGTGGCTGGGACCCGGTACCAGCACCTGCCTTCTGTCCACACTCTGCAGACACAGCAGCGGGACCTCACCATCCGGCGGGTCAGGGAGACGGAGAAGGAGCTGAGCCAGCAGCTGCAGCAGCAGAAGGAGCATTACGAGGCCACCGTGCAGCGACACCTGGCTTTCATCGACCAGGTGACCCCTCCCCACCGCCAGAAGCCGTGGATGGAATGGGGGTCTGAGGACAGGGCTCCAGCCCAGCACATGTGTCACGGACACTTCAAGAGCCAGGGCCTCCCCTGCTGGGATGAGGTCGCCTCAGTCAGGGTTCACATGGGCAGGGCCGCAGCACAGCAGCCTCACTGCCTGCCTGCTCTGGTCACAGCTGATTGAAGACAAGAAGGTCCTGAGTGAGAAGTGTGGGGCCTTGGTGGCCGAGCTGAGGCAGGGGGACCAGAGGTGGAAGGAGCAGACGGCCCAGATGCAGGAGCGGCACGAGCTGGTGAGCCCCGCTCCCGCCCAGGCAGTGATGGCCAGGGTGGCCTCACACCTACTCCCACTCACACTTCCTGCCGCCTGGCTCCCTGACCCAGCGGGCTCTCAGGTCCCTGCTCAGCCAGGCAAGGTCCCCTAGAACAGGGCAGGACTCAGGATCCTCAGAGCATTGGGGCCATGGGGCCTTGTGAACAACTGACTCTGGGCCCCAGCACCACCTGAGGATATGGGCCAGTGGGTGGGAGGAGGGACATCACACAGGATCAAGCTCTGTCACCCCCTTCCACCCCCCATTCTCTCTAGCTGCGTTCCAGGTGCCCAGTGGGGGCCAGGCCCTGGGGCAGGGGCTGTGGAACTTATATGAGCTCCTGCATCCCCATGTCACAAATGAAGACACACGATGCCCGTTGGGCCACAGCCTGGCTCTTCCCACAGAGCCTGACCGCAGCCCACACAGAGGCATGTCCCAGGCACAGGACCTGTTCTTTTTCCCCAGCTCTTGTCTGTCGAGGACCAGCTCCCAGCCTCCCTCCCGCTTTGCCTGCAGGAGGTGGGCCTCATCAGCCTGTCCAGCTGGGCTTCCCACTATACTGGGCAGTGACAGTCCCTGAGCCCAGACTCTGGAGTGGTAGCACTAGCATTTTAAACACCCCACCCCCCGTGACCATGACCAACAGCCAGGGTTGAGGGTCAGTGGTCACCAGGAGAATGGCAGGCTCTGGAGTGATCCTGGGGGGTCAGCACCCCTCTCTGGGGCGGGGCTTCCTCACAGGCCGATGGCCGCCCACCGCACTGTCACCCCCTCTCCCTCACTGCCTTCTCAGTGCAAGGGGTGTGTGATAGGACTGGGCCCGGGCCTATATCCCGGCAGAGAGGCCCTGGAGTATGTGCCCGGAGGGGCAGCGCGTCACAGAAACGCTCTTGTGCCTTCCTGTCGGGGACCTGGAAGCCAAGGCCCTTCCCTAGGCCTGCGGGGCATCTTCACTTTCCGGCTTCCTGCTTTTTTGCTCATAGGAGATTAAGAAACTCAAAGAATTAATGAGCGCCACTGAAAAAGTCCGCCGGGAGAAGTGGATCAACGAGAAAACCCGAAAGATCAAGGAGATCACGGTCAGAGGTGGGGCTGTCCCGTCCCAGGAGGTGGGCATTTGTGGGCTGGTGGGGGTCCTCCAGCAAAAGGGGTGGGGGGCTGTAGAGAGAAAAATGCTTCAATCGCACGTGTAGCATGAGACCTTCCTCAGGAGAAGTGGACTCTCAACGAGGCCAGAGTCCCCACAGCCTCTGCTGTAGTCTCTTAAGACACCCCGGGGCAGGAGGAGGTGCCTGGCAACCCCAACGGCCCGAGCTGGGCATGATAGGCCCCTCACAGTCCCTGGGGTTGCCCTGCAGAAATCAGGTTAGTGGGTGGCTGTGGCACGTAGATCACACCAAGGGAATTTCAGCTTGATGCTCTCAGGCTGGCGGGTGTCGTGTCTGAAGGAGCCACAGACCTTCGGGTGGTGTTGTCCAATGGTCAGAGCAGCCAGGAGGCCAGCACAGATTCCCCCAGGACCAGGGTGTCCAGGGCAGGGGGTGGCATCTGTTTTTGCCCCACTGTGTGCATATCAGACTCAGCCATGTTCCGGATCAGAACCCCAGACGTGGCTGGGGTGGGTGGGTCCCCATGGGTGGGGCCCTCAGGGGACCGGAGACAGGGCAGTGTTTTGTAGTAGGGTTGGACTTCTCAGGCTTCCCCTGGGTAGACCATGGCCCCAGCCACTGTCACGGTGGGTGGGGTCAGGTGGGGGTCTGAGGTCCCCTACAGCATGGTGCCCCTGCCCTAGGACTGGAGCCCGAGATCCAAAAGCTGATTGCCAAGCACAAGCAGGAGGTGAAGAGGCTCCGGAGCCTGCATGAGGCGGAGCTGCTGCAGGCGGACGAGCGGGCCACGCAGCGCTACCTGTGCCAGGCTGAGGAGCTCCGGGAGCAGCTAGAGCGGGAGAAGGAGGCACTGGGCCAGCGGGAACGGGAGCGGGCCCAGCAGCGGTGGGTATCTGTGCCTCTCGGGCCTCAGCTGGGGATTGGCAGGGCTGGGATGCACCAGGACCCTCAGTGCGAAGCTGGGGACCTGTCCTATTTCTGGGGCTGGGGTCTCAGTGCAGTGTCCAGGGAGGGTCCAGGAGGCCATGGTTCCAGAACAGCAGCAGCCTTTGCAGGGCCACCAAGGGCCCCTGTTTCCTCCTCAGCAAAGGTCGGTCGGTTTTGAGGGGCTCATGTGCATCCCCACCAGGCTGGTGTTGTGTACGTGTAGGGGTGGGTTTGTCGGGCTCATCAGATACCCCTTTCTCAGAGCTGGCCGTGATCAGCTGATCCCTGGGCAGGCAGCATCAAGGCTCCTCCAGCTCTGACCTTGGGGCCTGACGACAGTCTGTCTCACTCATTCCCTTGGCCCAGGGTGGGAGCTCACTCAGCACTGGCAGAGGTGTGACAGGCTGCTTCCTGCCACCCTCAGACCCTAAGATTTGGGGGCCGGGGACAGGGCCGTGACGGTCAGTTTTCACAGGCAGCAGTGTCTGGCGGGCAGCCCCTACTGTACTGCTGTGCCTCCAGGACAGACCCTCTCCCCAGATGGGCTAAGGACATGGGCCCTGGGCTGGCTGATTATCTCAGTGGTCAGAGCATGGAGCTGATTACAGCAAGGTCCAGGGTCCATTCCTGTACTCATTGGCTGCAAAAAACAAAATAAATGCATATGGGTCTTGGTGCAAGCTTGCTCAGGTCACAGGTCCAGGCGCCTGGCATTGTGCATGAGAGCAGAAGTGGCGGGGTGGGGCCCACACGTGCCTAGCTTCCTGCCCTCCTCGTCCCTGGGCTGTGCCTACCAGGCGAGGGTGCCAGAGAAAGCTCGGCCAGCTGAGGCCATTGCACATGGGCCTGCGGCTCAAGGACTTGTGTGGGTCAGCCGGTGGGCACTCGCTGTGCAGAGGACAGGGGTGCTGCTCGTGAGCTCTGAGTGTGGCTGGGCCTGTGTCAGTGTGGTGTGAGGGTCCGGGGACCACCCAGACCTGCCCACGTGAGCCGGTCCCAACCACCCTGCAGGTTCGAGCAGCAGCTGGAGCAGGAGCAGCGGGCCCTGCAGCAGCAGAGGCACAGGCTGCACAGTGAGGTGGCTGAGGAGAGGGAGCGGCTGGGACAGCAGGCAGCCAGGTGCCACGGGCCCTCCCCACTTCTCCTGGCAACCCCTCTCCTGACCCAGTGTCCCTTCTCCCGGAGACCCCTCCCCTGGCCCACCAACCCTTCTCCTGGAGACCAACCCATCCCCCAGCTTGCTGACCCTTGTCCCCTGTCCTGTCCTGTCCTGCAGGCAACGGGCAGAGCTTGAGGAGCTGCGGCGGCAGCTGGAGGAGAGCAGCTCAGTGCTGACCCGGGCCCTGAGGACCGAGTTTGAGAAGGGGAGGGAGGAGCAGGAGCACCGGCACCAGGTCTGCCGCAGTGCTGCACTGGGCCCGGGTGCTGAGTGGCTTGTGGCCCTGGGTGGGGTGTGGCTGATGGGACTGGCTCCTTCACCCTCTTGTCCCTCCAGTCGGAGCTGAAGGCCCTGAAGGACCAGCTGGAGGCAGAGAAGCAGGCATGGGAAGCCGGATGCGCCAAAAAGGAGGTGGGGCCCAGCAGGGGTGGGGCGTGGTGTGTACCAGCTCTGCTTCTGTGGCCTCCCTGGGGCTTGGTTCTGGGTACCACATTTGGCTGCTGTAGGGCTTGGTGGTTTCATTCTGAGCTAAAGCTGTGGCTGCTTTCAGTTGTCCTTGATAGGCTCCGGAAGGATCTAGGAGCTTGGGGAACCAAGAAAGAACAGAGGAGCTTGGGGGCAGATCCTGCGGTCAGAGAGAGCATGTGTGTTGTCTGTCCCCTGGCCCGATGATGGCTCTGCCCACGCTCTCCACAGTTCAGCGCCTGACGCTGAGACGTATGCGAGAAGGAGGCCTCTCTCCAGCCTTCGGTGCCTTCCTCAGTGGTGGACTGGACAGGCACAGGGGCCCACACACATGTTCTGACTACCCGTGCCTGTCGGCTGGTTTAACCCTGACGGGCCAGGCTGTCCCCAGCAGTGGCCCAGAAGGACCTCCCTGTCCACTCCTTCACCCACTCCTGCAGTGGCCTCCTTGGGCAGGGCCTTCTGCATCTGTAGGGTGATCCTGAACGTGGGCTGGGGCAAAGAGTTAAACTTGATGGGAGTTTGCAGGTTGCTTCTAAGAGGCTGCCCTATTTACGCCCTGAGGCCCAGCCCTCAGCAGCAGGGCACGCTCCCTCCTTTTGCCGCTCATGTCTGGTGTGGAAGGTGGCAGCTGGCCTCAACATTTCAGGGAGAGGAGCATCGGCTGTGCCAATGGTCTCCTCAGACCTGCTCAGTGTCCACCCTATGCCCTTTCTGTGTGTACCGTGGTCCTAATGAAAGGACATGGCTGCTCTCCCCTGAGAACTGGGGGCCTGGGGCAGGGCAAGACCCCCTTGTCCCTGGTGTGAGCAGGGGAGCCCTCGAACAGCCTGAGCAGTGGTCCCCAGTCAGTGCTGTCCCTCCAGGAGGCATGGCTGCTGAACCGGGAGCGGGAGCTGAAGGAAGAGATCCGGAAAGGCCGGGACCAGGAAATCGAGCTGGTCATCCACCGGCTAGAGGCCGACATGACACTGGCCAAGGAGGAGAGTGAGAGGGCTGCTGAGGCCCGGTGAGCCTCCCACCATGAGCGCCGCTGTCTGGAGCCGCCCAGATGAGGGGAGGGGCCGGGCAGGTGCAGGGACCAGCGGCTTGTCAAGGCCGCTCTGCTAACCTTTCCTGCCCCCCATCCCCACCCCAGCATCAAGCGCATACGGGACAAGTACGAGACAGAGCTCTCTGAGCTAGAGCAGTCAGAGCGGAAGCTTCAGGAACGGTGCTTGGAGCTGAAGGGTCACCTTGGGGAGGCTGAGGGGGAGAACGTGCGTCTGCAGGGCCTGGTGCGGCAGAAGGAGAGGGAGCTGGAAGACCTGCGGGCGGTGAGCGGTTGGGGCTGGGGTCAGGAGCTGGAGGGTTCGGGTTGGGGCTGGGGTCAGGAGCTGGAGGGTTCGGGTTGGGGCTGGGGTTAGGAGCTGGAGGATTAGTGTTGGGGCTGGGGTCAGGAGCTGGAGGGTTGGGATTAGGGCTGGGGTTAAGAGCTGGGAGCTGGAGGATATGTGTGTGGCGGTCCCTGGGGTCCCTCCTGCATCTTCAGACCCCTGCTCCCCTCCTACCCAGATAAATGAGCAGATGTCAAGTGAACGGAGCAGCCTCACCCAGGTGGTCCATCAGGAGTTCGCTGACCGGCTGGCAGCCTCCAAGGAGGAGAACCATAAGATCAAGGCCGAGCTGGCCGAGCTGCAAGCCCGCCAGAGGCTAGAGCTGGAGGAGGTGCACCGGAGGTGGGTAGCCAGGACTGGGGGGGCTGGAGAAAGTGGGTGGGGCAGGGGGGTGGGCAGGACTCCCACATCTCCCAGCCAGAGGGCAGGTGAGCTGGTTAGATGCCCTCCTGTCTCCTCCAGGGTGATGTGGAGATGGGGCTGTAGGCAGAGGCTGGTATGGTTCCCTGTCTGTGGCCCAGGAAGCCTGGGTCAGCTCCCCTCTAAGTGGCATTGAGTCCCAGTTGGGTGTCCCAGCAAGGCCAGGAATTGTCCTCACCCTGAGATCTTCCAGAGCAGGTCCAGATAGGGGCCCATGTGTGGGTGGGGCAGCCGTCCAGGGCCCTCGGCCTGGGTGCTGTAGGTGCTGTGCAGAAACGGCCAGACACCATGAGGTTAGTAGCAAGGCCCCCCGGACACCCCTTAGTCCTTCCCATGTCCTTCCCCAGTCAGGGACTTTTATGGGCATGGTGGAGGTTTCCCACCCCCATCTCAGCACTGAGCCTCCCCAGATGCCTGTGGGTCTTGGGGTCGTGGTCAGCTGGGCTGGGACCAAGCCTGCAGGTCGACTACCCTGGTGCCTCCTGGGAGCTGCAGGTTGACCTGAGTGAGACGGGGCAGGGGCTGTGCAGATGCCCACCGTATGCTCCCACAGGGTGAAGACGGCCCTGGCGAAGAAGGAGGAGGCTGTCAGCAGCCTCCGGAGGCAGCACGAGGCCGCGGTGAAGAGGGCCGACCACCTGGAGGAGCTGCTGGAACAGCACAGGCAGCCGCCACCCCGCGCCAAGTGACACCGTGAGCGATGAAGGGCAGGGCAGAGCTGGGCTGGCACCTGGCTGCGTGCTCCGCTGCGCGGGACTGCAGGAGGGACCGTGTGCTGGTGTGAGGTGGGCACCTGCCCACCCCTGCTCGCGCAGCACCTGTGGCTCTATTTTAACAGTAAAAGAGATTGTTGTTTTTTAGTGTTTTGTGTGAACCACCTCGTCTTTGTCTCCTGGGCTGGAGGCCACCAGGGCCCCCCCCACAGCAGCCAGGCATTGGGTCTCCAGGGGCCCCCAGGACTGGGTCTGGCTCCCCCCATCCCCTTCTGCAGCCCATCCAGGCTGAGCAGGTGTCAAGGCCAGGCCAGCAGCCTCCCCACTCTCAGCCCGACCCCCATGTCCACACACTCCACCTCGTCCTGTGCCCTGATGCAGCTCCGCTGCCCGGGCACAGAGAACGGCCCCTCGTTCCTGGCCTGGCCCAGGAAGATCTCAGTCCTCACTCCTGGAAGGGGCTCTGAGACCACCCCAGCCTGCAGGTGCTCGAAGCCCGCAGCTGCTATTGTGTACCCCCCATGACTGGAGAGACTCTAGGGGGACAGGCGGACCTCTCCCCTTCCCTTATCAGGTTGTGACAGCCTGGAACTCTCCAGAAACAGGGACAGGATGGGCCCGCCCACGAGGGGAGTGGGGGCACTGGTGCATCCTCAGGTCCGGGCAGCAGATGGCACTCGCCTCAGGCTCCTCCCTCCCTCTGATGCCACCTGGCGCAGGCGCCTGCCCAGCCTGAGGCTCTGTCCACGTGCACACATGGTTCCATCTGCTCAGAATCCTGGGGGGCGGCCCCCTCCCCTCGGGGGTGTGGAGGAGCCTGGGGAGGGCAGGCAGGCAGGCACCCGCATGATGGGATGGGAGGGCTGAGGGCTGGAGGCGCCTGAAGCGCTTGGCGGGAGGCGAGGGTCTTCTGAGCAGGCCACGCTGTTCAGGACACTGCATCGCATGGTTCAGCATCGTCCCAGCATCCCCACCAGGCAGGCCTGTTGGCTGAGCCTCCCTGTTCCCTCATCTGCACTGCGGGTGGGTGGCTGCGTGTGCGGCTGGAGGTCCCGGGAAGCCTCTGGAAGGCAGGTGCTGCCGCTGTGTCTGCGTCTGCTCTGAAACACTTTCTGGACCCTGCTTTGAGGTTTTCCCTCCCTTTGAGGGGCTGGCCAGGCTCAGGGCTCCTCTGCAGACAGGCACTGCCCTGGCCATGCGGCCATGCCCTGGTCCTTGATCCTGGGGATGAGTTTTGGTGACAGTGACCACACACACTGCATGTGGGCTCGTGTCCCTCACTCGGCAGACGGTGCAGGCTGCTGGGCCCCCTCTGCTCACCACCGCCAGGTGGGGCTTAAGACCAGAAGGAAGAGCTCAAGACTTTAGGGGTGAGGTTAGGAAAATGCACCCCCCAGGCGCCAACCTGGGACAAAGTGTGTGAGGACCTGGGGCATGGCCGGCTTGTGGAGCTCAAACCAAAGGTGGAGTTCAGCCTGGAAGTTGTAGGTGGCCTTGGGCAGTGTCCCGAGCACAGGGCAGGTCAGCATGTGGCCCTGAGGTCATGGTTGGGCACCTCAGCTCATACAGCAACTGTGGGCCCTCCCTGGTTTACAGACACAGCCGTGCCCATGCAAAGATGAAGCCAAGCCACGGTGACCAACAGTGCCCAGCGACGATGCCACGGTGCGCGCTGCAGACTGACTCGGGCTGCTCCCGCGGCTCCACCGCAAGCTGGGCTTGACTCGGGAGTCCCACCCACTCCCTGGGCTGGGGGAGACCTAGGCACGTCCTGGCGAGAGCTGCTGAGAGAAGTAGAGGATGACGGCAGTGTCCCCTTAGGGCGCGTGACCCTTCACTAGGCTTGGGCTGAAGGCACATCTCCGTGGGCCTCACCACAACCTGCTTGGTGGGCAGCCCCCTCCCCAGGGACAGATGGGGATACAGGCTGCAGGGCTCTGAGTGCATGACCCAGTGCAGCTGGCATCTGAAGTGTGGAGACTTTAACCCCAGAACTTCCCAAACTCAGGGTTGGCTGTGACCAGTAGCTCAGGAGATCTCTCACTGTCCTGGGGACTGCTCCTACTTAGGGGCTTCACAGCCACCCAGGCCTGGCCCCCATGAGGACAGAGCCAGCCAACCAGGAGCACCTGAGGGTGGCACTAGGTGGTCCTCGGGGGACTGGGACTCTTGCTACAGGTTCTGGGCTTTGGCTGGTCAGTGAGTCCTGGGACTGGCCTCTGTTGGTTCTAACCACCCGAGACCATGTAGGGCTGGGGGGTCCTCAGGGCTGTGTGGCACCAGCTGTGGTGTCACCTGCCCTGACTGGGCCTTGGTTTCCTCTTCTGTACCATGAGGAGTGGTCAGGAGCACGGGGCTTTTTCCTTGTCCTTTAGTGGCAGAGCTGAGTGCTGACAGCTCCTGAGGCCAGAGCCGTGCCCAGCAGCAGGACAAGCAGGGCTGTGAGCCCCAGGCCCCGCAGAGCGGTTGTCCCTGGATGGCCAATGTGGGACTGGTGCTGGCCCTGACACCAGCACAGTTTGTGCTCTCACTCACCTGGGTGAGGTGAGGATTGCCCTTCTCTAATCTTACGGGGAAACTGAGGCACGGGAGCAGTGGTGGTCGCTGGGTCAGTAGTGTCCTCAGGGTTGGAGATATCCTTCCAGGCTTAACCCTTCCCAGTAGAACAGCCCGGTCAGGCCTCTAGTGGAGTGGACACGTACCCTCTGAGTCCCTCCAGGGAGATGACGGGGCAGGGAGAAGGCCCGGTGGCCCCTGCAGCTCTGACTGGGACTTGAGGTGAGGAGGGGGCTTGTTTGGCACACCGAGGGGCTGCCTCAGTTGCCCACAGTGCCCTGGCCCTGCCTGCCTCCCCTCTGGGGCAGCCTTGCCCCTCGAGCCCGTCCCCGCTCGGCCCGCAGCAGCTCACCCTCTGCCAGCTGTAGCAGGAGCCAGTCCATGTTCCAGGAGGGAGGTGGGGAAGGGGCTGGACGCTGGCAGCCAGGGGCCGCCTGGCCCAAGCCCTCCACCAGCTGCAGCTAAAGCCCCGGGAGGGGCCCAGGAGCGTCAGGGGCCACACGGGCGGAAACGGGTTTTCTGTTCTGGCACACACGCGGGTGCTCTGGCCAAGAAAAATAGAAAAGTGTGTTCATCTGAAGCCATGTCACATGTTGCTGGGGGACTAACTGCTGAGCCGAGGGCATTCAGCAGATGAGAACACTCTGGGGACTTCTGCAGAGAGGGACGCTGGGGGTGGGGGCGGTGCACTCCTACAGCCAGGAGAGGCAGCCGCAGCTTTCCAGCTCAGCAACAGTCCCTGACTTTCCAGCTCTGGATTTACAGGTTTTCCCTTGTTTGTTGATCGATCACAGGGTGTGTCAAGGGCCCTTTTGCACCTGTCACTCTGCGTACTGCACACACCCACACCTCTGCTGTCATTGGACCTCTTTTTTTTTTTCTTATTTTTTAGTTGTCACATATAATTTGCTTTGACATTTAGGGGCTGGGGTTCCATGTCATTCCTAGAACTCTGTCCCACCCACATCCTGCCCACAAGCCACGTGGCAGCGTCTCACATGTCCTGGCTGGGTGAGAACATGTCCTTGAGCAGCTGGGATGGTAGGAGGAGGGGCCTGCCTGCCAGGTGCAACCCAGGGAAGGGGATGGAGACGTCATTTCTGCTCCCTTGGGGTGGCTGGGGGGACAGGCTGGTGGTGGCACTGTGCTCTAGGGGCAGCTATTAGGCCCCCCCTCCCGAAATAGGCCCCAGGTCACACCTGTTACCCCCTTGGTCTTCCAGCTCCTTCTGCTGTGGGTAGTTCTAGGACCCAGTGGACGAGAGGACGCTGTGGCTTCCTGTGGGCATGGAGAGGTCTCTGAACCGTGGGGGGCTGTGGCTTCCTGTGGGCACGGAGAGGTCTCTGAACCGTGGGGGGCTGTGCCTCAAGCCTCCGCTGTCGAGGGAGCTGAGCTTCCCTCACTGGCTCAGCCCCTCCCCATCCAGGCTGGTGGGTTGTAGGGGCAGGTGTGGGGAGGTCTCCGGCCCCTTAGCGAGGACAGGGTTCCCAGGGGGAGGGGCCAGACTCTAGAACCACAAGAACCACAAGCTGGACTCTGCCTGGGGTTGATTCTACCCAACCCCGCTCACTGCCCTTGTGGGCTTCATCCTCTCCCAGCAGGGCCTGCTCCTGACCCATGTGACTTTTTTGAGACAGGTGACAGGGTCAAGCAAATCATCTATCTATGCCAGGCTTGGAACTGCTGGTGTGACTGTGAACAAACCAGACCAGACACCTGCCCTCATGGGGTTTGCATTCCAGCAGGGGAGACAGAAAGCAAGGACTCAGCATTTCAGAATTCCTGACCTTTATTTCCTTCCCTCTTTCTTTCTTTGAGTTTAATTTTCTTTTCTTTCTCTGCACTTAGATCATTGATTGCCAGCTCTTTCCCTCTCAAGTCTATGTATTTAAGACTGAATTTCCCTCAAAGCACAAGTTGACCACCTACAAGTTTTGATATGTTATATTTTCATTATTCTTATGTTCAACATATTTTCTAATTTCCAGGTGTTTCTTTGAATAATGGGCTGGTCAGAACCACGTTGCTTTTTTTATCTTTTCATTTTTGATTTCTAACTTAGCTTCCATATGGCCAGAGAATATGTTTCATATTATTTCAATCCTTTAACTTGATTGAGACTTCTGTACAGCCCAGCATTTGGCCAATTTTGATAAATGCTGCCTCTGTGTACTTAAAAAGAATGTGTATTCTGCATTTGTGTGCACATGATCTAGGTCCAGTAAGCTCATTGTGTTTTCTGAGTCTTCTACAGCATTACTAATTTCTTTCCTACTTGTTCTATCATTTCCTGAGAGAGAAATGCCAGGATCTCCCATTGCAATTGTGCACTATCCCTTTCTCATTTCAGTCTGCTCACTTTTGCTTTATGTATTTTGAGGCTGTGTTATTCGGTGCGTACACATTTAGAACAGTTGTTTTCCCGTGGGTTGACCCTTTGTCATTACGACCATCCCTCTTTGCCTCCAGCAGTGCTTCTTGCCTTAAAGTCTCCTTTATCTGGTCGCAGTTCAGCCACACCTGCTTCCTCTCCTTAGTGTTTGCACCATTCATCTTTGCCCTTCTTTTTTACTTCTGACCTTTCTAGGGCCTTGTATTTAAGCATAGTGCAAAAGTAGACATGGACAATAATCAAAGCAGGTTTGGCCTGCATTGGGCTAGATTTGACCTGAGGGCTGTAGTTTGCCAACCCCTGACCTAGTGGGTTTACTTTTGCTCTGGTGGGCAGTTAGGGGAGGGGTGGGGGCTGATGCCCTGGGTCTGGGCTGATGGAGAAGATGGACTCCAGACTATGAGGACTGATCGGGTTCTCTGTCCTTACTCCTACTGGATAGCCCCATAGGAACGACAACCAAAGTCCTCCTCCCTGACTAAACACCTTGAGGCCACAGGACACCCTCCTCAGCTGTTCAGCCCCTCAGCCAGCGTTACTGGCCAGCAAATGCCTGCTGCAAAAACCTGTGTCACCGTCACGCTCAGCTCTCATGGCTTCCCTTCTCTGGGATCTCAGAGCCCATGTCCCGGGTGCCTTGCTTTGCTCATAATAGACAAACACATATGGGGATGTTCGAGTGCATTAGGGGAGGGGGAGAGCTGGGCGAGGAAGAGACCAGGTACAGGAGAGTGTAGAAAGCCCGAGGAGGGAGAGCGAAATGGACAGATGGACCTACATGGGATGTGACACTTGAGGAAAGCATTGAAGGAGAAGAGGGAGTTTGTCTCAACTGGATTTCCAGGAAAGAGTGTGCCAGGCCATGGGACAGCTCTGCAAAGACCCTGGGGCAGGTGGTGCCTGGCTGAAGAGGCCAAGTGGCCACACGGGGGCACTGGGTCTGAGGTCAGAGAGCAGGGGAGGCAGGGCATGTGGGGCCCTGGGGACGTGGCTCGACTGCATGAGAGGGGGTCCTTCACAGGGTTCTGAGAGGTGACGCGTCTGACTTCTACCTTAAAAGGACCCCTCTGGCTCCTGAGTTGAGAATAGACTGTCAGTGGTGGAGGCAGAGAGACCACTTTGGAGGCCACGGTGGCCACTCAAGCATGAGGTGACCGTAGCCAGTCTGGCGGGGGAGGGGGCTCCGGATATGTGTGGAAGGCAGGTTGGTCGCCTGCAGGTGGGTTGGTGAGGGTGATGTGTGATTCTGCTGCTGCAACAGATGAGCCCTGACGTGCCTGTGCTTGGTGGCAGCTGTTCACTGCTGACTCGTCCAGGCCAGCGGCAGTGCTCCTGGGGGCGGTGTCTTCCCTTCTGGGGTGAGCTCACCTTCCACGCATGACGCAGGGTTGGGAGAGGGGCCCTAGGCCAGGCGGGGTCTGCCAGCTTTCAAGTGGCACTTAAACCATGAGACGGGGGAGCCCACCGGGCGAGCAGGTGTGGGTGGGGCAGAGGCCCAAGCACTGGCCCCGGGGACCCCGGCAGCAGAACCTGGGGGCAGAGGGGGACCATGGAGAGAGATGAGGAGTGTTCAGGGAGGAAGAGGAGGACGAGGCGGGGAAGCCTGGGCGGGCGAGGAGACGCGGTAGAGGGTGGGCCCTGGGTGCTTCAGCCTTGCGTGAGGCCCACCGGGGCATGACTCGGTCACACCCTGGGGTTGCAGGCGTCCCCGTGCTATGCTCACACGGCTGCTGTGTGAAGCGTGGGCGCGTTGGCCGCAGGTCAGGCCCAGCACAGATTGGGGGAACGGAGCCCTTCAGGGGTCTCAGAACTGTGCTGATGGGGGGCACCTCCGGGCCAGCCCAAGGCTGGCCAGTGGGACCCCAGTGAGGTGGGAGCAAGAGGACGGCAGAGGGGCAGCCCACCTCCGTGTCTCCCTCCTGCACCCTCACACGCTCGCCCTGCTCCCAGCGTCACCTGCGGACGCACGATCCTGCCCCTCCCCGGCTCCCCTGCACAGGCCGCAAACGCACGTGGCTGCGTTGCTTATTTAATGCTATTTTTCTAGCATTTTCCTGACACGAGCTGTGTCCACCCCCATGGCTTCCTCCTTGGGCAGCGACATCCCCTTGAGCACATGCTTGTTCCTTTTTGTCCCCGGGGACCTCTTGGCTGGGCCAGGGCTGGTCGCGGTGCTACTTCTTTCGAATTTTCTCCTTTTCGATCAATTCAGAAAATTCTAGGGCAGGAGACCGATTTCTAGTAAATACACCCTGTTTTGTGCCCCGTACTCCAAGACCTACAGGCCCTTTAGCTCCCAGAGGAGGCAGAGAGGGAGTGTCCCCTTCTATGAGGAGGGCCCCACAGTTCATGGGATCCCTACATCCTGTCCTCCTGGCCCCTGGGTGGGGAGGAGAAAGGCCCAGAGCCTGTGCTGACCGAGGGTCCCACACCGCTGCTGTTTGCCCTGTGCTGATGGCCGGGGTCTCTGAGGAGACTCTCAGGAAGTCCCACCAGACCCTTCTGAGCAGGTGCCCCTATGATCATCCTGCCTTTCTCAGTGAGAAACTGAGGCACGGAGAGGCTGGGAGGCCCGAGCCCCGAGCAAGCCCCTCAGCTGGGCCATCCATCTGTTAAGCCTCAAGCCACAAGCCAGGGACTGTGGGCGTTTGCAAGCCCAGGTGGGTGGAGATGGGGCCCACAGCTGGCAGGCCTGTGGCCAGCACTGGGAAAGGTGGTTGGTGGCGGGATGACTCAGGCCTCAAATTCCATTCCTCCCACACCCATGGTGGCCATACCCACTGGCATTCCCAGACAGAGCCTGCTGGGCTCTCTCTCCTCAGAAACCTGCAGTGGCTCCTGCAGGCCAGCACCCCTGAGACTCAATTTCCCCATTGGTAAGCTGGGGGGAGTGTCACGTCCTGGGGGCAGGAAGGTCCTGAGGGGTTGCCCCACCCCCATCTGTGCTGTCCGCACCTTTGTAGTCAATCCTCCCGTCCCCATCTGTGTTGGCCACCTGGATCAGGGCCTGGGCCACTTCCTCAGTCAGTGGGGCGGCTGGCCCGCTGCTGGGGAAGGCGGACAGGTTGTACCTGGGCCAAAGGTGGGCTCAGGTCAGGCCACAGGGGCTTCTGGCCAGTGCCTGATGGTTTACAAGGTGCTCACCCCCTACTTTGTGGTTTGGGACACTGAGGCCCTGGAGAGGTGCCGTGGGCCTCAAGCCTGGGCTCTGGGCTTGGGTCTGGTGCTGTCCCTGCAGCCCTGGGTCTGACCTGGCCACGCCTTCCACAAGGCGGGGGATCCCTGTGGGGGAGGCCAGGTCTGCCAGGTGGCACATGGCCAGGGTCTGGGCAAGGGTCCAGGGCTCCTGCACCCCCGTCCCCAGCCCTGCCCAAGTCCCAGACAGTTACTTTTTCTCATTCCACTCGACGAAGCCTCTCCTGTCCTTGTCCAGGGTCTGGTAGGTCTCGTGGATGACGCTCTCCAGCTGCGCAGAGGCCTGGAATCTCCGCATGTGCTCAAAGAACTTGACATAGTTGAAGGACCCTGGGACCCACCAGGCTTGGGTCACCCAGGGGAAGACCAGGGAAGACCCCTGCTCTATATACCCCTTCCCTGCCCACCGCAGGTCATGGGGTCCTGGGCCCAACAGCCTCAGGGAAAGGCTGAAGCCCCCAGCTGGGCTCCCGTGTTCAGACTGGGCTGTGCGGGCTGGGGCGAGCCGTACCCTGGTGCCTCATGTCCACGGGCAGCAGCTCTGTGTCCTTGTCTGACAGGGACATGCCTAGCACCTGGGCCATTTTCTTCATCTAGGAAGAGAAGTCCTTGTCCGTCTGACCCTGGAGCCAGACGGGGAGCCCGCTTGAGAGGTGCGCACAGGCACAGACCCTGCACAGAGCTGGCTCCTGCCATGAGGCACAGCTGCCACTTCGTGAGAGTCAGAGTCGTGCCAGGCCACCGAGGCTGACTGGGATTGCAGCCAGGAGGACGGGGATCTGGGCACAGGCTGAGGGGCCAGCAGAGGCCGGGCTGTCCTGTGCCCCTGTGGTGCCTTGTGACCCACCGGGCTCTCAGGTTGCTATTCCCGGGGGGGTTGGGTTCTGGGGCTCGTGGCAGAGCAGCTATTTCAGAACTCAAGGACCATGGGGCCAGTGGGCGTCCTAGGCTCCTTGGCTGTCTTGAAAGTTCATGCGGTGGCAGAGTCTTCTGGAACATGCTCCTGCTGCCAATCGGGGCTGCCCGTGGTCACGAGCGAGGCTAGCAGTGGCCTGAGGCATCTCTACTCTTCTCCGGACAGAAAAGCCACAGGCCAGGGTTGTAGCCAACCCTGTTGGTCTGGGGTACCAATGGCCGCCTCCTGCAGCCAGCGTACAGGTGGGGGCAGGACAGGGTCAGCTGGGATGGGGGGCAAGACTGGGCCCCGGGGTCCCCGGGACAGGCCCCACCACCTACATCTACCTCCTGAGCTAGGACCACAATCCACCACCCCACCCAGCATCCTGGGGGCCATTCTGGAAGAGGAGATGCCCACCTGCCCCTTGGGGCCCTGCCAGAGGCCAATGTCACCTGTTTTACGGAGGAGGGACTGTGTTGATTCCAGGCCAGGCCCGGCCGAGCCAGGAGTTAAATGTCCTGTCTGCAGAGTGCCAGGGGCGCCCTGGGCTGTGTCTGTTCACCACCCTGTCTCTCATCCCTGCTCTCTGGGGTGCTCCCCCCACGAAGGCAGGGGAGCCTGAGATCAGAGCTGGAGGTGGACGGTGCGGGGCAGGACCCAAGGCTTTGGGCTCTTGCTTGTTTATTTATAGCTCTGCATCTAGCGCCTGGGACGGAGTATCACTTGGTCCCCAGAGTGAGGCTGTGAGGTCCAGCCTGGGGCAGAAGCTACAAGGCACCATACACGCCGGCCCCATGGGTCCCCTGCCCAGCTTCTTGGGGGCTGCTCTCAGTGCCCGGAAAGGCCTCCCTCCTCATCTCCCCCACAGCCAGAGCTGGCCAGACCTTCCAGGCCTGTCTAAGACTCCCCAGACCCCCGCATATCCCCAGCATTGCTGCGTCCTCAACACCCTGCCCCCACCCCAGACCACTCTGCACAATCCACATGGCCCTCCCTGGGGGCTGTGGTCTGCCCACAGCAGCTGGCCTCTGCCCACGAGTCACTGCGTTTATACGCTGAGATGGTGGGAAGGGGTGGTGGAGGCAGTGGGGTCCCACCGGGATGGGGCTGGGTGTGGGGCCCAGTGTGCCTGCAGAATCTGTGGGTCTGGAGGCCTTGGACCTGCTGCCCTGCCAGCCCCACCCTGTGCCCACTCAGTGCTTGGGGCCTGTGGGCAGTGAGCTTCCCAGCCTCCAGGGGCCAACATGCGGCTCACAGCCACCGTCACAGATGTGCCGGAGGCCTGCACAGCACATGCCTGAACACGTGCACACGCCAGGCACCGTGGCTGCCTTTGGACCTGGAGCTCCCTCAGGGCACTGCGGGCAGGGAGGGCTGCCCTCCCCTTCCTTCTCCTTTCCCTACCTCCCCAGGCCTCCCTGAGACCCCAGGCCCCAGGCCCTGCCTTGTCCTACAGGTGGAGACGAGGCCCGCCCCTCCCTGGCAGGGCTCGCCTCTGCCTGGCTTCCCTCGAGGGCTCAGGGTGGTGAGTTGGGTTGAGAGCAGAGAGGTTGCGGGGGCTGCAGCTTTATACCTGTGGCTGCTCGGCCTGTTTGCGTCTCAGCTGCAGCTGTCCCCGCCCTTCCGGCACTCCAGCCTGGCGCTATCCACCCCCAGAGGCTTGCTGGCACTTGGTGTGTCCTCACTGGGCGGGGCAGACTGACCATCAGCAGCGCCTGGCCTCCCGAGCCCGGGGTGGGGGCCGGAGGAGTGGTGGCACCAGTGAGAGAGAGCAGGGACAAGAGGGGCTGCTTGGGGCTGGCATGAGCTCCCTGCGCTGCCAGCTGGAGCCTGAGGTCAGAGGGGCGCGGATCTGCCCGAGGCCATGCAGCTGGAACCCAGGCCCAGAGCCTGCAGCCACGGCAGCAGCTGAGCAGGAGGAGCTGGCCATGGTGCAGGGCCAGCGTGACGTGGTGCTGTGACCAGGTGGGAGGCAGAGGAGGTGGGCGGAGGAGGGGGCTTCTGGGATTATAAAGCTTTTCCAAGCCTCAGCTTCCTCCCAGATCTCAGTGCAGCCCCCTGGTTGGGGGTGAGGAGGACCAGGGGTGGTCCCTGGCCAGCTCTGAACACCAGGTACACGGCCACCTTCTGCCCAGGGAGGGCGGCCTCATCCTGCACAGTGCCCTGTGGGCTGGCCACACTGGGGACTGCGGGCCTGTGAGCGAGGCTTGGAATGGGGCTGTGTGCTGGAGGCCACAGGGCTGCCCATGACCTGTATGCAGACTGTGGTGGCCTGGTCCTGTTGGTGGCACAGGGCTTGGCCCCTACCAGTGAAAGTGACACTCATCATGATGTGTGACAGGTAACAGTGAACGTGATAAGCTGTAGCATCTGCCATTGGGTGGACTGTGCCAAGCCAAGAGGGTCTCAGGTAACTCTCACAGCAGTCCTCCCAGCCAGCAGTCCTCCCAGGCAGTAGCCCCCCAGGCAGAAGCCCCCCTCCCCGGCAGAAGACCCCCCCAGGAAGTAGCCCCCAGGTAAAAGTCCCCCCCAGTCAGCAGCCCCCCAAGCAGTAGCTCCCAGCTAACAGCCCCTCAGGCAGCACCTCCTGCACCCAGCAGCCCCCAGGCAGCTCCCCCAGGTGGCACCCCCAGGTGGCTCCCCCAGGAGTCACCCCCAGGTGGCAGACTCCATCCTCCTCCTCATTCAAGAACCCCCAGGAAGGTGAGAAAAACTCGAGTTCTGTGTCCCCGGAGGAGACTTGGATGCCCATCCTGGCCGGGCATACGGGGCAGCGGGGGGACCGCTGAGAGCCCCAGGTGAGACATCAGGGGGATGCCCAGGCCCAGGATGGGGAGGGGGTGCCAGTTCGTCCCACCAGTTTCCGTTCCCAAAGGGTGAGCCATCCCTGTCCCCAGCAGCAATTGGGGGCCAGTTAAATTCTTGCGTATCCTGGGGCTTTGAATGAATGTCACCGTTTCAATTAGGATGATTGAAATATTATCTGTAAAAACTTTTTGGATGAGATGAAATCACGTTTGTTGTAGAAAGTTTGGTGCACGCAAGAGAGCACGAAGCAGCAGAGGTCGCCGGCGGAACAGTGGTGGATGGTGTCCGGACGTGGGGGGCCTTTTCCTCCTTTTGCTCTCAGTCCTTCCTTCCTTCTCTTTTGTAGTAAAATACACACAACATAAAATTCACCATTTTAACCATCATAAGTGCATGGTTCAGTGGCGTTAAGCACATTCACATTGCTGTGCGAGCATCGCCACCGTCTGTCTCCAGAACTTTCTGTCTTCCCAAACTGAAGCTCTGTCCCCATTAAACACCAACTCACCTTGACCCTCCCCAGCCCCTGGCAACCCCATTCCACTTTCTGTCTCTGTGATTTTGATGACTCCGGGAACCTCATCTACTCGAAATCTCACAGTATTTGTCTTGTGCGACTGGCTTTTTTCTTTTCTTTTCTTTTTTTTTTTTTTCTGACCAGTAAGGGGTTCGCAACCCTCAGCATGGTGTTGTCTGCACCACACTCAGCCAGTGAGCACACCGGCCATCCCTATATAGGATCCGAACCCACAGCCTCGGCACTACCAGCGCTGCACTCTCCCAAGTGAGCCACGGGGCTGGCCCGTGACTGGCTTTTTTCACTTAGCATGCTGTCCTCAGGGTTCCTCCATGTTGTAGCACGTGTCAGGATTTCCTTCCTTTTATGGCTGAATGACATTCCAGTACCTGAACAGACCACGTTTTGCTCGTCCGTTTATCTGGTGATGAGCCACTTGGATTTTTTCCACCTTTGGCTATTGTGAATAGGGCTGCTGTGAACATGGGTGTGCAGATAGCTCAAGACACTGCTTTTAGTTCTTTGGGGTGTGTGCCCAGAAGTGGCATGGCTGGATTGTGGAGTAATTTTAATGTACTGTTTTGAGGAACCACCATGCTGTTTCCCACAGTGGCTGCACATTTTACGTTCCCACCAACAGAGCACAAGGTTCCAATTTCTCCACACCCTTGACAAAATTTATTTTCTGTTTTTCTTTTTGAGAGAAGCCATCCTAATGAGAGTGAAGTAGTGTTTCCTTATGGTTTTGATTTGCATTTGCCTAATGATTAGTGACATTGAACATTTTTTCACATGCTTATTGGCCATTTGTATATCTTCTTTGGAGAAATGTCTATTCAAGTCCTTTACCCATTTTTGAATGGCATTGTTTGTTTATTTGTTGTTGAATTTTTTTAAAAAATGATCAGTAAGGGGATCTCAGCGCTTAACTTGGTGTTGTCAGCACCACACTCTCCAAAGTGAGCTAACTGGCCATCCCTATATAAGGATCCTAACCCATGGCCTTGGTATTATCAGCACCACACTCTCCCAAGTGAGCCACAGGCTGGCCCTTTTGTTGTTGAATTTTAGGAGTTGAATGTGAGAGTTTATTTCTGGGCTCACTATGCTATTGCATTTGTCAATGTCTGTCTTTATAGAGATGCCACGCTATTTTGATTACTGTAGCTTTGTAGTAAGTTTTGAAATCAGGAAGTGTGAGTCCTCCAGCTTTGTTCTTTTTAAAGACTGTCTTGGCTATTCCAGGTCCCTTGAAATTCCATATGAATTTTAAGATGAGTCTTTCTATTTCCAAAAAAATCATTGGGATTTAGAGAGGGATTGCACTGAATATAGATCACTGTGGGTAGTAATGACATCTTAACAATATTGTCTTTCAATCCATGAACATGGAATGTGTTTCCATTTATTTATGTCCTCTTTAATTTCTTTCAGCAATGTTTTAATTTTCATTGTACAAGTCTTTCACATCCTTGGTTTTAAGTTAATTCCTAAGTATTTCATTTTTTTGTTTTGTTTTGTTACTATTACAAATAGAATTGTTTTTGTAGTTTCTTTTTTAGATTGTTCATTGTCAGCGTATAGAAATGCAACTGATATTTGTGAGTTGCCTTTTATCCTGCTCCTTTGGTGAGTTTATTTATTAGCTCTAATAGTTCTTTCTGTGTGTGTGTATGTGGAATCTTTGGGGTCTTCTACATATAAGATCGTATCATCTGTGAACAGAGGTAGTTTTTACTTCTTCCTTTCCAATTTGAATGCCTTTTATTTCTTTTTTTTTTTCTTGCCTAATCACTCTAGCCAGAACTTCCAGCACTATGCTGAATAGAAGTGTCAGGAGCCAGCATCTTTGCCTTGTGTCTGATCCTAGAGGAAAAGCTTTGTCTTTCACCACTGAGTGTGGTGCTTACTGTGTGGGTTTCTCATATATAGTTTTTTATGATGTTGAGATAGTTTCCTTCTATTCATAGTGTGTTTATTGTTTTTAATCATGAAAGGGTGTTGATTTTTGTCAAATCTTTTTCTGCATCAGTTGACATGATCATGTGGTTTTGTCCTTTGTTCTGTTAATGAGGTGTATTACATTGATTGACTTTCATATGTTGAACCATCCTTGCATTCTAGGAATAAATCACTTGGTCATGGTATATTATCCTTTTAATGTGCTGCTGAATTCAGATGGCTAGTATTTTGGTGAGGATTTTTTGCGTCAATATTCATAAAGAATATTGAGCTGTAGTTTTCTTTTCTTGTAGTTCCTTGGCTTTGGTATCAGGGTAATGCTGGCCTCCTAGAATAAGTCAGAGAGCGTTCCCTTCTCTATAATCTTTTGGAAGAGTTTGAAGATTGGTATTAGTTCTTTAAATATTCCATAGAATTCACTAGTGAAGACATCAGGTTCAGGGCCTTTCTTTGTCAGGAGATTTTTGATTACTGATTCAATCTCCTTAGTAGTTATAGGTCTATTCAAATTTCCTATTTATTTGGGATTTAGTCTGGATAGGTTTTGTGTTTCTAGGAATTTGTCCAATTCTTAGTGCTTTTCTGCAGAGGAAGATATAATGCAGGAGGAAGCCACTGGTCTGGGGCTCACAACCTGGCTTTCCAGCTGTGGACTTAAGCCAGCCACAGCACTGCTCCTCGTGTGGAGTTTCTATCGGTAGCACGAGGTCCAGCCCTGCCTGCTGGTCTCACAGGGGCTGGAGTGGCGTGTGTGTGGTGATCCTTGGGGACAGTCTGTGGGGTTGGCAGGGTCTCCCAGTGGATGCAGGCTGGCCAGGGTGTCCAAGAAGCCAGCAGAAGGTGCTGGACAACCTGGGCCCCCTCCAGCAAACAGCCAGGCCCAAGCAGCTGTCTTTGTCTCTGGGTCACTGCAGGGGGACAGGGAGCTAGGCCCAAGAATCCCTAAAATAAAGGCCAGGGAGGAGAGCGAGGTCTCTGTTAGGCCAAGATGGGCCCTGAGGGCACCTCTCTCCCTGGTTGGCCTCCCTCTCCAAGTAGGGCATTGCAGGGCTGTCACCAGGATGAAACCTTGGGGACCATAACAGTGTTGCATCACCCGACAGCCCCTCCTGGCCACAGCCTGTCTGGAGGGAGACACCTCACCATCCATTTGTTTTCCAGGCCTGAGTCTTTTAGTCTCTGTGTTCCACAGACAGCACTGTACCCCAATAATGACAGTCAAAGTAAGTCCTGTGCCACCTCTGCCTAACCCCCAACACCACCAGTTCTCCGTCGTGTGGTCCTGTCTCCTAGTGTTTTATACAGTGTGGATGTGACTCTGTGGTCTGCTTTCTCTGTGTCATGTTCTATCATGTCACACGGTGCTGCCCAGTTACAGTGAAAAACGGCTCCATGTTGTGCCTGTGAGCTGAGAATGTTCCAGCAGCTTCTGTGAGTGGCCATGTGCTACTGGACCCTGAGGATGCTCCAGTGTGTTTGTCACTAGAGACCAAAGTGTGTCTCTGTCCAAGTAGCCCCTCTCTTTCCTTGGCAATGTTCACAAGAATAGAACGACCATTTCAAAGGATGGAAGAGTCTGTGGTCCTGCCAAGTTCTTCTCCAGTGGTGTTTACTGTCAGCTTTCCAGCCATGCCTGCCGTCTGGGGGCTGCCCCCACCTCGCACATCCCACCTGCACTGCTGTCTTGTCACCAGCATGCAGCACTGACATTAACGCCTGAGCTAATAAACACATCCCTACAAGGGAATATCATTCAGCCACGAACAGGAGTGAAGTTCTGACACATGCCACAACATGGGTGACCCTTGGACATATGCTGAGTGAAAGCAGCCAGACATGAAACATCACTTGTGGTATGGTTCCATGTTTAAAAAATATCCAGAACAGGCAAATTCATAGAGACAGAAACCAGATGGGTGGTTGCCAGGGGGTCGGGGACAGGGGAATGGCAGTTATTGTTTCACTAGTATGGAGTTTCCTTTAGGGTTGATGAAAATGTTCTGTACTAAATGCCCCTGAGTTGTCCACTAAAGACAGTTTCATATTATGGGAATTTCACCTCAATTAAAAAATGCAACAACAGCAACCACAACAAAGCCAAAAATAAATTAATGAAGACATTTAAAAAAACAGAATTAAAAATACACAGAGGGAGAAACAATGCTTTTAGTACAAAGAAAACCAGAGAGCCCCTCCCTCCGGCAGGACAGGGAAGAGTCTGTGGCCTGTGCAGCTCTGCCCTGAGGAGGCCCCGTGTACCCCACCCCACTGGGACAAGGGCACAGGGAGCCCAGGGAAGGTCCTCAGGATAGGGAAGTGGCAGGTGGGCAGGCGGGTGGGTGTGGCATTCTCCAAAGCGCCTGGAACCAGCACCTGCCCCAAACTGACAGATGGCCTGTCCCCAGGGTGCCCCCTCTGGTTTCATTTCTGTTCAGAGCTGTCCCTCCTGGACCCCCAACTCACTGGCCCCACTCCAGCCTGAGCTGGCCTGGAGAGGCCACGGGGACCACCCCACAGCTCTGGGAATGCTGCTGAACCCCAGTCCCTGTGCACGACAGATGCTGCCCCTCTGGGGAGTTTCTGGTCTGGTGGCCTCTGGCACTGCTGCCCTTCTGCCTTCAACAACTGCGGGGGACAGGGGCATGGGGAGCGGGGATGGCCTGTCCTGCTGCAGCCTGGCCCCCTGCCACCCCAGATCCCTGCAACATCCCAGCCCTGCCCCTGCCCTGGGGGTATTGGGAATAGGAGGGAGTTCACTTGTCTTTTCCAGGGAGCCCTTGTGCACAAGGACAAAGCTCTCACAAGCTGCAGCCTACTCCCGGACCAGGGTGTGTCTCCTGGGAGGGCTGGCGGGGTGGCCCATGGTCAGCTCTGAACACTTGGCAACATCTTTGCCTTCCTGGGGAGGCCAAGCACCCCTGGCAGGCTGCACCCTGCCCTCCAGTGTCTCTTGGGCAAATGCTGGAACCCCTGTGGTGGGCAAGGCTGGGAGGTGGGGGCTATTCCGAGGCTGAGCTCTCCCTGGGCAGGCTGAGGTGGGGACAGCCCTCTCCCCTGGCAGCTGCACCCCTCCCCCCCTCACAGGCAGGAACAAGGTGAGCACATCTACGGGCACCCAAGCTTCCTGTACCCCTCCACCCATCCTGAGTGGGGGCCACCTCTCAGGGTGGCAGCTTGAGGTGGGTGGGCTGGGATTCCGGCTCTGGCTCCACCTTACTGGGTGCACATTGCCCCTTCACTGTGCCTCAGTTTCATCAACAGCCACATGTTTCTTTCTGTGCCCCAGGGGGTCCAGCACTGGGGCCAAATTGGGGTAGTGGCTTGGGGTCCTCACTGCTGCAAGGGCTGACATTCCCTAGAGATGCAGCTGAGAGGGCTGGTGGAGGGGTGGGGACAGGTGCCCACTGCAAGGAGGTCCTGCCAGGCAAGGGTGTACCTGGGGCCCTACGATGCCCATTGTGGTGCCCGCATGTGGGTTTGTGTGTGGAATCTGGGGCAGCCTCGTATGCAGAAATGTTCATGTGGCTTATTGGATTAAAATGTTTAGAGGAGAAATTTGAGGAGGTGCTGACCTTGTCCCTATGGCCCTGTGTTCCCTACTCTGCACCTGTCCCCCACCCCATGCCCTTCGCTCCTGTAGAAGGTTGAATTGTGTCCCCCAAAAGATATGTTCAAGTCCTGACCCCTGATCCCCGTGAATGGGACCTGATCTGGAAATAGGGTCTTTGCAGATGTAATCAAGTTAAGATGAGACCGTACGGGAGCAGGGTGGGCCCTAAATCCAATGACTGGTGTCTTCATAAGGAGAGGAAAAGACAGAGAGATTCATAGTAGAAGCCGTGTGAAGATGGAGGCAGAGACTGGAGTGACACCGCCACAAGCCAAGGAGCCCCCGGAGCCCCCAGAAGCTGGAAGAGGCAGGAAGGACCCTCCGCTGGAGCCTCCAGAGGGAGCGTGGCCCTGCCCCGCCTTGACCTCTGACTTCTGCCCTCCAGAACCTTGAGAGAATAAATTCCTGTTGTTTTAGCCACGCAGTCTGCTCTGGCAGCCCGGGACATGCCTGCAGCCCCTCCCCGGGACCCTGTCCTACTCCTGGGCTTCCCGCCCTTCCTCCCACCCCCGTCCTCCCCCTGGCCCCAGGCCCGCCCCTTACTAGTGACCAACTCCCTGAGCCTTTGAGTTTGTCTGTAGAAGGGGACCTCCCTGGAGCCACCCCAGGCCAGTGAGGACCAGCATGGAATGCAGCGAAGCCCTGGTCCCCCCCTCCCAGCCCCTGTGTAATAGACATTCACTGTTGTTACATGGACCCGGGGACTGGAAGGGCCAGGAGGGGACAAAAATCACTGCCGTCCCCTAGGCTGGCGTGGCTCCCGTGGCTACCCCCGCCCCAGCACAGCCAAAACTAGGGTGCCAGGGTGATGGGAACCCCCATTCCTGAGCTGCCATGGCCTCGGGCTCAGAGAAGGTCCTGCATGAATTCCGTGCCTGCCTGTATTCAATACTTGGATATTCTGCACAGATTTTTAAAATTAATTTTGACTCTTTAAAATATTGCATTAAAGTATTAGTTACCTTGATTGCTAAGTTTGCTTTTAAAGGCTTTATTGAGATTTAAATCACATACCATAAAATTCACCATTGTAAAGTGTACAATTCAGTGGTTTTTAGTATGGTCACAAGGTCCTGCAGCCACCATGTCTATCTAGTTCTAGAACATTCTCATCACCCCAGAAGCAGCCTGTACCCCTTAGGCAGCTCTTCCCCATCTCCCCTCTCCCCCTCCCCAGGCTTCTGCAACCACAATCTGCCTCTGTCTCTGTGGATTTGCCTGTTCTAGATATTTCCTATAAATGGGACCATGTGACACGTGGCCTTCCGCGACGGGCTTCTTTCACTGAGCATCGTGTTCTCGTGGTTCATCTGTGTTGTTGCGCGTGTCCGCACTTCCTTCCTGTTTCCAGACCATTGACCTGGTACGGCCCCAGCTCATTTTGGTTGTCCATCACGTCGGTGGACATGATTGCTGAGTCCCTGGAGACGCCTAAGTTGCGCTCCTGATGTGGACGCCTCACTTGCCTTACCTTAGTCCAGGTCTAGCCCCCACCCTCTTTGCCTCTTGGGGTGGCACCCCCTCCACAGACACCCCTCCCAGGCAGGGGGGACCCTTGGGTCGGCTCCTCCTGACCACACGGTGCCCCTGGCATGGGGCAGGCAGGACTCCACAGGGTCCTCCAATGTCAGCTGTGGACACCTCTGGGACCCCACCCTGCTGGCCCCAAGGCTCCTGCCCATGGCCTCGGTCTCCATGGCCCAGGACGCTCTTCACGTCACACAGCAGAGAAGCTAGAGAAGTGACGTCTCCGCTGGCCTGGCCCCTGTGGGTGGAAGAGCACCCTGACCAGCCTGCACCCTCCGGCCGAGGTCCCTCAGGGGTTGGCTCCCCCAGAGCCCCAATGTTAGGCATGGCCTCCACACAGGCTCTGGACAGTTCTGGGGGTTTGTGCCTTCTCCCAGGTCAGGAGGCAGGGGAGGGCCATGTCTTCAGGGTCCTCTTACCTAGACGTACTCACTGCCTGTTCCAGGATGGGCAGAAGCCAGCACTTGGGGACCCCTGGGCAGCAGCCATTGGTCACCCCCAGACTGGCAGGCCCACCCCTGCCCACCCTGTTCAATAGAGCCTGTCAGTCTTCCTGCCCCTGACTCAGACCCTGGTCAGCAAGGCCGGGCCACCAAGGCATGTGGCTCAGGGCTTTGCTGCTGGGGCTGGGCCCTGGCTCTCCCTGTCCTCTCGCGGGTCAGGAGGACTGGCCCTAAGGCCCCGAGGCCGAGGAAAGTCTCAAAGGCCAGGCCTGCCGTTTACCAGCTCCGAGCCCTCCCCAGGGTGCGGCGTTCTGTTCATGAAGCCCAGGGCCCGGCTCAGGGCTGACCCAGAGTCCCTGGACACCAGTTCCTGTCTCCAAAAGCAGGAAGGCTGCCGGCAGCTCCCCAACAGGCCCTCCCCTAAATCCCAGCACCCAGCCTCCGCCGCTGCTTCGAGGCCGCAGAGCAGAAGGTATTGGTGGAAGGAAGGGACCTCAGAGCCCTCTAGCTCAAGGGCCACTGAGCCATGGAGGCAGTGGGACTCCTGGTTCTGGTGAAACCTCAAAGGACCCTGGTGCACTGGGGAGAAGGGGCGTCGTTCAAGATGGATGGCATAGGAGTGCCAGGTCTGGAGCCCTGGGGTGGTCCTCCCTGCCCTGCCTGGACCCCCAGGAGGACCCGCAACTCAGAAGCCCCTGATATCTGGCCCAGCCCGCAAACCCACCCACCCCTGATCACAAGAGCTGTCTTCTGATGCTGGTCATTGAGGCGGGCTGCTTTGGGCACAGAAGGTCTGGACAGAGGCTCTCTCCCAGCCCCACACCAGCACTCCCCCTGCCCGGGTTCAGGTGTCCAGGGCACTTCCAGGGTTGGCAGAAGTGGGGCCCTCCATATGGGGCGCTTTGCCTGTTGGGCTGGAAAGGAGGACCCTGACAGTGGACCCATCCCCCTGCCCCCTCCATGTCTCATGCCAGATGCACTCCAGATGATAGTCCCCAGGATGCCACCTTGCCAGCCTGTCTCGCCTGTGGGATCCATTGTGCCACCCAGTGGCCTCTGATCCTCCTGACCTCTGGGCTCCCAGGAGGCAAGATGGACAAGGTGACAATGCTGTTTGAGCGGCTCCCAGGCAAAGCCTTCGGTCCGCTGGCCACTGCACCTGCGTGGCTCCTGTGGGGCAGCTCCATAGCGCAGCGGCCACACAGCCAGGGCCAGTAAGGAGGTCCTGGACACCCTGTCCTCTATAGGCCCCAGGAGGGTCTGACCAATCACAGCAGGGGACTCCAAGGGTCTGAGGAGAGAGTGTGGGGGTCCTTGCTTTGTCCATATGGGGGGACTTTCTACACAAGAGGCCACCTTAGAAAAAGAAGGGTGAGTCCTGGCCCCCCTGCCGCCACTGGCCCTAAGCAACCTGTTCTTGTTCTAGCTGGCCCCTCTGCCAGAAACACTGTTTCTTGGTCTCCCTAAAGTTTATATGGCCCTGTTGGGGGTAGGTGCCCCCCATTCCTGCTCCCACGACCCCTGCCCCCAGGCCCTGCCAAGGGGCTTTGCCATTTGGCCTGGGAAGGAAGGAAGGTAGGATCAAACTTTCAAGTCTCAACTACACTGTAACGTCCCCATTCCCACCGGGGCCGCGCCCCCCAACCCAGTCCGTCTCGGGCTGCGGAACGTGCAAGATGGCGCTACGGGGGCGACCGGGAAAAGGGGAGGGGCGGGCAGGGGGGCCCATCGGTGCCCATCGGTACTCGGCACCGCGCCCGCCCTAAGCGCCCGGCGCTGCTCGTTCCCGGTTGGGAGGCGGCTAATTCCCCGTCTATGGTTGTCGCAGCGTGGCACAAGCAGGCGCGCAGGCTGCGTGTACAAAAATAGTCCCCTCCACTCCCCGCGCCAGCTCAGACACCGCCCAAAGGGAACTGGGTGGCGGCGGAGGTGGGGACACCCGGGACCCCAGCCGCCTCCGAAACCTGAAACCTGCGAGCGCAGACCGCTGCCCCCGCGCGCTTTCATGTTTCCCCTGCGCGTCTCCTTGCGCCCCCCGCCTCCGTGCACCTTCCCGTCTCCAAGCACCCCTCAAGCCTCCGGGCCGCCCCCGCCTCGGAGCCACGTCCCCGGCCTCCGTGCCACCCCCACCCTTTCCGTGCCCCCCCCGGCCTCCGTGCCCCCCGGCCCTTCCGTGCCCCCCCGGCCTCCGTGCCCCCCACCCCTTCCGTGCGACCCCAGCCTCCGTGCCCCACCCCCCGGCCCTCCGTGCCCCCCCGGCCCTCCGTGCCCCTCTACCTGGTGCTTCCGTGCCCCCCCCGGCCCTCCGTGCCCCCACCGGCCCTCCGTGCCCCCCACCCCTCCGTGCTCTCCCGGCCTCCGTGCCTCCCCGGCCTCCGTGACCCCCGGCCCTCCGTACCCCCCACCCCCTCCGTGACCCTCCGGCCTCCGTGCCCCCCCACCCCTCCGTGCCCCCCCCCCGGCTTCCGTGCCCCCCACCTCCTCCGTGCCCCCCCTCCATGCCCCCCCGCGCGCGCTCCCGCCGGTGTGTCCGGACTGCACCAGCCGGAGCCGTGCGGCCGCGCGGGGCTGGGCTGGGCCGGGCTGCGGGCGCCGTGCACGGGGGCCGGGCGCGCTCGCACCTGCGGCGGCCGCGGGCGATGATGCCGCGGCGGGGGCCGGGGCCGCGGGCGTCTTGAGCGCCGCGCCCGCCAGCCCGGGATGCCCGCCGCGCTGCTGGCCCTGGGCATGTCGTCGTCCTTCTTCAACCCCAGCTTCGCCTTCAGCTCGCACTTCGACCCGGGTGAGTCCGCCCGCGGCGCCGCTCGGCCCTGCCCGCCTGCCCGGATGCAGCTGTCCCCACCTGCCACCCGGCCCTCTGCGGACAAGGCCGATGGCCGCGGGCTTCCTATTTTGCATGGGAATTAACCCTTTCCCCGCCCGGAGCCCAGCCGCGAAGGAGCGGGGTGCACGGGCAGGACCCCGGGAGGCCCCGGATCTAGGGAGGTGGGCAGGCCGCGGGCCTGGCCGGGCGCAGGGGGCCTCAGCTGCTGGCTGACAGCTCGGCTCAGCCCTGTGTCTGCATGGATGTCTCCCCGGCACAGGTAACTGGGGTCCAGAGGGCCTGCACTGGTTCCAGGTGTCCAGAAGAGGGGGTGCCCAGGACTGAGGGCCCTTTGGGCTGTGTGTGGGTGTCAGCTGGGCTGGGGCTCAGGCCTGCCATGGCCTCTTGCTGGTCCACGGTCTCAGCATGGGAGGCTCCTTCCCAGTCTGGGAGCAGGTCCCTGGAGTCCTCCTGCCAGCCACCCAGCAGCCTGTGGGGGAAGGTGGGACCAGTGGCCCACCCACAGGACAGAGCCCACTGGGCAGAGGCTCAGGAGAGATGGGCCTTGGGGTGCCCAGACCCCCCGGACAGTGGGTGAGGCTGGGGTAGTGGTGTCACATTGGCTGCAGGGGACTGGGGCCAGGCCTCTCACCCCACATGGCTAGTGGACCCAGCGGTGGCATATTTACCCATGGCCGCCTGGCCTCTTGCTGCAGTGGGCAGCTGCATTGGGTGGAGGGGGCTGGGGCAGCTGGAGGCCCCATCTGTCGCCAGGAGGCTATGCGCTTTCTTCTCTCTGCCTTCTCCAGCTCTGGCCCCTGCTTGGCTGAGTAGGAGGCAAACCGCTGCCCTGGAGCCGTGGCCCAAGGGCCCGAGGCCCACTCACATGTCCCTGGGGTCCGGCACAGGCTGATCCAGCTCCAGCAAAGCTGGGCTTGCACTGCCGGGCCTTCCCGGGTCTCCCTCACTGGAGCAGGGCCCAGCGTGTGCAGTGATGCACAGGGTCCCTTGGGCACAGCTGGGTCTGGAGGCATTTTCTCCTGGAGCGGGGGATGGGGATGGATGGGGGATTGTTTTGCTGGGCTTAGGGCTGTGGGTGTCATTTGCTCAGAAATGACTTCCGGGGCAACCCTAGGGCTCGGAGATCATGGTGCCAGGAGCAAGTGAATGGCCCAGAACCCAGCAGCGCAGCTGACCAGGCCCGAGGGCAGGGGGTGGAGCTGGCCTTGCCGAGAGCCTCAGGCCTTGGAACTGTGGCAGGTGGGGGTGGGTGCCAGGACTGACCAGGGTGGAGGAAGCCTTTTGCCCACACCTGCCTCTTACGCTCCCTGCAGGGCCCAGACTTGCCCTGCATGGGGTGTCATCACCTTCTCCCTACTCCGGGGTGTCCAGGGCACGCGAGGTCCCTTCCCCCACCCTAGAGAAACAGCAGTTCTGTGCCTCTCTCGCGTGTTTGCATAAACAGCTGCCATCAGGGTGGTTATAAGGTGTCAGTTTAATGACTTCAGAGGAAGAAAGTTGTCAAGAGGCAAGGGCCAGGAGCTGTGGATGCCGTAGGCACCGTGTCCCTCTTGCTGGGAGGGGCTGTCCTGGCTGATGGTGATGACGAAGGAAGGGGACTGGCCTGCTGGGGTAGTGGGCTGGGGCCTGCAGGGCTCTGTGTCAGCCCCTACGTGGGTGCTGGGCAGAAGGAGAGGTGGGGTCCTCTGTCCTCCCACTAAGCTCAGACCAGAGTTCAGACCCCACTCACTTCCTGACCCTACCCCCCAAGTCCCTCTGCCTGCCCGCGTGTCTCTGAGCCCTAGTTTGCCCACCTGTTAAATGGGATAGTCACACCTACGGCCAGGCCCGGAGGCAAGGGGGTGGCCAGGAGCTCAGTGGGCATTTGCGCTCCACAGATAGAGACCGCTGTTCTGGAGGCAAGTGGTGCATAGACATGGAGACCCCGTCCCCTGAGGCTCCTGCAGACACAGAGGCTTGTGAGAGGGTGCTTTCTGAGGTCTGCTTGTGTCTGGAGGGGTTCCTGCTGGGGTCCACCAAAATCCGGGGGTGGAGGCTCATGTCTGCATCTGCTGCAGAGTTAATTTACGTGTGCGCTCCACAGTCCATGGCAGTGCCACGCCCCCGGGCACTGGGCTCCTGACACAGTCACCCTGCCATGCCCCACTGCCCGTGCTCAGCTCTTCATCCATCATGGGATGCAGTGTAGTCCCGATAGAGGTGACGGCAGTGGTTGTGGTCCAGGGTTGGAGGCAGGGGCTGTTGGAATACTCTAGAGGTGGGCTGGGCCCACCACAGCCACCACCAGTCAGATGTGGGCAGGGCACTGGGGTGACATGGCTGTGTGGGCGAGCACCAGAAGGGCTGCCTGCTCCGGGGTCCAGCACTGCCCCACGGCTCCTGGCACCCAGGACGTGGGTGCCCTGGGGGACTTCTTGGCTGTTGCAGCCCTGTCACCTCTGTGCTGTGTGGCCTTGGATCAGTTACCCAACCTCTCTGAAATCAGCTCCACAGAGGTGAAAGCTCACCCTGGGGAGACCGGGGGGGCGGGGCATGGAAGCTGAGAAACGAGGGGTGCCACATGGGGGGCTGGGAGCAGCCAGCACCAGGCAGGGAGGGTGGCATTGCACTGTGCAGTTAGGAGCTAGGGCCCGTCCTGGCGCCACCCCCATTGGCTCACTAGCCCTTTCGTGACTGTCTGGTCCTCTCTGTGCCTCAGTTTCCTAATCTGTAAGGTGGGAGTGACTGCAGTGCCCATGTCTGAGGAGTCAGTGGTGTGGATGCTCAGCTGAGGGCAGGTACCCAGGCAGTGCCACTCAAGGCTGACCCTGCAGGGTCAAGGCTGGGGCAGCTTAGGAAACTGAGGCCTGTTGCTCCCCACAGCCCCTGAGCTCCCTTGGAGCCCGGCTAGGGTGCTTGCTCACGCAGCATTGACCAGTGTCCGGGTGCCTGGCCCTGGCTGGGCACGCCTGGGCCTTACTGTGACTGCACTGATGGGGGACAGGGCAGAGGAAGCCGTGAGTTCCAGGCTGGGCTTGGTCTGAGCAGCTCATGGAAGAGGGTACACTTGGGGCTTGAGGGGCCGAGAGGGAGCCTGGAGAATGGGCTGGGGGTCCCCGGGAATCCTGCTCACTGGCTTTCGGATGTGACCTGCTAGTGTTGCAGCCCAAGTGCTGCAGGGGCCTGTGAAGGCAGGTACAGACGGCTCAGGCCTGGAGAAGGAGCCTGCCCTGACCAGAGTACCCTCCCCTCCCTGTGGGGCCTGACAAAGGATGCCCTGAGCAAGGGGCGGCTTTCCTGCCAAGACTCTCAGGGCACAGGTGGACAGGCTCAGGCAGGTCCTTGCAGGGGGTCTGGGTGAGAAGGGCTGGCAGTGGCCTCCCTGGGGGTGGCTTCTCATCCTGGCACGTTTCCTGGGAAGCCAGGCTGTGCCTTCCCTCGGTGGGGCCGTGAATGTGCACGTGTGCCTCGCACGCGTGCTAGCACAACGCACACCTACATTTGCACATGCTCACACGCAGGCGAACAGGGCACACATGTGTGCCCATGTGGTGTCGTTGCCTACCTGGGGGGGCCTCTTCTGGGGTTCCGGGCACCCGTCTCTCCCCTCTGGGCTGGCGGCCCCTCCTGTTGGTTGGGGCCTGAGCTCAGTCTTTCCTGGGCCCTGGCTCTTCTGAGGCCCAGAGCTTCTCTTTGGTCATGGGTGCCCTTGTGCTGGGCATGTTGGTGCCCCGACTGTCAATGAAGTCACGGTAGGCAGGGACATGTGTGCCCTGAGCCGGTGCCCTGAGGCTTGGGGAGCAGGAAGCCATCCCTCCTGGGGGCTGACCCTAAAGGCTGGGTGGAGTCCCCAAACTGGGAGACAGAAGCGCCCTCCTGACCCTGACCCCTGCTGGGAGCAGCTGACCGTGGAACACGGGTATCTGGTCACCGACTTCTGAGTAGTGGCCATGGGCCAGATGCCAGAACATGACAGGATGGACCTCCCAGCAGCCCCAGCTCAGAGGTTCTGCTCCTGCCCTGGGCCACACAGCAAGGTGAGGCAGAGCTGAACAGGCTGGGACGGCCTGGCCCCTCCACCTGAGGTGACGCTGCAGGGCACGTCAGCCTGTCCTCTGTTCAGGCCAAGCTGCGCAGCTTGCTGACTGTCTCCTGGAAAATTCCCCTTCCCATCTCCTGGGCCAGGAGTCAGTGACCTGGAGGACTGGCCTGTCCCCTGGACGTGTGCGACTGAGCAGCCCGTGCTTGCCGTCAGGCCCAGCGCCAGCCCATGTGGGTGTCCACACAGCAGATGGTGACCTCGTGGGCCTGAGTCCCCAGAGCCGGCCGGAGTGGACCTGTGGCTGCAGTGTCATTTGGAGCACGTTGGGACGGTCTGCCTCCTGCCACTTTGCATTTTCAAGGTGCATAGACTCCCCATCATGCCCGCTGCACCTGGGAAACCTGCTCCTCTAGACTCTGGGGTTCTTCCCTGTGCCCCGCTGTCCCCACCTCAAGGGGCTCTCCTGGAGGCATGTGCTGGGTTGAATAGTGTCACCCCTAAATTCATGTCCACCAGAACCTCAGAAGGTGACCTTATCTGGAAATATGGTCTTTGCGGGTCAAGTTAATCAGGTCTTCAACTTGATTAACTTTGTAATCGAGTTAAGATGAGACCGTACGGGAGCAGGGTGGGCCCTAAATCCAATGACTGGTGTCTTTGTAAGGAGATGAAAAGACAGGTTCACAGAAGAAGCTGTGTGAAGACGGAGGCAGAGACTGGAGTGACACCGCCACAAGCCAAGGAGCCCCCGAGCCCCCAGAAGCTGGAAGAGGCAGGAAAGACCCTCCCCTGGAGCCTCTGGAGGGAGCGCGGCCCTGCCCCGCTTTGACCTCTGGCTTCTGCCCTCCAGAACCTTGAGAGAATAAATTCCTGTTGTTTTAGCCACCGGTGCGTGGTCCTTTGTTACTGCGGCCCCAGGTTTTGGCCTTGCCTGGGGCCCACCAGCCTCTGTCCCCAGGACAGCGGCGCCCCCTTAAAGGGTCATCCTTGGAACAAAACGTGGGCACACACGTGTGCAGGGCCTCGGAACACGTCAGCTCCCTGGACGACAACGTAGAGAGGCAGCAGGCGGGGGAGGCAGCCACGTGGGCTGTGCACTGAGGCCAGTGAGGACCTCAGCCCTCTGTCCTCATGTGGCCAGTCCCCAGATGGCGCAGGTTCTGCTTAGACACCCAGACCTCATCTCTCGCTCATGGAGCACTTCCTGAGGGTGGGCTGCACCCAGCCCCACTGCCAGGCCCTCCTACTGGGCCCTGCGGCCACCTGCCCCTCTTGTACAGCTGACTCGACCACATCCCGGATGGGAACGTGATGCAAACCGGCACCTGTGGGACCTCGGCCTGTTGCCCAGGGTCTGCTGGCCCCACTGGCCTATTCTCAGGCGGCATGAGCAGCACGGGCCCGAGAGCCCTACCTGTGGGCCATCGTGCCAGGAGGGCTTTGGCATGTGGGACCCTCTGGGCCTGGCCCCTGGTCCCCAGTCCCTGGCCTGCAGCAGCAGGTCAGGCGGCCAGGGCCTCCCCACCCCCAGCAGAGGAAGCCAGCAGAGGAAATGAGGGCTGAGGCTGGGGCCGGAGCCGGTTCCCAGGCTGCCTGTGAGGATTGTCACCACAGGCGGTGTCCACCCTGACCCCCCTGCCCTCCTCTGCCAGGGCCCGGGCCCGGGGTCAGGGGGCTGGGTGCCTCTGGGTGGGGTGGGGGTTCCTGAGCTTCTCTCTTGGGTTAGTGCTGCAGTCGGAGCCACACGGGAGTGGCCGTCCAGAGCCTGGTACGTGGGGGTCCTGGGAGGTCTCCGGCCGTGCTCCTGTAGCTGACCCTGGGCTGTGGTCGTGGGGGGCTGTGGTCATGGGGTCTCTGCTTTTGTGAGGACCCTGCCACAGGAGGTGGTCATGCCTAGGGAGGGCAGGGCCTCTGCAGTGGCGGTGCTGGGCAGTCCAGGGTCACCTGTGGCTGTGTGAGGTGAGGCTGCAGGATGCTCGCTGGAGTTGAAGGGCCGGGTGGCCCCCAGGGTCACCTCTCATGGGGGTCGTGGCCTGCCCGCCCCTGCCTTATCCCTAGAGAAGAAGATGTGGTGATGTTTTGCTCTGCCCGCCAGCACGGGCACCCAGCTCCACCCACGTGCCAGGGTCTCCAGGGAGCCCTTCCTTGTTGCTGGTCTGGGCACGTGGCATTGGGCTCACCAGGGAGACAACCTGCTGGCCTGAATGAGCCAGGTTACTCCATGTGCGGAGGCCGAGGCTTGAGGCCGGTGTGGGATGGGGCTGGACTCTGTCCTCCGTCTCTGGGAGTCCTCCCGAGGGCGTCCAGTGTGCAGTAGGGTCCCGCTGCTCCTGCCGTCTTGAAATTCCTAATGATTTGGAACAAGGGCTCCATGTTTTCACTTTGCACTGGGCCCTGCAAATCCTGCAGCTGGCAGGTCCTGCTCCAGGGCGGCCTGTCCAGGCTCAGGGCCAGGCTGGGCTGGCAGGACGTTCGGGCAGGTGGTCACTTTACAGAGGGACGCAGTGGCTGTTGTCACTGGCCAGGCTCCCTTTTTGCATTTGTTGCCTGAAGCCATGGAGCTGTCTGTGGACCCCGTGGTGAGCAAGTCACGTGCCAGCCTCTGCTCTGTGTGCCTGGTGCTCTCGCCTCGCCTCGTGCCTGAGGGTGGTTCCTGTCGCTGAATGTCGCAATATTTCACCTGTCAACACAGCTCTGCACACTTATCTGCTTGAGGGTGGGCGAACGTCACATCTGTCCAGCTCTGTCTGCGCTGTTCCCTATCATGCTGCTGTGAGCATTGTAGTGTCTCTCTCTCTCTGTGTCTCTGTATTTGTCTGTCTGCCTGTCTCTCTCTGTCTTTCTGTCTCTGTCTCTCTGTTTCTCTCCCTCTGTCTCTGTCTCTCTGTGTCTCTGTCTCTGTTTCTCTGTCTCTGTGTCTCTGTCACTGTCACTGTGTCTCTGTGTCTGTCTCTCTGTCTCTCTCTGTCTCTGTCTCTATTTCTCTCTCTCTGTGTCTCTGTCACTGTCACTGTGTCTCTGTGTCTGTCTCTCTGTCTCTGTCACTGTGTCTCTGTCTCTGTGTCTCTGTCTCTGTCACTGTGTCTCTGCGTCTGTCTCTCTGTCTCTCTCTGTCTCTGTCTCTATTTCTCTCTCTCTGTGTCTCTGTCACTGTCACTGTGTCTCTGTGTCTGTCTCTCTGTCTCTGTCACTGTGTCTCTGTCTCTGTGTCTCTGTCTCTGTCACTGTGTCTCTGTCTGTTTCTCTGTCTCTGTCTCTGTCTCTATTTCTCTCTCTATGTGTCTCTGTCTCTGTCACTGTGTCTCTGTCTCTGTCTCTGTCTCTGTCACTGTGTCTCTGTGTCTGTCTCTCTGTCACTGTGTCTCTGTCTCTGTCATTGTGTCTCTGTGTCTGTCTCTCTGTCTCTGTCTCTATTTCTCTCTCTCTGTGTCTCTGTCTCTGTCACTGTGTCTCTGTGTCTGTCTCTCTGTCACTGTGTCTCTGTCTCTGTCATTGTGTCTCTGTGTCTGTCTCTCTGTCTCTGTCTCTATTTCTCTCTCTCTGTGTCTCTGTCGCTGTCATTGTGTCTCTGTGTCTGTCTCTCTGTCTCTGTCACTGTGTCTCTGTGTCTGTCTCTGTCTCTGTCTCTATTTCTCTCTCTCTGTGTCTCTGTCACTGTCACTGTGTCTCTGTGTCTGTCTCTGTCACTGTGTCTCTGCGTCTCTCTGTCATTGTGTCTCTGTGTCTGTCTCTCTGTCTCTGTCACTGTGTCTCTGTCTCTGTGTCTCTGTCTCTGTCACTGTGTCTCTGTCTCTATTTCTCTCTCTCTGTGTCTCTGTCTCTGTCACTGTGTCTCTGTGTCTGTCTCTCTGTCACTGTCACTGTGTCTCTGTCTCTGTGTCTCTGTGTCTGTCTCTATTTCTGTGTCTCTGTCTCTGTCACTGTGTCTCTGTGTCTGTCTCTCTGTCACTGTCACTGTGTCTCTGTGTCTGTCTCTCTGTCACTGTGTCTCTGTGTCTGTCTCTCTGTCTCTGTCACTGTGTCTCTGTGTCTGTCTCTCTGTCTCTGTCTCTGTCTCTATTTCTCTCTGTGTGTCTCTGTCTCTGTCACTGTGTCTCTGTGTCTGTCTGTCACTGTGTCTCTGTCTCTGTGTCTCTGTCTCTGTCTCTATTTCTCTCTCTGTGTGTCTCTGTCTCTGTCACTGTGTCTCTGTGTCTGTCTCTCTGTCACTGTGTCTCTGTGTCTGTCTCTCTCTGTGTCTGTCTTTTCCTTACTGAGATATAATTCACATACCCTATGGGGTTTTTAGTATCTTCTCAGAGCCATGTAGTCATCACCACCATCAATTTTGAAACATTTTTGTCCCCCTAATAAAAACCCATCCCATTAGCTGTGGCTCTCATCCCCTGCTCCCAGCCTGGCAACCCGAATCTTCTTCCATCTGGAGTCACCTGGCTGGATGTCCGTCTCATACACACAGAATCCCATGGTCTTTGTCCCTTGATCGCCTTGTCTAGCCTGCGTTGTGTAGATGCCAGGAGTGGGCCTGGTCTCAGGGGATGCTGGCATCCGCCCTGCTAGGAGGCATGTGCCTTACACCGCCCGCAGTGGGAGTCTCGGTGCCCCTGGGTGGTGCTGTTGGCCCTGCAGCATCGGCCCTTATTGCGAGGTGTGGCGGGGCCTGTGGCGGTCGCGTTCGCGGCTCCCGATGGCGCGGCTGGGTGCCTGTGCGCGGCTCGCTGGCCTTCCTGGTGCGCTTTCCAGCCTCTTCCTTGGTTTCTTGGGCCCAGTGAGGTCGGCGCTGATGGCGCTGCCGCTGGAGCCGGAGCAGCACATTGGACTGCTTTATTTTTCCTTCTGTAACGGGCAGCCCTGCGAGGCCCATCTAGAAACAACCATAGACTGCCTGCGTCCCAGGACGCCTGATGGGCCCGGATGGGGACCTGCAGGTTCCCTCTTGCACGAACCTACACCCAGCAGCCCCAGCCCACACTTGCGAGAGGGGCTCATCTATCCATCCTGGGCCCCTCCAGTGTCACAGCTGGGTCCGGAGGTGACAGGATGGGCAGGCCCCCAGGGAGAGCGGGACTGTGGGGTGCATTTGTCAGGAAGGCTGAGGCTGGGGGCTGAGGTGGGATGAGCGTCTGTGCAGAGGGGACAGACTGTGTGTGGAGCAGGGAGCGGCCCCCGGAACGCAGCGATGGGGAGCGTGTGTCACCCTCTCCTAGCCAAGCCCCCACCGAGCTGCCTGAGCAGGCTGTCCGGGTGGCTTTTCAGCCATCAGGGACAGGGCGCCTGCCCCACCCTCGGACTAACCTGGGGTGTGTCCTGGGGCACCAGTGCTGAGGGAGACCAGGTCAGGCTTTGTCACACGTCAACAGAGGGGTCGTGAACAGTGAGCTGGTGGCATTTCCTTCCATCCTTGCACCGTGTCTTTGATTCCAGTGCTGGACTGTTGAGGGGCAGGGCAGGTGGGCTTCGGGGTCCTGGGGTGGGATTGCTGGGGGATCCTGTAGGGTCCCTGCATCAGGGAGTGGAGCGGCTCCTAGCACGGGTGACGGGTCTGGATGCCGACCCCCAGAACTGCCAGTGTGGGCTTCAGGGCGCATGTGGAAGGGGCGTGTCGGGCCGTGAGTGCAAGGATGGAGTGGGCGTGTGCGCGCCTGTGAGCGTATGTGCACATCCGCGTGTTTGTGACTATGCGTGTGCATGGGGGTAGGCGTGTGTATGCGTGTGTGTGAGGGCAGACTCCTTCCTGGCCCCATCAAGATCCCACAAGTCCCCCCAGACCAGGCTCCCTGCTGTGCCCGCATGCTCTCTCCTGGCCCTCCCCTGCCCCTGGAGGAGGTTGGAGCCCCTGGCTGTCTCTCTTAGGCTTCCTGATCTGCCGTGAGGACAGAAGGGGGTTCACACCAGCCACGCCAGCAACCCACGCCCTCCCTGGAGCTGGGGTCCCGGGCCTGGGAGTGAACTGGCCTGGAGCGGTGTGGCCCCCTGTGTCTGTAGCTGTCTTCTCTACAGTCCAGCGGCCCATGGGCTGCTTGCGGGGGCCTGGGCAATTGTGCCTCAGTGGGTCCTCTCCACCCGGCAGAGGCAGCTGCATGGTTGTCCTGTGGAGGCTCACGTGGCTGCAGGCTGGATCTGGCTACACGCCTGTGGATCTCGCCGCACCCTGGGTTTGTCCCTTTGGGTGTACACATTCCTTGCAGAGCAGATACAGCCGCTTCGCCATGGACACTGAGTTCCACCCTCCCAGATGGGGCGGCAGGCAGTCTTTTAACTCCCAGTCCCTCCCCGTTTCCTTGTCAATCACCAGAATTCCCACCTGGTGGATGCTGCCCACGCCTGCGCGACTATGGGAAGGCTCTGGGGGTGGGCGTGCTGAGTCTGGGCCTTTGGGAGGCACAAGCTCCTGTCCCAGATGCCCCTTGAGCCCCCTCTCACCTGCTAGGGTGTCTGTGGGGTCTGGCTATGTCCCTCCCCAGAGCCTGACCCAGGAGGGGTCCCCTGGGGCTGTCCGTAACCGTGCCCCACGCAGCAGCTGCTCTTGGGGTCGGGGTGTCCTTTAGACATGGCCTTTGTCCCAGGAGGCTATGTGGAGGCCAGGTCTCTGAAGGAAAGCTTGGTCATGCTGGGCTGGGGGCCTGGGGGGCCTGCTGCCTCGAGGATGCAGGCTGTGTGTGTCTGAGCGCATGCGCACCTGTGCACGGCCCAGCCCCAGTGCGGCTCGGTTTAGAGATACGTTCATGCTTTGCTGTCCGTCACTGGGTCTGTGCTTTCGTTTCTTGTGGGGAGGGGTCTTCCTTTCCCTTGGGGATTTGTGGAAGGAGAAGCTAGGGACAGGTGGCACTTTGCCCTGCTGCGCAGGTGCCATGACCTGGCTTCCGACTCTCCACTTGGAAGAGGGACTCTGTGTCTCACTTGGGAATTCCATTCCTCTTGGAAGAAGCTCCCATGCCTGGGCCCATGGGCAAATCTTTGCCAAGAAACTTTGCCCCCAGCCTTCTCAGCTCTATCTGCCCTCTGTGGCTTGGGGACATGGGGGCACCTCTGCTCCTGCACCAGGGACCCCCAGAATCCTGCTGCTTGCTCCAGCTGGGAGCCAGGATGCAGGGCATCAGCGACACATGATGGAGACCCTCTGGGCTCCCAGAGGCATTGGCAGCGACCCATGGGCATGCAGACCACCCCTTCAGTGCCCTTCACTCGTGGCTTGCCCGCCTGGGTTGCACAAGTTCCTTCCTGCCTGAGATCCTGTTTGCATCACTGGGTGGACGGGGCCGGGGCTGATGCCAGGAGGTTCTCAGATGCCCTGCCAGGCCCCGCCAATGGCTATCCGGGCAGAGAGGCCCCATCTGGCTGCCTTTGGACCCTGAGCCTGCCCCGGGCCCTTGATGACCCCCGTGCCTCACCCTCCCTCCGTCCTCAGGGCGCCACGGTACCTGGCAGAGACCTTGGGTGAGGAGTGTGCTCCCCGCAGTGTGAGCAGCAGGGGTGTCTAGCCGTGATGGGGGATCCCCCAGGACAGGAGTCCCAGGACAGGAGTCTGTGGTGAACGTGGCTCCTGTTCCAGGAGGGTTCGGGCAGCTTTCCCAAGGGGCGGGTAAGGACGAGGCCGTGGACTCCTCAGGGTGACCCTGGTGGCAGAGCAGGAAGGAAATCCAGGGGAAGGGCCGTGAGGCACAGGGGACACTGGGGCACATGGGGGGCGGAGCTGGAGGCCACCTTCCGTGGCATGAACACTCGAGACTGCTCACTTTGGAGTATTTTTGAGGTGGAATACATGAGACCGAGATGGACCACCTGAAAGTGGGCGATCCTGGGCGTGTGGCACATTCTTTGTGGTGGCAGCCGCCACCTCTGGTGAGTTCCAGAGCCTTCCTGGCCCAGAAGGAGACCCCGTGAAGCAGTGTCTCCCCCCACCCCCAGCCCCCGCCACCTCTGATCCACTCTCCGTCTCTGGATTTGCCTGTCTGCGCATTTCCTGTCAGTGCAGTTGGGAGACATTCCATCACGGAGGCAGCAGACTGCTGTCCCCAGCATCCCCAGCGTCCCCAGCGTCCCCACCGGCAGTGTGAGGCGCCGACTCCTGCACGCCCTCTCCAGCATGGTTGCTTTCCTTTTCTAACAGTGAAGTGGAAACGGTGGCCGTCCTCGGGGGTGAGATTGCTGCCCCTTCTTCAGAGCAGCTGGCTGCCAGACCAGATGGTGGGGGGGGCACCTCCAGGTAGACTGGGGACACCGAGGCATCGAGTGATGAGGCTGTGGGGGCTGCCGGCCCCGTGCACCTCCCTCCCCTTCCAGCGATGCTTCCTGAGGACGCGTTTCTAGACCCTGCCCTCGCAGGGACAGTGGGCATGTAGACACATACACCGGCCAGCATGCAGGAGGCAGGACCAGCAACGTCGTGCCAGCCAGGCAGGCATGGGGCCAGGGCCTGGGATCTAGGGGAGGGCGTTGGTGGGCGCTGCTTTTAGAAGGAGTCGGTGGCCCTGGGTCGGGAATGGCTTGGGGGGAGGTGGAAGCCGCAGACCCCTGGGAGATGTGAGCGGGGTCCTGGTGGGCTGGCAGCCGTGGGTGGAGGTCGATGGCCGGGGCAGGGCTGGATGTGGTGAGGTGCAAGAGGAATCCAGGAGTCAAGGTTCCCTGTGTGGGGGTCCTGACCTGGGAGGGCTGGGGGAGTAGGTTTGCTGTGGGGAGCAGGACCACGTCAGGGCTTGGGCTGTGGCTGTGTCTGGTTTGGGTTGCTCGGATCATCCAAGTGAAGGGGCCGGGGAGGGCGCAGGGGGTTGTTGGGGGCCTGATGTCAAGGCTGGTGGCCTTGGCTGCAGAGGAGCTGGGGACTATGGAGGGGAGAGCCTGGGCCCACCCGGGGAGGAGGCTCCAGCCCAGGACAGAGGGGGCCGAGGGGTGACAGAGGTGGGGGCTCAGAGAAGGTGGAGAGGACCAGCAGGTCTGCCCCTGGACCCGGAAGGTGGCTCTCAGGACTCTGTCCTTTCTGCGATGTGTTCAAACCTTGAGCCCGGCCAGGGTGCATCCACCGGCTCAGGACAGGTCGACCGCTGCCGCTTCTTGTGCCCAGCCGAGGCAGCTCCGTCTTCCACCTCTGTGCTCCCAGTACCTGCGGACAGCTTGCCATTTGGCCTGGGGGCTCCCCCTGCAGGACACTCACATCCTCCCGAGACGCTCAGGTGGGTCCCGGCCAGCTCAGATGCAGGACTGTGGGCACACGCATGCATGTTGCGTGAGCGTGCGCATGAGTGTGCCCGTGTGCCCTCTCACCCTGTGCTGCCCGGGCACACCATGGGCACTTCAGCATCGGCGCTTCCTCCCCTCCATTTCCGGCACCTTCAGGTGCTTTGTCCAGGGCCACATCCGCAGGTTGTCTTGGAGGCTGGCTCTGGCTCACTGGGAACCGGGCCCTCCCTCAAGGTTGTAGTTTGGGGGCTCCTGTGAGCTGGCTTTGCCAGAGGCCAAGGGGGCCCACATCCCAGGCCTAGAGGGACGGAGACCAGGGGTGGGAGGAGGGGATGGCCAGAGAGCAGAGTCCCCAGGAACCTGTGACCCCAGGGCAGGGGATCTGGGTTTTATTCTGTGTGCGGTGACACCTCGGTATGGCGATCTGAACCCTCGACCTTGGTGTTATCAGCACCGCGCTCTGACCGACCAAGCCACCCAGCCAGCCTCGAGGTTCCGTCAGGGAAGGGGTGGCAGGATGACCGGATTAGGTTTGAGTGATAATTAAATAAAACGACACCTCATCTGATTCTGAGCATGGCGAGTGCATGGTTGTTGTAGAAAATACTAAATGTGCAGAAAGAAAGCTCGCAGATTCCTACCACCCAGGACAACCACTGTTCACGTTGTGGGACGTTTTCGCCCAGTTTTTTTTTTTTCCACATAGTTTTTTTTTTTTTTTTCTAAAAGATGACCGGTAAGGGGATCTTAACCCTTGACTTGGTGTTGTCAGCACCATGCTCTCCCAAGTGAGCTAACCGGCCATCCCTATATAGGATCTGAACCCGTGGCCTTGGTGTTATCAGCACCACACTCTCCCGAGTGAGCCATGGGCCGGCCCCTAAAACATTTTAAATCCACTTTTTATAGCTTCTTTTGCAGATATACCATTGTTTTTATTTAATCATTCACTCATTGTTAAATATTTAGGCTTTTTAAAAAACTCTCATAAACACTACTGCAATGAATATCTTTGTGCAAAAAGCTTTTTCTGTTTGTGGTATTAATTTTCTCATTCCTCCATTCATTTTTATTCTGGATGTGTGTGCCCTCTGGGTTATTTTCTTAGTTCCAATTCCCAGGTGTGGAATTGCTTGGCCAAAGAGAAGGCAGGTCTCCGCTCCACGCTGCTCCAACTTAATCCCCACCAAGAACCTGGGCAGCCGGTTCTGGTTTACCAGCTGCAAGTTGAATGTCGTGTTTCATTGGCATTTCTTTGATGATGATTGCAGCTGAACTTTTTTTTGTGGGCTGGACAATTCATTTTTCCTCATCTGTGAGCTGACTCCACGTGGTTTGCTTGTTTATCTTTTGAGGTCTTACAGTAATATTTACTTCGCTGACTGTGTGCTCTGTATAGTATGACAGCAGCTCCTTGACATACTTTCTGTAAATCGTTTTTCCTGGTTTGCTGGGTGCCTTTAATTTGGGGGCTTTTCTTGAACATATATTTTGACGCAGCCAAACCCTACCATCTTTTTTTTTTTTTGATTCCTCCCACTGCTTTTAGCTTAAAACTTCTCTCCATTAAGAAACTTCATATTTACCTATTTTCTTCTAAGATGCTGTAATACGACTTAAAAACACTTCACCCATCTGAAGTCACCCTGGTGCGTGGTTTGAGGCGAAACGGCTGATTTCCCCGACATGGTGTCATAAGTCTCGAGTGCGACATTTGCCTGCGGCCACGCAGCCCAGCCCGGCCTAGCCCGGTTGTTCAGTCCTCAGTTGTCGGTCCGTGTTTGCAGCAGCACGTGTGGTTTGCACTATTGTAGCTTTCTGATGTGACAGCTGGAAAGGCAAGATTCCTTTCTCTGCTCTTCTATTTTTTCCAGAATATTTTAGCTTCTTCCCGTGTTTAGAGCTTCATCCAGGGCATTATTTTTAACGAGCATGAACATGTTTGATTTTTACAACATATGCGTCCACATGGGGGAGCTGGACTCCGCAGTCCTTCCTGTGTGAATGTGTCTGATTGACACAGAAGCTTTAATAACAATCAAAAAGGACTCTCAGGGTGGCCAGCTTGAAGGGTGTGTGGGGCTGACCCCAGCCTGGTGCTCTCAGGGAGGTCCCCTATGGGGTTTTCCTGCTGAACCCCTGGCTCAGCCCTTCCACCCTTTGCAGCCCCCTTCCCCCCAAGCTGCAGTGGCCCCTCCTGGGGGTCTGAGTCCATGCTGTGCCCTTGGCCTTCCCTAAGCCCTGCCCCTCCCTGACGATGTCAGCGCCCTCTTCCCAGGGTCCTGGCCCCCTCCTGCAGTTCTGACCACAGAGCTGGCACGGGGCAGTGGGGAGGACAGGGGGATCTGGGATGAGAGGCCTCACCCTCTGTGCCCCAGGCTCCTGTCGGCAGCTTTGCTCATCCAGGCACATTTGTTTGGGTGATTTGGGGGAATCTGGGGGGGCGTGGGCCAGGATGGGTCCATTGCAAGGAGACCCTGCTGTCAGTGCCTCCCAAGGTGAAAGGGCACCTTTTGGGGAGTGAGCTCTGCCTCACTAGAGGGATATGCACAGATGCTGCTGCTGCTTGGCAGGAGCCCAGAGATCCAAGACGCACCCCCTGCCCCGGGTGGTGGCTGCGCTGGCCACCTGCCCCTGCAGAGGCAGCCTGCCCACTCTGGCCTGCCTGCTGCTGGGAGTGGAAAAACCAGGATCCTCAGCCTCAGACTGAGCTGGTCCCTGGGTGGGCTCACACTTGTACATCTTGGGCATGCCAGGCATGTCCACGTGAGCAGGCCTCAAGATCCTGGGAGGCCAGGCCCAAAGTTCAGGAAGGGGAATGAGCTGAACGGTGGAAACCTGGCCTTAGCCCTCAGGGGCCCCACGTGTGAGACTGCCCGCGACTTGGAGCCCCTGGACTCAATGCAGTCCTGGCCTCATTGGGATGTGGGTTGCTAATTCTGGGCACAAGGACTCAAGTGAGGACACAGTGCAAGAGGTGGGTCTGGGTGGCCCGAGGCAGACCCAGATGGGATCTGGGGGAGTGGATTTGCACCCTACACAGAGAACTTCCCAGCACTCAGAGTGGCCATGAAGGGCAGGGCCCTGCCATGTGCAGCAGCAAGCCCTCTCCGGTCCTGGGGATGATTGTGTAGAAGCTGGGCCAGGTCAGGGGACACGTATGAGGACGCCAGGACGGGCACAGGTGGGGAGGGGGGACGTGCTGCCCACCGGAGGCTGTGGTTTCTGCCTGTGAGGCCGGCAGGTTACTGGAGGAGGGTCAACCCCAGCCTCAGCCAGGTCACTCCTGAAATGCTCCCAGTATTCTGGCACTCGGGGCTGACCATGTTTATGCCTGTGGCAGGGCCCTCCAGACAGGGCAAGGCTGGCAGGTGAGGGGCCTGGGGCCAGGGGTGGGCCAGGCTGTGAGTGCCCCCCAACCTTGTTGGGGAACTAGGTGCTCCAGCTCAGGGACACTGGGCCCCAGGGGTGCAGAGAGAGACACCCTGTCCCTGGGTTGCTGGGAGGTGGGCTGCATCTCGCCCCGCCTCTTGGGGCTCAGCAGAGGCCAGCCTCCACCCCCAGCCTGGGGCTGGACTGAAGTGGGGAGGGCAGGGGGTTTGTCTCTGGCAGAGCTGGCCCTGGACCCAGTAGGACCCGCGTAAGCCTTGAAGATGGGATAAGGGGACAAGGTCTTATGGGGTGGGGGTCTGGGGTGTGGGCCAGGTCGGTTGATATTGAAGGCTGACGTGTCTCTGTTGCACACTCAGTGCAGTGCACCAGGTGACCCTAGAGGTAGGGACCCCACTTTTCCTGGTGGAGAGGCTGAGGTCCCCACAGCTGGTGAGGGGCAGGGCTGGTCTGGCCCAAGAATGCCCTAGTGCTCCAATCCCTGTCCCGCCTGTCCCTCCTGGCCTGACAGGGACGGCTAGGAGCCCGGGCAGACTCACCCGGCCTGGAGCTGCCCCAGCAAAGCCTGCCCAGGGTGGGCTGGTGGCTTCTCCCCCCACTGTGACCAGAAGCCAGGGAAGCTTCTTGGTGGGCTTCAGGGTCTCCTCTGGTTAGAAGGGCTCCCCTCCCCCTGACCCTGGCCACCTCCTCCTGGAGGTGCATGCACGTGGAGCTGCACCTGCCAAGCAGTGAGTCCCCAGCGTCACTTGGAGGATTGAAGCCAGGTGCTCTGTGGACCCGTCCAGGCTAGGCACATTGATCCACCTGTCTGGACAAGAGTTCTGTGGGCGCCCCACCCCCCAGTCCTGCAAGGGGCATCTGAGGCAGGTGCTTGGGCTAGCCGTGCCTCAAAGGCTCTGCTTGGCCACCGGGGGCCACCTGGAAGGGCTGCTGTGTTAGCTTCCTGGGGCTGCTGTAACAAACTCCTACAGGGAGCAGCGTAAAGCAGCACAAGTCTCTTATATCAGGTGCTGGAGGTCAGAAGTGTAATGTCACTTTCATTGCCTGCAATTGAAGTGCTGGGGGGCCGGCTCTGGGGGCTCTTGGGGACAATCCGTTCCCTGCCTTTCCAGCTTCTTAAGGCTGCCCGCAGGACCCGGCCCATGGCCCTTCCTCAGATTGTCGGACCTCTGCCTCTGTGGTCCTGTCTCCTCTCTGAATTGACCTCCCTGTCTCCCTCTTCTGAGGACCCTTGAGGTGACACTGGAGTCATGTGATAATCTAGGACAGTCTCCCATCACAGGACCCTTACTTTAATCACAGCTGCAAAGTCCCTTTTGACATCGTCACAGGTTTGGGGGTTAGGAGGTGGACAGCTTTGAGGGTCATTATTCTGCCTATATGTACGAGGTGCCCTCTTACCAAACCTGGGGCGATTTGAGAACCAAACTAAATAACTATAGTAACACATTACAGTTCACTGAAAACATCAGAATCCCTATGTGTGACATAAATAGATGAACGGGAATAAAACCAGACCTCCCGAGTGCTGATGTAAACACATAGGTGAGTGGTGGGGGGGGCCCTCCCTTAGGGGAGGGACAGTAGAAGTAGAGTCACCATCGGGGGGTCCGAGTGGTGGCCGAGTCAGGTGCGAGGGGACAGGCTGTGAATGGAGGACTTGCGGGCCGTGAGGATCCTGGCGCGTCTTGGAATATCTACCACAGGGGAAGCCTGGCTCCTTTAGTGCATGGTGGCCTTGGCAAGCCACAATCTGGCACTGTGTGCCTGCTGCTGTTGGGGTGTGTGACTGCAGCTCCCCTAAGCACCCCGCTGCATTGTTGATGAGACTTTGGCTGGGGAGTCCGGCTCGGCAGTGGCTTGGGGACCCTGTGGGGGCTGCTCAGGGTTCTGGTTTAAAGTGGGCCTGCTTAGGACAGCATGAGAGGTGCAACGGGATCGGTGGGCACAGCAAGGCAGGGGTTTGGGAGAGTCTGGGGACAAACGGTGCTGGAGCTCGTGTTGAAGAGCCAAGGGGCTGGCATCTGGTCGGGGGGGCTGTGCACAGAGGCTCGGGAACAACAAAGCCACACGCCGCGCATCTTCCCGCAATAGTCTGGGACGAGTGGGTCACATTGGTGCCGTCGCGGGACTGTTCCTCAGCTGAGCACACTGGGGCACGGTTTTGGGGTCTCTGCTCCCAGGCGCCCTCGGGGGACCTTCGGGGGAGGAAATCTACACATGTGGATACGTGGACACATAGTGCACAGACTGCTTCCTGTGCCTGTCTGTGCCGGTGCCTGTGCTCACATGTGTGGCTGTCATGTGTGCACGTGTGTGTGCATGCATGTGTGTGGCACGTGTTCATGTGTGATGTGCACGTGTCTGTGTGTGCATGTTCATGAGTGTGCCTGTGTACACAGTGTGCCTGTGCATGTGGGTAACGTGTGGTTGTGTGTGTACATCCTGTGTCTGTGTGTGTTCATACATGTGGCTGCGTGTGTGTCATGTGTCTGGGCATGTGAGCTCACATGTGTTTGCACACGTATGTTGGTACGTGTGAGTGCTGTGTTGTTCCAACCAGCATCAGGGTGTCCCTGGTGTGTCTCGAGCTGGCAGTCAGTGGGGCCCCTGCAGACGAGGGCACGGAATGACTCTGCGCTTCCAGGTGGCAGATGTCCCCGCAGGGCTGGGGATAGCAGCCTGCAGTGGAGGGCACTTGGAACCTCCCGTGTTCCCGTGGCCATGGCAGGCAGGGCCCAGGCTCATGGGTGATCCCAACCAAGTCCCCTAGCTTCTATGGCCTCGCATCCTCATCTGTGAGACGGCATGGTCATGAGCTGGGGGAAGGGCTCCCAATGCTGCTGCACCCTCAGGTGGGGGCTGAGGACCGGCTCCCGGGGCAGCTACTGCCCAGCAGATGACCTGTACAGCTCTAAGGGCGGGAGGGTGGTTGATGGGCTGTGGCGTCTGGTGCCACCTTTGAAGACCAGGGGACCAGCCCGACCCAGGCTCCGAGATGCCAGTGGGCTCATTCACTCAGCCAGTTCGTCCCACATGGGAAGTTCCCGAAGTCCTCGGCTAGCCAGGGGTGGGGGGTGCTGGAGGGTGGTAGGCGGAGAGCGTGCTGACTCCCAGTGGGCACAGATGGAGAAGGGGGCGAGGGTCACCATGGCAATGGGGCTGTTTCCTGGGGTCCATGAGCCTGGCGCCCGCATTCGTGTACCATGCAGGGATAAGAACACAGTGGGGGGCTTGCCTGGAGTGGGGGTGCTCACCTAGGCACGCACACACGCATGTGCACCCCCGGAGCCTTGCTTGCAAAGGCCCGCAAGGGCATCGGCTTGCAGCCCTTCAGGGCAGGGGACACGGCCCGTCGGGTGCAGTCGCCTTGCACACGAGTTTTCACCACGTGCAGGCTGAGCTGGTTTCCCCACCATGGTTGCACCCCTCCCTTTGTTGGCCGGCCCTGCCCTCCTGTCCCCCCAGCCCTGTCTGGCCACCTAAGCTGCCCAGACTCCTCTCTTCCTGTGTGTGGGTGCGGGGAACAGGCCTGGAGACCTGAGCAGGAAGACCAGGCTGCACTCGCTGTCTGTCCAGACCCTCAGGCTCACACCGCCTCCAGGCAGCCCTCCCAGATGTGCCGTTAGCCCGCAGCCCTGGCAGGAGCTGGCCAGCAGGAGGCCAGCTGCGCCGCTTGGGTGGCGCCTCCCAATGCTGAGCCTGTTTTCTCGCCTGTCCGGTGGGGTAGAAATAGCGATTGCCTCAGTGGTGTGCAGGTCAGGTGACAGGGTCTTGAGGGGTCAGTGTTGGGAGCTGAGAGGTTGCTCAGTGGCCAGGACAGCTGGACATGGGCCAGAAAACCTCCAGCAGCCAAGCGGAGGACAGACAGACAGATAGAGCCCTCAGAGAAGGGCGTGGATTGGAGCCGGATGTGGTGGGACAGGGCAGGCCCGGAGCGGGCGGGAGCTGCCAGCTCAGCAGGCCCCTGCTCTCTCCAGGGGATGCCCAGGCTGGCCCCGCTGTGCTATCCTGTGGCACTAGATGGACTGAGCCTCCCCAGAGCCTGGCTTGCCCTGGGAACCCTCATCTGGGAGCCGGACTCTGGCTCAGTAGTTGGTTGGGTGTTGGGGGCTGTATTCATCTGATTCTGTTGCTGACCACAAAATACCTGGACCTGGGGGATTTATAAAGAGAATGAGGTTTATTGCTTATAGTTTTGGAGGTGGGGAAGCCCACAGTCCAGGGAACACTTATGGTGAGGGTCTTCTTGGTGGTGGCTTTACAGCGGCTCAGGGCTCTCACATGGCAGGAGACGGCGGAGCAGAGAGGGAGACTAACGTCCTCCTGTCCCCTGAGAACCACGAGAACTGCTCCCGTTATTCCAAGAACGGGTCAGTCCCCACACAAGGGTGTGGTCCTCACAGTCCAATCACCTCTCGAAGGCCCCACCTTCCAGCTACCACAATAGGACTTCCCATCTCTTAACGCTGTCACAGTAGGGACCAAGCCTCCAACGCATTAAACTTTGGGGGGACACAATTCAATCCATAATAGGGGGCACGTTCTGCTGGCCTGCGAAGCTCAGTCTGTCCATCTGAAGTGAGGGGGCTCATGTGGACCAGGTGCTGAAGAGGGGTCCACACTATCCCCAAAACAGAAGCAGCACCAGAGAGACCTGGTGGGCTCAGCCAAGGGACAACCTGGAGACGCCAGGCAGTGTGGAGGGTCCCCTCACCTGGGTGGCTGGACAGGCCTTACATCTCACGGCCCCAACCCCAGCTGTCCAGAGCCCAGCACGTGGCCAGCCAGTGGCCAGCTCAACCATCTCCTCTGAGTGGCAGAGTTTGTGACTCCTTCTGAGCCCCAGAGGGGCAAGGTGGGGTGACTAGAGTCATGGAGAGACATGGAAGGGGTCCCTGGCGGCCCCTGACACCCTGAGCTCTCAGAGAGCTGTCCATCAACCCCAGGATCAGGAGCTGGGCAGGCTCTGGCTGTTTTGTCAACCTGATGTCCCTGCATGAGGCCACAGCAGCGCCCTGTGGTCGGCTGCAGGACTGCAGGCTCCAGCCACTGAGGCCCCCTCTGTCCACCTGCTTTAGGCCGTACCTCTAAGTGTGGGGTCTTGGGAGGGCATTTTGGGGTCTGGGTGGGCTGGAGAGCCCAGGGCAGGGAGCCCTGGCTGGCCCTCGAGGTGAGGACCTGGTGTGGTGCGCCCCAGGGTGCTGCATGCGGCGTTGGGGCCGGCCTGGGGGCTGCCCTGACCGCGCCCTTTCCTCAGCAGACGGCGCCCCGCTGAGCGAGCTCTCCTGGTCGTCCTCCCTGGCCGTGGTGGCTGTGTCTTTCTCAGGGCTCTTCACTGCCATCGTCCTCATGCTGGCCTGCTTGTGCTGTAAGAAGGGCGGCATCGGGTTCAAGGTGAGGGCTGGGGGTCCGCGGGGGCTGTCTGTGGGATCCCAGGGTCCTCTTGTGTCCATTTGGCACTGAGCTTCCCTCCCTCCTGGGCCCACCAAGGTGGCTGCTGGGTGGCTGTGGCTGCTGTGAGGCTATCTGGGGACATCTGGACCCTGGGCCTGGGATCCCACAGCCCTCCTCTGGGGCGCTCAGGGCCCCTGCCCGCTTCGTCCTTGTGCTGTCGTATCCTGGCTCAAGGTGGCCCCTCAGTGCTCAAGGACGCTGATCGGGGGCTCCTGGGCTGGAGTGGGAGGGGGCTTGCCTCCCAGGGGTCCTATTCAAATTCCCTGCTCATTGTGTGCTGAAAATCGGGACGGACGCGACTGCTGGATCTCTGCCCCGCACATGGCCGGCCTCACGGGGCGAGCCCCCAAGGCTGACCGCTGGAGCAGAGGCCTTTCCCTCCTGAGCACGGACGGTGGCCAAAGGGCATCCCTTGGGGTGCTGTCCCCCGCCCTGCACGCCCCCCGTGGACACCCACCCCATGTTCAGCTGTAGCTCTGAGCAGGGAGGACGGGGCTGGAAGAGCTCAGGACTAAGAACCGCACCCAGAGGCGCCCAGCCGGAGCCCGCGGGCCGTGTCCCTGCCGCTCGGTGGGTGCAGGCCGGGCACTCGCATGTGGCTCATCCCTGCCCCGGGGCTTGCGGGCCTGCGCCAGAGAGATCAGAGTGGGAGCAGCTGCCGGGTGTGCCCCACCTGTATTTTGGGGGCATCTCTGACCTATCCACCCAAACCCCTGCCAACGTTGCTCACATTTGAGAGAAACAGCCCCAGAGTCCTGGCGTCCCACCTTCCCCCCCAGTATGTCATGTCACAGAGGTGAGCCTGGAAGCTCACACCTGCCACCTGTCCCATGTGGCAGGTGAGGACGATGAATGTGGCCCCTGCCTTTCCCAAAGCCCACATCTGCCGGCTTGTTCAGCCTTCCAGACCCTCTGAGGTGGACCCAGTCCTCCGACAGCCAGCGGGGAGCTGAGCACGAGTGGCAGGGCTGTGGCCCCCTGAGCTGCAGGGTCTGTGCTCCTGCCCACGTGTCCCTCTGCACCCCAGGGATGCCATCCCTCTGACCTGAGGACACGCTGGGTGTTTTCCTGGAGGACCCTGAGGCCTGAGCTTCAAGGTTGTGGGGGGCGGGGACCCAGGGTGGCACTTGTGGGCCACTGTATGAGCTGCCCCTCCCCAGGGCCCTGTGAGAACAAGGCCCCAACAAGGGCCAGCCACAGCCCTCCCTCCCCTGCCCTTCTCACCTCCTTGGGAACATGATGCCCGGAACATTCCAGCACCACGTGCTTCTGTGGGAGGGCTTGCCTCCACCGCGGGCTCTCTCCTGGACTCTGGGGGGCCAGTGCCGGGCTGCCCACCCGCAGTGTGCTGGGGGAAGGGGCTGGGTAGGGCCCTGATGTTCACCCTCTGCTACCTGATTGCCCGCTGGGCTGGCAGGACCCGGTGGGCCCCCAAGCCGCATGGTCAGGTAACAGGCTGGAGCCAGGGCCGACCCTTGATGGGGGGAGGTGGGCATCTGGGCTCTGGGCCCCTCCACAGAGCCCAGTTGTGTGGGTGCGGCTGGGGCAGCAGCAGGCCCAGGGTGGGAGGGTTTCTAGGGTGGTCTCCTGGGCCCTGGGGAGGGGGAGTTGCCACAGGCACCAGCCCCTTCCCCTGTCCTCAGGTGTCTCTGTCCTCTTGGAGTGCAAACTGGGACTAGCCTGCAGGAATCTTTGCAGCAAGAAAACTGAGGCCCAGGGAAAGGAGGGGACCGCCACAACTGTGCCAGGAACCCAGGCCTCTTCCCTCTCAGTGCAGCCTTCTGTCCCTGAGAATAGGGGCCCAGAGTGGGTGGCCAGGCTTCAGCTCCTCAGGAAGTCCCTCAACTCCTCTGAGCCTCAGTTTCCCCACTGGGGCAGTGGGGGCTGTGGGGTGGGACACCATGAGCGTAGCTCTGAGGGCCTGGACCAGTGCGCAGGGGGCGCTGCTGGTGTTAGCAAGCATTGTTTTAAAGCAGGCCCAGGACTTCTCAGGAGACTTTGGCTGTCTGCTCAGGAATGTGCTCTGGACCTGGGGGTGGTGTCTCCCCTAGACAGGTGTGGCAGGTGCATTTCAAAATAGCAGCCTGGCCAGGAGTGGCCCAGCCCTGAGCTGCCCAGGGCAGGCTCTTAAGGAGCTCTGGGAGCTCCTGTAGGTGGTACAGCCGTCCCAGGGTAAAGGTCCAAGGCGGCCTGCAGGTGATGATGGCCATGGGAGGTGCAGGGTGCCCCTCTGGGGTGAAAGTGGCTGGTGGGCCTGCTGCTCTGGGGCACTCAGGAACGCTCCTTGTCTGTGCAGGGGTGGGGACACTTAGTTGCTTCTCCTGGATGACTTTGGGGCAAGGATGGGACCACGGGCAGGGCAGGGGTGAGGGGCTGCTGGGGATGGGCAAGGCAGCTGGCCTTGAGGCCCTCACCTCTGTCCCTCGGTCCCCTGCCTCTGGTGTGGTAGCGCCGAGCGCTGCTCCCCCAGAGAGCGTGATCCCCTCCCTGGAGGCTGAGATGAGTCTTGTCTCTTGGTTCTGCCTTGGCCCCTCCTGGGACAGCCATCCCTGGGGAGGGAGGGAGCTAGGAGTGGGGTCTGCAGGCGGAGGTGGGTGTAGGAGCAGCCAGCAGGGGTGGGGGCTCCAACTCTGGGTCAAGCACACCCAGATGGGGGTGGGAACTGGGCCCGGGGGAAGAAAGGAGCCTTTCAGGGCTCAGCCGCACCCTTCCCTCTGGCCCTTGGCGAGCCGAGCTCACGGTGTGCTGTGCCCGGCCCGGCCGCAGGAGTTTGAGAATGCCGAAGGGGATGAGCGTGCGGCCGACTTCTCGGCGCAGGGCTCCCCGGCCGCTGCGGCACAGAACGGGCCCGACGTGTACGTCCTGCCGCTCACCGAGGTCTCCCTGCCCATGGCCAAGCAGCCGGGGCGCTCAGGTGAGTGTGCGGCGGGGCGGGGGCGGGGGGTGGGGCTGGAGGCCGTGTGGTGGGTGTGGGGTGTGTCCTGGGGGTCTGCAGGCCTGGCCCTGGGAAGTCCCAACACTCAGCTCCGGAGCCAGGGGACAGCTGGGGCCAGGCGCACGTGTGGACCCAGGTCTCCCTGTGGCTGCATCCCAGCCGGGCTGTGGGGAGAGGTCCCCTTCTCCTAGACCTGGCAGCCACTGTTGGTAAGCCTGGGGACAATCCTTCACCCACTGCCTTCCCTGCCGAGGGGCTGCTGTGCAAAGGGGCAGAGAGGGCCCTGGAGGCAGGGGGGCAGCCCTCGCCCCCCCTGGCCTGGGATCAGCCACCCACGTGCTGGGAGCAGTGGCTCCTCTGTAGACTCTGGGATGCCTGGCCCCACCCCTGTAGGCACATGGGCTCCATTGTGCCCGCTGGCACTCAGCAGGAGTCCTGGGGGCTGGGGCTCCCCCCGTGGGTGGGGTTGTGAATTGGCCTTTCACTTAGGCTTGGTGGGGGAGGGAGAGGAGGGTCCGGGTCCCACCCAGTGGGTGCAGGCGCGGACAGGGGCCTCTCCTGTGACTTCCTTGTCCATCCTGGGCTTCCTCCCCCTGTGCTGACCACCCACATGGGCAGACATGGGGCCTGAGCTCGAGAGGTTATGGGTAAATGGCCAAGCTTCAGGGGTCCCCTGTTCTGTTCTGGAGCCCGGGCGGTGGGCAGGGGTCGCTGGCCTCAGACCGCCTACTCAGCAGTCAGACCTTCACTCCCTTCCCTGGAAGCTTCTAGACAAGGGCTGCCCTTCCTCACTGCCCACCCCAGGTCCTCCAGGAACACTGAGTGGTGGGGGAGTGTCAGGCCCAGGAGCCGAACCCCTGCTGGCCCTGTTACCCTGGTGACAAGTAGCCTCCTCACACCCTTCATCAGCCTTCATCGTGGCTTGGGTTGGAGACACTGGTCTAGGTCTCCAGAGCAGACCCAGAGAGGGCCACCAGCCCCCAGCCCCAGGCCCAGGCCCCATGCATGTCCCCCCAGTCTGAGTCTCCTGGAGGAGAGATCACCACTCAGGCAGGAACCAGGGCCTGGCGTGCAAAGCGATGAGCACATCGTCCACTGGCCCGAGGCCTGCAGCTGCCCAGGGCAGGCTCTATGCCACACAAGGGCCCCTGACCTTCCCGGATGGCTGTAGGGGGGCCTCGCAGGCCATCCTGTGCTGACAGTGCTGGGAGCTGGTGGAGATTGAGGGACCACCCAGGGGGCACTGCCCCCCAGGCCTGGGCTTGGGCCTGTTACCCCAGGGACAGGTGCATTCCTGGGACCCCACAGACTCTTTGAGACCTAGTTCTTCCCACCCCCCTAGAGAACTGTCCCTGGGGATGAAGGGGACAGGGACCAAAAAGAGGGCAATGATTACCTGCTTTTCCATTTTTGCAGCTATGGTCTCAGTTTTCTGGGGGGGGCATCCTGTTTCCAGGGAGGGGAGAGATTTGGGGTGAGGTTGGAAGGGCAGCTCACCTGGAGTTCAGCGGTTAGAAACCTGGGCGGCAAGTGCACCCCCTGGAGATCACAGAGCAGGACAGCACAGCCAGGCCCTGGCGCATGTGCCTCCTGCAACCGCTAAGAGGGGACTTTTTCTGCTCCTGCCTCCATCACTGTCCCAGAGTCCAATCAGGACCGCTGAGTCTGCTTGGGGACAATGAGGGCCTGGCCAGACTGGGGTTCAGTGGGAGAAGCCCCAAGACTTAGGGCCCAGGGACCCCCACCCTAAATTCTGCTCATCAACAAATCAACATTCCCCAGGTCCCTGGTTCCTGAGAGTGGCCCCCTCACTCCAGGCTCAGCCCTCTGGGCAGCTGGCGTGGGAGCAGAATTCAGGGAATCCCTTGGGGCACAGGCAGGGGCACGAGTGGGCTAGGCCAGCCCCTTCCTCCCGGGCCCTCACTGACCCTTCCTCTCTGCTGACCTCACCCAGCCTGGCCTGCAGGGAGAATGGGCCCAGTGTGTTCCGTACGGGGCTGTGCCAAGCAGCCCCCAACAAAGGAGCCTTTGGTGTGCCTGGTGCTGGGATGCCAGCCTGTGGCAGGGGTGAGGGGACAGGCCGCCCCTGCACCCACCCTTCGCCTTGGTGCCCACCTCCTGCCCAGCACACTGCCTGCCTGGCTCCGGCCCTGCTGCCTCCAGCCTGGCTTGTCCTGGGGCTCCGGGCACCCCTTCCACAGACCTACCCAGAAGGATGGACGGAGCCTGCGGACCCACAGCTCTCGTGGGCAGCAGCTGCCCCTGCCCCTGAGAGGCCGCAGCTCTGAACGGTGTAGCCTCTGCCCCGGCGGCCTGACCTGCCCTCCCTGCTGGCGCTGGGGGATTCAGTGGCTCCCTAGGACAGGCCAAGCGGGCAGCACCCTGCGGGTCTGGGGGAGGAAGATGGGAAGGTGAAGAGGCCGAGCAGGGTCCCTGAGCCCCCGCCCTGTTACAGTGCAGCTCCTCAGGTCCACAGACCTGGGCCGGCACAGCCTCCTGTACCTGAAGGAGATCGGCCACGGCTGGTTCGGCAAGGTGAGTGTGAACCCCGCCCCACCCAGGGTCTCCTCTCCAGGCCCTGGCCTGCTGGGCCCTCCTAGGGAGGTCCCCCGGGTCTGGCGTCAGAGGTGCTGGGAGGTGCGTGGGGCAGCATCTCGGTCCTGGCTACTCCCCGGCCCCAGCCTGGATGGGGCCACCAGGTTCTTTTTCCTCATGGCGGACTCCCAGAGACAGCGAGAACAGCTGGGGACCTTGGGGCAATGAACACAGAAGACAGTGTCAGAGCAGGAAGGGCTCTCCAGGGGAGCCGGCACCCACTCTGCACACGAGTAAACTGAGGCTCAGGAAGAGAAGTGACTTGTCCTGGGGGTGGAGCAACAGCAAGGACTGGAAGCTGCAGCTCTGGGAGGGGGCCCAGGGTGACGCCTGTCCCTGGCAGGTGTTCCTGGGGGAGGTGACCTCGGGTGTCAGCAGCACCCAGGTGGTGGTGAAGGAGTTGCAGGCGAGTGCCAGCGTGCAGGAGCAGATGCAGTTTCTGGATGAGGCGCAGCCCTACAGGTGGGTGGCACCTGGGACACGCCATGGAGGCGGCGGGCAGCAGCCGGGTGGGGAGGGGCAGGGGCTGCCCCCTGTGACACAGGCAAGCTCTGTGCTGCCCCCCACTGGAGTCGGGGACAGCGTGTTGGCTCTCGCAGGGCCCTGCAGCACAGCAATCTGCTCCAGTGCCTGGCCCAGTGTGCTGAGGTGACGCCCTACCTTCTGGTGATGGAGTTCTGTCCGCTGGTGAGTCGCTGCTGCTCCAGACCCCCGCTCTGAGCTGCTGTCCAGATGGGAAGGAGCAGGGTGGGGGGACTTTGCTGAGCTGGGGTCCTCCCTTGCCCTGCCAGCATAGGGGCTGCCCCCGCAACCCAGTGGGCCTCACATCCTCCCTAAAGCAGGGCCCTGGAGGGCTCTGTCCCACCACCTGCAGAGGGGGTGACCCAGCCTCACTAAGGAGGGGGTTGTGGGGTGGGGCAGTGCGGGCCTGGGGCTGCCTGCCCACCTGCCTGTGCTCCTAGGAGCAGCCTGGGCGGTGCTTTAGCACAAGGCATCTGGGCCACCGTGGGCCACACACTCACTCCAGCTCCCCAGCCTCACTCAGGCTTGTGTTTTAACCGTGAGGGCCTCAGACCAGGCCACTTCCCCAGGGCTGACTCTGAGTCTTGTGCCTGCAAGCCACTCACCTTGGGCCCCCTTTGCACACACACAGCTGTGGCAGAGCTGAGGTGCCCGCCAAGGCCAACACCAAGGCCACCTGCAGCAGAGCTGGGTCCCCTGCCGGCTTCCTGTGGGACACAGGCCCTCACAGTTTGGTGTCTGAACTCTTGACATCTGGGCCCTCCTTGGAGCTGGGCTGTGTCAGCAGGTCAGGGGCTGCCAGCTGACCCTCTGGTCACCAGCTCCGGCTCCCGCTGTGGCCCACAGTCCCAGCTTGTGTGGTGGTGGCAAGGGCATCCATTTGGGCCCGTGTTCTCGTTGGTACCACAGGACATGGCCTACTGACCCCACAGGACTGGCTGACAGGGGCAGTTTAGAGAGAGTGTCCTGTAAAGTGCCACCTGCCTGTGGGGTCCCCCTGGCTGGTGCACGGCCTGGCCCATCCCTGGGGCACACAGCCCCTCTCCAGCAGCAACCCAGTGCCAGCTGCTATGGGCAGGACGCAGTGGCTCCTCTGGGCAGCTGCTGCCCTGCAGCTGTTAATGGGCACCAGCTGAGCCCCACCTGTTCCTGACATGGGGATGGAGGGGTTGGGGGGGGCCCTTCCAGGGCCAGACGCAGGCTGGTGCTGATGGCTGCTCCCCAGTGGCAGGTGACTGTGCTGTGCTCCCTTTCGGCAGGGGGACCTCAAGGGTTACCTGCGGAGCTGCCGGGTGACAGAGTCTGTGGCGCCTGACCCCCTGACCCTGCAGCGCATGGCCTGTGAGGTGGCCTGTGGCATCGTGCACCTGCATCGCAACAACTATGTGCACAGGTGAGGGCGGGCACCGGGCACTGGCGCTCCGTGCCTCAGCCTCCTCGCCTGCAGCGGGGGTGACGGCGATTCCTACTTAGGGCGTTGCGAAGATGAACCGAGTGAATCTTTGTACAGCATCGGATAACCACCATGAAGGGCATTTCATTAAATTAAGAAATTGGGAAGATAGGGGTCTGACACCTGATTTGTAGGAGTTAAACACAGGAGCACATACTGTCCATCTGGCCTGTCCTCTGTCCCTGAGGTGGTCAGCCACCTCCGGCGGCCCCACGCTCTGTCCCTCCAGTCCCAGAGGAAGGGCTTAGCTGGCCCTGTAGTGGGAGGGACGGGTGTGTCCTGCTTCTGGCCGGGATGCCCCAGGAAGCCCGGGGGGGGGGGTGTGTGTGCTGGAAGGAGCAGTGATGGACGAGTGGCCCCGCCAGACCCGGCTGCCACACAGGCTGTCCTCCCCAACAAGATCCTGGTGCTGAGTGATGACACATGCAACTCCAGCATCAGTGATTTTGTTGGAGAGGGCAGCTGCCAGCCTCCTGACCTGCCTGCCGGGCCCAGCCCCCACAGCCCCTGGCACCCAGACACAGGCCTGGGGGAGGGTCAGGCTGGCCTGCTGCATCCCCACCTGGAGTCATCAGCACAGCAGCAACATGGCGGGTATGGGCTGGCCCCATATTTGCCCCAGTGCCCTGTGCCCCAAATGCCCACATGGCCACCAGCCCGGTCGGGGTAAAAGCCAGCAGCCCCAAGCTGGCTGCTGGGTTGAACGTAGTGCCAGGAGTAACCTGCAAGCTCTGCAGACTGACAGTCCGGGCCAGGCCCTGGAACACGGACTGTGCCTGCTGACAGGACCCTGTGACACTCTGGGACTCAGTTTCCCCATTTGTTCCCACCTTCCAGGGAGCTGGGGTGATGGGGGAGCGGGGTTGTGAGGGGAGTACTGGAGGGAGAACTGCAGACCTACGGCCGGGGCTCTCTCTGGCCTGGTGTGGCTGCGAGGCAGGGCAGCAGACATGTTCCAGCAGAAGGGCAGAGGGGTCAGGGATGGCCTAGTGCTGGCACCGTAATGTCGGAGGCCCCGTCCACATGGACCTTCCAAGTGCCCAGTGCTGGGGGGGGGCTCTGGGCAGGGGTGGGGACCCCCTTTCCCACCTGCTTGCTGGGCTGAACCCAGATGCCTTGGGTGACAAGTCACCCAGTCATTGGCAAAGGACCCTCAGTGCTGGACGTCCTCAGCCCGGCATGGCCAGCTGACCCTGCCTCCTGCCCGCAGCGACCTGGCCCTGCGGAACTGCCTGCTCACGGCCGACCTGACAGTGAAGATTGGCGACTACGGCCTGTCCCACTGCAAGTACAGAGTAAGTCAGGCCGGGCTGGGCATGTGGGGTGGGGTGGCCGCCTGGAAAGGTGACTGTGTCCCCGTGTGCCACAGGAAGACTACTTCGTGGCTGCTGGCCAGCTGTGGGTGCCGCTGCGCTGGCTCGCACCTGAGTTGGTGGACGAGGTACATGGCAACCTGCTGGTGGCGGACCAGACCAGGGCCGGCAACGTGTGGTGAGCGCGGCCGGCGGGACCTGCTGCCCGCCTGCATGGCTGCCCAGTACCCGCGTGGACACCCAGCAAGGGTGTGCGGTGGCAGGCCCGCTGAGACACCAGGGCACTGTGTCCCACTGCCACCCCCATCCTTTCTTCTCTTGCTGGTGGGACACGGCTGGACACCTAGAGAAAGCTATGTGTGAGATGACGTGTCTGTCAAGTGTGGCCACTCATGAGGTGCCGCCTGTCCCTGCTGGGTCCCAGCAGCCCACAGCAGCAGAGTCTGTGGGCACCCTGCACTGGCAGAGGTGCCACCTTCACAGGGTACCCGGGCCTCCCAGGACCCACTGGGCTGACAGCCACCAGTACCAGGTCAAAGCACACATTTAGATTCCAAAGCCCACTAAAGCCCACTTTGAGCTGCAGCGTGGGCTTTCTGGGATGTGGAGCCTCAGCTTTCACCTTTTCCTGTGGAAAGGCTCTCAGGGGTGTTGGCTGCCTTTGTGGGGGTGCAGGTCAGGCCATGTCAGGCAGAGGAGCTGACAGGGAGGGGTGCTGGGGAATCTCCCATGACTGCAGCCTGGAAGCCCCCCATCCTGAGTTCCCAGCTCTGAACGAGCACAGAGGGGCGTCAATCAGACCTGGTGCTGCAGCTCCAGAGGGTTGGGCCAAGCTGCCCTGGGGAATCCGGAGGCGCAGGCTTCTGTGGGGGCGTCTCCTGCCATGGTGGGTGCCCATTTCCGGCCTTGACCCACTCCCCGGTCCTCTGCTCCTGCTGAACCCCGGGTCTGGATCCGTAGACCAGCTCCCTCTTGAGCTTCCAGGGCCCCTCCCCTAAGCCATTTACCTGTGATCCCCTCACAGACACTCCATCCCAGTTCTCCCTACTCCTTTGAGGTGCTTCTTCCTGGTCTGCCCACCCCACTGCACGCTGACTGGGGTCCCCAGTCACAGGGCTGTGGCCAAGGTCACTGTGACTTCTCCATTGCCAAATCAGTTGTCCTCCGCTCCCCCAGCCTCTTGGGACAGCCTGGGGTTCACAGGAGCCGGGCAAAGTCACTGCCCACAGGAAGGAACCCTCAGTTGCATTCTCCCAGCTCTGTGTGCTCTGTGTGCCCCTGACTGTTCCCTGGGTCCTACCCATGCTAGGCTGGGCTCCCCCAGACTCATCCCCCTTAGCCTCGCACCCCATGGGCCGCCCTGCCCTGGGCCCCACGCCCTCCTCAGCTCCCACACTTGGCTCAGTGTCTGGTCTTCAGTGTGTCAAGTGCATGAGTGGATGAGTGAATGAACTTGACTTCACACAAGGCCAGTCTGGCTTTTATTCACTAGGTGCTCTGGGCCCTGGGCTTGGGCCTGGCCAGGGTGGCATGTTCTATCCATTTGCTGATGGGATCAGCTGTCCTTGAGGAGGAGCGGCAGGTGCAGTACTGAATCCTGGTCCCAGAGGTGCTGGTGTGGTGACAGGAGCTGCCCCTTAGGCATCCAAGGATCTTGTGTGGCCAGTGCGGTGGCCTGCCATGCCAAGATCCTTCTCATGGCTGTCGTCCCCCCAGGTCCCTGGGCGTGACCATCTGGGAGCTCTTTGAGCTGGGCACGCAGCCCTACCCTCACCACTCGGACCGGCAGGTGCTGGCTTACACCATCCGGGAGCAGCAGCTCAAGCTGCCCAAGCCCCAGCTGCCGTTGACCCTGTCTGACCGCTGGTGAGGACCCCACACGCCCCCTGCCCTGCCCTGGACAGGAAGGCCAAGATGGACAGGGGTGCTCAAGTCCCCAGAGCAGAAGGGCTCGACCTACTGCCTGGGGTTCCAGCTCTCCCTGGCCTCCCCTCCCCTTGTGTAGCCCCTGGGCGCCCCCTAACCTTCCCCCGCAGGCTCTCCATCACCTGTGAGCAAAGTGCTGCGGCCCACTGCCTGCTCCCCAACTGCTGGACCCATCTCAGGAGATTCAGGGTGGCCTTGAATTAAGTGGGAGATTCCCTTAATTGCACTCAAGGCACTTTGAATGTAGGGGAACCCCAATCCCCACTTTGAGGGCCAAGTGGCTTCACTCCTCCCCCTGGGAGGTTTCTGGTTGGGCGGTGTTCCTGGATGTGGCTGGGGCCACCCATGGGGGCTTCCCGGCAGGTACGAGGTGATGCAGTTCTGCTGGCTGCAGCCGGAGCAGCGGCCCACGGCCGAGGAGGTGCACCTGTTGCTGTCCTACCTGTGTGCCAAGGGCACCACTGAGGCGGAAGAGGACTTCCAGCGGCGCTGGCGGTCGCTGCAGCCGAGCGGGGGCGGTGCAGGCCCCGGGCCTGGGGCCACAGGCCCCGCACTGGGCAGCGCGGCTGAGCTCGCCGCCTCGTCCTTCCCACTGCTGGAGCAGTTCGCAGGCGACGGCTTCCATGTGGACGGCGACGACGTGCTGACAGTGACTGAGACAAGACACGGCCTCAACTTTGAGTACAAATGGGAGGCAGGCCACGGCACCGAGTCTTTCCCGCCGCCAGGGGCCACGCCCAGCCCGGGCCACCCTGCATGCCTGCAGGAGCTGTGCGCCCCCGACAGTGCGCCGCCCGGTGTGCTGCCCGTGCTCAGTGCGCACAGCCCCTCGCTGGGCAGCGAGTACTTCATCCGCCTGGAGGAAACCATGCCCGTGGCCGGCCATGACTCTGACTGTGCCGGCTGCACCCGCAGCCCGCGGCCCGACGACGCAGACGATGACTCAGAGGGCAGCGCCACCACCTCTCTGGCCATGGAGCCGCTGCTGGGCCATGCACCGCCCGCCTGCGACCACTCCTTGCACAGGAGCCAGCCCCAGGACCCCATCTGCCCCTCGCCTGGACCCTCGATGCTCACAGAACCGGGAGCAGAGAACGCGGACTGGGGCTTGGCTGCCTTCTGCCCACCCTTGTTTGAGGACCCGCTGGGAGCATCCCCCTTGGGGAGCTCCAGGACCCAGCCGTCCCCAGGCGAGGAGGAGCTGGGGAAGGTGGAGGCGCAGAGGGCTGCCCAGCACAGACACTGGAGCTCCAACATGTCGGCCAACAACAACAGCGGCACGCGTGACCCAGAGTCCTGGGACCCGGGCTACTCGGGCGGCTATGCAGGAGACCGCCCTAGCCCCAAGCAGCCCCCACGGACCTCCCCTGAGCCAGCCCACCCACTGGCCCTGGAGGACCCCAGAGAGCCTCTGCTTCGGCCACAGGTGGCCTCCCCTGGCCAGGAGCCAGGTGGCTGCATCCCCCTTCCCCACCTGTGCCCTGCCCAAGGCCTGGCCCCCACCGCCAGCCTGGTCACATCCCCCGGGATGGAAGTAATTGTAAGTGGGGGCGGTGGCTGCCAGGCAGAGCCCATGCTTGCTGAGGAGGCTGACGGCTCTGCCGGACCCCAGCTGCTCCCCCCCTCCATCCCCTCCCCTTCCCAGGAGGGAGCCCTGCTGCCCTCGGAGGAGGCCGGGGCCCCCGACTCCCTGCCCGCCTCACCCACGCCTGCTGCCACTGAGCCAACCCGGACCCTCAGCCCCAGCAGCAGCAGCTCCCCCAAGCCAGAGGCCCCCAGCAGTGAGGACGAGGCCACTTCAGGTGTCTTCACTGACTTGTCCGGTGACGGCCCACAGGCCGAGAAGCCAGATGTGGGGCCAGCCTTCCGCTCCCTGCAGAAGCAGGCGGGGACCCCCGACTCCCTCGACTCGCTGGACATCCCGTCCTCAGCCAGCGATGGTGGCTGCGAGGGCTTCAGCCCGTTGGCCGCTGGCACCCCTGGTGGGCAGCCCCGCGCCCTGGACAGCGGCTATGACACGGAGAACTACGAGTCCCCGGAGTTTGTGCTCAAAGAGGCACATGAGCTGTGTGTGCCCGAGGTCTTAGGGGGGCCAGCCTCAGAGGGCGGGCGCCCCGGGCCCGAGGCATGGCTCTCCGCCTCCCCCGGGGGCCTCGGCGGGAAGAGCCCCCACCGAGACTCGGCCTACTTCTCAGACCTGGACGTGGAACTGGAAAAGGGCCGCGGCGTCCAGTGCCCAGGGCCGGAGCAGGGACTGGAGAGCCCTCGGGGCCCGGGGCCGCGGTCTGTGCAGGCTCCCCTGGGGCCCGGGGAGCTGCTGCCCCGGGACGAGCCTTCCCCAGAGCCCAGCGGCTACCCACTAGGCCCCGGGCCGCAGCACCCCAGGTCCCAAGGCCCGGCTGGCGCGCTGCCCGTGCCCAGCCCCCGACGCTCCAAGTTTTTCCTGCTGAGCTCAGAAGGCGACGGCGCCGAGCTCCAGGGGGCCCCGCGGGAGCGGACCGGGCGGCCGGGCTCACCCCGAGCCCCGCCGTGCCCGGCCCTGCCGGGGGTGCCCGCGGCCGTGGAGGGCCGGTTGGAGGAGGAGGAGGACAGCGAGGAGAGCGACGAGTCGGACGAGGAGCTGCGCTGCTACAGCGTCCAGGAGCCGAGCGAGGACAGCGAGGAGGACGCGCCGGCCGTGCCCGTGGTGGTGGCCGAGAGCCAGAGCGCGCGCCACCTGCGCGGCCTGCTCAAGGTGCCCGGCCCGCTGCCTGAGGCCTTCTGCGAGGACCTGGAGCGCAAGAAGAAGGCCGTGTCCTTCTTCGACGACGTCACCGTCTACCTCTTCGACCAGGTGCGCCTGCGCCGCTCGGGGCCGCGCGGGGCGGGCGGGCGCGGCTCGAGGCAGCCGGAGCCATGTGGTTTCTCTCCCCCCCCCCAGGAGAGCCCCACGCGGGAGCCCGGGCCGCCCCTCCCCGGCGCGGACAGCCCCGGCGCCCCCTGCCGGCCGCGGCGCGCACAGCGGCCCCCCGACGGCTGCGCCTCGGACGGTGAGCGGGGGCGGGACGGGCGCGGGCGGGGCGGGGCCTCCCGCGGGCGCGAGTGACGCCGCGGCCCGTTGCAGGCGGCGGCTTCCGGTGGCGCGACGACTTCGCGCTCGCGCCTGCCCCCGCGCCCGCCCCTGCCGCGGCCTTCCCGCGCTTCACCGTGTCGCCCGCGCCCGCGAGCCGCTTCTCCATCACCCACGTGTCCGACTTGGACGCCGACTCCGTGGGAGGTGAGTCGCGGGGCACGGGGCGGAGGCGCACCCAAGGGAGGAAACAGAGGCAGAGGTTAGGGCCCTTGCCCGGGGTCAGCTGCACCCTGGGCCGGCGGTCTGGTCTCCCTGTATCTTCCGGGCACGTGCAGAGTCTCTGGCCCAGCACCGTCTGGGCTCCAGGTCCCAGCCTGGACCCCGCCTTTGACGCCTCCCCGCCACGCAGCACCGGCTGGACACTGAGGGCCCCCTACCCGCTCCCCATAGCTCGACCCTGGCTCCCCAAACCTGCTGCAGCCTCTCCCACCAGAGCCTTCCTGGTCCACAGCCGCCCCCACCCGAGGGCACATCTCACACCTGGCTGTTCTCGCCCCTGCACGTGCTCTACCCCAGGGGCATGGGTCTGGCCAGTGGCTAAGGCCCTTGGCATCAGGGGACCCTAAGCCACCCTTCCCAGTCATGCCCCACCTGGCTGTCAACTTCAGTACGAGGCTGGGCTCATCTCTGCAGGGCCCCCTCCAGCCACACCTCCACCAACGTGCCTGACAGGTCTCTAAATGCCCTACTAGGCTTCCCTCAAAGCCCACCTGCTGCCAGAAACCTCCATGCCATCTCACTGCCCACCCATGTAAACTCAGCCCCTCCCCAGTTGCCCTTGGCCTGTGGCTGCAGCCTGGGGGTGGGGAGAGGGAACTGTCTGCCCCACCCCTGGCACAGAGTGCCCTTCAGGTGTGTCTGAACAAACAGGCAGGTCACCAGGAGCAACTGCATGACCCTGGCCAGCCACTTCCCATTCAGGGCTCAGTTTTCCCATCTGTAAATGAAGAACTTAGGAGGGCAATTGCTGAGCATTATTGGGTCTGGGTTCGGGTGAGGTATGTGCCCATCTCCCACCTAGTCAGAGACCTGCGGCAGTGATGGCCTGTATGTAGGCCAGGGATGGAGGCTAGGTGGGAGTCATGGGGCAGGGGACTCTGGGTGTCTCCCAACATGCTCATGTGGCACCTCCTGTTTGCTAGGCCCTGCAGCAAGTGTGGGGGCAGGTGGAAAGAGGCTTAAGACCCAGGCAGCTCCCCCCCCACCAGAGGCTGGGGTCACCGGGGCCCCTGCCTGTCCTTTTCCAGGTGACCAAGAATAAGAGGACTGAAGTCCTGGCAGCTGTGGGCAGCAGATTCCAGTGCCTCGGTGCCCCATGCACGTGCTGGAGAAGTAAGTGGGACAAGAGGCTCCTCTCCGGCCCTGGACATAGATGGGCTGCGTATGCCAGTCCTGTGCTGCCCTGGGGGCAGAATGTGTCCTGGACACTTGGTTTGCTGCTAGCTCCCAGGGATGCCCGTGGGCGTCTGTACACACACATATAAACACTCAAGAGGGGCCTCACACCCCTAGGCCAGGTGGCTCCCCACCTTGCAGTTGCCCTTTCCCCTGGCTGCTGCTGTTGGGCTGCTTGACCTCTGAGGCCAGAGGGACCTGCTCTTGTCCAAGGGGCCTGCATGCCCTGCCCAGCTGGCCCCTCGGCGTGCTCCCAGGACACTGGCCTCACGACGGGAGGCGCACAAGCCCCTTCCTGCTCCCTTTGCTTTTCTTGCCTAGTTTTGGTTTGCTCAGTGCAAGGAGAGGACTCTGGGCCCCCGTGTCCCCTCACCCTAAATTCAAAGTCTGTGGCTGTGTTTTTGTTCCCTGACTCACTTGCCCCATAAGGCCTCCTTCCACACAGGTTCTGGGCTGCTCCCGCCTGGGTCCCACTGCGGGAGCCCGGGCTGCAGGCGGGTGGGCCACAAAAGTGGGCAGCCAGAAAGACAGGGAGTGGGAGGCTTCTGGGTCGCACCCCTGCTGCCATGGGCTCCCTTCTAGAGGTGTCCTTGGCAGGGCAGTGCGGCAGCTCCCCTCTGCAAGGCACTGCCGGGCCCTGGACCTAGTTGCCAGAGGAGATGGGGCTGCACCTCACAGTGAGTGTCAGGGGCTCCTGCTTGCAGGGACGGTGACCGCGGAGAAGGGGTAGAGCTGGCGGCAGCACAGGGAGTATTTTTGTAATCGCCTTTGCTGGAGTGAATGGATGTGGATGATTTTAAGTTACTGTTGCCAAAGAGACTTATGTAAAGTTTCTTGTTGCTTTGGGGGTGGTGAGGGCTTGTATTTGTATCTTTTGTTTCTTATTAGTTTGAGGCTCAGGATGCTGGTGCAGTGATCTTGTTCCTTTTCCATTTCTTTGTTTTTTAAGACAAATCAAGCTAAGAAAAAAAAAAAAAAAAAAAAGGCCTCTGTGCTAAGTGTGTTTTCTTCAGGGATCTGTAGCTAAAGCCCCAGGCAGAAGGAGGGATGGGCCGTGGCTAGCGTGGGGACCCAGCTGCCAGCTCTGCCCAGGGGGCGGGGAGGAGGCTGCTCCCCTCGTCCCCACTGTCCTTGGCAGGCCCTGGTGGAGGGAGATGGTAACCGGGGCCCCCACTGTGCCTGGGTGCAGGTCTGCCCATCCCTGCAGCCCTCTTTTCCTGTCCCCGAAGCTGACCCTGCCTGGGAAGGAAGAGGAATGTGGGCCAGAGGGGCTGTGCCTGCCCCAGCTCAGGGCTGGGTGAAGTGGGAGGCAGGAGAGTTTAGGGCCCTGGGGCTCCCATGTACGCCTCCCCTGGCCAGTGTCCAGCTTCCAGCCCCTTGGCTTCCTGTCCCAGTGTGTGGGCAGTTGCAGGTGGGTTGGGGGCTCCAGAAGGCCTCCCTGGAGGTTCTGTGAGGAATAAGCTGTGCCTGGGACTTCTCAGATAAGGACTGTTGTCACCAACGCAGGTCACCACACTGCATTTTGTCCAAAGATGTCAAATAGTTCAAATCTGATAGTAAAGTTTTAAAATCCCGTATTTCAGCAGAGGACCCCAGTCACAGCAGGAAGCGGCTGAGGCCCACCTGGGAGTCCCAGGGCAGAGTGCAGAAGGGCCTGCCCACCATCAAGTGGGCACACCTCTGGGAGACCCAGGCCACAGTACCCGCCGGCCCCTGCTCCTGGCTATGGCTAGGGGAGCTGCAGGCCCCAGCAGTGCACGACTGGATGGGAGGCCCGACGGGGGGAGGTGGGGACCTGCCTAGAGGCAGCAGGGGTTGGGGACTGGTCCCCACAGCCCAAGCACAGCAGGCTGGGCCCGAAGGGAAGCTCAGTGCTAAAGATAAATCAGTCTTACGAGCAAGGGTGGAAGGGTCACCCCACTCTGTGCTCCTGCCTCCCGCCCCCACAGGCCAACAGATCATGCCTCGCGCACAGATACGGCAGCCTTTTTATTGCCAGACACATGGGAGCTAAAAGTAGCATGGGGGCCGGGCTCCCCTTCCAGCTACGAGCTGAGGGAACTTCCTCCCCTGTACCCAGGGGTCCTTGGCCCCCATGACCAGAGGCATGTGCCCCCAGACAGGACAGCCCTCCTCTGCCACACCGGTGGCCGAGCCAGCAGGTCTCAGCCTCTCAGGGGCCACCCCTCCTGCCCCCTGCCCAGGTGCCACCTCCCCAAGAGCGGCCGGGATCCAGCCGGGCCAGACTGAAGTAAGGGCCAAGCCAGGCAGGTGGGAGTCAGGGAGGGCAGGCAGCGATGCAGACGTGGCTGTCAGCTGAGAAGGGGAGCAGACCTGTCGTTGGTCACTGTCGGCTTCAGCTGCACACTGGCGAAGGGGTTCCTGTGGAATAGAGAGAAGAGCAGTTTTAGTTTGGGACAGGCGCCATAGGCTACCTGTGGCGCCTGGGCTGCCCTCTGCCCGGGGACCCCCATCAGGGCCCAGTCTCAGCACAGAGTGGTAGGCAGTGGAGACAGCTGGGGGGCCAGGGCGGGTGCGGTCTGCAAGGTCCGCTCCCCTCTGCTCACCCCCACCTGCCCCAGGCAAGGCAGGCCGACCCTCAGGACAGTGTGGGCAGGTGGGCATGCCCCGGAGTGGGCCGGGAGCCAGGTCCTTCTCAGGACTTGAGACAGTCCTAAATGGACAGAGTTCAGGAAGCTCCCACCAAAGCAAGACCAAGGAGCACCGAGCCCCTTTGTGAGGACTGGTCTGTTGAGACACAGAGACAGCCCCGCAACCACACCAGCCCAGCCCAGGCATGCAGGGCGTCCGACAGAGGCACACTTCAGACACGCGGAACACGGCATGAGGCGCACGCACACTGCACCCGTAGCCCCTGCAGAGGCCTGACTGCCCCCTTGGCTGTGAAGCCCTCCCCTGTGTCCCTGGGGCCACAGCTGAGGCACAGACAGGACTGGAGACAGGAAGCTGAAATGGAACAAGATGAGCACAGATGGGGGCAGTGCCTGCCTGGTCCTTGGGAAGCCTCTTCTCGGAGTCCCTGCCAGGCTCAGGAGGACCCCCACCCAGGGCGGGACAGCACAGGACGGGGTGTCAGCACAAATGGCACGTAGACACAGAGACTCGGCAGCAGCAGGACTGAGCTCCAATTGAGCGGTGTGGCTCTGGAGCCGTTACCTGGAGCAAGGTCACCTCTGGCACAGCAGGGTCCCAGGAGGGCGGGAGCTCTGTCCAGTGTGCCCAGCAGGAGGCACACGGGTGGGGCGTGCCCCTGTGTTTTTCTGAGAACTTTGCGTTTTCTAAAAAACTGAAACACCTCAGACTGTGAGTGTTCGAAAGGATAAGATATGGAGAGGAGACTGATGGACCAGTGGATGGCATTTAACTCCCAAGTGATGTCTGAGTGTCCTGCAACACGAACACCATTTGTTAGAGTGTGACGCCCTGGGATCAGAGGCCACTGTCCACTCCGCCGTGGAGCCTCAGGCTCTGCTCAGTCCTGGGCTTCTCTTTGGCTTTGGTCTGGGCAGGTGAGCTTCACCCCTCACATGCTGGCTAGCCAGGGGCTGTCTGGGGGTCCAACAGTAAGGATTCTGCTGACTGGTGATGTCTCCCTCCAGCAGGCCCAGGGCGGCCCGGGCCCTGCCAGCTCACTCTGCTTAGAGTCCAGCTCCTAGAGAGGGCTCCAGGACCCGAATCTGTCCCCACACCAGGATCAGGAGATTAGAAATGGGCACATTTTTCTATTCAGAGTCTGGGACACAGCAGAGGAGAGAGCAGTCCTGTCCCCTGGGACTGGAAAAAGGTTCAGGCCAGAGCTGAGGGCTGAATGGCCAAGTGAGTGAAAACACGTCTTACTCCCGTCCTGGCTCACACTGAGTTCTCATTAAAACCACACTGGCAGTCAGGACCTCAGGGGGTGCCTCAGGGACACAAAAGTCCCCCCACCTGAGAGGATCTCTGTCCTCCAACCACGTTTGTCTCCTCCTCAAAACGGGACCATCTGAGGTCATGGAGCGGTCTACACTGTGAGGTTCTGAGCCGTCAGGGCTAAGGCCGCACATGCTGTGCCACACCTGAGCTCGCGGGGAAGACATGGCAGCAGGCAGGGCCCCGGGGATACCCCACCCAAGGCTCGCTGAGAGCGCAGGCCCACACTGAGAGGGACAGCTGGGTGTCTGTACCACCTTCTGGAACAGTCTGTGAAAGAAAGTGCTCATGGGCTACCTGCGGCACCTGTGGGACCCCTGGGTGGGGCTGGGGTCTAACACGGAGGTGACAGAACACGGCAACTTCTGGAGCCTGATGCCACTGCAGAGCCTCAGTATGGTAGGGGGAGCCTGTGTGCCACACAGCAGATCCTCCAGCAGGGACACACTCAGGGCCCAGCTTCCTTCTCAACACACCATCAGGCAGGCAGCCGGCAGCAAACCACCAAGAAACAGACCCAGTGCGACTTGTGCTGGCAAAGGAACCAGCAAGACACTACCCAGAGCGGGAGAACCCTGGGGACAGAGCCGGCTCTGAGCGTCACGCTGCAGGAGGTCCAGTGTTCCCCAGGAGCCACCCTGTCAGAGGTCCCCGAGAACGGGTGCAGGAGTGGCCATGGCTTCCACGTGTGGGAAGCCGTGTACTTCCAGGGGGTTGGGTAGGCTACAGGTGTGGCTGGGGCAGGCAGGAGCAGGGCGCCCCTGCCAGGGAGTGGCTGCCAGAGGAGCCTTGTGTGGGCTGGGGGGCTGGTGTGCCCCCTGCCCCACAGCAGCACTTGCGGACCCTATGACCAGACATGGTGCATCACAGGGGTCCTGTCCCCACTGCTCCTGCGAACCCCACATCCTGGAAAAGTCAACTCCCTGCAGCTGACAGCTTCCTTCTCCTGCCGTATAAACTTAAGAGCACTGCAGGCTTGCGGGAATAATCTACGATCTGAACCAACGACCTGATAAGCAGCAGCATAGTTCTGAGAACAAACCACCTCATCACATGGCACGTCTCGATCGCTACGGCGACCCCCGAGCAGAGGAGCGGGAGCCGGGAGCAGCTCCCACTCACTTCCCTCTCCCCACGTGGGCGGTCTTCCCGGGTCTTCAGCGCCTCCGCCCTTCTGGAGTTGAGTCAGAGGGGGGGCGCTCGGGCCTCTGCGGACCAGGATGGGGGTGCTCGCCCCTCTATTCCCATTCCGAGACCCCCTCCCAGGGCCCAGCTCAGGGCAAAGCATGGCAGGTGGTGGAGAGAGAATCCCTCGACCAACCACAGATAGCCTTTGACACCCGCTCCCAGGTCAGGACAGGCAGACTGTGTGGCCAGGAAACTGGTCCATGGTACTGTGATGTGGAGCCAGGGCTGCACTCCCACCCCCGCATGCCCTGACACCCCACCTCACAATGCCCCGTCTCTGCCCCACACCAATGGGTGTGATCCTGGGCAGAGGCTTCAGCCTTCCCGGGCCTCCCACGGGTGAGGACGGCAGGGCCCCAGTCAGCTCAGGGACCTTGGGGGCAGCAAGGTGGGGCGTGTGGGCAGGCCTCCCCAACAGCACATCTCAGAGAAGGAAGATGGAAGCAGGAAAAAAGGTGGTGGGCCCAGGGCCCACCAGGGGCATTTCCAGTCTGTCCCCAAATTTCAGTACCATTTCTCTACAGAACGTTCCAGAATTCATGCTGCCCCTCACCAACATCAACAACAAAAGGCACCAAGATCAGAGAGAGAGTCCAAAATCTGCCTGAGTGCTCTGGCTGCTGTAGGCTGGAACACACTGCTGTGACCACTGGGGAGGGGAGTGACCAGTGTCCTTGTGCAGGAGGAAGGCACTGGCTTCACAAGACAAACCGCCCAGTCCTCTAGGGGAGGAGGGTGGCAGCAGGAAGCCCCATGCGTGGAGTGGGGACAGATGGGCGGCAGTACCCACCTGACTAGCTGTCTGTTGGGGCTGGCGTCACCAGGACTAAGGGAAGGGACTGTCACCAGAAAGGGAGTGGGAGGAGGCAGGTGATGCGCCCCCCACTTGGGCGGGGGCTGCCTCTGGGACACCTGGCACAGCATCTTGGGACCACATGGGGCAGAGGAGAGGGGTCAGACTGGGCAGGGGAGCAGTGGAACCCCTATATCCACCTGTCCCCAGCAGAGCCAATGTGCGTTCCAGCGTCTCCAGGACACTGACTCCCAGCCCCCTACTGGGCTGTAATGCTCACCAGTTCAGCAGCCTGCCAGACCAGGGTGCGACCCCGCCCCCCAAAGGGTCAGTACGAGAAGGGACACACACCCAGAGAAGCCAAAGTTAGGCGCTGCATGGTCAGGTGGGAGAGGCCTGGCCTGCAGCTGCATACCAGGGCCACCCTTTGACTGTGGCCAAAGCACCAGCAAGGGCAGCAGAGAACTGGACAGAGGACCAGGGCCAGACCCACACCCAGCAGCGAGGGGAGCAGACAGAACCGAGACCTACAGCTTCCAGATGGAAGGAAGGAAACCCACGAGCCCAAGGAAGGGCCCCTGTGGAAGCGAAGGCCCAGAGCCCAGAGCAGGGCAGGCTCAGCAGACCCCCGGGCCCTGCCAGGCAGCCGGCCCCTCCCCACCCAGGCTGCCTTGGCTGAGACCAGAGGGTCTGTCCAGAGCTGTTGGAGGTGCAGAGGGACGGCACAAGAAAACCAGGGCAACTTACTAACTCTAGTCAGGGGCAGCTCAAAATCTGGCCGCTTCCACATCGGTGCTGCAAGGAAACACAAGGCTCGGTTGGTAGATGGGCACAGGTCGGGGTGGGGTCTGAGGACTCCACGGGGATGCAGAGGCCCAACAGAAGACAGAGGTACTGGTGGATCAGTGCAGGCTGTCAGGTGGAAACCTTGAGCCTGTGAGCACATGAACCAGCTGCAGGCAGAGCTGGGGCTCCTGGCCCTGGAGGGCACCTGCAGGTCCCACCTTGCTCTGTGAGGCTGGGTGAGCTAGGAGGTGGCACCGAGGGCTTGTGCTGGTGTGGGCAGGTATCCCTGCTCTCTCTGTAGCCTGCACGGAGCCCACAAGGCCCTGCTCTGTCAGCCAGGTGGCGGGCCACCCCGGACGCCCATCAGAGTCAGCAGTGAAGGCCAGGGTGATGGCACCCAACTGGGCTGGCATGGTCTCTAAGCCTAGGCTACTCCAGCAGGTGACCCCGAGGAGCTCTGCAGGGAAGGGACCCGCAGGCACCCACAGCCTGGCACAGCCCTCACGACCGACACATGCTGGGAACTGCAAGGAGGCTCCAAACCCAACTCAATGCAATAAATAAAACTTTTATTCAAACAATTAACTGCAGTACAGGGCACAATTCAGATTTTTTTTAAAAAAAGGAAAGGAAAAAGGAAAAAAATATTTTCAGCTCTTTACATCTTCGTACAAGTTTTGCGGTTTTGCGTCTACATTCATCCACTGAGCATGGAATCCCCTGGATTTGAGATCTTTTAGCAAAGTCGCAACACCGACACAGAAGGCTCTCTTTACGTGGGTCCCGGTTCTGGCTTGTTTTCCTTAAATGGGGAACAGGCTCTGCTGTGTCTTGAGCCGCTTTTCTCTCAGAAACACCACCAGCCATGTCCCATCCCCAGGCAGGTGTGCGGGAGGGTTTTGCTAAATCACATTAGAAAAAGGAGCGTTCACAGCTTCACAGACGGGCTCCCGCTGCGGGCAGGCTCAGCTGGGCTGTGCTCTTCAGTGTGTGAAGAGACAATACCAGTAGCCACTGAGTCCAGTGTGTTTGTTTCTAAAGTCACCAAGACACACAAAAAGACGAGAGCGTTTAGGAAGAACGGGGCAGGGACTGCCTGCTTCCCCGGGCAGGAGCCGTGGGGGGCACTGTGCCCAAAGCTGCCCTTCCTGGGACCAGCCTCGCTGGGCGGGCTGCACACACCCTGCCCCATGCAGCCAGGTGGCCACAGGCGGCCGACTCCCTCCCTTACAAGGCTGGTTAAAGAAACGATTTCCAAAACACGTGGGGTAGGGGTGCTCTCTTGAGGTCTTTGGAATGTCCGTGTGCGGCCGGGCAGTGCCTGCGCCTGACCCCCGTGCCCGCCAGCTCACTGCGGGAGGTGATAGGCCCTGCTGCTTGACGCCGTGCCCTCTGGTCGGCGCACACCTGTCCGCAGTGTCCACGGAGGAAAGCAGCCCTCAGGGGCCCGGCCTGCTGGGCCACGCTGGGCCGGGCCGTGGCCTCCCTCACAGGAGCAGCCGGCTTCCTCAGGAGGCCCCCTGGCTCGGCACAGGTCCCCTTTCTTGGTGCGGCCCTTGGAAGGTGCCTGGGGTGGCGGGGGCCCCGGGTGAGCCTCCATGGCCCCAAGCCTGGCCGTGCTGGTGGCCACCAGCGCCGGGGAGTCGATGCAAGCTAACAGTACGAACACCGGAGTCCATGCATGTGTTTTTGTTTTCCAGGAAAAAAAAAGTCCTTTTTCCTGTTTTTCGTCTTTTGTTTTTTGGTTTTTTTTTTTTAAGATTTTTCTTTTTCTTCAAACTTTAGACCTGGCTCGTGGCGAGCCTTATAAAAGGGGAGGGTGTCGCGAACGCCGCAGTGCGGGCCGGGGCACCACTGCGCTGCCCGGGCCGGCGGCCCCTGCCTGGCAGTCTCCGCTCGAAAGGCCGGGCGCGCGGGGGTGGGGGCGTGTAAACACGGGGAGGGGGTGGATGGAGCAGCACCATGGACCCTGGGGGATCACAGAGTCTGGGGTCACCAACCAAAAGGCGGGGGAGGCGGTGGAGAAGAACCACCCAAGAACAAACTGCCGAGCGCTGAGGAGGGAAACTGAGGGAGACGCGTGGGGGAGGAGCGGAAGCTCTTCTGAGCAGCAGCTGCCCGTGGTCAGCGTCCTCACACTGTGGACACCAGCGTGCCGCTGCCGCTGTGAAACAAAGCAGACAGCTGCCCGGCTGCTCACCAGCTGCCCGGCCACAGGCTGCCCACCGCCCAGCAGTGCCGGGTCAGCCAGCCCGCCCAGGCCCCTGGCCCTCGAGGGGGCAGATGGGGAAGCCGGGACTTCTGAGCAGCTGAGCCCAGATGGGGGCCAAGGAGGCAGCGAAGTAGAGGTCAGAGGCAGCAGGCCCCCTCCCCTTCCCTGCCCTTGCCCACTGGCGGTGGACGGGGCAGGCCTGGGCTCCAGGAAAGAAGAGCAGGGCCAGGCTGGGCTCCCAAAGGAAGCCTTGGACGTCCCAAGAGAGGAAACCTGTCCCCGACCCAGTCTCTGGTGCACCCACCCATAGTCCCAAGGACAAGTCCAAAGCCCCCTTACCTGCTCACGGACCGCGCCCCGTAGTCATCCAGACCCTGGGGGGCAAAGGCAGAAACAGGTCAGCCTGGGGCCCGGGGTCCTGAGCCAAGCCCCCCCCATCCCTGCCTGGCACCATCCATATGCATAAAACCTGCTCCCTGGGGGTTTCAGACCAGGCTCCCTGGGAAGGCTGCCCCTACCCCCACCTCGTGCCACCTTTCCACCCCACAGCAGTCAGGGGCCTCTCTGGAGCCCTTGGGTCCTGTGGTGATGCGGTGACCTCCCAAACAACTGGGACACCTGCTTGTCTGGCCAGTGTCTGACCATGGACTGTGAGTTAACTCTCGAGCACATACAGGACTGACCACCTAACAACTGCCCCCAGTCCACCTCTCTCACGGTGGGTGGGGTCCCCTGAGCACCTGCAGGTCCTGGCGCAGGAGGACGGGGACAGGTGAGGTCAGGGCTACTTGGCAGTCTCGGGGCAGGTGAGGTACCTCCCGAGAGCCAGGACCTCAAACCAGGATAGCCTGGGTGGGGGAGGGCTCAAAGGGGGCCGACAGGTGTGCGGCTGGAGGGGGAGAGATATGGGGAGAGTAGCTGTGGACCTGCCTCGCTCAAGCCTGGGCTGGCCCCTGGGCCACACGTCCCCAAGCCCTGAGACTCCAGCTGCAGCTTCCTAGACACACGTGGCGAACAGAGCACTGGCCCTAGGAAGGCACTGCTGCCCAGGAGAGGAAGACCTGGCACGCAGCTGGGGCTGGCTGTGGACGGCTGTGTGTCCCTGCCAGCCTGACCTGGCCCTGGGGGCATCAGTGAGTGTGGGGACCCCCTCCTTGGCTCTGCTAGCACTAAAACCCAACCCAGAGGCATCTCCCTGGCCAAAGACTGCCCCCCCACCGCAGGCAGGATCGCCTCACCCTGCTGCCCACGTGTTGACAGCTCTGGGCACCAGCTCCAGTCTCGCCTTCTCTGGAAGTTTCTAGGCAAGGACCCCAGCCCCACCACTGCAGTCTGGCCCTTCTTGTGTTCATGCTGCTGAAACCACAGGCTCCCCTGGAAACAGTTCCTCTGGGGCACCTCTGTGGCTGGGGAAGCCTTGTCTCGGGGGAAAGGCCATTCAGGGCGATTGCTGGACAGAACAGTGCCTGTCTATGGTGACCTCCCACAGGCCCAGCTCACACTGTCACCCAGACTTCCCAAATCTCGGAAAAAGGTGGGTGGTCTTCTCCCTCTATGTCCTGCCTGCGGCCTGCTCCTGGAGGCTGGAGTCTGGAGCAGAGCTGCTGGCCCGTTCCTGACCTCAAGGCTAGAGCAGACTTGGATGTTGGCTGAGGAGCTCCAGGCTGACAGAGACCTCCACCTCTCAGCCCCGAGCCTCCCTGGACAGAGCCAGGTGGGGCCTGGCAAGCTCTTTTTCACACTCAAAGCCCAGCCTGGGCACCAAGAGTGCCACATGCTCAGGGGCCTGCCCAGGACCCACACTAGGGCCCCAAACCCAGGCCTCGATCCTCTCTCTGCCTCTGGCCTCTCAGTACTGACCCGACCCCCCAGGGTCACATCCCAAGACCCTGAGCAGGGTGCTCACGTCCCCACTTGGGCCTGACTAAGAGAGCCCTACAGCTCTTGGGGAAGGGGCTCTTGGAAAGCAAGTCCTCCCTGACCCCCAGGCTCCACCCAAGGCCCAGACGCAGCACCTGGGGGAAGGGCAGTGAGCAGACCATGGCCAGCAGAGGGCTGCGTGTGGCACCGGTCAGCCCACAGGCAGGTGCCTGCGGACAAAGGGAGCCCGACAGGTGGGGCAGGTGCCCAGCAGTAACCCACAAGGTAACTGCGAGAGGCACGTGGACACAAGTCCCTGAGCACTGAGCCCTTACCAGGCCTGTCTGACAAAGACCCAGACACTACCCAGCGCCAGGTGCCTGGCCCCTCCATGGAGGTCCCAACATGGGCTGCAGGCCAAGCCTGCCACCACCTGGCACCTCCTGCCGCCCATCCCACTCACCTGGGCGAAGGCAGGCACGGCCACGCTATAGGGCCTCTGCTTGAAGGTGCTGGCCGCCTGGGCGGGGAAGGCCCGGGAGGACGTAGCGTAGTCGGGCGGCGGCACAGCCAGGTCCTCCTTGTCCAGCAGGTTGCCGGTGCTGCTGCTCTTTCCCTGCTGCAGGCTGTAGGGACGCGGCTCAGAGCGCCACCCTCGATCCAGGCCCTCCCCACCCAGGAAGTCCCACCCAAGTGCTGAAGTACCCTGGGGGGCCCACCTTCCGTGTCCCCACAGTGGCTCAGCCCCGCAGAGGGTTTGGCGGGGAGCCACGCTGACCCACTGCCCACTCAGCCTGGCCCCCTCCCTCCTTGCGGCTGGCCACCCTGAACTGCGCCTGAAGAGGCACTGGGTGGACACTGTAGAAGTGGCTGGGCTTGAGAGCCCGCTGGCAGCCCTCTGGGGGCTGTGAGTCCTACAGCAATCCCCAGCCCTCGCAGCAGCTACTCTCCCCAGCAGGGTCAGCAGTGACTCTCCCAGGGCCAGGAGAAGCTGGAAGACCAGTGAGACGGCAGGATTGGGCAATGGGGGTGAACCCTTCACCTAGATAGGTGGTCCCACAAGGCCCCCCACCTTGCAGAGCACTCCCTGCCCATCCTACCCCAGCACTGGGGGCCACTGACGCTCTCACCTCATGTGCAACCTGTCACTACCGTCGCTGTCCAGGACGCGGGTGTAGGAGAAGGGAAACCAGCCCCGCCTGCAAGGGAGGCCCAGGAGAGGCCCTGCTCAGCTCTGCGGTCCCCAGGTGGGCACTGAGCGGCACCCCACCCCTGCCAACAGCCATCCTACCCCAAGCCCCACCCACTCCCCAGCCCGGCTGCACTGTCAGTGGAGGGAACACGTGCAGGCGCTTCAGGGAGACCAGGGACCCCAACCCTGACCTGGGCGTGTGCTCAGCTCTAAGGACGAGGTGGCTCGAGCTGCCCCTGTCCTGGTGGCTTGACCTGACTGCAAGACTGGGGGGCGGGGGCCTTGGCAGGGCTCCAGCAGAGCTGCTGCTCCTGAACAGAGCTGGTCCCTGCCACGCAGCCCCCAGCCGCCACGCTGAGCCATAGCACCAAAACCACTGGAAGGTTTTGCTCCTCAGAGACCCCTACCCCTCGCCCCCTCCGCAGGGCAGCGGCTGCCTTGAAGCCAGAGCAAAGCTCAGTTCACACCACCCCGTCCTGTGAAGCGGGAAGAGATGCCAGGGTGACTCTGCTAAGAGGATGATGTCCCCACCTTGCCAAGACACACCCAGACAAGGACGGGGGCCTGGGGAGGGGCAGCCCTCGATCCACATAGTGCCCAGGCTGGGTGAGAACAGGGTGTTCTGCACCAGGAATTCAATTAAGCTGCAAAGATGTGGCCCACATGACTTGAGAATGTGACCCAGAACTCCAACTCAGGGACAAGCGGGAGAGCCACAGGGTGGCACAGAGGTCACAGGGTCTCAGGCTGTCCAAGCCCTGCACTGCCACCTGCTAACTATGGGAAGCCACACGCCCCATGGCAGGGAAGTGTTGGGGGTGCCGCGGTACATATCTGTGCAGAATGTGGGCCCTGTGCCAAACTGAGGGGTGCACAAGACGGCGAGCCGAAGGAGCTCCTGTGCTGTGGGAAGGCTCGCGTGGACCCTGCGTGTCCTCACTACCTGGCTTTTCTATGGTGAGAACCCATGACTCAGGTCACCAGTTTAGGGAAGGAACTGAGAAGCACCAGCACGCCTGAGCACCACTGGCCTGAAGGGCACTCACATCTTGGTCTTCTCACTCTCGCCATAGTGCCAGCCGTCACGGGCCTCAGGCACCAGCAGGGTGATGAGGTCACCCTCCTTGAAGCTCAGCAGGGTGCTGTTGTCCCCAGCCGCGTGAGAGAAAATGGCCTTCACCCGCATACGGCCATTGCGCTCCAGGCCGGCCGCCATGGAGCTCGAGCGGGGCAGAGTCTTGTTCTCGGCTGCCGGGAGGGACAATGGGACGGATGTGAGGGGCCCGTCCCCAGCGAATGGGGAAACAGAGCCCAGGGTGGAGGCTGGGAGCCCAGCTTCAGGTGCTGCCAATGGCACAGATTGGCCTAGATAAGACTAGAGGAGCTGTCCCCAACTAACGGAAGGTCTCCCCAGCACTGCCTGTCCACTCCTGATCCGGCAACGAGTGAGCCTGTGCCCTGTGGCCCGTGCATGGATGGCCCCGCTGCTTGCCACAGACATAATAGGAGAGGCAGAACTGAGCTTGGGAGTACAGGCTGTAAGTCCCCACAGGGCTGCACACACACACACACACACACACTGCACACATGTATGCACGCGCACATGTGAAAGCACACCCACACAACATACCCACATGCATGCACATGTACATACATGCACACTGCCCTCAGGCACATGCACACATGCAAAAACGCACACATGTGCACACACACACTCATGAGTCCCGGGGTCTCCTGGACCTCTACTTTCAGATGGCATTACTGTGGGACCTCGGGAGGCATATCTGGGGACCCCAGCCCAGCACCCCAGCAGAACCCTTACTGGTGGCATAGCTGTTTTTCGGGGTCACGCTCTTGCGCACGGGGAGTGTGTTGGAATACGAGTCACTCAGCTTGCTCTGAGACTGTGGGGGAGACAGGGACTTGGGCTGGGCAGCCTTGGGGTCAGCCCAGGGGTTGTAGTCCTCGCTGTCCGGGCCTGCGACGCCGTTCATGATGGGTGTGTTCTCCTGCGCAGACATCCGCTGCAGAGGGGGGAGGTGGGGCAGGGTGTTGCTGGGGGCCACCAGGCAAGGCCAGGCGGGGAGCGTACCCTTTGCCCTGCAGCAGGGACCTGGGTTTGGCACACTGGGCCTGCCCCTTGGAGAACGAGCTGCCAACCCAACCCGCTGCAAAGGGGGCATCCTCCCACATAAAGCTTTCTAGATGCCAAAGACTCACCCCCACAAATGGTGCCAGTTCAGGAGGTACCGGAAGGGGCTTGGCTCCCGGAATGGGGTCTGAGATGACCAGGTTGGACTTGGAGGCCGACAGGGCACTGGGGAGGATGGAGCCATTGCTGTTGGCCATCTGCTGCATCAGCTGGACAGCACGGTCCGGAATCTTGTTGGGGTCGGCGCAGGCCTGCTGCCACAGCGGCAGCTTCTGGGCCAGCAGCTCCTTGCCCTGAAGTGGAGGAAGCAGGACAGAGTCAGGGCCAGCCGCGGACTCCCACAGCTGGGCACAGCGTAAGCAACACCCCTGTACCCCGACTCCCTGCTTTGTAAATAAAGTTTTACTGGAACACAGCCACGTGCATTTATTCAGGGACCATCTGTGGCTGCTCTCATGCTGCAATGACAAAAACTGCCAGAGACGGAGACTGCATGGCCCACAACGCCAAACACATTTACTATCTGCTGAGCCCTGGTTTAGATCGGCGGTAGAGGAGCGAGTCTGGGCTTTGAACAAAAAAGGCAGCAGTGGTGAGGGAAGCATGTCACAGGGAACAGCACCAGTGTGGTCGGTCCCAGGGTCAGCATGCACCTCCCTACAGGGGACACATGCCCAAGGACGCTGGCCTCATGGCAGCATGGCCCCCATGCTGCGGGGGGTAGCACCAGCTGCCTCGTTGTGAGCCTGTACAGGCAGATGCAGCCCAGACAGCCATGAGCCCATGCCACTTCCACCCTGAGATCCCTGCAGGTCACCTCAGAGTAGGTCCAGACCCAGGCCCCAGGGAGCACCCAGTCGCCCCACTGCTGAGGACAGCCCCAGGAGGGCTCTGCCCTTATGCCCTAGTCCCCAGCCAGGGGGCTTGCCCAAGTGGGCTTGTGGGCGGTGTGCCTCTCCCAGACATGCCTGGGGGATATGCAGGGTGCTGGGGAGCCCGGCTGCCATCCCCTGCATGTGCACATCCCACATCCCTTCCCGGGAGACAGCAGGGCTCTCAGGAGCAGCTGGCTTTCCTGCCGTCCATCCTGTGCTTTCCCTCCCTGGCTCCGGCACAGGCCCGGAGTCCGCTAGAGGGCGCACCCACCTGCCGCAGAGCTCAGTGCACAGGTGGGAGGCTGTGCCCGCATTCCCACTACGCTCCCTTGGCAGGACGCTGGGGCAGGGCACCTTGACACCAGCCAGCACTCCTAGCATGGTGTGCCCCCGCCACAGGGGATGCAGGTGCTAATATCCCTGCCCTCACCTTACATCTGCCCACAGCACCAGAGCAGGCCCAGGCCGGACGAACAGAGGAGCCTCTCCAGAGTGGGAGGGACACTTGCCTCCTTGGTAGCCCAGGCTGTGGAGACCAACGCTGTGGTTCCAGACCATGCATGACAGCACGTGTGAGAGTGGAGGCGGGCCAGTGTTGATGCGTACCCTGCTGGTCTGAATAACCCTTTGCTTAAGAAGGACTCGGATATTCTGGAACGTCCCGGGGGCACAATCTGATCCCCCCCAGCTCTTGCTGTGGACTATAGATAAATGAGGCCCCACTGACCTGCCTGTTCCCAGCAAAGGATTCTGTCTTCTGAGCCTCACCTGCCCTCAGGGCAGCACCTGCTCCTGACCCCACTTTTCAGAGGAGCCCGTAGCTGTCTTAGTTAAGTGAAGGCAGAATCCCCTACCCCACCCCCAGGAGCTGTCAAGCTGCGGGACCAGTAGGAAACACGGGGTTCAGGATCTGTGATGGGGGCCCATGGTGGCACAGAGGCTGCGAGCCAGGAGGGGCCCTCACCAGCCTGTGGGCAGGAAGCCCTCTCAGGGCTCATGAGGGCAGCAGGATATAGCTGGGCACCACTGAGCCCCACCTGGGAACCTCAGTGGCTAGTGGGTGCAGGGACCAGTGGGGGTGATGAGGGCACAGAGAGCCCAGGAGACCCCAAGGAGTACCACGTGGCAAGGTCTGCGTCCCAGGGAGGCCCTTCTGGAGCCATGGGGAGAGGACAGCCTGAGAGCTGGGGAGCCAGTGTGCTGGGCAGGGCCCAGGGCTGCCCAGGACCTGAGGGACCGGCTGAGGGGTGTCAGGGATGCACCCTCCCAGGGCTGGGTTTGGGGACGGGTGAGTGGTGGCATTCTCCCAGCTCCATGGGGCTCAAGGGCAGCGTCCCAGTGCCCAGGAGAGTGGCTGGGGATCAACTCACATTTCTGAGGGGTGAAGCAGGCATGGATGGGGTGGGGTGAAGCTGGGAGCCCTCAGCCCTGCAATCCAGCAGAACCGTGAGCCCAGAGGCCACATCCCAGGACTCTGGTTTGAGGGGAGCCACCAGGAGGGGCAGGTGAAGGCACACAGCAAGGCTGCCTGGAAGCCAGCGGGGAGACCCCAGACCCAAAGGAGCGCGAGCACCTCCACAGCCTTCCAGCAGACCAGGCCTCAGTGAGACGCAGACACTGGGGCAAAGATCCCAAAGACCCATCCTCTAGGCCCTCCCTGGGCAGGCTGCTGGTACAACTGCTATCAAAACCACACCGGGCAATTTTTTTCTTTCTCTTTTTTGGCTGCTGGCTGGTACAGGGATCAGACCCTGGAACTGGGTGTTATCAGCACCAGCTCTAACCAGCTAAGCTAACTGGCCAGGCCTTGCCCAGTAACTTCGAATGTGAGCCATCAAAATGCCCACACCTTGAGCTGGTGGTCCTCTTTCTGGGACTGTATCCCCAAGAAAACCCAAAATGCATGGAGACATTCATCTAGCACTGCTTGCTCCAGAGCTTGAGACCAGACACTGGCTGCCGCACTCCCGGGCCGGCTCCCGCGCGCACACGGCCTGGCCGCACCTCACCTTGGAGTGGTAGGCGGCAGAGTTCTTGGCCACGGCACACTGCTTCTCCACCAGGAAGCAGAACCTCCTGCGCTCCTCAGTGAGGGCAGTCTTGTAGCCGTCGGACACATAGCTCTCCAGCTCCCCTTGCTTGTTGCTGATGGCGTCGATGTACTGGTGGGGAAGGAGAGAGACGGAGACACGTGTGAGGTCCAGCTCGGGACAGCCCCATGGATTTAGTTAAACAACACATTCCTTCCTGCAGAGTGGAGACTGCAAACAGAATGGCGTTCTGGGACCACTCAGGAGAGGCCTCATGACCTCGTCCCATGTGGCTGAAGGTCCTGCCTCTAGCAGGAGGGTGCGGGTAGAGGGGTCAGGCTCACTTTTGGGATTGCAGGCTAGGCCCTCCATATGGCCACGGCCATGGCCCAAGTAGATGCTTCCAGAGCCTCTACACCTCAGTTTGAGCATAAGACGCAGGAGAGTTAGTTGGGGGCACTGGCTGAGGAGACCTGGGTGAGCCTTCTGATAGAGAGGAGACCCCGAGGTCACCTCACTTCTGCTACCTCCTAGCTCTGGGTAAGTGGGGAGCGGGGCTGGTCCAAGACTTTGAAGACTGTTTTCTGAATGACCACAGGCCAAGGTGAGAGCCTGAGAAATAAGTTTGCAGAGCACATGGGGAGCCCAGCAAAGAGCCAGGATGACTGCTGGTGCAGAGTCACACTGGTTGAAACAGAACGTGCTTGGCTGAGGGACCCACAAAGAACGAGGACTGAAAAGTGACCCAGACTGCTGACCTGCCGCCTCAGAGCTCCCTGAGTGCTTAACCCCTTGCAAGAGGCAACGATGCGCCCAGGACAAACATGGCGCCTCTGGAAACCCCCTCAACTCTCACAGGTGCCCTGAGCTCAGGAAGTTCAGATGGTCAGGCCAGACTCTGGAACCCAGGAGAAGCCAGCAGGTGCACCCCACTCCCAGATCCAGAGGTCCAGCCCCTGTGTAGGCCTCAATAGGCACAGATCTGGCTGTCATTGGTGATGGCTATCACGTTCCTGCCCCTCTGTGCTTCCTGGTGGACACACAGCCCACCCAAGAAGAGTTCCTGCACAAACAACCCAAAAATGAAATCTGAGTCTCAATCTGACCAAGCCTCCAGACCCGACTACCAACTTCAAACCTAGCAGGATGAGGGACGCATCACAAACGGCACAGACACAGAGGAGTCTAATCATAGAGATGGAAAGTGGGATGGTGGGTGCCAGGGGCTGGGGGAGGCGGATGAGGAGCTGGTGTTTAATGGGGACAGATTTCCAGTCTGGGAAGATGGAAAGGTTCTGGAGATGGACGGAGGTGACAGCTGCATGACAATGTGAATGTACCTAAAGCCAGTGACCTGTGCACTTAAGAATGGTTAGAACGGTAGTTGTATTAGTTATGTGCATTTTACCACAATTGAAAAAGTCTCATAAAAACAGTACAAGCAAACCCAGATGGAGAAAGGCCCGGCTGAAGGAGGAAGTCTTTCAGACGCGTCATGGCACGCGGGGAACGGGAGTGGGGGGCTTGGGGGAAAGAGGACAGGAGGGAGAAGGGGGGTAACTACCGGCAGGGTGGGGACTGCCACCCCTCCCTGAGGCCATAACTACTGGCCCCACCCACCGGGGGCCCATGGGTGCTGGGCTTAGCCATGTGACTCCCACTAGCCCACAGGATGTGGGGGCAAGTGATCACTTGATCGTGACAGTCCCAGACAGGGTTTTGCCCCCATCCCCCGCCACCGCCCTGTCTCATGGGACAAGTGTGTCCCCCCAACCCCACTGCCCCCTCCATGACCCTGGTTGGCGGATTATGGTGGTGGCCTGGTGCGGACCCAGCACTGCCCACGGTTCCTGATTTCAACAACATAAAAGGACCTCGACAGTCAACTGGGGAAGCTCCACCTGGGCCCTTTATGTTGACTGAGTCATAGCTGGATCACTCGGGGTGGGGGGTGAGTGAGGATTTGGGTAAAACCCTTGATGCTGGGGGGGATGGGATCCTTCTCTGGTTTTGTAGATTGAAAACTTTCCTTCACAAAATGCCAAGGAAACTGGGTAGCCGGCAAGGGTGAGACAGGAGCACCCCAGAGGCAGACCCCCAGACCCTTCCCTGATGCATCTGCAGGGAGCCGGCTTCTCGTCTGCCAGGAAGATCTTTTAGGTCTCTTCCTGTCTCACCTCTCCTCTTGTGCCCACCCTCTTTGGGCTGGACCCCCACCCGGCCTGGAGCAGACTGTCCACTCAGGGCACAGACCCCTAATCCACCAGGATCGCTGTTCAGAATGTTTGTAGAATCTGTTCTTGAGAAGGCCTGTTTACCAGCAGGGGGCAGGCCATGCCTGCGAGGGGGTGGCCTCCCCCGCCTGACTCACCAGCCTCCCCCACCAGGGAGCTCTGACTCAGCGTGGGTGGGCGGTGCTGGGTGGGTGGGCGGGAGACTGGGAGGGGGGCACAGAACAGGCTGTTTTCTTGCAGCCTCCCCATGCAGGTCTGGGGGGGGGCGCAGAGACGAGGACCAGCCAGAGCGAGCCACACTGTCCCCAAGGCCAGGGCCTGTCCAGCCCTGTCACCAAACATGGGACCCCACCCTCCCTCTGCTCTTGCTGACCACCCCACCTTCCCAAGCTGAACTCCAGCCCCTCCCCTCTGGGAGGGCATCTTAAATGAGCCACAAAGTAGGCGTCTGTCTACCCCCACCCCTTAATCAAGGCCCCAGCTTCAATGAATAGGCCTTGGCCCTCCTGAATAGCCTCAGGGCCTGGCCACTGGCTCTGCCTGAATGGAGCGCAGGAAGGCACTTGGAGAGGGAGAAATCTGGACACAGGTGAGAGGCCCTTCAGGGCAGCTGGAGCAGTGTCTGTGGCCCCTCCCTGTCCCCACCCCTTGCAGCACAGCACTCCAGGTACTTTTCCTCTGGTTATGCAACGTGTGCCTGCCAAGGCCTCCTGCCCGTGAGCCTCCTGCTCCAGGGAGTAGGGAGGGAGCCAGTCAGATTCAGGGGCACCCCTGGGGGCCGTGGAGGGCATGGCCAGGCTGTGAGTGGGGGGACTCCTCCTGCTGCATGTGGCAGCCATGGAAGAGGCGCCTGGCCCAGCCGTGCTCTGGCTTTGGTGCTGGCTCCTCTCCAACCTTGAGGATAGCAGGGCATGCTCAGAGAGATGGAGGTCTGTGCTCAAAGAGGGGGCTAGAGATGAACATCCCCATGCCCCTGCGCCATTCCCAAAGCAACACCCAGTAGCAGCCTGAAGCTCCTGGGGGGCCCCACACTCGCTCTGCCCTGTGGATGTCTTTACCCCCAACCCCCGAACTGTCAGGGACTTTGGCGTTGTGGCCTTTAGGCTTCAGCCAGCCTGAGATGAGGGCACCTCCCTGGGTCCCTGACCTCACCTACAGGAGCTGGGCTTGATGCAAGGTTCCTGAGAGACAGGGCTGGGAGATCCCCAATCCACCCCTGTCCTGGGGCCACTACATCCTGCCCTCCCTGGGGACTGCTCTAGTGGTGGCCAAGCCTGGGGGCATGGTGGGTGACTGGGGCCAGGACCACAGGGGGCTCAGCAGGAGATGCTTAGACAAGAGGATTCCAAGCCCTGAGAAAAGGAAGGTGGTGGGGGCTGCCCAGAGCACTGGCCTCCTGCAGGCTGTCCACTGCATGGCCTCTGGAGGAGAAAGCACCACGTGGAACAGTTACCCCGGAACAGCGACGTAAACCAGGACGCGAGGCCCCCTGGGTGTCCTCACCCTCAGAACAGCACCTTCCAAACTGAGGCCCCAGGGGCTGGCCAGCTGCCCACCCTACAGACGGTTTCTGGGTTTTTAGGCTGCGAGGCCTCCTTCACGTCGACGCCCCTGCTCCCTGGAGTGGAGTGTCTGCGAGGGGCCCTGGCCTCGTTAGCAGAGCCTGGCAGCCTCTGTGCTGGGGGAGGAAATGGTTTATTTTTAAGATTTCCACTCACTCGAATAAGCTGGGAACAGCTGAGAGTAGCACAGATCACACCCAGGAACCACGGGAGGTGGGGGAGCACAACTGCAGGGGCTGCAGGAGCCCCCAGTGTCTCCCCACAAATCCCAACTCTGGGGGGCCGGCAGGAGAGATACTCCCTGAGCACACGGCCTGGATGGACAGCCCAGGCAGGGACTGCCAGGCCCCGGGGAAGAGCCCACATCTCTGCAGTGCGTCCTGAGCGGGTGAGCTGCTCTGAGCCCCTGGCACAAGCACAGGGCTGCAGCAGAGCCCTAGTCGGCGAGTGACACGTGGCTGCCCCTTCTGTCTAGGAACCACAGCTGACTTTCCTGACCTCCTTTTCCAGGACGCTAACTCCTTACGGAGACAGGCCACAACTTCACTAGGCAGACCCTGGAAATCTAGGCCAAATGAGGATCTTCACCCCACAAGGGGAATGTTGGGGAGTGGGTGGACACAGAGAGGAGATTTGAGCCTTCTGCAAAGTATAGAGGCCAGAACGCAGCCGTGGCCCATGCCATTCAAGCGTGGCAGCAGGCCATTTCACATGGCACCCAGCCCGTCCCCGCCCACCACTGCCTGTGCGTGCTCCTTGCTTTCCTGGGTGCCATGGCGACGTGCTATGGAAACGCCCAGCTGAGAGCATTTAAGACCCACAAAACGCTCCCACTTGGTCACCCTGGGCGGCACAGCCCTGTGCTCTGAAGACAAAAGTGATCCCAACATATCTCCTCCCTCTCCAGAGCAAGCAGTGACTCAGAGTGGGGGAGGGGCATTCTAGAATCATCCAAAGCTGCTTTGGTTTCCCTCAACCCAGATGGCTGTGGTGGCTTTCTCATAAACCTTGAACCTCGCGCTACGCCCTAGGTCCCCTGCAGCTCATGAATAAGAACCTAATTCCCGGCCTTCAGCTCTCACCTCTAGAAGCAGTTACTCCAAGCAGCCAGCCAGGAACCCTATCAGCTGTGATGTGCAGGAGGCAGCAAGGCTCGGACACCCAGATTGCATGTAACCACGGGCACCTGCTGGCTGCAGCCAACAGCCTCCCTGCCGACCAGGCCTTCCAGTCTGCAGGACCCAACACACAGAGCGGCTGGATTACAGGCATGATGGGGCCATGGCAGGTAGTTCAAAGAAATGGAGGACCCTTAAATTTCATCCTAAACACGAGAGTGCAGAGCCAGTCTCAGGCCATGCCCTCTGTGGCCAGGGCCTGAGGCACACCTGGCCTTTCTTGAAAAGAATGTCCACATGAGGACAGCAGGCAGTGTCGCACCTCTGTGGCAGGCTTTCCAGGATTAACGAGCCCCAGGGGACCCCGTTTTCCTGGGAAAGGAGCCCAGGCTTCCACCAGATGGACAAGGGTTGAGGTCCATAAGCCACAGGCACCCACTGCCCCATGCCCCACCCATGCCAGCACTCTGCACACTGAGACGTAGGATAGCGTGTGGCCATGTCACCCGACATAGCGGCTGACCACGCTGAGAAGCTGGAGGCCCACCGACCAAACCGTCCACAAGGGTGTGGGGGCAGGCAAGGTGGGATGCTCAGCAGGGCACAGTCCCCGCCCCCAGCCGTCCTGTCCCCAGGCTGCCTAGGAGGGCTTTGACTGACTTTACTCCAGGGAGAGACACTGGCAAGGTGGGTTTGTCACAGGCTGCCTTCAGCTCTTAAGAGCTCTGCTAAGACAAGAACAGGCTCGACCGCCCCGCCGCCATCAAACTCCAGGCCGCTGCTGCAACCAGGACCAGCCTCTGCTATTATCTCTTTTGAAGATCTAAACTATAGTTACTTTGTCTCTGCTTTGTTAATTACACCCCTTTAAATAGAGTTTCTCCCCTTTCTCAGAGGGCAATCTGGTGTTCAGGCCTTCTGGAACAGGCAGACCCAGCCAGGGAGAGGCACCTGACCTGTGTCTCCGTGTTACAGAAACAGCAACAGGGCTGCTTCCCCCTGGGCTGAAGGGCGGCCCGCGCGCCTGCGCCCCATGGCCTTCTGGAACAGCACCCCTGCCTGGGTTGTGGGACAGCCCCTCCCTCCCCCAGGCCAGCCCGTGTCGCCCATGTTGCCTCAGAACGGTGACAGCTGAGGGCTGGCCTGGGCAGGACACCTGGCTCTCCACACAGCACCCCAGCCCAGGATAGCCCCAGGTGGGGTGGGTGGAGGGCAGGGCTGCCCAAGAACACCCCTGCGGGCCAAGCAGGGACATTCTGGGGTTTTCACTCCCTAGGCTTGGGGCCATCAGGTCCTGCCCCTCCCAAGGTGATTCTGAGCAGGGGCCGGGTGCCCCACGCCGGCTCCCAGCCCGCCCACCCGCCTCCAGCTGCTTCTTTCTGGGCTGTCACGTGGGCCTTTGGGGTCTCAGTCGCCCCTCCCTCAGTACCCATGACACGCCCAGCACACACTGTGAAGGCTGGCGTGATGGATGGGTGTCCTCATGGTCACGGTGCCCCTCGGCCCCAGCACCCACGATGCTCCACTCCAGAGAGTGAGAGCCCAGAAGGGTGTCAGTGATGTAGCCAAGTCACACAGCGAGAAAGAAAAAATGTCGCATTCAACCTCCTGCTTGTGTTCAGTCTGGTTCTAATAAGAGCTGGGCTGGGGGTGGGTCAAATGTGACAAAAATAAGAACAGGAGAAACCCGTCCCAAGCCCTGCGAGGTTTACAGGAGGGAGAACGTGTACACACTGTGTGCCTGCGTGGGGACCATGGAGACAATGGCCGGGCGAGGAAGGGGCCCCTGCAGAGGCGTGAACGGCCACGGGCACCCAGGCAGAGGACAGGAGTGGCCGGCCCGGGGTCGGAGCCATGACTCTCGGTAGGCGACTAGGAGCAGAGCTGCCCTTGGCACAGTGGAAGGACCCCCCTCTCCGGCGATGGAACCAGCATGGCCATGAGCAGCCGGATCCGCAGGCCCTCCTGCCTCTCAGCAGCCGGGTGCAGCTGGCTTCAGTGGGCAGGGGCTCCCCTCTGCCGCACGAAGCCCCTCACACCCACAAGCCAGCCCAGGGAATGGGGTGGACCACCTGGCTCCCCAGCCCCTCCCTTCTGCCCTGGGTGCCATCTGCAGGGTAGGGCACGTGGACATGTCCCTTCCCCACACCCTGAGGTGGGCCTGGGCTGGACTCTGCTCTGAGGCCCATCGTGGCTTTCACTTCCCATGTCCCTGCGAGCCCCACTGGGACAGCTGCACCCTCCATACTGAGGAGGAGCTGGGCGAAGCCTGTGCCTGCACACGCCAGACACATGGTTCGTCCTCCCCCTGTGTCCCAGGAGAACGTCCCTCCATGCTGCACGCAGATGGGCATCTCCGTCAGTGCCTGGCCTGCGAACGCTGCAGCGACTGGACGTCTGGGGAGTGAAGGGCCACGTTGGGCCATGAGGGTGTTCCTGAAAGTCCCCGTCCTAGTTAATGCCCCAAATGCTTCTCTGCTCCTATTCCTTGACCTATAACTAAAATTAACTCCTCTCAAAGAAATCCCAAAACACATTCTCAATTATGGGCAGGTCTTGAAAATGGCAGGCTCCGCAGCTCAGCCCCGCTCACAGGAAGCTGTCAATGACAGAGGGGCGATGCTCCTGGTCTGCCTCCCTCTCTGGGGGAGGGTCTCATCAACCTCACGCCCTCATGCAGCACCACCTCCACCCCCTCTGACACCCAGTGCATGGTGACCACCACTCTGGGCACGGCCTGTCCTCAGTCTAGCTGGGACCTGGCCACTGTTGCAGGTGGATGAGCCACAAGCAGTGCCCGGAGGCAGAGAGGCTATAGGAAAGGGCAGCAGGCGGTGGGGGCCTCTGCCAGGTCCACACCCCTGGAGAGTGTGGAGCTGTCCTCCCACTCCCACCCCCAGCAAGCTGCATGGGCTCAGCCCCGATGCCAGGCAGCTCACAGCTCTCCCCTGCACATCCCATTGACAAGAGCCCCGCGGGCGCTCTGCACATACACAGCTCGAGAGCATGGGGCAAGGGCTGAAGCTAGCGTGGGCTCCAGAAGTACACAGGTGAGCCCTGCAACAGATTCTCAAAACAAACCACCCACCTCTCAGGGCACTGAGGGGAACCCATGTCTGACAACTGCATTTTAGAGCCTCTCATCCTCAGACTGAGGTGGCCTGGCACATGTGGCCCCCTCTGCTCCAACGAGTGCAGCAAGAGCAACTAGTGTCGGGGCACAGACTTGGGCACAGCTCGAGGACCCCAAGCTGGGGCTCCCTAACCAGCCTCCACCTGCACACGCTGCCCACTAGGCAGGAGCTGCACGGCTCTGGTCTGCCAGGGGAGAATATGCAGAGTTGGAGAGTCTCCAGAGGGAAAGGGAAAGGTCCCCGTGTGCAGGAGCGACCTGGGAACGTCCGCATATCAGCCCCATGCACCCCTGGCCTGAGATGAGATTCGGGCCACTTCCAGCAGTCCAGTTATCTCCTGGTCAGCTCAAGGAAGTAACCCCAGGAGCTCAAACAGGCCAGAATCCTGCCCTACCCTAGTCACAGTGTGTGGGCATGTCCACCTCTCCTAGCCCTTCTGCAGGGTTGGGGACAACTGCAAAGTCACCGGTGGCCCCCATAGGGCACACATCAAAGCCACAGTTCAAGAGATCACAGCACGCAGGCCTAGTGGCTGCAATGTCCTGAGGGTCCAGCCAAGGCAGGGCTCTTCAGAGCAGCACCATGAGCTACAATCTGGCTGGAGACCCCCAGCAGCCTCCAGGGCAGGTGGCTACTGGGCCAGCATGCAGAACAGCTGGAAGCCATCAGCTGCCTTAAGAAATGAAAGAGTCTTGCTCTTCCTCATGGAAAGTGACTCAAACAAGCCATTGCCCTGTGACGACCAGGACCTGGGATGTCTTCCCTGCAAGACAACAGTGTCTGCGAGTCTGGCCTGGAGGAGTGTGACTATACATGGAGGAGTTTGGTCTGCACAGAGGGGCGTGGCTGTGCATGGAGGGGCGGGGACAGCCAGCTCAGCTCACCTGCCCTTCAGAAGGGGACGGAAGGTGCTGCAGAACTGAAACTGCCGAGGGCCCTGCCCAGGCCCAGCAGCCACACCCCAAAGCAGAAGTCAGGGCCTGGCCCCTGGCCAGATTTGCAAGGCAAAGAGAACCCGCAAGAAGAGCCCCAGGAGGGCTGGGAAGTCCAGCAAGACTGCTGGGTAGGTGCTCATACTCACCCCAGGACAGTGCCCAGCCTGCCTCCCGCCCAGCTCAGGGGGACCTGTGAGCAGCTGTACACTAACTCTGAACCCATCCCCTTAAGCTCAGACATGGGGCTAGGGACCCCAACGGTGCCCCACCCTGGCCCCTTGGGCGTCTATGCCACTGGAGAGCAAAACGTGCTGGTCAGTGGCTCACTCCACCTCCCACGCTCAAAACGTTTTTTTGAAACAATTCAGCACTTATTGGCTATTAAATAAAAATTATAGGAAACCATTGTTTTGGACTAAGTTCCTAGCCTAGGCACCAAAAGACCAGACTAAAAGTCAAAATGGAGTCACACGCCTGCTAAGTTCCAGTCACTGACCTTCCGAGAAGTCAGGAGAAAGACAACAGCCAATCTCCCAAACGGGCCAGTTTAAATCTTCAACAGCTATGCTAATAAGTGGTCCCTGCTTTAATCCTCACACAGACGGCCTGAAGTAGGCTGAGGTGGACCGGTCAGTCATTTCCTACCACTGTCTCCCCGCGCCCACCTCACCAGGAAAGTAACTCTGAAAGGCCAATCCGCTTTTTTTTTTGGACCAGTAAGGGGATCACGACCCTTGGCACGGTGTTGTCAGCACCACGCTCAGCCAGCGAGCGCACCAGCCATCCCTATATAGGATCCGAACCCGTGGCCTTGGTGTTATCAGCACCACACTCTCCCGAGTGAGCCAAGGGGCCAGCCCCCAATCCACTTTTTGTCCTCGTTTCTACTTTCTTCAGTCTTCTCTGTCTACAAAGCCAACCTCCTTTGCTTGGCTCTTTGGAACACTTACTCTACTTTATGGAATAATGGAGATCTTGAAGCAATTTTGTTGCAATTTTGTCCTTTGAGGTGGCTCTCCACTGCGTAACCAGCCTGTGCTCAGCACTGAGGGGTATGCAGGAGAGAGACAGGGCCCGGCCTGGCCCTTCTGGAAGGAACTCAAGTTATCTGGGAAAATTACGAAAATTAAACACTTGGATGGTTAAGGGCCAAAGCAGTGTTTCCCACAGAAAAGGAAGGTGGGCTTGGAGCAGCAGAAGACAGAGGGGTGGCCCAGGCAAATAATGTGACGGGGAGATGGATGCCTGCTCTGTCCAGGCCCTGTGGGCCCCTCCTGTCAGTGCCCAGAGGAGGAAGGTAGAAATACCCCATCTCACAAACAGGGAAACTGAGGCTCAGAAAGAATCCAGAGCTCCCCACAGCCACATGACCCATAAGCGACAGTGCTGGGATCCAAGCCCACATCCACCTCGAGGCTGTGCCCAGGGCAGGACAGGCCAGCCTCGGCCTCTGCAGACCACACAGGGTGAGCAGGAGCTGCTTCAGGTTTGCGGCCAGCAGGCGGCTTGGCCAGGGCCCCGTGTAGGGAGAGCCACACAGTGGGGCAGAGGCCAGGCTATGCGGGGCTGCACAGCTACACTGAGGAGACAGGCCACCAGGGAAGCTTCGGTTGCAGGCTGACCCTTGAACCCAAGAAGAAAGTCAGCATCACACATCTCCAAGGAGGGGCTCGAGGTGGGCGAGCCTCACCAAGCATGATCACGCCCAGGCAGTGGAGGGCCTCTCCAGAGGGAGGTGGCCCGTCCTGGAGTCCCCACACACCACCCACTCTAGGGCCACTGCCTGCACCCCCTGCCCTTGCTGCCCTCACCGCCCTGTGCCTTAGGCCAAGCTGCAGAGGCTAGGAAGACCTCTCGGCTCAGCAGATTGCAGTCAGGCCACACCACTGACCAAAACGTCCCTGTCACTCCCAACTTCTGGCTCTGACCCACCAGGACAGAGAGACCAGGAGGGGCATAAACGCACCTCATCCTCCAACACCTGCTCAGGAAAGCTGACCTCTCAGAGCGAGGGGACGGGACTTCATGAAAATGACCTGAGGGACAGGTATCTGGTTAGCTCCTAAGCTGGGGGTCACTCATGTTTACTGTGGGAGAGGCACCTACAGGCTACCAGCGTGACCTCCAGTCACTGCAGCTTTCCTCAGGCCTGAGTGCAGCCCCTTGGGCTCTACAGAGGAGGGAGAAGAAGGAACCCACCTCGCCCAAGGCCACGGAGCCGACACGTGCTAAAGTGGGACCAGAAGCCCATCAAGTCACCTCCATGACAAGTCCGTAATGGCTTCCAGTCAGCTGACCCTCAGGCTGCACATGGGGCAGCTGGGGTGGACCCCATGGGAAGGACAGATGGGACCCACCCCGAGGTCCCCTGAGGTACCAAGATGGCCCTACAGCAGACCCCAATGGGTTGGCAGCCCACAGCAAACAGGCAGGCCTGGCCATGTGCAAGGAGAGCACTGTCCACATCCCCCACACAGAAAGGCCTGAGGAGCCAGGGCACATGGCACCCGCGGCACTCTGCAGGCTGCCTGCACAGCTCTGTACTGTACAGCAGAGTCTACAACTGACCTGCAGGCCACAGCCTCTACCTGGCCCTGGCCTTTTTCCAGCCACAGGACACCCTTACCAGGGTCCCAGCCACAATCTCTGTCCCTCAGCTGGAGACTCCTACAATGGCCCCCAGCCAGCCCAGCCACAGGGCAGGCTGGCTGTGCCCGGGAGAGGGCCCTGGCCCTGAGCAGGACAGAGCCTCACATATCCCCGTGATGGAAAAAGAAAAAACACCGATATTTGACAATAAAAGGGAATGAGGTAGTGAAACACGTTGTGACACAGGCAAACCTTGGAAACGTCATGCTCAATGCAAGAAGCCAAACACAGCCACATACACGGTACTTCAAAAAGTTCATGGAAAAACAACTGAAAGATGGTACAGCCTTCCGTGGACCTTTTGAATACCTCTCAAGCTACGTGAGTCCAGTTGTAAAAACGCCTGGAGCAGGGAAATCTACAGAGACCGAAAGCTGACTGGCAGCTGCTGGGGTGGCACTGCCGGCGGGCACAGGGTTCTTTTCTGGGTGATGAAAACAGTCTACATTAGGGGTGGCTGCCCTACTCTGAGAATACACCAAAGCCACTGGATCGTACACTTTAAGTGGTGGATGGTATGCTTTGTGCACCATGTCTCAATAAAGCCATTACCAAAGAACAAAAACAGAAAGACAAAACCCCGCAGGCTTCCGGCTCCTCCCAGCAGGTGGCTGAACCCCAGAGGAGCCCGCCTTGGCGACCTGCAGCACCCAAACCAGTCCTTAGGGAAGGTTCCCTCTAGGATGCGCTCTCACACCTGGACCAGGTTGGGGGAGGGGGGCTCCCTCCACAATTACACCTGTAATGACACCTGTGCTGCCCACCCCTGCATGGAGGACGCTACTGCTCTCCCAGGCTGCAGGGGCGCTGTTGCTGGCCAGGTCTTCTGAAAGCAAAACAGCAAAACTAAAAGAAAAATAGACACATGCTGACCTACACCTGTCTGTACTACTCCACCCCATCCTGCCCCTGGGAATTAATTCACAGAAATAACAAGGCTCATTGCAGCAGCACTTGGAACAGCCTCAGGCTGGAAACACCCTTAGAGGCAGTGAGGAGTTAGGACCTTAGTTAAAAAAAATGACCCAAATAATCCAAACAAAGGCCAGACAGGGGAAAATGGGCCTGATGTGGAGAGGATGCACTAAATAAAGGCACGAATGGGAAACACACCCAAGAGCCTGAGCAAGAGCCTACAGGCAGCAGCAGCCACTCCAGGGATCTCCCACCTCTGCACAGGAGATCACTGGGTTACCATCATCCCCACCTGCCCTGCTCAGCCCTGCCCCCTCCTGTGGGGCCGACCCTGCTCCACCAGGTGGTCCCTTGCAGGGACCCTTGGCAGGCTGGGCAGACCGCTGGCTTCCCCATGGTCAAGTGGGGAGCAGGGCACGTGCTCCAAGTGGGAACAGGCTTTGTGGTCCAGGAGAAGCTAGAGGCACTTGCAGGCAGCTACGTCTCCGCACCACAGGACACCTGCATGCACACACATGGACACTCACACTCACCTGGGCAGGTGTGTGTGGCGCTTGCCAAGTTTCCCCAACCTGACCGGCAGGAAGGATAGGGACTCAGAAGCCAGGGACTAACCTGCCAGCACCGCACCTATGCCCGCCCAGGGCACTTCTGAGAAGCTGCCACTTGGTGACTGGCTGGGGCGTTTCCTGTTGCAAACAGGGCGTGGGGAGGGGGTTCTGGGGCCTGCCTGTGTCAGGTGGACAAGGCTCGCACAGTGCCCTACAGACATTGCTGTCCTAAACCCAAACCTGCTCGACACACAGAGCCTGTGCCAGTGTGATGATGAGAGGAACACCACAGCAGGTCCCTCTCAGATGCCTCCAATGCCACCTGCCACAAGCTGCTGGGGCTGAGATGCCCTTGATGGCTCTGTGGCCCAGCCCTGGCATGGGCGGACTGCATGAACCGTCTGGGGCCTGACCTCGGGGCAGGAACCCAGAGGACGAGGGGCAGGAGGACTTCATTTGGGCTCTGCTAGTCAGCTGAGAACCTTCCAGCAACCCTTGGAGGCTCCCAAGAGCAAGGCAGGGGCACTGGTCCAGAACGCTATCAGGAGAGCAAGGCCTGCTGCTGCCCAATCCCCTGGGGCCTGGGGGCTGCTCCCTGTGGCCGAGGGAGTGAAGGCTGTGGGCGAATAGGCAGACTCTTCCCTCCATGGCTTGCTAACAAGTGGGCCCAAGTCCCAGCGTGGCGGCAGGCGGCCATGGCAGCAGGCGGCGGGCCCCACCTGCAGCTCCTTGTCCGAGTACTTCTGTGGGTTCTTGCTGCCCTGGCTCTTCTTGCGGAGCTTCTTCAGCTCGGCCTGACACTTGTCCAGGGCGTCACCCTTGCTCCTCTGCTCCGTCTGGTATTTCTTCAGCGCGGCCTGAGGTTCAAACAACAGAAGCGTGGCGAGGGCTGCTTAGCTGACGCGATGGACAGCAGCAGATGCTGCCTGCCAATCAGCCCCTAGCCCGGGCCCACCCCATGGCAGCTCCCTGTTCCCTGAAGATGAAAATCAGACCTGGCCAAACCAGCCGAGCCTCACCACCCACCCCCCAAACGCCACTAGCAGACAGAACGGACAGAGAGCTGCAGCCTGCGCTTCCTGCCAGCTGGTGGGGAGGGAACGGGCAAGGACAGGAACAGCATGGTGACACTGAGCAGGGCAAAGGGAGTCGTGTGGTTCCAGAGCATGGCGCAGTCCCATTGTCAGCTTCACTGCACATGGACCAGAGGCACGGGCACCAGAACTGGGCAGGCACGGTTCAGGTGCAACAGGTCCACCCCCAGAGTTGCATTTGGGGTGTGCGCAGGGGAGGAGGCACTCAGTCTCAAAGGGCAATAATGTCAGAGGGTCAAGGAGCTGCTCGGATGGGAAGCTCGGAGGAAGTTGGAAAAAAGCCCTCAGACGGTAGGATTCCAGCACACAGGTGACCCAGCAGGTGAGGGCAGGGCGTACTTACACTCAGGTACCTGGAGTCCAGCTCCACCTTCTGCTCCAGCTGTGTGAGCAGCTCGTTGTGAAAAGACTTCAGCTGGACAAGGAGAGAAAACATTTCAGCTGTCAGCTCGAATGCACGGGGCCGGGAGCGGGAGGCAGGCTAGGGCTGGGGGAAGTGAGCTGGCCGGGGAGGGCGGGCGGTCACCATGCAGCCTCAACACTGGATGCCCTGGATGCGAGAAGCCTGTCTGACCAATGAGCAGATGACCCCGCATGGCCCTGTGGGCCCCCTGCAGCCAGGAGGTTGTGGGTGTGAGTGCTCAACAGAACTCCAGAACATCAGACAATCCCAGCCTTCGACAACTACAAAGGCTCTGTTTCTCAAGGGAGAAGCAGAAACAGCCTCCCAGCCACCCTTCCTCTGCTGTCCCATGCCAGGACCTGGAAGACACAGGCCGACAGCAACCATGGGCCCGGACGGAAGCTGGAAGGACCTCAGTGAACCTACGCTTTACACCAGATGCAGCAAACCAGCGACCCCAAAAGTGTGTTGATTCGGGAACACTGTGTGTTTTGCCTCCATTTTACAGTTGGGAGAGTCCAAAGGAAATCTGACTTCCTGACCCTATCAGCAGCAGGTGGTGGGTCTTGGCTGGGCTGTCAGGGATCCCCCAGTACCAGCTGAACATGAGAACCCGGTATGGCCCATGCCCTTTTCCCTGGGTCCCCCATGCATCTTGGGTCCCCATGGTGAGTCACCTCCCTGGGCTCCTCAGGGTTGTCATGTGATTTGCATCCTGAGCCCAGGGTATGTCCTGCCTTTGAGTGTGGCTGCAGGACCATGGAACATTCCTGGTGGATGTGCGGCCAAAGCACGCAGCCACCTTTAGCTGACCCCAACAGCCCCCTTCCCGCGTCTTCCCCTCCCCTGAGGGGGCCACTGGGAACCTGGACTCACCATTTCTTCCAACTGATTTTGGATCTGCCTGTGGACTTCAGCCATCTGGAAGAGAACGTCTCCTGAAAGGCAGAATGGCAGGAAGAGAAAAGGGGAGAGGGTGTCAGGTACTCCACCTGTCATCCCACCTGGGGGCCGAGTGCCAGACACTGCAGGCCAGCTACTGGTGCCACAGGAGGTCTTCACCCACAAAGTCCCGTCTGCTGCCCAGGAAAACCCATGGCCCCAGGCACAAGGCCTGGGGGGTGCCAGGGTCAGATGGGAGGGGGAGGGGAGGGGACGCCACCAAGAGAAACAGAAAATTCTGGAATGACAGGGGACTTGGAACTCAAATGCACGGAACGCTTGACACCTTTGGAGAGGACCTTGAAAATCTGCATCACAGCAGCCACTCACAACAAAGGAGACAGGAAGATCTCACGTGCGCCATTTCAACCCCAAGGTGCACACCTGAGAGCACAAACATGCGTCTTCACGCATGACTCACTCTCGCTCACGGTCACCAGTGACCGCTGACCCACCCACGCTGAGCCCAGGCCAATGGTCCAGGGTCCACACCAGTGTGGACAGGCCTCCTTTAGGGGACGCTGCTGTGGGCACACGCTGGGCACCCCAGGCCTCACCAGTTCCAGGGGAACAAAGAGGAGGAAAGAGAAAGTGGCGCTTCCGGGACCGGCCTGCGTCTTGGCCCAGACCCCGGAGCAGTGAGGGCTGGAGGAGGCTCCCCTGGGCCTGGCCCATCGGGCGGCCAAATCAGTGCACAGAGGCCTGGGTTCACCTTGCTGCTCCGGGGGCCTTGGGGACACAGCTCTTGCTTCCTCTGTGTTTTCATACAGCAGCAACTCTTTAGGGACGCGGACGCTCCCCTGGTCCGTGTGCAAAAGGCAGATTAAGAAATTGGAATCGTGGCAGCACAAAGGTGAATGGCTGTCAAGGCCACTTCCAGTGGGGATGTCTGCGAGGCCCGGCTCAGGCTCACCTGCACGCTCGGTTAACCTGATGTCAGGCCGTGCCCTGAGCACTCTCTCTGCAGGGGATCGCCAAACTGCTGTCACCCACCCCTGCCAAAGAGGCAGAGAAGCCCTGCAGGAGGAAGAAGCTCAGAGATATGGGCACCCAGCCGAGCTCCTGCCTCCTCTGCCAGATGTTTCCTACCTTCTTCCTTCTCCCAAAGCTCCCGAAGCTTCCACAGAGCTGTGATTCCATCTGAAGTAAGGCCACCAGGACCAGTGGGCATGACCACATTGCCAACCGAGGGGGCACAGCCACCTGCACATTCCAGGACCTGGCCCTGGGCACTGAGTCAGCAGAGCCACAGCACCTGCCCCAAATCAGCGCTGCATGGAACAGATGCTCTGGGCTAGGAGCATGCAACAGTGCCTGACCCCCGAGACCCTCAGAGCTGCCCACTCACCCAGCAGCACTGGCAAGAAGGACCCTGCCCCTAGGGCAGATGGCTCTGTCTCCTCGTCTGCAGAGGAACTGGGTGGTCTGGCCACACTCACTGGATAGGCAAATATTTGCTAAGTGACCGTTTTTTGGTGCCAGGCACTGACCATGTGCTGTGGACACAAACAGAGCAGGAGGATTGTCGCTCCTAGAGAGTGGGTCACTTTCTGGCGAACCCTGTCCCCAAGATGCTGCCTGAAGCAGGACTGTCCTCTCCTCACGTCTAGGCTGCTCCAGGGCTGCTCAACCCAGAGGGGTCCTCTCTTGGGGCCAATGCCTTTCACAGCCACAGAGGAACCCCCAGGGCCCACAAGAAACCAGAATAAGTCCCCTGACGACCCGCAGGAAGTCCTAACCACCTGACGCAGGTCTCGGGGCCATATTCCATAAGCTGCTAGGACTGTTTCGACCCTAATGACCACAGGGACACTCTGAGCACTGACCAAGGACGAGGAACTTCACGGACGTGCCTCCTTTAATCAGCACAACCCCATGAGCAGGAAGGTGAGTGTCGCAGAGTGGGGCCTTGGCCACCCATGTCAGCCTCCTCCCCACAGGGCCTGGTGGCCCATGGCCACTTCCAGAAGGACGCACACTCAAGCACCACCCCTGAGCCGTTCCAGGCACCCCTCTGGCTACCCAGGCCTTGAGCTATTCTTGCTGTCAGTCCTGCATCTGCTGACTGCGTTCCCACAAGCCAAGCACTCACATCATGCACACAGATTTCTGTCGAGGGAGGAGAGAAAAGAGATCTGAGTACCCCTGTAAGCCCAGGGAGGAGAGAGTCACCTGGTAGCCAAGATGTGTTCCTGTTGGAGGTGGCATGAAGCCTGACCATGTCCTGCCTCTCTGGGAGATAGTGGGCAGACCTGGTATGGTCCTGTGTACAGGGGTGGGGGCTGGCGGGGTGCCATGCACCCCTCAGGGGAACCACACATAGCCCCAGGCTGGGCACCTGTAGCCACCTGTCCCCGGGGCAGAGACCCCCCCCCCCAAGACAGGGCCCAGTGACTGGAGGAGAGCGCGGACACAGTGCCTCTGCCTGAGCCCACCGGGAAGGTGAGCTCAGGGGTAGGGGCCAAGCACCAGCCAACCCCTGGAAGCACCAAATGTGGTTGTGAGTGTCTGGGAGTGAGCATGCATGAGTGTTAACGTTTGCATGTTTGCACGCTAGTGGCTGTGACAGTGCGTGTACATGGTGTACCACATAGCTCCAGGACATGCTGTGCTACAAGCTGGGCTGAGGTGGGATGAGAGGGCAACATGGGGGTGGGGAGACCCCCCAGAGCCCCAGCCCTGCCCAAGTACAAACTACATGGTTCAATTTGATAAACATCTACCAAGTGTCACAGTGTTCCCAGCTCCTCCATGTACGCAGGCACAGGTGTCCGCCCGTCACTGTAGGCTTCTTCACCCCAGCCCCACCCACTAGCATGACCACAGCCTGGACATTGCTGTGTGGCCCAGCACTGTGGGGCAGTGTAGGGGCGTGGTGACGGCCCCAGGACCTGCACCTGCAGGAACAAGAAAGCTGCTGCCATGGCACAGGTCCCTCGTGGTTGAGATGAGACCGGGACTGCATGTGGTCAGTGGTAAACCACATGCCGATGGTAGGTAGAGGTGAGTTTGTGGTTTGCCAGCTCCAGCAGGAGCTGACATAAGTCCCACTCCTGTCCCATCTCAACCTGGGGCCTGAGGTGCTCAGGGCAGGTCCAAGGATGGTGAAGGGGGCAGAATTTGGCACAAGGAGCCTGGTCACACTACCCTAATCCTGTCCTCGGTTGCAGGGAAGCCACTGAGACAAACAAGGGCAGGTGCCTGCCCAGGGCAGCTGAGGGGACAGGAGCCAGGTGGCCAGCATAGACCCTGGGGGAGAGGAGACACAACTCTGGCCAGCATGTGCGTGTTGCCATGTGGCGCTTTGGTGCCCTGATCTGCATAGCTGGGACACCACGGGCCTGTCACAGGAAACCAGGAGCCCTGGGCCAGACCTCCTATGATAGGAGTGGGCAGCCCTGAGGGCGCCAGCCAGCAGCAGGGTATGTGAGGCGGCTCCAGCTCGCTTTGCCCCTCTGTGCTTCTCGGCACCAACCAATCCCAGGGATGCTCCCACTGCCTCTGCGACCAGGAAGCCGCCCAGACAAGGTGTGGAAACACTCTGGGGTTTGTGTGATTGTGCTAGTGGGATGTGGGGTCTTAGATACACCTCCTGGCTCTCAGGCCCAAAGACATCAGGAATTGGCTTCAATCGATGTCAAGGGACAGTTCACGACCACAATGTGCAGGGGAGCCCGGCTCCAATCTGTGGCCTCGAAGCACCAGCGTCACTCCTGGGCATCACACACACCCAGCCTTCACGAGGTCGCTGCCCCAAGCTGGGCCACCAGTGCACAAGAAAGAGGTGAAGCCCACAGCCAGGGGCAGCATTCAGGCCACCTGACCACACTCGGCTGGAACCTCCCTACAGGACTCTCGCCATGATCTTTAGGTCCCAGAATCGTAAGTTTAGGTCAAGATCAAATCGAAAACATGTATTCCCTTAAAAGGCTGCACACAACCGATTCAAGAACATCTGGAGAACAACATCGCCACACAGCAAACCCTTTAAAAAGGACTGTTGATGCCAAAGACTATGTGACGCTCCTCAGGGACTCCAGCCACGTGAGCGGTGTCAGAGACCCCAACAGGGACAGCTGTCACCACTCTGCCTGGCCCGTGTTGATACCCCAGACTCCCCACAAGCCGGAGCCCCAGCCCAGCGGCCTGCTCGCCAAGCATGCCCAGGCAAACCTGCACAGAACCAGGCGTGCACACAGCCCTGAGCTTCAAGCTGGTGGCTGTGCAAAATCAGCCCACACAGTGAAGTTTTAAACTGCATTTTACAAGCAGCTGCAGGAAGCCACAAGCACACTGTGTGAGTGTGTGCAGCCACCAGCACTTAACCCCTGGAGCGCCAGAGGTGTGCCACGTCGATTGGGGGACAGTCACCCTGCCAATGCCACCTCCTGTGCCATGCACCAAGCTCCCAGGAACACCAAAAACTCAGGCATTGGTGACAAGAACCGCTGGTCAGGGGCAGGGACTTCTGCCAGATGAGCAACTAAGAAGTCTTGTCCTCTGTTCCCTGTGTCCTTTCTGGATCCTGGAAGACGGGCCAGTGAATGGCCCCAGAGCCCGTGGGAACCACATTCCAGGGGAAACATGAGGCCGAGTCCCCACTCTGGGGTCCTGTGACCTCTCCACCCTCCCTCCCACCAGCGGTCAGAACTTTCCAGGTCCACCCTGCTGCAGGGAAGGAGAAGGCTGGTGGGCTTCCTAACTGGCCTCACTTGACGTAGACACCACCTGGGTTCACAGCACAGGTGGGTCCCAAATTCAATAAACCAGGTTCAAAATAGAAAGGGAGATCCAGCTATGCCAGGGCAAACAGCGAGAGAGCCAGGGCTCTGAAGGGTCAACAGGGATCGGGCAGCCTGGGGTGCCGGCGTGGGAGCACAGTGGCCTGGGGAGAAGCCCTGAGTCAGCGAGCCCTGGGTCCTGGCTCCCCCCGCTTGGGGCTGGCAGGACCCCGGGGAGCTCCTCAGCAGCTCAGGAGGCTGGAGGAGGGTCCAGCAGCGCCCCCCGTGTGGGAGTGGTGAGGAGCGTCAGGAGGCAAGGAAAGGACAGGAGAGTCTAGGGGCACTCACGGGTGACACGGGCAGGACACTTTGTTTGGGATGAAAGTCTAGAGAACACACAGGCTCCCTGCACACAAGGCCACACCCTCCTCCACCCTCTACCCCCAGTTACGGTGAGTCAGGCAGCCAGAAGGGCGGCCTCCAGTGAGTCACTCAGGTCTCACCCCACCAGCCCTGCTGTCCAAACGTTTTTGGTACTGTCAGTAACCTCAAACATGGCCTCGAGTTTTTAGATTAGGAGTGAAACTCAGTCCATGTGGCAACATCCCCACTGCCTTGGGGGGAGGCAGGGGCTGGGGCAGCTGTCTCACATGCACGCATACACATGCACACTCAACACGCGCAGGGTGCACAGGGCACACATGGGCACGCTCGACACACACAGGCATGCATGCATATGTGAGCACATGCACAAGGTGCACATGGGCATGCTTGACACACACAGGCATGCACACTCATGCGTGCACTCTGAACCCACCCACACAGCTCTCACACGAGCACAACACGCGCACATTGCACTTCCTCACAGACACACGGGACGTGCGAAATATGCAAGGAGCATGTTCAGCTGACACGGGCCAGCTGTGTCTCGTGGCCAACACAGGACAATGCTGGATGATCACTACCACCCTCACTCTACATGACTGACTGTGATCAGGGAGCCTGGTGTCCTGTGGATGGTCTGAGTGCAGTTGCTTCAGGACCCAGGCCAGGGTGCCATCCTCCAGCAAAGGGTCAACGCTGGCGCCACAGTGAGGCTGGACAGGGAGCTGGGGGCCCGCCCTGTGCACAGCCCCAGCAGGTACCTTTCTGTCCTCCAGTCTGCTCCACTCAAGTGTGCCCTGTCCATCCAGGAGTCCTAGCTCCTCTTGCAATCACAGCAGGGCACAGGGGACCCTCCCCCGGCAGGCAGATCCCAGCCTGGCTTCTCCTTGACCCACTCTACCTAGCCAGGCCCCCATCTTCTGGTGCCAGCAAGCCCAGCAACACTGCCAGGGGTAGCAGAGAGTGGAGATGGACACCCATGGTCCCACCTGCTGAACTGACCAGCCCACCACCTCCCCACCGGCTGCTTCTTCCGTTTATAAATTCCCTCTCTCTGAGACGCTCACAGGACCTCTCTACTTGCAGCTGAAAAGATGCCACACAGCACAAACACCAGTTCTCATGCTAAGCTGCAGGCTCAATACTCTTTCCCCACTTTGCAGGGGAGGGACTTGGGGCTTGGATTCTAGTGGAACCCCCCACAACCTGCCCGAGGCTAACTCGTGGCCAATGGGCAGGCTGGAGATAAGCAGTTGAGACTCAGGAGCTGTAGGGGCTGCAGAGGCCGCCTCCTCAGACCTGCAGCCAGGCCAGAGAAACAGAAAGAAGAAACCCACAGAAACTGTGGCCACACTTCAGAAAGACCACAGCATCCTGGTTCCTGCAGCGGTCAGCCCCCGACTCCGCACTGGGCCCGTAACCTCACCCAAGCGCCCAGAACCACCGAGCCTCAAAACGTGTGTGAGACTGATGAGTCTGTTCCCCCATGCGGTGGGATCTGTGTTTTTAAAAATTATAATAAAACTCACCATTTTTTACCGTTTTAAAGCAAATGATTCAGTATCACATAGTACATTCATGAAGTTAAGCAACCATCACCTCTATTTTAATTGCAGAACATATTCATGATCCCCAAGGAAACCTGCACCCCTCAGCAGTCACTCCCATCCCTCCTCCTCCCACCCCTGGCAACCACCAATCTGCTTTTTACCTCTGTGGATTTGCCTACCCTGGACATTTCCCATGAGTGGGATCACACGACACAAGCCCTTTTATGTCTGGCTTCTTTCACCCAGCATAATGCCCATCAGGATCGTCTATGTTGTACCATGTGTCATAACTTCTTTTTTATGGCTGGATGATATCCCAGTACATGGACAGGCCCCAATCTGTTCACCCATTCATCACAGGTGGACATCTGGGTTGTTTCCACTTTTGGGCTATTACAAACAGTGCTGCTGCGACAGCTCCTTAAGAAGCAGTTTTATTTTAGGGTGACCCTAAGCTCCACTTACATACGGTGCGTCCTCCTGATACACGTTCTTGAGGCTCTCACCTGCTCACAACCAGAGTCCACTGGTGAGCAGAGCCCAGGGAAGCAGCGCAAACGTTGGGGTCGCATCCCCAGCCCCCAAGAGACCGTCCTGGGAGGTCAGAGCCTTGTAACTCCCTCAAATTTCCTCCAGAATCTAGACTGGACCCTCCTCTGATGGAGAAGGAGCTGGAGATCAGTGGTGGCGGCCACCTACCACCTCCCCTAGAGAACAATGCTCCTGTCCCTGCCCGAGGCTAGTCCTAATCCACTGGGAAGATAAAGTAAGGAAGGATAAATTAAGCTGCAGATGCTGATAGGGACCGACTCCACAAGGAGTATGGTGACTCAGCTCTCTCCCCGTGCAGAGCAGAGCAGAGCAGGCAGCGAGCTCTCAGGCTGTACTCTGGGGGGGCCTTGGCCTCGTCTGGCGCACCCACCCCCTGAAGAAGCTGGCTTCTGCCAAACCCTGGGATCATGCACAGAGGAACACCAGGGCTCGGTTGCTTCTGTGTCTCTTCCTTATATATTTTATCTCACCGCCAGTACAAGAAAAATTTCCCACAGACCCTCCAAAATACGCATGAACCCTGGTTGCCAGGACAGAGGTGGAGGTGCCAGGCTGGCCCCACATGGAGCCCAGGATGGCCAAGGTAGAGGCTGGCCAGTCCCTAAGGGAACCAATGTGCCCACTGAGGGAAGGAGCAGGACTGGAGGACCACCAAATGCTGCCATGTCATACTGAGCAATCCCAATCCCGAGAGAAAAAGGCAGAAATCAGAGAACTCCCGGCACAGAGGAAGCATGGGATGTGCTCAGAACTTAAAGGGTGAGGTTACAGGTAAGGGAGGCCAAGCAAGACCAAAGCTCACAGGGAAGGCTCTCGGGAGAAGTCTTAGGGATGCTGCACGAAGCTCCAGACATGGCCTGGACCCCAAGAAAGGCAGGCACTGCTGGGACACGGCCGAGTCATACCAGCAGATGACGGAAGGATCGGCCGCTCATTTGGGCGCTTTCAGAACTTCTGAAAGACAGCACAGTGCAGCGAGCAGCACCCCCGGGGTAGCAGATGGCTTCACACAAGTGCAGGGACTTAGCCACCGGTGACATCTCAGACGGCTGTTCTGGGGTGCTCAGAGAAGAGAGGGAAGGCCACTGAGGTTGGAAGCGGGGGGTTGGGGGGTGGGGAGGACAGGGCAGTCCCAGAAAAGAAGAGGAAGAGCACGGCCTGGCTGTACTGTTAAGGGACGCCACGGCTGCTGGGGGTGCTGAGACCACAGGGAGCCCCAGACCTGGCCTCCCACTCCAGCTCCATGAGCACCAGGAAGTCTCCCAGGGCACCAAATGCCGGCACAGCAGGGACTCAAATGTGGCCAGGGCCAGCTCTGTGGGCGAGTCTGAGGCTGGTTCTCCAACCACACCCAGGGGTTCCCACGAATGGCCCTGGGTCAACGCCATGGGAAGCCGCCGAGAGATCAAAAGGGATCAAAAGGGCTAAAAGTCACCGCTGAGTCCATTCCTCTCTGCGGCTTGGAAGACAGAAAGTGTTCTCCCAGCCCGACCTCCAAAACCCACAGAGAAGTCACCGGAATGCTACTGCGAATGCCTGCTCACCTTCCCCCAGGCTCCCGAGCTGTCAGGGTTTTGCCACATTTGCTTTAGGTCTCTTTTCCTGATATGCGCGCGCACACACGCACGCACGCTGTGACATTGCCCCCACGCCCCAACACCTCTGCCTGTATCCTAAGACCAAGGACCTCTCACCACATCATGACCCCACCGCCCTGACACTGGGGAAGGTTACCACAACACAAGCCCTCTTCCGGTGCATGGTCCACACCACCATGTCCTGAGTGTCCCCGCAATGCCATCGATGAGCTTTCCCCCAACCCAGGTCGTCAGAATCACACACACGTCTTCAGTGTTTCCCTCTGTTTTCAATAAGTCACCATCCTACTTATTTGAGCACGGCTTCATAAGCATTTGAAACAAGTGAATAAAACAAACCCATAAATGGGCTCAACTCTGGGTCACGAGGAAATAACTAACGTCCAGCAGCACCAGAAGAGTCCTTGCCCCCACTCTGTGATGCTGGAAATTTTTAGTCTCTTAATCTAGAAGAGCTTATCATACTGTGTCTTTCACAACAGTGACACTTTTAAACAATCAGGCCTTCCCCCCCGCCCCGAAAATATGTGGGTTTTTTTTTCTTTTTTGGCAGCTGGCCAGTACAGGAATCAGAACCCTTGACCTTGGTGTTATAATACTGCACTCTAACCAGCTGAGCTAACTGGCCAGCCTACAACATGTTCTTATAATCTGCACAGAGGCAGTATGAATCTGGGAGACTCAGACAAGACAGGGAGCAGAGTGGGGACGTGGGCTGGGGGCTTGGTCACCTGTGGGCTGGAGATGGCAGATCTGTGCGGCTCCCCTGTCCTGATATGTAAGGGCAGAGGGAGTGAACCAGACTCCACCTGAGGGCCCCTCTAGGGCCAAAACAATGGACTAACAATTCATAGCATAGAAATCCCAGGACTTGCTCCGTGTCATGGGGCCAGGTCTGCAGAATGCTGTGCCCACCACAGGTTAGCGTGATCTCCAAGAGGTCAGAGTGTCTGGAAGGCAACCCAGGTGATGAAAGTTCTAAAAACTTGCTTAACCCAAGAAACCGTTGATGAAGCTGCGGACACTGGGTGGGGAGAAGGTCTGAGCATCTCCGAAGAGCTCAGGCTGCTGAGCACTGGCTCTTGGAGGGGCAGGGCACATGTGGAAGGGGCAAGCAATGGGTCACGGGGAGGGAGCATCCAACACCATCTACAAAGGAAACTTACAAAAACCAGGGCTTCCAGAACCCACTGCCACCTGTAGTGAGACCAACTCTCAAGGTCTGGGACCTCCATCTGCCATGTCTGCCAGTTAGAGAATGTGTCCATGCAGGGTGGGAGACCTGGGGGTAATGGGACCCCAATACTATAGGGTGCGTGGGGAAAGTGCTCCAGGACTGGGCCCACGGACAGCAGCTCCTGGAGCCAAAGCCATTTTCTCATCAAAGTGTGGATGTTTGCACTTGGCACCCAGGATTAAACCAGTGAGACTACGGTCTCATAACTACAGGGAATGGGGCCACAGATGGCCCCTCCTCGTACACCCTGAGGGCGGTGGGTGAAGCAGTTAGAAAAAACGGGCAGAAAGGAAGAGCCCCCAGCCCACAGGTAGAGCTCTTGGCCCACCTGTGGTCAGAAGGCTGGTGATGGCCAGTGCCCCTTCCTCCCCAACACCTGAGTCCCCGCCCATATCCAGGCCCCACCAACACCTGAACCCTAGTTCCTGGCATCTGGTCACTGGTCACCTCTGAGGGCCTCCAGAGCCCCCCTGAGCCCTTAATGCAAATCCCATAACATGCTCACCCCCAGCCCAGCACACCAGTCAATGTCTGGCCACCCCACAACATGAGTGCCCTAACCTGGACTCCCCCAGCCCAGATGGGCCCAGGAGCAACTGCCACCATGCACCCGGGCTCCCAAACACAGCCTGCCACCTCCCCTCCTGGCCCTTCCAGGAGATATGAGGCCCCACACCACGCAGTCTGTAGGAGACACGGGCTATCTTCTAAGACCCCACCCCAACCACATGGTGGCCCATGCTGCTCCCCTCTGGAGGTAAAACTGCCGCGATCTGTCAAGGGCAGCCATGTTTATCCCAGGGAGGATCCCCAATGACAGCCACGTGACCACGTCTCAGAAGGCAGAGAATGGCCACAGAGTGGAAGCCATCACAGACCCCAGGGTCACCACCCACCAGGACTCACCGGGAGGGGGTGTCTCCTTCTCTGCCGCAGTCCCTATGTCAGATGGGGACGGGAGCTCGCAGAAAGGCCAGGCCAGGGTGGGGAGCAGAGGGGCAGGGCATCGTGCACTCTCCCAGTCTCACCTCGGGGAGGCTGGCGCTTCTTGGTGCCAAGGTCAGACTGACAAGAGTGGATGTCAAAGCAGAAAGGGTTTCAGCTAGACCCCGAGGAGTGTTTCTCAGGCCATGAGGCATGAATGTAGGGTACTAGGGAGGGACCCTCTTGCTCCCTGACTCACAACAGGCCAGGCCAGGCCAGGGCCATTGTGCGCTTTGCCGGAGGAGCCTAATGGAGCCCAGAAGGCCACGGAGTCAAGGAACATGGCAGTGGACTGAGCTGGGGCCTGCGGGCTGGGCTGGCATTCACTCTCCTCGACTCTGCCCCGGGGCCCCTTGAGGCATTAAACCTGGGAGAAGGGCGTATAAGTGCTCCGGCAGGTGGAACGTGGGTGACTCAGCTGACCCCTCCCTGAGGTTCTGGGAACTGGAGCCACCCAGGGAGGACCACAGCAGCCACAAGCCCGCTGAGAGTCCTGACCCTGCTGGGGTGCTGACACGTTGGCATGCAAAGACCAACCCAGGAGGAGGAGAAACAAGACCAGCACAGCCGTGATCTTGAGGCCATGACACTGGTGTCATTGTGGGCACATATGTGCCATGCAGGATGTCGGGACAGGCTGCCCCGCCAGGCCCACATGGCATGGAAATCACTTCTGTTCTCTGCGACCTCCTGGCAGAGCCCCAGATGGCAGAATGTGTGCTGGAACAGTTCTCGTCGGCCAATGGCCCAAATGGTGCCAGAAGGTGCCGAGAGCAGGCATCGGACCCTTGAGCTGACTCTACCTCGAGCCCTGATTCTTCCTGGAGCTGGACTTTCATCCCTGAAACTAGCAGACAGACGCCTGTCATTGGCAGGTGGCCATGGAGTTCTTTCTGGGCACAAGTGGGCACTGAGGGCACCAGAACACTCCTTTCTGGGGTCTTTGTCATTTCTGGCGGTGCCAGAGCTCTCATCCTCTTTGCTGGGGGATCTGAGCCAAAGGGTCACCTGCTCAGACTTGGCTGGGAGCACGCATCACCTTCTGGAGACTTCTGAGGCAAATATCCATAATGCTCAATTATTCTGGTGTTTTCAGAGCAGAAAGACACCTGGGAGAGCTGATTAGCATAGGCCTGAACCAGGCGCGGGTACAAAGCACGCGTCAGGAGGAGGGCAGTGAGGGGGGCCATGGAGGGGAGGGGGATGGGACGTGGGGCTGCCGCAGGGCTGAGAACCCCTGCTCTGCTGCCTGGAGCACAAGTTTCTCCTTGGAAGAGTACGGTTCTTCTCCCACCCACAAAAAAGGCAAAATGAAATGTGGCCGGGGCTGAGCACAGAAAAATCGATGGCTGTGTTGCCATGGTAATGACAGCAGACAGGGATGCTGACTGATCCTGTGTTCCAAAACAAAAACAAAACAAGTCCACAGAACCTCCTCAGTGTCAATGTTGAGTCAATAATCCGATCTCGGACACTGGGCCAGGGGTGGTGGGGGAAGGGGCTTCAAGAGAAGAGAGGGAGCAGAGGGGCTGAGCTGGCCTCCTTCCCCCTCCTACTGTCCTGAGCCGGCCAGCAGCCCCTCTCCACCTGCTCCAAGGTCAGAGCCCTGGAACTGTGGTGCCATCCCCTGGTCTGTTCAGACGGGGGCATCTCGGGCCCGCCTCAGGCCTGCGGGGGTGAGTCTGCGTTCTAACGAGGTCACAGACATCCGTCGCACACTTCCAGGCTCACAGTCCCACAGCAGACCCCAGGTTCACAGGCTGGCTGTCTAGGTGGCTGGGGTGGGCTGCTTCAAAGGCCCCTGAACCACCACGGAGCGGAGACAGGTCTGGGGAGGACTTGGTAAGCCTGCCATGGTCATCTCCACACGGGCCTCGCTGCTGGGGTCTGGGACGGCTCCCGTACAGCAGGTGGCAGGCATGGTGGTACCTTTTCCCTGTCCTTTCCTGCTGGCCTCATCACCCGCCAGGAACTTCTCCTCTGCAGGACTCATTGTCCCTCAGACCCTCTCCCTTTAAACGCCTTTGACTTCTCTTCTGCCTCATGTCTGCAAGGAGATTTAAGGTCTGAATACGGTTGAGGGGAGGGTCTTTCCCCTTCCCTTTTAGCCACAAGTGACCAAGGTCTCCTGGTGGAGCAAACCCGGACACCCAGGCCTAGGAGGCCACATGGACACCCTCTTGGCGGGAGAGGGCAGACCCAGACCCATAGCACAGAGTGGAGTCCACTCCTTTCTTTCTGGTGAATGTGTCTTTTGAAACTAACCACCCCTGGGGAAAAGACGTGTCTCCAAAGACCCAGGCTTCATCCCAGCAAGCCCTGAGCATGTTGGCCTTGTGTGGGGACAACAGAGGTAGATGTGGAAGTGGCCTGAGGGGCGGACTGAACATCGCCTAGGAACGCTCTGGCTGATGGCTGGGCTTGTGAGAGCGCATGGCACTGGGGTGGTCCCCCAAACGGGCAGAGTGAGTCCACTGTGAACAGGCACTAGGCACCAGCTCTTCCAAGTGGGCCCAGACAAAGTGAGGGGCCTGGAAGCATTCCCCACAGAGAAGGGGCGGCCACAGAGGCAGGAGAACAGACGCCAGAAATGCCTGCTGACCGTCCCTGAGGCCAGTCCAGGGACCCCAGCTACCCTCAGCATGTGACATGTCCCAGGCAAGCAGTTCAGCCAGGCACGTCACTGAGGGTCACTGCCTGTGGATCCCCCTTCCCAGCCTCTCTGACCACCTTGCCGGCGTCAGTCTTCCTGTGATCCCTCCAGCCACGGTCGCTATTCCCTGGCACTCCATGCAGACAGCGCGTGCACTCCTGGTGCGTAGCTGGAATCAGTGCTGGCTGTGCACCTACGCTCGCTTGCTCTGGCTGGGTGTGTGTACGCATGTGCTGAATCTTTGCCCAGGACACAGTCCAGTCAGATCTCCAACAACGTGACCGCCTGCGTGTGGCCACTGGTGACAACTGTAAAATGTGTCCAATGTACAAAACATACCAAGGACAACACAACAAAAGCCATGGACCCACCATTCAGGGCTGCTAGATGTGGATTGATTGGATTGTGTCCCTAAAATTCATATATTAGAAGCTTAATCCCCACTGTAACTGTTGAGGGTGGGAAATCTGATGACCGTAATTGAAAGGCGGGGCCTTGAAGAGGTGACTGGATTGCAGGGCCATGCCAGTAAATAGATAACAATGGTAGTTGGGGTGTTGTTCTGAGGGCTTTAAAAGGGGAGCACGTGAGGGGGTTAGTCTCTCTGCTGTGCCATTCTCACCATGTGACACCCTGCATTGCTGTAGTCACCTCATCAGATCTGTTCCCTGAATGTGGACTTTCCAGCCTCCAAAACCTTAAGCAATAAATTTTACTTTCTTATCAATCACCCAGTCCAGTTGTTTCGTTATAAGCAAAAAAAAAAAAAAAGACCAATACACCAGAAGTTAACATTCTGTCAGTGTTTCCTTCTGATGCTCAAAGAAACAAATGCAGCAGAGACAGCCAGGGTGCACTCCAGCCAGGACTGCCTTCTGAAGCTGTTGAGACTCAGTCCCTGGCTGTGTTTTGGGCAGGGAGGGGCCTGGAGACAGCAGGAAAGTGGAGACTCAGCGACTGGGGTGTGGGAGCACGTCTGGGACGATGGTCATTGATACCACTGCCCAGGGAAGCCCAGCAATGAGCTGTCAGGCTCCAGCACCACCTGCAGCCGCGCCCACGGTCAGGAACTTGAGGAGGCTGGAGCGTGGCCCGGCCCCAGTCTCTGGGTCCTCAAATCTGAGAAAGACTCTTCTGAGACTGCAGCACCCCCAAAACCCTCCAGTAGGACTTAGTGCCACAACCAAGAGGACATCTAGGTGACCTTCTTGGCAGTACCAGATGGGAGGGACACCCTCCCCAGGGCAGTGAAAAGGCACAGGAGCTGAGCTGACTGCATCCTGGCTCCTGTCCCAGCTCCGTCTGGGTCCCCATCTCCTTAGGTCTACAGACTCATTTTTTTGGGGGGGGCTGGGGGGCATCTGGCCAGTACAGGGATGGAACCCTGGACCTTGGTGTTACCAGTACCAGCTCTGACCACCTGGTAGCCAGCCAGCCTATGCAGACCTCATTTTTAATTGTGCCACAGAGACAGAGAATTGAAGAGGGGCTCCGACCTGAGCCCCACCTGCTTCCCTTCTACACAAGGAGACCCGAGGGACACCCATGGCCAGCCAGCACTGACCAGCGTCCTGGCCCCTGGGGACCAACCCCCTGCAACAGCTGCTCTGCAGGGGACAGAAGCCACACAGACTCGCCTTCCCGCTGCAAATGGGACTGTGAGGCCATCCTGTCGGCCTGGGGGAGGCCCTGCTGCTCAGCTTGTTACCAGGGCCATTGAGGACGACTCTCCACTGAGCTTATCTGTGCTCCCTGATTAACTGTGCAAGTGGGCACCACCCCTCCTGGGGACAGTCTCTCAGGCACTGGCTTGCTCCAGTCTTGTGAGACACAGACAGGAGCAGTGGCCACTCAGACACACTGGCCATTGGCTCTCGGGTTGCTTTGGTCAGTTCCACAGTGCCACTGACCTGCCTACCCTCCTGCCAACTACCCAGAATGCACAGAGCTGTACCCCCTGGGGACCTCAGCTGCCCCCCCCCCCCACATGGGATGGACAGAGACCTGCCTACAGAGGCTCCTGAGCCAGCACTTGCACCTCCCAGGACTGAGGGGCTCCTAGAGGGGCCCCAGAGCCCTCTGGCGGCTCCAGCATCTCAGGGGAAAGACTGGCCCACCTGTCCAGGCTGGCCGAGGCAAAGCCTCACAATTTGGTGTTCATGCTCAGAGACGCAAGTCTCTCTGGGACCCCGCGCCTCCTCCTCTGCTATAAGCCAGGACACGGGACAGGTCCCAAGCTTCTCCTTCTCAAAGCAGCAGCAAAGTATGTGGAGGCCACCGGCTGGTCCTCCCAGAGCCCCAAGGTCAATTCTAAGTCCACCCAGCCCCAGTCCGCCAGCAGGACACAGGCTTGGGACAGAACCACGGCCGAAGGTCCCTCTTCATCCTCCGCAAGCAGAAACCCCGAGGGCTGTGCCGAGGCCCCGCGGCCCCTGCCGCTGCTCCTTATTGACGTTCCCACCGCGCAGCAGACCCAGGCGCCGAGGGACATGGAAACACGCTGAGCTATCTCTCCCGCTATCACAGAGCCGCTGCCTAGGACACAGCAAATCCAATGAAGATGGATATTAATCTCTCCTGACAAAGGCTCAATCCAGCACCACAAAGCTTCAGCAGGCAGTACAGCTGGTACGCTGGAGGCCCCAGGAGGAGAGCCGGTCACCTCAGCTGCCACGTGGGCTGAGGGAACACAGCCCAGGCACTGGCTTCGGCTTACATAGGGCCTACACGGCACGAAGACACAGATTCTAGAAAATGCTGTCTTGTGTCACCTCATGATGGATCCATATGGGGGGCTCGAGGAAGGGACCCAGGGAAGAGCTGGTCCACCAGCTACTTCTTTGGGTGCTTGTCTAAGGAGCACCTTCACCCCCACATCCCGTGGTGGAGAGGGGCAGAAGGAACAGAATGTGTTGGGGGGAGGCTTGAAGCCATAAGCTGGGAAGGGGAGAGAAAGGGAAGTTGCAAGCAAGAGTTTTGCTCCAGTAGGGGAGCCCCCACTCCAGGCTGGCCATGGGCTGGGTCCCCTTGTACCCGTTCATCTGCAGGCAGCCGTGGAGGCTGGGACCAGCTAGGAACCTCGGGATCAGGCCCCCTGAGGTGTGTGAAATCGACCGCTCCTGCTGCATGGATCTAATTATGGCCTCCAAATGATGTCTATCAGGAGAACCTAAAAATCTCAAAGATGGTCCCCGCTGTTAGGACCCGACAGCACATGACACACCCACCAGACCGCTGTCACACGCCCAGAGGGGAGGCTGGGATATATTCGGGCTTCTTAGCCCAGGTGTAGATGGCTTAGCCTGATCCAGCAGGTGCCGTGACACAGCTTGGTGACCTCCAGCCTCACCAGGAGCACCAGGCAGTGCCTGTGAACCACCTCAGCCAACAGGAACTGTCAGGGACAGCCTCGAAGGCCCTCTCGGGTCACACAGCCAATGGTACTCCCTTCTGGCTGGCACCCCACATTTCAGAGACTACCAATGCCACACACAGGAATGGAGCCCCCCGCCTCCAAGAGTGAGACTGACTAGGGAGAATAGCTGACACCTGCCGAGCCAGTAAGGGGTGCCTGCCCCCCAGGCCAGCCTTCCAGATGTGGGCAAGACGGTGGACAGCAGCCAGAGGCCATGGGAGCTTTCCAGGCCACACCTCAATTCAGAGAATCAGTGACCAAACGCGGCCCACAGTTCCAGGCGGGGACGCCACCACCCACCAGCAAGCATCCCTGTTCCAAGGCTGCGCCCAACACGGAGCTCCTGCCGCTCTCCCGGGTGCTGGAGGACACATAGCAGTGCCCGAGCACATGCCTGGCATGCCCAGCAAGCACACACATGCCCTGCCATCACAAACAAGCATGCTGCAGTCACCAGCAGGCACAAAGCTGCCTCTTCAAAGGACAGCAACTGAACACTGTCCTCCAGAGACAGGTGAGGGCTGAACAAAGCAACTGGCTCAGATGCTACCCTCAGTGGAGCCTCTGACAAGAAGCACAGCGATGGTCAAGGCCTCCAGACAGAGACAGGCTTGACGTGCAGGTCAACCCTGCTTGCTGTGATGACAGCGTCTTCCTGAAAAGTCTCCCACACTCCACTGATGATTTGACCTTAGCCTGCCTACAGAGTCAGGGATGGGCCGAAGGGCAGGCGACGTGACCCTCCTCTCACGAGGGTGGTTTGGCAGAGCGCTAGTCACCTGCCCACCTGCCCAGGTGTGCACGCTGCAGCAGGAGCCCAGATGCATCCAGATTCTGGTCTCCTCCTATCTGTCTCCCCACGCGGCCAACTCTCTACTCCCAGTCGCCTTGGGCAGGAGAGCCAGAGGGCCTGGATGTCCAGCAGGTGGGACGTGCTCAGGTTGCAGTCCCCTGGGGGTACTGCAAACAACACTGCTGTCTGTGAGGCAGACCGGACAGGCATCCTCCACCTGCACAAAGACCCAGAACACCATTCACGGTGGGCACCCCCAAGGCCCAGCAGCAAGGTGAGCCGCCTGCCCCAACCTCCAGCCTGTGGCCTCCACGCCAGCCCTGGTGGTGCTGCTGCTGCAGATGGGCTTGACAGACGTGGGGGAGCAGGAGAAATGGAGGCCACTCATCACATCTTAGCAAAGTCCCCAGAGTACCGGCTCTGTCAGCAGGGAGACAGGACGAGCTCACACACAGCACTGCGTCTGTGACCAGGCTCAGCCCGCCCTCCCTCGGCCACCAGCCAGGCTCCTTGGCCGCAGGGACTGTTCCTGAGCACCAAAAACTGTGAGGAAGATGAACAGAACGCCACTTTGGGAAAGCTGCACCCAAGCACATGAACATCAGAGAGGCCACAGAGCAACAGGATTCACCTCAGTTGTACACTGTCCATGTGCCAGAGCCGGGATCCAGGCATGCCTTGCAGAGACATGACCCAGAGGATCCGGGACAGTGGAGTCTTCCAGCAAAGTCACTGCGGTGGCTGCTGGCTAGGGGATCGAGGGCTGTGGGAAGACTCTGGAACTCAGAGCCATCCCTCCATCCCCTGCCTAAGCAGGCTGCCATATCAAAGTCCCGAGTCAACTGCACAGACTTTCTCACTGCAGGGGAAAAAACCTCCAACTAAAGATGAGAGGATGTCCCCTCTGCAAGGACTGCAGGCTGCAGAGCCCAAGGCTGCCTCCCCAGCTGTGAGCGCCACACTGCTGGAGCTGCAGATACAGAAAGACCAGCTGAAACAGAGGCAGACACTGCCCTGACCTCTCACTCACTCAAAAGGACAGAGGAAAGGAACAAAGGGGCAGCTCTGGCTGTGGGTTCAAAGCACGATGACACTCTGGCTTGCACCACAGTGGGCTGTACTCTCGTTCAGAAGTAGGAGAGCTCATGCTGGATGCCTCTCTGCTCTGGAGACTTGGGGGTTTACCCCTGAGCAGTACACGTTGGGCTAACTCCTGGGGTTGGGGGGCATGCTGCTGGAGACCCTCACTCTCCATAGGAAGAACACAGCTCAGGTCTCTGAAGGAGTGAGGGGGGGCCAACATCATCCACGGCAGTTAGACAAGGGTCAGTGCAGGAGATCCTACATCAGCCCAGCGAGCAGCACAGGAGCACCAAGCAGCTGTATTTCACATGAGAAAGAACCAAAAGAATGGGAGGGGAGGGATCAGACAGAAAAGGAGGAAGGGGAGCAGTCAGAGTCAGCACCATAGCTTGCCTGGCAACCCACACCCCACCTGGCCATGGGGCACAGACAGAGGGGCCCAGGCAGGAGGCGAGCAGTGAGAGGGTGCACTAAAGCCCTGCTTTGCTGGGTGTCAAGCTTAAACCACTGAAAACAGTCTCTGGTCCAATTGAGGGTTAGCCTGAACAGAGTGCCTCTACACCAGCAGAGACCTGGGCTCTGTCTCCCAGGAGGGACTCCACTCCCCAAGGGCTCTGGTTCACCCCCAGGACAGCAGAGACATCACATTTCATCCCCTTCATCCAGAAGCAGTAAGAACATGCTGAGGGGAAAGTGATCAGAAGTGAACAAGCCCCCAGGGCTCTAGACAGGAAAAGGAGGAGGAAACCAAACTCAACATCAAACAAGAGACACTAAAAATGAGACTATTAGGGCCAAAGAAGGTCCTCTCACAAAAATAAGGGTCAGCTCATCAAGGAGATACATCTGCATAACATGTATGCACTTAATAACACAGGCTGCAAACACATAAAGCGAAAACTACCCAGGAACTAATGAGCCAGAAACCCCAGGGAGTAACATGCATGCCTCTTTCACTTATTTTCCAAGTGGTTGCAGCAGAATGCCACAGAGCCAAATGGAATTCACCCAGTAGAATGGCTCAGCTTCATGGCTCCCACAGACCAGCTTGTTCAGAACCGTAAAGCCCCCAGGAATAACTCAACTGCTAATCAAGAGAACAGAGAAACAAACTGTTTATTATGTGTTTATGGAATATTCTACAGCAGCGAAAACAAACGCATCTGCTGCTTATGATGAGAACACGGACGGATCCTAAGATGGAGTGAGAAAAGAGGGTGCCACAAATCAATCTTCCCATGGCTGACACATGGTGGCCCTGGCTGCTCAAAGCCCTGCCTCCCTCCCAGCCTCACCACCCTCCTCCACTCCACACTTCCCGCATTTCTGCAAAACACTTCATTTCTGTCCACTGCACACCTTTGGACATGTGCTTTGCTGCTCTCCTGTAGTCGCAACCCCAGTCCTCCTCACCTGGGGGTCGCAGCTTCTGCGGCCCCAGAAGCTGCACACCACCTGCCATCACATGACACTTCGTTTGCAGGCCTCTCTCGGGTCTCTATGCCCCCTGCCTTGCTACTGTCAGGAAATTTCAGAACACAGAAGGACGAAGGTTTCAAAAGCTTCCCCAGTGAGAGAAAAACAAAAAACACTCACATTAAAAATGAAAAAAAATCACTTTCAAAACAACACTGAACTCAGTGACACTGGAGTGAGAAGATGGAGCAGTGCCTTCAAACTCCAAGTGAAGACCATGTCCCACGTGGAACTCTAAACCAGTCAAGCCATCAGCACCGGCAGAAGAGCACACCTGCAGACACGCAGGAAACATCCCTGTTTAACTGCTCGAGAACCGCCCCCCCAAAAAGAACGATTCCCCTAATTGAGGGAGGAATACAGGAATGGTCAAAGACACAGGACCCAGAAAACATGGGGCTCTGCCCAGGAGAAGGCATGGGAATTCCAGGTGATGGAGAAGGTACCCCTGTGCACAACCAAACAGCTCAGAGGGACAGGAGCACAACCACAGGGGGAGGAGGGGAGGCGGGAGAAACGACGGACAGACCCACTGAGACGGCGACAGCAAAGAAGGGTCTGAGATTGCTGTCCGAGGGCTTGGGAATAAATCTGTCACTGTGCATTGAAGACCCAGCAAAGGGAGCGGTGAGGCAGTCGTTAACTCTAGAAAAAAAAAGTCTAATAATAAACATCATGGTCAGAGACATAATAACAGAAATTCGTGGACTACCACACAAAAATGTCAGCTCAACTTCATCAAAGTTAAAACCACTGTCACAAACATGAAGGACTGGGAAAAACATCCACAAAATACATACCTGACAAAGAACTCATATCCAGGGTACGTAGAGAACAGTTATAACTCACTAAGATGACAAAACCCGAACAGAACCCGAACAGAATAAAGGGAAAGATCTGAGGGCCGGCCCGTGGCTCACTCGGTAGAGTGCGGTGTTGATAACACCAAGGCCACAGGTTCGGATCCTATATAGGGATGGCCGGTTCGCTCACTGGCTGAGCGTGGTGCTGACAACACCAAGTCAAGGGTTAAGATCCCCTTACCGGTCATCTTTTGGGGAAAAAAAAAAAAAAAAAAGGAAAAGATCTGAACAGATGCGGCCCTAGAGAAGGACGCAGGGCAAGCAGGAGCGGGCGAAGACGCCACGCTGTCAGTTGACTACAGAAACGCAGTGTTAGTGCCCACGCAGGAAACCACGGAGACATCCACGGACAGGTGACTGTCGAAGCAAACTGCGGTACATCCAAACATGGAACAGTACCAGGCAATAAGACACGAGCTATCAATACACGCAACAACACAGAAGAATCTCAAAAATGATCGTGCAGCCTGGAAGAAGCCAAGCAGGGAGAGCGCGCTCTGCACGCGTCCACCCACACAAAGCCCCAGCACGTGCACACTGGACTACAGCACAGCAGGCAGATCGGCGATTGCCAGGAGCCAAGGCGAGGGCGAAGACCATGGCAGGATAGTCTCCCAGGCAAGTTCACTGCCGAGACCGTGGCAACGGGCTCCCAGGTGTACACACACGTCAAAACTCATCACATGGTACGCCCGACTATGTGCAGTTCACTGTACTTCAATTATACCCAAATCAAGCTGTAATGAAATCACAATATGTACGTGTCCTAGCTGTGAAAAGGATTTGCATCATCATCACATAAGCCCTGTACACTGATTTAAGCAAAAATTTTGATAATTAAGCTGAGAGGGGCAAGAGGACATTACGAAAGAGCTAAATCCAAATTTTCCATAGTAACAATTCATTAAAGTCTAAAATTGAAAAAATAAGGAGAAACAGCCTGCCTTTCAGACACACGGAAGCAAACAGAAAATAGCACACGTCTTTGAAGTGGCCCAGTGAGGAGGGTGGGCAACAGGACCAACTTATTTATTTTTTTTTTTACAGCTGGCCAGTAACTTATTTTTAAACCGAGGGTGTGCTGCTTTAATGAAAACTCAAATCCCAACCACTCGGCCAAGCAATCCACTCCCAGGTACGTGCCCAACAAAATGAAAACATGCGTCCCCACACACTTGTACCCGAATGTGCACAGCAACAGTATTCACGACAGCTGGGAGGTATAAGCGGCCTGGACGTCCACCGCCGATGAAGGGTAAACAAAACGTGGTCCACCCATACAATGGGATATTATTTAGCCATAAATAGGAATGAAGCATTGACACACACAACGTGGATGAACCTTAAAATATGTGCTGACTGAAAGAAGCTGGGCACAAGAAGACACGAATTCTATGATTACACTTATAAGAAAAGTCCGGAACAGGCAACTCCACAGACACAGGAAGCAGATTAGCAGTTGCCAGGGGATGAGGAGGGTGGAACGGGGAAACTGCTAACAGGTATGGGTTTCTAAGGTGATGAAGTGTTTGGAAGTTATATGGGGTATTGGTTGCACATGTGAAATACACTAAAACCCATTCAACTGTGCATTCTGCATGGGTGAACTCTGTGGCATATGAATTATGTCAATAAAGAAAAAAATTTGACTCCTGGAGCAAGGCTGCCAGCTGGCCGGCCATCTTTGCAGATGCAGAGGAGGGACTCCACTCTCTCAATCAGCCCCACAGCAGAATTCAAAAAGCACACGTGGACAGGATGCTCCCTGACTTGTGGGGCTCCTGCTGTGGCTCCCCGGTGCCCCCTTTCCTGCAGCCACCTGCTCCGGGGCTCAAGGACACAGAATCCCAAATAGCACTCTGCCAAGAGGAAGTTCTGGGATCTCACTACAGTTTCAGACACACCCATCCCCCTGGCTGTGGGTCCTCATGGGGCCTGGAGTTTCCACTGGGCACACCCCGCCCTTGCGTGTTACTGTGGGGAGAAGCAACTGCCCTCTAGCACACATGTCCCCTGATTTGAGATTCATCACGATAAGAAAACGCCCCTTTCACAGACACACACAGGGCATCATGCACAATCTCCCTCTGAGGGGGTCAGAGACCAGGCTGTGAGGGGGGACACCTCCTCCAAACTCTGCAGACCCAACCCATGGCTTGGGAGCCCATCCATCACACCAGACAGGCTGCATCCCAAGCCCGGGGAACCCCACCACGCAGCCCTCAGCTCTCACTACCCCACGGGGCTGCCAAGGGTTCCAGCAGCTCTGTGTCTGCAAGAGGTGACACACTTTTCCTCTCGAGCCATCAGGGCTGGCGAGAGCCACGTGGCCTTCCTTCTGGATGTCGAAGAAAGTCCCCATCCTCATAGGCTCGACCAGGCGGCACATACTGTCCCCTCCGCCTTCGTCCCCAACCTATGCCAGTCCACGGCTATGTCTGTCCACACAGCAGCACCTCCTAGAACTCTGGCTGCTGCAAGGACCATGAGAGCCAGAGCACACACCCCCGCAGCCTGCCCGAGGACCCGGCACACCTAGGCTTGGTGTCCTCAAACGGGGGAGCTGCAGAAGTGAATGCAAAGCCCTAAGTCAACAAGTCTGACTACTGGTGTGGGCGTGGAGATGGTGAGACTGGGAGTGAGGGCGGGCAGAGCTGTGTCAGTGGGGTCTCTACCTGAAAGCCATGGCATGGGGAGACAGGCTGCTTCTAGGAGCTGGAACTAACAGGCAGGAAGAGAAACCCAGCCCCCCCGCCACCTGCCAGTACAGTCGAGGGGAGCTGTCAGGGCTGGGAGAAAAGCAGAACAGAAGGAACCAGGGCTCGGCAGACTGACCCCCCCATCACATCAACCCCTGTCCGTGCACTCCTACTGCCAGACACTGACCACTGCCCAGAAAGTTGACCTCAAGGAAGTGTCCACAGACAAGATGCCAGACGCAGAAAGCCTGTCCTGTGTGGCTAAAGGGTGGACGAATCCAAGCAGTTTCTTGGCCAATTTAGGCTTTCCTGTTTGTGGAAGGCCAGCCTCCCTGAGAGCTGCCAGTGAGCACAAGCCAGGCCAGCCCCAGGCTGTCCCCACAGCCACAGCATCCCTGGCAAGGCAGAGATCTCAGCCACGGCACCGCCTTCCTCGGTCAGGAGGACCACAGAAACATGGATCCAGCCTAAAGCCCCGTCTGCAACACCACTGCACGGGAGCCTGTGACTATCCATGTTTCATATGGGTCCCGATCATAAACGTAACATGGGCTCATTGTAGGAAATTTGCAAAACATAGAAAAGGCTTAAAGAAAATAACAATCCACCCCAGGAATTCAACCTGATAACACTTCTGGGGTCTCCTCCTCCATTATGAGATGCGTGTGTGTGTGACGTACTTAAAATCAAGGTCACACTGTACTATGGGTCTGTGCCCTTTTTCCACTCATTTTTAGACCAAAAACCATCATCCGAGTCTAACTTTTCACACAGATCTGCTACGTTGGATGTTCAAGTTCTCTCTTTTTGGTGTTTGGCTGGTACAGGGATCCAAACCTGTGACCTTGGTGCTACAAGGCTGTGCTCTAACTGCTGAACAATCGGCAAGCCCTCCAACCAAGTTCTGCCTTGACATCTTTAAGCATGGATTGGCGACACCTCTCCACCTCAGCTGTGCTCCTCAGGGGAGATGGCCCACCACTGTGAGCTCTGCACAGCACCCCAAGGTTGCCTGGTACACCCCACTTTCGGTGGGGATTGCCCCCCACAGCCATCACCAGCTCTGAGGCTTATTTTCATCTTTAAAAAATCCTTTCTTATTTGACAGGTGACTCCTGATTCCCAATCAAAGAAAGACCAGACACAGGACAGGCTCCCACAGCCAACACCCGCAGAGGCCTCCGGGGCTCTCTGCAAGTTGGGGTCTTCAGGGTCTTACCAAGTTCTTTGGAGCCCTGGCTCTCGCTGGCCAGCTCCCCCATCTTCACCAGGGCATCGAAGTAGCCTTTGGCAGCGTAGGTCACACCTGGGAGAGAAGAGAGGGAGCTGTCAGTTCCTTCACACAGACTGGACAAGACCCACAGCAAGACTGCTGTGATCACAGCGCAGGAGTGGCGGACATGTTGTCCCCATATACGGAGATTGGCACGTTGATCATTCAGATCTGAAAACACTGGAGGAGACACTGTGGTTTCAGAAAGGGCTCGGTGGCCTGACCCTCCCTGTACCAGGCTGAGAAAGTAGCCCTTATCACCAGAGCCTGGAGCCTGCAATGCGCCTGGATATAAACAAACCTCCTGAAGCAGCCCTGATCTTCCACTAGCCTCCCCCCACATGCCTCCTAGGGACACCTGAGCCAGTCACCATGGCCACAGCCCCCTGGTCCTGTCCTTTCTTCACACACTGATCGTCGTCTGCTCAAAAACTACAGAAGCATCCCTGGCCACATCTCCAGACTTCACCCTTGGGAAGCCCCACACACATGTAAAACCAGTAACACATATGTGCCTCCTCTTGCTCATCTGTCCTGTGTCAACGTGGGTCCTAGATCCAGGCAAACTGCGGGTGCTGGGGCAACCTCTCCCTCCCCCACAGCAGCATACCCCAGTCCCTGCTCGGTGCCTAGACAAGCGCAAAGAACACTCCAGCTTGACTTCCGCATCGGATGTAACCCTATTTTTTGTTGACGTTCTTATTCCTTTCCCATTGGGAGGGCCAATAGCACAGGGGTGGGGTGCAGAGCCATTGGAGAGGAACCGCACAGCAGACTGCCGGCCACGTGCTGCTGGGAGGAGAGGAGCTACCACCTGGCGTGCACCGCGAGGCAGGCAGCCACCCGCTCGAAGATCCCCAAGTTTCTGGGTGTCAGAACAGAGACTTGTAACTGGGAGTGGGTCATTCCTATTCCAAGCAGGATCATGGCATCACAGAGTGTTACTGCTATCAGGGCGACCCGCCACTCCCCGGAAAATTCTGATCTAATCAGAAGCGGTGGAAAGCTCAGGCCCACTGAATTCCCACCCCCCCCAGGCCACAACCATGATAGCCACAGCCTGGGCTCCTCCTCTCGCACCTAGAAGGAGCCCCACGCACCCCGACCTTCAGGAGGGATGAGGAGTCCACGCCTAGAGAGCAGAACCTTGGGGAGCAGCCGGTAGCAGCACAATTACAGTTTCTAATCCGTGTTCTACAGAGCCCAGTCAGGGGCTTATTACTGGAGGCTTTATCAAGTTTTATTTATATGGTTTTCAGTTGAAATGCACACAATTTGTCCTGAGGCACAAGAGCACGTCTGCAGGTGACTGAGGTGCTTCTGCTGCCTGGGAGGGGTGGGCTTAAGAAAGCTGAATGAAGGAAAAGCAAAACAGCAGAAATCTGGCACGGGAGGCTGGACACAGCTGAGGTGGTGGTGGCCTGGACGGCTGAGCTCTGTCTGGAGACAATCCAGGGAAACGAGAAGAGGAAGCGACCTCCCATTCTCCACACGCAGCCCTGACTACCACATGACAAACCGCATGAGGAACCTGAGTGGGAGGCGGGAAGGCCTAGAAGGAAACCCAGGACTTGGCATCAAAGAGCCACAGGACACAGATCAAAGAGGAAGGGACCATAGGCTCGGCCTCCACCACGACCCGCCTCCACCATGACCCACTAAGAGGACATCCAGACCACTTCCCTGAATGCAGGACAATTGGGGATGAAATTCCATCCTCTCAGAGAAAGCCACACAAGGGGTAAGAAAGAAACCTCCAAAGCTTAGGTCCCCAAGAGACCTATAGACCAATGGTTTTGAAAAAAGGAAGCCACTGCTGGTCTGAAATAAGCCAGACCAACTCCCAGTCTCCCAGAGTGCGCCCCCCACCCCCAGTTGATTCTTGCATTCAAAGGGTCCGGGAATTAGTTCTGCCTGGAGGATCTGATCGCGTGCTGTACCTGGAGACAGCAGGAACACCCAGGTTGCCCTGGAGGCCCACCTCAGCCTTCCTGCTTTCATGCAGAAGCCTCTTCCCAGCAATCGACACCTCAGACAAGAGGCCAAGTCCATCCTCCTCCCTCCAGGAGGCCACATGGACACTGCCCACTTCCACAACCAGGCCTGAGAGACGCTTCCTGGCCAGGAGCCCGAGAATCTGGGTTGTCATTAAGACCCTACAGGCAGGTTCTCCACTTGATGAAAAATAGCTCCTTAAGACAATTTTGATGGGACAGAGTTGGTATCCAAACAGCAGGTGTGCTTTTCTGTGCTCTGAGCCCCTGTGGCTGTGTCACTGAGCTTAGGACTGCAGGGCAGGGTGGAGCAAAACTGCACTGCAGGGTGCTGGCTGCAGAACCACCTCTGTGCACGCTGCAAGCAGCAGGCAGCATGGGGAGCCCCGGCCCCTTCACATCCACACAGAAATGTGGAGACCACCCTACAGGGCTGCTGTTCAGGGCTGTCGACTCCCCCAGGCCATCCTCCTGCACTCCTCCAAGGTCCCTGTGACCTCCACAGTCTTGGCAGGAGACGGTGCCACTCCCCTTCCAAAGGTTCAGCCCAGCCCACAGTGGCCCTCAGAGGGAAGGATCAGGGCATAGGAGGCTGCCTGGCAGGACTGCACAATGGAGGCCCTTTGGGTGGCAGGAAGAACCTCTGTCCCCCACTGGACACGGCAGGCATAACTGTAGCTGGACAACCCCACCTGGAGAACTGATGAGGAGGCGCTAACAGGACAGGCCCCTCCTGCTCAGTGCTCCATCCAGGGGCTTTGCTCCCAGTGACCACGGGGTGAAAGTGGTAGAAAAAGACCATGCGCTGACTGACTCTGGCCCTCTGCTTGCCCCCTGACACCCCATCCAACAAAGCCTGACACCCAAAACTGGACAAGCTCCACCCTTCAGGAGACTCCATGATGCGATGTGGAGGAGCAGGGGCCAGCGGCTTGCTGTGTGCCCATGTGGAGACACAGGGAGGGAGCTTTGCTTATAAGGGTGCCGCAGTTAGAGACAGCCCAACACCTTGCCTGGACAGACATGGTCAGGGGTGCAGGAGAACAGGGGTCAGTGCCCAGGGACAGCGCATCCCCACCACGGTGCAACTCATCAAGGAGCCAGTTGGCACCCACCAGGATGGAAAGACCCAGTTGCAGGTACCAATGGCTTCATTTAAGCCCCAATCCTATAGCTTCCAGATGATTCTGAAGAACAGACATCCACACCCCACTCCTGTCTTTAAATGCTGTGCTTGTCACCACAGCTACAGGACACAGCCAAGGATATGCTCTTTCTGTGACAGCGGGGACAGATTCAGAGCTCATAGGCCACTGAGGTGAGCTACAGCTTTACTCAGTGCCTCTGTCAGGTTTTATTTGTGGAAGAAAAGACCTCCTCCCGCTTCTAGTCAGCCCAGGGGCTATGCTGAAGTCTGTCTGCCATGCCAGGAATGTGCCCAGCGCCAAGCCCGCCCGACACTCCCATTCCGTGGAGCCAGGGTTCCAGCTCTACCTGCCAGAGCCTTCTCGTAGTTCTTCCCCATGGCGATGAAGTTCCGCAGGCTGGGATTGAACTGCTCCATGATGGTCTGGAGAAAAGCAGAAAAGAGAAAGACATGTTACTGGCACAAGCCACACGATCACTCTGGGAGTCCCCAATCTTTGAGGACACAATCCAGAGCAGGCATCATCTGGAAAGCTCCCCAAGTCAATTTCCAGCTCTGCCCTTTGTTGAATGCCTTTGGGCAGATCACCTCCTTGAGCCTCAGTTTTCACATCTGCACAGTGGGGACAGGAACAGAACCAGCTGCACAGGGGTGGTGTCTGCAGATTAAATATGGGAATGCTTGTACGGCAGCCTGTGGCATGCAATCGGCACTCAGACATGTGACTGACGAGATGCCAATACCCGTCTGGCAGAGCTGAGTCAGCCCCAGAAAGCCCCCCGGTGGCCACGCACAAGTGCTCAGCGACACCTGGCGCGCCCCCCAATCCTAACTCAACCCATCAATTAGCAAACATCAGCTCTGATTACAGCGATCCACAGCCTGATTTGCAAACACCACGCTATGAATAATCCAACAGGCTCCCGATCTGTTTGCCCCATGGACTGGAGTCTGAGTGCCAGCATCCACAGTTCTTAGACTCAAGAAATTAGATTTTCCCTGTGAAGACCAAATAAATGTTTTAATTACAAGGCATAAAAACAGGCGCACACAAACCACAGCCAAATGAGAATTCTCCCAGCATAATAGGCACCAACTGTCAACAGCCAACCCCAGCCAGCGAGGTCCCGGGGAGGAACTTCGAAAGACACCTGTCTTGGCCACATCCTACATCTTCCGATCGTTTGTTAGGACATGAACCTGATCTTCCCTGAGGACAATGGGAAGAGAGTCCCAGCCCTGCTGCAGACACTGGGGAGGCTGTGGGCCCCACCTGCCCAGCCCCAACCTGTGGGCCAGGGAGCAAGGGAGACCCCATCCCAGCTTCTGTCCTCAGACAACGAGGCAGATGAGAAGTGCATTTAAGGGCCCTGAAACCACTCCCCACCACAAAATGTGGCTCCATCTGCCTGCCCAGAGATATAAACGAGGTGTCTGCACAGAGAGGCACTGAGTGAGACCCGAGTTCTTGGGGTACGAGGCCCGTGTTCCTGGGGGGGGGGGGGGCTGAGACCCGTGTTCCTGGGGGGGGTGAGACCCATGTTCCTGGGGGGGGGGTGAGACCCGTGTTCCTGGGGGGGCGGTTAGACCCGTGTTCCTGGGGGGGGGTTAGACCCGTGTTCCTGGGGGAGGACAGAGGCTCCATGTTCCTGGGGATGAGACCCGTGTTCCTGGGGATGAGACCCGTGTTCCTGGGGAAAAGGTGACCCTGTGGTCCTGGGGGAGATGAGACCCATGTTCCTGGGGGGGGATGAGACCCGTGTTCTTGCAGGGGATGAGACTCATGTTCTTGGGGAGAAGATGGCCCTGTGGTCCTGGGGGATGACCACCGACTCACGTGCAGGCCTCATACCTCGAGGGCTCGCAGCTCGGTGGTAGGGGTGGCAGGCACTCGACCATGTCAGGAACCTTGTGAGGGTAATGCTACCCACCCAAGGTCACGGGGCGGGTGCCTCCTCCTTCCTGGACACAGCAAAGGTGAGGACACCTATTCAGGCAGGCCCAAAGCCTATGAGCATCATTGGTGGCAGCAGACCACTCAGCCAAAGTCCCGTCCACTGAGCCAACGAGAACAATAGAGAATAAGAATGCAGGACAAGGGGGACAAGGCTCATGGAGAGGTGGGTGGGAAGAGACAGAAGCATGTGGACATCAGCAGAGGAGAGCAGCTGGCAGGCACAAGCAGCGCAAAGGCCCCGAGGCCACAGCCTACAGGGTGTGCAGGGGTGGAAGGGGCAGTAGGGATTAAGAACGGGAGGAGAAGTGGACATGGCAATGCAGGCAAGTCCCTAGGCAGGAAGGAAAGGCAGGGAAGGTCTGAGCAGAGCAAGTGTTGCTATGTTTCAAAGAGCCCCCTGGCTGCTCAGGGAAGACAGCATTAGCCATGGGCTCCAGCATGTGCTGGGAGACCTGTCAGGAGGCTGCTCAGTGCTCCTGGGAAGGGAAGGCGCCCTGGCCAGGGCGGGATTCCTCATGTTCTGCACTTGCAGGCACCGCGGTGTTAGGATGGGTGAGATGTTGGGGGGAGGGGAGAGGCAGGCAGCATGGAGGCCTCTGGTCTGGGGATGCCATGGTGGGCAAGCCTCCCATAAGCCAGGGAACCAGGAGTCTGGACAGTTAAATCCAAGAAGTGCCTGGGAACGGTGGCAGAAATATCACACAGGCAGTGGGATGAGATGGATCTGCTGTCTGGGAGAATTCTGGGCCGGAGACAAAGTCTGGAAGTTAAGGGTAGGGGGAGACCACTTGGACCGAGGGGAACTCTCAGCAGCACGGTTGAAATAGAGCAGAAGTGGGGTACAAACTAGCAAGGGTGGGTGCGGCCCCATTCTGGTGTTGCAGTGTGTGCACGTACACGTGTGTGCAGAGAGTGGCAGAATCAGATGTTTCTCACTGTGCATGACAAACACCTCCCTAGAGATGTCTCATGAGACCTCGGTGTGCTGGCTCGAGGACCTCGGCCCCCATGGGCTCCTGGGTGGGCCCCTGGGTGGAAGAAGCAGCTCAACCTGAGATCAGTTCTTTGCACTCCATTAACATCCTGAGTGACAGTAGAAAACAAGCCAGGGGCTGCCATGCCCTGCCCTCCATGTGACATGTGGGGACAGCTTGAGGTTTTGCCTCCATAGGGCAGCAGCTGAGCTCACACACGAGGAATGCAGGAGCGGGTGGGCAGGGCCTGGGCGAACTGGGTGTCAGCCAGGCCACCTGGACATGGCCCTGGCCTCCGTCTGCCAAGAGGGAGGCCCGGCCGTCCAGGAAACACAGGTGCTGCTGTCCCAGCCTGGAAGTGGTGGCAGAAGCATGATGCCATTGAGCTGACATTCTGGGAAGGCTCTCCTTCCTGGCAGAAGAGCCAGTTCCTCCCTCCAGCTCTGCATACGCCAGCCGGCACCCCAGCCAGAAGAGCAGGCCTTCTGTGGAACCTTATCTTGGTGCCCACAGAATGTCACCCGACCCTCCTCTGGGTCACTTGAATTCCCAGGAACCATGGGAGGGACCTTGAGAAGGGGGCAGCCCCTCTGTGAGTCATCTCTCTCTGGTGGGGGCCTCTCAGACCCCCATGAAAGACCAAAACGGGCCCAAACCCACCCACAGAGGCCATGTGGAGGCTCCTGCCCCCCAGGGACAGCCCATCGTGGGGTGAGCATGCTACAGACCAGTGTCCTGATCCAGGGCCTGTCCAGCCTCTCCAGGCACCTGTGGCTGATGGGGGCTTCACTGTGCCCTGGGGGTCCCAGACAGTGGGCAGCAGCTTCCCCCGCCCCAGCTATCACCTCCCCAGGGAAAGAATGCTGAGACTGCCACCCCCGAGCAGAGAAGAGCTCTGTCTGCAGCCACACACCACTGTTTCCCAGTAATGAACAAGTCTGTCTCTTTGCTGGACCCCTGCCAGGAGGGAGCATGCCCAAACCCCAAACAACCTTCGGGAACACGTGCTCTTGGTCAGAGGAGGAACGGGATCTCTTCACTTTAAAGGGGAAGGCAAGATCTTTTCTTATCAATAACAAAGGGCCTGTAAAAACTAAAAAGTAAAGACTAGAGAGCAGAAACTTCACCAAGAGTAACTTCGCCACACTGGAGCAGCCACCTCTGCACGGCAGGTCTAATGCTCACTGTTCCACACTGAGGGCACCAGGGCCGCATTGTGTCGTCCCCATACCTGGAACGAACCCCAGGGCCCCAGCCTCCGTGACCACGTCCCCCGCCAGGACAGAAACTTTCTTTAAACTCTATACCTGGGTTATGGCAAAAGAAGGCCTGACACCTGCCCGGACCCTGCCCTCGCACACTGCGACTGTGTTTATTCTTTGGGCAGCTTTCCTGTGCTAAGGACTCTATTTAGCGCTGGCAAATTCTTCCACTACTCACCTGCTCATTCAATATTTATTAGGGAACATCCTCTGTGTGCCAGGTGAGGTACTGGAGTGCCTAAGAGGGGAGACTTTACCCCCAAATGTGTGCCACACTGGGGTGGGGTGGAAGGTTCTGTTCCCCTCTAACATCTGGAATGTCTGTCCTGGGAGATCCTCTTGAAGGAATAAAACCAACTCTAAGAGCTCAGTGAATGCCAGGAGGGCTGCCTGGAGGAGGCAGACCGTGAGCAGCATCTCACTTGGTTAGACTCAGAGGAAAGTCGAGAGTGTGCAGACAGTAACTTGGAAAATGAGTGGACACAGTGAAGGAAAGAACCCATGGAGTGAGAATGGGAGAGTGAAGGCTGGCAAGAACCTGCAGGATGAGCCAGGCAGAGCTCGCCCTTCCAGCCTTGCCCCCCACAGCCAGGGGGCTGTGGCAGCTAGCACCTCCACCTGTCCATGGGAAGGAGGACAGAGTGGCTAGACCACTCTGTGCAACATGGGGGGGCTGCCGGCCACGAGTATCCCCCACCGCAGGCACTTGGCCTCAGCCTGACAGCCTCCCAGTGTGGACACGGGCCACACGGCACATGGGGAGGCCAGGCTGGCCATGGTCTCCTGAGCAGGACACATAGAAAAGCACTCTACGTGGAAGCTGAGCATCAGGACACATGGCAGCTTCCCATGCAGGCAGGAAGAGAAGCTCAGACTGTTCCAGACAGAGGGCTGCAGGCCCCACCTGCATGAGTGGTGCTCAGGTTCAGCCAGGGGGCCTCATGAAGGGCAGCTTCAGTAAGGCCCACTTGACCAAGGCTCCCCCAGGGGCCTGTGCGAGATGGACCGGGCAGAGGGCCCAGCCCTGGCCGGGAGGGCCAGCCCACTGGTGTGAGGGCCTGAGAAGCCAGCTGCCCTACTGCGGTAGTTCCAGCTCTAGGCCTCCAGCAGCTCCCCTGGAAAAGCTGTCAACATCTTAATAAAGTGGATCCTTGTGTCTTTGGCATGGGGCCCAGATGAGACAGTAGGGAGCAGGGTGGTCTCCCATCAGGAGGCGCCGGAGGCGCAGGTACCCCTTCCCATCACCCTGCTGGACCCCACCCGCCAGGAGACCCAGAAGGTCCCTGCAACAGGGACAAAAGACAATATTTTGGCCAACTCTTGAGCCAGGACTTTCCTTACTCCCCATATGGGAGGGTCACAGTGGCCACTTACACTCAGAGCCGGGGCTCAAAGGGCCACCAAAGTCCCCCAGAGTCCTCACTTCCCCTTTTGGGGAACAACACCCTTTCCTTGGGCCTTGGACACCCCCACCTCCAGCTTTCTCCTGAAGTCCGCCACTCTCAACCTCTCCTGAACCAGGTCCCCCAGGCAGAGATCTCCAAAGGCAAAAGCCACACCTGGGGCCTTGCATGCAGGAAGCCCAAGTCTGCACATGCTGGAGTGGCTTGACCAGTGAGTGCTGGACCCAGATCTATCCCAGGGCGAGAGCCACCCCCCACAGGAACTGGATAACACCCATCAGACCACAAGCTGCTGCACTGCATGGTCCAAACACGGGACCAACGAGCCTGGCCACTTCCTTCCTGTCCGAGAGGCACATCCTGCCCAGCCCCACGTAAACGGGGACACAGCTCCCTGGCAGGCATTGCAGACACCCCCTGATGTCTGGCTACCCTGGCCCATACAAGGGGAGGTATGCACTCAAATTGCTTTCTGTCTGTGTCTGTCGTGAAGCCAGGGCCCACACTCCCACCGACTGCCTGGGTAATGAAACCACAGCATGTCCCCCTGCAAATCTTCCTGTTGTTCCCAACTGAGCACTGCAGTGTGACTGAGATCAGAGGAGGAAAACCATCATGGGGATCGACATACAATCAGCCTGAAGACAGGTTTCCCAGTAAAGACAGACAACACCCAGGACCATCCCTCACCACCCCAAACCGGCTGACTGCACTTCCGCTCACTGGGTATTATGGACTGAATTGTGTCTCCCCAAATTCATATGCGGAAGTCTTAACCCCAGTACCTGACAATGTGATGATATTCGGACAATGGGCCTTTAAAGAGGTTAAGGTTAAACAAGGCCACATGGGTGGGCCCTAATCCAATCTGACTGCTGTCCTTAGAAGAGAAGATTAAAACACAGACAGACACAAGAATGACCATGTGAAGACACAGAAGACGATGTCTACAAACCAAGAAGAGAGGCCTCAGGAGAAACCCACCCCGCAACACCTTGATCTGGGACTGCCAGCCTCCGGAACCCTGGGAAGATAAGTGTCTGTTCAAGCCACCAGTGTGTGGCACTGTGCGTGGCAGCCTGAGTGGATGACGACGCTCACTCCCACACCCGCGTGGAGCGGCCCCCAGCAGCTCTTACCAGCCACAGAACCAGTCTGGCTCCTGCTGGCCCATGAGAATAGCTCTGGCTGGGCCGGCCCGTGGCTCACTCGGGAGAGTGCGGTGCTGATAACACCAAGGCCCCGGGTTCGGATCCCATATACGGATGGCCGGTTCGCTCACTGGCTGAGCGTGGTGCTGACAACACCAAGTCAAGGGTTAAGATCCCCTTACCGGTCATCTTTTAAAAAAAAAAAAAAAAAAAAAAAAAGAATAGCTCTGGCTGCCGACCATTTCACGGCTTCTCCCTGTGAAAGCTCAGCCCGGGCTCACAGGACTGGGTTCCCGGGCTGATGGATGACCAGGCAGGGAAGCAGCCTTGGAATGCTCAGGAACAGTCCCTCCTCCCACCGACCCCGGGTCAGGCAGGTAGGATGCGCTGGCCCAGGAGGCCATGGTCACGCACAGGAACACAGAGGACCCTCAGCGCCCAGGAATTCAGACAGCAGCCGGGTCTCCTGCTCTCCACCACTGGCCTCTGTGCCCCCAATGACCATAGCCACCAGGAAATATTCTACGGTCTCATGAATTATTAAGGAGAAATAGGTGGCACAGAACCTGAACTCCTTGCATGAACTCCTCGGGACACCTGAGCGGAAGAACAGGGGCAGCACACTGGGAAGCCACAGCCCCGCCTCAGCCACACACCTGCGACGGGCTGGGACATGCTGCCTCGCCCCTCTGCAGCTCCCCATCAAGTAGGGACCCCCAGAACCCCCCTCACAAAGCAGGTATGAGAGTAAAGGAGATCAGGCCAGCAGAACTCTCAACACAGTGCCGGGGTGGGTAAGCTGTCAAGGTTATCCATTATCATCGCAGACACACAGCCCAGGCTCTTCACACCACACTCTGCCTCCCTCAGCATAGAGCCAGCAGTGTGTGAGAGCCATGACACCACTCAGGCCCCAGGCACCCAACCTCACCGCCACCGCCTTGGTGGGGCTGGGACTCCTACCACTTGCCTGGGGCCACCAAGGCCCCGGACTCCCAGCCAAAGAGCAGGATGGGCCAAGGCAGCTCAATCAGCCCCTGCAGCAGGCTTAGCGGGCAAGGTTATTGATGAACCCCAGGTTCATTTGATTTCAGACAAAGGTATCTCTACCTCCACCACAGCCCCCTGGCCTGGAGGCTGCAAGGGCACTCTGTCTGCTGTTAGCAGGATCCACTATGACCACACTGGGCTCTGGGTGACACAAACACTCCTCTGGACAGAATTCCAGCTCCTGCAGGTGGGGGACACCCTCTCCCCCCAACACCATCCCCACATCCCACTCTAAGGCCAGATGTCGATTTCCTTCCCAGCATGGACACCTCTGCAATCCCCGCGCATCTTGACATCTCTGTGTCACGCGACTGCTGTCACCAGCAGCAGCCGTGATGTCCACCACACGACCCAGCACAGGCCAGCCTGGGCAGGGACAAGCCTGGATGTTTCAGTCCACAAACCACTTAGGACCATCCAAAGAATGAATAGGAGGGCTAGCTGTCATCTGAAAACCTTCTGTTGGTCCAGGAATTGCCAGTAACAAACATGGAAGGACGGGGCTCAGAAAAAAACACCGAGACATGCTTAGGAAATGCTCCATCATTCACCCCCACAATGGCTCAAGGGTGAGGGCCGGGGGGACCCCCAGATGCTGACAGCCCTGAGATGAAACACAACTCAGAAGAGTCAGACTCAGGATAAGAAAAAGCATCAGTAAAACCCCACCATCTACTTCACATATATCTGATAATCACGATTGTTTTCTTCCTGGCAGCTGGCCAGTGCAGGCATCAAACCCTGGACCTTGGTGTTATCAACACCGTGCTCTGACCACCTGAGCCAACCAGCAGCCCCTTAGTACACGTTTTTTAAAACTCTGTCTAGGCTGGCCAGTTAGAGCATGAAGCAGATAACACCAGGGTTTGGAGTTCCTTCCCTGTACCAACCAGCCAAAAACCAAAAACCCCTCTGTCTAAAATAACTCTAAACGAGCTATTCCAGCAGGTATAAAATAAAAATTCTAAGTAAGAAGAAAGTGCCCTGTTCTGATCAGCAATCTTTTTCCCTCCAAGCAGGCCACATCTCATGGACGGCACCGCGGGCAGAATGTGTTACACCCACCACCCCACAAAAGTGCAGGCCAGGGCTGTTGGGATTCTCATCTCGGAGCTGGGGAACATCAAGACTGGCTCCACCACGCCCTGGAGGGAGACTCCAGGGACCCGGGATCATCCTGCCCACTGTCCAGGTCACACAGACAGGGCAGGGGAGAGGCCAGGCAAGGTTCTTCCAGGCAGGAAGCCCAAGAGCCAGACAGGATTTTCCAAGGCTGGCTGGTGACGGAGGCTCCTGTGGTGGGAGTTGGAAGGAGGAGATGAAGGCAGATCAAAGGAGCCGGCTGGCAGCCCCCAAATGCACCGAGGTGGGCAGAGAGGGACTCCTGCCAATAGCAGTGACAGCCTGGCCACTGCGTGCCCACACATGGTGCAGATCCCTGGCCTGCCCCCATGGTTTCCAAGGTGACCCTTTGTAACTTCACCTTCCATTAGGTATGCACTGAAGGACGAGGACGGACTCAGGCACTGCCTTCCCACTCTCTCACTGCCATCCCGGCCACCCTCGAGCCCCTTGGGCTTTCTGGTCCCTGTAGCATGGGACCAACATCAAGCACTCCTGGGACAGACACAGCAGGACAAACCGCTACCCACTGACTCGCCAGCCCACCCAGGCCAGGTCCATGCCAGGGCCACCTCCCCAGCTTCCGCCCACCCACAGGCCCCCAAAACAGGGATTCCATCTGCTTAGGGCACAAGCCTGCCACCACCTCGAAGCAACCCACCAAGGGCCTGGGTTGCTGCTCCTGGAGCAGGGATGGAGAGCAGAGCCAGGCAAAGGGGGGAAGGCGATCACACCTGAATACTCCAGAATCCAGAAATGGGATTAGTCCATCCCTCAGCCCTAACAGGTCACTGTCGGGCTGGCCACCCTTCCAGGCCTCAGGACACCTTAGTGAGCAGGACAGGACCATGTTCTACAGCCACGGATGAAACAAGTCCTGAACTACCAGACCTGAGTCTTCAGAACACATCTTGTGGGGATGGAAGGGTCTTCCCACTTGAGACGGCTGGGACACTCAGGTCAACTTCCTCGAGTGCCAGCTGGCTGAGCCGCCCAGCACAGGGTGCAGGGACGCAGCCCTACCTCCTCAGCCTCCTGTGCCCCCCAGGCGAAGGCCCCTCAAGTCATCCTGCAGCTATACAGACACAATCCGGGCCGGGCATGAGTCAGCGCTGGGGGAGGTGGGAGTGCGCTGGAGGAAGGGGCCGGCTCTGCCGTGCCTGCCTGTCATTACTGCGGCCCGCAGGCAGCGGATGGCAGCGCAGCCATGAGGGGGAGGCTGACAGCGCCAGCGCCCTGATGCAGGGTTTCCAGGAGAGCACAGGCTTCTCCATGCTGAGGCCTCAAGAAAGACCACCCAGACTCCGTGTACCGGGGCCAGCCCCCGCCAGCAGCAGTCCCAGGCACCCCCACACCAAGCGACTCTTCAGGTGTCCCCACCCAACGATGACAGCCACAGCCAATGCCAGTGCAGGGCAGCTAGTGGACAGAAGACCATGTAGGGTTGAGCAGGGCCAAGGGCCAGCCCTGCTCACCGCTTGCTGTCCTGCAGCAGCATCGGGCTGCTCCCCTGAGCAGGCTCAGATCTGCTAACTGGAGAGAAGGGTGAGCCTCACCGATGCGTCCCTTCCAGCCTTACCTCCCACACTCGGGAGCGGGGAAAGGGACCCTCCCACTCAGCGGCCAGGCGACACACCAGTCCTCCCCAACAAGATCATCTAACCTGGGTGGCCCAGCTGGTGCTGCCTATGGCCAGGGGACAGAGCCTGACCTTCGAAAGCTTCAGTCCAAAACAGGCATTGCCAAGGTCACAGCTCCCAGCGGCACCCACCCTCTGCCTCTCCCCTCTGACGGTGGTTCCCAAAAGCCCCAAGCAGCCTGAGCCTTCACTGTAACCTTGATTCTCAAGTCCACTCAATCAGCCCTTGGAGTCAAGCCAGCCTCCCCAACAAAGGACATATGCTTGATCGGGATAGCAGGCAAGAGACTCTCCCTGCCTGCCAGAACTCTGCAGATGGCCACACCCCCGTGTCCCAGGTGACTCTGGAAACACCTGGCTACACCCACAGCAAACATTGACTGTGTGTAACTATGCACCAGGCACTGGCACCTGGTGGGCCAACAGAAGAGTGGGGTGCCCCTGGAGCTGACCATCTACAGAACATGACCTGGGGACAAAGGCTGCAGAGCTGGACAGCTCAGAGATCAGCGTGACAAAGGAACTGCCTTTTGCTGGCCTGGCTACTCTGCCCCAAGAGATGCACTCCTGCTCAAACCACTTGCCCATTCCTGTTGGTGGTGGGCAAGGGGAGGGACGGGCAGGCAGGTTCATTTAGGAACTGCAGAGCTGGGCGTGCCATGGGAAGACCGGACCCAAGGGGGCAGCCCCTGGAGCATCTCTGAAAACAAAGCAAAGCACCACATGCACACATATACACGTGTGTGCGTGTACATATATACATGTGCACACATATACACACACGTGCACATGCACGCACGCACGCTCTCCTCCTGAGCAAAGTGGGCAACCAGAAAGTGCCTGTCAGAGACCCTACTCCACCAGCTCCAAATGGGGGGTAGGGGGTGAGTCCTGTCCACTCCACATGCTGGGTTTCTGACTACTACCACCATGGGTGAGGGTCAAGGTGGTCTGAGGTCAGCAGCAGAGTGCCTGGGTGCCCCATGCTTCCCCCAATTCCCTGAATACCCACCTGGAGAAGTGGTGGGATGCTGTGGTGGAGTGGGCAAGGCCTGGCCTTGATCAGAGAGGCTGGCAGTGGGCTCCCTGCCACCCAGCACCCAAGGCCTGAGCCTTGCGCCAGCCCTTATCAATCACACCAGAGGTGGCAGTCCCAACTGTCTCCCAGCTCCAGGAACCCTCTGGCACCCGCTCCCTCGGGAGAGCTGCAGAATGTACAGGCCAGGTTCCCGCTATAGCCTCAGGGTGAAAACTGCAATCAGACCCTCAGTGACCAGCCTGACCCAAGCCCAGAGGCCACACCCCCATGAACAGCCATGCCCTGGGCTTTAACAGGATCTTGCTCCTCCTCTGGCCAGTCTCCCATATTCTCATGCCTTGTGACAGGCTGGAGGCAGAAGGCACTATTCCTACAGTAGGTGCAGGAACCGCCACCCTCAGGGTCTGCAGGTTGACCGGGAGCTGGAGCTTCTCTTAGGATACAACACTGAGAGAAAAACTCGTACGTGACCATCTCCCTGGCACCCCCAGGAGCCAAGGCCAGCTTCTAAAGGAGCCCCCTTCAGCATGCAGGGACGCTCGGAGAGCTCACCAAGAGGGCTGTGGTCTCACTTGCCTTAGTTCTGAAAGGCACACTCAGTCACCTGGGGGCAGGAGATCCACCCCAGCACTCTGTCCCTGGATCGAGGCAGTCACCCAGGGCTGCCCTGAGTGAGCACCAGGTCTGGGCTCCAGGCTCTGCCAGCAGAGGAAGGGGCCTTCCTGGCCTCACTCTTCCAACCCCTGCAGGGCCCAGCCCAGTCCCTGCTCCGTGAAGGTCCAAGGATGAGTTCTCAGAAGACATCAAGAAGCCATTCTGTTCCTCTGTCCTTCATCTCCCATGAAATTCCCCGAGGACAAACCTCCCAAGGGAACTGAGCCACCGGGAGAGGTCAAAATCTGCGTTACAGATTCTTGCAGGGAGGAAAGTCCAAACTGTACATTTTATTCTCACATTTTTAATCAGCAAGGCCAAGAACAAGTGCCTTCCTGTGCCAAGGCAAACACCAGTCAGAGCCACAGTTGAGGCAACAAGGGCCAGAGCAAACCACTGAGCCGCATCAGAGGGACACTGAGCAGGGCCACATCCAGCCCGTCCAAGAGGCACTGCCAGGGATTCCACTAGCCTCCAACCAGGGCACAGGAGTAGCCCCTAGAAGGGATGCCAGAGGCAGCACTGTCCCAGGATAGGACAGAGTACGGCAGTGCCTCGACCGGCTGGACCGGCCCAGATCTGCACACAGGTGGCTTTGGCTGTCTTCCGACTGCCTCCATGTGAGCTGGGTTTCTGCCTGGCCTATGTGCTACAGCTGCCCAGCCAAGACTGGCACTGCCATGGCACCTAGAGTTTCCCTAGGACAAAACACAGAAAGGTAATAGACCATCAGGACTTGAAGACTCAGCAGTCAAGCACCCGGAGTGGTGGTGAGAGCCACCTACCTACAGAACCAAGACTTATTAGGGCAGGAGTGCTTCTAAGGTGGAACAGCCCTTCAGACACCTACAACCTGTTCCAACCCTGCAGAACTGTGTCATCTCATTACCACACCTTCACATGGGAAACTCACCGATCAAGTGACCTGCCAAAAGCAAAACACTGCACCTGTGTGTTTAAAGTGCACCTGAAAGCTGCCAGCTGCTTCCAGAGGGGCTCAAAGTATCCAAACACTGTGACCCTAAGAGTTTTTCTGCCACCATCCTGCCGACAGATTTCACTTCAGACCTCCAGATAAATTACAGCTCCATCTCGAGGGAGCCACTCAGCTGTAACTGCAGTCTGACGCCTGGGTTAGGAGAGTTTTATTAAGGACAATCATGGGATTCCCCAGAGCAAAGCCACTCCCTGTACCCCTCAGAATCCTCACCATGAAAGTTCCTGTTTAATGGTTTCAGTGCAGAAGCAAGGACAACAGGAAAAAAAGACAGCACTTCTCTTCCACTCCCTGCAATAGTGAGCAAACTGTACTGGAACTAATGACTAATAATTTAATAAACCTCCCTCCCCTGACGGCACTTGCTGCTACAGAGGTGAGGAGACCAGAAACGTATGCAGATTCTGCACGACACCGAACATAAACCCCGAAGGCTGCTCCTCTTCCACGCTGCTTCAGATCACTCTCCCAGCGCTGTCCTCCAGCAGCTCTGACATGACTCCAGAACGGGGCTGGTCTGTCCCCCACCGGCTTTCGGAATTCCTCCCCACCGACGGAGCTGCACCTCCACAGTACAGTCTGCCCCTGGACTCCAGCTGAAACCGAAGCCTCCACCTGGCTGTCGGGAGGCTGAGCCCGTGAGGAGGGATTCCCAGGCCGCTGGCTAGGAAGGCCTGGCCGTGGCTCTTTAACACAATTCCAGGCTGTAGCTCGGTCGGCTGGGCTGCAACCCCCTTCCGGGCGCTGAACCAGCAACTGCCGCACAGAGGCCAGGCCCGCCATCCCCGCCCGCGCCTCACCTTCAGACACAGGTGTGAGACGCAGCACGTCCTGAGAGGGCCGGGGACCGCCCGGGGCCAGGCCCCGAGCCGACGGGACGCACGCGGAAGAGGCTCAAGGCCAAGGGCCTGCCAGCGCGCGCACAAGGCGCAGGAACGGCCGGGAGGGGGTGGCGGCTCCACGGGGCTCTGCGGCCCTGGATGTGCGACTGTCACCGCACGATGCGGCTGCGGAGGCGGGCGCGCCAGCCCCCACACGCCCCGTTTCCTTCGCGGTTACATAAGACGACGGATTACCGTCCCCGACCAGCCTGCCCCGCGCGACCGCCCACCTCGGGCCCCGTCATTCACGCCCGGGACCGAGCCGTGGACGGGGAAGCCCAGGGAGGAAAAGTGCCCAAAGCCTCGCGCCACCGCGTGGGAGGACCCCGGGCTGCGAGGGCGGCCTGGCGCACGGCTCCATCCCCGGAAGCCAGGCGGGAGCACGGGGAGACACGGGGGCCGAGTGGGCCGTCGAGGCGGGGGAGCGTCCACCCCGCCGGGGCCGGGGGCGGCGAGGCGGCGGCGGGCGGAGAGGTTGCGGGCGGAGAGGGTCCGGGCGGGGACGGCCACCTGTAACCGGCCGCGCCGGACTCTCGGCGCCGCACCCCGAAGGCCCCGGCCACCCGGCCCTGGGGCCGCGCTGGTCGGGCCCGAGCGCGCGGGCGGCGCGGGGACCCGGGAGCACGGAGCGAGCCCGGCTCGGCGCTGGGGGCTCACCTTGTAGACATTTTCCGTGAGCCGGTGCATCTCCTCCGAGCGCGACAGCGACATGGTCCTGGGTCCCGGCTGCACCACAGACCGGAGGGGGGGTGCGGGCGGCAACGGCGACAGCGGCGGCGACTGCGAAGTGGAAAGACGCGCGAACCCGGACCACAAACCGCGGGACCCAGCGGCGGTCGCCTTTATAGCCGCCGCAGGCCCCGCCCCGCTTCAGACTCCGCCCCCTCCCCGCCCCCGCCGCGTCCGGATCACCGCTCCCGGCCGCCCGCCCCCGCCCAACCCCGCCGCTGCTAGGCAACTGTCTGGCCCCGCCCCCGCACCGTCCTTCCTATTGGTGTGTTCCGGAGACGGGGAGATGAGGGCGGGATCAGGGGCGGGGCCTGATTGTCGGTTCCAGGCAGCGATTGGCCAGCGGCGGCGTCGATCCCGGGGAGGAGGTGGAGGCGCGGCGCGGGCTGGGGCCCTGGGAGCCGCCGGGGTGGGGGGAGGCCGTGGCGACAGCCGGGCTGGGGGCGGGGAGCGGGGGCGGGGTGGCTCAGGACCCGGAGCAGAAGGCGGGGGGAGGCGAGCGGGGGGGCGCTGGTGGCGGGAGCGCGTGGAGGCGGCGCCGCGCCAAGTGGCCTCGCGCTGCTGGGAGGGAGGGTCCCGCGGCTCGCGCTCGCACTCGGACTGGCCGGTGTCGTGGAGGGGGCGGCAGAGCGCGCGGCGCGGGCAGAGTCCGACCCCGACCCCACGCTTTCGCAGGTCAGTCCGAAGGCCGTGGCGACCCCTGGGAGAGCCTTGGGGGGAGGGGGACCCTGGGGGAGGACCCTGGAGATAGGCAGACCCTGTGGGGGAGGACCCTGGGGTGGGAGTGTTTGGGGAAGAGGACCCTGGGAAGGAGGATCTGGAGAGGGGGGAATGGGGACAGGGTCCTGCTGGGAGGACTCCGGAGCGGGAGACCACCGGGAAGGGAGAGGACCCTCGAGGGGGCAGAAGATTCCCTTTGAGCGCGATACACTTGGGGAGGGAGGGGCTGGGGCGGTAGGAAGGGAGGGGCTGGAGGACTCTCATGGGATGGAAAGCCCTGGGGGAGGGGGAACCTTCCTGGGTGGGACGGGGGGTCAGAGCTGCCTCTGTTTTATGAGGAGGATCCTCTGAGGTGTTGCTGAGGACGCTGACCAAGTTGGCACTCAGGATTCCGAGTACAATTCCTTGGAGAAATGTTTACGTAAATTAGACTAACATGGAGGCATTATTTGATTTACAATGTAAAACACCAGATCTGAGTATTTCCTTTTTCTTGTCGTTTTTTTTTTTTTCGTGACCGGCACTCAGCCAGTGAGCGCACTGGTCATTTCTATATAGGATCCGAACCCGCGGCGGGAGCGTCGCCGCGCTCCCAGCGCAGCACTCTACCGAGTGCGCCACGGGCTCGGCCCCTGAGTATTTCCTTTTAATTAAACTTGAGAGTCTCGGCCCGCATCCCATTCCTGGACAATCAAGTCACTCATTCCTTCGGCAAATGCAGGCACCCAGGGGAGACACGAAGGTCCACAGGACCCCCAGACAGACAGCGAGGGACTCAGGCCCAGCTGCACCAGGCTCTGCTTCATGTGGATGGAAAGAAGGACAGTGAGATTCAGGCAGCTGTGGCCTCCCCTGCCCTGTGAAAGGAGCGCTGAGTGGCTGGGACCAGAATGACAGATGGAGGCTGGCAGGCAGTGGTCTCACCACTCAGAGAGGGAAATGGTCTTTCTGGAGAGGAGGGGCAGACCCCCCACAAAAGCTCCGATAGTCCTGGGTCCCGCCTCACCTTCTGGAAGGTCCTGATTGTCACACTCCTGTTCAAGGGGAACTCACACTTGGCGACCACTCCACGCCCAGCCTGCTTTCGATCCCTGGGCCTGCTCCCTCCACCTGGCAGCTGGGCAGGAGGCTGGACAGCTGGAACAGAAGCCAGCAGCGAGGAGAGTTATCAGTACACCTGCTGCAAGTGGGAATGAATGAACATCACACAGTTGAGACCCGAGAAGACGCACAGGGGCTGACGGCAGGCACAGGGCAGGGTGTGGGTGAGGTCGTCATACCTAGGAATGGAGAACAGGGTGAGGAAACCTGTGTCCTGCCTGGCACCTGCCCTCCAGGGCGGTCTCCACGGAGGATGCGCCCCTCCCCTTCAGCTAGCTCCGTGGAGGTAGGGCCTGGCCCCAAGCTTAGACTTCACCAGCATCCTCTGAGGCCTTTCCGATCTACATGGCAGCCCCTGTAAATGGTGTAGGTGTCTGGTGTGGAGGCCTGTGGCAGGGGTAAGAACTCAGGTCCTGAGAGTGGACAGGCCAGGCTGGTGGCCATCAGCCTAGACAACGGCTCCAGGTGGAGTTAGGAGAGCTCCTTGTCCTGACATTTATTCTGGAGGCATTGGAAGCCCTTTACAAACCTCATCTTGTTCCTTCTCCCCTCAACTCTGAGAGTGTCTTGGGTGGCTGTGAATCTGACTACTTGCCTGAAGGTTTGGCAGTGTGGCTGGGAAATTATGGCCCACACTTGGGATCTCACCCACTCCTCTCCAGGAAGCCTTTGTCAAGCTCGAGAAGCTTTGCTCTTCCCACATCTTCCCAGACAGTTGGACCCTGGAGGGAGGAAGACTTGGGGGAGGACCCTAGAGATAGGCAGACCCTGTGTTCTCCCAGGGTCTTTGTCCTGGCATAAGACCACGGTCCTCCCGGGTGGGAGCATGCTTTGATGAATGAGCAGCTCATCGGGAGTCGCTGAGACGGGAGGCAGACTGGAGCCCGTACTCTGTCGGCGTTCCCTCTCAATGGGACGGTGGGCCCTCGCCCGGGCAGACATGCCACCACAGAGGACCTAGCCAGGGAGATCCTCAGCACCCCAGCTCTGAGCTGGGGGTCCGCAGCCCCCTGCACCAGCAATGGGCCCTCACACAGCATGCTGAGCCAGGGTCGGAGGAGAGAGCAGCTTCAGACTGAGAATCTGACCGAGGCTCTGGCACCGGCCTTGGGCAGTGACAATGGCACGGGCAGCTCGGGAGCCGCGGCTGCAGCAGGGAGCATGCGGGTGCTTGTCTTCATCAGCTTATTTTTAGTTGCGTTATGTAAGTGGCTTCATCTCAGCGTCATGTAGGAAGGGGGGGGTCTCAGATTTAATTACAGGATGACAGCCTTTGCTTTTCAAGCAAGCTGTTCCCCTGGCAAGGCAGGCAGGATTGGTGAGTTTTTGCTAAACAGAAGGAGCCCTTTCCGAGGGCTTCTCAAGTTTGCCGCCCGGCAAAACTTGAACCTATTTTCACTTCTGTCTCTCTCTGACCAGCCCAACCCAGTTTCAGCTGAGCTTGGCCTAAGAGCCTGGCCATTCCTCTGCGAGATCACGGGGACATCTTGTGCCTGTCGAGGGAGTTTTCTCTCTCCCCTGCCCCTCCCACCCTCTGCTTGGCAGCTTTGCCTTCTCTTGAAGAGAGGGACCCACCCAGTCAGAACTCCTCTTCCCTTTTTTCATTCCTGGATTAAAGCACTTGTAATCAGTAACCAGAAAGTTCCAGAGCAGGAGAGGCTGAGCCGGGCTTCCGGAGCAGTGTGGGGAGGGCCAAGCCTTCCCTCCTCCTCTCCTGCCCTGTGTTTATCGCGCTTCCTCCCCCTGCGCCAGGTGCCAGCGCCAGGGTCACAGGGCACAGCTGTCCACATTGTGTCCCAAGCGTGGTTTTCCTGGTTCCTGGACGGGCTCCCCACGTTCTTCACGACTGTCACATTATCAGCACAAGAGGTGCGGGAGCCGGAGCTCCTGGGTTGGGGAGTCCGATGCACAGGGCAGAGCTGTTTCCTGTGAGGGGCGAGAAGGACAGTGTGAGACCCAGGTCGGCAAGCTAGGCATGCAGCTGGGGGAGGGGGCAGAGTTGCGAGGGAGTCAGTTCCAGGAAGCAGCCACCACAACATGGACAGGGCCTGCAGCTGCTGTGGCTCTTAGGCAGGTTTCACAGCCTCTGCAAGGCCCCAGCAGTGGAGGTTAGGACCCGGGTGACGTTGATCAAGGCATAGAGGGGTAACAAAAGCACTGAGAACCGAACCTGGCACATGGCGAGCCTTGGTGTGCTCCAGAGATTATCGTTATGGTCAGTGACAAGACAGGGCGTTTAGAGTGCCGCTCGGAAAGTCACTTTAGAGGCTGCCCTTTAAAACGTAAGGTGCCTCTAGGAGGTGGAGCCTCACACCTGCTCCATAAGTGTGGGCCGTGCAGAGCGAATTCCTTCCAGGGGGCGCAGCAGGAAAAGAGGGGAAAACCTGACAGACGCCACCTTGGCCAGGGGACCAAGGTCAGCATCCACTGGGAAGGTCCTGCTGACAGGTGTGCCCTGCATGTGCTGTGACGACAAGGGCCCTATACCCCTGCGCTCTTCCTCCTGTGGCCCAGGCTAATTATGAGAAAAACACCAGACAGATCCCAGCAGAGGGACACTCTGCAAAGCACCCCCAGCACTCAGAACTGCCAGGATCACTAAAAACAAGGAAAAGCCTGAGAAACTGCCACAGCCAAGAGGACCTGAGGAGACAGGAGGACGAAGTGTCATGTGGGATCCTGGATGGGATCTTGGACAGTAAGAACATCAGGTGAAACCGAGGAAATCTGAATAAGTATGGGCTTTAGTTAACAGAAACTCATCAGTGCTGGCTTCTTCGCTGTATCAAATGTGCCATGCCAACGTGAGATGTTAACAAGGGGAAATAGGTACTGGGTATCTTTGCAATCACTATGCAAATCTGAAACTGTTCTAGAATCTCATTTATGAGGGCAGGGGACAGTGATCTTGGCATGGCCTACAGGGGTCTGGGGCAAGTCCCTGTGCCTCACCCCGAATCTGGTCCTGGCTGGATGCTAGTGCTGACCCTAGATCCCCTCTCTGTCCACTGTGGGGTCAGTGGGTAGAGTAATTGCTCCTATCATCCGGTGCTGCTGGTCACAAAGAGTGTGCTGGGGACCGGCCCTGCAGGGCATCCTCCACCCAGGAGGCCAATGTGTGGACCCCAGCCTGTGCGCATGGCTGCATTGCCCTGCATAGAGCTGAGGCCATGAGGCACGTGGGTCCAGCTGGTGGCTCGGCTCTCCTGCCGCCCCAGATGTGGTCTTTTACCGTCCCTCATCCCCAGACTATGACTTAGATTTAGTGCCCTTAACCTGATGGGATCCAAAGAGTTTCTTCTCTGTACCCACAGCATTGGCCCTATTTCCAGCCGTAGATGGGGCACATCCAGCCCTGCGCCTCCAGGAATCTGCGATGCCACCTCTCTGCACTTGGAGGCAGCATGCTGTGTGTGACCGTGAAGATCCTCTGGGAAGGAGGGACAAGGCCTGTCTGTGAGGCAGGGGTCCTGCTGGAGCCGGGGCCCTTCCCAAGGGTGCTTGACACCTACAGAGACGGAGGAATATGGGGTGGCCTCTCGAGCCCTTCCTGACCCTCTGTGGCCGTGGTCCAGCCACAACCCTCTTAGCGAGGTGGCCTAGAACGTTCCAGCTCCCTTCTTGTTCGGGCCTCCCCCAGAGCTTCTCCAGGCAGGAGGGCCAGAGGGGCTTTCTCCTGAGAGTGGAGCAGGGTGAGCGTGGCCTCCCTCCAGAGCCTGGAGGTGGGCAGGAGGCTCCCCAGCAACCGGCCCCTTACATAATCGGGCGCACGTCGCATGGCGTGACTCCAGGGCCCGTGGGAGGCAGTGCGGGGGTGAGTGCAGGGGCGCGAACGAGTCTCAAAGTTTTTTGCTCGGGTGTTTCTCCCCCTCATTACATTTCAGCGTCATCCTGCGTCTGCCAGCTCGGTCACCCACTTGCTTATTAGAATACATTAACTGACAGTGCGGATTTAAATAACTCGGGCAGGTGACAGGCCGGCGGTGGTACTCTCTGTACGCGGGCCCGGACGGAGGAAGGAGGCAGGGTGCGCCTGGGACAGGCCGGGGAGCCAGCTGCGCGGCCCAGAGCTGGGCAGGGCAGGTGGAGGGAGTGCGGCAGGCCTGGGTCTGCAGCCCAAGCTCAGGGGCTGTGGCCAAGTCTGGGATGGGCACCCACAGTGTAGTACCACCCGGACGCAGCCCTGTCCCGCACACTCACCATCTCACGTCTGAACCTGGCCTGTGACGGATCGTTCAGCCGCTGGCTGAGCAGGGGACACAGAGATGGCGGCTTGCCCATGGGCAGAGCGTGGGGCTGGCCTGGGCCTCCCCCAGGCCACTCGATGGGGGCGCTGGGTGTCACTCATCTTCCCCAGGAAAGACAACTTCCCACTCAGTGCAATTCTTCATCCCCCTGAACCATCATCTGCTTCCTTCTTACTCTGCCTCTCAAGTGACTTACGTCGCCTTGAAAGTGATCTGGAAGGTATTTTTGGATGGGAGCAGAGGGAGTCTCTTCTTCGGAGTCTGAAATCAGAGGACACCCTGGAAAACAAGACCTGAGTGTGCTCTCCCGGGCCCCTCCAGGCAGGGGACGGCGGCGCTGTAGCTGCGTTCTCACCGCCGCTGAGGAGCCCAGACATCCACGCCACCCGCGGGCTCGCAGATGGCTTCCCTGCCCGGCTGGCTGCTGCTAATTTCAGCTGCTGGCGGCTCCACACGCTTTTTTTATTCCATGTTTATTTAAAGCCAGATTTTTGAAATGTCTTCAGCCCTAAAATCTGATTTTTTCTTCTTACAGCAGATCCTAAAACCCCACTTAGGACCCCAAAGGTGGGGAACTTTGAGGAAAAGAGGTCACCCCACATGCAACGCTCTGTGAATAAGCATGTGGGCAGTCGCCAGTGCTTTCCCCGTGGAGCTGGCCAGGGTCTTCTCAACACAGCCAGAACACGGAACATCCCGTCTAGATGTCCTCCGTTCCCAGCTAAGCAAGACACAGTGTGGGTGTCTGCAGTTGGGGCACTTCCTGCCCCCGTGCGCACTGTTGAACATGACGGGTGTCTGGGGCCGCCCTGTCGTCACGTCCAGGGTCATCGTGCAGTGGGGCCTTGAGTGGTCCAGGTACATCCCCTCTGGAGGTGGGACAGGGACGCCCGAGTGTGCTGGGGTCCCCATCTCAGCTCTTCTTGTGCTTGGTGTCTCCTTCATGTGACCTGAGAGCCGAGCACTGCTTCTCGTTCACTTAGAAATGGAGGACATATAGAAGGGGTCACCTGTGTTGGAAGCAGACAGCTTCCCAGCTGTGGTGACAGGACCCTGGGCTGCTCTAGCAGGACAGCATCGGCCAGTCACCCGTCTGTTTGCACAACATCAGACCATGGGCGGTAAAACGCCTCATCCCGCTGGCAGTGGGACCCCAGAGACAGCCCACGTGGATGATGGATGCTCCAGAAATGTAAGGCCCCATCCCTTTGACTGACACATGCCCATCTACGGCTCACCCCAGAATGTGCTGAAAGGCTTTGACGAAAGAGGAGTGTCTTGGTGAACTGGACCGAGCAAGGGCAAAACTGGCCCAGGGGCCGGGCTGGGCTCAGGAGGCCCAGGAGCGCACACGGGGTGGATTCCCGCAGGAGAAAGGAGTGTGTTTACCTGACCAGGTGCTGCCGGAGTGAAGGGCGGGGACCTGAGAGGCCAAGGGCTGCAGGGCTCATGTGCAGAGCTGCAGTGCCAGGGTCCAGGGCCACGGGGCAGCCAGACCACAAGCCTCGGGCTGGGGACTGGGGAAGGGGGCAGGGTGGGTGGGGTACGGGGTCAGCTGCCAAGGGCTGGCTAGAGATGGCAGTGCTGGCCAGGTCACCTCATGGTTTCTAGCGGCTGAACGATCCATCACAGGCCATGTTCAGACGTGAGATGGTGAGTGTGTGGGACAGGGCTGGTAGGGGGATCCTAACCCATGACCTGAGTGTTGTAACTCCGCACTCTAACCGACTGAGCTAACCGGCCAGCCCCAGGTGCCACTTGTAGTGAGAGTCACGCAGTTCTCCAAAGAGCTTGGCAAACTACATTCTAAAGAAGGGCGGAGCGTGTTGGAGCAGCTTCCCTGGCATGGTTGGTCGGAAAGTAACGTGATTTCAAGAAAAATTATTTGAGTGTTAAGCTTGAGAATATCATTTCCTCCAGCCAGCTCTTCTTCCCATGAAGTTGGAAAACACAGAAATCTTTGTAGAGGTTCATGGAAAACTTTAGCTGTTCCTAGCTGTCCAGAGGAAAAGAATATTCCATCCACGGTGGGGGGCGGTGGGACAATTACTCTAAACACGTTCGGGTGACATTTTACCCCAGTCCGACTGGACATCGACTGCATGTGACCTCTGCAAATGTCGCTGCGCTGCCGGCAGAAACGAGGCTCCTGTGAAGACTTGGCAGCTCGACCCCTGGAATCTGCTGTTAATTCTCACCCAGATTTTGAGATTTTCTCTGTGGCAGCAGGAGCCAACAACACCCTTTGTGCAGTCTCAGGACGGGGTTTTCAGAGCCCTGAAGCTGGCGGTGCTGGATTCAGTCGCAATTTTCCTTCATTCTTTGGCTCATGGAGTTCCCACTGGGAAACCCGTGACCTTGATTCTTTGTCAGGAATGTAAGTAAAAGCCGAGACTCTCCAGCTGGGATACAGACTCCTCATTGGAGAGCCCCGGGCACTTCAGTGCCACTTTCAGGGGAGTTGACTTGGTGATTTGGGGCAGGTTGGGTCTCAGCAGGGGTGGTAATTGCTGGAGGGGATCTCTGACACGCCCTCAGACCTCAAGCCTGGGTATTTGGACTTGGGACTCGGTTGCATTTGAGTTTTATATTAAGCTTTGCTGTGGGGGAGGAGTGGCCAAGGCATCACAGACCCTGCACTGTCCACTGTCAGGAGGCCAGAGGGCTCCTTCAGGCCCCGCCACTCTGCTCCAGAGCAGGGGGTGCCAGACACGGAGGGGGGCAGTGGACCTGCCATCAGGTAACCTCACTGCCACCTGGTGGATGGCTCAGAGATGCGCAGTCCGTTGCGGGGCAGTTTTGGGGACGGGTTATGGAGGAGACCATCGAGTGTGGACAGCCTCAGGGAGTGGGTGTGTGAAGACAGGGACAAGGGGGAGGCCACAGACTTACTGTGCAGGCGGTCCCTCTGTTCACCCCTGAGTCTGGGCGGTGGGCTGGGGGAGTGCAAAGGTGCTGGGCTTGCAGGACCGGGCTGTCATCCTGGACTTTGCTCTGGACAGTCACAGACCTTCTCTGAGCTTGTCCCTCATCCGCAGAAGGAGGAATAACACCCTCCCCCAGGGCCGGAGCAGTGCAAGGGAGACACCATGCGTGGAGTGGCTCTACTGCCTAGCAGTCACCTGGAACTCGCAGAGGGAGCATGCACGGGGACGTGTGCCTGCACTGGGCAGCCGAGCTCTACAGGAAAAATTGCTTGCTATGATAGGGTTTTCAAAGGGCCCTGTGACATCTCTTTTAAATTGAGGTAAAGTTTGCATAACATAAAATTAACCATTTTAAGGTGTTCGATTAATCCACTCTAGTGCATGCAGTGCATTCATACTGTCGTGCAGCCTCCACCTCCACCTAGTTCTGAAACCCTTCCATCACCCCCGGGGAAGCCCACAGCTGCCTAGTGGTCCACCTGCCCCGGCAACCACGAGTCCGCTTTCGCTTTGGATTGGCCTGTTCTGGATTTTTCATGTAGAGGGGTCGTACGGTATGCGGCCTTCTCCGTCTGCTTTTTTGCTGACAGTGGGCTTTGAGGCTTGTCGTGCTGCAGCCCGCAGTGGTGCTTTGCCCTTTTTTGTGGCTGAATGGCATCCCACTGCACGGACACCGGACGCCTTGCTCACTGCTGGTCGGCTGGTGGTTGCTGGGGTGCACACCTGGATTGGTACCGCGGGGCAGCCCTGCACTCGCCTGTCTGGGGAACCTCCACGCTGCCTCCTGCAGTAGCTGCTCCATTTACACCCACCAGATGGTGTGAGGTTCCAGGTCCTCCGCATCCTCACCAACATTTGTTTCCTGTTTTTCCCCCAATTTTAGTGGTCTTAGTGGGCACGAGGGGGTGCCTCGTTGTGGTTTTGATTGCAGCTCCTGATGACCAGTGATGCCGAGCACCTTCCCGGGTATGTTTCTTTTCTGAAGGGAGCAGAATCCTCTAGAATGCAGTGCCTTCATGTCAGTGCTGCATCAAGGAAATGAGCCTGGCAGGTGCTAAGGAGACCGAGTGACTGCCCCTGGCCTCCTCTCAGGGTTTTTGGCCAAAACCTCAGTCCCCGCCAGCCGTGCAGGGCCCCTGGGCCCAGTGCGTGCCTCTGCGGACTGCACAGTCTCAGCAGCAGCGGGACAGCACACCTGCACCTGCTCACTGGGTGGCTCCTGCTGCCAGTGCCATAGCACGTGAAGAGCACACTGCGTGGGAACCCAGGGTCCCCGTGCTGTCAGACACTCAGGGTGTCTGTGAGGAGGCCCCACAGGCTCTGCATCCCCTTGACTGCCCAGCTCTCCTGGTGAAGAACACGAAAGATGTCCCCAGATGCAGACACACACAGAAGCAGTGGATGTCTTGCCTGCCACCTGCAGATGCTTTGGGTGGAAGCCAGACTCCACGACTCTGGCAGCAGATGGTGCGAGGGCCAGTGGCTGGGCTGGTGAGCCCACAAGTGCACATTCGTCCACTCCCTGAAGGACGGGATGGGGTCTCAGCCTCGTGGCACTGGGAGGGAAATGGAGGCCCAGAGCGCACAGGGCTTTCCCAAGACCACGAAGCTGGTGGGGGCAGCTGGAGCCCCCAGCTCCCTATGCTCTTCCTCAGCACAGAGCCTCAAAGGCAGCAGCACAAATGGGATTTGTTGAACAGACATCAGGGAGATTGCTGGGTTTCTGGGAAGGCTGCAGAGCGGCCTGAGAACACTGGAAAGAGCCACCAGCAGCGAGGACTGGCCAGTTCCATCGAACAGAATGCTGGTGCTGGCAACCCGCGCAGCCGCCACCAGCCCCAGGGGTTGCCAGCCGGAGGAGACGGGCGAGGGGCTTATCCACCCTGTGCGGAGCTGCGGCTGCCCAGCCCTGCTGCACCGAAGCAAGACAGGGGCTGTGGTGGGCTTATGCTACCATAAAGGCAGGGACCCTTTGTAGACCACCTTAAAACATTAGAAAAATAATCTGGACATGACGCTGTTAATCTAAAACAATTGCTTTTCTTTTTTCTTTCTTTTTTTTATTTTTGGTGGCCAGCCAGTACAGGAACCCAACCCTTGACTTTGGTGTTACAAGATAATGCAATTGATTTTAAACTGTTTCTATTTTGCTTAAGGAATCAGCTTTCTTCATCATTCAGAGTTATGTTAGAGTTCCCCTGCTGGCTGTCCTGTAAGCCAGACTTACTGTGCGTCTGCACCCCTGCCTGGATGCCCCGAGGGAAGGGAAGACACACCTAAGGTACGCCAGAGGTGGCCTGGCTGCGCTGGTGGCACAGGCACGGGAGACATACCGAGACACCCCACTGCGGGTCAGACGAACAGCCCCTCCAGTCCTGCCTGTGGGAGAGCAGGGGGTTTCTTCTGGGGCACCCCGCTTGGAATAAGGAAGTGCTCCCTCTCCTGGCATGAATGGGTCTCACAAGCTTCTTTAATCTACAGCTAAACTTAGGTTTACTAGTCTGGAATTAATATAAAGATATTGGGATGCATATATTTTTATTATTCGTGCATGGGCTGGCCGGTTGGCTCAGGTGGTTAGAGCTGGTGCTCATAACACCAAGGTCCAGGGTTCGATGCCTGTACCAGCCAGCCACCAAAAAACCAAATGTTTCCTAAGAAATGGAGTAAGCAAGAATACAAGGGGGATACCATAGTACCAGGACTACACTGTACTTAAGGACAAGCTGTGTCTAAACATGTTTTTTTTTTTTTTTTTTTAAAGATGACCGGTAAGGGGATCTTAACCCTTGACTTGGTGTTGTCAGCACCACGCTCAGCCAGTGAGCAACTGGCCATCCCTATATGGGATCCGAACCCGTGGCCTTGGTGTTATCAGCACCACACTCTCCCGAGTGAGCCACAGGCCGGCCCCTAAACATGGGTTTTAAATATATCAGGAGGACCAACATACAAACAAAGACACATAGCAACTCTCCATGTGACGTCACCAGGGAGTGACCCCTTCTGCACAGGTACTTCTCTAGGTGGCTGACACGTTCCTGTTTAACCAGCGAACACCTTGGAGACGCTGGTCGTTCGTTCCTGCAGTGCACACAGTGCTCCGAAGCTGGAATGCCACAGGAAACATGCCAGGGCGGTCTCCAGCTTCTCCATCGCATTTCTCTGATTTCCCAGGCAGAATGTTCTGAGTATAATTTTTTTTTTTTTTTTTTTTTTTTTTTTTTTTTGTCTTTTTCGTGACCAGCACTCAGCCAGTGAGCGCACTGGTCATTCCTATATGGGATCCGAACCCGCGGCGGGAGAGTCGCCGCGCTCCCAGCGCAGCACTCTACCAAGTGCGCCACGGGCTCGGTCCCCATGTTCTGAGTATAATTTAAGCGTTGATTGCTGCCCCAGGCAGCACTGTAAATATGAACGCAGAGACGGTTGTGCCTAACTAAGAAGGTCTAAAGTTACGCGGATGCAGTAGCAGCTGCATCGCACATTGACCTGCAGGGAGTCTGCTGGCAACCAGAGTCCCCAGATCTTTCTTGAATGCGTGGCTTCCAGACAAGTTTTCTTCTGCAGCCGCGTGCTGACTTTTGCTGGGCTTCTCGTGTGTTTCGCTGGCGCATCACTGGCCTCGGCTGCAGCTGTGCCATAGGCGTGCGTGTTGGTCCCGTCGCTCACTCTGCCGCCTGCCCTCCCAACGTTGAATGGTGCCACGAGAGGTCTCCTCCTCCAGGCTGGTGCTGGGCAGTTAGTTGTCTTTGGGAATAGTTGTTCACCTGGCTGCAAATCCACCTACAATCGCTCCATCACCAGACTCAGGTTTTGTGATCAAAGCCACAGGAATATGGGGAAGGCTAACGACTGCACAGCCGCAGTCAGGGTGGCCCAGGCGTCATCCGGGCCTGTCCACCCTGCCCCTGCTCTGCCACAGAAGGAAAGGGAACAAGGAGAAAGAAAGAAAGGACGGGAGGGAGGGACAGGAAAGGAGAGAAACCAGAAGTGAGCCGCACGAGGCAGGAAACGCTCTGCACAGACTTTGTTTCTCCTGTTTGAATATTTGGGGGCTGGGAGTGGAATCAAACATTTAAAGTGAAGACCCCACTTCTGTTCAACACTGTAGTGGAGATTTTAACAGGGCAGTCAGGTGAGGAGATGAAATCAAAGGCGTCTAGGTTGGAAATGAAGTAAAAGCATCTCTACGAGGGGCCTTCAACAAGTTCAAGCAAGAATTCGTAATATTGTTTAATTCCATTTTTCTGGGAACTTTCTGAAGTACCCTCGTATTAGCAGATGACATCATCTTGTATATAGAAAATCCTAAGGATGCCACTAAAAACTGCTGGAACTAATAAAGAGGTTCGGCAAGATTGCAGAACACAAGGTCTGCATACACCAAGTGTGTCCCTATACCCTCCCAGTGAATAATCCAAAATTGAAATTAAGAAAACAATTCCATCTGCAATAGCACCAAAAAAAGTCTTAATACTAAGTTTATCAAAAGAAGGGTAAGGGCTGGCTGGCTCTCTCCGTGGTTAGAGCGCAGCCTTATGACACTAAGGTTGTGGGTTCGGGTCCCCACACCAGCAGCTGCCCTCCCCCCAGAAAAGTGCAAATCTTATATAACTTAAAACTGCAAAACTTGAAAACAAGACATTTTTGTTGTTTTTGGTTTTTGGGGGAGGACTGGCCAGTGTGGGCATCCAAACCCTTGACCTTGGTGTTATAATACCATGCTCTAAAAACATTATTGAAGAAAAGAAAAAAAAATATTGAAAGAAACTAAAGAAGACCTAAGTAAATGAAAAGACACCCCACATTCATGGATCTGAAGACTTAAATACTGCTAAGATGGCAGAACTCTCAAAATTGATCAGATTTAATGCAATTCACATCTAACTTCTTGGCAGAAATTGAAAAGCTTAACCTAAAATTCATATGGAAATTTAAGGGACCCAAAATAGCCAAAACCATCTTGAAAAAAACGAGTCTGGAGTAATCATACTTTGCAATTTCAAAAGTTACTACAGAGCTAACAAGGACATAAGGATAGACAAGCAGATTGATGGGACAGAATTGAGAGTCTGGAAATAATTACATTTATCATCAATTGATTTTTGACCCGGCTGCCAAAATAATTCAACGGGGAAAGAATTGTCAGATTAACAAATGGTGCTGGGACAGTGGGATATCCACATGCCGAAGAGGGAAGTCAGACCCCCCAACCTCACACCACATAAAAAATAACTCAAAACACATCAAAGACCTAAATGTAAGAAGTGAAACTATAAAACTCTTAAAAAGAAATCAAATGCATAAATCTTCATGATCTTGGGTTAGGTAGGGGTTCCTTAGCTGTGATACCAAAAGCACAAGCCACAAAATAAAAAGAAATTGTACTTCTCAAAATAAAAAACCTTTGTGATTCAAAGGACACCATCAAAATAGCAAAAAGACAACCTACAGGATAGGTGAAAATATTTGCAAGTCATATATCTGACAAGGGTCTAGTAACCAGAATATGTAAAGAACTCTAACAACTCAATAATAAAAAAGACAACTAACCCAGTTAAAAATGGGCAAAGGATCTGAATAGAGATTTCTCTAAGAAGACAGGCAAATGGCCAGTAAGTACATGAAGAGATGTCCAACGTCATTAGGCATCAGAGAAAGAAATCAAAACAACAGTGACACACCACCTTACACCCACTAGGATGGCGATAGCCAAAAAGACAGAAAATACCAAGTGCTGCCAGCACCCGGAGAGACTGGGACCTAGTCCACTGCTGGGGAATGTGAAGTGGGGCCGCTCCTTGGGACACAGTCTGGCAGTTCTTCAAACAGATACACAAAGAGCCACCACACAACCCGCAGTTCCCTCCTAGGCCTCTACCCAAGAGAAGTGAAAACACACATCCACATAAAAACCTGCACGCAGGTGTGTATATCAGCATCACAAGTAATAGCCACATCGTGGGAACGACCCAAATGTCCACCCAAGGATGGACGGAGAAACAAACGTGGTCCACCCACACAATAGAGTGTTTTCTGGCTGTCAGGAAGAACAAGGTACTGATACATGGAACAGCACAGATGAACCTTGAAAAGATGGCACATGACAGAAACCAGTCACAGAGGCCACACACGATCAGATTCCACTGATGTGAATGTCCGGAGCAGGGAACTCTAGAGACAGATTAGCAATTGCTTAGGACTGGCTGGGGAGGGGTGAGACCTAAAGGTTACGAGGGTTTTTCTCGAGGTAATGAAGATGCTGTAAAGTTGACTGTGGTGACTGTAGCACATGTCTGTGAATAGTCACGTGTTTAGGTCAATGACAGACCACTTATAAGACGGTGGTCCCACAAGATGACAACAGAGCTGAAAAATTCCTACCGCCTAGTGACCTCAGGTGTAAGATCCAGCGCGACGCGTGTCACTGTGGTGGTGCTGGCGTAAACACACCTACTGCAGAGCACATGCAGGAGGGGTGCCCAACTTACCCACGGGTGACCCTCCCTAAGGCGGCTCAGAACTTTAAGACAGGAAGCCGAGCATTTGACACACTAGGTCTGACCCCATGTGCAAGCATGGTTGTCAACGTTAGAACTCTTGCATTTTTCAGTGATCCCCACCTGTCTCCATAGCAGAATAACAGTGGGCAGCATTGAGCTAACACTCCCTGAGCGTCTGCCGAGAGCCAGGCACAACCCTACCTGCAATCCGGGGGGCGAAGGTGTTCTAATCTCCACTTAACAGATGGGGACAGTGAGGCATGGAGAGACTTGGCATAATTAGAGGGCCAGTGCAGGTGACAAGAAAGCCACTGCTGGGCCGGCCCGTGGCTCACTCGGTAGAGTGCAGTGTTGATAACACCAAGGCCCCGGGTTTGGATCCCATATACGGATGGCCGGTTCGCTCACTGGCTGAGTGTGGTGCTGACAACACCAAGTCAAGGGTTAAAGATCCCCTTACCGGTCATCTTTTAAAAAAAAAAAGAAAGCCACTGCTGCTCCTTTTGTGCAAAAGGATATACTTTCACACAATGACAAAATTGCCTGAGGATGCATTTCTCAGAAAGTGCCCCATCATTGAACCACTGAGTTGCCCTCTTTTTGGTGGGTCAGTTGTATGGCATGTGAATTATGTCTCAATAGAGCTGTCACCAAAAGAAAAAAAACCAAACTCTTGGCAAAGCACAGAGCTGCTGTCAGAAAAGTACGTGGCTGTGCGGGGTGGCGTCCCTGTGCCTTTTGCTCCGTTTTTCTCCCTTGTGCTCCTGTTCCTTTGGGTTAATTTCAGCTTCTGTTCCTGTTAGCTTCATGTGCCGCCTGCACCTGCCCAGGGACACCCCACCCTTCCTTCCCAGGATACCTAGTGGATGGCAGGACGCTAAGGTTCCAGCCTGAGATCACTTCCTTGGGGACTGTCTCAGGGTCACTCAGGAAAGCTGGAGGGGTGGGGCACAGATGACTGAGCAGAGCTCCATAGTGGTCTCTGGGTGGGAACATGGCCCTTTTCCTCCCCAAACCCACAGAGTCCCCCACAGACGTGAAAGATGCCGGTGAGGGATGTGCCAGAGTCACACTGTCCCTGCTGATGGAGGGGTCCAGGGGTCCATACCCTGCTGAGCCCTGGGGAGGCTGCTCCACGTGGTCATGGCTGGGCCTAGGGTCATGAACCCCCCTGGCCCTGTTCCCTGCTGACCTGTCCCTGTGGCCGCATTCCCACACATTCGTGTATGCACGGAGGTGGAGGGGGTGACATTGGTTTCGGGGCACCACCGCCAGGCTCTGGATCTCTCACTGGAAAGCCCCCCACCCTCTGAGAGCTCCACAGAGTTGTCTTCGGTGTACATGTGGCTCCTGCCTCATGGACACTTCATGGTGGGGCCCACTTCTTCAGCCTTGGGACTGCTAAGTGTGATGCACAGGGTGCACCCAAGACACCCCAGCTGCTGGGGAAGCAGCCGTGCTGGGGCAGCCTGAACACAGAGCAGAAAGAGTAAGGACCAGGCCAGGGGCCCTGAGCTCAACACGCACTGACCCCACGACCAGCAGCCCCACGCCCGCATTCACCCAGGAGAAATGGAAACTCTGTCCTCGCAAATATCTGCACCAATGTGGTGAGCAGCCCTGTCCATAACCAGCAACAACTGGGAATACCCCACATGTCCTTCACAAACATAAAAAGCACATGCATGCCAGGGAACGTTACCCAGCAAGCAAAAGGTGGATATGTGACAACCTTGGGAATCACAGGCATTGTGTGAAGGACACCAGGACCTAGAGGTGACATGTGGTCTGTGACATTCTCAAAAACAGAAATGTAGGGTCAGAAACAGGCCGGTGGTCACTAGACACCTGTGGGAAAGGGGTGACCCTAAAGGGCTAGCAGGAGGGAGCTCTGGGCGTGATGGAATGTTCTGTATCCTGATTGCCGTGTGGTTACAAGAATCTACACGTGCTAAAATTCATAGCATCAAATGGTACAATAAAAATTCAGTTTTCCGTATGATCATTAAAAAAGAAAAAAGCAGTCACTGCTTCTGCTGTCAGGTGGTGCCCTGAAGAGTGGTTCCTGGATGTTGCTGTGGAGTCTGACAGAATCTGTTCCCAAGGCCCCAGCACTGGGGGTTGCACTGTTTTCTCTGTGGTGACATAAAACATACCCTCGAGGCTTCACTTGGGGATTTGTTAATTGTGATGGTAGCTTCGTTCTGTGTGGTTATTGTTTCTTCTATGGTTTCTGCTATGGTTTGAGTATTCGTCTCCTTCAGAACTCACATTGAAATTTAATTGCCACTGTCACATTATTAAGAGGGGGGACCTCTGAGAGGGGATGAGACCTTGAGGGCCTCACCCTCACGGGTGGGATTGGTGTCATCATAAAAGGGACAGTTCAGCCCCTCTTGCCCTCTCACCTTATGCCGGGGGATGACACAGCAGGAAGGCCCTCGCTAGATGCCAGCACCTCAACTTTGGACTTCCCGGCCTCCAGAACCATGAGCCAGTACATTTCTGTTCTTTATACGTTACCCAGTCTCAGGCATTCTGTTATAGCAGCACAAATAGGACAAAGACATTTTCTGAAATGGAGTCCCTGAAAACCACAGAGTTCATAGTTTCTAGGTGTTGACAACTTACGAGCTGGGAGACAGAGTAGACTCAGGGCTGGAAGAGACCCCAGAGGCCACACTCCCAGATATCATGTAGGAAGAAACTGAGGCTGAAGGATTCGGTGGTTGCCACCCAACATCCAGCTGGGATCCAAGTGTGAACCAAATCGTTCTTCGCTGAGTAACCACCGTGCAAGAGCCACCAAGCACTGGGCACACGTGGGGCTGGGCGCCCCGAGCTGCCCAGGTGTCCTCACATTACCCCAGGCACCCCGTCTCAGTCTATGCTCTAAATTCCACAAGCTTGCACCTTGGACAAGTGCCATACCAGCCAAATTGGTCCTGGGCTTGGGTCATTTCCCCACTGACCCCACCTCTGCCTAAGGGCCTCCCAGGGAGATGTCTCCTGCAGCCCCTCAAGGTCACTGCCTGTCCTGTGGCTCCTCCTCTAGTCCTCTCTTCCTGCCCCTCTGGCACCCGCCCAGTGTGGGCACCTCTCACAGTGCCCCACCTCTTCAGGCTTCTCATCCCCTCCAAGTCTCCCCAGCCCTGGGGATCTTCTCCAGTAGGACACCAGCTCTGCTGTGAGGTTTTGCACTTAATTTTGACTTGTCTGTGACTGCTGTGGATCCTATGTCCCCACCTAGATCAGAAGGAAGTGGGGTCAGGCTCCGGCAGGCACTGGGCCAACAGGAGGGGCTGCCCCAGCCCTACAGCAGAACAGGGAGCCGGTGAGCCAGGCCACACCAGGGCCAGAGCCTGGGAACCAGCTTTAGGTCATTCTGGATTGGCAGGGCAGAGCCCGGCCAGGTCACAGGTGAGCCTGTAAGAAAAGGCCGATTGGTGCTTCCTGGACCGCATGCAGAGAAGTTCTTCCCTCCCCTCTTCTAGGTTGCCCAGATGGAGATGAGGGTGCCCCACCTGCCCCAGGGAAAGGGCTGTGTCCCCACCTCACTTGGGTCAGGAGAAAGCTTGTGCTGCAGCAGGAACAGATGTCAGTGTTCCTCGGCCTCCTGGGCTCTGATCAAGAACTTGGCTGTGAAGAGCAGGCACCATGGACAGCTGCTTGGCCTGGCCCAAGAAATGCTGCCAGAGGACATGGCCAGAGGCTCCAGGGTCCTTGACAAGGCGGAGGGCCAGGAAAGGGGTTCTGGAAAAGCTGTGACCACAGCCTATGCCTCCCTGGAAACAGGCTGCCCTTCCCCTCCACATGGTCTGTGGCACAGTCCCTGGTCCCGGGCCCCGCTGCTGTAAGGGTCATGGACCTGCAGCAGGCCTCATTGGTGAAACTGTCCTCAAGGCCGCGCACTCCTGGGACCCGAAGACAAGCAAGCGGCCCCAGCCAGCCAGTTTTCCGGGTGGGCAGCGCCGCCTCCTGGCTGACACTTGTGCTGCAGGACAGCAGTGACTACCAGCAGTGCTCTGGGTCTGGGCTGGCATGATGGCAGCCAAGAGTGGGCTCGGGCTTTTGCCAAAGCAAGACTCCTCCTGGAAACCCAGATTTCCAGCTTCTCTTGAAAATCTCTGAGACCTGGCGACACTGGGCCAGCATCCCTCGGTGCCCACAGCACAGGGCATGGAGGCACCCCCTCCGGTGGGACCTGCCCCCTCGCTCCCTGGACATCTGCTTCCCATAGGGCATGAGGACTCTAAAGCAGCCACCCTCTGGGGGCACTAAACTGTCTCCTCCCTCACCATGAGGGGCCTGAAGCCACCCAGCCCTGACCGCCAGGCACCAGCCACAGGAATCCCTCAGAACCACTCAAGGCGGCCAGCGTCCCTTCTGAGGGAGATGAGGCCAGAGCACCACCTACCCGAGGGCAGCTGTGCAGAGGTGACTGCCAGGGCCCAAGGCCTTCCCCACCTCCCCAGCGTATGGCCCCCAGTCCTTGGCTTTGCCTAGCTAGGTGTCCACAGTGACTGTCCCTGAGTTGGTCAAGTGGCTGTGTCAGCCAAGGTCACCATGTAGGGAGGAGCTTTACTCCAACTCGCTTTGTGTGTCCGGGGCAGGCTGGGCCGATGCTCGGGAGCCAACACTAAGGTGCTGGCCGCACCCAAGTCCACGAGGCAGCAGGCTGGGAGGGGCCACCTTTAATAGTGGGGTCCACCTGTCGGAGGGGAAGGAAGAGCCCCCCCCCCCCATTTGTTCTTAGTGGGCCTTTGCTTGCTGCTCAGACAGCAGTGAGATCCCAGCAAGACTGTCCCGTAACAGAACCAAGCTGTGCAGGAGGGAAGTCATGTCCATGCTCTGCAGCCTTGTCTCGGTGCTGGTGGCTCAGAAGCTGGCAGGTCAGAGCACCCCAGGTCTCTGCAGGTTCAGGAACCCAGGCTGCAGGGTCCCCCATGGGCAAACAGAGGGCTGGACCTGCTGGAGCAGGGTCTCACCACCACCCTCAAGATGTCCTTCCTCACAGGGCTGAACCACTGTGCACAGACCCACGAAAGTGACAAGGGGTAAGCCAGGGCCCCTGGAGCCATCAGTCCAGCAGGGACGGTCCCCTGGCCCCCCACCCCCAAACAGGAGAGGCTTGCGTCTGGAGCCCTGAGGCAGAGTCACCGAGAGGTTCAGCAAACACCATTTCCTGGGGATCCCACCCCCAACCTACACGGAAACTGAGGCATGTCAGGAAGCCAGGTGAAGGTAGGGACCCCTTAACCGAAGCCCCTCAGCAGCTGACGGGAGCAAGGAAGTGCAGAAGAGGCACGGGGACCCGCGGCCTGCTGGCGCCTTCCCTGCAGAAAAGCACGAGCCACATGGGGCTGGGGACGGCATGGACAGCACCAGGAATGTCAGACCTGGGCCACAGCCACCATGGGAACCACAGCCACAGAGGCTGTGTGCGGCCGAGGGTTTGAACGTTGTCATTTAATCCAGAAACGAGAGCAAAACAGCAGCGCCAAGTGCGCTCAGCCTTTAGGCTGCACGAGGAAGTGCTCTAGAGTCATCCATCTGATGCCAGCACCAGCCGTACGGCCTCCTGGGAGCCAGTTGGGGCTGGCCGTGCACCCAAACTGTCTGTGGGCCACAGTCCTTGGGGCATCCCTGGGAGTCCCACTAAAGGAGACTGAGTTATGAAGCTGCCACCAGGTCTGCCTGCCTGGGCTTGGCCTTGACGGAGACTTTCTCTGTAGAGGAAACAAAAACCCCATCTGTGATATACAGAAGACCCCACAGGCAGCAAGGGCCTGGGTATACGGGCTTTGCTCTGGGGAAGAGCATGCCCAGCTCTGAGGGGGTGACAAGCAGGGATGGAGAAGTGGGACATGGGTCAGGGAAGTGCAGCCCCTCTCCAGGGGCCCCTGCACGAGGCGAGCTCCCAGGAGCCATAAAGGAACAGAAAGACACACAGATGACATGTTAGAGAGGCTGCTGCAGAGATATCGCAGGGAACAGCTGTCTGCAGCTGTGATGTTTCAGACAACGAATCCTGGCCCAGCCCTGGGAAAGACCTAGCATGGCTAACGAGCCCTTTCCCACTTCTAACATCCACGTGAGCCTCTTCAAATGGGGTCCGGCCCTCTTAGGACATTACCCAAACCCCTTGTAAACCCAGGCCCAGCCCCGAGGCCAAGCATGTCCACCGCGCTGGGGAAGGTGGAGCCACCCGTGCCATGCAGGAAGGGCAAGACCCTGTAGCCAGGAGCATTTAGTTCTGTCCCCTTCTAGAATTCACTGGATTCCAACATGCTCAAGAGGATGGAATGCAGAGTTACCTGGGTTCTTCTCAGGAAGAGGCTCTGAAGGAACCTCTGGGAGCTCCATCTGTTCCTGCAAGAACCAAAGGACAGGCCATGAGTGGCGGCCAGGCCCGCCCACAACTGTCGGGTCTTCGTCTCCAGTGGACACAGGTCCTGGTTAATCAGCTGCTTTCAGATGGATTCAAAGTGGAACGAGAATCCTCCTGCTCAAAAGACCTCAGTCCACATCTCCCAGAATCAGGCATCTTCTGAGACTCTAATCACTGGGTGTGACACAGCCATTGCAGTGGTGGGTTCTCCCATTGGTTCCTGGGATCCTGAGGGGACACACCTATGGCCGGCTCCTGGGCTTTCCCTGGAGACCCCGGCTTACAAGGTTGGGCCATGCCAGGACCATGGGTTTGAAACAGGCACCCAGGTCACTCTGGTACCCACAGGTCTGGGGAGCCACGGTGGCACCTCTGCTGGGGTCCCCTTGCCCGAGTGACTGTGCTCAGTCCTGGGGTCTCTCACCTGAGTGATGGCATCCAGCTCCTCCAGGATGGCTTCTTCGTCCTCCTGAGTGAAGCTTCCTGCCAACAGCTCATCTATTTGCTGCAAGTGAGGACAGGCAATGAGGAGCAGGGCCGGGCTGGGGGTGGGGGAGGTGGTCCTCATGGAAGGAGGGGACGGCCCGTGGCTCAAGGTCTCCCCTACTAGAGAAGGCAGCCCCCACGTGGCACAGGACAGTGGCCGGTTGCACATTCCCCCGCAGCCCCACATAGCGACACCTACCCGCTGGTACTCCACGGCCTCCTGGGTCTCGTCCAGGATCCGCTCCACTTCTTCTATGGACATCACCTAAGAGGCGGTTATGAGAGCTGAAGCCTGGCAGTGAGGCAGGTGACAGAGCCCTGTTGAGGCCACCTGGGTTCTCAGGGCCAAGACCTCGCTCCCTGTCCCTGTGTAAAAGAAGCCAGGCCAAGGGCACGTGACACATCCCTGGTCATTCAGCCCCAGGCAGGGCCCTGCCCCAGCTGCGGGAGCCCTCAGACCTGTCTTAAAAGACTCGACTGCGCTGCTTGGACCCCCTCACACCCCAGTAAGCTCTGGTGGTTACAGGTAAAAACAGACACAACCTGGAAAACATTCTCTGGGCAGGCACCTTGATCTCCTCTGAGGGCGCATGTAGAGCAGCAGCTGCCTGACCGACAGGCACACAGCCCACACTCAGTCCAGACACTCAGGAAAACACATGGCCAGGTCTCTGGCCAGGCAAGCCCTTGGCTCTGAGAGCCCCTCTAGCTGGGCCACTCATCAGGAGCATGAGGGGGTAGGGGGCTGTGGCCGGTCGCACTGGGCTGATCTCCTGTTAGCACACACATCAGTGCTGCTTCCTGAGAAACACTCAGTACTCACCTCCTCCAGGAAGCCTTCCACGACTGGTTTAGCACACCACTCCCCCACCCCCACCACACTGTCCCCTCTCTGTCATGTCAGCACCTGTGGACCCAGTTCCCAGTCTGGGCCGCACCACACCACTCTCAGGTCATGTCATCTCTGAGCTGCTCGCCTGGCAGCAACTGGCACGTCACCCCAGCCCAGACTCATGCCCTAGGTCTGGCACAGACACCTCCTGCCACAGCCTGGGTACAGACATGGCCTCAGGGCACTGTACAGGAAAAGGCCCCTCTGGCTCCCCTGGGCCCCCTCTGTTCTGCCCCGGCCGGGCAGGACCCACCTGGTGCATCTTATTCAGACACTCGTTCCCAAGCCGCAGCCCCTCCATCACCTTCATCTCCACCTGGGTGAACTCAATGCTCTGCACCTGAGAAGGAAGCCAGACCAGACCTGAGCCTCAGGAGCCCCGCTTGCCCTCCTCCTGACCAAGGGGCCTCGGGACAACTCCCGTGCCGCCCTCCTCCCTGTCCTCTCCCGCTGCCCCCTGGCGATGGAGCAGGACTGAGAAGGTACTGGAAGGCACTCAAAGGCTCACCGAGCACTTATCAGCAGCTCTGGTTAGTGAAAGAGCCCAGCCTCAATGCTCTGAGCCCTAACACCAGGGATGCTCATGCCGACCCTCGACACCTCGTCAGTCACCTGGGCAGACCCCTGACCTACCCACACCACCCAGCCCTCCAGACCACTCCGGCAAGAGCCAACCTGCCCCGGCCCCTTAAGACCGTCAGGGTCCTACAAAGATGCTCATCCAACTCCAGGCCTGACCTGCTGTGTTTACAAAGTCAGCTTTAGCCTGAGGCATCCCAGAAAGAAGACAGACATGAATACAGCTCTCTGCAGAGATCTCTGCGGCCAAGGGCTGCCCCCGGGCTGCCCCCACACCCCCAGGCCTACCATCGTCTCCAGGCTGCTGATCTGGCTCTCCGTCTTGTCCAGGAGTTGCTCCCGGTATCGCTTCTTCTTGAGCAGCAGCTTGGCCCGCCTACAGAGAGAAGCCGAGGCAGTGACCGGCGGTGGCCCTCCCAGCGCTGACTGGACGCCTGGTCCCCTGGTCCACCACCCTGGCCCCACTCACTCCTTCCTGCCGTCGCGCAGCAGCTGCCGGGCCATGGCCCGCTCCCGCTCCAGCTGCTGGGTGACCCTCTTCTGGTACTGCTTCAGCCTGTCCCGCTGCTGCTTCAGTTGCTGCCGAGAGAGCCGGCCTTGCATCAACAGCCAGCCACCACCAGGCTGTGCCGGCCAAAGGGACACTGGAGGGACCCCTCACAGACCAGGCAACCTTCTAAAACAATGTCCTCAGGGGGCCAGGCTTGTCCCCCAGGGGATGTTTGGCAATATCTGCAAACACTTCAGGCACCTGGTGGGTGGAAGTCAGGGATGCCACTCAACATCCCCCTCCACAGGGTCACCTGGCCCCAAATGCCACACCCCAGTCACTCACAGTGGCACGAGGACATGGGAGGACCACACGGCACAGCCTCTATAGGACATGGGAGGACCACACGGCACAGCCTCTAGGGGAGCCTAAGTGCTCCGGGGGGGGGGGGGGGGGGCTGGGCAGCTCCGCCTGCAGCCAGGCCCCGACACAATGGAGCAGACATGGTGGCTGGCTCCCGGCGCCACCACCCACCCAGCCAGGGTCAGGCCCGGGACATCGGGCCCAGGCTCCTCTCCGCTGTGGGCTGCTGCCGCTTCCGTCCTCTGCACTCAACATCCATCTGGATGGATGGTGGGCCGCGCTTGCGTGGCCTCACTCACCGCCTCCCCGCAGCTGAGGCCGCCCTGGGAAGGATGCGAGGACACGTCCCAGCTCTAGTCAGCCCTTCCCGATAAGCCTGCCTTTTTCCAGATATCATCTTAGAAGATGCTAGGAGGCAGAGGCGCCTGCATACTGAGGCTTACATCCTGAGGGCAGGTCTCTGTGAGCGAACTGTCAGCGTGTGCCTGCTTCAAGTGTGCCTGGCGAGAGAGGATGCCCAGTGCGGCGTGCTTTCCACGTCTGCCCAGTGTGCCATGCTGGGACACCTACATGTCCTCTCCTCGCCACAACAAAAGGTCCCCACTTAACCTGGCCCCACACCTTGGGAGACCCTGTGGCCAGCTGTAGGGAAAGCAGAGGAAAATGGTCAGGGCCCCTCAAGCATTCAGAATCTTGCTGAGCATTTGATGTACATATGAACGTGCACCCAGGAGTTCCTTGGTTGTCTAATGTAGTTGAGCATGTGCACCCAGGTGTCCCAGGTTATGGACTTAAGTATAAAGGACGAGTGGCTCTGATCCAGTGCTCAGCCCGCCCCCCCCCCCACTCCCGGATGTTCCTGGGGTGGCCATGGGGAGGCCGCTACCGCTGCTGGAGGCTGTTGCTGCTAGTGCCCTTGGGATGCCCCAAGAGGCCACCGCAGATACTGTTTCTGCTGCTGCTACTGCTGAGAACTGAGCTTGTGTCAACTACCAATGGCTCCCGGGATCTTTCCCAATTACCTAGCATGGACCTCAGTGTGAGGGGTTTATGACCCAGCCTGGAGTGTGAGGGGTATGTGACCCAGTCTGTACAACTGGTTTGAAGGGTCTGTGGGCCCTAACCCTTAACTCTGACAATAAAAATGGAAAACTTAGCATAACTAAAATAACGAAACATTCTGGCTTTAGTTATGAATGAGCCTTAATCACACAATTGGTGTAGTCTGTAGCAATACACCAGTCCATGTGACTGGTCTTCCCCAGCTGTACTGGCAAGAGCCTCCAGGGCCACTGCCCATGCCAGCTGTCCACAAAACATTAGGAGTGTGGCCTCAGGAAGAGATTAGAAAGGAGCCGAAGGGGCCAAGCCCGTGGTGCACTCGGGAGAGTGCGGCACCGGGAGCGCGGCGACGCTCCCGCCGCGGGTTCGGATCCTATATGGGAATGGCCGGTGCACTCACTGGCTGAGTGCCGGTCACGAAAAAGACAAAAAAAAAAAAAAAGAAAAAGAAAGGAGCCGAAGGGAGGCAGGTGTGGCCAGGCTGTCCCCTTTGTAAAACAAGAGGTCTCAGCACCGGGTCAGAGCGCACTGGGGCTGGCAGTCTCTTAGGAAAACGCAGAGTGATGCTCTGTTCTATGAGTGAATTACGTTGTTTCCCAGAGCCCGGAACTCCTCCGAGGAGAGGTGAGGCAGACTGAACCAATACAGGTGTGCGGGGTCTGCACACCCCCGCAGCGAGTCCTTGGCAAACAGAAAACTCTACTTGAAGAGAAAACGGAGACAGGGAGACTCGCCTCGGCGGCTTCCGGTTTCACAGGCCAAAGCAAGAAACCACCTTTCATTGGTGTTTGTTTCTCTTTTAGTACAAAAATAACCTACTTTTGCTGCAGAAGATTTAGGAGTGTCACGTTCCGGAGTACCCTTCCTGACCCCTCTCATGACAAAGCGGGTTATTCCCCGCTGCCATTTCTCCAGCACACCGCACGACTCTCCAGAGGAGCCGACCTCTGCAGCAGCCCCGGAAGAGCCCGCCACTGCGGGGGAGCCCTGCAGCAGCCTGGAGCGCGGCGCTCGCAGGCAAGCTCGCCCAACTCTGCTTCTGTGTCAGTGCTCTCGGGACTTGTCGGGACTCCGCAGGTCGCAGCAAGTCCTCGGGGCGCGCCGAGTCTCGGGTGCGGCGGTCGCTCGGCGGCGGCGGGCCTTCCTCCGGCCGGCTTCAGACTCGGGCAGAGCGGGTGGGTGGGGAGCGACCCCATGGGGGACCCAGGAGCAGGTGCCGGCGCCGACCCTCCGCGGCCCGCCCCCGGCCCAGCCGCCACCCGACCGAGCCCGCGGCGGGCCCCGGGCCCCTTCGGACGCAGAGGCGGGACCCCGCGGCCGAGACCCCCGGCCGGGGGCGCCAGGGCAGAGCCGCGACCTCCCCCTCGCCCTCTCTCGCGCAGCACGCCGCCCCGCGCCTCAGTTTCCCCAGCCCGAGGTGCGGCGAGCCCCGCGCCTCACCAGGATGGCCTTGTCCTGCTCCGTGACCCGGCTCTGCTTCTTGCGGCCGAACAGGTTGCCCATGGCGCCGCCGGCCCGGCCCCCGCGCTCCCGCCGCGCCCGGCCCCCGCCCGACCCGACGCCGCCGCCACCCTCGCAGCCACCGTAGCCCGGACCCGCCCCCGACGGTTGCCGCGCAGGGCCCGGCGCCGCCGAACGCGAAGCGCGCCCGCACCGTGAGGGGCCCGGGGTGTGCTGGACGACGAGCCTTACGGGCGTGCCCGCCGCGCAGGTGCAGACGCGCGTCCGGTCTTGTCGCAGGTGGACAGGCTGTCTCCAGAGGGTCGCCGTCCCCGCTGGCTCTGAACGCGAGATGCTGCGCTTGGGGGTGTTATAGTGACCTCTTCACTAAGACATGTCCCCGAAACGCTGCCCGGGCCGCCCTGGTCTCCGCCCCATCCCCACCCCCGCCCGGCTCGGCCTGTCGCTCCTGGAGCGGGCGTGTGCCCTGGCTGGAGCCTGTGCCGACCGGTGTCAGGCAGCCCGACGAGGAGTCCTCGCCCGAGCCCGTTGCTCGGCCCTTCTGTGGGGACCCCACCCTGCGGGTTAGGCCTGGAGCTCCGGGCAGGGCCACACCCAGAGCAAGAGTCTACTTCGGTGAGTTCAGACCCTGTCCCCGTGATGGAGGAGCCCAAACTAACCAGGCTGCTGTGCGGCGGGTGGCTGGCTGGGGCCCCCAGGTCATGTGGGGGCCATGTGGGGGGTTCAGTGTTGGTGTCTGCCGTTGGTGGCTGGGCACTCAGCAGTGGCGGTAGCAGGTGAGCCCTGGTGGGGGACGTCCACTCTGCTGAGCCCGCACACAGCCTCCGTCCCTGGCACCGCGGCCACTTAGTGGGCCCACTGAGCAGGCATGAGGTGCCTGGAGAATGAGGTTGACCGGCATCCATGGAGCATGCCATTTTGTCCACCTGCTTGTCAAGATCGAGAGCCTTCTCCGCAGGGGTGCCCTTTGGCGAGCGTCCCCATAGGACACCATTGTTTGGGTCCACTCTGAGAGCTCCAACAACACGCCTCTTCCCTAGATTTCTTTGTGAACAGTCTTCCTATCCTGATCTTTCCAAGTTCCTGACCATCCGGTCAACCGTTTAGTATCTACCTACGAATCAGTACAGATCTGTTCCTCTGGCCATCACTCCACACGTGGTGCACAAGCAAACGTCCCACTCGGAGTTCTGTCCACCGGGGGATGCTCCTTCAGGGCTTCTCAGGTTCACCCCCGAATGGGCTTGGAATGCTGCCGCCCTGCGTTCCAGCACGTTGCACAGGCCCATCTGCAACAGGCTCGGTTTTCTCTTCCTCAGTCCGTCCGGCACGAAGAACAGCCCAGGAGGCCCAGGCACAGACCCCGGAGAAGCAGTGGTGTGGCAGGAGGTGGTGGTGAAGAAACCCGAGCCTCCTGCTGATGCGCTTGTTTTCTGCTTCCGCTTGAGGGTGGATTGCTGCTGCGTGTGCCCAGCTTCGTGGCTGGGTGGGTCAGACGGCTCCCAGTTCATGGTGTGACACTCGGGCTGCACAATGTCCCTCAGCTGTTCACATTTGTAGTGGATTGAATTACATCCTCTCGAAACTTACTGAAGCTTGAATTGTGTCCCCGCAAGTTTCATATATTAGAAGCTTAATCCCCACTGTAGTGTTGAGGGTGGGAAATCCTATGATGGTAATTGAAAGGTAGAACCTTGAAGAGGGGATTGGATTGTAGGACCCTGGTGAATGGATTAATAATGGTGGTCAGGGGCGTGGTTCTGAGGGCTTTAAAAGGAGAGAGGAGGGTCTCTCTTGCTCTCTCTCTGCTCTGCCATTTTCACAGTGTAATATTCTGCTGTCAATGAAGTCACCACCAAAGAAAGCCTGTACCAGATGTGTTCCCTGGACTTTGCACTTCCTGAAAGCAAGCAATAAATTCCATTTTCTTTATAAATCACCCAGTTTCAGGTATTTTGTTATAAGCAGCAGAAACGGACTAATACAACATTCTACAAGGCCCAGTAACAAGCCAGAAACTTTTTCAAAAGGAGTATAGTTTTCACACACTCCAGAGCCTTGGACCTCAGAGCCTTTGCTGGGGCGAAGGACCCCTGAATTTTTGGGAGGCTTCTCTCCAGCCTTCTGGTTTGCACATGTCTCAAGACGTCTAAAGTAGGCCGAGCCCGTGGCTCACTCGGGAGAGTGTGGCGCTGGGAGCGCCGAGGCCGCGGGTTCGGATCCCATATAGGGATGGCCGGTTTGCTCACTGGGTGAGCGTGGTGCTGACAACACCAAGTCAAGGGTTAAGATCCCCTTACCGGTCATCTTTTTAAAAAAAAAAAAAAAAAAAAGACGTCTAAAGTACATGCTACTCCCTGCTCCTTGGCTCCACTAAGCATGTCATCAGTGGATCATGTGTTCATGGAACTGTGGTACGATCATGGTCTCTGCAGACTGCATTGTGGCAGACAGCAGGAGGGTGAAGGGCCCTGAGTCAAGACTGAGAAGGTGTACTGTTGGCCAGGCTGGGTGAGAGCACATGGCTTCTGTTGGTCTTTGCAAACCGGTACAGAGGTAAAAAGCAGTGGCCAAGACACTAGCTGCACACCAGGTGCTGGGGGTGTGTTAATTTACTGTAGGAGAGTCCCTGTGTGACAGCAGCTGCTGGGATTATTGCAACTGATTAGATTTGTAGTAATCCCCAGTTATTCTCTGAGATCATCTGACCTCTGTATAGACCAAGAGGTGAGTTAAGTGACAGACATGCCCCACGTACGTCTTTCAGATCTCTGAGGGACGCGTGACTCTGCAGTCCCTCAGGCACGTAGTATCGCTTTGCATTTGCTGTCCCGGCAGGGAGGAGACATTCTTGTGGCTTCCATGGAGCTCTTGATACCACGGTTGCCCTTACGAGAGGCAGTATGGGGACCACTGCCAAGTGCCAAGTACATCTAGTCCAATTATGCATTCAAGAACTGGGGAAGGAACCCAGGAAGGATCTGTGGTCTCGTTTATCCTTCTGTGAGTCAAACTTGGGTGAAAACCCCACATATCATGGGACCACCTTAACCCCCCTTTGTCTGGTGGCTCATAGGGGTGTCTTGAGTCCCCAGTAATTAGCATCCATTTAATGCCAGTGTCATGTGTTTCCTGAGAGGCTTGGGAATTTACTTTGCCCCAGTGCAGTTACTCTAGTAAACAGTTGTGGATCCCTTGGAGAAAGCTGGAGGTGGCTGTTTGGCATTACTTGGAGCAGTGCTTCAGGGCTGTTCGTCAGGGACCTGGCCCCTCAATCAAGGGCTCCAGGCCTGTGAATTGGCTCTGCCTGGAAACTGGCTGAGAGACTGTGGCTGTTCATTGAGGTGACCCAAGTCAGGTTTTGACTACCAGACCTTGAGGGTTGTTTCTGTCACGCAGAGCAGTCACTCTGCTTGTTGGCTGCCTATTTATGTCATTCCCAGGGACAGTCTGATGAGCTGGAGATCACGCAGCCAGGGCAGCAGGATCTGAGTGTCAGTGTGTCCCGCTGCCCGTTACAGGACATGCCCCTGGCCCTGGCAGTCAGCTGCTCCTCTTGGCTCTAGCTGCTATACGATCCCACCAGCTCCACTAACACCAGGAGCTCATCTGGACAGCACCGCACCCATCCCTGTCCTGCTGGACCGTGACGCAGAGCAGCGACAACATTTTGGGATGCCAGGGCACCCCTTGTTTGGGGGTTCTCATGCCCCACTGGAGGGAGTACCTTCTGAGCCCACACGGGATGCGGGTGCAGTGTGATTTGGTGAATCAGTCCAGCAATCCCTTGTCCATCCCTGAACCTTTGGATTCTCTCTTCACATCATGCCAGGGAAGCCCTGGCTCCTCAGAGTCATAACTGCAGACCCTGGGACACCCACGCTTCAGTTGCTGGCAAGTGAGTGGTCAGCTGTGGCCATGGCCACAGCCTGCACAGGCTGGAGTGAATCCTGTGCAGCCTGCACTGCCAATGAGAACAATGCCACTGACCCACACCCTGCCTCAGCTTCCTCGTCACACCCTGTGGTCCACTGCCACACACATTCCCCAGGTTTCTGTCAACATGTACGTGAAAAATCTCTGAATTCTGGTGGTGTATAAGCCAGGGATTGGCGGCCTGTAGCATGAGGGCCAAATTCAGCCTGGAGCCTACTTTCTGTGCAGCTGTGAGCTGAGAATGGTTTCAACAATTTTAAAGGGTTATAAAACACACACACGCTGGTGACGCTGTGACAGAAGTGGGAGAAGCAGGAGCAAGAGGACAGTGGGGCCGGGGCGCTCACTATTTGGTTCTTGACAGGAGAGAAGTCCCCACCCCCATACGAGCTGTTTCCTCCTGGGTCACACTGTGTACCTGACCCCAACATTTGGTGCTAGTCATAGGTCTCTTGGCAACAAGATGTGGCTGTGGTGGTCCTTGAGGATGGCCACCTGTCCCCAGGACCCCATGGGCGCCCACGCGGGGCTTCCCACAGCCCTGCCTCTGCTCCCCGTGATGCAGGGTCGGGGCGGCAGTGCCCTTCGAGTCCAGGTGGCGGCTCCTTTCCAGCCTCAGGGTCCTTTCTTTCTTACCGTGTCTGGGCTCTTGGGGGAGGACACTGGCGAGGGTGTGAGTGCAGGTGACGCTCGCTGCGCAGGTGCATTATGATGCTCTGTGCCTGGTTTGCAGCAGCACCCGTCCTGTAGGTGCAGGAGGTGAGGGGTCCTGTGGGGCCACCTGGGCCGTCTCTGCCTCTCAGGAGACTGGAGCCGAGTGCGAGGAGCGGGCTCAGAGTGTGGGGGAGTGACCCATCCACCCTGCATCCTGACGGTTGCCCTTGTCACTGTGTCGTGACAGGCAGCAGCTGTTTGGGCTCCCAGTGCTTCATTTCGACCAGCCAGAGGCAACAGCTTCGTGCCATCACCAGCTCCCCAATCCCCATGGGCGGGAGGCACCCCAAATTCCATCTTTGAAGGTCCATCTCCTGGACCAATTCTGTGTTGTCAGGTTCCAGTCAGGAGACAGAAACCACCACAGTGATCTGAACGGGAAAATTTAGTATAAAGAATCGTTAACTAGAAAAAGGCGTTTAACTCTTAAAAAGTCACGACAGCACACCCAGGACACAGAAATAATGAGTGCCAGGAGCAGCTGCTATTGCTCGGACACAGGAAGAAACTGAGAACTGGGAAGAAAGTTCCACCCCAGGCCGGGTGGAGACCTTGTTGGGGGTCGTGACTGCCGTGGAGGATGGTGGCCATTTCGTTTTCATTAGTGATGCCATGGCTATTCACACAGGTCACAGAGGGAGGAGATGGCAGGAAGGAAAGAGGCAAGGAAGATGGAAAGGCTCCAACCAGGAGGAGGAGAAACTCAGAGTGCAGCTAGGAGAGGCTCCTGCCCGCCCCTGTGATTTTTGAAGCTCACATAAAGGTAACACACATGGTTTCTGCGGCTTCCAAGTTGGAGACAAGGCCACCACCCGGACCCCGAGGACAGTGTGGGGCATGGGCTATGCAGGAGTCTGCAGCATGCACCACAGGTGACCTCACACCCCATCCTGGGGCTGAGCACTGCAGCTGTGTCTTGTCAACCCGACAGAGCTGGGGACACCCTGTCCTATGGGTCTCCGTTTCCTCCACTCATTCAACAGATATTTGAGGACACACACAGGGCTGAGCACAAGGATGCAGTGGTCACCAACACCTACCAAAGCCCTGCTCTCAGGGAGCTTATGGTCTCATGGGAAGGACAGATAATGAGCTAACAGACAAGTACATATGTGCTACATCAAGTGGTGCCAGATGCTGTAGAGATGAATGGGACAGGAGTGTTGAGGACGCTGCCACTGCATAAAGGGCAGCGAGGGACAGCACGCGCCAGATGCATCAGAACAGAGATGCACCCGGAAGGAAGCTGGGTCCAGTGCGTGAATCTCTGCAGGAAGAGTGTGTCAGGCAGAGACGACTGCAGCTGCTAAGCCCTAAGGAACGGGCATGTTTCTTTTTCCTCTGCAATGAGCTTAATTCTATCCACTAGGTAGCAAGTTCAATTGTGTCTGACAGAAAACTCCTCCCCCACTGCGCAAAAATGTTCACAGTAATTTGGTTCAGAGACTAGACTGTGATTCCTGCTATTTATAAGATTCTGAAGATTAATAATTCCCATTATAGTAACCCATTTAATGGCACTGTCTTCGTATGAATAATATTCAGAAAGGCTATGCCTCAGTAATAGGGTAGCTGAGCTAAGCCAGCTTCTGACTATGATTCTGAAAACACACTTTTCCTTTCACTAAATGCCTTTTCCTTTAGAAACAAAAAATGCTTCCTATTTCCTCAAGTGGGCTTAGTGATAGGACAAGAAAAATGAGAAACAAAGAATCAGCATAATACTTTAAAGCAGCATCATCACCCAAACAGTGCCAGACGTCTCAAAAAAAAAGATGTCCAGATTCAAGAAAAAATTTCCACTTCAACAGAGGAGACTCCAGTTTACCCAAACAAAAAGGCTTTACAAACACAGTAGAGTTCCTCATCACAGCATGGATGATTCAAAAGCAATTTTAATTGGCTCACAGTGTGTGCGACTGTGGGGATGGGTCATCACTAACGATTCCCACGATTTAAAAGAAATCGTGGTCTTGAGGTGAACTCTCAGCACAAGGACCACGGAGACCATGCAGCTTCCTCATCCTAGAGGACTGCTTCCTTCACCCCACCCCCTTCAAGCAAGGAGAGCAGACAGGCCTGCTCTCTAACAAACTGCAACAGAGCTTCGCCAATGGGGGCTGTGTGTGGGATGAGGTGTGCCTCCCAGAGAGAAGACATTTGTTTATGAAATGCAAACAAACAGCCCAGGAAGGCATTTACCAGAGTTCTCATCTCTGCCCTCCAGTGCCAGTGCAGGGAATTCAATACTGGGAAACACCAGGAAGAGTAAGGGGCCTGGGGGCATCCTGGGTGGACACGGAGCCGGACACACTCGCTTGTGTCTTGGGTCCCACCTGCAGATGAGACGCACGGATGCTGAAAATCTTTCTAAGATGATTCATCAGATCGTCAGTAACAATGTCCAGTAAAAGCACTGCACTTAGTATAGCTTCAGGCTGCACTGCTGAACACACGCCTGCGCTCTTTACAGAAGCAGCCCGGAAGGGGCACAGCAGCCACCAGGCCAAGACTCTTGTCCAGGACGGGGAAACCTACAAACAGCCAAGGATCTGGAAAATGCTAATACTGAGTGTCTCGTCCTAGGTTCTGTCTCTTCTCTCTGCACACTCGGAATTAGCTAAACTGCGATGCTGCTACTGATACCAACTGCAAGTTTGGGGGGTTCCTAAGACCACCCAGCCTCAGTTTCAATAACTCACTAGAAAGACTTACTGAAATCTGTTATACTCATGGTTACAGAAAAATACAGACTCAAATCAGCCAAGAAAAGACGCATATGCAAAGCTTCCATGTCCTCTGTCTATGGAGTTTGGACGTGTCACACTCCCAGTATCAACGTGCAACAGCATGCAGGGAGCACTGACAGCCAGAGAGGCTCATGCAAGCCTTGGGGCTCAGCATTTTTATTAGGGCTCTGTATTAGTCCATTTTTGTTGCTTATAACAAAATACCCAAAACTGGGGGATTTATAAAGAAAAATGAAATGTATTGCTTACAGTTTCTGAGGCTAAGTCCAAAGTCCATCTGGTGGTGTGGTGGTGACAGTGACCCAGGGGTCTCACATTGCAAGATGGTGGAAGCACAGAGACCAGAGAGAGAGAGAAAGACAGACTCTCCTCTTTTAAAGCTCTCAGAACCACACCCCTGACCACCATTTTCAACCCATTCAGTACTGCACGGTCCTACAATCCAATCACCTCTTCAAGGCTCCACCTTTCAATTACCATAATAGGATTTCCAACCCTCTTAACAGTCACAGTGGGGACCAAGTTTCTAATACATAAAACTTAGGGGACATAATTCAAGCTCCAGTGAGTTTGGGGGGAACATAATTCAGTCCACTATACGTACCGTCACATAGGCGTGACTGCACACGTGGTTGAGCTCAGCTTCTTTGCCCAACGCCATGTGACTTAAAGCCCCACCCTGAATCACATGGCTGAGTGGTGAGCGCTCACCATTGCTGTGGTCAGCCCCGCCCTAATCAGACACTGCTGACTGGTAAGACACAGATGGCATCGCAGAAGCGGAGGGCAAAGGCCAGACCTTCTCTTTGGCCAAAGCCAAATTCTTTACTACACAAATCTGTTCAACATTACAACAAACCTATTCCAGCTTAGAGTTCAGCTCTTAAATTTTGTTTGACCTTGGTGTTGTAACACCACGCTCTAACCAAGTGAGCTAGCCGGCCAGTGCCAGCTTTCACGTTTCGCCACAGTTCTGGGCGCAGTGCCGGCAGGGCCAGGACAGTCTTCCATCACACTCGAGATACCAGAGGGGAGTTAAAGGGCTATGCGTCTGGAGTACACACACGATCCTTCCAATAAGATTTTAAACTGGGAGTGATTCGCAGCCTTTGAGCAACAAGCCCATACACACAAAGGAAAAATCCAAATAAACGGCTGGGCTACACTGTTGGTTGGTGGCTGCAGAGCAGCTGTAAAGCAGCTGCAGCCACACCAGGCTGTGGGAGTGGGAGCCGGCACAGCCTTCTGCATTGAAAGGTCAGAAAAACATCGGTATCTTTCACCTCAGTGCCTCCGCTTTCAGGAATCAATCTTAAACCGGAAACTTAGAAGGGGAAACAGTGGATGCACCAAGATATGCCGGGCAATTTTATCTATAATTGTGAAAAGTCAGGAACTGACGAGGTGACCAGTAAGAGAGAAATATTAAGTAAATTAAGGTACAACCACTGAAAATGGCTACAATATTTCAATAATAAGAGGAAAAGCTGGCTTACAACGAATACTGTGTGGTATCATCATGATTACATGAAACAGGTGCAGGGAGGTGACTGGAAGAAAGAACCTCCGCATGTGGTAGTGGTGATTCTCTTTCCTGTCTTCCTATTTTTATAAAGCCAACGTTACGACGATGAGCATGCCCCACTCGAATATCGTGGAACCAGCAAAACCCATTCCTTTGCTTACAAGCCCCAGGGCTGCATGTCGCTGGGCGGGGGTGAGCCTGGGCTGGGGCCCAATGCAGTGGGCAGCTGGTGGGTGACAGGATGGCGTCTTGGAAGAAGTGCAGAGACTGTCAGGATCAAGGGCAGCCACCTGCCCATGGTCTGCTTCCAAACCTGAACTGACGACATCGCTCCGTAACAGCCTGAAGTTCATCTTTTAACAGTGATTTGGGCACCGACGGCATGAAGTTGGGTCATCTGTGCTGATGACCTCTGGATGGGGCGCTCCAGAAACATTTATTGAGTTCCTCCTCCTTGTCCAACCCTGTACCAGGTGCAGGGAACACAAACATCCTAAGACATAAGCAGCAGGGTGACATGCAGGCCCTCGTGCCCCTGAGAATAGCTGAGGAGGCAGTGGGGGGAGACAGCACAGTGGGATCGAGCCACCACAGGGTGCTGTGCCGGGTGCTGAGGGGACAGGGAGAAGCATCCTGCTCTCCCAAAGGGACGGGGTGGCTAAATGATAATTTTCAAAATATTGAAAACACGACTCTCAAATATGGAATGAACATGTGTAGATAATTTTATTCCACTCATTAATTAGTGGGGAACAAATAGGTTAAAATCAACATAAAGGAGAATTTGAAAATCCAAATCGGTCTATAGGCAGTCGGGACACTAGGATGAATTTGCTGATAGATGCAGACCTGGTCTGCAATAAAACGTTACCTTTTATTGCCCTAACGTTTAAGGTCATCTCCTCTAGAGGACAGAAACTAATTGTATCTCTGCAGGACGGAGCCCATTTGCATTGCTATGGATGAGAATTATCTCAGTTTTCTGCTATTCAACTTCTCCCGTATCAGAGTTGTCAAATAGCCTCCTGACGAGGAAGAAAAGAGGCCAGGAACGGAGAACAAAAGAACCACATTTTTTTTTTAACTTAATTGATTTATTTTCTTCTAGCCCAAGAAGGTGTGCCTTTGTTAGAATTTACTGCTTGACAAAGAGACTCTTACATTTGTTATCATCAAGAAACCCATTGCGTGGACAAGAAAGCACAGGTGACACTGCTCAGAGAAGTCCTGGGAGACATGGTGTGTCAGCCTATTAAGCACGTGGAAGTCACCTAGGCCTTGAGGAGCCTGGGTTAGAGTGGCCGTGAATAGCATAAGAGGCCTGAGAAAGCATTTGTTCCGTGTTTCACCCTCAGTCACCCATCCCGTCTTCGCCCAGTGTTTGGAATTTGTTTACAGCTTAGAATTTCCTGCACTTGCAACTATAAAGTCTCCTCGCTTGCAACTCAGGCTGAGAGGTGGTCTTCCTCAATATGCAAACCTAAATAAAAGCCTCACAAATCTCCTGACGGACTGAAGTGTTTTGCTTCAACACTAGTCAGTAGAAAGACAGTCAAAGGTACAGACTGCTGTATGACAGGCAATCCCTGAAACCTGGCCCTGCACTAAAAGCGTGCCGGTGTCTCTTTTGCCTATTTCCAAGTCTTGGACAATTTCTCTTGATAGGGGTGAAAGAAAGTGAGCCGAGATGCCGGGTACCGTTCAAGCTTTATTAAGGAAAGAAATCTGCCAGGCTGTGCTCAGAGTGGCAGGCCGCCCAGGGCTGCCCTGAAAAGGGGACAGCACCAGGTGTGGAGGTGGCAGAGCTTATATAGGTATGTTGGCGCCAAGAGCAGGGTGATGTAATTCCAGGGTGGGGATTGAATTAGGTCATAGGAATGGAGACTTCTGCACATGTGGAGACACCAAAAGTTTCATTTTCTCTGAAACCATGAGGCTTCTTGTAAAAGAGAATGGGGGAGGACAGGGGAGGAGGTGGATGGTGCCATTTTGTACTTGGGCTTGTCTAAAATGGTGCTGGTTATGTTGCAGATCTATTAGGGGACCATCTCGGTCTGCTCACACCTGCAGGACCATCTAGGGCACCTCCAGTATAACAAAATCACCTAGATGGCTCCTAAACATCCTGATTCCCAGGCCACACCCAGACCCATAAAACCAGAATTTCTGTGCCTGGCTCCGTAGTCTTTGAAAGCTCCTAGGTGGTGCTGATGTGCAACCCAAGCTGAGAACCACGTCTCTGAGGACATCCAGGCGGCAGCTCTAAGCTGGCTGCCCACCCTCCACTCTCCACCCTTCCCGCTTCTTGCTCCTCCTGGCTTGGCTTCCTCTGTGCCTTAGTGGGTAGAACTGCAGCTTCCTCAGGCTCCTGAAATGTCCCCACCATTTTGCAGAAGTTGCTGAGTGGGGGCAGCCCAGGACAACTCCCCTTTCTAAGCCCCCTCCACCCCAGAGAGTGGGGGGAGTCCCAGGAGATGGCATCTTTTTAAAGGGTTTTGCTCCAGGACACGGAAGGAACCCACAGCTTGAGAGCAATAAATGAGAGGAAATCTGTCATCCTCGGAAAATTGGTTCCTGGCTGTCCCGCAGAGTGACAGTAATCACAGAGGCCTCTTAAAGTGCCCAGCTAAATAAATAGGTTTAATAGCAATGAAACCAGCTGCTACCCCAGAGGCTTCTAAACATGACGTGGGTGGGCTCTGGGCTGCTTGGATGCCACTCCCCATCCCCCGAGAGCTAAATCCAGGCGCCGTAAGGAGAGGCTTAGGCTCCGAGCTGGGTCCTCTTACAGAAAGTGTAAGGGAAGACGTCTACTTTCAGCTGCCAGGTGCGTTTCCAGCCTGGAGAGTTCTGCAGTCACACAACTCCCCAGGCCTCCCAGCCCTACCCTGAAGAGCAGCCTCGGGGAAATGGTCTGGGAGGACAGGACTGGCCATTACTGGGATTGGCCAGCTTTTCTGGCAGCCAAAACCCTGAGCAGGTCGATGAGCCAGAAGGCTGGGGTCAGAGATGGGGGGGAAGATGAGTGTGAGGCCATGGGGGGATAGGAAGCAATGGCCTATTTGGAGTTTGACCACTGGGGTGACCTTAAGGACATCATCGGTGTCAACAGACCATGGGGGCAGTCGGAGAGTTGGAAGCTTAAAATTTTGACCCTGTTTCTTGTTTGCTGGGTGACCTCAAGCAAGTCACTTAACTTTTCTTAGTCTTTAAAAAATAAGCACAATTATAACCTAGGTCCTAGGGTTGCTTTGAAGGGTAAATGATGTCCTGTACATGAGAGCAACTAGCACAAAGCCTGGCACATAGCCAGCCAGGTGACAATGTCAATTTCCCTCCCTCCCTCCTTTTATATCTGAACAATGAGGGGATTGGGCTTGGGTAGCCACCAGGTCCTAGATCTGCACTGTCCACTGTGGCAGCCACAAGCCCCCTGTGGCTGCTGAGCACCTGGAATGTGGCTAATGAATTAAGAGGTGCTGTAAATATAAAAAACACACTGATTTCCAAGACTTAATACAAAAAAAACCCAAAACGTAAAATCTCTCATTAGTAATTTTTACAGGATTACGTGTTGACATGATCTTATTTTTTATTGGGTTAAATAAAATTTCAAGTATTATTCATATTATTAAATACAAATTATTATACATATTGTTAAAATTAACTTCATGTGTTTCTTTTTATTTTATTTTTTTATTTTTGGGATTAAGCAACAGGAATTTATTCCTTACAGTTCTGAAGGCTGCAAATCAAAGTCCGTATACCTTTTTTTTTTTTTTTTTTTTAAAGATGACTGGTAAGGGGATCTTAACCCTTGGCTTGGTGTTGTCAGCACCACGCTCAACCAGTGAGCCAATGAGCCATCCCTATATAGGATCCGAACCTGGGGCCTTGGTGTTCTCAGCACCACACTCTCCCAAATGAGCCACGGGCTGGCCCGAAGTCCGTATACCTTTTTAATGTGGTTCCTAAAAAGCCTAAAAATAACTTATGTGCCAGCGTTTTATTTCTCTCGGTCGGGCAGCTTCAGATCCGTCAGATCCATCCCGAAAGCCACAGTGCAGGGTCCCGATGGGGTCGCATGAGCTCACAACGTTGAGGGCTTTTCTCAGCTGTGGACAGCAATAACTAGTGTATCCGGTCACCCTGCAGGGTGCTGTCTACCTCCCTGGGACAGCTGGCGCTTCTTGCCTGTCCTCTAAGTGCTTTTACAAATGAACCCTCACTGAGTCCTCAGAAGTTCTGTGAGGTTCTAAATGACTATTCCCATTTTAAAGAAAAGGTGATGGAGGCAAGAGGTTAATGAACTTGCCTCAGTTAAAAGAGGGAGGGATGGAGAGAGAGAGATGAGACAGACACGGAGACACACAGAGAGAGGAAGCTGCAGAGCTGGGACTTGGTCCTGGGCATCTGAGGCCAGTTCAGCGCGCACCTGGGCAGAGGGACACTTCCCTCACAGTGCGTGTTCCCAGGCACAGTTTTGCCACTCTTCCTGCAGGCTTGGCGACAGCCCCTCTGAGCTTTCTGCAGGTGAGGCCCAGAGTTCCCAGGAAGAGCCTTCAGTGGGCTGAAGGGGCCACTGTTACCTTTCATCTGTTGATCTAAAATGGAAGCTGAGACTGGGTTGAGCTGATGACACACCTCAGTGTATCCTGACATGGGAGGACACTTGTGAGTGGTCTGTTGTGCTGTGGTTAAAAGCAAGAGCTCAGATGGGGCCTCAGTCTCCAGCTCTGTCACTCACTGGCTTCATGATCTTCATGTCTCTGAGCCTCCATGTCCCCATCTGTAAAATGGAGCTGTGAATGGTGGCCACCTCCTGGGGTGTATGAGGATTCAGTGAGGTCAAATGATTAGAGCCCCAGCAGTAGAACCACATAATACGAGGGAGCACTCATTACCACAGGGTGGGGTGCTATGCGGGCTTTGGGCCCCCCCCCCACAGGTGGCTCCTGCCCCAGGTGATCCTGAGTGTCTGGTTCCCACCTGAACAGCAGGAGGGAGACGCAGCTGCGTTCTGGGCCCAGCATTGCCCGAGAGCTATCAGGGACAAAGTGGGGCTCGCTTCCTGGCTCTGGGTCCTGGGTGGGTCCTGCCGGCTGCTGTGCTGCAGGGCCCACAACCCCCACAACTCCCAGCACACCTGCATTCCTCTGCCTCCCCTGCCCTAAGCATCCCAGATGCCAGGCAGCCGCCGCTGCCACCTTCCGCAAGCCAGCCACAAGCTACTAAGGAGAGCTTGTGTCTGAGCCTGAGGGTGGTTATGCCCGTTCTCTGAAATGGGTTCCTCAGCCACGGAGACTCTGAGGACAGCCTTGCACTCATCCTGCACACCCACATCATGTCGTTACCTTTCCTGTCCCATGGCTGCTTCCTCTCTCAGGCCTGTGCAGAGGGGTACTGTGGCTTTTGCCTTGCAGTTAGGGCTGCCAGATAAAGTATAGAATGCAATATTTGGGACACACTTATACTGAAAAAATATACTGTTTATGTGAAATTTATACATAACTGGGCAACCTGTTTTGTTTTTGCTAAACCTGCACCCGTCCTTGCAATCATCTCTGGAGAGGGCTTAGGTTGCTGGTGTGGTGTCCTGTTAAGAGCATCCACTCTGGGTTTAAAATCTGGCTCTGCCAGCTCTATATCCCTAACCTCTAGTCCTCAGTTTTCTCATCTGCAAAATGGAGATGGCAATCATAGTCCCTGCTGGGTGTGATTGTTGTCAGGCTGAAATCAGAAGTGGTTAGAAGTGATGCTGGGGATCACGAGGGGGTGGCAGTGGACTGGGTCTGGCTCTACAAAGCCACAGCTGGACACTCTCCTCCCGAAACGGGCACGTGTGGGGGCGTCAGTGCAAAGGTCATGTGTCCTGTGATACTGTGGCATTCAAAGCCCAGGAAGCCCTGGACCACAACAGGGAGTGCCCTGCTGTGCAGATGCAGAGGCAGACCTGCTTTCCAGTCCCTCAGCCCCTGGGCAAGGAGACTGAGAGCCTCTCAGAGGAGTGACAGGTCTTTGCCAGAGTCCCCTTGGGCCTCTCTAAGCCACTCGACTAGAAGGGGATAAAGAGTTGTCATTCGGAGCAGTGGAAGTTATTCAGCGGCCTGTCAGGCTGCACTCTGAGCATTCCGGGGACTGTTTTCTCCTCTTCATCATGACTTTTGCAAGATGCGTCACTGCATGATGAGGCTGTTTGTTCAATCCGAGTAAAGGGTCTCGTAAACCGGTTGATCACTCCCGACCTGCAGAGTCCCTGTTGCAGGTGTAAGCACGCTCGGCGTCCAGAGAAAGAGGGAAGCGCATCCGCCCCTTCAGCAGACATCGCCTCCCGAGTCCCCGCCGGTGCCCGGCCCTTTCACCCGCAAGCCACCAACCCCTGCAAGCGTTTGTAGCAGAGACATGAGTCACCAACCAGTAGCCACTCTCCCCTTCTTGGCAGCAAGAACACCAGGTGTAGGGTCTCCCATGATCCCTGCTTTCTTTCTGTGTCCTGACCAAGAAACATGAATGCCTTGACCCCTCTGTGCCCAACCAGCTGCGTGTGTTCCCCAGCAGGCTTGAACCCAGGCAGGACCTTCAACATTCCCAGGCACCGACCCTGAGAGATCAACCATGTTGCTGAACACATAGAAACTAGCTCAGCCCTGAACCAATTTTTCTTTTTCTTTTCATACTTCTCAAATAGTTTTATATTTTAGCTACAAAGGTCAGTTACCAGAGGACACTTGTTCTTACAAGTGGGATTTTTATGCCCACTCAACCAGAGCCTCTCATGCCTTTCTGGGCCTATCATTTGCAGGTGGGAGCAGAAACTGTGACCGAGTTCTTCATATCAAGTATTGACACGCACTGCCCACCTTTGCGTGCTGTCCAATTTCTCCAAGATAAAAGGAGTGGCTCGCAGCAGGCCACGCAGGTAAGGAAACTCCGGGGGAGGGGGTCACGTCCTTGCGCATTTTCTATTTCGTCTCCTCCGGTCTAGCTTGGGCGCAAGGCCCTTGATTTAGGACATCGTGGCTCTGCCTCCCTGGCTTCCAGCCGCGGCACTCTGCTCCCACCAGTGAGAGCAATTTCTCCTGAGCCCAATTTCTTAAACCCTCATATGAACTACGTACCCCCACCCCTTCATTATGGGCATTGTGGTTAGAACATCTCTTTTCTCAGAGTCCATCAGGATGCCGCCGAAGCCCTCTGGATGCAAGTTCCCCTCATAAATGCTTTGGGCAGATCACCCTGGTGTTTGCTGATTCTTTCTTTGGAATCCCAACTGGCCCCATCTTGAGAAGATTTGGGGCTTGTGGGAACTCCCCTGTCACCATTTTGGGAGTGACTCTAGCCAGAGTTTGGCTGGACAGAATACCCAGTTAAAAGGTACCTTTCCAAACTCCCTTGTAGCTAGGTGTGACAAACCAAGCTGTACGCAAGGCTGGTTCCTTCTGGAGGCTCCAGGTGAGAATCTGTTTCCCTGCCTTTTTCAGCTTCCAGAGGCTGCCTGCTCTATTTGGCTCGTGGCCCCTTCTTCCACCTTCAAATCCGGCAGCTCAGTATCTTCACGTTTCTCTCTCTCTGCATCCATCCTCACATCTCCAGTCTATCTCTGACCCTCCTGTCTCCCATCTTCTAAGGACACCATACCCACCTGGATACCAGATATAGGGCTCTACTGCCTGCAACACTTCCCCCTCTGGGGGTTCCTCCTGGGGTACCACCCTGTCTCTAGCCTTAATGTAGGGAATGGGTAAAGGTTCTTGCTGCAAACCACGTCTTCCCCATAAGGCTGAGGATGCTGACGTCTTGCCTCTAGAGAGAACAGTCCCACTCAATAGGAGACCAGATGTGGTCATCAGAAGATGCATAACAAATAGCCCCAGGTGTCACAGGATGTGTCAGGTAAGTATGACAGAGAATTGGCACTAAAGAGCATCCAAGAGGAAACCTTCACCTGGGACCAGAGTTGGCCTCAAAGGACAGGTGGCTCTGCTGAAGGGAGAGTGCAGGGACTGTCTGGAGGCTGAGCTGACCAGGATGGCCAGAGCAGGGGTCTGTGTGGGGACAAAGGTAATAAAACCGAAGGTCAGATTGACGGGGCAGGTGGAGCTGGGCCCGCAGGGCCTCAAGTGCCAAGTCCACTTTCAAGGAACATGCATGGGACAACAGGCACATTGCATGTGTTTTCCTCAGCCTGAAGAGGTGCAGAGAACCCACACACGGCTGTTGGTTATCTGGCCGTGGACTGGTCTGGGAACTGGGACTGTGGACTCTTTCTTCACATGCCTCTCCATGGTTTAACTTGTCAGGTGAATGTGTGGCTTGTTGGGTCTTGCTTTTCTCTAATGAGGTAGAAACAGGAGGAGGAGGGAAAACAATTGTTTGGGCTTTAACCTCAGGAGAAGACCTGCCAGGTGCGGGTCTGGTTTTATTCTGACGCCACCTGTGGTCAGCTGTGCCACCAAGAGCCACCACCAGGGGGCACAGGCAGACACCTTTGGTTTTCACCTGCCAGGACACCTTTCCAGCTTCTTTTCTTTTTCTCTTTTTCTGGCAGCTTCTCTGGCAGCTTCTTTAGGCAGCATCACCGCTGCTTCCTTTGGGTACTGTCCCTCTCCCACCCCAACTGGTTCTGATGGGAACGGCAAAAAACCGAACAGCAGCCAGTGTAGCAGACGTCCATCTCCTGGGCTCTCCAGTTCAGGAAGGCCCCATCCCCTTCATGAAATTCACTGATTGGTGACCATGGCCAAAGGGACATCCAAGCCTGGAGGCTCCTCTCAGGGAGGATCTTCAACTTCTGCTCCAACCAGGTGAGCCCAATGCCTGCCCACAGCCACTTACGTTGTTTTCAAACCTTTTTATGCCTGTTGAATTTGTTATACAATTACATAATTTAATTAGGTATTATGTAAACTGGTAAAATAGAGTAAAACAGAACAGAATTGTTGCCCCTACCCTAAAACAAAAACTTACGGTGAGGACTAGCCAGTTTGCTCAGTTGGTTAGAGCGTGGTGTGTGAAACAAACTTGGGCAGTAAAACCAGCCATGACCATGTTCGGGGTAATTCTATTAATATCCTTTCATGGAAAGGTTAAAAGAGGCAAAGTTAAACAGAACACTTCTTAGTGATACATGATAGATGGTGAAGACAAAAAGAATAACTATAAAATTTCCGAGTAGTGGTCACATCTGGGGAGAGGAGGGAATTGAGGTCAGGATGGACACACTGCGAGCCTGACATCTGCACAGTCTATTCATTAGTGTGTGTCCAGTCTGCAGAGTTTATGTGACATTAATGTTTAAACTTAGAACATCCTATGTAATTTTTTCTAAGCATGATACACCTCACTAAAAAATTTTAAAGAACTATTTACAAGTGAAAAGATGTACAATTTAAAAATATTTGTTTTAGCATATGATATGACTACCTCCCCAGCTTTGCTATCAGTCTTAGTGTGGAAGGAGTTCTCAAGCCTTTTGTACTGGGTCCATTTAAATTTATCTCTATATTCATTTGTGCAGGTTTGGTAGCAAAAGATTGAGAACCAGCCAATGTCTGTTTAGAGATAAGCGGTTCCATAAACATACATTATTAACTTTTATAAAAATTAAGGAAGTCACGTATTGGTAATGAAAAGAGCTTCAGGACTGATGTCTAATTGAACAAAAAGGCAAAGCATGTATTGCTGTGTAAACCAGAGGGCATAATACAGTTGTGGAAACAATAATTGCATGAATTGGAATTTCAGAGAGGGTGACTTCTAGGGCAGCGTTTTTGCTAATTCTCAGCAGGGACCGATGATCACATTCATCCCATGTGGGGGACAGAGAAACCAGGGAAGTATTGGTTGCTCACTCAGGGCTGGTGCTCGCAAAAGAGATCACATGACTTGAGAAGCACCAACATGGTCGGTGTTTTCCACAGGACATTCTCTGTGTTTTGAGGATGACCGTGGAGGATTGAAGAGCCAGGCCAGGGGTTCCTAAAAGTCAGAGTAAAATCTGCCTGAATCTCAAAGTGCTCGGGAGATAATGTTTCTCCAGAACGACAGGGCCTGCTGATTGGTTCCTCAAGATTTTTGCCACATTTGCAAGCTGCAGGGCATGGGTGCTAAAGCAGCAGGCTGAGACCTCCAAAGGTCACAAGTGGATTTGTCACAGTCTTTCATGGTTGACCAGTGACCTACTAGGATTTCCATCCAAATCCCTGAAGGGCCTTCCCTGAGGAAGAGAGAAGAAGCAGAGATGGATGAACCTCATTACAACTGCGCATGGGTAATTGGACTCAGAGAGGGACAGACACGGGAGAGAGAAGGAGGCAGAAGCCATCACTGAAGGTGTAATGGCCAAAGATTTTCCAAAATGGGTATAACACATCAATCCACAGACTAAAGAACCCCAATAAATTGGCAAACCCTGACTGGGAATAAAAAAGAAAAGAGGAGAAAATCATACTAAAGTCCATCATAGTTAAATGCTAAAACGAAGCAGATAAAGTCAAATTTCTTTTCTAAAGCAAACTCACACCCTTGTATGTCAGTATTAAACAATAAATATCAAAATATTCTGAAAGTACTTATTCATCATAAGAAGGTAAGAAACTAATAATAACTAACCTAAGAGTCACAGGAGAATGGATGTACTAAACACAAAAAAATGAAATCAAATTATCAGGAGAGAGGATAATGACAGAATTGACAGACTAATAAATCTGAAAGCTGTTTATTTGAATAATAAAAACCCAACAAAAACCATGTATTCACTTTCAATGTTTAATGAAATAAATTTGACTCAAATAAAAATACACAAATGTGGGAGTGGAAAAAAACATAAATGTAAATTCTGAAGAAACCACAAAAATCAGGATAATTATTAAAATAAACATCTCATAAATGTATGTATGATACTTTAATGAAAAAGAAAATTTTCTGGCCAAGTATAAATGATAAAACATTGCTAAAGCCCTCCCCTTCCCAGCCTGGCCTACCACTAGGGGCCCCTTCAAATGGCCTGCCCCAGGGCCCCCTTGGCCTGCCCTCCCACTAATAGCACCCCTGGCCTTTCCTGACCTGCCACTAAGGGCTGCCCTGGCCAGGCATGCTGCTAAGGCCCCCCACTGCCACTAACGGCAGGCCTGGCCAGGCATACAAGAGACCTACTGGCCTTGCCTGCCTCATGGCCCCCGTTTTAGTCTGTTTTGTCTTGCTACAACAGAATACTTAGAACTGGGTAATTTACTAAGAAAAATGAAATTTATTGCTTACAGTTTCTGAGGCTAGGAAGTACAAAGTCCATCTGGTGGTGGCAACAGTGACCCGGGGGTCTCACATTGCAAGATGATGGAAACACAGAGAGCAGAGAGAGAGAGAGACTCACAGGTGCTCTTCTTTCAAAGCTTTCAGAACCACACCCCTGACCACCATTTTCAATCCATTCACTATGGCATGGTCTGCCCCTGGTCCCCCATAACTTGTGTCCTTTTCACATGCAAATACATTCATTTCACCCCCACAGTCTTAACTTGTTTCTACTCAAGAGTCCAAAGTTTAAAGTCCCGTCTGTGAAATCAATACAAGTTACTACTTCCAAGATACAGTGGTGGGACAAACATAAGGTACATAGTCCCATTCCAAAAGATAGAAATAGGCCAAAAGACAGGGGTAGCAGGTCCTAAGCAAGTCCAAAATCCCAAGAGCAAGCATTAAATCTCAAAGATGGTGAATCATGCACCTTGAGTCTGTGTTCCATGTCCTCTGCGTGCTAGTGTGGGGTTGAGTCCCCAAGTCCTTGGGCAGCTCTGCTCCTATGGCTTTCCTGCTTGCAGGCCACACTTCAGGAATCCCAGGCTGTCATTCCACTCTGTAGCTCCACAGGTCTGGGGTCTCCATGGCGGTCCTGCTCTCATGGCTCCACTAGACATGGTGCTGATGGGGTCTCTGCTGCAACTCCAACCCCACATTTCCACTTGGCATTGCTCTAGTGAAGTCTATCTGCGGTGACTCTGCCCCTGTGACAGATCTCTTCCTGAGCCCCCAGCCTTTTCCATACATCCTTTCAAATCTGGGTGGAGGCTCCCAAGCCTTCCGAGCTCTGGCATTCTGTGAGACTGAAGACCTAACACCACGTGGACACCACCAAGGCTTCTGGCTTGTATTTCTCAAAGCTGCAGGTCCAGCCACACCTGGGACCAATTTAGCCACAGCTGGAGCAGCCAAAGCAGCCGGGGTGCTGGTGCTAGAAGCAGTTTCCCAAGGTGGCCCTGAGCAGTGAGACCATGGAGGGCTCCTGAAGCCACTTCCCCAAGACCGTTTTGTCTCCCAAGATCTTTGGGCCTGAAATTGAATAGTTGGCCCCAGAGGCTTCTGCAATGCCTTCAGGGCCTTTTTGTCCTTCTCTTGATAATCCCGTTCCTTTGTGTTAATCTTCTTAGTACCACTGAATTTTCCTTCTGAAAATTCTCTCTTCTTCTCTACAACATGACCAGGCTTCAAAATTTCCAAATCTTTACGCTCTGCTTCCCTTTCCAGTTCTGGCTTTCTGTCATGCCTTTGCTGCCATAGCTCAGAGTAGGCTGTTACAAGTAGCCATGCAGCTTCCTTAATGCTTTGCTGCTTAGACATTTCTTCCACTAAATACTCTGGTTCACAACTCTTAAGTTCCAGCTTCCACAAAGTCCTAGGGCATGGACACAATGCAGCCACGTTCTTTGCCAGATCACAGCAAGGGTGATCTTTGCCCCAGTTTCCAATAAACTCCTTATTTCTATCTGAGACCTCCTTTGAATGGTCTTTACAATCCGTATGTCCATGAGCACTCTGCTCACCAACATTTACTAGGTCTCTAAGACATTCCAAACTTTCACTCATCATTTGTTCTTCTTCTGAGTCCTCCAGACTCTTCCAAATGCTCTGCAACACCCAGCTCCAAAGCCATTTCCACATTTTCAAGTGTTTGTTATAAGCAGTACCCTGCTCCTGGTACGATTTTCTGTTTTAGTCCATTTTGTGTGCCTACAACAGAATACTTGACACCAAGGGCCTCCATGGCCAAGTCTATTATTCAGGGCCACATTGCCACTAATGGCTCCCCTTCTGCTAAGCACCTGCCAGGCCTGCTTCAAGTGCTTCCTTGGCCTGGACTGGCACTAAAGGGTCACCTGGCTGGCCAGCACCTGGGGCCTTCCTGGTCTGGCCTGGTACTAACAGCCCCATTCGCCTTGCCTGCCCCTATGGACCCCCTAGAGTGGCCTGGATTGCTCCTAGGTCACCCTAGGCCTAGACTGGCCTGCCACTAGGGCTCCCCTGGCCAGGTAGTCATATCCCAACTCCCCCCTAACCTGGCCTGGACCTAGAACCCTGCTGGTCCGGCCCAGCCTGGCTCAAAGCCAAGGACCGCCTGACCTGTCCTGAGCTGTCCCAAGGGCCCTGCTGGCCTGTCCTGGTATGGCACTCTGGGCCACCTCTGTCCTGGCCTCATCTGCCACTATGGGCTCCCCTGCCTGGGCTTCCCTTCCACTAAGGGCACCCACGGCCTGGCCTGCCCCTGTGCCCTCACCTGCCATTAAGGGCTGCCCTAGGCAGACATGCTGCCAAGGGCCTCCTACCACTAAGGGCCAGCCTGGCTTTTCCTGCCCGAGAACCCACTAATTGTCCTGCCATAGGGCCTCCCATTACTAGTCTGCGCCTAGTGGGCCACTGTAATAGGGCCACCGTGCCGCTAAGTTCCTGCCCTTGAGTGGCCTGTTCCTGGGCTCCCTTGGCCCCTCTTGGTGGTAAGAGCCTCCCGGCCTTCCTCTAACAGATCACGTGGCCTGGCTTGCCCTGACACGAAGGGCCTTCTTTGAATGGCCTGGCCCACAGCTCCCTTGGCCTGCTTAGTGCTATGGTCCCCCTGGCCTGGCCTGCCTGTGAGAGAACGCCTGGGCTGGCCTGGCCTGCCTGTGAGAGAACCCCTGGGCTGGCCTGGCCTGCCCTGGGGGTCTCTTAGAAGCGGGCCAGGTCAGGCCAGGGCAGCCCTGAGGTGAGCCCAGCCAGTGGGTCTCTTCTGTAGACCTGGTCAGGCCCACCCATAGTGGATGGGGCCTTTAGCAGGGGGCCTACCAGGGACCGTTAGTGGCAGGCCTGAAAAGTCCAGGGGCACTGTTAGTGGTAGGGCAGGACAGGCAGGCCAGGGCGTCTCTTAGAGGCAAGCCAGGCTGGGGTGCCCTGGGGGGGGGTCTTTCTTTCTTTCTTGGGGGCCCAAGGGGAGTCCAGACCAGGGCCTCCTGCCTGTTAATGGCAGGGCAGGCCAGGAGGTTCATAGGTGAGCTAGAAGAAAGAAGGAAATAAGAGAGAGAGAGAGCCCCCAGAAAGAAAGAAGGAGAGAAGGAAGGAAGGAAGGAAGGAAAGAAGGAAGGAAGGAAGAAAAGACAGGAACAGAAAGAAGGGAGGGAAGGCAGGAAGTCAGGAAGGGAGGGAAGGCAGGAAGGCAGGAAGGGAGGGAAGGCAGGAAGGCAGGAAGGCAGGGAAGGCAGGAAGGCAGGAAGGCAGGGAAGTCAGGGAAGGCTAGGAAGGCAGGAAGGCAGGGAAGGCAGGAAGGGAGGAAGGCAGGGAAGGCAGGGAAGGCTAGAAGGGAGGAAGGCAGGGAAGGCAGGGAAGGGAGGGAAAGGAGAAAAGGAAGGCAAGAAGGAGAGAAGGCAGGAAGTCAGGAAGGGAGGGAAGGCAGGAAGGCAGGAAAGGCAGGGAAGGCAGGAAGGCAGGAAGGCAGGGAAGGCAGGGAGGGCAGGAAGGCAGGGAAGGCAGGAAGGCAGGGAAGGCAAAAAGGCAGGAAGGCAGGGAAGGCAGGGAAGGCAGGGAAGGCAGGAAGGCAGGGAAGTCAAGGAAGGCAGGGAAGGCAGGAAGGCAGGGAAGGCAGGAAGGGAGGAAGGCAGGGAAGGCAGGGAAGGCTAGAAGGGAGGAAGGCAGGGAAGGCAGGGAACGGAGGGAAAGGAGAAAAGGAAGGCAAGAAGGAGAGAAGGCAGGAAGGCAGGAAGTCAGGAAGGGAGGGAAGGCAGGAAGTCAGGAAGGGAGGGAAGGCAGGAAGGCAGGGAAGTCAGGGAAGGCAGAGAAGGCAGGAAGGCAGGGAAGGCAGGAAGGGAGGAAGGCAGGGAAGGCAGGGAAGGCTAGAAGGGAGGAAGGCAGGGAAGGCAGGGAAGGGAGGGAAAGGAGAAAAGGAAGGCAAGAAGGAGAGAAGGCAGGAAGGCAGGAAAGGCAGGAAGAAAAGAGCCCACCTATGGCCCCCCCTAGCCCGGAATGACCTGCCTCTAAGTAACCCCCTGTTCTGGCCTCGCCTGGACTTCCAGTAAGGGCTCCCCTGGCCTGGAGACCATAGGGACCCCAAGAAAGAAAGAAAGAAAGAAGGAAAGAAAAAAGGAAGATAGGAAGGAAAGAAGAAAGAAAGAAAGAAAAGAAAGAAAGAAAGAAACAAAGAAACAAAGAAACAAAGAAAGAAACAAAGAAACAAAGAAACAAAGAAAGAAAGAGAAAATTTTAATAAGGAAGGAAAATAAAAGGTTGTGAGGGAAGGAAGAAAGGCAAGGCAGGAAGGAAGGGAGAGCAGGGAAGGGAGGAAGGGAGGAAAGAAAGAAAGAAAGTAAAGAAAGGAAGGAAAGAGAAGGAAGGAATAAAGGAAGGGAGGTAAGGAAGGAGGGAAGGAAGGGAAGGAAGTTAGTAATGGATTAACTAGAATAACTTTGACAAAGAGAACTTTAGCCAAAAACCCCAAAACCAGATGAGCTACTCAGGGAGGTCATAAGGACAAACCCATCTGTGTGACAAAGTAGAGACGAGACCTACAAGCAGAGGTGAAAAGCCAGCCGAGCCTGGTGACAGCTGCTTGTCCAGCACAGAATTTCGGTTCAACTTTAGATTTACCTAAAGCACATCCTACTCTAAGTGTAAATTCCAATGTTGGTCTAAAGGGGCGCAGCTCTGTAGACATGGGGCACAGCCCCCTATAGAGAGCGGCCACCAGCCATCCACTGTTGGCCTAAAAGCAGCCACCAACTAAGAAAGTGTTCAAGTTCAACGATGACAAAACTTACTCCACATCATTCACGCCAAACTCCTAACACCCACCTGGATCCATCTGTGTCTACACAGAAGAGATGCTGTTCATGTGAGTAACAAGAGCCCTGTTCTCCCTGCAGGAGCCTGTATCAGATCGGACGCCCACTGATAAGTAACAAGCAGTAGCCCAAACAATTTCATACTAAGTCACCCTAGAAATCATCCTCATATCAGTCCTACTTGCAAATAGATCCTACACCGTATCAACCCTTCCTCATCACCACTGAAGAATTTACATGATTGATCCTCTCGTCATGGCCTCCAGCCATGATATGATTCCTTTCAACACTAGCAGAAAACAGCCAAGCCCCATTCCACCTAACAGACAGCAAATCAGAACTTGTATCAGGACTCAACATCAAATACACCACCGGCCCTTTTGTCTAAGGAAGGGAAGGGAAGGGAAGGAAAGAAGGGAAGGGAAGGAAGGGAAAGAGAAAGAGAAAGAAAGAGAGAAAGAGCCCCCCTAGGACCCCCTTGGCCTGGTCTGCTCTGCCTCTAAGAGAGTCCCTGGCCCCCCACCTGCCCCGCCACTAAGAGCACCTCTGGCGTTTCCTGGCCTGCCACTAAGGGCTGCCCTGGACAGGCCCCCCTTTATGGCCCCACTGCCACTGAGGGTGGTCCTGGCCAGGCCTGCATGAGACCCCCACTGCCTCAGAGCTGCTCTGTCCTGGGATGGCACTAAGGGCCCGCCTGGCCAAGCACACTTGGTGCTAAGGGCCTCCATGGCAAGACATACTATTCAGGGCCCCATTGCCATTAATGGCCTCCCTTCTGCTAAGCGCCTGCTAGGCCTGCTTCAAGTGCTTCCTTGGCCTTGACTGGCTCTAAGGGGTCACCTGGCTGGCCTGCACCTGGGGCCTTCCTGGTCTTGCCTGGTACTAACAGCCCCACTGGCCTTGCCTGCCCCTATGGACCCCCTAGAGTGGCCTCGATTGCTCCTAGGTCACCCTAGGCCTAGACTGGCCTGCCACTAGGGCTCCCCTGGCCAGGTAGTCCTACCCCAGCTCCCCCATAACGTGGCCTGGACCTAGGACCCTGCTGGTCCGGCCCAGCCTGGCTCAAAGCCAAGGACCGCCTGACCTGTCCTGAGCTGTTCCAAGGGCCCTGCTGGCCTGTCCTGGTATGGCACTCTGGGCCACCTCTGTCCTGGCCTCATCTGCCACTATGGGCTCCCCTGCCTGGGCTTCCCTTCCACTAAGGGCACCCACGGCCTGGCCTGCCCCTGTGCCCTCACCTGCCATTAAGGGCTGCCCTAGGCAGACATGCTGCCAAGGGCCTCCTACCACTAAGGGCCAGCCTGGCTTTTCCTGCCCGAGAACCCACTAATTGTCCTGCCATAGGGCCTCCCATTACTAGTCTGCGCCTAGTGGGCCACTGTAATAGGGCCACCGTGCCGCTAAGTTCCTGCCCTTGAGTGGCCTGTTCCTGGGCTCCCTTGGCCCCTCTTGGTGGTAAGAGCCTCCCGGCCTTCCTCTAACAGATCACGTGGCCTGGCTTGCCCTGACACGAAGGGCCTTCTTTGAATGGCCTGGCCCACAGCTCCCTTGGCCTGCTTAGTGCTATGGTCCCCCTGGCCTGGCCTGCCTGTGAGAGAACCCCTGGGCTGGCCTGGCCTGCCCTGGGGGTCTCTTAGAAGCGGGCCAGGTCAGGCCAGGGCAGCCCTGAGGTGAGCCCAGCCAGTGAATCTCTTCTGTAGACCTGGTCAGGCCCACCCATAGTGGATGGGGCCTTTAGCAGGGGGCCTGCCAGGGACCGTTAGTGGCAGGCCAGGAAAGTCCAGGGGCACCGTTAGTAGTAGGGCAGGACAGGCGGGCCAGGGCGTCTCTTAGAGGCAGGCCAGGCTAGGGTGCCCTGGGGGGGGTCTTTCTTTCTTTCTTGGGGGCCCAAGGGGAGTCCAGACCAGGGCCTCCTGCCTGCTAATGGCAGGGCAGGCCAGGAGGGACATAGGTGGGCTAGAAGAAAGAAGGAAATAAGAGAGAGAGAGAGCCCCCAGAAAGAAAGAAGGAGAGAAGGAAGGAAGGAAGGAAGAAAAGACAGGAACAGAAAGAAGGGAGGGAAGGCAGGAAGTCAGGAAGGGAGGGAAGGCAGGAAGGCAGGAAGGCAGGGAAGGCAGGAAGGCAGGAAGGCAGGGAGGGCAGGAAGGCAGGGAAGGCAGGGAAGGCAGGAAGGCAGGGAAGGCAGGAAGGCATGGAAGGCAGGGAAGGCAGGAAGGTGGGAAGGCAGGGAAGGCGGGAAGGCAGGGAAAGCAGGAAGGCAGGGAAGGCAGGGAAGGCAGGGAAGGCAGGGAAGGCAGGAAGGGAGGAAGGCAGGGAAGGCAGGACAGCAGGGAAGGGAGGGAAATGAGGAAAGGAAGGCAAGGAGAGAAGGCAGGAAGGCAGGAAAGGCAGGAAGAAAAGAGCCCACCTATGGCCCCCCTGGCCCGGAATGACCTGCCTCTAAGTAACCCCCTGTTGTGGCCTCACCTGGATTTCCAGTAAGGGCTCCCCTGGCCTGGAGACCATAGGGACCCCAAGAAAGAAAGAAAGAAGGAAAGAAAAAAGGAAGAAAGGAAGGAAAGAAGAAAGAAAAGAAAAGAAAAGAAAGAAAGAAGGAAAGAAAGAAAGAAAGAAGGAAAGAAAATAAAAGGCTGTGAAAGAAAGAAAGAAAGAGAAAGAAAGAAAGAAGGAAGGAAAGAAAATAAAAGGCTGTGAGGGAAGGAAGAAAGGTGAGGCAGGAAGGAAGGGAGAGCAGGGAAGGGAGGAAGGGAGGAAAGAAAGAAAGTAAAGAAAGGAAGGAAAGAGAAGGAAGGAAAAAAGGAAGGGAGGTAAGGAAGGAGGGAAGAAGGGAAGGAAGTTAGTAATGGATTAACTAGAGTAACTTTGACAAAGAGAACTTTAGCCAAAAACCCCAAAACCAGATGAGCTACTCAGGGAGGTCATAAGGACAAACCCATCTGTGTGACAAAGTAGAGACGAGACCTACAAGCAGAGGTGAAAAGCCAGCCGAGCCTGGTGACAGCTGCTTGTCCAGCACAGAATTTCGGTTCAACTTTAGATTTACCTAAAGCACATCCTACTCTAAGTGTAAATTCCAATGTTGGTCTAAAGGGGCGCAGCTCTGTAGACATGGGGCACAGCCCCCTATAGAGAGCGGCCACCAGCCATCCACTGTTGGCCTAAAAGCAGCCACCAACTAAGAAAGTGTTCAAGTTCAACGATGACAAAACTTACTCCACATCATTCACGCCAAACTCCTAACACCCAACTGGATCCATCTGTGTCTACACAGAAGAGATGCTGTTCACATGAGTAACAAGAGCCCTGTTCTCCCCGCAGGAGCCTGTACCAGATTGGACGCCCACTGATAAGTAACAAGCAGTAGCCCAAACAATTTCATACGAAGTCACCCTAGAAATCATCCTCGTATCAGTCCTACTTGTAAATAGATCCTACACCCTATCAACCCTCCTTTATCACCACTGAAGAATTTACATGATTGATCCTCTCATCATGGCCTCCAGCCATGATATGATTCCTTTCAACACTAGCAGAAACCATCCGAACCCCATTCCTCCTAACAGATGGCAAATCAGAACTTGTATCAGGATTCAACATCAAATACACCACTGGCCCTTTTGTCTAAGGAAGGGAAGGGAAGGGAAGGAAAGAAGGGAAGGGAAGGAAGGGAAAGAGAAAGAGAAAGAAAGAGAGAAAGAGCCCCCCTAAGACCCCCTTGGCCTGGTCTGCTCTGCCTCTAAGAGAGTCCCTGGCCCCCCACCTGCCCCGCCACTAAGGGCACCTCTGGCGTTTCCTGGCCTGCCACTAAGGGCTGCCCTGGACAGGCCCCCTTTTAATGGCCCCACTGCCACTAAGGGTGGTCCTGGTCAGGCCTGTACGAGACCCCCACTGCCTCAGAGCTTCCCTGTCCTGGGCTGGCACTAAGGGCCCGCCTGGCCAAGCACACTTGTTGCTAAGGGCCTCCATGTCCAGGCCTACTGTTCAGGGCCTCCCTGCCGCTGAGGTCCCCCTTCTGCTAAGGACCTGCCAGACCTACTCCAAGTGCTTCCTTGGCCCAGACTGGCCCCCCTGGGGACCCTTTGGCCTGGCAGGCCTGCCCTGTGTGCTTCCTTGGCCTGGCCTCACACCAAGTGGTCCAGCTGGCTGGTCTGCCCTTAGGGACCCACTGGGCCAGCCTGCCTCTAGGGACCCTCTAGACTGGCCTTGCCTGCTCCTAAGACTCCTCTGTCCCTGCCTGGCCTGCCCCTAATGCACCCCTAGCATGCCAGGCCTTGCACTATGGGCCCACCTGGCCCATACTGGCCCAGAGACAAGGACTACCCTGGCAAGTCCTGTCTTGGCTTGCTTTCTGCTAAGTGCCCCCATGGCCTGGGCTGCCCCTAGGGCCCCTGTGCCCTCGCCTGCCACTAAGGCCTGCCCTGGCCAGGCATGCTGCCAAGTGCCTCCTACCACTAATGGCTGGCCTGTCCTGTTCTGCCCAAGGAACCCACTGGCCTGGCCTGCCATGTGGCCCCTCTTTACTGGTCTGCCCCTACTGGGGCAGTGCCATAAGGGCCACCCTGCCACTAAAGGCACTGCCTAAGTGCCCCCTTGACTGGCCTGTCCAGGAATCCCTTGGCCTTTCTTGGTGTGAAGGGCCACCCTGGCCTGGTCTGGCCTCCCACTAACGCCACCCCTGGCCTCATAGGCCTGCCCTAGGTGCTTCCTTGGCCTGCCCTGGCACTAAAGACCCCCTGGCCTGACCCTTGGGCCCCCTGGCCTTGCCTACCCAAGGGACCAATTGTACTGGTCTTCCCCTACAGGCCCCAGAAGGGAGCCTGGACTACTGGGAAGGGCACCGTGCTGCTTTCTTTTTTTGTTGTTGTTTTTTCTTTTTTTCCTATTTTTTTATTTTTGGTTTTTCTTTTATGTTTTTTCTTTTTCCTTTTTCCTGTTTTTTCTCTCTGGTTTTTTACTATTTTTCTTCTTTGTTGTATTTCTGGTTTTTTTTTTTTTTCTGTGTGTATTTTTCTATCCTTTTTTTTGTTTTCTCCTTTTTTTTTGGTTCACTTCTTTTTGGGTTTTCTTCTCTTCAATAGGTTTTTCTTTTTGGGGTGGTTTCTATTTTTAGGGGGTGGTTCTTTTGGGGGGGTTTCTTAGGGTTTTCTTGTTATTGTGGGAGTTTTATTCTTGGGGAGTTTTTGGTTTTCTTTATTTTGGGTTTCTTCTTTTTGCTGGGGTTTTCTTCTTTTGGGGTGTTTTCTTTTTGTTGGGTTTTTCTTTTTGTTGGGATTTTCTTTTTCTTGGGGCTTTCTTTTCTGGGCTTTTTCTTCTTTTGGGGTTTTTTGGTGTTCTTGTTTTCATGGGGGGATCTTTTTCTTTTTGGGGGGTCTTCTTTCTGTTAGAGTTTTATTTTCATTGGGATTTTGTTCTATTTGGGTTTTTGTTTTTCTTCTTTTATGGGAGTTTTCTTTTTTTAGGGTTTTCTTTTGGGGAAGTTTCTTCTTTTGCTGGGGTTTTCTTATTTGCGGGAGATTTTTTCTTCTTTCTCTTGGGTTCTTTTTGTTCAGGTTGTCTTCTTTTGGGGTTTTCTCTTGGGGGAATTTCTTCTTTATGTTGTGGGGGTTTTTTTTGCTGGGGTTTTCTTCTTTTGGGGTGTTTTCTTGTTGGGGTTTTCTTTTTGTTGGGATTTTCTTTTTCTTGGGGTTTTGTTTTTTTTCTTCTTTTGGGGCTTTTTTGATGTTTTTCTTGTTTTCATGGGGGGATCTTTTTCTTTTGGGGGTTCTTCTTTCTGTTGGAGTTTTATTTTCATTGGGATTTTGTTCTATTTGTGTTTTTTTTTTTTTTCTTTTAGAGGCTATTCTTTTTTTAGGGTTTTCTTTTGGAGAGGTTTCTTCTTTTGCTGGGGTTTTCTTATTTGGGGGAGATTTTTCTTCCTTCTCTTGGGTTCTTTTTATTCAGGTTGTCTTCTTTTCGGGGAGTTTCTTCTTTATGTTGTGGTTTTCTTCTTTTTGCTGGGGTGTTCCTGTTTGGGGTGTTTTCTTCTTGTTCTAGGTGTTTTCAACTTCTTTGTAGTTTTTTTCTTCATTTGGGGGTGTTTTCTTCCTCTTTGGTAATTTCTTCTTCTTTGGGATGTTTTCCTATTTTGTCTGTTTTCTTCTGCTTGGGGTTTTCTTCCTTTCTTGGTTGTTTTCTTCTTCTTTTGGGTGTTTTCTTCCTTTTATGGATATTTTGTACTTTTTTGGGTATTTTGTTCTTCTTTTGGGTGTTTTCTCCTTCATCTTGGTGTTTTCCTCTTTTTTTCTTACTTCAGTCTTTTTCTTTTCTGGTCCAACTTCTCAGCCAGCTACATCTTCACATGCTGCCCCGACTGCAGTGCACTGGTGACCTCCTTGTTCTAATTGGTATGAGTGGAGAGAAGCAATCAGTGGCCACCTGATGCAGATGGAGACCCATGGCACAGGGAAGGGGGCACAGGACACTGGCTCACAAGGTGTCTTCCTAGGTACCATTTCATGTGAGGCCTCCACCACCCCATTTTACAGGTGGGGAAACAAAGGCCCAGGGGTTGAGGGTGGAGGGCAGGCTGGCAGGGCGGGTAGGACACCAGCCTGATGAGGCCAGTCCACAGCTTAGCCACATGCTCCTGGAGTTCACGGGCCTGGGACAGCAGGCAGCTGGTGGTGGTGTGGTGGCACTGCATGCCCTCCAGCACTTGCCTGGGCTGCTTGCCTCAGAGCCCAGTAGCCCAACCCAGCTCCAGAAGCTGCTTCTCCTGCTCCTGGTTCAGGTGGTTCAGACCCTTGTTGTCCTTTACCTGAGCCTGGAACTGACCCACCAGGCTCTCCAGCTGCTCAGCCTCCACCTGCAGCCACCGTTCTTCCTCGCTGGGCCCTGCTGGAGGCTTCAGGGATGGAGGCTCTGCTGAGAAAGGAATTGGATGAGAAGGGCCTCTGGACTCTGGAGTTTCACAAAACCCTCTTCTCGACCCATAGCTCCTAATTCAGGCTCCTCACCCCAGACCATGGCTTCCTGGCTAATCATTCCTTATGGCCAGATGATGTTCAATCATACAAACCACTTTCAAACAGAGTTCTTCACATTCTTGTGCAGAAGACAACTGTGGGTCGCTGACAATGGGCACCCCACCCCTCTTTGCAGATGGGGGACACTGAGGCTCAGGCGAGCAGACTTGCCATCTGCTGGCACACACCTCGTTCTCTTCCCTCACGTGCCCCTAGGCCACCCCAGTCCCAGCTTACCTGTCCACCTGCGTATATCAGCCAAGCATGTCTCTGGCTCCTGGATGTGACTCAGGCCATGCCCCTCCCTCGAAGTGTGCACCTGCCCAGAGACAGGGGCGTGAGCCATGGAGGGAGTGGCTGCAGAACGGACAGGCTGCCACCTTCCTCTCTACTCCCACCCCCATAAAACCAAAACCCTGTGCTGCAGACACTCACTTCTTGTGGCAGGAGCTTGGATGACTTGAGTTTTTCCATAGGGAGCTGCAAGGCCACGTTCTCCATCACAAGGACCTGAAGCTTCCCCTTCAGTTGGGACTGGTGACATTTGCGGTCCACATCATTGTTCCTGTGGCCAGAGGTGGTGGAGAATGGAAAGAATGAGGAACAGAAAGGACCACTTTGGTGATCAATGCAGTGACTATGACACACAACCAGAGGACCATGGCATGGGAAGGGGACCCCAGGAACCAAGAGTCACAAGTACCAGTCCAGAGAATGGACATGAATTGTCTGAGGCCACATGTGAGTCACTGGCACAGCTGGGACCACAGCTTGGCTCTACACATGTCAAAACCTGTGCATCCACCTCATTGTGCTCACCTGTAACCCTCCCACCTCCCACCCCATCCCCCATGCTGAGGCTCCCCAGACCTGCCATCCACCTTCCCCCTCCTACCTATTATACTCCATGTGCGGTGGGGAGCATCTCACTGTTTTATCAAGTCGTGGTAGGACTGCAAATACAGAAAGGTGAAGTCAGGATTCAGCAGGGAGAAGATGTAGTTGGGGCGCACTAACACTGACACCTATAGTAACCATTCGGCAGTAATATTTCCTCCCCCTGGATCACACTTGACATCTTTTTCAAGGCATTTCCAAGCCCATGATCTCAGTTTGTGGAATATACTAAAAAGCATATGTACTTCACAGGGCCTGGTTTTCCAAAGCCTTGCAGTTTCAAATATTGACCTTGCAAGGACAGGAAATTCTCCTCAGACTGTAAGTCTCTGGTGTAAGACAATGAATTGTGGCACAGCAGGTTGCTGGCTCAAAGACAGACTAGTTACTGATTGTTAAGTAAAGATACTGAGAAATTGCTGTAAGAAGGAATGTTTGCTAAGATCAAGCTTGCGTTGACAGGACCACTTGATTGCCTCGCTGGAATGTCATCTGGCTTTCTTCACTGAAAGTTACCAGCCTATATCGTTAAACTATAACCCCACCTTTGTTCTCTTCCTGTAACTTCCTGGTCTGGAAAATAAATGCAGGGAGAGAACCCCAATTTAGGGTTAATTTCCCAAGGAAGGGATGGCTCTCGCTTGAGCATCCCAAAGGGAGATTAACCACTTCCGGGTTAATATCACTGCTCAGTAGAGATGGGCTTTGAGTCATCCTTTGCATCTCCGTCACCCAGGGGAAGTGGGGTGACAAATCCATGGGGGGAAAGCAATGCACAGCAACATCAGTTGGTTTTACTAAGAACTCAATAAGCATGGAAGAGGCAGGGAAAGAGATCTGATTTACAGCTGGCTGACAGAGGCCCAGGGATATTGGGTCATGTTGCCATTGTTATGACTGTCATCACCAGCATTTGACTCTGTATTGAGTGCGTCACCAGGCACCATGCTAACAATCCATTGAATCCTCACAACCACCATAGGAGGGAGTTACTAGTATTATCTCCATTTTGTAGATGAAATACAAAGTGCTAAGATCACTTACAGCTGGGATGTGAACATCCAGGTCTATCTAATTCTCTAAGGCCATTTTTTCCCCTGGGGTGGAGGCACAAGCATGACTGTAGGTGGCTGGGCTCACCGTCTTGTCCTCCTTCTGCCACACGGAGAGAGCAGTCGGATTCCACCGCAGCTCCTTTTTCTGTTGCTCGCATGAGCACAGGCAACTTGTCAGATGTTCACACTCCCCTGGAATGACAGAGGTCAAGACAGAGCCCAAATGGCTCCTCCAAAGGCCTGCCAGGCACCAGGTTGAGGGGGGAAGGGTGCCCAGATTTGCACCTGCTTTATGCCAGACTGCATGGCAAGCATTGGCCAGGGCTCTCTGTAACTGTGCCTTTTCGGTCATTAAGACATCAGTGGTCCAAATCTGAGCCTTTGGGAGAAAAGCCAAACAGGTGCTCCTTCACACAAACTGAGGTCACAAGGCCTTCCCACTGAAGTCACAAAGGCCTCCCCACTGGTGTCACAAAGGCCTCCCCGTGATGTCTGATGTGGGCTACAAGAGATGAGAGCGCACATGGAGATGCGCTGTCCCCCTCAATGGCTAAGCACCCTGACGTCCTTTCTTCCCCATCAAACGGCAAAAGTCTCTTTTCTGCCTGACCTGGACCAGGCCCTCCTCCTGTAGCCCCTTTCTGCCCACTTCTCAAGGTCCCTCCCCTCCCGAGCGGCTCTCATCCTGTACCTTTTTTTTTTTTTTGGTGGTGGCCAGTACAGGGATTGAGCCCTGGGCCTTGGTGTTATCAACATCATCCTGTGCTTCCTGCAGCAGGCTCCAATGAGACAGCCAAGCTCGGTGTCCATCTTTGTGTGCACAGCTTCAAGGGAGAAGCTCAGAGAAGACTCCTAAATCATATCCCCAGCAGAGGGAGAGGCAGGATTCACACCCAGACTTCTTAACCAGTCCCTGACACTTCCTACCATTACCCCCAACTGCCCCTTGAGTCTCCTGTTCCCAGGAGCCTGACCAGCCAAAACTCACCTCCTTAGGCAACTGGCAACCCCCAGAAGTGGTTGAATCAGGGCTACTGCCACTTTTCACTTTGTTCTTTGCTCCTGGAGGATCACCGGGGCTGTTTCTCTGTTGCTAATCTCTTAACTGTGAAAAGGAAAAGCAGTCATATTCAGAACTCTAAGCCCCTGTTCTTGCATCCTACTTTACAGTTTTTACAAAATATTCTTACTTATACCATCTGATTTAATGCCACCAGCAACCCTATAAGGTGTAGTAATGATCATTAAACGGCTGAAGAAATGGATTGATAATATGACTTAAAAAAGGCAATAATGGAATTTAATGGGATTTAACTTCAGTCTTCTGGGGCTTTGTCATGAATCAGCAGCTTCCAGGTAGCAAAATTCAAATCAGACATTGGGGTCTTCTCTTACAGAGCTGAGAGAGCTGCACACCAGCACTTCTCAGACATTAATATCAATGTACCTAATGGCAGAAGTCAGTGAGGGCACACCCCTAGGGATCTGGGGACCTAACAAAAAGAGGACAACCCAAGCATCATTTCAGAGAGAAGTCTATTATGATCTTACAAATCTAGGCGAATGTCACCCCTAAGTACATTAGTAGGTCTTTTCTCAAAAGAATCAAGCAAATCTGATGCTTCAGAAAGATGCCCCCTATGAATACTGTGGCACCCCAGATTCAATTGATTTGGGCAAGATTTCAGCTGTGAAATTCAGTTGTCCAGGATTTTTTCCACAGAAAATAAACCCATTTCCCTCCAGAGAGCACTGACTGAAAGGCGCTCTGGTCCCAGAACCCTAGGGAAGTCTAATGTGAGGTACAGACTCAGAAATAAATTGTAAAGTGTCTCTAGAGAGTAGAAACCTGGGAGAAAACCAAACCAAACCCATTCTCCAATTGCCACCCCTAGATATTGTCTACATTTTAAGCCCACTGGTGAGGTGTAGGCTTTTCAGTTTGTCAATGTCTAAGTGAAGGAAGTGAGGGAGCCAGAAACCTCTCTTGGTCCCGGGTCCCCTAGTCCTGAGTACCCTTCCTAACGGAAATTTGTGCCACAACCAGAGAAGCTGGAAAGAGGGTGAAAACACTTGGGGGACTGGCTCATCAGGTCAAAGGCCGGGCTCCAGGCAGTAATGACAGGGGGTGCCTGGCGAGGGCAGGGGCTGGGCTACTAAGGGGACAGGGGTGGCTGAGAAGAGTTTGGTGAGGGGAGTCAAGAGGCGCAGAGGGGCAAGCCCCATGTACCTCAGAAGTACACAGAGTCCTGCCCCTGTCCTGCCAGCAGAGGGGCTTTGGGCTGTGTCTGGCGCCTTCGACCCAACATGCCATACCTTTTTCCTGGCCACAGCCAATTTCCTCTGTCGAGTTTCCTCTGACATCTCAGGGCAGGGGAACGGAAAGGGGGGCTGCAGCACCATCATCTGCTTCCTTCAGCTGACAGCGCAGATGTGCAACTGAGCCAGAGCTGGTGGGGGCTCAGGCATGAGGCAACAGTGAAGTGGGCGTGGCCCCAACGCTCACAGCCCATTGGTGGATGAGAAAGATGAAGCTAATGGGAGTGTGGCCAGAACACAGGGAAGGGAGGAGTCACAATGAAAGCTGTGATCCCTGGCCTCACCCACCCGAGGGAGGGGCACCCCTTGGGGAAATGGGGGCAAGGGGGCTCTTGCTTGGTACCCATAGAGCTCCTGTGTGACCCTTCATGGTGGTTGTCACAGAATTCGTGGCACCCAGCAGAGCAGAGAGGCTGCTCTCCAGCCTCTGCCATGGACCCTCCTGTGCCAGTTCAACCCCTGACCCGGGGGCATAGGACCCCAGGGCTCAGGAGGTGGGTGAGCAACGGACAGCAGGGGAGAGTGTAACACTTCACGGTCCCTTTCCAGGCTCCTCACAGCTCTGCCCCAGACTTTCTCATCTCAGAAACCACCTCCAAAGACACCCACCCAGTCCTCCAGACGCTTCTCCACTCACCCCCTTCCTCGAGGTCCCTTCACTGATCCTGGGAGCATAGCTGCCCCCTCCCAGCTGGGTCCCATCCAGGTCACTCCTGCTCACCAGATGCTCCTCCTCTCACCCCACAGCACCCCCTTCCTCCCAGCATGAGCTCTGGGTCCCAGCAGCCTTTCTCCTCGGATGTCTCAAAACCCAGCTGGGGGGACGAAAACTATAAAAGTCTCCGAAGAACACGTAGGTGCAAATCTTCATGATCTTAGATTAGGCAATGGTTTTCTAGGCGTGATGTCAAAAGCACAAGCAACGAAAGAAAAAATGGATAAACTGAACATTATCAAAATTTAAAACTTTTGTGGTTCAAATAATGTCACTAAGAAAGTGAAAAGAAAAATGAAAGAAAGTGAAAAGAAAACCACAGAATTGAAGAAAAGTTTTACAAATCTTATATTTTAGAAGGAGCTTTATCCAGAATATATAAGAAAACAATTACAAATTGATAATAAAAAGATAAATATGCCAGTTTTTAAAATTGGTAAAAACTCTGAATACATAGTTCTCTAAAGAAAATACACAAATGGCCAATAAGCACATCAAAAGATGGTTGACATCAGTAGTCATCAGAGAAATGCAAATCAAATCCACAATGAGATATAACTTCACACCCACTACCATGGCTATAATCACAAAGATGCATAAAAACCGTGTTGTGAGGATATGGAGAAATTAAAACCCTCACACACGACTAGGAAAACTATAAAATGGTGCAGCCACTTTGCAAACAGCCTGAAAGTTCCTCGAATGATTCAGTGAGGAGTTAGCATATGATCCAGCAATTCCACTCCTAGGTATATGCCAAGAGAAATAAAACCATGCATCCACACAAAACCTTGAATACAAATGGTCATTGCAGCATTATTCACAACAGTCCAAAGGTAGAACTAGCCAAGTGTCCATGAACTGATGAATGAACAAACAAAATGTGGGATATCCATGTAAATAAACATTCAGTCATAAAAAGCACTGGAGAACTGACACATGCTATAACTTTGCATGAACCTTGAAAACATTATGCTGAGTGAAAGAGGCCGGTCACAAAGTGCCCCATAATGTATGATACCCTTTTTATTAAATGTCCCAAATGAGGATATTTGTAGGAAAATAAAGTAGATTAATGGTTGCCTGGGGTTGGAGGGGATGGAATAATTGGGGATGATGACTGAGGGATTTAGTTTTGGAGTAATGAAAGTGTTCTGCAATTGCTTGATGATTGCAAAACTCTGAGTGTACTAAAATCCATCAAATCACACACTTTAAATGGATGAATTGTATGGCATGTACATTTTATCTCAATAAAAGCTGTTAAAAAACAAATGTGCAATGCCTTTAGCTTCTCAGGAGGATATAGATGTTGCAACAGCCCAACACAATGAGTAGGAAAAAGCCAGATAAACTTTAAAACTCCTGTTTTTTTTTTTTTTTTTTTTTTAAGCCAGTAAGGGGATTGTAACCCTTGGCTTGGTGTCGTCCGCACTGCACTCAGCCAGTGAGCGCACCGGCCATCCCTATGTAGGATTTGAACCCACGGCCTTGGCGCTCCCAGCGCCACACTCAGCCGAGTGAGCCACAGGGTCGGCCCAAAACTCCTGTTTTTAAAGGCATAACACAGTTGTGGAAACAATAATTAGATGACATTGAATTTCATAGAGGGAGACTTCTAGGGTAGGATGTTTGTTGGCTAAATTTTTAGTAGGGACAGATGATCACACTTGGCCCACGCAGAGGACAGAGAAAACAGGGAGGTATTGGTTGGTCACTCACGGGTGGTGCTGGCGTGAGAGATCACACAACTTGAGAAGCACCGACTGATGTCTGGGGGGGTCCCAGTAGTCAGTCCCAACCCACCCCATCCTCCCGCCTTTCCTGTGGCGGGTTCTTGACTCTGCCAGAGGAAAGAATTCCAGTGGAGTCACAGGACAAAGTGAGAACAGCTTAAATGTAACAAAGAAGAGTTACAGATCTGACAGAGAGGGGGAGAGGGAGAGAGAGAGTGGCGTAGCTCCAGAGACTGAGCAGGGCTCACACCAAGTTTATCACAAAAGCAAGCAATACACAAGGTAAAGTTCTGTACTGAGTGCAGGCTGGCTCAAGAGACGGAGCAGCTGCTCCCTGAAGGTAATTTTGATATGAAAAGAAACAAACACGCACTCCACAGGCAGAGTGCAGGCTCCCTCCAGGACAGTGAGCACCAGCCCTGCCTTCTGCTGGGATCTGGCTTTTATAGTTTCACTGTCTAATGAATATTCAATAAAAAAGGTTCCCAGTTGTGTGACATAGTCTTCCACATGCTCAGCTGGTCTCTTCTTGGAGCATGTTCATGGGTCAAATCCTATCACAGGCACCAGACATATCTGAGAATATTCTGTGCTCTCTAGCTCCTGTAGTGGAAGGTCATTCAGCTACCAGGGTTACATACCCCCTCTCCACTGAGCATGCCCAGCCACTGGATTTGCAGGAGCCAGCCCTTTGTGGTCTCATTTCTCCCATGTTGGTGCTGAAAACAGGTCTAACTGGCAACAGTAAATTTCCTCTAGGGGAGGGCATAAAGGAGGGACCTGAAACCTCAAGGAGTGGCTAGAAACCCAGACCCATGTCCAGAAACCTGGAGAGGGCCTGTGGCTAACCAGAGAGTACTGCCCCGCCTAACGGCATAAAACAAACCCGAACCCTTGTGAATCAAGCAAGCCATCTGGCAAGCTGGGCCACGCTGCTAGTTTGTGACTGCTACAGAAAGCAGAGTGCTGGTGAATGGTTTAAGCCAAGGAAGGTGATGATCTCTGATATCCTCCAAGGTTCTGTAATACCCACAGCCCCGGCAAAGCCTTCCTTGGTCGTGGCATTGAACTCTTGGGAATTTGCCAAGTGCTCATCTCTTGGAGGAATAAGGTGACTAGCGCAGCTGGCCGGTTAGGTCAGTGGTTAGAGTGCGGTGCTGTAAAACCAAGCTCAAGGGTTCACATCCCCGAATCAGGGGGGAGGAGAGGAGTTTCAGCCAATGTCCGAATAGGCAAAGTCAGCCTTTATCGTCAAGTAGCCCCTCCGAGCTTTCTCTCCCTTCCAGCTGGGATAGTGGTGAAAAGAGCACTGGGTTTGGAGCAGAAGGACTGGGGTTTGAACCCGGCTCTGCCACGTCCTGGATGCGCTCGGGAAGTAACTCAGCCTCTCTGGCGCACCGGAGCTGCATGAGGAGTAACGGGACAGTGCACTCAGGACTCCAGGCACCTAGAAGGCTTTCAAGAAACGGGATGTCCCTTCTGCTTCCCTCGCTCTAGGGCCCTCCCCTCCCCCCACGGCTCTCGTCTCCGTTAATGCCACCTCTCTGGCTGCGGTCCCTTTAACACCGCCTTGGAGGACCCAGATTCAAATTCGAAGATGGCCCTCTAGCTGCTGTCTCGATGGTAAGCCCACACTTCCGGTCGGCAGTGCGTTTCCGGGCTGCTTCCGCCCAAGATGGTGGGAAGCGAGTTGAGACCCGTGTTGTGTCCCGTCCGAGGGGAACCCACTCTCCCCTCCTCCTTGTCGCCGACTCCCGGCCGGCAGGGCGACGCGGGCCAGCCCTGGCCGCGGCCTCCGCTGCCACCGGCCCAGCCCGCGGCGTCGGGCCCCGCTCCGGGGCGGTTACGAAGCTCCGTAGGGGGCCGGGAGGCCCTGACCGGCCGTGGCCCGGGTGACCGGAGCTCTCCGCAGGGCCGGGACTGCAGGGATTGCGCTCCTTGTAGCAGCGGGGCTTGGACGGGAGGAGACAAAGGGAATGCGGCCACCGAAATCGGAGGGAGGGGTTGTGGGAGGCGCTGTGGCCGCCGAAGAGCCTGGGCGTCCCCTCTGGGTTAGCTCGGCTTCCGGGGATTGTGCTAAGCATCAGTGACTTTTGTCCTTTTAGAGCACGTTGTACTATTTTTTCCCCAGGGTTTCCACAGGAAATGAGAAGTAACCAGCCCCCGACGACTGGGCGAAGGGATGCGGTGATGATTTCCTCATGTTCCTCGTCGATGGGAGCTTTCCGAGTGATCTCAGTTTGGGGGACCCAGGTATGTAAAGCATGGAGTGTTCTCAGGCAGGGTCTGGGGAAATGCTCCTGTGTTGTTGAACCTGCCTGGTGTGGGTGCAGCCTTGTACCAGGCAGCCCGACCCTGACCTAAAGTAAACTCCCAGGAGACGTCTTTCCTGGGTTGTGAACTTGCAGTAACAGGTGTGAGCATTCCAGCAGCAGTTCGATGATCATGTATGATACTGCAAACAGGACTTAACGCTGAAAGAAGAAACTAAATGTAGTTAGCGTCACAGAGCCGGTAGTTTTGAAAATTCCATGGACAATGTTGATGTGATTTGTTTCATTAAGTAAATATTTGTTGATTTTTGGCCAGGCACCATGCTAAGTGTTAGGGACACAGAGATGAACAAAACAGACATGACCCTCGTTACCAGGGAGCTACAGCCCAGTTGGGAAGACAAGGTTTATTGCTCACACTTAAGAGGATATAATTCAGGGCAGAGCCCGTGGCGCACTCGGGAGAGTGCGGCGCTGGGAGCGCGGCGACGCTCCCGCCGCGGGTTCGGATCCTATATAGGAATGGCCAGTGCACTCACTGGCTGTGCTGGTCACGAAAAAGACAAAAAAAAAAAAAAAAAAAGTATAATTCAGGCTGAGGTGAATGCTCTGCAGGAAAGCACAGTCCTATAAGAATATATATCACAAGGAGCCTGGTGGAGACTGGAAGGCTGTCCTGAAACGGGACCCTTAAGCAGAACTCTGAAGGATGAGCAGGAGTTTGCAGGGAGGGCCAGGGGACAGCATGTACAAAGGCCCAGTGGCCTGGCAAATGTGGCTGTTGAAAGAACTGAAAGAAAGCCATTGTTGCCCAGAAAACAAGATGGAAAGTGGTATGGAATGCAGCCGAAAAGGTGGGGAACGGCCACGCCACACAGGGCTTTGTGGTTCATGTGAGGATTTTGGTCTTTGTCCCAAGAATAGTGGGATACCGGCATGAGTTTTAAACAAGAGGATCATGTGCAAAAATCTTTTAATTTCAAAAGATCACTATGTACAGAGCAGTGCTGTCCAACAGAGCTTTCTGCAATGGCAGAAATGGTCTATATCTGTGCTGTTCAGAGCAACCACAAGCCACATGTGGCTGCTGAACACTTGCATCGTGACCGGCGCAACTGAGGGACTGGATTTTCAATTTTAACTTTAATTTAAATAGCCATGTGTGGCCAGTGGCTGCTGTATTGGACAGCGCAGGTCTGGAAGACATTGGAGGGAGCAGTGACGCCTTTATGGGAATCATGGCACGCAGATGCCTTTTACACATCTTCCCTTCTTGGATAAAGGCTGAGACAGGTACCACTCTGGGGAGAATCCTCATGTTGATTTAAACATAGTAACTGGAAATTTTATGTTTATTTTCTTGGCTATAATTTAGCCTGCTCCTTCATGAAGCAGCGTTCTTCCTTCTCTTGTCTTTGCTTGTTTTGTTGCCAACACACATTGAGAAGTGACACCTCCAGCACATTTAAGTACCTGCAATGGTGAAAGCATTATATCATCTGACTCAGAGGGTATGTGTATTAGTCTGTTTCTCTTGCTTATAACAAAATACCCAGAACTGGGTAATCTGTAAAGAAACAATATTTATTGCTTACAGTTTTGAAGGCTGGCAAGTCCAAAGTCCAGGGACCATATCTGGTGAAGGCCCTGTTGGTGGTGACAGTGACACAGAGGTCTAACATGGCAGAATGGTGGAGCAGAGAGAGAGACCCTCACGTGCTCTCATTTTAAAGCTCTCAGAACCACACCATTGACAACCATAATTAATCTGTTTACTAGGGCATGGTCCTCAAAATCTAATCACCTCTTCAAGGCCCCACCTTTTAATTACCATAATAGGATTTCCTACCCTAAGCAGTTACATTCATTGACTTTGAGGGTCAGGGGCATTCAATCCACTGCAGTATGTAAAGAAAAGCACGGTCCCTGGTGTTGGGAGGCTTAGAATCTAGTGAGGTAGATGTCAGTAGATGCCACGGAACAACAGGAAGGAGCATTTTCAGTGGGGCCCCTCAGCGGATTTGACCCCGTGGGGAAGTAAGGGCTGCTTCCAGCTGATGAAACGTGACCAAAGGCAGGAAGCATGAAATTGCTTGGGGACATGGGGAGCTCACGAGTGGGGCCACACTGGGGAAATACATGGTAGAGGGAAGGTAAGGAAGATCAAGTAAGAATATGCAGGTTGGTGTGGGTTTGCAGGGGGCTTTGAATGTCAGAGTTCAGGGTTATTATGGCTTTGTTACTGGTGGGTTTCTGAGGAAGGCCACAGGTAGTGGCGTACAGCGGGCAGCCTGGAGTGACATGGTAAGGAAGTCCCAGTGACGGCTTTGTGTGGGAGGTGACCAGCCCTGGCCTCTAGCGGTGCTTATAGACTTGGAAGGACAAGGGGCGGAGAGAAACAAGGTCCTCATGGCTCATAATCCCCAGAGCACCTTCCGCATCATGTTCTGGGTGGAAGGAAGACTTTAGATTTTGGAGAGTATTTCATGGTGTCAGCAGTTTTAAATATTCAGACTTGGTGAAGCAGGATAAAAACTGATGACGTGTACTTTCTTTGCAGGTCAGTTTACTGGAAGACGTGTGTGTGTGCTGGATGAAAATCTGGTTTCGTTTCTGCTGCTTCCGTGTGCCTGGAATGTAACTGTTTTGGCTTAGGACCTTCCGGGTTTGGTTTAATTCTTAACCACATACTTTTTGGATGTCGACCTGCTTAAAACTCTGTATTGCTATAAATAAACGGTGTCAGAGCCCAGGGTGACCTTTCATACACTTTGTGGTTTCTGTACCCGGTGACCATGTGCCTGAGTGTGCAGCCTCTACTTCTGACATATGCAGTTGGCAGCGCTGTCCTGAAAAGAGTGACTGACTTACAGAGCCACTCATGCAGTTCTCTGTAGGAAGTATGAGCACTGGGGGCACTGCTCCTCCTTAAGGAACATGGACTGTTGAGAAATGATACGCACAGGGAGGTGTCCTGATAGGAAGGGGCATGGCTGGTGTGGTTCAGGGTAGTGGCACCCATGTTCAGAATAAGGAGCACTTCACTGTGTGTAGAATTTGCTAGAAAATGACCACTAACCTCGGAACTGTTCACGTTGAGCTGCATCATGGATACTGGTGGCTGCCTTTGCTTCCTCACGTGCATTTCTAACCCTGTGCAGGTGACAGCTCATGAGCTACCACCACCCTGTACCCATAACTTAATTCCTTTCCACTTCAGACCCAGGGGTTTTCAGGGAGAGCAGAACCACCACAGCACTCCCCAGTTGCACCCACATCCCAGGGGAGCATTGTTAACAGAGACTGGGGACACTGCTGGCACCAGGCTGATGGGGCCATCCATCACAACAGGATTCTCTCCAGGGCCTCTTGTCTTTGGAATGTTTTGCCGTCTATTTATGTGCACAAGCATATGTGCCTCCAGCGCCTGTGTTTTTACCTGTCATGTTTGTGGCTGTCCATGTAGTGCAAACAGCTGACCGTCTCATGCTGTTGTCACGTTATGGTTGGGGCATTAGAGACGCACGCTTTTTATGTGGTATGGAAAGGCCATCTTGGACTTCTGACCTATCCATGCCAGACCCAAAGTGCCTGCCTGTCCTCCTTGCTTGTATTTGTTTTTGGACATGCTCATAGGACCTCTTGACTTGGTGGTCTCTAGCCCAGCCCTCATCTCGTCCATCCCAAGTCCCAGAGGATCTGGCCCAGCTAAGTGTCTGCTCAAAGCCAAGAATGTAATTTCAGTATGGTGGGGTAAGCCCTGGATGTATAATTGACCCATGATCTGAAGGAACTACAGCTGCAGAGGGGAGGCCTGGCCACTGTGGGAAGTTTCCGGAGCATAGCAGCACTTTGGTTCACATGGACCAGAAGGTACCTCTTCAGCACTGGGGGGCAGAAACATTCACGTTTTCCACATGGGGTTTTGAATCCCAGCTCCACCACCAGCCTGGTGTGTTACGTTGGGCAGGTCACTGCTCTGTTTGCACTTTGATTTCTTCTCAATAAAGTGAGGACAGCGCCGATGACTCCACCAGATTGGTGCCTGTGAGAGGGTTAAATGAGGAAACCGTATAAAGTGAAGGAGAAGCCTGGGGCTCAGAAGCACTTCAGACGTGTTAGCCTTGTAATCAGTACCGTCATTTACACGAGTGCTTCAAAAAGGTCATGAAGGGATTTGTATCATCTTTTTAAAAATTTTTCTTTTGCCGGTACAGGGATCCGAACTCTTGACCTTGGTGTTATCAGCATTATGCTCTCTCCAAATGAGCTAACTGGCCAGCCTCTGATTCCTATCATCTTTTAATTCTATTTTTCTATGAACTTTTTTCCTTCAATTTTCAGAGCATTTTCAGTATTTCCATCTGTGAGATTCTCTGTGGTCTTAACACATGCTGTTTGCAGCAGGAAGATGCCTGTATGATACCAAGGCTGGAGAGCTGAGGTGGGAGTTTATTGTAGGTTCTTGATTTTTTAACTATGTTCGGTTTTCACATTTAGGCCACTCAGAGTAGCCTACGCCTCATAGTAAACAATTACCTGTGTTCTTTAGAGGAAGGAGGACATGTATTAGTTGCCTAAATTAAAGTAGTGTGTTAAGATGTGATATATACTGAACCAAACAATGTGTTTTGATATTTCTGGAATAAGCCATGTGGATGTCCAGTTTCTGACTCACTCTTAAGTGTAGAGCTTCTCCTGCATGCAGAGTGTTAGCTTCCCCACAGTGTAAGGCAGTGCCGTCCGTCCTCAGAATGGAAGTCTGCTCAAGCATCTGTGGCTTCCTCTGTGCCCAGGTCCTTGAGTTGGTTCAGTCTTAGTTTGGTAGTTTAATTGGAAGCATTAGATCCTAGGCCCCTGGGAGCGGTAACATCTTACTTATAGCATGGAAAATGCTAACATGAATACAGTTCATTACCAGTAGAGTCATTCATGACTTACGAGTGCTTTCCTCTTAAGCCACTCGAGGAGGGTGCTTGAGTGTCCCTGTCAATCCACTTTGGTTGGTCTTGGGTTTCTTAGAGTGGAAAAGTCTGCCAAGAACAGGACAAGAGAATAAGGACAAGATGGGAGTGATGATCTCAAGGCAGAGTGCCATGAGCTGAGATATTGCACCCTCACCGGAAGCGCCCCACCCCTCAAGATGCCTGCTAGTCTTTTGTTCCCAGTGCCAACCGGTGGGCATTTCATCAGGAAGGTTTTCTTTGGTTTATGAACCTGGTTAACCAGCTCTGTGGTAGATTAAACGTTTAAATGTCTTGCGCGGGTCTGCTGAAATACTGTCCTAAGGTGGCTTCTTACCATTGAACCTCCTCCCTTTTTTTCACGTGACTGCAGCCCAAGAGAGCAGTCTTCATTGATGAAGACAGTATTGGGCTGCAGTGCACTGGGCACGTTTGTGGGTGATGGGAGGGAAGCCAGGAAGCCTAGAATCCACAGGAGGAGACTTGAGAAGGTTTGTGCGGCCACCTGGAATCTTCCCCAGTTGCCTCCTGCTCTGTCATTCAGATCCAGCTCCTTCAGGGAGTCGGCCGGGATGTGGTGACGGCAGACTTGTTTTCCCCAAAGAGCAGGCACACCTTTAAAATAGGCTGCAATGTGTCATGCATGGGCCTTAGCATTTCTGACTTCGTTCCTCTGGATTATGTAAGAGGATTGAAGTGGACAGGAGTCCTGTCTTTCAGAGGTGGTACTTTCAGGAGTAGCGCTGGATAATGCAATCTATGGACTTTAAGAAGTCATTTTTCTTTTTTTTTTTAAAGATGACCGGTAAGGGGATCTTAACCCTTGACTTGGTGTTGTCAGCACCACACTCTCCCAAGTGAGCCACAGGCCGGCCCTTAGCAGGAAGGTATTTAATACAGAGAATAAAGTGCTTCAGAATCTTTGAAGGAGTTGGAGGAATGAAGGTCAGGGAATTCCATCCCTGGAATCTAGGGGACATGGTGAGCTATCAGAGAGCCACGAGACTGTAGGGACTGCAGGAAACCCTTGGAGATGGTCACAGCTGCCTCCAGCCCCAAGTGTGCATGCCCAGAGGCCACTGCACAACGTCATGCCCCGCCAAAGCCCACCAAGCAGCCCGCCATTGCCAGGCCCCAATGACGAAGACCTTCTTCTCCTTCACCTTCCACATCTCAAGAGAGAACTTCCTACTTGTGGAAACCAACCTGGAGTCCTGCTAACAGATTCCAGCCCCTGCAACCCGGGGCAGCAGCAGTAGGGGCAGTGAGGAGCCCAGCTGCTTCCAGACAGGCTGGAACATGGAATTGGAAGGCCAAGGGTAATGAGGGGAAATTGCAGCAAGGAGGTGGCATTTGAGGTGGCCCTTAAATGACATGCACACACAGAGGCAAATGGTGTGAAAACGTGGTGCTTGTGAGGAGCGGATAATACAGACAGGACATCTGGGTTCAGTGGGTGCCCGCAGTGCCAATGCCAGAGGCTCTGGGCAAGGTGGGGAAGTGCAGGTGGCCCCCAGGCCTTTTGGGTGCAGGAATTGACTGACCAGCGTGGGAAGCCATCCCAGGACTCTCTATCCCTTATCTCCACTCCTCTGGCCGCCTTGGTCTGCACCTCTCCAGCCAGGACCTCCTAGGTCTGGGCAGCTGGGTGGAGAGGGGGCGGCTTACCTTCTCAGGATCCCATTCAACTCCAGAGAAGGCTCCACCCAGCCCAGTTTAGGCCAAAGATTGGCCCCGCAGTGGCCTTGTGGGGTTAAGACCAATGACCGGCCCTGCCTGGGAGCTGTGCCCATGCCTGAGCCAATCCCCGCTGGCAGTTTCCATTTAACCCGTGCAAGAGAGTGGCAGGAAGGAGCATTTGTTCTAAACAGGTGCTTTTCTGTCCCTGTGTTGTCCGTGGAGTGTGACATGCCTGGGGTGCATGCTGATGCCTGGCTTGGGCCAGGACACTGCAGGGAACATGAACTGGGGGCCGCACCTGTCAATCACAGTGCCGGGGCCAGTGAGAGGCAGGCGGGACGGGCAGGGTGCTGGGTGGCCTCGCCGCACAGAGTGTTAAGGTGGAGTCACCAGGAGTCCTGAGGAGTCTTGAGGGTCAGACCAAGGACGTGGTGACATGGAGCAGAGAATAAGCGATGAGTCCAAAGAACATTCTGGAATAAGTCAAACAAATCAAGGCAAATTCCCAGGGGATCAGTGTGAGCCCAGAAAATGTTGGTGCTAGGACATAAATAGGGTGTTGGGGAGACCTGCTGCTGTGGACACCCCTGGGCACCGACACCAACGGGCAGCCTGGACCCCTGAGGTGAAGTGTCCTTGGGAGGGGCCGGGGCCAGCCCTGGGGGGGGTGCTTCTCTGAGCGAGGCCGGGGCTACATCGAGAGCCCCAGGAAGGCACAGAAGAAAGGTGGTTTGACCCTCAGGGACCCGAAGAGTGGGGGCGCCGGGCTGCAGGGGGTTCAGGTGAACACACTTCTCTTGGGGACCGGGAGAGGTGCAGCCGAGCCCGACCTCCTTCCTGGCCGTCTGTCCCCCTGAGATGTCCCAAGGCTCGGGTAGGCAGCAGCAACCCCCAGCTGGGGCTGAGGGAGCGGTTCGCGGTGGCCACGTGGTGGCGCTGCAGGACAGCTGGACACCGAGCAGCCGCGTAGCCAGGCATCCTCAGATCCAGGGCGGCAGATGGGACTCCAGTCCCCAGCACATGGGACCTAGTCCTGGCAGGCAGGACCCCAGACCTGGGCAGGGGGGACCCCAGCACCAGGCAGGCAAAGGCCTCTGTGCTGGCTCCTGCACCAACCCAGGGAGAGGGGCCCAAGAAGCCTCTGGTGGGTAGTGGGTGGACGGGGAGGAAGGCCCTTGTGGCCACAGGGTCTGCCTGGGCTTGGCGAGGTCATTCACTCATTCATTCAGCAGCCGCCAGGGTGGGCCCTGCTGTGAGGGTGCGGTCCCTTGCATGGGGTTTGCACATGGCAGGGGGTCTCAGGGTGGTGTGATGGTGTGACCGGGGGTGGAAGGTGGTTGTGTCAGTGGTCAGGGAAGGCTTCCTTGAGAAAGTGGCCTCTGATGTCGGGAGTGTGCGCACCAGACAGAGGGACAGCATGGGGACAGTGTATGGCCAGGAAGAGCTGGCTTGCAGGCAGCAGCTGGTCTGCTCTTGACACCATGCCAGCTGGGGGCTGCTGGCCCTCACCCGGGAGGGGCAGATCTCACCTGGGTTTTTACAGGTCACTCTGGCTGTGGGGAGAGGGGGTCGTGGTGGGAAACGGGCTTGGAAGCCAAGTGGTGGTCGTGGTGAGCACGGTGGATGGGCAGAGGGGGGCTCCGGACTTGCTGATGGTGGGAGGTGGCTGGGGGCAAGGGGCATTGGAAGGGCACTCGCTTTCGGCCCGAGCAACTGGGTGGACGGGGTGCAGTTGAGGAGATGATGTGGCCGACCACACACAGGGGTCTACACTGCACACGCGCCCCTCAGTCCTCAGCAGCCTGCGAGGAGGACACTGGGACCCTCCCCACTTCACAGGCGAGTCGAAGAACCCACCCGAGGAGGAGCTGGGGTTTCCACCAGGCAGCTGCAGAGGCCCCGGGGGAGGTGGTGCTGGTTGGTCTGAACCCCACTGTGGGGCACACGGACCACGCCGAGAGGTTCTGGCTCGGGGCCTCCCCGGGGGGAAGATGCCAAGCGGGTCTGGGTTGTGCTGTGGCCGCATGCAGAGGCCTGGGCATGGCTGTGGCTGGCATCTGAAGCTTGGGAAGGACGCCAGGGTGGGGTTGTCTGGGGAGAGCGAAGAGGGGCGAGAAGGCCGGCCTCAGGGGCAGGAGGACGCCACGGGGAGTGGGCAGAAACAGGTGTGCGAAGAGGCACCATCAGTTGCTACCCACGGAGACTGTGTGGGACAGCCAGGCTCTCAAGTGGCCTGTGTCGCCCCTTCCTACATGGCATTGCGCTGGTTGGAGTGACCAGTAGAGCAGGACAGAAGAGACGGCCGGTCACTTCCGAGACTGGGTCACTAAAGACACAGTGGCCCGTGTCTTGGCTTACAGCCTGACAGCAACATCTTGGGAGACCCTAAGATCACACAGCTAAGCCATCTCCAGCTCTGTGCTGCCTCCTGCATTGACAAGCAGGGAGCTGCGTCCAAGAAGCCCGCCCCTCGACTGCAGTGGCAGAGCGTAACTGTCTGTTGCTTCCAGTTGCTGAGTTTTGGGGTAGTTTGTTATGCAGCAGCAGACAACGACTGCACAGTGCACCTCAGAACCCGGAGGCTTTGCTGTCGGCCATTTCATCTCAATGCTTGCCCAGGCTGGAGGATCTGCATCCAAACTCACTCACGCGGCTGTGGGCAGGAGGCTGCAGAGCCCGGCCACACAGGCCTCTCACCGTGTGACTTCCTCCAGAGCAATGACCCAAGGCTGCAAAAGTGCACAGGGCTGGTGGCCAGGGCTGCTGGCTTCTGCACACCTCCCTGTCTGAGATACGCATTTCTAGGCCTGGATCTGTGTCCCCTGAGTCCTGGCCACTTATTGTTCCTGGTGAGTTCTTGTGTCTTGGTCTGCTCATGCTGCTGTAACAAAATGCCCAAGACTGGATAACTCATATGAATTGAAAATTATTTTCTCACAGTTCTGGAGGCTGGGAAGTCCAAGATGAGGGCGCCGGTGGGGCTGGTGTCTGGCGAGGCTGCTCTCTGCTTCCAACATGGCTCCTGTCGATAGTCCCCCCCTGGCGGAAGGCAGAGGGTGGAGAGGCCCACAGCTGCGTGAAGCCTCCTATGAAGCCTTAACCCCATTCACCAGGGAGGGGCCCCCACGCCCGACCCAGCTCCTAAGGGGCCCCCTCTTGATACTGTCACATTGGAGATTGTTTCAGCATGAATTTTGGAGGGACACAAACAGACCAGAGCATCTTGTGTCTCCACCCTGCCCCTTAAGTTGTGCTGACTCCAGAGACTTTGTTTCTCATGAGCAGAGCTCCTCATCCAGACTGGGTGGGCCCAAGTACATGCACTGGAGCTGCATTCTCTGGTGTCAGGTTGACTTACTCTCAATTAAAAAAAGAAATGGAGGTGAAATTCACATAACAAGCAGTTGATCATCTTTAAGCGCCCAGTTCAGTGGGTTTGGAGCGTTCGCAATGTTGCACGACCACCGTCTCTGGCTTCAAAGCATTTTCATGACCCCATAGCCGTGAAGAAGTGACTCCCGTTTCCCCACACCATCCCCTGCTCACCACTAATCTCTCTTCTGTCTTTGTGGATTCACCTATTCTGGATATTTTGTATAAAAGAAATTGTACAGGTGACCTTGTGTGTCTGGCTTCTTTCACTCGGTGTGATGTTTTCGAGTCATCCACATTACAGTACGTGGCGGGACTTCTTTTTAGGGTTGAGGAATATTCCATCATATGGATATTCCACATTTTGTGTATCCATTCATCCTCTCAGGGGCATTGGGGTTGTTTGAACCTTTTGGCTGTTATGAATAATGTCCTGTAAACATTCCTGTACAAGTTTCTGTGTGGACACATTTTAATTTCTCTCAGGTAGACATCTCGGGTGGATTGCTGGTCATGTGGCAACACTACACTTAACTTCTTGAGGAACCACCACGCTGTTTCCACGGCAGCTGCAGCATTTTCCATCACCACAAACAGTGCGTGAGGATTCCAGTCTCTGCACATTCTCCCCAATGCTTATGTTCCGTTTTTTAACTTTTTTTTTTTTATTAAAGCCATTCTAGTAGGTGTGAGGTGGTGTCTCATTGTGGTTTTAATTTGCATTTCCCTAATAACTAATAGTGTTGAGCACCTTTTCATGTACTTATTGGCCATCTGTGTATCTTTTTTGGAGAAATGTCCATTCAAGTCTTTTGCCCATTTTTAATTTAATTTAATTTAATCAATATACAATGTAGTTGATTTTCGTGTCCCTTTACCAATTCCTCCCTCCCTCCCATCAACATCATATCTGTTCACTTGTCTTAACAAGTTCAAGGAATTGTGATTGTTGTGTCTTCTTCCCTGTGCCTGTCAATTGTTTGCGTGTTTATTTATTTATTTTTATCTCCCACAAATAAGTGAGAACACGTGGCATTTCTCTTTCTGTGCCTGACTTATTTCACTTAATATAATTTTTTCTAAGTCCATCTGTGTTGCTGTGAATGGCAGTATTTCATTCTTTTTTATAGCTGAGTAGTATTCCACTGTGTAGATGTACCACAGTTTCCGTATCTACTCATCCGATGATGGACATTTGGGCTGGTTCCAACTCTTGGCTATTGTAAAGAGTGCTGCGATGAACATTGGGGAACAGGTATACCTTCGACTTGATGATTTCCATTCCTCTGGGTATATTCCCAGCAGTGGGATAGCTGGGTCATATGGCAGATCTATCTGCAATTGTTTGAGGAACCTCCATACCATTTTCCATAGAGGCTGCACCATTTTGCAGTCCCACCAACAATGTATGAGAGTTCCTTTTTCTCCACAACCTCGCCAGCATTTATCATTCAGAGTCTTTTGGATTTTAGCCATCCTAACTGGGGTGAGATGGTATCTCAGTGTGGTTTTGATTTGCATTTCCTGGATACTGAGTGATGTTGAGCATATTTTCATCTGTCTGTTGGCCATTTGTATATCTTCCTTAGAGAAATGCCTATTCAGCTCCTTTGCCCATTTTTTAATTGGGTTACTTGTTTTTTTGCTTTAAAGTTGAGTTCCTTGTATATTCTGTATATAAATCCTTTGTCAGATGCATATTCTGCAAATATTTTCTCCCACTCTGTTGGTTGTCTTCTAACTCTGTTAATTGTTCCTTTTGCTGTGCAGAAGCTTTTTAGTTTGATATAATCCCATTTGTTTACTTTCCTTTGGTTGCCTGTGCTTTTGGGGTCGTATTCATGAAGTCTGTACCCAATCCTACTTCCTGGAGTGTTTCCCCTATGTTTTCTTTAAGGAGTTTTATTGTTTCGGACTGTATATTTAATCCTTTAATCCGTTTTGAGTTTGTTTTGGTATACGGTGTAGCCTCTACAAAAAGTCTTAGAGTTGATAAATTATTTCAGCAAAGTTGCAGGATACAAAATCAACACACAGAAATCAGTAGCATTTCTATATTCTAACAGTGAACATGCAGAAAAAGAAATCAAGAAAGCTAGCCCGTTTACAATAGCCACCAAAAAAGTAAAATACTTAGGAATACAGTTAACCAAGGATGTGAAAAACCTCTACAATGAGAACTACAAACCAGTGTTGAGAGAAATTAAAGAGGACACAAGAAGATAGAAAGTTATCCCATGCTCTCAGGTTGGAAGACTTAACATTGTGAAAATGTCCATATTGCCCATTTTTAATTGGGTTGTTTGGTTTTTTTGTTGTTGAGTTGTAAGAGTTCTTTATCTATTCTGGATTTTAAACCCTTATTAGATACATGATTTGCAAATAGTTCATCCAATTCTGTAGGTTGCCTTTTCCCATTCTTGATAATGTCTTTTGATACACAAAAGTCTTTCATTTTTATGAAGTCTAATTTCTCTACTTTTTTTTTTTTGTTGCATGTGCTTTTGATTTCAAACCTAAGAAACCATTGCCAAATACAAGGTCATGGAAAAAAAACCCACTTTTTCTGTGTGTTTTATACCTTTAGCTCTTAGATTTAGGTCACTGATCCATTTTGAGTTAGTTTCACACACAGTCTGAAGTAAGAGTCCAGGTTCATTCTTTTGCCTGTGGATTTCCAGTCATCCCAGCACCATTCGGTAGACTATTCTTTACCCACTGAATGGTCTTGTCACCCATATGGAAAATCAACTGGTCACAGACCTTCAGGCTTATTTCTAGGCTCTCTATTGTATTCAGTTAGTCTGTAAGTCTATTCTTAGGCCCCTACCACGTTGTTTCAACTACTGTAGCTTTTTAGTACGTTTTGAAATTAAGACGCGAAAATCCTCTAATTGCTTCTTTTTCAATATTGTTCTGGCTATTGGGGACCTTTGTACTTTCACATTAATTTGAGGATTGGTTTTTCTATTTCTGCAAAAACAGGCCATTGGAATTTTTTTTTTTTTTTTTTTTTTTCGTTTTTTCGTGACCGGCACTCAGCCAGTGAGTGCACCGGTCAGTCCTATACAGGATCCGAACCCGCGGCGGGAGTGTCGCCGCGCTGCCAGCGCAGCACTCTACCAAGTGCGCTACGGGCTCGGCCCAAAAAAGGCCATTGGAATTTTGATAGGGTTTGCACTGGATCTGTAGATCACTGGGGAGTGCTGCCATCTTAGCAGTGTTAGTTCTTCCAGTCCACGAACATGGGATGTCTCTCCATCTGTCTGAGTCCTCTTGCTTTTAGCCATGTTTTACAGTTTTTAGTACATGAGTCTTTCACCTCCTTTGTTGGATTTGTTCCTGGGTGTTTTGTCCTTCTGCACAGTGTTGTGGAAAACGGAATGGGCTCCTTAATTTCCTTTCAGATTGCTCACTGCTAGCCCGTCGTTTGCTTTTTCCCCCAATTCAAAAGCTTTTGTTAATCAGCAACAGGAACCCATGTGGGTTGCACTTTGCCTTTGGTTGTTGTCGTTGGTGGCCTCTGTCATCTTCTCTGCAGAGCCTGGGGAGTCGCCAGCCTCCTCCCTTCGCAGGCACGAGAATGAGGGTCCTGCACTTGGCTGGGGCTCTTGCAGCCAGCTGGGTTGTGTGAAAGTGTCTCAGAGGGCCTATCCCTGCCCCAGGCCCCTCTTCCTGCAGGGGCGTCATGCCGCAGTGCCAGGGATAAGCTCTGTGCCTCACCTCTATCCAGCCACACTCCCAACCCCTTCCCCTGCAGTGGGTCCCTGCTGCACCCACAGGTGCTGGCTAGTCCACTCAGTGCCCCTCCTTTGCTGTCTTTTCTTCTTCTCGCTGCTCCTACACGTGGTGGGCACAGGAGGGCTTTGGTTGGTGAAGTGAATGTGCCCCGCCTGGATTCTGGATCCTTGGCTGCATTTCCCACCTGTGCTGTGACAGGCCCTGTGGTAGCCTGGGTCCTGGGGCTGACTGGCTGCCAGCCCAGCCGTTGGCTTCCCTCCCACTCCGGGCTTGGATGAAGCTCTGGGCTGCTGGGTGTGGAAACTGGTTGTCCCTGGCAGCTGCTAAAGAGGTGGGGAAGCAGGCTGGAAGGGGGGTTGTTCTCTGTGGGGCACATTGACCAAGGGAGGCAGGCAGAGGCCAGGACCATGGAAAGCAGGCGGGAGTGGGTGGCTCTCTGGGCCTACCCTGGTAGGGTGAGCCTCGCCCAGGACCCCTCCTAGACGGCTCAGAGCCCTCAGTGCCACAAGTCTTTTCACCCCCATGGCCAGTCCTCCCTGGAGGGCCCCCTGGGCTAAGACTCTTGGGCAAAGCCTCCCCACCCCCATGTCCCCCATAGACCCTGCCTCTCAGCCAGGGGGTGGCCGGAAGAGCCACTGAGGGGAGGCCAAAGAGAAGCCCCTGCAAAGCCACGGAGATGCCCCCTCCACTCCTCCCTACGGACGCAGCCATCGGCTGGGTCAGGGTGTGCCTTACTTAGTCTCACAGTGTGTGGCGGGATTCTCAGGCCCATGTCATAGGGTGGCAGATGGCATCTCAGCCCGAGGACCCTGGAGGATGCTCCTGCCCAGTGAGGCGGCACGGCTGGTGCAGGACCCTGGGTTGAGGGACTGAGCAGGAGGGACAGCAGGTAAGGCAGGGCCTGAGCTGGCGGGTAGGAAAAGGCTTGGTTAGGCCAATGGGGTGGGGGATGGAAGGGGGTGATGGCATGGGTGGGGCAGCCACCTGGGTGGCTGTGGGTGGGGGTGGGGAATGCTCCTTCTTAAAGATGGAGGGACGGGAAGGACTGGGCAGGGTCCGCTGGTCAGCAGGAGCGAGCCCAGGCAGAGGCCAGAGTGGAGGTGGTGGCTGAGCCTGAGCCTGCAGGTGTGCCTGAGGGTCCACCGAGGCAGGGCACAGTGAGTCAGTGGTGGGAGCCAGAGGGCTCTTCCTCTTGGCTCAGGAGCCACTGGATGTGGCCCCAGATGGGTGATGCCCAGGTGGCCATGCTCAGCTTGCGGCCACTCCACTCTGGGCTGGTGCCCCACAGCCAAGGGACCATGGCAGAGGCTCCTACATGGCTGAGGACAAGTCCTTCGGTGACTGCAGCCAGCATCCATCAGGCACTTCCCTGGTACCAGCACCATTCCAGAAGCTTCAGTGATCTTGTTTAGAGCTCACAGCACTTAGAAGATACCTGTAACTCTTGTCCCCACTTCAAGATGAGGGGACATAGGTGGCAGGGCTGAGGGGGTTCCTCAAGGTCAGGGCACCAGGCTGGAGGGGCCTGCAGAGTGCAAGGCCGGTGCGATCACCACCGAGGGCTGCCGTGGCCAATCACCACCGACCGGGAAGCTCAGACAACAGTGCGTCCTCTCACCGCTCTGCAGGCTGGACGTGAGGTCACGGGGGCGGTGGCAGGGTTGCTCTCTTCCGAGGCCTCTCCCTTTGGCTTGTTGATGATTGTTTTCTCCCTGTGTCCTCAGTGGTCATCCCCCTGTGTGTGTCTGTGCCCCGATCTCCCCTTCTTATAAGGACACCAGACCTATGGATTGGGGCCCACCCATGTCACCTCGGTTACCGTAATCACCTCTTTAGCGGACTCTCTTCTAACACAGTCGCAAGCTGAGGTTCTGGGGCTCAGGACTTCGACGTGGATTTGGGGACAGAGCTCACTCCTCCTTCCCAATCTGTTGTCTGTCCTCTTAGGACCCTCCCCATCCTCACCTGCCTGACACTGTGAGGTGCTGTCCCACTTGGGACACGTGGGCCCTGACCACCCAGTGACTGAGAGGCCAGCTCTCAGGCCCTTCCCAAGGGGCTGTCTGCCGAACTCCCAGGAGGGGGACAGTGGGCCGACGTGTACCAGAGGCCACAGCTGCCCCACGGTGGGCGCCTGCTGGAGACTCCACGGGAGGCAGCCACAGAGGAAGCTCCTGTCGGGCCTCTCCTGGGTGAGACAGCCATCCACGAGGCTCACTGGCCTTCCTCGTCTGGGCCCTGTCCTCGTCTGCCTCCTGCACTGCTGCCACGCAGGCCCCTACTGTGTGCTCACCCCCATTCTTATGAGCGCTCCATTTGTGCTAAGTCCCGGTGACAGAAAAACACACTAACAGGAAAAGCGTTACTGTCCTGACTGAAGTGCGCTCGGCGCAGCCGCGTGAACACTGCTGTGCTTCTTGGTGACAACACACTGGGATCCGACCCAGGCTCCCATGGCAACCGCACCCCTCCCCACCTCTTCTCTGGCTAGGGCTCTGGAGCAGTCGGTGCATCGCAGGCAACCACTGTGTACCCACAGCCTGCCTCGCCTGCCAGCGCCCGAGGGACCCCGGGACACGGCAGCCAGCTCGCCACACCGGAGAGCTCGGGAAGGCAGAAGCCACGATCCAGGTGGCGTGTCTGGGGCCTGGACTCCCCCGAGCATTTGTGGGCTCTGCCTGGTGGGAGGGTCTTTGGCCTGTAGACAGAGGGGGTGGTCCGCAGAATGACGCCGTGCCCCTCTCCCCAGCCCCCACCCAAGATGTCGACGACCTAATCCCAGAACCTGCGACTATGTTATGTCACCTGGCAAAGGGGGATTAAGGTTGCTGGTCAGCTGCCCTTGAGATGGGAGATTACCCTGGATCATCCGGGTGGGCCCAGTGTCATCGAGGGTCCTCACGAGTGGAAGAGGGAGGCAGGAGAGTCGGGGTCCGAGTGATGGGTGTGAGAAAGACTCCACCAGCCGTTGCCAGCTTCAAAGGTGGAGGAAGGGCCGAGAGCCAAGGAGCACGGCGGCCTCTAGGAGCCGGGAAAGGCAAGAAAACGGGTGCCCCCGGGCTGACTGCAGAAGGAGCAGCCCAGCGACACCTGACTTTAGTCCGAGACTCGAGACTCTCTCTATGAGCGTGTCACTGAGATAACTTTGTGCTAATTAAAAGAGAAAGGACAGAACATGAAAGGGCAGCAGGGGTGCTTTTTGGAGCCCGGCTTTCCAGGGCAGGACGCCTCTGAATTTCGGGTCTCTTGGACAAACTGTGCAAGCTGCAGGGCTGGGGAAGACCAGGGCCTTTCCCTGTACCCTGAGTCCTGGCTGACTGGAGGGAGACGCCCTGGGGCAGCCTGGCCACCTGCAGAGAGGGCCTGGACGGTGTCCCTCCCAGGGCTCCTCAGGGCCCCCCGCCCTGCTCGGGCCGGCACTCCCTGTGGCCCTCGATGGGAGCGACTCGCCACTGGCATGGGTGAGCTTGCTACCTAATTAAGAGACGAAACTGCTGGTGCTCAATTCTGTACTTATTTATTTTTTATAACGGTTTATTGTTTGTTGTTGCTCTTAGCTTCACATCACAGTCCCATGTTTTGTCAAAGTCTTTTTCAATTCTCTTCTGGTAAAATAAATAGAGATAAATGAGCCTTTAGGTCGTGCTCTCTCGAGCCCTGGTTAACTTCATGATTGAATTTCGCATCAGACGCGCGAGGACACAGCAGCAGGCCGGGCCGGCTCGGGGCGGGAGGGGAGGGTCTCGCTCCTCTTCTGGGGCCATCTGTCCTTTGTCAGGGGGTGGTTTTGTCTCAAAACAGACAGAAACCCACGTAGTTAGAATGGAGCTGGACCACTGAGTCAGCTAGGGTGGGTCAGAAGCTCTCTCTCTCAGTGTTTGCGGGAAGAGCCTGTTGCTTCTGGAAGATTCTGGTGTGTCACCACCTGGAGCACCCACAGAGCTGAAGGAGCCCTTCCTGACCCCAGGCCACTGGCTCGCCCCATGCAGGGGATGGACTTGTTCCAGAGCTTCGTCCTGGCAGGAGGACATGTCTCCCAGGGCAGCAGAAGGGCCGCCTCCTGTCCCGCCTCATCAGTCCCCGTCCAGCCCCAATGTGGAGTCCGGCGCTGCCGCAGGCTCCCTCCACCTGGAAGACACTCTTGGCCAAGGCAGAGCTGCCATCCAGTGCGAGGGAGCCGAGACTTTGTCACAACTCTCACGCATGCTCTTACCGCTGTTGGCCTCTTATTGCAGAATTAGTGATGCACCTCACTCCACCATCTTTGAACAATCCTGATTCCCAAGGAAAATGGAAAAGAACTTTTCAAAACATCATCACTGTGGTTGTGTTCTGTCTGCAGGTGCTCAGCACATTCTCTGTTGTCCTTCCTGGGGATAAGTTGCCCCGTGGCTCCCCAGGCTTGCACGCGCACGCACACACACCCCCAGCCACACGCCGAAGCAATCACCTCGGAACCCTTCCGTGTTACAGACCGCAAGATGCAAACCTCGGTCACACCAGCGTGGGGCACAAAGGGCTGAGGCCGGACTGTCATTCACCCACAGACCCCCCGAGGTCCAGTGGTGCCTCTGCACCTGCGAGTGTGCTGAGTGTGTGGGCGTAGGCAGGAAGACCCTGACGGCTGCATGCGTGTGCACCCCTGTGCGGGCGCCGGCGGGGAAGAGCAGAGGCCAAATGGCCAAGGACCCACCTCATCTGTCCAAAGCTGCAGAGCCCGCTCCTGCCAATGGGCTTTTGTGAGGGGGTGAAACCAGACCCCCAAGACGTGGCGGTGCTGGGGAGGGTGGGCCGTGCAGGGGCGCACCCTCGTTCCCGGCTGCTGGTGCGCTCCAGCGGATGAGGTCAGCTGGGTTCTTCCTTCCACACTGGCTGGTAGGGACGTCTCCCTCCTGCCCTTCCTCAGTCTCCCGACCATCTGGCATCCCCGGGCTGCTGGAAGCGCCCCTGGCGTGCACACACCGCGGGAGCACGACGATTGGCTGCGGCAGCAGCTCCTGGCTCGCTCCCCGCAGACGGGGGCTGTGTGAGCCCAGTGTGCAGCTGCTCCGCCAGGGCTCCGTCCTGGAGCTTTTCTGTAGCTAGTGCTCTGATCACATGGAAAATAAAATGAGTGTGTTTCCTCCTTAGAAATCTCGGAAGAAAGAACAGGAGAGGGACTGCGACGCACTGGGACTGAGTCCTCGGTGCGGGACGCTGATTCTCAGTGGGCATCTGACGTCACACCCGAGCCCTGCCCTTCCCTGGACTTTCCAGACATGACAGCGAAGACAGAGCAGAGGAAGCGACGCCGGCCCCTCCTCCAGTGTCAGTAGCTAAGTCGGAGCCAGCGTTCAGGTCTTCAGGTCGCGGAGCAGCAGCAGACGCCGTGTGCCCGAGCCAGCGGCAGGCCCGCCGTGTCCACCGGGCGCAGGGAGCCGCCCGCTATCTGACGCGCTTCTCCACCGAGTACACGGAGATGTAGTAGTCGTTGCTTCCCACTGCCAGGTGAGGCTGCGGAGAGAGCGCGCGGGTGAGCCGCACGGTGCCCAGCCCCCGCTCGGCTTCATTAAGCACCCGCCCCCCTTGGGACAGGCCCAGATGCCTGTCTGGGGTCTGCTGCTACCCACAGGTCCCTGCGCTTTCTTTCCGGATCACCCCATGGGGACAGTCAGGAGTGTAACGCTGTGCAGTCAGCAGAGAGCACACGTCAGGCCGCCTGAGCCTCACGCTGCACAGACAGGCTGGCAGGACCCTAATTCAAAACACAGCAGCCTAGCCACATGGAGAGGCCGTCAGTAAGGACAGGCCAAGTCCCACGCATCTACAGACCTGGCGGCTCCCTCACTGGGGGGTCCCCCGGCCAACTCTGACTGCAGGTGCCCTGGGGCTGGCCTCAGTGCAGGGGCTGCAGGACACTAACTGCAGGCCGGGGGCTCCCTGTTTACTCCGTCTACTCTTTCCTAACAAGGACTTTGGTGTGGCTGCTGGGGCGGGTGCAGTGTAGGGCCAGGGTCCCAGAGGCCCCGGAGCAGACCCTGGCCCTTGCACACAGGGAGGGAGCTGCCCAGCCCCAGCCCTCCCGCGGGAGGCACAGACCCAGTGCGGGTGGAAGGCCAGGCAGCTGATGGCGCCCACGCGCTGGCCCATGAAGCCGTCGTAGTACTTGATGTTGCTGATGAGCTCCCCGCTGCCGCTGTAGACGGCCGTGAACTGGTTCATGGAGCCGCTGCAGGACGGAGAGGCAAGCCGTTAGCATCTCGCTCCTTTTCGGGAGGGCGGCAGTGGGCCAGAGACGGACGAGCCAGGGATGCAGGGCAGGGGGAGCGCCAGGCAAGTCTCTCGGGACCCATGTGTGAGAATCAGGGGCTCCATCCCCGGAGATGCCTCAGGGGGCCCCGAGAGTTTGTTCTGGGAGGGAGGATGTGGCAGGGGAGAGGCCTTTTTCTTTATTACATGACTGTCCACTGAGACCCTCCAGCCTGCTCTCCTTCAACGGGGCCGTGGGCAGAGAACACAGGCACCTGCTGTTTGCATGGACGCCCCAGGCTGATGCACCGTGGGGCTTTGGGGCCTCTGAGAAGGTCGGGCTTTCTACTCGGAAGAGGAGCTTGGGGTAGATGGGTGGCCTTACCATGCGATCAGATTGGCCTGTGGATGGATGTCCAGAGCAGTCAGCCCCTTCACAATCTGAAGGACGTTCACAGACTCAGGCATCCGTGGATCGAAGATACGCACGTCTCCATTGACACTACCAAGAGAGGGTCATGGTGATGCCCTCAGCAGGGCCCCCAGGGACACCCCAGTGTCCATAGTCAGACCTGTTTGCACATACAGAGCTCAAGGCCAAAGCTGCCTGGCTCCTCAGTGCCCCCACTGAGGGCCTCCTAGGTGGCGCCCATGGACCCACACCCCAGTGGTCCTGGCAGCCAGGGCTGCCTGCCAAGCGCCCCCAGAGCCAGAAGGGCCCAGAGGTGCTGTCCAGGGGCAGCTGCGGAGCCTGGCCACACAGCAAGCCACCCACTCACCCTGGGTCTGGAGAAACAGTCACAAGCAAAGACTCAGGAGGAGGAAGTGAGGGCCGGCCTGTGGCTCACTCGGGAGAGTGAGGTGCTGATAACACCAAGGCCATGGGTTCGGATCCTATATAGGGATGGCCGGTTAGCTCACTTGTGAGAGCGTGGTGATGACAACACCAGGCAAGGGTTGAGATCCCCTTACCGGTCATCTTTTTGTAAAAAAAAAAAAAAAAAAAAAAAAAAGGAGGACGAAGTGAGCTACGTGTTTCATTTCCAGGCACACAGGTGAGTTCTCGTGCAAGTGGGAGCCCCATCCCCACCCCGAGGCTCCAAGGCCTGCCCTCCATCTTGCTGGTGTCCATCCCAAGAGTTATGTCGTGTTTTTATACCACAAACAAGTGGCAAAAGGGCCTCTCTCTGAAGGAATGGTGGCTTTGTGACAGTAAATTACATCTTGCTGTCCTTTTAATGGGCAAATAAATATTCGCTGCTCTCAGCACAGTATTTACCGAGCAGCAGACTGGATTTACGTGTGGATGACTGTTGGACCTAGTGGCAGTCCTGCACGGCAACGCGCTGCCACCCCCGCCCCTGTGGCTGCCGCCTGCTCCCTGCATGCTCGGCTGCGGCCAAGTCCAGGACACTTCTCTGAGTTGCCCTCAGGCCCTGCTCTCCACCTGGCAGGGAGCACAGACGTGCCTTACCGGCCTCGTGCCTTACCGGCCTCTCGCACTGTGCCCTGACCTTTCTGGCCAGTCCAGGAGCAGGAGTTAATTACTGCCCCAAATGCCACTGTTTCCCAGCTGTTTAAGAGCAGAGGACGCATTTTACGCGGTGGGGATGGTGTTTTCACAGAGAGCGGCTGCCGTGCACTTGGCGCGCCTTACCTGACGCTCATGATGCGGCCCTCGGGGTGCTTCTGGAGGTAGGCCTTCACCACCCAGGCCGTGTGCTCCCGGTAAGTCATGACGCGGCTGTGGGAGGGAGACGTGGTCAGGGCGCAGGAGTGGCTTGTGTCTGGTGCCACGCCAGCCCCCGAGTCTAGGCTGCCAGATCTGGGGGTGCATGAGAAGGGCGTGTGGGACCCTGTGTGTTAGAGGCTTGGTGGGCAGGCGGGTGGTAGCTCCGTCCTCTGCACGATCAGCATGGAAGCCCCTGTCTAGAAGGCAGGACCTGCGGCCTCGCTTCGGCTAGTGAACCAGACGGTGTTTAGGTGGGAGGGAAGGAAAGTGCTGCTCCCTGTCCTGGCCCAGCCCGTGTGAGAGCGCAGGCCCCTGTGCTGGGTGGGGATGCAGGCCAGGCCGGGCTGACCACTGTGGGACTTGGCCTGGCCCTTGGGGCTCCTCCATGATCCTTCAGCTCTTTTTTGGTCAATTCTTGAGTTTACTGTCTGCCCAGGTGGATTTTTTTTGTTTAGATAACAGTTTGAGAATTCACATACGATAAAATTCATGTTTTAAGAATGAATTCAGTGGATTTTGATATATACAACAAAGTTGTGTGACCGTCACCACTATCTGACTGCAGGACATTTTTGTCACCCCAAACAGAAGCTCTGTACCTATCAACGGTGGCTCCCCACGACAGCTGCTTTTGGTGGGTGGGGGCTGCTCTGCTGCGGACAGGGTGGGGTGGGGGCCTGGAGCCCTCCCTTGCCATCCAAGGCTCAGGACCACACTCCCCTCCCGCCCTCAGGAGCCGCTGTCTGCCCCACAACCCCACTGCCTAATCAGACGTCCCACCCGGCCCCAGCACTTATCCCTCTTCCAGCTGCACTGGCCCCAGCTCCTGGCATGGGCCCTGCGGGGCTCAGTCCCACAGCCTCCTTGCTCTTGGTGCTGATTGACTTCTGCCACCTGGGCTGTGGGAACCTGCTTCTCGGGCGCAGTTTGACTCTGGTCCCCAGCCTCTGGCCCGTGAGGCTCCTCCAGCTCCTGGTGGCCTCTCGCAGCCACTGGCTGTGTGCCTGCCCACGTGGCTGCTCTTTCCCTCTGTCTGTGCCAGGCCTGCTTTCCAGGACCATGGGGCTGCCCAGACCTGGGCTAAGCAGCGGCTCTGCCATCACTGTTGGTGGGGTCTGGGGCCTCAGGTCACCCCACCAGGGAGGTGACAGCACCTGCCTACAGGCTGCCGGGCAGTGCTGGCCTTCCCAGACACATGGCCGAGGGCAGAATCCAGAGCAGCAAGGACAGACAATACGCCTTGCTTGGTGCCTGCGGCCTGCACGTTCCCAGACACCGCATCCCTTAGTATCTGTGCATGCAGCCCAGGAGCTGGCAGCGGCAGTGTCCTTGGTGCTCAGGTAGGACACAGAGAGAGCAGGTGCATGCCAGGACCCTGGCCTGCTGGCTCTGACTCCAGCCCACAGGCACGTTCCACGAGGCCTGTCCACCCTGCTCCTCCATGGGCTGTGGGATGGGCCTCTGTGGGACAGGCTGGATGGCTCTGGGGACCCCACCTAAGTGGCTGAAATGCTCCACTGTGGGCTTCTGGGAGGAGCTTTGGCTTTGTTGAGAAATGTGGAACCAGCCAGTGGTAGTGACATGACACGGTCAGACGTGGGCAGGTGAAGCAGTTACCATTCACTGAGCGCCATTCTCCTGTCGTAGACACGGATGGAGCCATCACCGAGGCCAGCCACGATGAGCGAGCGGTGGGAGTCGCAGGACAGGCTGGTCACGCAGCTGTCTGCACCCGTGGGGATATCCTAGGGCCAAACACAGAGTGCCCTAAAGAGTGAGGCTCAGCCCTGCAGCAGCTTCCTGCTGCCCCGCAGTGCTGGGACCACTTTACAGCCGGCCTGGGCCCATCGATCTGCCCCCCTGGCTGCCGGGCTACTGCCTCCATCTCCACCTGGCGAGGCCATCAGAAGCCTGCGGAGCTGGGAGGAAGGGAGAGAAAGCGAAGGGCCAGGCTCACAGGCTGGGGTCCTGCCCTCATCCCTGTGAATGGCACCTCAGCACCTGCGCCCCCCAGGCCATGGCAGAACCCATGAGGCCACCCTGGCGGCAGCCTGCAAACACCCCTGGGAATGACCTCCTTCCAGTGCCAATTAAAGTTTCCAACATCCTTTCTTCCCTAAAAAGAAAGATAAAGCACATTCTGGCAGGGAGGAATCCTTGTTGGCTTCCTCCTAAAACTTGGAATTAGTCAGGGGAGGCATCCAGTAGGAGCCCTCCCACGAGGGAAGCCTGAGCCAGCAGAAAAGGCTCTGGCGCATTGGCATGCCTGCCCCAGGGGGAAAGCCACGCATGGGGACAGCAGAGTCGTGTCCGTGGGAGGCGGTTCGTCCTGTGAGAGCCGCGGCCCGTGCTCAGAGGGGCAGAACAGCCTGCTGAGCTGTCGCTCCAGACGGGCACGGGGCTCCTAGGAGGAGAGTGTGATTGCAGCTGCTTGGTGTCGTTGCAGGACTGGATGACAGGACAGAGGTGGGGCTGACCCCGAGGAGGGCCTGGCTGGTGCAAGTGTCCACTGCTTGGAGAAGCGCCCCCACCCGTTGGCTGTTCCCACCTCCTTCCTTCTGTTCCTCCCACGCTGGCCGGGTGGGGACGGGAGAGGCTGGAAGCCCCTGGCCGAGGCCACCTCCGGCTCTGCCCCCACAGCACCTGTGGCCCGGTGTGCAGTGGCCGCCCAGCCCTCTGTCTCTTTTCTAGGGTGTCCCAGGCAAACCCACTCACTCCTCTCTCTCTTTTTATAAAACTGGAAATAAAAGTTGCTTGAAGAAGTACACAGTCAAATAATTAATCATTCTAATTTAAAATACTTCACTCTACTGATTTCTGATATTCCCTAATTTGCACAGATAAAACAATGTTTGGAAATAAGTAGGATTAGCATGGGTGTAATTATGCTGCAGTGCAGGGCCACAGTGTTGTGATTAACGTGCATCTGGAGGCAGTGAGTTTCTAGAGCCTCGGAAAGAGCCGGCGCTCCTCCCGGCACCGAGGCGGTCTCCTCCAGCCTGCCTCTCCCCAAGGCAGCTGAGACTCAGCCCCAAACCATGCTTGCTCTGTCAACCTCGGTTCTTGGTTTTCTGGATGGGTCTGTTTTGAGGAGGGTGGAGTGTGGGAGAGCCTGGGGTGAGGGGTGGCTCTGCGCGCACATTGCTGGGGGCCGCACAGGGACCCTGTGTGTTTACCTGCACCTTCATCTCACGGTCCGTATCCCAGATCCGGACGATCCGCACGTCCCCTGAGCTCATGAGGAGGCCAGTCTCTTGCTCCCAGTCCACCACCATCCCGGCTCCTGCAGGGACACAGTGGACACCAGGGTCACTCTGTGGACCCCCAGGGAGGCTTGGGAGACCTGCTCTGGGCAGCCACTTGGCTGTTGGCTCTGAGGAGCACCTGCCACCACCCGAACTCATCAGGGGGGGTCCATGCCCCCAACGTTAGCTCCAGCTGGGCCCCGTGCACCCCAGTTCTGGTTGGGGCAGCCATTCCAAGGCTGGAATTCTGAGCCTTCCTGAAAATTCTGCTATCCCCAGAGCATCTGTGAGAGGAAACAGTGCGATCCCAGGGGTGTTTGTCTGAGACGCCCATCTTCCGGAATGCCTGGGCACGACTGGTGACAATCTGGTGGCTGTGGAATGGCTCTCGAGGCACGAAGGCACAGCCCAGCCCCCACCCATGACGCAGCTGAGGGACCCCAGCTCTTTTGGGAGAAAGGGCTCTGTGCAGGCCGTGGGCCAGCTGCCGCCTGACAGCACCACAGAGTGGCGGGCTGACTGTGAAGGCTGGTGTGGACTAGGATGGACAGGCAGGAGGCGGCAGGGCCCCTCGTCTGCCCGCGACTGGGTGGCAGCAGAGTGATTTCCTTCCTCACACAATGGCCTCTACCAAAAACAAGACTTGACTTCAAAGTTCAATTATAAATATCTCAAGTATAAAGAAATAATTCAATAGAAGAAGTCCTTGCATCCAGTACCCAGATCGAACTGTTGCTGACATCTTGCCGTTTCTGCTCTTTTTTTGAAAAGAAGTTAGAATTTTAGACACAGTGAGAGCATCCCCCGCCCTCTCTGGCCCTGGAGACTGAGAGCATCTCTGGAGGGCCTCTGAGCTTTTCCGACACGTGCCTGTGTCCATCGAGAGTAAAACACACCTTCCACATTCCAGAAGAGTTCATTGGTTTGGAGATGGAGTTTATCTCTAGCAACTTGTTTTCCTTTAATGTTATGTTTTGAGGATTTGTCCAACTCAATGCATACATCTAGTTAATTTGTTTAAACTTTGTGTGACATCCCATTGTTCAATTAAACCCTTCACTTTAGCTGCTCCCCGACTTTGCAACCATGTCACAACCAACGCCTTCATGTGTCCTTGTGCACGGCAAGAAGGAACTGCTTGTTGGTCCTCTGTCCTGTGTGTTTCCAACTTCCCTGGGTGAGGCTACATCGCTCCCCAAAGTGGGTGCCAATCTGCACTGTCTGCAGAAATGTGCCCGCGCTGAAGTTTCCCCAACTCCTTATCCACATTTGGAGCTGGCAGTATCTTTCTCTTTTGCCAGCCTATACACACTTGTATATATATTCTGATACTAATTAACTCCGCATTGCAAACGTCTTCTCCTATTCTGTTATCTTTAATCCAGTCCGAGTCCACCTTTCACTTGGTGGGTTTAACACGTGCGTGCACGTTTACCGGGCTCCGGATGCCCTGCATCCACACCCCCCACTGGTCTTCTGCCTTTCCCAGCTCCGCCTCCTGCTGAGCTGCTCCTGCTCTGGCCCCCTCCCCTGACTCCTCTGGAAGACCCTGCTGGGCTGGCACTCTGGGCCCCTGGACCCCACCCTCCCCCTGGGGTAAGCTCGGCTCTGAGTTAAACAATGGCAGGGGCCGGCTTGGCCTTGTGGGCGCCCATCACAGAGGGCTCAGCAGGGTCGGGTTTGCTGCTTTGCCAGAACTGACGAAATGACATTTAATTTTTATGATCTTTCTTTATGTTAATTATTGAATGACTGTCAGATGCAATATGGGGTCCCCATTTTTAAATATGGGCTTAGACCAGTGAACCAGTCGCCTCTGCCACTCAGAAACCCTCTTCAAACAGACGAGATTCTTTATTTTGCTTTTTAAACAGTCTCTCTACTGCAACTGATCCCAGGCAGGGAAGAAACATCCCAACTTTTCAGAAAAATGTTTGCTGAGGTGGACACCACGCCCTGCTTCTTTAGTAGGAGGCCCTGTGACTACATTTAGGAGCAGACCGCGTGAGACATGGTGGTGGGGAGGCACACCCTGTCTCTGTCCAGGAGAGCCCAAACTGTGCCGCGGACACACAGTCAACAAGCAGGGCCTGAAAACACACTTTGGACTTCCCCTCCCTAAATTAATCAAGAAAGATGCTTGGTGCCCACCCAGGACATGCTGTTCACTTAGGAACTGACATCCAGCTCAGTGAGCAAGGTGCCTGCAGGATTCCTGGCAGGTCCACTTCAACGGCTCCTCCCCAGTGCTGTCCTTCCTGGAAGGTTACTGTTTGCAACTTGTGCCAGCAGGAGACCCTGCGCCAAGGTCTGGGGACAGATTTATAAGCATACACAGCTGGACATAGCTGTAGAAACCTTCCAAGTGCCATTCTATTTAAAAAAGAATCCAAGAAGAGAAGCTGCTTTAACCAGGTTTCCTTTTGGGGTATGAGGAAGTTCTGGAACTAGACAGAGGTGGTGGGTGGTTGCACAAATTTGAGAAGGTACTAATTGCCACTGAAGTGGATGCTTTAAAATGGCTAATTTTATGTTATGTGAATTTCACCTCAATAACAAAGAAAAAGAGAGCAGCATCTACACTACACTGGGCTTTGTGCTCCTGGACCGCAGGGTCACCTGCTTGGCAGCCGTGGTCATGCTGCCAGGAAACAATCCTTAAGTCGGGAAGGACCAAGTGGGGCTGGGGACACAATATGCCAACAGGGACAGGGTGAGCGCGGAGTGGGCGGGAGGACTCTCAAGGTGTGAATCTGAGAATGTGCTGCCTCCGGCCCTTGCTGAGCTCTCCTCTTCCAGAGGAGGGGGCAGGAAGCGTCCTACACACCCTGCGGCCCTGGGGCCCTGTCAGAGCAGACTCTTTACATCGGGGATGTGGTTTGGGAACCTCCACGGCTTCCTGCCTCTGGAAAATCATGGAAGATCATCTCTCAGATCAGCATGCAGAGCAGCACGCTCCCGAGCCCAGCTCCCGCCTGTTCCCCGGGCTCACCCCTGTGTCCTGTGTCCTGGCTGGTCCCGCTGCACAGAAATGGACGAGAAGCCTTTCTGAAGCAAACCCTATGTTTTTCTCAACTTCTAGACAGGTGAAAGCAGGGATGGATGGTTCTTCATGAGTTGTGCGAGATGATGAAGTGACTTTTTCTCCCAGACCCGATGAGAGGGAGCAGAGTCAACAGTCATGGTGTGAGCAGAGCCCAGCCTTGAAAGACAGTGCAGTGCCCGGGTCCCTTCCCCTGCACGGCACCGGCCCCCCTTCCAGGGGGCTCACAGCTGTGGAGTGAGCGCCCCCTGGTCTCTCCTGGCCTTTCGGGTCACGGTCCCCCTCGGGCGGCCTGGTCTTCTGGTGTGCAGGAGCAGGCAGGCTGCTCTGGTGCCCACGGCACAGGGTCACCCCGGCCCCTCCTGCCTGCTTGTTGGATGGAGGCCGGCAGGGCAGCAGAGGAAGCATCCGTCCTCCTCTGAGGAATGGCTCTCTGTACGGCTGCATCCAGGTTTTCAAAAGCCAGGGCCTCCCCCCAGCCAGGCAAATTGAAACAGCCTGAGCACATGCGATCACAGCTTTGGGGTCTTAGTCCACCCACACCCCGCTTCGCTGCCCTGTTCTCTGCCTGACTTTACCCTGGATATGGACCCTGGGCATGTGCTAGATCCATTACTTGGCAAAAGAGCTACTTCTCCCTAAGATACAGACACACAGAGCAGGCTGGCTGCAGGATGGGAAACTAGAACGCGCAAGTCAGGCCCTGCAGCAGACCTGAAAACATTTCTCCTCTTAAGCGCAGGCTGTAGTTTCAGTCCCTGCAATGTCAGCGGTCAGCCCCAGGCTCCGTGGTCAGTCCACGCTGACCTCCAAGGACCCCGTGGTCTCCCACCTGCAGAACGTCTCGGGGGCTATGGTTCTGGAACTCGAGGGGGGCAGCCACCCCCTCCTCCTGTCTGGCCATGCTTGAGAACCACAGACTGTGGGGTGAACGCCCTTACCCCTCTCCCTGGGATGCAGACGTAGAGCTCCCTGCAGGGCCACACCACGTCCCTCTGTGAACACCTCCTGGATGTCTGCACACACAAAGATGTGGGGCATCTGGCTTGGTCAGAGACTCAGGTGCTGGCAATGAAAACTGGGCTGGAGAGAACCCTGCTCCTGAGATCTCCTCACTTAGACTTCCATTCCTTGACTGGAGAACGGGGCTATGCAACACTTGGCAGATCCTGTCTCAGGATCCGAGGGGACTAGGAGCACAGTGGGCTGGTGGCTGAAGGCACTGGTGCGTCTGGCAGTGGCTGTGCGGGCAGCGGCTACCTCCTGCGCCTGGCTCAGACTCCGGTGTACTAAGGGCTTCCCTTGGGCCATGTCCTGAGAATCTGACTAGATTTGCCCATGGTTTCTGGAGGAACAAAAGAGCACACAGGCCCTTCTGGTAACCTCTACCCCCGTCTCTTGCTGAAGTGGAAGCCTGTTTCCTGTCTTGTTTTCCCCTTTTCTGGAGATTAGGAAATCAATAGTTTCCTTAAAATTTTTTACAGAGAGGAAGATAAAGTTGATCTTGAGTTTTCTGTTTTTTAACCATTTTTCCTTCATTTTGGACTTTTTAATATAAGAATTCTTTATAAAGTACTAAAATGTGAGTCCAGAAGTTCTTAGGAACTTCCTGTTTTCAACGTCACGGGACGTGTCCTGTCACCCCTTGTAATTCTGCCCGCACCAGCCCCTGCCAGGCCCACGGCAGTAGCTGTGATGTCACCTCCATGCCACAGAAGAGCAGTTAAGAGACAGACCAGGACTAGAAAAAGCTTCCTGGAAGGCTGGCCACGCTCTGCAACTTGGAGTCTGCAAATTACTTATCAAAAACTGTAGTTGTTGCCTGGATTAGTGAGGCTCCGTCTATTTATAATTTACCTAAATAGCCAGACTGAGAGAGAAAAAGGGCTCATTTTTATCTTTACGTGTTTTAAGTTTGTTAACCACTTTTGACACTGCGTATCCAAGGGCAGGGGCACTGTCAGTGTTTTGGTAACTATTAAATTTATACACAGATTTTTTGGATGGCAAAAAGTGCTTTAAGAGACTGCACCAAATTCTGAAACAAAACAAAACAAAACAAAACATCCTCTTTTGAAACTTTGAGGAGTGAGACAAGTTTTATCCTGGAACAGCTTCCTTGCTCTGATGGAATCGTGACGTCCATCGGGCTGACTCTGCTGCAGAGCCAGGCTGTCCTATTTGAACGAGGCTGTGCGGATGCTGTCGTGACAGCTCCATTCAACCTCAGCCTGGATGACTTTCCATTCCTAGAGTGCGGGTGGCATGGAGAGAGGACAGAACAGTGGAGTCTCCTGGAGCGGAGCAAGGCCAGGAGCGTTGGCTGGGCAGGAGGGGTAGCCCTGACACCTCGACTCCAGAACTCGAGGGTGGCTCCTCTGAGCCCTTCCTCAAGGGTCCTTCTCAGAGCCTTACGCAGCTGCCCATGCACCTGACAATGTCCGTTTGTGCTCTGCCCATGTCTTAGTGTTGTGGGACTTGTGTGGGTGGTACTAGGAGGGGTGAACAGAGGGGGCCCTGGGCCTGGGTCACCCCAAGGAGGGGAGGGTGCTCACCTCCCTGCTGGCTGTGGTCAGGACAGATCGAGACCTTTCCAGTCAGACCCGTGAAGAGACATGGGTTATGGGTCTAATGCAAGAGCAAGTTGGTCAGCCAAAGCAAAATTAACCCAAACCACACACACCCCAAAAAGGGTGAGAACAGCCTGAGAGAAAGGGAAGGGAGAGCGGGGGAGGGCAGAGCCGCAGCACGCCACCAGGGAGGCCCCTCGTGTGGGGGTGGACTGCGGCCTGGCAAACATTCACTTGACAGATGCAAAATTAGTCATTGGTGTCTTTGGCCAACAAAAAAGTCTTTCTCTAGATGGGAAATCAGAAGGTGCTGTTTTACCGGTGCGCTCACTGGCTGAGCGCCGTACCGCCGGTCACAAAAAGACAAAAAAAAAAAAAAAAAGAAGGTGCTGTTTTAGAAAGACGGGGACTTCCAGCACCTGCTGAGAAGTTCCTGGGCCAGTGGAGGGAGGGCCTCAGGGAGGAGAGGGGGTGGTGGGCTGCACAAGCTGTGGGGCCAAACTCACTGGAGCTGCGACTCCCCCACCTGCACCAGCTCTCCCACGCGTCCTCCGCTGGACAGAGGCTCTGAGACCACATGCTCAAAGGCAGAATGGCATCAGCCCCAGGCGTCAGCAAGGCTTGGGGAGCTGAGTGCCTGTCCCCATCCACACTGTGGCTTGAGGACAGGGTGGTGTCCGCACTGATTCCACTTCCAAACACGGAGGACACTGCTCAGGAAAAGCGTCTTGGCCCGGGACTGAGGGTACACGCGGAGTGCGTACATGCCTGAGCAGGAGGTAAAGGCGAGGCAGAGGGGCCATGCACGGTCCACGGGCTTGCAGAGGGGGGCTGGGGCTCCTGTAGGCAACCGTCTGCTCTGCAGCTGCGAGCACAGAACCAAACCTTCTACTCCAACACGCTGCCAAGACAGCAGCTTAGTGGGCAATGTCCAAGCCAGAGGGGTCACAGAGTGAAGGACCTCAGGGCGAGCTGCTTTCCAACAGAGCATGATAGGAGGAACACGTCCAGCCTTGCTCACTGTCCAGCTCAGGCCAAGGCCTCTGAAGGCTTGCACACGAATCCCCCACCACCCTGAACCCCACGCATCCTGTGGCGGGAGGAGTGGTGGCCAGGCCTCACAGGGTCTCTCTTTGCAGAGTATGCGGCGGCTCCCAGAGCATCTGATGACAGGTGAAGGCTCTTCCCACACGCAGACAACTTTGCAGCCGCCCTGAGGTCTGCGGGCTGGTGGAAGACACAGCAGAGAGAGCTTTACGCACCCATGGAGGTAGCTTAGAGTGGGGATGGGGCTGTCTCCCTGCTGGTGGAACTCAGAAGCTCGCCCTGCAGCGGTGGCCTGAGGGCAACGACGATGGAAGCTGCTCTCAGTGTTTGTCCAGAATTCTGTTTTCTACTTGTTCCCTCCCTGCCATCATGGCCCAGAGCTCTGACTTATCACGTCAGAGGCCAGGACTGGCCCTGTGATGGGCAAAGAGGAAGAGATGGGGTCCTGATGGGCCGAAAGGTACTAGGAAGTGGGTGCAGGGGCCGGAATTCAGACCAGACCTGCCCTTGGTTCCTGAGCCCAGATCTTAAAACACAGAAGCCCCGAGCAGAGGTCACAGCAACAAGGAAGCCTGTGGGCCTCCCCTGGAGCTGTCCTCTCGGTCCCCTCACTGCAGAGGGAAGCTGTGGAGGCTGGAGGTGTGAGTCGCAGCAGAGCGACTGGGCTCCTTCCAGGGAGCCCCTGGGAAGTTGGGCCAGGGTCCCGTGAACCCCAGGCCCTGCAGTACACAAGCCCACCCTATTGGGGCCTTCAGGATGAGCTGGCCTCCTGGCCTCCCTCCCATTCCATCTTCCAGTCACCCAGAAAGAACAAGAAAACAACAGCCTCTCTGCTCGGCCCGCTGCCCCTGGCTGAAGGGCAGAGGGTAAAACCAAACGGGCCCCAACAGCAGCAGAAGGGGGTGCTAGGGTGCCCCAGACTCGGCCCACCCTAACCTCGTCTTCTGGCCAAGACTGGGGGTGAGACCCTTGCCACTGCCACTGGCCCCGACTTCCGGGACTGCTGAGAGCCCAGGGTGGGGGCGCAGGGCCCGCGTGAGGCGGTGGATACCTGCGGCGAAGTGCGGCTCTCTGTACCTGGGCGACGTCTGGGGTGCCCTCTGACAGGCCAGGGAGGCAAGTGAAGGGTGCCTGAGACCCCATGGGCTGTGTTGCTGCCCATCCGCTTGCCCGGCACCCTGCCTTCCTGGCAAGACCACCCCGCATGCACCCAGAACACCTGTGTTCCTCTCTCTCCCGATGGCCCCTCTCACCTTATAGAAGCAAAGGGAAACAGCATCACACATGAGACTGTCTCCACGTCTCAAAACCATACGCAGGTGGGCTGACTGGAAATGCCAGAGTGTGTGGTGGGCTCCCCACCTGCCCCCCACCCGTGCCACAGGCCTAACTCTGCTTTTGACCATGCCTGCTGTCCCCACTCAAGGAGCTGAGGAATCAGAACCTCGTGGTCACTGTCCTGAGAGTATAAACTTGAGGAGGTTTCAAGTCACCCAGGACGTGTCCTAGCAAGACCTTGGGGGTCTTCCGCAGCCACCAGGTGGGGGGAGGATTCTGAGACCACCCGGCCCCAGCAGAGCTGCCATTAGTGGTTAGTGCTGAGGGGGTGGGAGGTGGGGGGTTCGTGGTGCAGTGAGATAGGCTTTTGCTCTAATATGGAAAACAGTAAGGCCCAGAAACGGAAGGCACTGTATGGCAGCACAGGGACCAGCCCGGGGGCCCAGGCCATGTGAAAATGGCTGTGTTGTGGGGGTATGGATGATTTTTTTCCCCTCGAAAAAAATTTTAAAACATAGTTACATTTGAAAAAAACAGTACACACAGAAGAGTTCACCCTGGAGCTGCTGTGGTGGCAGCTGGGTAGCCACACCCCACATGAAGCCACCCCTGTGGAAAGGCACTTGTATGGAAGGGGAGACAGAACCACACAGACCAGGGCTGGCCCCACACAGACAACAGGGCATGGAGAGGAAGGCAGCGTCCGATAAGATGAAGACCAGGATATGGAGTGCCAAACCCGGATAGCAGCTGGAGTGGAGATGCGGTCAGGTTAGCACTGACCAGGCTGCAGGGTCCCTCCAAGAAGCAGCAACTCCCACAGGCACGCACCTTGAGCCACAGAGGGCTCCTGGAAACCAGGCCCTGTGACCCCCTCCACTCCTGCCTGAGTCCTCCCAGGAGGACCCACAGGTGGCGCCTTGTTCCCTGTGGCTGTGGAGTGGCCGGGACAGCATGCAGAGCCACGCTGTAGCACCAACCACCAGCTGGGAGGGCCAGCCGAGTGTGAGACCTCCGCTGCTCACCTACAAGGCACAGCCACTGTGCACTGACCGCCAACAAGGAATTAAATTTGGGCATAAAGAGCAAAAGATTAGCAAAAGATCAGACCCTGCTGGTGGCCACATTTTTCCAAGCAATGTGGCTTCAAACCAAGGACACGGCTGGGACACGTCCATCCAGGTGTTGACGCCAGCTCAGGGCAGGCCCCGCATCCCGTAAGAGCTCTTGTGGCTGGAAGGGCAGCAGCCTGGCTCATGGTTCTGGGGGATGTGAGAACAGAGCAGCCTGTGGAGGGATGGCCCCGGGAGGGCTCAGCAGCTCTGGGACCTCCTCTTGTCTCAGAGAGGAGCCGAGGGACCCACCTCGCGTGGTTGGCAGCATGTCCGAGAGCCCCTGCCAAGCAGTCACCATTTCTGGGTTCTTCTCCAAATCAGCAAAATTCTTCCAGACCCTGATGGCACCATCATCTGGGGGAGAAGAGGGGGAAGGTGTGAACCCTGTGCCTGTGGGGCTTCCTGTGGCGAGTGGGACAATGCGCTGGGGGACGTGCTGCCAAGTCTGGGACTGCCGGGGCACCATGCCTGGTGCTCAACTTGCAAGACGTGGTGCTGGTGCTCGGGATGCCCTCCCTCTACTTTGCCCTCAGATTCACATCTGGGTAAGCCAAGGGCAGGGCCACCAGCCAAGGGTGACGAGAAGACCGTGAGTCCTCTGACCCTGGCTGGCCCTAGCCCTGGCTGTGAGCTGGCACTCGGGCCTGGGCTGCCCTCCTTCCTCTAGCTCCTGGTGGGAGGAAGGTGTGGTTGGGCTCCAAGGGACAAGGACGTAGGTGGCCTTCCCTGCCTCCTCTCCTGCTAATTGTCTCATGCCAAGGAGGAAAAACAAAACTCAGTCTCACTAAAGACAAAATCTTTAGGTCCTTTCACATTCTCCCCACACTTCCTGTCCGAGCTCCACACACAAATCAGCCTCAACTTTAAGGTGTAACTGGTCTGGGGGCTCCTGGACTAAATCAGCGGGGATGCTGCTTTCTGCTTCTTGAGGCTGAGCATGGGGCAGATGGTCAGGGAGGCTGGCACACCATGTGTAACGTGAGCGCGTGTCCCTCCTGGACCCCTCCACGGCTTCGCCAGCCCCGCGCATACTCTCCGAGCCTTCGGCTGCTCCGGGCTCCTGCCACCCGCCTCACAGTGCAGAGACCCTTGGGAGCAGCAGCGGGGCTCAGCCTCCAGCCGGCCCGCCCGCCACCCTCTGAGCTCCAGCACACACAGGGGACGCTCCCTGCTCTGGAGGGGGCCCTTCTGGAGCTTCCCCTGTGCAGCCCCCTTTGAAGGACCCTGGCCCCTCTCTCTGGTGCTCAGAGATGCTCCAAACTGTCCTAAACCTTCCCTTTCTGGTCCCTAATGCCCCCCTATGAATCTCCTCTTGGTCACATCCTGAGGCCCAAGGTGGATGAGGACTGGTTTGGACATCGGTCCTGAGTGGCACTGCTCAGAGGAGGAACGGCTGCCAGGAGGGCTGTGGTCACGCATCACAGGGAGCCCAGGAGCCACCAGCACTGAAGGAGGAGGATGGCATGGTGTCAGTGACAATCAACCCGAGGATCCCAATGGCTCAGACGCCCAGGACCAGGGCAGGGACAAGCCAGGACCAGGGCCAGGACCAGGACAAGAACTAGGACCAAGACAAAGACCAGAATCAGGGCCAGGGTCAGGACAAAGACCAGAATCAGGGCCAGGGTCAGGACAAGGACCAGAATGAGGCCAAGGAGAAGGACAAGGACCAGAACCAGGATCAGGACGAGGACCAGAATCAGGACCAGGACCAGGACAAGGAAAAACCAGGACCAGGATGAGGACCAGAACTGAGGTGTGGACAAGGAGAGGAAACACAGGGCGGGTAGGCTGGCATGTCTGCCTTTGCTTCTTTCTCTCTTACCTGGGACTGTCACCTCTGTACCCGCCTCTCCTCCCCTACCTCGTGGCTATCATCTCTAAAGGAAGGGCAATTTGGCTGAGGCAATGGAATCACACTTTTAAAGTGTAAAGGAAAATGACTGTCCACCTAGGGGAATAGCCTGGGAAAGTACTGTTCAAAGTGAGAATGAAATTCAGACATTGCAGACCAAAAATTAAAAACCAAGGAAGCAAGCAAAACCAAAAACAAGCACCAGAGTGAGTTCCACTAGAATGAAGCAGCGCTGCTAGGACAGGGCAGGCTGTCCCTCAGGGGGGAGAAGTTGACCTGGAAGGGAAGGGCAGGTGCCAGCACCAGGGGGGGCGCAGCGAGTGGAATGAGCTGGCCGTGCCTGCCGACGCTGCCCTGGGGCCGGCGAGTGTTGTAGCCCAGGGCATTCCTCCCTCATTCTCAGGGTGCCACTTGTGGCCCACGGGGTCTCTCATGAAGGTTAAGAGGACAGAGGCTGACAGTGGCTTTTCCTGGTCATGGAAGGGCCGGAGAAGCAAGACGAGAAGACACAGTCCCTGCACCCCAACTGACACATGGGCCATCATTGCTTCCCGTCCTGCTGTGGAGCCCTTTCCCTCATAAACCTCCACCTTTTGAGCAACAGTGACCCTTGCAATGGGCAGTGCCCTCTGTGAGAGGACAGACCGCACAGACGTGTCTCCTGGATCTCGGGGTCTCACGCCGACCCCTGCCGCCGCCTCTGCACCGGGGCAGGTCCCAGCCTCGCAGCCCCCTCACCTGTGGCCGTCAGCAGCAGTGAGCAGTCCTGGCCATTCAGATATTCCATGGCAGTGACCCTGGTGTACCGCGGGTTTCCGTTATGGAAATAATCCAGCTTCTCTCCTTTCTCCCAGTCCCAAAAACTTAAGGGAATAAGAGAGAAAGAAGAATCATCATTCAGGGACGCACACCCAACCGCAACGAGACGCCGCCTCACACCCATTAGGACGCTGCTGCCAAAAACCAGAAAAGAAGTGTTGGCGAGGATGTGGGGAAACTGGAGCCTTGTGCACTGCTGGTGGGCACGTGAAACGGCACAGCCGCTGCGGGAGACATTGCGGTGTGTCCTCAGAGAATTAAACACTGAATCACCCCGTGATCCAGCAATCCCACTTCTGGGTACAGACCCAAAAGAATTGAAAGCAGAGTGTCAAGAGAGATTTGTACATCCACATTCACAGTAGCATATTCACAACAGCCAAAAGGTGGAAGTGACCCAAGTGTCCATCGACAGATGGACAGATGAACAAAACAGGGCTCACCCACACAGTGGGAACTTTTTATTTCGGCAGACTGGCCGGTACAGAGATCTGAACCCTTGACCTTGGCGTTACCAACACCATGCTCTAACCAGCTAACTGGCCGGCCTGGAATATTGTTCTGCCTTATAAAAGAAGGACATTCTGACACGTGCTACAGCATGGACAGACCTTGAAGACACTATGCTGAGTGAAATATGCCGGACACAAAAGGACAAATACCAGAGATTCCACTCAGGTGCATTTCCTGGAGGAGTCACATCCGCAGAGACAGGAAGGAGAAGGTGCTTGCCAGGGACTCGGGGTGAAGAGCTCGTGTTTCATGGGGCAGAGCTTGAGTTTGGGAAGATGACAAAGTTCTGGAGGTGGATGGTGGTGACGGCTGCACAACAGCACGTATGTGCTTAATGCCACCGCCCTGTGCACTTACAAATGGTGAACATGGTAAATTTTATGTTGTGTGTTTTTTACCACTATTTTAAAAAAAGAGTGGAATAAGAGACATATTTGAGAACCACAGGCGTTTTAGAAGCTGTAGAAAGAACCCCTCACTGCTCCCTGCCCGTGGAGTGGGGACTCCATGACGTCACGGCAAGCCTTGCTATAAACTCAACGTGGTTCTCTCTGAGGCGCTGATGCCTTCCTGGTGAGGCCTCCCTGGCACACTCTCGTGCTCGCCTCTCTATCACAATGTGGTCTGGACGCTCTGCCATGCCCTGGGACCTGCAGTCAGGACTCTGGCCTGTCCTTCAGCGACAACGCCAGAGCGAGGTGTGGGGTGGGGCAGGGCCCAAGCAAGAGGAGAGGGTGCGAGGGACGCTTCTGGGCATGTTCCTGAGACCCTCCGACCTGAAACAGCGCTCTTCACTGCTCATTTCCCACTGTCACTTGCATGTGAGGAGGCAGGGTGGCCCCCGTCCACTTTGCGAGGAGGAAGAGTGAGGGTGGGAAATGAACTGGTTCCCACCACATGTGGCTGTCAGCAGCAGAGGGGAAGGTCCCCGCGAGCACCATGCATACCAGATACTGTCCTTATCCGCCACGGCTATACACGGTGTGAAGGGATGAAATTTGACCACGGAGGGGACGCCAGGGTTCCTGTTCAGAAATATCTGGTCATCCAGTCTCGTAATGCCTGCCAGAGAAACACACAAGAATGGATCCAGCAGCCAGTCTTAATTTGCAATAAATATCGACAGTCTATTTTACCAAGGCCGACACTGATGCCTGGTGTTTGGGGCCTTGGAGAGGCACAAAGGAAACAGAAGGATCGCAGGGACCACAGAGAGGGGCGGAAAATATACAGTGAGCAGTGAGGCACTTCCGGGCTCTTAGTGTGACGTCGGCCCAGCGCGCCCTCAGGGGAAGGGTTGGGCCCAGGCCAACAGGGTCCAGGCCTTTGCTCAGACCCCCCATAGCTCCTGGCACTAAGCTGGACACGTGGCAAGGTTTCAATCAATGCTTGTTAACTCATACATCAGCAATGTTCAGATTCCTGCAAATTGATCTGGGTGAGATGACACGGAGAAGGTGCTAACAGTTTCAGAGCAATGCTCAGTAGGGCTCTGACTGTAATAAAGACTCAGGGTTGAATCTGGGGTACAGCCATCACTACCCACGGTCCAGCCACAGTCCTGGGGTCTTCTGGCTAGAAAGATGGTTGCTATGAAATTATACGACTGAAGGATCACAAATTTAACAGAAAACAGGAATGTGGCTTCCAAATACTAACAGTAGGAATAAATTCCCCCAGGCTCTGTAAGACTTTATTATAGAGGGAACCATAAAAAGAGGCTAAAAATGCAGAGTCAAGATGGGTTTAGACACATTTTTGGCAACTAATACACAGTTTCTTCAGAGCGGCTGGGGGCCAATGGGCACATGCATGGTCTTCTGCTGCAGTGTGGGGGCGGGGGGATTAGCAGCCTCCCAGCCCGGACCTTGGACACATGCATGGCCTGTGGGTAACCCCTGTAGGGTGCTGAGGAGACTCACACACTCTTTCTGGGCCTGGGCTTCTGGACTGGTCCGAGGAACTGTGTCTTCCGGGGTGGGGTGGGCTGGGACTCTGGCAGGAAGCCACCCTGCTCTTGGGATGCAAGCAAACATAAGCAATGTGGGCACTTTGCTAGAGGTGACCCTGAGCTGGGCTTGGCCCCAAGAGGACCACAGGCTCGATGTGAGCAGCCTGCGCACCCTTCTGCCTGTGCCATGTGCATTCAGGTGGTGCCAGGACCGCAGCATCTGAGGCCAAAACCCTCAGGACGTTCCATCATGCACTGGGTACTCAGTCAGGGGCTGTGCTGTCACCAACATCTTCAGTCCACCAGCTCCTTTCTTTCTTGAAACAGCAACACCAAAAACCACTGGGAAGGCGTAAAGCCACTTTATGATGAGGAAGGTCACACAACAGAGGCAGTGAGACCAAAGGTGTGGTGTGGCGGCAGCACCACGTGAGCTCAGAGCTCCAGCATCATAAGTTACGGGGTTTTTATTTATTTATTTATTTATTTTTTATTATTTTATTTTTTTTTAAAAGATGACCGGTAAGGGGATCTTAACCCTTGACTTGGTGTTGTGAGCACCACGCTCAGCCAGTGAGCGAACCGGCCATCTGTATATGGGATCCGAACCCGGGGCCTTGGTGTTCTCAGCACCACACTCTCCCGAGTGAGCCACGGGCCGGCCCCGGGGTTTTTATTTTTGAGAGAGCCAAATTAGTGGGCATAATTTTGAGTATCAAAAGATAAAGGGAAACACCCCAGGGCAGCAGGGAATACGTTCTGAGTGTATGCGGTTACCAGCACATGCCAGCCCTGACAGGCCCTGCTGAAACGGACACGAACTTCCCCAGCTCCTGCCACCGGGGCGGCGCTTACTTCTCTTGTTAATTTTGTTCAGTCCATAGGCATCACGTCCCTCCTTTTCCTCACTGTTTACATCTTTTCCAGTGCACAGGTGGCTGTCACATAAAAACAAAAAGTGCACTGGATCCGAGTTCCAAGCTTGGCCGCCCCACTCTGGACCTCATTTGCCGCTGCTGCTGCAGTTCGGTGGCTCCAATTTTGCGTGTTTTGGACAAACACCTCTCTCTCTTTTCACAAAGACTGGAAGAGAGAACCCCCAACTCTGGTTTACAAAGATACTGTCCTTTTTTGTACAGAAAACCAGTTTTGTTTCTTGAACGCCTGGCGCTATTTGGTTCCCTGCTCAATTCTGGCCAGAAATGCCAGGCAGAGGGTCGCCTTTGCCGCCATGGGCCAGCTCACCTTCACGTGTTTGACTGTGTGAGCCAGACTTGGCTTCCACACCTGTCTCAGGTGACATGTGCTTGCCGTCCCAGCCAGCGGGTCTGGGCTCCGAGAGGACCACAGCCTCCAGGAAGACAGCCTCTTGAGGCTGCCAGCAGAGAAGGTCCTGCCGAATAGGCCGCCCTGCTCTCTCCCCTGAAGTAAGCTTGCTCTGGCTGCACACATTTGAGTGGAGCCTGCTGGGGCACAACATGCCAAATTCCAAAACCCTGGAGTGCCTTAAATGTAGTCTGCTGACAGCTCCTTCATAGAGGAACAAGGAGTCATAAATAACTAACATTAGTTTTCAGCAGAACAGTGACTATCCATTTTCATGTTAATGAAACATAAACCCAAGGCATTTCAGAAGGAGAGCTCTGAACGCAAACAGGCCGTGTATGAAAGTGCTTCAGAAACATCACTGGTCTCTAGAAGTCAAGTCATTTATGGCACTCGGTGGAGCAAAGGCGTGTGCCAGGCCTTGGCAAATTCGCTCAGGATGAGACCATGACACCCTGGCTGTCTGCAGGCAGGGCCTGGGGCTGAAGCTGGCAAGGTCCTTCTGCTCTGGTGGGAGGGACAGAGTCGTGTTTGTCTTATGGGTCCTCAACCTCAACTTTAAAAAGTAACACCTGGGGCCGGCCCATGGCTCACTCAGGAGAGTGTGGTGCTGATAACACCAAGGCCACGGGTTCGGATCCCATATAGGGATGGCCGGTTGCTCACTGGCTGAGCATGGTGCTGACAACACCAAGTCAAGGGTTAAGATCCCCTTACCGGTCATCTTTAAAAAAATAAATAAATAAAAAAATAAAAAAATAAAAAATAAAAAGTAACACCTACACACCACCAGCACCTCGGGGCCTGCCTGGAGACCTGAGGTGGGAAGCTGCGGACCGGACACCCCCCTCAGAATCTGACACAACACCAGCGCCAAGGAGCAGGCCAAAAACATCACCTCCATGTAGGTGGCCCACCACAGCCACTACAATAACCATGGCTGCCACAAAAGTGGTTAGATGCCACAACCACCACACAGATGGTCCTCCAGTCACTGGAGTGCATTGACACAAGGAGAGTCACCAGCAGAGATCAAAGAAAAGGATGTCTCACTCCACAAAGCCCATTCCAGAGTGACAGAAGCATCTGCTCTACAATAATACTGGGGGACCTGAACACACCTCTCAGCATTGGACAGATCATCTAGGCAACAAATCAACAAAGTAACCTTTACTCTTTCAGAAGGAGAGAAGAAATCTAGGGTAATTAAGAGGCGGGAGGGAAAGGGAGATAGGGAGAGATTGGACAAGGGGCATAAAGAATAAGTACGATTTGTAACAATATATATGCTAGTAATATTGATTTGATCAATATATGTCTACGTCGAACTCCCAAAATATGTATAATTATGATTCAATAAAAAAAAAAAAAGTAACCCTTAATAATCTCAGAATTTAGGGCTGCCCGTGGCTGACTTGGGAGAGTGCGGTGCTAACACCAAGGCCATGGGTTCGGATCCCTATATAGGGATGGTCGGTTCGCTCACTTGGGAGAGTGTGGCCCTGACAACACCAAGTCAAGGGTTAAGATCCCCTTACCGGTCATCTTTAAAAAAAAAAAAAAAAAAATCAGAATTTTACAGGACTGGGAGGAAGAGTCCAAGACGGTAGGGGCAGAGCCCCTGATTACTGGCTGTGCTGGTGCTCCGGCAGCTTCAGGTTCCAACCAGAGCAGGCTCAGCAATGCAAGCATGTAGCTAGCAGCTGCAGATGCAAGACCACTGGCCTTTCTCTACGAGCAACATCATTGTCTGAGAGGGGCACAGGCAAGTCCCTGGGGAAGGCTGCCCGACACTCTCATCCTCAATGACCCTTGGGGTCTCCGTGCCTGGGGGACGCGTGCAGCCCAGATCTGTCATGAGAGTCTCACTGACCTGCCCCTGCAGCAGCAGGCACCTGCACCCTTGGCCATTCAAGGCACTTCACGGCCCCCACACCACCTGGTGAGGCTGGAGGGCAAACAAGGTGGCTGCAAAGGGGGCAGTTTTGGCATCTGTTGGCAAATTTGGTGAAAGGTTTGTGAAGATGTGGCTGAGAAGCATTTGGACCTCAGGGACAAGGTGGAGACCAGCTGATGGAAGCCAGGGTCTGTATTTCCTGTTCCCAGGAAGTACACGCCCACCTGTCTGTGAGGCAGCACCACAGGGACACCCCCATCAGGTGAGTGAGACGTGGACTCCCCAGGGCCTGGGAAGGGCTTGCGCCTTTCCTCCTGCAAATGTTAAAATGCAAGGGCTGTGCTTCCCTCATCAATGGGGACCTCACCTTTGCTGATCACCCTCGAGCACAGAGCCGAGCCCTGCGGCCCTCTCCCCGCCCCCCCATGCCTGCCCCTCCTGGCTTCCCACTCTGGGCTGCATGGCCTCGAGGAACAGCCTCGTCTCCACCAGCCTCATCTCCTTATTTGCAAGGAGGCAGCCAGCTCTGTCCTGGGATTGGTGGCTGGGCTGAACAGGGCCGCAGACGCGCCTTACCCTTCTGGATGACCTGCTGTGCCTGCCTTCTGACGCGGGCGTTCCGCAGGAACCGCCACTCCCGCTCCTTGCGGATCTGACTCTCCAAGTCATGCTCTTCTGGGATCTTCAAAAAGAGAAAATATCCAGTTAAATTCAGCATTTAAGACAGTTTTCCAGGTACAGGCTCCCCTTCCTCACATGCTGGAGACCTCGCGTGGTCCTGTCTTGCCAGCATGTCCAGCGCCCTCCTGGCAGGCACAGGGCAGAGTTCATAGCCCATGGCGTGCGATTCAGCACCTGCTGGGCTCCCTCCCTGAGCTGGCAGAGGTGCTCTCCGCTTGCGGGCCCACCGGGTTTAGGGGTTCTGAGGCCCTCGACCAAACAGCCTGTAAGTAAGGCTGACAGGTGTGTGTGTTGGGGGCAGAGACTTGGGAAACACCTTCCAGACCCCAAAGGCCAAGTGGGGGCCAGTCTTCGGGGCCAGTGCGGAAGGCTAAGGCCACAGCTGTGTCTGACAGTGAGCGGCAGGGGGGCAGACACTAAATTTGCAACTTCAAACACTGAAAATACAAAATCACAGAAGATGGGGTGTGCTTAGAGAGACTTCTGCCTTTATTCTCTCTTGAATGCCAAAGGGAATTGGGGTATCTAGCTGGAAGACTTTGAGAAAGAGAATAACAAGAGGCTCCATGTGAGGGGCCAGGCGGGACCCCCCAGAACTGCTGCGGCCACAGGGTCTCACCTGCCGGAGAGGGTGGCAGTGGCTGCTGGGCTCCACCGAACGGGAGGAAGAGTTAGGAGAGTTCTGGGCTGCAAACCCGGTTAGGCTCAAACTAACTGGCGAGAATGCTGGCGCCTTTCCCTAATCAGACACAACTTCAGAAAGACTAGGTTTACGTCCATGTGAAATATGCAGACAGCAGACAAACTGTCCTCTACTCCTTCAGCAAAGGTCCTCACTCCATGGCCAGTGAGTGTGAGTGTGTGCAAGTATGCATGTGCATGTGGGTGGGGTGTGTGCAAAACCAATGTCTAAGGGGAAATAATAAACTAGGATTTAATCAACTTTATTCAGAAGTATGATCGTTTGTGTGTGTAAAACAAAGGTAATCCCTTAATCATATAAGTAAACCGAGTAAATATGGCTGACTCTGATTTCCTGCTAGGAAACTAAGAGTTATAAAATCCCCAAATCTAACAAAAATGAAATAAACAAGACAGAAACTCTACTCCTCTTGGCTTACCACAACTAGCCTGGGAGTCAGCCAACACAAAGGGCAAAGCCAGCCCACATTGGTTATTTTAAAAATCGCTTTCTCTGATACAAAAACTGTATGGATAGAGAACATCAAATACAGTGACGCTCACATTCTCAGGTGCACGTGTAGCTGAGAAATGAGACCATTTCTATAAGTACAGAATTTTTACGGAACAGTTCTCATGTCTCCTCCCTGAACGTTCTGTGTTATCATCAATCACAAATAAAACCAACCACACCCCACCCTGCTTCCGAGGCCTGCTCTCAGAGACGGCCTGCAGGTTTGTTTCCTAACATTCTATTGCTGTCCTTTCTTTTCCATCTAAAAATCATAAAAACTACACCCAACAAAACACTAATAAAAACAGGGGGAAAAAAAATAAAAAAGGGACATCCATACCTGAAACGACAATAAGAGGGGTCAAGCACCTTTCAGAACATTTATTGGTTTAGAAATGACCCATGGCAGCAAGTGGGATGGATCGTGGATTCCTAACAACTGGTTTCGTTCTATGATAATCCAGAGCTTATTAGAAAATACATGACAAATGGCCAATAATGTAGAGCAATAATATGGGGAAAAAACAACCCAGATAAAGAGACTCAAAGCCTGTGCAGGAACAGAGATATTGCACTTTAATGAAACTCGGGTTTCTCTGGGAATAAATAAAAGGAAGAGGTCTACAGGCGCTTTTGAGCAGGGAGGGAGGGGACTTGATGGGAAGGGATTCCAGGTTCATGGATCAGCACTCTCCATAGCTGGGCCTGAGCTCCTGGCACAGAATCCATGTGTGAGGGTGGACTAGGGAGGCTTCTGTGCCTCAGCTCCAAAGATGACAATGACGATGACTGTGAGGACAAGGTGCTGGGGAGGAGCAGGGCACACAGGCGCCCAGGTGGCAATGACACCGGGGGTCTCAGGAACACTGTCACATGCTGGAGCTGTTGGACAGCCCTGCGGGAATGGTCTCTAGGCCCAGGAGCTCTGTCTGGGAGGCAGTCACCCCTTCCCTGCTGTTGAATTCAAGGACAGAGCATGATGACCGTGGGGAGCCCTCTTGTACAGGCCCTGCTGAGGCCCTGTGAAAGGTTTTCAGAACTGGAACTGAAACACAGTTCTGGAACCACCCAAGCATCCGTCCTGAGGACCAGCAGGCATGACCAATAGGTTCACAGGATGAACACGGGCAGGGCGGGGAGGACGGTGGAGAGAGACGAGGGGATGGCAGGGACACATGAGAAGGCAGCAGACACCAGTGCTGCCCAGGGCTGAGGGACCACAGAACTGTCGACAGTCTATTGCCCTTCAGTGCAGTCTCGTCATCCGTCCCATCTTCTCCTCTGACCCACTCTCTGCAGGGTGAACACACGTGAACAAGGGCCCAGACCCAGCCCTGCTGAGCCCCTCTCGACAGGCCCCGGAGACATGGATGTTGGTCATTAGTGTTCCATGATTAGGATCATGACACGCCACGATTTCTAACACCTCTCAGCTTCTGCTCAGACAGAAACCAATTACAATCCTGAAGCCTCTCACAGAGACACGTCAGCGGAAAGCTGATGAAGCCCAACACCTTTCCTGCCACGAACAAGAACGTGGGCTCAGGAACAAGGAAGACCAGAGGGGCGGCAGAGGGCTTGAGGGAGGGCAGCGATTTGGTGCTTTCCCATGCAGTGAATCCTCATACAGTGAATTTGTGAGTCCTAAGGCTGAGTCTTATTTTTAATCCTTCTAGATTTAAAAAGGGTCAAGGTGCATGGGATAACGTTCAGAACAGGTCCATGACTGTCAAGATTGAAAAAGACTTGGGCAAAGGCAAGGGCAGGGCGGACCCACAGGGAAGGCTCCTCCATGTCGATGCTCAGGTCTTTGACGCCCAGCTCCGTCTCCACCCGCTACGCACAGCACGCTCTGCTTGCACGAAGTGAGGACAAATCTGTCTCTTGCTTGCTTTTCACCTCAACACTTTTATTATTTTTTCTATTGTTTAACAACAAACTATCCCCCCATCTCTTGGACACAGAGAGGCCGTGGTGTGCCTTGAGGGCATGCAGTAGGTGGCAGCCTGATGTGGTCCACTGGTGCCCTGTGGTATGTCTAAGGAAAGACCCGAGTTCCAACTACTTGTTCAGCTACTGACAGGTAAAATGAAGTGAAGACCAGGTCTGATTTATGTCCTTACACCCGAAGATGGGTATTTACATCACCTGACTACGCTTTTTCTCAAGTACAACTTCAACACAAGGGGCGGGGAAAAGCTTCTCTCTCCTAAAGTCAGGTTGACTGAGATACAATTTATATAAATAACGTGTCCTCTTTTGGTACAGTTCTGACAAATGCTTAGCCACACAATCTTTTTTTTTTTTTTTTTGTCGTTTTTTCGTGACCAGCACTCAGCCAGTGAGTGCACCGGTCAGTCCTATATAGGATCCGAACCCGCGGCGGGAGCTTCGCCGCGCTCCCAGCGCAGCACTCTACCAAGTGCGCCACGGGCTCGGCCCAGCCACACAATCTTGATTGAACAGTCCCATCATCCCCACAATTTTTATGTGCCCCCACCCCAGTCAATCCTCTCTTTAGCCCCATTCCCTGTCCCTGGTTTTGCTTTTTCTGTAATGTTTAAACGTGTCACACAGTCTATAGACCGTTGAGTGGACTATTCCAATTCTAATTCTCATGTGTGCTGTATGCATTCACGAGTTTAAAAAAATTTTTTTTGGCTGACCTCTCATTTTACAGCTATATCATATTTTATCTATTTGCCAGGTCAAGGATATTTGGGGTGTTTCCAAGTTTTGGTGACTGCAAACGTTCACATAAGAGGTTTCTGAATGAACATAAGTTTTCATTTTTCTTGGTGAATGTCCAGGAATAGGGCTGCTGGGTTGTATGGTAAGCATATGTTTAACTTGATAAGAAACAGCCAAACTTTCCCAAAGCTTGTGTGACATCTTGCGTCTGCACCAGCCAAGCAGGAAAGTTTCAGGTGCCCTGCATCTTTTGCCAGCACTAGGCACTGAGAGATGCCAAGGTTTCAGCTGCTCTAACAGACGTGGAATGGTACCTCACTGTGGTAATTTGCACTTCTCTGGTGAGTAACTTCCTTAATACCAGGCATCTTTTCATGTGCTTATTTGCCACCTGTACATCTTCTCCGGTGAAGTGTCTGTGCAAATCTTTTGCCATTGTTTTAAAGTTGGGTTGCTTGTTTCCTTCCTGTGGAATTTTGAGAGCTCTTCATGTATACTAGATACAAGATCTTCAACAGATATGTGGTTTATCCTTTTTCTCTCCATCTGTGGCTTGTCTACATTTTCTTAAGTCTTTCAAGAAGGTAGTTTTACATTTTGATGAAGTCCAATTTGTCACTTTTTTTCTTGTATGGCTTGTGTTTTTTGTATTTTATTGAAGAAGTCATTGCCTAACCCAAGGTCAAAAACATTTTCTTCTGTTTCCTCCTAGAAGTTTTATAGTTTTAGGTTTCACATTTAGGGATATGATTCATTTTGAGTTAATTGTTGGATAAGGTGTGAATCAAGGTTCTTTTTTTTGGCACATATATGTCCAGTTGCTCTAGCACCACTTGTTGAAAAGACTCTACTTTCTCCATAGTACTGAACTGCTTCTGCACCTCTGTTGAAGATCAATTGAACACACTCGTGTGGATCTATTTCTGGGCTCTCTGTTTTGTTCCATTGATCTATGTTTCTGTCCTTTCACCAGCTCCACAGTCTTCATTACTTTAACTTTAAAGTGAGGCTTGAAATCAGATAGAGTTCTCTCACTTCATTCTTCTACTTCAAAACTGCTTCAGTTATTTTAGTTTCTTTGCTAGTCCCCATAAATTTTAGAAGCTTATCTTAAAAAAAAAAAAAAAAAAAAAAAATCCCACTAGGATTTTGATTGGGATAACATTGAATTGATTTATATGCCAATTTAGGGAGAACTGACATCTTAACATTATTGAGTCTTCTGATCCATGAATGTGGGCTCTATTTATTTAGGTCTTCTCTGATTTCTTTCATTAGTGTTTCATATTTTTCAGCATATAGATCTTGCACATTTTTTTTTTTTTGATTTATACTTATTTCATTTTTTGGTGCTATTATTAATGGTACTGATGTTAAATTTCAATTTCCAACTGTTCAAATAGAAATGTAATCGACTTTTGTATAACACCTCTGTATCCTGCCAACTTCCTAAACTTACTTATTCTAGTGGTATTTTGCAGATTATTTGGGATTTCTACATACACAATAATGCTGTCTGTTAATGGAGATAGTTTTATCTCATCCTTTCCATCTGTAAGCGTTTATTTCCTTTTCTTGTCTTAGCACACAGTCTAGGCCCTCAGGTAGGACAGTGAATAGGTATGGTGAGATCAGACAAGCCTTATTCCTGACCTTAGAGAAAAAGCATCCAGTCTTCTGCTAATGAGAATGATGTTAACTACAGGGTTTTTTTGTAGATGTTATTTGTAAAGGTAAGAAGTTTCCTTCTATTCCTGGTTTGCTGAGTGTTTTTTATCATGAATAACTGTTGAGTTCTGTCAGGTACTTTTTCTGCAGCTCTTGAGATGATCATGACTTTTCTTCAGTCTGCTGATGGCTCAATTACGTGATTAATTTTAAAATGTTGAATCAACTTTGCATTCTTGGGATAGAGTCCTCTTGGTCACTAGTGTATTATCTATGTTATATATTACTACATTTGATTTGTTAATACTATGTTGAGGGTTTTGGGTCCATATTCATGAAGGATATTGGTTTGTAGCTTTTTACTCTTATGACTTTCTGGCTTTGGTATCAGAGTCATGCAGCCTTCATGCAATGAGTTGGGAAGTGAACACTCCTCTTTTATTTTCTGTAAGAAACTGTGTAGAACTGGTATTACCTATTCATCAAAAGTTTGGTAGAATTGCTAGTGAAATTATCTGCATCTGGACTTTCTTTGTTGAAAGGCTTTTAACTACAAACCCATTTCTATTAATAGACAAGGACTTGTTTAGGTTATCTATTTGCTATTGAGTGAGTTTTGGTAGTTTATGTCTTTTAAGGAATTTGTCTCATCTAAGTTGTTGAGTTTGTTAGGTATATTTCCGGACTCTCAATTCTAATCCATTAGTCTGCATGTCTGTCCCTATGCCAGGGCCACATTGTCCTGATCAGTGCAACTATGACGTGAGTTTCAAAATCAGGAGGAATGAGTCATTCTATTTGTCTTCTACATTTTTCTTTTGTGCTATTCTGGGTCCCTTGTATTTCCATATGAATTTTAGTATCAGCTTGTCAATTTTTGCAAAAAAGGCAGGTGGAGTTTTCACGGGGACTGCACTATATCTATGGGTCTATTTGGGGAGTACTGCCTGCCATCTTAGTCCTACGTCTTCTGGGCCATGGACATACGATTTCTTTTCATTCACTTAGGTCTTCTTTAAATTAATTCAACTATGTTTTTTGTTTCAGTGTACAAGTCTTACATTTCTTTGGCTAAGTTTATTCCTAAGTAGTCTATTCTTTTTGATGCTATTGTAAATGAAATATTTTCTTAATTGAATTTTTAGATTGCTCATTCCTTGTGTATAGAAATGTAATACAAATGGCTTTTATATGTTGATCTTGCATGCTGCAACACTGCTGCACTTGTTTTCTAGTTCTACAGTTTATTACATAGGTTTCTCATGATTTTCAATATTCAAGATCATGTCTTTTGTGAATATAGTTTTTTCTTTCTGAGGGTACTTCAAAAAGTTCATGGAAAAACAGAATTGAAAGATATACCAATCTTTCCATGAACTTTTCGAAGTATCTTCGTATGAAGCCTTTTATTTCTTTTCCTTGCCCAAGTCCCTGGCTATAATTTCCAGTACAGTGTTAAAGAGAAGTGGCAAGAGAGAATATATTTGATTGTTGCCTTCCTTCTTGAAATATTTTCACTGTGTATAGAATTCTAGGTTGACAGTTCGCTTCTTTCAGCACTTTAAAGATGTTACTACATTATCTTCTGTCTGACATAGTTTCTGATGAGAACTCGGTGGTAATTCTTATCTTTGTCCCCCTGTATGCAATGTGTCTTCTTTTCTCCAGTGGCCTTTAAGATTTTTTCTTTAACTTTCATTTTCAGCAGTTTAAATATGATGTATGTGTGGATGTGCGTGGATGTGTATGTATCCTGCTTTGTGATCTCGTTAGATCTGTGGTTAAATGCTTTTCATTATTTTTGGAAAGCTGGCTATTATATCTTTAAATATTCCTTCTACCATTCTTTCTCTCTTTGCCTTCTGGGATTCCAATTACACATATGACAGACTGTTTCATACTGTCCCAAAGCTCTCAGATGATCTGGTTTGTTTTTGGTTTGTGCTTTCTCACTCTTTTTAATCGTTTCATTTTGAGTAATTTCTATGAACCTATCTTTATTTTAAATTCACTGGACTTTTCCTTTGACTGTTTGAGGTTACAGGTGAACCTCTTGAAGGTATTCTTCATCTTTCTTAGTATGTCTTTGTTTATTTCTAGCATTTCCATTAGACTCTTAGTTTCCATCTCTCTTTTGGAATTCCTCATCTGCTCATGTATGTCATCCACCTTTTCCATTAGTACTTTTATCATATTAATCACAGTTACTTCACATTCTATCTATTAGCTCCAACATCTGGGTTCTCTCTGAGTCTGGTTCTGCTTTATCTCTTAACAGTGGGTGTGTTTCTCTTATATTTTTGGGGCATTTAATAATTTTTTAATAAATCCCAGACTTTGCGTGTAGAATAGTAGAGACCAAGGTAAATAATTTTTTTTTATGCCTGGAAAATGGGTAAGCCTCTGTTGCTAGACCATCAGCGTAAAGAGTTGAGTCAATCTAGTGAGGTGTTGAGATGGAGTTGGGTTTTGTTGTTATGGTTACATTCACTGCACTTCCAGCTCAAACTCCTCTAGAGTTCTCTTGTGCCTAGGGTGAGGCCTGGTTTTATGGAGGGCTTTCCCTGTATGCTGCACCTCAGAGGGCTTCTCTTTCCACACTCTTCTCCTCTGCCAGTGCCCAACTGCTGGGCTTGTGACATGGAGCCTGCTGGCCTAGTGGTGCAGGTCAGGAAGGGCCCTGTGCTATTCTAACCCAGCCTCAATCTTGGTCAGGATCTATATCTCTGGGCCTCGGGGATGGGGCTTTCTCAGTCATCCTGCCCCTCCTCCCTATGCTGTAACCTATGTGTTTCCTGGCCCCTCAGGAGATGGAGGGTTTCTTTTCACTTCTCCTACTGGCAGTGGGTCTTTGCCTGTCCCCTGGGGATATTAGGGTTTGCTGCTTTTCCATCAGGGGCTTAAGGTTTATGTTCTACAGGGAGAGGGTCTGTGTAGGGATTTGTGCCTTTTCTGCAGGAGTAGCTATTCCCTCCTCCAGGCCCACATTACAGAGGAAGGTTTTCCTATTCTCCCATCCCAGTCTTCCAAGTGAGAGCCCTGTGGAGGTCCATGGAGAACAGCCTGTGCAGCTTATGGCTCCCAAGGGTTTGAGGGTCTGCACTGGTGCACACTCAGCCTTTGGCAATCCACCAAGTTTTAGGTGAATTCTTCTCCTCACTTGTCCCCTCTCCTGCTCTGCCCCAGGTGAGCCAGTGCTCAGGACTCAGCTATCTTCCTTCACCTTTCAGGCAACTCAGTTTCCTGCAAGTTAAGCTCTCTGATGTTTTCCAGAAAAGTCAGGATTTTATACTTTATTTGGCCTTTTCTTATTTCTAAGGTGGGAGTGATACTCTTTCCAGTTTTCTACATATTAGGAGGAAGTAGAACCAGGCTGGGGCTTCTGACAGACACATAGACTCACACATGGACTTAGAACCCACATGCCTAACTCACTGTGTATTTCATGTAGTTTTCATCAAAAAACCCAACTACTCATTGATTCTGGCATTCCTGGAAGGGAACTGACCTGTCTGTTTGCCCTCCTCCTGAACTGTCCGAGAAAGAACAGGATACAGCCATTTTAGAAACTGGACCTAGTGTGGCACCAGGTGGCCTCCTGATGTGGTTGGAGCACACAGCAAACTGAAGTGATGGGGAATAACCCTTAGGTTATTAGGGTGAGACTGTGTAAAATTCTCAGGCTCTGTCTGCCTGGAAGTTTGTGTGAAGAATGTCACAAACAGGGTCATTTATCATAGGGAAAAACCCCCAGAAAAAGTAATTTTTGCAGAAGAGTATTTGATGATACAAGAAAATGCTCATTATTCATCATATAAGTGAAAAAAAGCAGGAAAACAAAGCTGTACATGTAGAATAATCCCAACATGGGGAGAAAACCATTGTGTGTGCATGTGTGTGTATTATGGGTAATTTCAATCGTCTTTATTGTTTTTGTTTTCTGAGTTTTTAATAATGTACTGCAGCAAATAGCTTCATAACTGTGCAGGTTTAATAAAGGGCACAGCAAGTCCTGCCTCTGCCGTCAGAGCCCGCTGGCACTCTTCTAAGGCATGGGTCAGGGAGGGCAAGACCTGTGCTTGCCGTGGAGGGGCCTAACGTCAATCTTTGCTATAGCTTTACGCATTATACTCAAATCAACTGATATTCACTCTGTGTGTAATGCCACAAAACTATTTTATTTACATTCTTTTTTTGGTAACTGGCTGGTATGGGGATCCAAAACAATTTTATTGCTCTTTTAACATTCTTTTTATAATTAAAAATTATATTTTGATCTGTTCTAAATTGCAAAACTAATAATTGTTCTTTCCAAAAAATTCAAATGACCCAGAAATATGTAAAGCAAAAAGGACAGTTTCTTTCCCTGACTCCTATCCCACCTTCTAGAAGTAACTATATGACTAGTTTGATGTGTAATCTTCTAAAGCTCTTCCTATACTTATCCAAATCCACAGAACCACAGAGATTGTGCAAGCATTGTGTACAATTTCATTATTTTTACCTATTATATTAAGGGCCACCAACCAACTCCTCACAGATAGATAGAAATCATTAATTTTAATGGCTGTATAATATTCTAGTACATGGATGCATTATTTATTTATTTATTTTTGGTGGTTGGCTGGTACAAGGAACCAAACCTGTTGATTTTAATCTGTTAATTAAAACCCATTAATTCTCCTACTAATTAATGTTCTTTTTTGGTTTTCAACTTTTTGCTATTACAAATAATGTTGTAATGAGCATCTCTGGACATATATCATTCTATATGCACTTATATTAGTGGTTTTTAAGAATATATTTCTTAGAGCAGGATTGCTGGTTTTGAGGCTATATCCATTTATAAATATGATAGCTACTACCAAACTGCCTTATGCAAAGCAGTATTTTACCCACCCAGCAATAGTATCTGAGAATTCATATTTTCCCACATCCTTGTAAACCAATCTCTGGATAGAATTGATCTTTGAAATTTGCCAACTGAGAGAAGAAAAAAATCGTTTGTAATCAGAACAAAATTCAGTAAATCTTTTTGTTTTTAAGCACATGACAGGCCATTTTAAACAATCTTTTACGGTTCCTAAAGCAGATGTGAGCTCTATAAACCAACACAGGAAAGATAAAAGGTTGTTTCATCAATCACAGATAAAGCTTGTCAGAACAGAGTTTTTTGGTCATACAGACCTGTAAGAAATCTCATTGTGAGTTGATAAAAAAGCTAGCAAAACCTGTCACGATAATCATGTTTTTGGGTACTCAGTCCTACTAACCTCTAGTTGTACGTTACTGTAACACTAGGTATAATTTCATTTTTTGGTGAATATTTTTTTGAAGCAGTTTAGGGTTCTGCTCTTTTTGAGGTTCAATCTTAGCCTTAGAGCTATTTTCAGTTTACATGTAGAGCAGGCTAATGAAAAAGTTCTTAATGCATTTTATTACACAAATATGTCATTAGATGATTAATTAAATTAATAAAAAGAATACTCTTATGAATATCACCTACTAGCAGGAAAAAAAAATTTTTTTAATAACAAAACATGCCCTGCTTCCTCTTCTAAAGTTTAGAAAAGGTCTCTAATTAATGTAAAAGAAAAACCACTTCAACTCCTTAAGTCTCCTAAGACTGCAGTAGCTGCCATAGAGATTTACAGACATCACTGGCCATAAGAGCATTGTTTTCAATCGTGGGAACCTAGAGCTTGTCATTTCAAGCTACAACCAAATGACAGTGTGCTTTCACATGCTTGGCAAGGTCAGAGGAAAACAGTCACTTACTTATTCAACAACTGTTCCCTGACTGTCTGTCACAGGTGTTGTTAGGTCCTACTTGGACCCTCTTGGACTAATCCCGTCTGTAACATGCATGCTTCAGGACCTACATGATGGGGCCACACCACCAGGCTGACAGCCTCTGATTCCTCCACGCTGGTGGGAATTCTCATACACTCCCCAGGGTATGGAAACGGAACGCAAAGGCACTGGGATCTGCTGCTCCTTTTGAAGAAGCGGGGGTAAGGCGTCAGCCAAAGAGTGGACACTGGCCTGGGCTTTGTGCTTGAGTACGACCTGCAGACATATGTGTAGAGGTGCTCCTGATAGATCTTCAGTCCCAGCCTGGCACCTGACATGCCTCTGGGGGACTTCTTCCTGCAATCAGAGGGTGTGTACTTATGGAAGACTCTCTCGTTATAATGCTTAGGAGAGGAGAGCAAATCCTCTGGGAAAAAATCAAACTCATTTTCAAGTTGAACAGAAATGAGTTTTGGATCCTCTACACTCCTCCTGCCTTTCCTCATATACAGATGACTGAGAACAGGCATTTTTCAAGGACTCCGAGAAAAGCCTCTCACTACCATACAAAGAAATTACCATAATTTATAACCACTGTCACGTCCCCAAGAGGGAGGACCAGACCGTCTAGGTTTCTCAATTGCTTGACTTCATCTGCCTTAAGCACAAGATGGTACCAAGGAAACCAAAAATCTGTTAATATTAAACTAAATTCCACTTAACTTTTAAACAGACCATACCACAGTTCTAAAGGACAAGTCACCACCCCTAACACCAGCGTCTAATTATCTCTTAGCTCTTGTCATTTGTAATTTGGATGGCTCTTGTTTGCTGCACAGAAATTTCAGTACTCGTTGACTCTTTCCTGTCTTAACCAGAAGAGTTCCAGCGATTGGAAAAGGACACCTCCCCTCCATCTGCAGTGGGATAATTCACCTAAAGACACCTGAAGGTATGCCTGGGCAGGCCTTGCTTGTCTTGGATAATGTGCTTTGCTGACTACAACTTAACCCACATGCCTCGACAGCCTCTTGGGGTTTATTTCTTTAGTACTTTCCCCCCTGACTATAAAGGTATTTTGTGTTTAGTACATAAACTGTAGACAAGACAGAAAGGTATAAGGAAAAAACCAAATTCAGTGCCACCAGACTGTCATTTGTGAATCCACAGTTAAGATGTGTTTCCTTGCAGTCTTTTTGCTTTGTGCACATGTGTTTATGCATAGCATGTACGACTATGATCATTCCGTGGGTCCAGATTTCTGTCCTGCTTTTTTTCTTTTTTAAAAATTTTATCATGATACACAAATAGGGCCTATAAAAAAAAAAAGAAAAAAATTTATGATGAGCATTTCCTTAGGACACTAATCAATTTGAAAGCTTAATTTTTAAATAGTTCCAATAATATTAAATTTTTCATAATTTTTTAATCATTCAATCTCTGCTGGACATTTAGGTGGATCCCAATTTTCACTACTGTAAATAATACAGAGATCAACCACATGTCTGATTACTTCTTTAAGAATGCTGTTTAAGGCCTTTGATACTTATTGCCAAACTGCTTTCTAGAAAAGTTGGGCCATTTTACACTCTTAGGTTCATTTAAGGGATGGAAAAGACCTCCTCTCCCTGTCCAGCAAATGGGCTTAATAAGTTAGAACTTTATGACTGGCCTCAGGTACTATTTTGTGTTCTTATGGACAAAAATCGATATTCACTACAGGGAAAAAGGAAAGCAGAAGAGTTGTGACAGAGTCCAAAGACTTTTCACGGAAATGACTTAGACATGTAACTTGACATACAGTAAAGAATTAGCTGGGATTTTTAGTTTTCAATTATACACACAAGGGAAGAGAAAGAAGGATTTCTAGGAATGTGCTTTAGACTTATGGAAAATCTCAAAATGAATCCCTGCAGGACTCCCTGCAGAAAGATGGGCCTGAGGGATTCTGCTAACAAAATGTATCTCCCGTCCCATCTCATGGTGAGGCCTGAGAGCCGTCACCCTGAACAGGGCTCTAATCTGTAGTGACAGAGTCACCACATCTACAGACACACTTCACATTATCGCTGTGGCAGAATTAAACCTGAAAGACGGTCTTGCAGAATAAGTCTGAATGCATCAGAATTAGCTCCAGCTAGTGTAGTCCACAGTCCCCAAAGTGCTGAGTCCCCCAAGTGTGGCCTGGGGATGGCCTTATGCTGTCCTCACCATTTGGGAATTGGAAAGCCTGGAGGGACCTCGACAGTTAAGATGAAGGGTGCCTGTTACAGTGGCAAACTCCGAATAGGGAGGACTTTTCTCTTTTTTTGAGAAGACGGGAAGTAAGTAAACTCTGTTTCTCTGGCTGTTCTATCTTAACTGTTAACACTGCTACTGTAACAGCAATTTGGGGTCACCCTCCAGCAGTGACAAACGGAGTAGGGCAGGAGCCACCGAGGGTCCAGGGTGCGGCTGGCTGGAACAGCAGAGGGGCCCACAAGCCCTGCCCACCTGCTTCAGGCCGCGGCTCAGGGAAGGACCTGCATGGCCCCACCTGGGCTAAGGAGCCATGGTGAGTGGGCAGGGAGGGGCAGGCAGGATGGGGACAGGGCAGGCGACAGGATGGGCGTAAGACGGGGGCAAGGTGGGGTGGGGCCGTCAGGAAGGGCGTGAACTGGCAAGTGTGCGAGGAGCAGAGGGTTTGGGCACCCAGGGCCAGAGCCCGGGGACACTGGTGGAAGGAGAAGGGAGCCAGAGGGCGAGGCTTGGAGGGCCTCGAGTGTCTGTGCTCAAGGAAATGGAGGAGCACGCCCCGGCTGAGGTCTCCACTCTAAACCCCAGTGCTCCCAACGCACCTTCATGACGGGCTGTGCGAAATACCGGGCGCTCCAGTCGCAGAATCCCGTCTGCATGGTGGCCGAGATGAAGCTTTTGTGTCCAGCAGCTTCGTCTGCGTCGTCTGCAGTCTTCCGGGCATTTGGAAAGGAGGCGGGTTGGAAGAAAGGAGAAGACATCAGTCAGTCACAGAGCTCCCTGTGCTTTCTCATGTGCTTGAAAGAGTTCCTAATGGGACAAGGTTGCAGCAGTTAGCAATGGCCTGGCTCCTGGGGACACCACGTCTGTGCTCCTCTCTCTTCTGCATCCTGGTGACAAAGAAACCCTGAATGCCTGCACACGACTCGAGGGCCCCAGGCGCAATGCACGTCTGCCCCTCTGTCCCTGCGAGGCAGGGCCTGCAGAGCCATGCTCACTGCCCCCACTGATGTCTAGGCAGGGCCTGTGGAGGTCCACATGTACCAGTTCATCAATCCCCAAAAAGCCTCTGCTGCCTGGTATGGGGACTGCACTTCCAACAGCCCCACCAGCAGCTGGTTGAGCGCAGGGGCTCCTGGTCCCTGGGGTCTGCCCTGTGTGAAGTGGCCTCGGATGGAGGCACTGGGACTTCAGCTGGGACTACCAACCACTTACAGTGCTGGAAGTTGTGATGAGGACTATGCTCTGGCTGTTTCCTACTGCACGACTGACATTGCCAGGGCTACAGAAGGTGGTGTCAGCTCATTCAATGTGGCTGGGCACAGAAGGCCCCTCGAGGCATGTCACACCCTAGGGATGGGGCTGAGGCACCCCTCATGCTGAATCTTTGCAGAGAGGAGCTCCCCATCATCCAGGGGGAGATATAGCAAGAGGGGCTAATCTCCTGCCTGGAAGTGCCTGCTGTGGCTCCACAATGCCACTGACAGGTGGGGGTGGGGAGCCACATGTGTCTGCACCAGCTGTGCTGCTCAGCTGGCCGGTGCTTCCCTCCTTCCCCCCATCCAGGCTGCAACAATGTGGCCTCTGCCCCGTGTCAGGGCCCAGCCAGGAGGCTGTGCCTGCACCTGAGCTCACTGGCAGTTCCCACCCCTTGGCTGTCCAGGCACTCAAAGTCAGGGTGGGCTTGGGGCTAAGCAGCAGCACAGGACCCTGCCCAGCTCCTGCTGCACCCACCTTTCCAATCACCACGATGGTGACTCTTGCTCCAAAGTCAACTTGAAAGGTGGCTATTAATCTCTTTCTTAAGTCACTGGGTGATAAAGAGAGCCATGGCACCCCCTCCACTGCTGAGAGAGCTAACTACTGCCTACAGCAGCTGGATGTCCTCGGCACGTTCTGAACAACCTTCCTTAGACTGAGAAAGTGGCAAGTGATCTGAACAAGACAGCAGAGGTCTATAGGCCAGTCACCACCTTACGTGGTCTGCGTAACCCTGGCAAATAAAAGCACAAGTTCCTCTCTCTCTTGAAATCCCTTTTCAACTTAGTTAAAGGCAAAGAGAGTACACCTATTTATGTAGTTTATGGGAAAAACAACCCATTTGGAGTAAACACTCAGAATAGCAGCTGCCACATCAAGTGGAGGCAAAATACTATGTACCTGTGAAGGAAAAAAGCAAACTAACTCTATGTTCTCGTTTTGTTACGTGGAAGTGGCCTTGACAGTGGGCCTGGGACAAGAGGCTGCAGGAATAAGCCGCAGGCCCTGCACGCTGGAGAGGGGCAACTGCACACAGGAGGCCGAGGCAGGGAGCTACTGCCTGGGGCTATCCGAGAAGCAAAACCGTCAGCATCCAGCTCACCAGATTTAGTGTTCACACATCACAGGTGTCACAAAATGGTCCGAGTCTGTACCTGATCTGGGCCCTTGTCAAACATCTTTCGCGTCCGGGGGAACTGGTGGGAGTGGGGAGTGTACTGTGCCCCCACGGGGCCCGCGGCACCTGGCCGGCCCGAGGGCAGGTCACGACTGCCTGGCTGCTTTGCCACGTCGTTGGTCAGGCTGGAGCTGCTGATGCTGGACGTTGGTGGGGAGCCTCTGCCGGCAGAAGAACAAACACTGGGTTTTACCGAGAGTCTGTCTCTTTGAGATGAAACACTACACAACTTCTAGAATGCCCTACCCCTACCCAGATGCTGCCAACGGACCCAGGAACGTCCTCAATTGCCTGGCATGTCAACATGACTTCCAAATACCACCTGCTGACACTGCACAGGTTCTGAGAACCGTCTCTCCCTGAATACGAACATGTTGAGCGAGCGGCAGGCAGGGACAGGTCTGGGGAACCTGTCCCTGGCGCCTGTGCCCACTCTGAGCTCGTATCCCAAGGTGCTGACAGTGATCAACAGACCGGGTCCTGCCCTGTAGGTTACCTACCTGGAGAACCTAGATCCCCTCTTATAAAATTCTGAAAGGCACAGAAATCAGGCTCAGCTGGATTTCTGTTGTTACAATATGAGCAAATGAAAGTTCTTCGGGATGGGGAAGAATTCTAGGAAGGTCTCGGGTCAGACAGACACAGGGGTGTGCGAGAAGTGGGGGAAGAACGTGGCTGCAGAGCGGGAAGGAGAGGGGAAACGAGATGGAAGGTGGGCAGAAAGTGAGCGGGGGCAGACGGCAACAGGGAGGGGTGAGGCCAGTCACCGTGACAGACCTCGGGGACGAGCTTGCTCCTGGGGGACCCGGGCCACTTACCCCACCTGGTGGATGTGCATGCCCTTGTTGGTCGGGCTGGCGGGGGCCGACTGTGTGAGAGAGGATGTGTCCAGGATGCGCTGTGGCCGGGTGTTCACCGTAGCCTGCAGGGGCAAGGGGGTGGCTGAGGGGAGCCTCCTCTAAGGCTCGGGACACAAGTACCAGGCTGGTGGCTGTTTCTGAGTAGGTACAAAATCATTATAGAAAAGGCCTTCTGTCCAAGGAAATCTCAAACACCTAAGGAAGGTCTCAGTTGAAATTTCCCCCCCAAACATAACCCTGAGAATAAAATGATATTCTTTCTGCTCCTAGAAATTACTCCCATGGGTCCAGGGGGCCCTAGGTGGCCCTCGAGGACACGGGCATCTGAGGAGGACTGCGGGTGTGCGGCCCCTGAGGATCTGCCAGCTCACCCCTGCCGCGTGGCCCTCCTTCCTGGGCCGGTCCTCAGCACTCCCCACGTCTGCCGAGGGGCTGCGGCTTGGCGCTGTCCTGGCTCAGTCTGACCTTCTCGCACATGTTGGCCTCAACTGCAAGGCCGCGGGAGGGGCCCGCGAGAACCATGGCCTGCTCCTTTGGGACACGGGGGTGCTCCTCCCCCAGGGAGGCTGTAGCAGCGCTGGCAGGGGGATTTGTGTTAGTGAAGGGTCGTGACGTGTTTTACCAGTCAGGAACCTGACCAGGTGGTCATCGGGCGAGTCACCAGAGCAGCCCGAGGACCGTATCCCCACGTTCATGAAAACTGCCAAGGGTTAGGAGGGAGGGAGGTGGGGGAAACAACTACGGTGGCATTCAGGGTCCCTCCATGGACAAGACGGGCTCTCCTGTCCTGGGCAGCGATGCGGGGCCAGAGAAAGTGTGGCTGCCCTTAAAACCATCCCTGAAAGATAAAACAATCACACTAATATGTCATCCTTTCAAGGGAGAGAGTGGAAATGGGGTTGCCAGAGGTGCAGGGGGAGGGGGCTTGTGAGAAACTTGTAAAGGGGAATGATGAACGTGCTAACTGTCCTGATCTGACCATCACACGTTGTACACAGGTACGGACATTCAGCTCTGTACCCCACAGATATGGACAGTCACTGATGTTTCAGAAAACAAAAACCCGTCCCTTCAGAGCCATCCTCCTCTGGCATGGGTGGGTGCAGTGGGGCTGCGTACGCATGATCCGCTCATCTCTAGGGCAGGGACAGCTCTGAGAACCAGCCCTGGGGAAGGAGCCACCTGGCAGCGCGAGGGGTGGTGGCCATGGTGGGCAGGGGAGGCACGGCGCCTGGGAGCCCTGATGTGACCACCTTGCGGACGGCGTCTGGGAAGCTCAGTCACCGCATGTGAGGGAAGAACGTCACCTGGGTTTTGTTTTTATTTTTCATTTTTCAGGGGCAGGCTCAAAGCAATCCCCTTACATGAGGCACTCTGAGGGTGAGGGCCACGTTGTAGGTTCTGTAAACCTCCTTCCACAAACGTCCGTAGGGTCTGCAATTTTACCACAGAGATTTGCCTCAGCTTGAGACTTGGCATATGGGAGGGAAGTGGTTTTGTCTTGATTTTCTTAAAAATAGGATTTCTGTAGATTTGGGAGCCTCCTGTCTGCTGGAGCAATGAACAGTGGGGACAACGGGCAGACAAGAGTGTTCACTGCTCACATCTTTGTAGAACCCCTGGCTCGCCAGGTTGGTTCTCGGATGATTTACTCCGAGCACCCTGAAGGTGGCTGGGGGGATTCCACTGCGGTCTGGACCCCAAAGGTTGTGCAGATCTAGAAAGGGCCTGATGACGCTGGGATGAGTCCTCAGTGGTAGAAGGACCGGGCAGCTGCTCCTTTAAGGTGGCCACTGATCCCTCAGCCACGAGACCCCCTGCGTGCCCAGTGCCAGGCTGTGTCCTGGAAGCCCAGTAGCACCATCAGCAACAGGGACAGAACCCCGACCTCCGTGGGGTTTATGTTTCAGTGGAACCCTGTACTGGCCTCACATTTTTAAATTATTCCCTTAGCAGTTAGGAATGTTGTGCCTACAGGGCCAGCCTGTGCCTCACTTGGGAGAGTGCGGTGCTGATAACACCAAGTCAAGGGTTAGGATCCCCTGATCCCCTTACTGGTCATCTTTAAAAAAAAAAAAAAAAAAAAAAAAAAAAGATGGTTGTACCTACAAGTTAGCCGACAGGTAGAAAATTAAACAAAACAACCGTGAGAGTGTTCACTTCATTACAGGAGCAACACGTGTTCTTTGTGGACTCGCTTTGCTTTGGTGTTTATATTATTCAGCCAACCATACACACACGCCCTGAGAGCCATAGGATCACTTAAAGAGTCCAGAGAGAAATAAGAACTTTAAACTGAAACGATAAACTTCACATGTGTCTTCTCAAAACTTCTAGAAAACAGTGGGAGGCGATGGGGAAGATAGACCTTTTGGGGTAGAAGCGAGGACTTGTGTGGAAGCTTCGACCCTCTCACATGCTCGGGGCACAGAGGTGCAGTCACCGCCTGGGTGGGGCCAGTGGCTCAGGAGCCCAAGCCTCGGCGTCCCTTGGTGCAGGTGCAGAACCACATTGGTGGAGACTGAGGAATCCCATGCCAGTTGCTCATGGCCTGTGTGGTCACCTGCACCTGCCATCCTTTGGGACGCTGGGCCCGTGGCCATTAATGTCCCACCCTCATTGCTCTTCTGGGATAGAGAGCTGCACCAGCCTAATAAGACAGTCCACTTTAATGTCACTCATACCTACGGCTGTTGGCACAGAACTGTAACTTTGGATCACGTCTGGAAATCCTGGGAGAGAGGACGTGCACTGGCTCAGAAGACTTTTGTGATCAACACCAGTGACCACAGGTTGCAAGCTTAGATGAAGCGTTCTTCAGCCAAACTATTTGTTTGCTCAGAAAACATTCCCTCAGTGTTGACTGTGGGGCCACGGTGGACGTGCGCAGAGTGTCCCTCAGGGAAGTGAAGGACAGACCTGCGTATTCCTGTGTTGACACAAGGACAGAAGATGCTCAGGGAGCAAGGGCTGTGGGGCTGTGAGGCAGCATGGCGGTGGGACTGCAGGAGGTTCCAGGGAGAGTCCTTTCTGTGCAGTCCCCACTGCCATGGCAAACAGAGAGCATTCCACCAGAAAAGATCAGTAGAAAACTGCAGCACGCTCACAGATGCTTGGGTTTGGGGATATAGCTGAGGACTGAGTGTGGGTTCTCAAGGCCTCACACCCCGAGGGAACCTCGCTGGCCGTGCAGCCTCATTGCCCTTCACTGCTGCGTGGACCCGTCACCCCCACCTCCATGCAGTCTGCACAGGAACTGCTGGACACACACGTGTGCTCAACGTGGGAAGCTGCCTGGCTCATGGTGGTCTGAGTCCAGAGGAAGAGAGGGCCAGGCCACGTGACGGGGTGGGTCTTCCTCCCACCCCCCAGCCAGCTTTCAGAGGGGGCAGACAGGATCTTGTTAAAGGTTGGGGTCTCGGGTCAGACACGTGGCCGTGTAAAGGTGAGAACTCCGCAGTGAAGGAGACATATCCATGTAAACAGCGTCCTTCCACCAACCCCTCTGTGGCTCCTGGCCCCATGGGTGGCACATGGAACTGGGGCTGCAATAGGACCTGCTTCTGCCTTGGCACCCAGAGCGCTCTCTGCTCTTCAGCCAGAATATGCTGCCGCACAAAGACATGGGAGAGTCTGACCCAGTGCAGGGAAGAACACCATTGAGAAATTCCAGTGACTTGGACTGTGACATTCCCAGCTGGATCTTGAGGCAGTCAGGGTTTGGGACAGCAATGTAAGCTTCTGGCTGCTCTATCTTGGGAGGGAGTGGGCACAAATGTTTCACAAACATCCCTGTTAATCATGTATTGAGGACCATCCAGAGGTGATGGGCTGAGTATGACGCAGAGCCACTGGCGGTGAGGTCACCGAGAGGAGATGCCTGCGCTGGCACCTAGTTCTATTTCTCTGATAAGTGATCTTTCTGCAAACCACATTTCCTAGGTAGATAACGTAAACTTTGCTTTTAGAAATTTAAGTCCCAGGTATTCTTCAGTCAAAGCAACAACGGTGACTCGAATTAATTGCCCATTAGTTACAAACAAAGCCTGGGAAAGCCCCCTCCAGGGCCACGGTGGTGCTGCCACAAGAGAACTGCCTGGCTGAGGCGTCCTGCCCAGCTCCCTCCCACCAGGGCCAGGCACATGGAGAGGCTCACGTGTTCCTCCTGAGGCTGCTACAACCCCGTTTCTACAGAAGATAATGACAATGGTGAGAAGACGATGACGACAGCAACACTAATGCTCACGAAGAGGCTCCTTTTGTGGAGGCCTCTGTCACTGCCTGACGCACCGACGAGGGTTTTACAGGGTTACTGCATTTAATCCTTCCAATAACCCTTCCGATGCCCCCAGCCTTGCAGGTGAGGGAAGAAGGCAGGTGGCGTGAAGGAACTGGCCCCAGGCCAGCAGAGCTGGAATGGGACTCCCCTCCAAAGCTCGTGGGGCCCCTGCCAGACTGGACTGCCAGCCCGTGGGCTACAAGAGCCATCCCACTGCTGCGCAGCCCTCAGCTGACCAGCAGAGCCTCAGCGAGGACAGACTTCCAGATGCCAGCCCAGAGCCACAGAGCCTGAATCCCCAAGGAGGGCACTGGGCATCTCAGACTGGACCGGCTCTCTGGGGGCTTCTGTGCCTGGCCTGAGGGCCAGTGTTTGGCACCATGACTCCAAGGCATGGTTGGCTTCCACTCTGTACACCATGCTCGTCCAAACAATGCCACACCTGCCATCTCTGGGTCTGCAGTGAGGGGAACGAGCTTGTGCGTGGAGATTTCCCACTACCAGCACGACACGCATCTAAGCTGCTCATACTCATTAGAAGTGCTGGAACTGCATGCTCCCGGGGACGGCTGTTCTGACCGTTCTGAGCATCCCTCCTGCAGGTGGAGGTACAGGTAAGATCGCTCGCTGAGGATCTGGAGAATGTGCAGACCTGAGGCTCGGCGGGAGAGGTGGTTGGACACTCCCCTGTAGCAGGGCCACCCCTGAACAGAGGTGGTGAAGGGACTGTTAGAGGGGGTGGGGGTGCTCCTGGGGCTGAGGTGCAGCTCCCGTCTAGAGCAGGGGAACTGAGCCGGGGGGCAAGCCAAAGTCTTCAAAGAGCCAACAGAACCCATGCAGGGCGGCTGTGGGGCGGGGGTGCGGCAGCTGCAGAGAAGCCTCTGACTCAGGGAAGCAAATGCCACTCTGACCAGAAGCAAAGCAGCCTGGATGTCTGCAGGGCATCGACAGAGACCGCTGAGAGAGGAACTTCACAGTATGTAAAGAGAACCCAAGCAAATTCCGGGGCTTGGCACTACTTGGGCCTAGAGGCTAATCGTATACTTGCTGAATTAAGAAATCCTTACAATTCAGCCAGCTTGAAGGGAGCACAGCTCAGGGATAAATAGAACTGGCCCTCTGGATTCTCACAGAAGCTGTCAAGTAGGAGAAGGAGAAAATTCTGGTGTAATGATATGATTTTAGAAGAAACCCATCAAGGGCCGGTCTGTGGCTCACTTGGGAGAATGTGGTGCTGATAATACCAAGGCCACAGGTTTGGATCCCATGTAGGGATGGCCGGTTAGCTCATGTGGGAGAGCGTGGTGCTGACAACACCAAGTCAAGGGTTAAGATCCCCTTACCAGTCATCTTTTAAAAAAAAAAAAAAAAGAAAAAAAAGTAACCCATCAATGTTATGAAAATGTGAAGCTAGATATTCAGGTTTAATGGTATTTTTGAATGTGCTGTTCTGTGTACCTTAGGCCTTCAGTCTATAAATAAATCATTTTTCCTCCAATGCAGTATGTCAATTCTTAACTTTGACATACCTGCAGCAGATGCAGCCACCAACAGTGCTGGCTCCTGACAGTAGCAGGAGGCTATAAGCACTATTTTCAGGTAAGTTTAAACATTCACGTTTATAGATTTTCTCATGAATATTAAGAAGTGCTTGTGAACATAAGCAGCCCTGACATTTGAACACCTGTAGCTTGAAGTCTCTTTCTCAGTGTTATCCTGAAACCACAGATGGCAGAGGCCACGAGGCGAGAGCTCCTGCCTCAAAGATGGGTTCCTGAGGGTCACTACTCTCTTCTTTCTACCTCTATGGGGTTTGAAATTTTAATAAAAACTAAAAGCAAAATCCAAGCCCCAAGCCCATGGAGTGGGGATATAAAAACATGAAGTCAGGCCAGAGCTCCTGAGCATGTGGGTTCTGTCATACAGAGGTGGTAGCAGTTTTTACATTTGAATATAGAATTCTATGGGGCATTCCATAATAATGAGGCTGTTTTTGACTGTGACGAACAAAAATTTGGCTTCAGAATTAAATACCTAAAATAGGCTCATTTCTCTGTGAAATGAAATGTAACCCCCTCAATTCCTAGAGCAGAAAGCAAGAAAGTAAGATGAAGATAGGAGAAAATTTCCTTAACATTTATGCTCCCAAATGCTTCCGTAGCAACGTTTACTCTTAAAAGCAAACACGTGCACATACACAGACACACACAGGCACGCACACAGAGAGACACACACAGGCACACACACAGACACACAAAGACACCCATACAGAGACACACACACACACACACACACACACGGGCACGCACACACATATACAGACACACAGGCACACATGCAGGCATGCACACTGCACTGCCCCATTGCAATGTCTCTGGAGGAGGCCTGATCTGTCACTGTCCTTCTGGCCATGGGTGTCACTCTAGACCAGCACAGCAAGCACAGAAGGCAAAGGCCACTTTATGGGGCTTTCTAGGGCTCAGTCAGAGAGCACTGCTCTACAGGCAGGACAAGGCTATCTTTTCAGCCTGCTATAATTTTCTAAAACGAGAGATTAACATTAAGACAATGCTTAACTACCTTAAAGTGGGGCAGGGGTGCATTTCTTGCACACAGCCACACACCTCAAACAATCCAGAAGGACCCAGGGCTGCGGAGGCTGCAAATAGTGTCTTTATTGCAGAGCACGGGGAAATGGTTTCTGTGCTTCTCATGCTAGCCCTGAAAGGAACAATTTAACAACCTGTGGCTGTGTCTACAGTAATGAACTTACAGTTGTGAAATCTCAAGACCAGGCACTGGGATTACATTTTTAAATAATTCAGATTGATTCCTAGTAAGGTCAAATACATAAAAGACACCGAAAAATAAACTTAAATAGGCTGATTTCACCATGATCAAAATACCAGGAAGCTAAATTAATTGGGGAGGATGATTAAACCGCTCCAGGGTGCTGGCCTCCAGCCGTGCTGTGTGGCCAGCACAAGGGTGGTCCGCGGCCAGTGGGCTGCCTGGGCCTCAGAGAGCACGGAGAGGCGCAGACCAGCTGCGTGTCAGCGGCTGCAGGCAGGAGGGAGCTGGCCAGTCTCTACTTTCTTTGAACGTAAATTCTACAAACTTCAACCATTTGATAACATTCACACAAAGCTTTTAAAACTATTTAAGTGAAAACGATTACTTAAAACCCAACCTGGAAAATGTAAAAGTGGGACAGGCTACTTAGAGCTTGGAAGAGCGGTGGTGAGCGGTGAGAACAGACTTGCCCTGACGCGCTGCAGGGGGATGTGACTCTCTCCTTCCCAAGCCCACCGGAACCTCGGCTCGCCCGTGTGTGGGCCGCGGGACCCGCTGCCCGGCTGGGGAGCTCTGCGGGGGTTTTCTCGGGGTACTGTGAGGTCTCAGCCGGACCTTTCTCTAGGTTCTCCTCCTCTTTTCCTTCCTGTTTCCTTCCTATCTGCTTTTCTCTCTCCCTCTCTTGGTCTCAGACCATAACGTGTAACAAGCATATATTTTTTTAAAAACCTTTTTTTCATTGGTCCTATCCTTAACTGAAAAGCAGATGGCTGGATGATTTCTTAGTTTTCTATTAAATGGTGGAAATACTAACTTAATTGGCTGGCTATAATTTAATAGGCCAGGGACGCAGGAAAGAAAGCTGAGAAGACCACCCACCCTTTGAGATCACCGGGGAGCTCTGTAGCTGGTCACAAAGCACAATGGTGAAGGGAGTGGGCTGAGCAGCCCCTGGCCGGAGGGGAAGTCAGTGCGGGACTAAACAATCCAGACCCTTCTGGGTTGGCCAATAGTAATCTAACATTTTAGCACTCAGCTGGCAGCTCTACTGGGCAGGAGAGACCACGAAATATTCCTGGACCTATGAGTCCTCACTTCCAGGATAGAAGCCATACATGTAACCACATCTCTTGAGTTTAAAACCCAGAGTTTACTTCTGCATTATTGTTCTTGCTTCTTTAATGAGAAAGAGAAGACTGATTTTGACGGCATTTTAAAATTGGGACACAGCAAGGCTGTCGGTTACAATTACTTGTGACACTACCAGGAGCTGAAGAGCAGCAGCTGCTGACAGTGAGGTGATTCCAACCAGTCAGGAAAAAGACGTAACTAGACCAACAGAGGTGGGAGCTGCAGGAGCATCTGGCTTGCTGGGGCCAGCGCCAGGAAGGCCACAGCTCACAAGGGCACCAAGAGGTTTGACGGCACTTTCGAAAACACAATGGACTGGGACTGAAGGCCACAGATCCTAGACCCTACAGACTCTAGGAAGTAGGTGACAACCTGGGGACAACCCTGCAGTTGAGGTTTGGGTCAGGTGAGGATTGAGAGAACACCAGGGAAACTGTAAGATGTGATAGTCTTCTTTGTACCCTCTTTTCGACTTTTCTGTAAGCTTGAAATTTCATCAAAAAGTTACAAATTTTTTAAAAAATGCTATAATGAATGACTTCTAGTTCAATTTACAGAAGATTAATTGCCATGTAAACGGTCCAACTTCTATAAACAACTAGAAAACCAGAAGAAATATATGAAGCAACTGTTCTCAGACATTGGACATTGGGTACTGTGGGCCTGGGATCCCTGAGAGAAAGGAAATAAACAACTGCTCAGCTTACAACCTGTGAGTGGCTTCTGGGCAGTACCAGGCTACAGTGCAGAGAAAGGGAAGCCAGGCAGAGCCCAGAGCTTCCTCTGAGCAGAGGAGACAGAGACCAGAGCTCCGGAGAGGCTGGGGTGACTGGAACGTGCAGGGCAGAGGAGCAGAAAGGTGAGCACTTCCGAGGTCTGCAGGGGAGGCCCCTTGAGTCTTTGAATACTCTTTTGCTCACAGGTGGGGTGGAAACCCATGAGGCTGGGAAAAGAACAATTGGAAGGCAGTAGGCCAGATTCCCAGAGCTCACAAAAAGGACTGGGAAGAGTTTACAGTCCCAAAAGACTTAAGCTTCTACCTTAAGAACCAGAAAAAGAAGAGCAAATTAAAACCAAAGTAAGCAGAGAAAAAGAAGTTAATAAAGATAAAAGCAGCTATCAATAACACAGAAAATGGACAAAGAGCAGAGGAAGACCAGTAAAACCAAGAGAGCTGGTTCTCTGAAGTTTCCTTTAGCCAGAATGGTCATGAATGAGAGAAGTCATAAATTACCAGTGTCAGGAATGGAAAAGGAGACATCACCACAGATCATACAGATAGCAAGAGGACCGTGAAAAATGGTGACAGTCCTCCCCTGCCCGATGCCCTACTGTGGGCAAGGAAACACAGGAAAGTGTGGCTTGACCAAAACCACACACGAATGAAGCTCAGGGTATATTCCAAAACTCTAGATTCAAAACCTTGTTGAAAGTTCACCTCACTTGCTTATCTTCTAAACCATGTTGTAGACCTGGATGTGCCTGGAGTTTCCTGCTGGAATAGTTGTAGCTGAAAATCAGAACCATGGGAGTGCCTGTGAAGACGTCCCAGCACACGTACCTTGTAGGCCACACTGTTGAGCACCTTCATGGCCAGGTCAGAAACATCTGGGTAGGGGTCGGCAGCCAGATGCAATAAGACTCTCCAAATTTGAGTGTAAACGCTATTAAAAGAAACTCCTGGAAAAGAGAAACGGGAGGTGATTTAGTAGCAAATAACTGCCACTGCATGCTTGATGGTGTCTGAAGTAGCTCCATTTTCTGAAAAACTAGCCACGGAATCAGGAAGTGATGCTTTAAAGAGCTGGGGTTACAGGAAGCTCCTTTTTGTTATTCTGGTACTGGGCCCAGAGATTCAGAAATCCCAGCTGGTAAATGGGCTTATCACACTGAATTCATCTTCTGAGGCTGAATCTTTCTAAAAGGGAACTGGGTTAGGGCTGACCCCATGGCGCACTCGGGAGAGTGCGGCGCTGGGAGCACAGCAGCGCTCCCGCCACGGGTTCGGATCCTATATAGGGATGGCCGGTGCGCTCACTGGCTGAGCGTGGTGTGGCCGGTCACAAAAAAAGACAAAAAAAAAAAAAAAAAAGGGAACTGGGTTAGAAAAGAGCAGGACTTCACTTGAAATGCCCTGCCTGACTGAGAGTGTGGCATCCAATCCCAGGTAACATCTGATCTAAGTTCGACAGCAACTGGCGTATGTGGGACGAATGCCTCTGTCTGTCCCCCACTCCATGTCCCATGTGTGCTCCGTGAGCTGTGGCTACTGAGATTTTCTTGCCCACCCCACATGCTGGCACTGTTCTAAGTTCCTAGGAAATCACACAAAAGGTGTATGTGGTGTGACTTTTACCCCAAGTGTCTGCCAACTTGTCCAACAAACACCAAGTGTTCACTTGATGCTGGGTCTTGTGCTGCATGCCCAGACACAAAGACAGACGAGATGGGGCCCAGTGGGGAATCGGGTGTGTCAATACACAAGTAAATCATGAACATGAGGGTAAGAAAAGGAGCATCTGCTGGGGGACCTCATCAGTTATGGCTGCTCAATGCTACTTAATTACTCAACAATCCTAAAGGCAGGCAGTGCCCCTGGCGCTACAGAGTAGGACGGCAGGGCCCAGAGAGCTCTTCTGCGGAGGCCAAAGGACGAGGGAGGTGAAAGCATTCCCATCTGACCCTCAAGCCACACCATTTCCATGCACCTGCTGCCCTGGGGAGATGCAGTAAGGGGTGCGAGTGGGGCTGGGGGTGAGGGCCAGGTAGGCCTGAGGGAAGAGGCGCAGGAGGTGGGCTTCGAGGGGAAGCAGGACTGTTCTGAGGCAAAGAAGGGGTGGAGGGACGGTTGGCAGCATAACTAAGAACTAAGACATGGAGGTGATGGGCACGCATGGGGCCTTCAGAGAAGCACAACTGGGACCCATACCAGCAGATCAGAGACGGAGAGAGGCGGCAAGTGCCCAGGAGCCCACAGGGAGGGATAGGCGACAGGACTGAGCAGCTCCTGGCGTGAGCCAGCACCGGCTCCCACAGCGCTGGAGTTGCTGGGAGGAGGGGCCATGTCTGAGAGGCAGATGGCAGAAAAGGGTAACCCTGTCGAGGACATGAGGGGCTGAGAGGGAGGGCAGAGCAGGTGCCACGCGGGCCTCGCTCGTCCTTGCAGGCCTGGAGCACCTGCTGTGGGCCGGGCCCTGCACTCAGGGGTCTGGAGTCGGATGGGGACACAGCCACACAGAACTCCATCTTCTGTATCTTGGGGGAAGTTGGACAATTGGTTTGCTGAAAAGCAAGTGCTTGTTCAATAGCAAAGAGAGACTAAAAGAGAATTTCAAATAAGCCACGGTTCTACGTCACCTGATTGGCCGGCTCCTGGTGTTTACAAAGGAGTTCAAACATTAGAAGTGCTGTTAGAACACTTCTAATGTTATCCGTTAGAGGATAAAGAGTTTCCTGAGCAACACGTCTGTTCAAGTGGAGTGAGTTTTTTATGACACATTCAAGGAGAAAGAAAAGAGACCAATGGCGGTTTAGAGTACAAGGCACGTGTGTGCACGAGTTCTACGTGGATGTCTGTGATGATCTGTCAGCTCACCTTACTGCATCCCCTAACCTGCAGCTGCACCCACCCGCACTAGGCTGCGCCAGAATGGCGCTGCCTGCCGTGCCCCATCTGAGAGGGACACGGAGCCCTGCTCTCTAGGCTCTGTGAGCAGCCTCCCCGCCAGGCGGCCACTGAGAGGAAACCTTGCGTGATGACTCTGCGGAAGCCCTCCAGTCACGTCTAAGACAGGCTGGCCTTGCTGCAGTGTCCAGAAACACAGCTGCAGTACTGGTGCGAGTTGCCAAGAGGCCAGACATTAAGGAGAGGCATGTCCGAGGCTGAGGCAGCTCACCGTGCACATTGACTGTCCTACAATCACAGGAGACATGCCCCAGACACTCAGTCACTCATGCAGCCCTGTGCACATGTGTCTCCCACGCGCAGCCCCGTGCTGTCATACAGGCAGGCAGGTGTGGCAGGCGATGCGGGCTTGGCGCCAACCTGGACTGTAACTGGAGATGTCACGTGACCAAAGCTAGTGTGAAGGTGGACCCCAGGGCAGTGGGGACAACCCGAAAATCCCACACCATTGATCTCTTATTGGCCTGCAATGCTTTAATTTAGAAACAGAGTGAAAACCCTTCAGCTCTCACATTCCACGGCTCTGAGACCACTGTCTAGATTTACAACCAAAGCCTAAGGAAACTGTGCAGTGAAGTCAGTTCAAGAGCATCTGTGGGAAAACGCCCTGAATCTACTTTTCTACCCCAGCAGACCGCCCGTTACCAGGAACGCAGGCACCCTCTGTGGCAAAGATCGCCAGGCTCTCGGCAGGTGACAGCTGCGTTTTCATTTCTTTTAAAGGAGGAAGGTGCTCAGAGTCCACTCTTGTGACAGGCCCCTCGTTCATGATGTATAAGAAGAAAATACGGGATGTACTTTTATACACACAGCCTCGTTCAAGAAGGAAAGAAGGAGCAGCCCCAGAATTGAGCTGTGTGACCTGCTTCAGCATGGAGGGACAGGAAGTTCTCTCAAAGAGGCCACGAGTCCCCGCAGTGCCCGGTCGCAGCCATGCCCCTCACAGGCTTCCTACCGCGAGTGGCACACTGGAGCCGCTTCCCCAGAAGCGTGGTTGCCACATGACCCCGAGCTATGAAGGGACAGTGTTGCGGCTGCTGAGTTCCACCTGGATTCAGATGACGGACCCGCGTGGTGACACAGGGAAGAGGTGACGAAAAGAAATAGCAGCAGCTGGGGGCGGGTGCAGGAGCAAGCACGTCAGAACGAGGCTTCTTATCAGCGCATGTCATCAGTGTAGCCGTCGCTGTGTGGCTGTTGAATGGGACCCTTGACTGAACAGCTGCCTGTAGTATAGATGTGAGGAAGGGCACCTCCATAAAGTGGGGGTAACAGATACGGACACCTAGGGGCAGCAGTCTAGGATCAGGGCTCAACAGACCACCTCCACGAAAGCGCCTGGCACCGTGCTGGGCATGGAGGAAGGGCACACGTATCAGCTATTATTCTGTCTGTTTTTTAAAATCTTGTTTTTATTACTGTTGTTGACTTTCTTCCGGATTTTGATTTTGATATAACACTGGCCCTGACTCAATAGCGAATGAAACAGATCCAGTTTTTGCCAGTCTTGTTGACTACAGTGGGCACGGAACTACCCACTGGTGAACAATACAGAACTGCAACGGTGGACTTGCTATCTTTATTTCTACTTTCCTCGGTTTGACATGAGGGCTATTTTCGCAGGCTTCCTCTGTGGGAGCTGTCCTGCTTTGAAACCCACTGTCTCCAAGATGGCATGAAGCCCCCACACAGGTGGTCCCGCCACTCAGCTTCTGCAACAGCACGTGCTGCACCCCAAAGTGCTGAGGACCTACTTTCCTGTCTAGAGGATAAGTAATAAAAGATCACAGCGAATAGTATGGGATTTATTTTCCAGAGCAATGGCCAAAGCTTTCTGAATAGCATCACCAGGGAGATTTACTCAGAGCTCTGCGCCGACTGAGTCCCAGAAGTCCTGTGGTGCCAGGAACAGCTTGGGCTGCAGAAGCCCGAGGAGATGCCAGCCATCATGCTGGGTCTCCAGGGGCCTGCAGAGCAGAGCTCATGTCCTCTGAGCCTCTAATCTGGGGATGTGGGTGGCCAGGAGCTCTGCAAGTGACTTCCGTATCCTCAGACCGGCCTCAGGAGAGCCTCGCTGGCCGTCACTCTGCCCGCCCTCCCTACCTGGGCTGGCTGGAGCTGTGGCCCCTCCAGTGGCCCACACGAAGGAGGGAGCCCCTCTTGGGCTGGGCAGCCAGCGCATCTGCATGATCTTCTCAGCAATGATCCTCAGCGTCCTGACAAGACACATTTAATGGTGGCCTTTAGTCAAGGGCTCTTGCTCTAAAAACATAATCAATCTTGTGGCATCAGAAAACAAGTCTGCTCACTTTCTCACCACCCTTTTCCGACAAGAAGAAATCAAGCTAACGGGTTGTAAACTTCTTCCAGAACTTGCATGGCTCCTTTGGCAACAATCCTGCTCTGCTGCCCTCCTTGTTGATTGAGTGCTGGGCTTTCCTTCCGCACAGAAACCAATACCTCCTCTACCCTGCGATCCAGACCCTGCGGCCTCCAGAAATCCAGGACCTAGCTCCCTGTGCGGGGTCTTTGGAGCTGCTGCAGGGCTTGCAAGGCCTCTTCTGCCAGTACGTGACATCTTGGAAGAAAGAGAAGGGAGGGAGGCTGCTAGCGGCCTGTGTGGTAATGACGACGGAGCCGCGACACGACAGCCAGAGCCTGGCAGGGACCGGGGGATCTATGCAGTGCCCGTGTTTCCGGACTCGGGTCTCTCTGGTCCTCTTTTCTCTGAGGGGAGTTGCTCTAACCCCCAGATTCTGAGTGAAGCAGAGGGCCAGGACTTGAGCCCAGCTCTCCAACTGCATCCCAGGTTCCGGCTTTGAGAGAGTGTGGGTGACCAGCAGGGCTCCTCCCACAGAGGAGGTGACAGCAGTGCTCCCGGCAACACTGCAGGGCTGGGAGCCCTGAGGGCGGCCGGGAGGCTCGGCTCCCGTTGCTGGTATTGCTCTTCCATGCCTCCCCTTCCCCAGTACAGCTCCATCTTGGATTCGTTACTATGGTAACATATTTTCAAAATGGTATAAAATGTGGCTGTATTTAGCCGAGTTGTGAAAACCAGTCCCCCCAGGCCAGACCCTTGATCTATGTCCTTGCCAGAGCTTCTGGGGCAAGGCTATATGGTAGGCAGGTGCACCCGCTTATATCGGTCCCACCTCGGCCAAGACGCAGGTGACAGGAGGAAAGAGGGACGTGCACAGCAGGATGGTCCTCATGGGGACAGAGGGGTTGTGAGGTGGTGAAGGAGCCACTGACACGGTGGCTGAGGCTGTGATCTGGGGGAGGAGGGGCATCGTGCCGGTGCCTGTGTGTTGGACACGGGCCAGCAGCCCCCCCCAGCTGGCCGTCCATCCTGAGCTGCTCCTGCCCACTTGTGGGCATCAGGAACATGGGGAGGCTTGAGAGGGAGGAGGGGTGGGGGGCGCTGAGGGCCCGGACAGACGGGCTGGCCCCCGTACTCGTCGGTGAGAAGCGACAGCTTTAGGGGGACTTGGTGGTGAAGGCGGCAATGTCATGCTGGATGCATCTGGGTCGAGCATGCAGCAGGTAGATCACCTGACAGGTCAGTGGTACCTCCCTGTGAGACCACCTTGCTCTGAGCAGTGAGGACGGTGGAGTCCAGGCCACAGAGGGCCGGCGGTAGCCGGGGGTGCTGGGGCAGGTGCAGTGGGGCGCTGCTGCCGAGGTCTGGTGGGCTGGCCATGCAGACTGGAGTGTTGGGCTGCAGTTTGGACACCACAGGAAATGCAGTTTTAATGAAGGTGTCACCTGGGGAGTAATCTGTGCAAAGCTGGTGTTCAGAAAGACCTGTGGGTCGGCAAAGAGCAAGACCCCAGGTGAAGTCCAGGCACGGCGGTGCAACGGGGTGTGCGTGGGGTGAGGGTGGGGGTCTGGAAACAGGAAGGCCTGATTTGGGAGATCCACGTGGATGTCAGGCCAGATGACTGAGTGAGAAACAAGCGGGATGGAGACACCAAAAACGATTCCAGGATGCGAGGCACGATGGAGACCCGGGTACAGTCTAGTTTAGCAAATGTTATCACGCCCCCACTATGGCCCTGGCAAGTGGGGTCTAGTGATCGAAAGAAGCCACGGCCCCCGCCCCACCCAAGGAGCTTCATTCCAAAGCGGGAGGCAGTAGACACGTGGTCAGGACACGTACGACTGGTGGGATCAGTGAGTGCTTTGGGGAAAACAGCAGGGAGGGACCGGGGACAAGGCTATTGGAGGGAGCTGACTTTGTGGGAGAAGACAGGAATAAGGAGATGTCCTAGGTTGCCATGGTTCTGGAAGTGTTTTCCACAACAGCTGGTGAAAGGGGCTAAAGAGACTGCTGCTCTTTGGTTGAAATGAAGGAAGGCATTGGTTTTAAACAGTGAGTGCTGCCAGTAATGGGGTTCCGAGCGAGTTAAGAATTTCAACATGTGTGCAGATGCGGTGGCCTCCAGGCGAGTGTGTGGCCTCCTGCTGAACATGAGCGAGGTGACTTTGGCGTACGGCTACTTTGTCTTCTTAACTTCCCTCCGAAACTCCAGCTCATTTTAAAACTTTTTCCCTTCAAGTTTTCTAAGACTAGATGAATATATAAGTAAAATTCAGTCTTCTCTAGCAAAAAAAATTTATAGAAATCTGACTGTGTAAGAAAGAAAGGACCAGCGATGTGGATCCCAACTCTCTGGACAAAGACAGACAGGAAAGAACAAACAGGCAGAGGAGGAAAAACTCGCGGAGAGAAAAATACGTGTTCCTTCCCCTGGTGGCAGCTGTGTGCTTCCAGTCTGGCGTGGCCCTCACACAACCACCATGACCAGTACTGCAGGTAACAATCACGTTTGCTTGCCAGAGACAGGAGCTAAGTTCCAGACAGGAGTCGGGCAGGAATGCTGGCTCGCCGAGGCTACCTGCTCTGGCCCCTCTGGCTTGTGGACAGCACGCAGGGCCGCAGGCTGCACTGTGCACAACAAACACTGGCCTTGCCAAGACAAACCACCTGGAAACACCATGGCCTTGAGCCTTCACCAGCAAAGAGGAGACTCCCACATGGCATCTAAGACACCCAGTGAGAAAGGGAAATGCAGCAGCAAGTGGGACCTTGTGGTGAGAGTACTCAGTGTCCCAGGGTGACACTGGCTCTGATACTTTTCGGCCTGCGCTCCAACCTACAGATGACAGGCACAGTAACACCACACGCTCACAGCCCGGGTTCAACATCTCCCTCTGACTCCTCTCTTGATGGCCTGACTGGTGTGAACAGAGGGTAACAGAAGTGAGTTAACAGCCTGTGTAGCTCATGGGGTGATGCTGGATGCGTGCACCACCAGGTGTGTGGCCCACGGTCATGCGATGAGTGCCAGGTGGTGATGCTGTCTTGATTTTCTTTGAAAGAGGAAGGACACTGTCTTCTTCCAATGACTGAGGAAGGCAAGAGTGGACACGGGGAGCCTGGCTAGGAGGAAGCTGCCTCATGCTAGGTCAGGGTGCAGCAGCAACAGTGGCGGGGGGTGGGGGGAGAGGTGGGCGGGACAGGGCAGGAGTTGGGGAGAGAAACGTGGTCCCCTCGCTGCAGTGGCAAAAGGAATGCAGGAGGCCCTGTGGGGTGGACAGGGCCAGCCTCAACGTATGCGACATCCCAGCGTGCCTGCTCCATGCCCCTGCAGTCAGGGTTTTTCTATGTGAGCTAAGGATGGCTTTTATACTTTTTGAGTGGTTGGAAAAAAATCAAGAGAAAAATATTTTGTAATGTGAAAATTATGCGAAATTCAAACTTCAGTCCATGAATAAGGTTTTACTGGAACACAGCCATATTCATTCATTCATATGTGGCCTCTGGCTACGTGTGCCCTATGAAGGCAGTGATAAAAATATTCACTATCTTCTGCTTTACAGAAAGTGTGCTGACCCCTGCTGTGACATAAGAGTTGGAAGGAAGCAGCCACCTTGACTTTGGTGACAGTGAACTGGAGTGGGGGATGGGCAAACACGTAGAGGTGGCGCTAACCTGGCAGAGATGATAGAGAACTACTCACAGGAGCTGTGGCTGGGGCTAGGGAAATGTGTAATTGAAACAGAATCCTACAAATTTCTACTTTCTAGTATTTTCTCTATTTAAAATACCTATTTTCACTGTAGATATGTGATGGAGTTTGGATGTATTGTTCCCGCCAAAATTCATATGGAAATTTGATCTCCAATGTGGCAGTGTTGGAAATTGATTGAGTCATGGGGGCGGATCCCTCATGAATGGATTAATGCTCTCCCTGGGGGAGGAGGGATTGAGTGAGTTCTCCCTCTATTAGTTCCCGCGAGAGCTCATTGCTTAAAAAGACCCTGGCACCTTCTCTCTCTCTCATTTCCTCTCTCTTGCTTCCCCTTGCCATGTGATCTGCCTGTACCCACCAGCTGCCTGCCACTTTCTGCCATGAGTAGAAGCAGCCTGAGGCCTGTGCCAGATGCAGTTGTCCCAGAATCGTAAGCCAAATAAACCTCTCTTCTTTATAAATTACCCAGTTTCAGGTATTCTGTTATAGCAACACAAAACGGACTAAAACAATATGTAAGTAGAATCTAAATTCCTATAGATTTACATTTTAAGACTCTCATAGGCTAGCATGGAAACCTAATCACTATATATAAAATTTATTTAAAAAAGAGTATTCCACTTCAAAACGAACAACTTACAAGTGACATTTAGAATATATTTTGTTGATGAGTTAGCAGTACCTGTATTTATACTGAATGCCGACTCTGAATGACAACAACCACACACATAAACCTGCAATGTTATTTCTCAGCATCAATGAACAAGTTGGTATTTCTGTGCTAAGTCCTTAGTTGTGTGTAAGTGTATGTGGTGAACAGCAATCCCTCTTTCAGGTTCTCATTACCCTGAAGGGTGTGGTGACCAGCTCTGAATCCTACGTTCCATCCAGATGGTCCTCAAGGGAGAAGCTGGGAGACCCTTATAGCACAACCGGGCAGACTTGCCTCATAGGAATGTCCTTAGTGGACACCCGGGGTCTTTCTCTAGGGCTAGCAGAGAACTAGACTCTTGGTGCTCACACGGGCACGCTGCTCATCGTGGCTTCCCCCTTCACTCATGCCACCGTCAAGTCAGAAATACCTGATGCTGTCCCATGGCACAAAGAGAAGCTTTAAATTCTAAGGTAGAGGGATCAAAATGAAAATAAGAAAATAACTTAAATCAAAACTTGAGGGGTATAGACAAATGGTACTGAGAAGAAAATTTAGATTTAAACATTTAGGGGCTGGCTGGTCAGAGTTGCCGCAGAGAAACCCCAACAGCCCCATGTCTAGTAGAGCCATGGGAGTGGGACTGCCATGGAGACCCCAGACTTGTGGAGCTTCCAGTGTGCAATGCCAGCTTGAGAGAGCTAAAGCATCACCTGAGATCAAGAAAGCCACAGAAGAGGAGCTGCCTAAGGACTTGGGGACCTAATCTCTGCACCAATGTGTAGAGGACATCAAACATGGAGTCAAAATACACGATTCACTAGCTGTAAGATATAATGCCGGCCCTGCTGGGTTTCAGACTTGTCTGGGACCTGTTACTCCGTTCTATTGGCCTATTTCTCCCTTTTGGAATGGAAATACCTACCCTATGTTTGTCTCACCATTGTATTTTGGAAGTAGATAACTTGTATTGATTTCATAGGCAGGACTTTGAACTTTGGACTCTTGAGTTGAAACAAGATAAGACCTTGGGGATGAAATGAATGTATTTGTATGTGAAAAGGACATGAGTTTTGGGGGGCCAGGGGTGGAATGCCTTGGGTTGAATGTCCCTCCACCAAATTTAATCTCCACTGTGCAAGTGTTAAGAGGATGGGAAATCCTATCATGGTAATTGAAAGGTGAAGCTTTAAAGAGATGGTGAGATTGTAGGACTGTGCAGTAGTGAATTGATTAATAATGGTGGTCAGAGGTGTGGTTCTGAGGGCTTTAAAAGGACAGTGAATGAGGAGGTTGGCCTCTGGCGCTCTCAGCTCCACCATTTTCTGCCATGTGAGATCTGTAAAGCTACCCCAAAGAAGACCCTCATCAGATGTGTTCCCTGGACTTTGGACTTCCCAGCCACTGAACTATAAGCAATAAATTTAGTTTTCTTGTAAATTACCCAGTTCCAGATATTTTGTTATAAGTAACAGAAATGGACTAATACATTATCAAAGCTAACTTAAGAAGAAATAGACAATGTAAATAATCATATTCATTAAAGAAATGGAATAAGAAATTAAAATCCACCTACACAAAATTCCACTAAGCCCAGACAGTTTTAGAGGCAAATTCTACTCAGACACCAAAGAACACATGATCTTTGTCTTATACAAATTATTCCAGAGGATGGAAAATAAGGGTATACTTCCTAACCAATTTTATCAGGATAGTATAAACTTACTATGCAAAGCAGAGGAGGGCAGTACAAGATAGATTAGTTATAGACCAAATTCACTCACAAATACAGATGAAAAACATTATAAATAGAATATTGAAAAACTTAATGCAACAATGTTAAAGGAAGTAACGAAGTTGGGTTTACCCCAGAAATGCAAGGATGGTTTAATAGGAAATTCTAATCATGTAATTCACCATATTAATAGAGCCATATTAATAGACACAGGATTATATCAAGAGTGTAGAAAAAACATTCAATAAAATTCATTTCATTTATGAAAAATTTTTTTAACTATCTAAATAGAATGAGAATTTTCACTTATAAAATAGTCTTAACCAACCAGAATAGACAGAAACTTCTATAAACAAAGGGGATCCACCAAAAAATCTACAGCAAACATATTTAAGGGTGAAAAGTTAGAGATGTTTCCTGTATGCTCAGGAATGAAACAAAGATGTCCACTTGCATTCTTTTTTTGCCAGCAACAGTTTTTTTAAAAAAGATACAACTTAAAATTACCCAAACCATAACATACCTTGAACAAAATGATTGTGACCTTTACATAGAAAGTTAAAAACTGTCTTAAAAGACATTAATGAAGATTTAAATAAATGGAAAGACATACTTGGTTGAGGGATAAGGAGACAATACTGCAGATGAGACAGGAGGTACTCAGTATCCCTGAGTCTGGGTCTCATGCCACTCCTCTGAGTCCCAAACCACACCCCAGAATCTCAGGCCCCTCCCCTGGCCCTGAGCTAGCAGAGAGCTACTCTTGTGTGCTACACCTATTTTCAAGCACAACAGGGGAAGGCAGAGGCAGACTTGACCAATTTCAGTGGTCCAGCATGGCAATAAGGAGTTTGTCCTTGAATGACCTTTCACTGGAAGTGCTAGAGAGTAAGCACTGAGTATATTTTAAGTATACTTGGTGTATATTCTGGAATTAGACTACTGAGCAGGTACTAAAAGAAACAGAGCATGTGCAAGGGTAAAAGCTACATAACTGGGAACTACCCCTCTAGTTAAACATTCATAGATATATTTTAAGTATACTTGGTGTATATGCTGGAATTAGACTACTGAGCAGGTACTAAAAGAAACAGAGCATGTGCAAGGGTTAAGAGCTACATAACTGGGAACTACCCTTCTAGTTAAACATTCATAGATAGCATGAACATGTGTAGAGAGCCAACTACAAAAGGCAGAGCCCAGGATGAAAGCAGGGCTGCTGCTCACTCTCGAGCCCGTCTACACTTGCCTGTGAGGTGTGTATTCCTTACTCTCTGCATTAAACTAGCTCTTGCTTTCTACTTTGACTCTGCTCTTGAATTCTTTCCTGCAGCAGAGTCAAGCACCTGGTAGGGGACAGGGGTGAGGTCAGGTATCTGGCCTCCCCAGAGCCTCTCTGGTAACACAAAGATGTCAATTCTACACAGTATGTCTATCAATTCACTGAAATTCCAAACAACAACTCAACAAGCTTGTTGTAGAAACACAGAAGTTGATTATAAAATGTATAGAGCAGAGAAAACCATTAAGAATAACCAAGGCAATGCTAAAGAAGAAACGAATTGAGGACTCGTCTTCCACAGCTATACCACTGCAAACGTGTGATCTAGTCAGTTGCAGACAAGGTCACTAGAATAGAACGGAGGACCCTGCCCAGACCCTAGAGGGAGCTCGACCTACAGCACAGGTGGCGCTGAAAAGCACTGCACAAAGGATGGAGTACTGGATGAGGGTTACGGGGACGACTGGTGACGCACGGGGGGATCAGAAACATTGGCCCTTACCTTATCACAGAGACAAAACTCAGTTCAAAATGTATTTAAGATGTAAACATAAAAAAGAAAGATGTTAAATGTTTGAAGAAAATATAGGAGAATACCTTTAAGACACTGAGAAAAGGAAAAATTTGAAACACCAAAGACACAAGTTATAAAGAAAAAGACAAATTAAAACATAAAACTTGTTTGGTGCGAAAGACATCATAAATAGTCACAGATTGGAAGATGTGTCTTCAATGGATGTACTTGACTGTGAGTCAGGATCCAGAATTGTGATGCACTTCTACAAATTAACAAGGGAGAGACAAATAACCCAATGGCAAAACTTAACAGGGGGTTTACAGAAGTGGAAATGTGAAAGGCCAGTGCTTCTGAGCTTAACTTGTCTGTAACCAAGGGAAAAGCAAATTAACACAAGAGATACCCCTGGCTCTGCCAGACAGGCGGAGGGCCCACAAAGGCCAGGTGGGGGGCAGGATCCCTGCCTCACTGGACAGATGCCGGCTGCGGCCCATGGAGAGCCCTCTGCACATGAACTGGAAGGCGAGGATGCACGTGCCCTTCCTATGGCACTTTCGCCACTAGGAACACTCCCACTTTGTTTATTGAGCACCTACTGTGTACCAGGCACTGAATGTGAGCGGGGTGGGGGCGTACAGCAGCTGTCAAGGCAGAGTCTCTGCATCATGGCTCTTACATTCCAGGGGACACCAAGTAAACAAGCAAAGATATAACAAGTGTGGTGGTCAAAAGCTCTCAGGAGAAAAGTGAAGCAGGAAAAGGAGACAGAGATCAGAGGACAGGGGAAGACCAGCTCAAGATCAGGGTGGGGCTGTGAAGGCTTCCTTTACGATGACATGTGATCAGAATTCCGAATGGAATATCTGGAAGAGGAGCTTTGCAGGGGGTGCCAGCTGGAGGTGGGCATGGGGTAGGCCGGGGGCCCAGGAGCCTGCAGAGCTGGGGTGCAGGGGCAAGGGAGGGAGTGTTGGACGTGGGGCTCCACAGTGGCAGGGGGCAAATCCTGAGTTTGTATACGAAAAAGGAGGAACAAAGAAGAAATTAGAACTAGTTTTGCTGCCCATCAGTGGGAGAAAGGATAATTAAATTGAGGCAGATTGTAAAAGTGAACGAAGAAAACTTAGCCGACAACCACCAAGGACAAATACAAACACCAAAGCAGAGTGAATGGCACAGGCTTTGCAAGGTCACATATCATGTGATGGCGTTAGCATGAAGTTAAAAACCTCCACAAGGCGCTGTGTGTCACCAAGGATTCACAGACAGAAAGGAAAACTGTAATGACCAGGAGGGAGTGGGGCTGGAGAAGGGCTCCGGGGGCTGAAGCGCCACTCGTGATTCCTCAGGTTGGGAACATGGCAAATGCACAGAGGTTTCTTATATAGTCTCTCTTAATTTCTGTCTAAAATGTTTCTTAATGTTAAAAAAAATTTTAAATAAAGTGTGTGAACCACTCTGGGTGGTCAGAACAAGAAGAGGAGGATTGCCTATTAAGTCCTAACCCGGTTACTGGCAATTTGAAAATGAACATAGTTACACAATGAGAAAATAGAGTCAGGGCCGGCCCGTGGCTCACTCGGGAGAGTGCGGTGCTGAGAACACCAAGGCCCCGGGTTCGGATCCCATATACGGATGGCCAGTTCGCTCACTGGCTGAGCGTGGTGCTGACAACACCAAGTCAAGGGTTAAGATCCCCTTACCGGTCATCTTTTAAAAAAAAAAAAAAGAAAGAAAAGAAAATAGAGTCAATTCCTATTTCCCCTGTCTTCTACAGCAATCCTGGCAGCAGGACCCAGGAATGCACCACTCACGGCAGAACAAGAGAAATGCCTGAACCTCAGCTCCAACTCCAGCCTCCGGCTGGGGAGCGACACGCCACTGAGGGAGCAGAGCTGGCGTAGTGGAGCCGCACCCCACAAGCCCCGGCCACACCGCTGGAGGCCCGCAGCAGCCCACCCCGCCCAGCTGGGACAACCAGCGTGTCTCCTGGGCACCATCAGCCCAGTTGAGAAGCACTGGCCGACTCTCCCGGAAGGACCAGGGAGGGTCTGCAGCCTTCCTGCACGACACAGCTCACTAGCCCACACGTCCCCGGACGGCCCAGGAAATACTGTGTCAGAATAAAAGTGATTAAATTTTCCTGCTTCAGACAGCAAAAGTTCCTCTTGCTTCCTCATACTCCAGTTAATTCTTATTCTCTCCTTTTCAGCTGAGAGTGTCGGCACCTGCTGACCTGCCACAGAGGGCAGTTCGTGCTGTCCTGGGGGCAGAGGATCTCGAAAGACACGTGTGGCAGCAGAGCCATAGTGAGGGCCACCGCAACTCACCTATGAGAGAGTTGAGGGAGGAGTAGGAGCTGACGCGGCGCATCTTGTCGATGGTCTCGAAGGACAGGATGTACTCCTCATTCTCGGGACTGCCCAGGGTGCTGCTGGCACTGCTGCTGGTGCTGAGGTTCCCGGGGGAGAATGCCACCGAGCTGCCGGCTGCAGACACATGGGGCAGGAGGTCGGTGTGCGGCTCCATGGACCCTCCTTTGGTCTTACAATGAATGATGTGACTGAAATGTGTATTTCCTTCTAAAGAGGAAAGCCCACCACGCCCATACATGCACATACATGCAGTCACACACACCGATCTCCTCTGGAGTCAGGCTCCCTGTCTGGAGATGATGGGTCACTGGGAGACCAGGGAGCAGTGGTCTCAGAGCGGCTGCTGTCTCTAGCCGCACCCACGTCTCTTGCTGATGGTCTGGGAGGTGCCCACTGGCTATTCTGGTTGTAGAACTACAACTTTTTGGCTATACTCATGTCTGGAAAGAAAACTCCAGACTCAAGGGCAAGTGGCTAATGACCACGTGAGCAGATGGGACTTCAGGACATGCATTTATGACAGAGAAGGGGGTAGGGCACAGTGGTACTTGTTGAGATAAGAAGTTTTAGGAGATAAAAACCCAAACCCTTGCAACCCAAGTACCCAGTTCCCAGTGTCTCACATTCTTCTGTCAAGCTCAGGTTCTGCAAAGATTTGTTCAGGCTCCTTGCTGTGGTGACAGCTCGGATGTTTCCGTAGGAACTCACAGAGCGAAGTCTGGGGGTGCACGGGCTGTCTCGTACTGGGGTCAAGCTACCTCCCTCTAGGAAAGCAGAAGAGAGAGTTAATGACGGGCTTCAAGATGGAAGGACAGTGCATTCCCTGATCGACTGCGGCTATGACAATGGATGACAGTCGCTGCTACCTGGACATGTATGAATGTAACAGTGGCTCACAAAGAATCTGACATGAGTGTTGAATTCCGCAGGACAGGGCCAAACAGAGCAACGACTGAGTGTAACTCCGTGAATGTCAAATTATAGATGGCAGCAGGAAACAGGATGGTAACGATGGCCTCACTGAGTGCACACGGGTGCTTGGCAATGCGGGACCTGGCCACTGCCCTGGAAGGGACTGCAGAGCGATGCCTGTAGCACTTGGGGACACCGGCAGGACCCCACCTACTGGCTGTTTTCACTCAGTGAGTTCATTCATCTCCCTTCCCTGAGTGACTAAAATAAAATATGCTTCCTACTGACCACGAGCCCTCTTCACTGCAGAGTGGGCTGTGTGCTAGGGGTGGGGGCAGTCCCAGATGATGAAATACAAACATGAAAGATAATTGTATTCTCCAGCAAAAAGGACAAATGTGAGAAAAGGAGCTTCCTGCCATGACTCACCGAGACATGAGCCAACCACAACGTGACTGAGTGACTCACTGCAGGAAGACGGCTAACATTCTCTTCTGCAAGCCCCCACTGCAGTTTTGCCATCCTTCAAGATTTCCATGAATTTGATTTCCAAAAAGGGTAAAAAGGAAGGAAAAGAGTAAGAGGGGCAGTATGGCCCCTTTCCGTTCTGCTAAATGCCCAAGAAGACGGGAATAACAGGGACCACGCAAGGTGGGTATCTGAGAAGACTGAGCGTAGACCTGGCAAAACTGAGTGACCACGGACTGTTCTGCTGAGGGCCTGAGCTCCCGCTAGGACCGTGAGCTGGGTGACATGTGCACACGTCCGCAGAAGACGCTGCCATACCTGTGGTGGCTGGAGACGGCAAGGGGTAGTTCTTCTCCTCTTCCATGAACTGCAAGGCCACAGTGCAGAAGTTGCTCTCATACTGAATGACGAGGTGACTCAGGGCCACCACCAGCTCCTGCCGGGAGCGAGAAGGACAACACTCACTGACTGTGGAGTGGCGGCAGTGAGCTGTGCACATTCACACCAACCAGGTGAGTGACTGGGAGGAAAAAGGAAGGTTAAAGCGAAACTCTGGAATCGGTCTAGAAACAGGGGCTGTCCCTTTTCAGCCAGCGTGAGCAGGAGCCTCGAAACAGGCACAGCGTCGTCAGGACACAGGGTTGCTGGCTAGGGAAGGACCTCCAAGGCGTGCCCAGGACACCTGCCCGAAGGCGCAGCTGGGGCACTGCATAAGGACGTGAGAATAAATCACACACCTCCGGAGGAGAAAGCTGAGACACTGCACAGTCTCTCGGTTATGATTTATACCGTGACCCAGAGCTGCAAACGCCTCTCGATTAGAGCTGAGAGTTCGGCAGCTCTTATTAACCCTGAGCACGCAGAGGGCAGAACACACCGGACAAACTGAAGCTCACTCCTTCTTTCAGATGCAAACTTTCATAGACATGCGAGGGACTTCAAAAAGCTCACGGAAGAGTCACATTATCTTTTAATCCTATTTCTCCACAAACTTTTTGAAGTGTCCTCATATTAGTTTCCAGTCCCTAAGAGGGAACAAGAAAAGTTCTATAATTAAAACATGATCTTTAGGCCCAAATACCTCAGGTCCAAGGAAATGGATACAGTTTTCCTCTCTTTTGGGACAGTTTGGTGCTGTAATACGAGCACTTGGAGACCCTTAAGTCACAAGGAAACATAATTGGAATGTAGGTGGATAAAATCTAAAGTAATTCTTTTTTCCCACCACTGTCCAGATAGTCTCAACAACTTTATCTGCCTGTTTTTAAATTAGCAGATAGCCCAGGTCTGCAAGAGAGCCCCTTGCTTGCTACATGAACCCTCCCTGCCCCCCGTAGGCCAGGTAAACATCTGCTAAGGTGCTGAGGCTCTGCAGTGGCCAAAGGAGCCAGGCTCTGCACAGGCGTCCACCGGAGTCCTCTGATCCCACCTGGGGTATCTACTCTCCTTCAACCCTCTCTCCCACCCCAACCTCATGCACTCCTCGGCCCCCTCCTGTCCCAATGTGGATCCCACCCCCCACATTCCAGGCTGGCCTTTCCACCATCTGGCTCTGTATCTCCGCCCGAGTGCTCACCACACCTCAAACTCATCCCACCGTGTCATCTGCTGGGCTGTCCCTTTCTATTCAGCCCCTGCCAGCAACCTCTCTCTTGGTTTGTGCCCACAAGCCACAAATCTTTATTGCTCAGTTAGAGCCTTGGCACAACCCTCCACCCATCCTTTCCCACCCCTGGGTGCTGAGACTAACTGCACCAAGGGCCACTGCCAACACCCGGGTCTGGTACTTCTCCCTAACGGCCTAAACCAGTGTCCCAGGCCCTCTGGGCAAGCCCCAGCACCCGGCCTACTTCACCTGCATTGAAACGGACGGGTTACCAAAGCAAACTCCATCAGGACTCTTCCAGGCAAGATTTCCCCCTTTCACTCTGATGTAAAGTGAAAAAAGCTAGTGCCAGGCCCTGAAACAGATTAACTACCACCTACGTCTGGGCCTTGTGATAAAGGGAAGCCCATCTAGGGTGAGTCCTTTATTCAAGAGCATGGCTCACACACAAAGGCGTTTCCTGCTCGAGATGGCAGGTCTCACGGCCACCTGGCACAGGCAAAGGGCTCTCCCTCACATGTGACGGTCCTTCCCAAGTCGAGCTTTCCTCTGACAACAGAATATAAATGCACTGACACTCTTTGGGCTGTTCACGCAGGACGTACCAGGAGGTCTGGCAATGGTGCCCAGCCCTGGAGCATGGAAGCTTCCTTTACTCTCAGCTTTCGCAGGAGGATCAAAACAGGAGCCTTAGCTTGTGTAGACACTTTACCTGTGGCCCGTGTGCTCCCCACTGCCAGGTTTCTGGGTCTGCAGACCCATTGCTGGTCAAAGGCGCCATCTGTCCTCCTACTCCCTATGGAGGAGGCCTCACTCAGAAGGGACGTGGCCTCTGCTCCAAACTCGCACGGCCCCTGGTCTACTCAGCTCTTCCGCTTGGCTCTTTATCTCCAACCTCCACGAGCCCCCAGTCAAACTCTGACCACACCCTAAGGCTTGCCTACTTCAGTAAGGAGTGACTCTGCTCTTCTGTTGCTCAGATCGAAATCCTTGGGGCCACGCTCGCCCCTCCTCTGTGCCCATCTCCCTCTCGAGCAGGTCCTGTCAGCTCAGCTTTCACAGTGCGCACCATCCCCAGAGCCCACGCTAGCAGCCGCTCTTGCCTGGGTGTCCTGCCTGGGCATCTGGCAGCCCTTGACGATTGGGAGAAGCTTCCCGCCTTCCTCCAAACCTCCAGGCTGCCTGACTGCACAGGATGAGCGGGGCCCTGCACACCTGGCCTGGCCACCTTCTCAACCGCCCCTTCTCCTACCTCTCTTCCACACCCTCTTATCGCACATGGTCCCTGCACTGGGCCTTTGCACATGCTGCCCACTCTGCCTGGAAAGGGCTGCCCCACTGTCCATGGATCACGCTCACACCTCACTCAGCCTCTGTTCCATCGCCACCTCACCCTCTCCCTCACAGGGGCTCCCTCCAGATGCGTCCCACCTTCCCCCTGCTGTGCTTTTCCTCCACACATGACTAAGCCTGACACACTGCATTCACCCCAGGTACAAGTGCCATTTCTGAGGGAGGAGCCTGTTCAGCATGCTGCTGGGCCACCGATGCCCAGACAGGCCCGGCACCAGGCCTACTTCCTAAGTGGCTGCTGAGTGGGCTGAGCCCTCCCCCAGGAATGCTGCCGTCTTACGAGCGAATTGTCCTTGGGATCCAGGGGCATCTCGCTTGGGCACACGCACTTCCCCGAGGGGAGAGTCAGGTCACTGCTCCTCTGTGGCTGACACGGAAGGTCAGGCCACACATCTTGCGGGGGTGACAGATCTGGACTTGGAGCTCACAGCCCACCCTGTCTCTGCCCCTTGCTCGTCTGCCATGATAGCTGCCCTCACTCCATGGTTCCAACAACAAGTTACTAGTGTTTGTCTTGTGAGCCACAGTCATGTGGTGCCAACTCAGCCCCTGTAGCCCCTGAATGACTGAGCAGTGTTCCAGGGACGTGAACACCCTGCAGACATGAAGGTGCTCCCCCGTGGCTCCACCAGAGACCCAGGGCCAGCACTGATGGGAAAACAGCCCTGGACACATTTCATCAGCTTCATTTTGAGTCAAATGTGGTGAACGGAGGTTGATGGCTGGGAGCTGCGCCATGGAGTGGAATGGGACCCCCATGGGTCTGTGGTTATGAAATACAAATCAACATCAAAGACAGACGACACATCTGCGAAGTTCCTGTCCTCCTGCCTACAGTCAGTGAGAGCCAGCTCAGGACCCGCGGGGCTGTCACTAACCTGTACCCTGGTCTGGCTCTTCTGATGAGGTAGCATGGCTGCTGGGTGGTTTGCAGATTTTGTACATCATGGACAAGGTGAAGTTGAAAATAATCTGGGAAGCTGATTTGAATTTGCTGACTTTTTCATTTTGTCTGGAAAGCTCATTAAACAAGTCAACAACAAAAATCTACCTGCTATCATCACCACCTTATCCAGGAAAGGATACGTTTATTATTTAAAAAGTAGGATGGATGCACTCTTTTTTAAATTGAAAACTGTCACTTTGTGAAAAACCAGCTATAACAGCCTGTTTTCCTCACGCTGCCATGAGGTGGTGAGCTCCCACAGTGGCTCGTGGACTGGCACCTGTTCATGTCTTCTCTGCAGCCACGGCCATGCTCTGAGCCCCAGTGTTGAGTCACAATGGGGCCCCACATGAAAGGATAGGTAGCAAGAGGAGGCACGTTAGCTCTCACGGGCGCGACGCCGAAGCCTGTGAAGCTGTGAGGTGCTCGGTCTCCTGGACTGGCGGGCTCGTGCCCTAGTCCCCTCACAATGCCACATGCTGGAGAATCTCGTCACATGATTCTTAATGAAGAGAGGGAAAACCAGTGCTAATTGCAACAGGATCCTGTAAGGAGAGTGAAAGCTCACCTTCTCGGATCCGTGCTCAAGCACCACCTCCTCACTGAGGCCTTCCCAGGCCACCTGCTGCATTCTTTCTCCAGCTCCTGCCACCCCTGTCTCCAAACATCACTTTGTCACCTTAATTGGCCTGTTGCTGGCTGCCTGTCTCCCCGCTGGAACGCAAACTCCTTAAAGGCAGGGAGCATTCCAGTGGCCAACATGGTACCTGACGCATGGCAGACACCTGAGAGATACTTGTTGGAAGAACGGATCTTGTTAGAACAGATCTGCAAGAACCAAAGCACCTTTTGCAAAGGCGCCATCCTGACACATGGGGCCCGGGCATGAAGATCCACCACCCTCCAGCCTCACTGTCCTTCCTGCCCACTTGATGGTGCAGCTCGTGGACGATGGCAGCCCCTGGGCACAGCACTGTCTGTCCTGCCCTGGGACCTTCCCACACACGGCTCATGCTTATCCCACTCTCTTCCTGCTCACAGCCCTGGCAACTTGCTGCTCACACTCCCTAACCAGGGTAAGTGCTGCCTCTTCCCAAAGCCTCTGCTGACCTCCCTTCCCACTGTGAGGTGGGGCAGGCGCCACTCTGACAAGTCCCAGAGAATTCCGGCCCCCACTCTGAGGCAGCTCACTTACAAGTGCTTTCCTATAGCTAATTGTCAGTTTTGTATCTGCCTCTTGGACCAGACTGTGGACCCCTGGAAGACAGTCTGCCGTCTACGGCGATGCTCTGGGGCCCAGTATGTGGCAGTGCCTGTGTGCCAAGCCAGGAGTGGATGCACAGACGAGAGAGAAGCCCTTCTCAGTGCTCCAGAGATAGCTGTGCGTCCTGACACCCCATGACGTTCTCGTGCAGCCCCTCAGGCATGCACGTAAATACCAGAGCACCCATGGGAAAGACGGGTCACATTTGAGCATTCTAGTGTCCAGGACCCACACTTGGCAAAGGGGCAGTGAGGGGTCCCAGCCAGGAGCAGATGCCCAACCCATGTAAGGATGAACTTGAGCTTGGCCCCCGAGGCTTCGAGAATGCAGAGACCACTCTCCCCACACAGGAACCCAGAGAGATAGTACATTCAACACCCTTCCTATTTTAAAAATTGCTTCTGGAAAGAAACATAAAAGGTTTCCTTACTTTAAAAAGAATCTTAACAGACATTAAGAGACCCTGTTTTGCTGCTGCTATCAGCGACACCCCCTCAGGGGATGTGATGTGGGAAAGGTAGGACTCGGTGTGGGCTCAGGAAGCAAGGCTCGGACGTACTGCTGATGACAGGAGAGTGACAAGTTAGAACCAATGACAAGGGACCACCAGGACCCCACTGCACATTCCTAAGACTCATTAGTGACATTCAGTAGGAATTTCAGTAGGAAACACAAGATCTGCCACGCCATGTTCTGAGTCTGGCTGGCGTAAACTTCTCCAGATTATGTCCCTCCCAAGTAAGCCAATGGTGTCTACTCCAGATAAACCACACCCCATTTCCTGGTAAGCCCAGTCTCCAAGAGGGACTCAAGTACAGTGATCCCAGAAATGTGAGAGTACAGCCCAGTTTCTAGAGGGTAAGTGTGGACTCATGGTCACAGCAGGGCAGTTCTGCTTTCCTGCCTTTCTAATAAAACACGGTGTTTTCCCCCAGTGCCCCCTCTTGGCTAGGGTAGGGTGGTGGAATCTAGGCTGTGTGGAGCCAACCTTGTACAGAATGTGAACCCTGAACAACGGTCTGTGACACTTCTTCATCTAAACAGGTAAGTGAAAGCTCAAGCTTATAAGACTGCTTCGTCTGTTGCTGACAGACACGGGGTGGGAGGGGACATGCTACCACCCTCTCCATCATCTGTGGGTGGCTGCTGCTCTTGTGAATCACGATGATGTGTGTGTGTTGCTGCCGGGCAGGAAGAAGCCTATTATACAAGCTGCCAGGAGACGCAGACTGTTAAGTGCCTTCAAATGAAGCAAACACATGAGTATCTGGTGAAGAAATGCATTTTGGAGAGAATTAACAAACATTTAAAGGTCTGCTCTCACAATGATGCACATGGGTGGAACGTGAGTCCTCACTGCCACGGGCAGGACCACACCGGCTCAGCACCCGGGCATCACACGGCAAGCCAGGGGCACCCTGCTGGCGCTGGGTGGGCTGGGGTCTTGCCTACCTTGCGGACCATGGGGCTCCCATCGTTGATCAGCTGGGCCAGCATCATGGCCACATTGTGGTCGATGGTGGTGGAGTGGTCTGTCCTTTCCGCGGAGTTGCCCACAAATGTGCCGAGGGCAAAGACCGCCGCACAGCGCACCTGCAAGGCAGGGGACAGGGAATCACAGTCATGCCCAGAGCTGGCTGTGTTTGGTGTCTGCATTTCTGCCAGGGCTGCCTGCAAGTCAATCCTATTTAGTTCAGAGAGGCTCAAGTCAATTTCACAAGTGCTTATGGGACAGTACTCTAGGCCCAGAGCTACACTCTACTGACAGTGCAGAAACAGGGAGGACGATGCCGGGAAGCAGGAGGTGGCGGCATGCCCAGCCCAGCTCCAGGAGCTGATAAGCAGGCTGCGGGGTGGGAACTGCATTTCTTCTGGAATTAAAAGACTAAACCACGGGATTCCTCCATGGATGAGACAGAAGTTCAGGGGAGGGGGTGGTGAGTGGGGAAGGCCTGGACAACCTCAGAGGCAGAGACGGTGCGAACGGAGCCCAGCGTGGGCTGACTCCATGAGGCTGGCAAGGCAGCAAGGGGAATGACCTTGGGATGGCTGTGGCACTGGGGACCTGGGCTCAGCTCTCATCCCCAGCACCGTGGGATCCTGGGGAGACGGTGGCCTTGCCAAGCTTTGGCTCATCACCAAACTGAGCAACGTAACACATCCTGCACAGGACTGGTAGGAAGAATCACAGAACCGAGTGGGACAAACCCCAGAATTTCAGAAGATGGTGGCTGTGTCTCAAGCATGGGACAGTGAGTGAGTGCAGACGGCTTATATGGGGTTGGTGGCAAACACACTCGCACTGATTCAGAGCCTCGTGCTGTAGAATAGGAACGGTCCAGGGTTCCCAATCCCAAGCTCATGCCCCTCATTCTGCTAGAGCCATGACCAGACAGCGAGCTCCACCTCCCGAGAGGGCAGCCCTGCCCACGACGGTGCTGCTGCGGTTTCCTCTCTGAGCACCTCACCATCTCATATGAGTCCATCGGACTCAGTCGTTAGCACGGGGACTGCTTTTGGGCTCTGCTGACCCTTTAGAAAAATTAATTCTGCAGCTAGAATTAGTCCTGATGAGCAACCAAAAGCCACCCAGTACCTGCATGAAGTCACCATGCTGTGGCTCAATGTCCCAGCCCTGCCACCCAAGCCTGCCGTGCCATCTGGCCATGAAGAGGGAATTATCAGTGGAGCCTGCAGTTATGCCTAGAGAAGCGCAGGGTGGCATGCTGTAGACAGAGTGGCCTGGGAGCCGTGAGCACGGGGAGAAGAGAGAGCAGCCACAGGGCTGTGTGGCTGGAGCAAGATGTTGAAGTAGCAGATGTGGCAAACAGGAGAGCTAAGCCCAGGAAAGGAACAGGAGTCACGGCCAAGGCAAGACCGGGGGGTGGGGGGGAGGCTGTCTTAGAGAGGTGTGGGTGTGGGAAATAGAGCCTTAGTCTGGTTTTGGATGCCAAGGGCTGGATGTGGGCAACTAAGCAGCATGTCTGGGAGGAGAGGGCTGGCTGCCGGAGGCTGGGTTCTGTGGCCAGTGGGGAGGTGAGACCATGGGGACATGCTGCCCTGAGGAGGGGATGAAGGGGCCCTAATTTCCAAGCATGTGAAGGCCCCAGCTAATGGCCCAGGGAGAGGAAGAGCCAGAGAACGAGAGAGGAAGAGTGCAGGGTCCAAAGCTGCAGCCTCGCTTGAGGAGAAGTAGGACCACGTGATGTTCCAGAGAGAGGACGCGGCATAGGGGGCATGCACTCCCAGCCCGCGGCTGCTTCTGTGTTCACTTCCAAAGGTTATCACGGATGCTGATTGCTGCTGTGACTGACGTGATTGATAAGACCATTAAAATGATTGAAAAACCAACAGGTTTCCTGGCTGGCTGTGAGGACTATGAAGCTCATGTTTTCGTGGTGGCAGTCACTGGAAGCTCCACCGTCCGGACGCTTTCCGTCTCCCAGGCTTCTGGCAGGTCTGGCTGTGTCTGCTTGAAACATTTACCTCCGTCCTGAAGCTGGCAGCAAGAAGTATGTGACACACAGCGACATTACTGTGAATGGCACGTGTGCAGTGGGGTTTGGACGTGGCGGGGACAGCCTGGCCCTGGCGGTGGTGGTGGATGCACCTCACAGCTCCTGGGCACCCCTACTCAGGGTGGAGCTCAGAGAAGCTTCCAGCAGTGGGATGTGGTCTTTGGGGCAGGACCTGGGAAGGGCGAGCGTTTATTGCCCATAGCGCAGGAGAGCATGGCAGACCCTGAGGGCTTTGGCAGACGCTTAGCCAGCTCTGCTCGCATGCCAAGTCCACGTGCTGGGACAGGGCGCCCCAAGCCCTGTCCTGGAGGAGCTCACCTTTGGGGGGCACAGGTGGGAACTACAGATGAACAAATCAGGGCGCCGCTTCTCCTTGCCCATGACCTCAGACCTCACTAGGGTGACTCTCGAGGAACCCCAAAGGAGGAGGGGTCAGGGCCACACACATGTGGGGAGGACATCCACGGCCCTGGATGGAAAGTGGGACACTGGACTCAGGCTGAGAACTGACCTTGGCGAGGGGAAGGGGGGCCACGGCGACAGTGACAAGAGCAGCTTGGGAGCAAAGGAGAGACACAGTTTGGGATGCAGAGGAGAGAAATGGGGGTGGCTGGGGTGGAGGGCTCAAGAGGGAACACTTCTGGAAGGTGTGTGAACTGACTCACGCTTGCCAGCTTCATCAACATAGATCGCGGGTACCCGACAGTTGCGTGTTTCCATGGGGTAAGCAGTGGCCCTTGAGGGGCAGGGTGAGCTGATCGCTGCTCTGAAAGAGCTGCCCAGGTGCAGAACCTGGTTCTGTGTCCTTTAGCGCAGTCGCTCATGAGCTGGATTTGGTCTTGACCTCTGCTCTGTAGATCTGGAGACAGAGGCCCAGTGGGTGGGAGTGGCCCGAGCTCACAGGCGGCAGGGGCAGGGGCCTGCTCCAAGCCGCGCTCTGCTCTGGCCGCTCGGGGGTCTACGCCTCATGGCTGTATTGGGGCCGCAGACCTAGACTGATGTGTACTGTAGCAGGTGCTGGCATCCTCGGGAACACACGGCACTGCGTTTTCAAGGACTTCCCCAACCACAGTTTGACATGAAATGCACAAGTGGGCAGCTCACAACAGCCCACCATGTAAAGCTTCAGGCAGGACTGCCACTTTCTCCACCAAACACTCTCTCAGATTGAGCACAGTGGCTATTATTTTTTTTAGCTTGGACCCGTGGCTTACTGACAAACACATGGTAGTGATTTCTGAAAAAGGTTGTAGGGTCCACTATCCCCAACAAAATCCAACATGCAGCCTCTAAAGAGAGTCCTCCTGGTTCACAAAACAGTTTTGCCATCTGTGTGGCAAGAGGGAAGGGTGGGAGGCAGCCTTCTGCCCCAGCCCTGTCCTCGAGATTCCCTCCTCCCCAGCAGTGGAGCTGGCTCTCTGCCGTCCTTCAAGTCCAGGCCCAGTGCCCCCACGGGCCCTCATCTGTCAGCACACGCTCCTCCGGTTCTTGGATGTGGTTCTGACTGTGATGCCGCTGTGAGGACCATGCTGCACGGCCCCAACCCAATGCACACAGCCAACACAGCCACATTACAAGTACTGATGAGTCCTGCAGCTGTTCAATGACCAAAGACTCCAGAATCATTCCGGGATGTTTTCTATGTCAGCTGTGATCGCACTGACCACACAGCAAGGGTGGAGGGGTACAATTACTTTCCAGTAGCTGAATGCAGAAGACATAGCAAAACGTTACCTGGGAACAGGCAGATTAATGAGCAATTACATCTAATCATTTCCTCTGTTGCTTTCTGTCCTCGGTTTTCAATCTACCGCAAGTGAAGGCATTTCTGAATGAAAACACTGGTTTAACCTCTAATCCAGCTCTACCCCAGTGACTGTTCCAAGGGCAGGTCAACGCTGACAATTCCTGAAGCTGCTCTCTAAAGCCTGGTGAGTGTTGTAGATACTTCCTAAACAGCCCCGTATTTTTCAGAACCACATTGGCTTTTCACTTCAAACGCCACTTTTCACGTTTACGGACATTTCCCCAATAAATTTTCCCCCATGTTAGCACAGCTTTTGGAAAACAGCATTTCTTTCGGCTTGGCGTAAGTCTGTGCACAGCTCAATTAAGGAGGGTGGGCCTGTGCGAAGTCAGGCCTAGGGACACCTGTGCCTCGTCTGACTGCTGCCCCTCTGGTATCTCAGGGACACTGGAGAGTGCAGGGCTGTGGCTGCCCTGCGTCCTCCAACCCCCCAGCCACCGTGGCCCGCACTGGCCCCGGGCTGCACCCTGTGCTGCCTCCTGTGCTGCCTCCTGTGCTGCACCCTGTGCTGTACCCTGTGCTGCCTCCTGTGCAGGCGTGGCCTCGCCTCCACTTGCTGTTCAGTCCTTGCTTCTCCGACCCGCCAGCCACCGCGGCCCGCACTGGCCCTGGGCTGCACCCTGTGCCGGCTGGGGCGGCCTCGCCTCCACTTGCTGTTCCGTCCTTGCTCCGACCTGCCAGCCACCGTGGCCTGCACTGGCCCCGGGCTGCACCCTGTGCTGCCTCCTGTGCCGGCCGGCGTGGCCTCACCTCCACTTGCTGTTCAGTCCTTGCTCCAACCCGCCAGCCACCGCGGCCCACACTGGTCCCGGGCTGCACCCTGTGCTGCATCCTGTGCCGGCACGGCCTTGCCTCCACTTGCTGTTCAGTCCTTGCTCCTCCGACCCGCCAGCCACCGCGGCCCGCACTGGTCCTGGGCTGCTCCCTGTGCTGCCTCCTGTGCCAGCCAGTGTGGCCTCGCATCCACTTGCTGTTTGGTTCTTGCTCCGACCCGCCAGCCACCGCGGCCCACACTGGTCCCGGGCTGCACCCTGTGCTGCCTACTGTGCTGGCCGGCGCGGCCTCACCTCCACTTGCTGTTCAGTCCTTGCTCCTCCGACCCGCCAGCCACCGCGGCCCGCACTGGCCCCGGGCTGCACCCTGTGCCGGCCGGCGCGGCCTCGCCTCCACTTGCTGTTTGGTCCTCACTCTTCCTCCCCTCCCTATTCCTCACTTTTTCAGAGCAATGTTACACTCTGAGTTTCTGTTTGATGCCTTAAGCCCTTTGGAAAATAAAATGGGAAATAAGTAAACATATCTCCCTGAGGAAGCAATTCCACAAGGACCCCTCTTTTCAGAGAGAAGCCCTGTGTCCCTGACCCCCAAGGGGCATGAGAGTTAGTGGACCGGAGCATGGACTGGCACCAGCTGCCTGGTCCAAAGCCTAAGACAGGTTGGAGCGTGAGCAACTGATCTGCAAAGAAATCTTTGGACACAGTGGCAGAGCAGAGCAGAGGAGAGAGGAGGAGAGGGCGCTGGGGGGCCATTGCAAGGCACCAGAGGCTCGGACCCACCAGGGGGTTGGAGATGGGCTAGGGCGAATGTGCCACCCACTCCCAGCAGCCTGGGACTGAGGGCCTTGGGTGGGGCTGGTGGCAGGCATCCTCCCTTGGCCAGGTGGCTGGGGAGTGGTGAGGGCACTGGGCAGTGCCCCAGCCCTTCTCCAGGCTGCATGAGGCTTGAGACACTGTCTGCCCCTCTTTGTAAAGTGGAGATGAAATGGCAGGTGCCAGGTGCTGGTGCCTGTCACCTGAGACTCCACGGGGCCATCCCACTGCGGGTGAAGACCATCAACAGCATGACGGTCTTGTTACTAAGATCCTACGGTGCTGCCTGGTCACTTGGGGCAGCCCTTGGTGGTTGTGGACACAAGGCCACACGTGAGCGTGGGCAGGCCTCGGCGCTGTTCCCATGCGACCCTTGATGAGCAGCACTATCGGCACCAAGGCCTGACTCACCTCTGGGATGGGGTCGGAGAGGAGGCTGTAGAGCTTCTCGTGAGCGCTGTCCCTCACGCCACACCACCTCGCCGAGTCGAAATTCTGCCAGATCCTTCCCAGGCAGATGGCCACCCACTGGCGCAGCAGGGGATGGGGGTCACTGAGCTGCTCCAGGCAGATGGCGATCAAGTTCCCCTGGAGACAGGCTTCCTGCAGGAGTGGAGATGACACAGATGGACCTGGGGCCAGGGGTGTGGGGACTGGGGTGACAGTGCCCATTCCTCAGGAGGCCTTGCTCAATCACATCACAAGATCTGCTCAGCTTCCCTTATTTAAATCCAGCCTGCAAACGTACCCTGTGAATGGCCAGCTGAATGGAGGGTCTGGGCCTCTGCGGAGCATGCCCCGTGGCATCCCCGGGTACTCTTTTCTGAGGCTGTTTCATCAGACATTCAGAACCACAGTTTCCTCTATAAATATGGCAGCTTGGGGCTGCAGCTCTGCTTCCAAATGCATTTGGCAATGAGTAACCTCTTCTGCAATGCCAGAGGAAGGGCTCTGGGATGGCTGGGGGCTTCCATGACACTCACCTGCCCTGTGTTGTAGTTGTTGACAATCACCGCGAGAATGAAAGCTGTCATGGTCCTGTGTTCAGCCTGGAAAACAAGTCAGCCTTGGTTTTGCATTTCTCCCATGGTGGAAGCTCATCATTCCCAAAGCACAATGTATGCTTTTGGAATCTTTACCACAAGCTTGACGCATAACTACCGTAATGAGAGCCAGCTGACTGTAGTTTTCTGATCTGACTCTGCAAAAGAAAACAGGCTTCTCAGAAGGGGTCTGACAGCTTTGGGCTTGCGCCTCTGAGGGAGCACACTGTCTCTTTGAAGTACTGATGCTACGGGCAGGTGTGGGCCCGTCCCTCTGTCATAAAGCGCCCGTGTTAATCAGTGTGAAGTTCCCTGATCGCGCCCCCCTCACCTCTGTCCAATCCTATTAAGCGACATCGTCCTCTCGTCGAGCGCACCAGTACTGAAATGAACGAATACAGTGTTCTAAGTCTGCTTCCTTTTTCTCCTTCCTGGTCTTCTATTGAACTGATCCATTTTCATTCTTTCCTTTCCTCTGAGCCTCTACTGACTTACAAGTCTGACATATCTACCTTTACCTTTTTAACAGTGCCTCACTGGTTTTCACATGCATGATGAGTCTAATCTGTTCTATACTCCCCTGGGATTAGTGCGAGGCTCTTAAGTTGCCTTAAATCCAGTATCCCTCCTCATGTTGAACCCCTCCCATTAGCGGCTGTTAACATTATTTATTTTCACTGCAATGTTCATTAGATTTGCCGCATGGCTGTATGGTTCTGTGCTTCCCGCCGCTTCCTGTGCCCCTTATTCCCTCCTCGCTGAGACATGGTCTTCATAGCTCTCTCCTGTGGGGGTCAGAAAGTGGAAAACTGCAGTCTTTGAAACATCTCCTCTGCCCTCGTTCCTGAATGATGACCTAGCTGGTGTGAACTCTGGGCCCACAGCACCTTCCCCAGCACGTGGAAGGCTGCCCCCTGACTTCTGCTGTCTGTGCCTGCTCTTTACTCCTTCGTAAAGATGCTTCCTGTTTGTCCTGGCTACTTCTAAGACTTCTCATGGAGCCTCTGACATTTGCTGCTTTTGCCGTGGTATGTCTATGCGTGGGTCTGTTTTCATTTAACCTTCTCAGGATGCACCGTGCTTTTTAAATCTGAAAAGTCACTTCTTTCCTCAAGTCTGGAGAGTTCCCAGCCACCGTTGAGTGCACTCAGAGGTTGCTTTTCCTGTATTCCCCAGCCCTTGGCCCGGAGCGACGCCGTGAGGTGGGCCTTCCCATCAGGTCGCTCTGGTCTCTTTCGTGTCTTCTCCTGTGCTGCATGCCAGGAGACTTCCCCACTCATTCTCTGACGTCATTTACTGACGGTGTCTGCTCTGCTGTTAATTCACCTGTGAGAGTTTTCACTGATAGTGACTGTCTTTCCTTCCATTACAGGTTTTTTTTTCCCCCCCAGATCTGCCTGTTTACTTGAAACACAGAATGTACCGTTTTCTTGTAATAGGCCCAAAAGTGTTTCTGAAGAAACAACACAATGGTTTACTGTTTTTATTTAATCATTTTAAACTTACATTGACTTTTTAGTCTGTTCAGCCCACTCCACTAGGTCCTGTTCTATCAGTGGGCTCAGCTCATTTCCCTTATGGTGGGTCATTTGACTGTGGGCTTGAGGGCAGGCTGCAGTTCTGGCTGGAGCCCCCATGCCCTGGAGGTGTACGTGTCCCTGCACAAAGGTTCTGCACCTGCTCCTTCTAGGACCCTAGGAGACCTCGAGGATCCTGACCTGGTTTCTGTGTTAATCTCTTGGTTGTGACTCCCATACAAACTCAGACCCTGCACCTAGGCATGGCACAGATCGGAGGTTTCAACTTCTCATGAAGGCCCTTCATTTCCCTTTGGCACAGATGTGGACAAATGGTAAACGTCTCAGAAGCAGGGGGCAGTTCCACTCGACCTCTATGAATGAGGGGATAGGGCCTGCCTTGCAGGCTCCCAGTTGAGTGGGGATGTCATGTTGGCCATGCCGCCCGCCCTGCGCCTGGTGCCAAGTGGACTCAGGTCTGGTGCAGCGTGGAAAGACTCGAGGTCGCATGCTGGCGATGCTCGCTGTGCACCAGGGGCTCTCCTTGGACCTCTCTCTTCAGTCTTTGGCATTTGGGGATTTCCTTTTCTTTCTTTCAAACTTTGCAATGTCCTCAAAACTTCAACATGTTGGTAGTTGAAGTGGGGCCCATTCACGTCAGCTTAGCTCGTCATTTTGCTGCAAATTGCCAGTTTAGCGTTCTTTTTCATTTGCTTGATTTGTATTCCTGCTTACCCTGAAGAACAGGGAAGTGATTATTTCCAATAGTCATATAAAGTATAAACCTTAACTGCCTATGATGATGTTTAAATGCAACACTTAAGTTAAAGCACGTAAGTACTATTTATCTTTTATGTAATAGTCCTGTTTATAATGTTTTTTTCCCTAATCATTTACTTTAAAAAACCAACTAGAGGGTGAAATTACATACAAAAGTTCCTTTATATAATCAAAGACACCTAAGACTGTGTAAACAAGCTGTTATACTTAATTAGATATTCTGGAGAAATTAAGTGGTATTGAAGAATTATTTTGGGTAACTACTTTATTCTCATTACTATGCTTGGAGCTAGGGGCAGGGAATAAAGAAATTAATTATAGCACATTTATAGAATGTTACTATATACCCTATTCATGGATTACTAATCTTTAAACAATTTAATACAATAAATTTAAAATTTAAACTTTCTTTCTTTTCTTTTTTTTTTTTAGGATCCAAACCTGTGGCCTTGGTGTTATTAGCACTGCACTCTCTCGAGTGAGCCACGGGCCGGCCCTAAAATTTAAACTTTCAAACGACCTCTTCTGTCCTTCTTCCTTTCCTCCCTTCCTGAAATAAGGCACATCAATATCTTATCATGTTCCAGGACTGTCACAGGCACCTGAATTATCACATTACAGATGTATGAGCACTCACTAATCCAATTCAGCGGACAGATGCTGGAAGAGCAAACTTTACTGCACTGCAAAGACGTGCAGTGAAAACAGACTCACGTAAACCACACCAAACAGGCCGCCCGTGTTCCTTGTTTAGAGAGAGAAGTGCAGTGGCCACACCACTACAGCACTAAGCACAGGCAATGTTTGAGATGCGGCAGGGGCCACATGTGTGGACGTGGCCCCCCGTGTAGCCCTCTTTATTTGGGTGATCCATGGGGAGGGGCGACCTTTCTCCCAGGCCCTCGTGAGAAGGCGCAGCAGTGGCATGATGTGTGAGCAGGGACAGCTGACACGGATCTCAAGACTGTCCGACAGAGAAATGGCACTTATCCTTACAGGCATGTAAGGGTCTGCCAAGACCGACAGGAAGTACTTGTGGCCGTTGTCCTTCACGAGGTCAGCCTGGCACGACTGCAGAGAGAAAGAGACACAGAGGAGAAGCCATGAGTGCAGTTACCTGACCGGGTTTCTTCTGCTTCTGCGCTGATGGACAAATGAATGGGCAATGAAAGTTTCATGCCATGATCACTTTCCTCTCAAGTCTAACTTTCATCTGAAAAAACAGCGGGAGCTCCTGCTTGCAGACACACTTTCCTCAGCTGAAGGAAAAGGGATGGGATCTTGCATATTCTCAGAAGTGAAGCGTCTCCAAGACGCTGCCTGGAAAACACCTTCCGGTTGCCTGATGGGGCTGGACTCCTGGCCGTGGCAGCATGTGCCCTGCAGCCTCTGCCTGCACCCTCCCCTCCACCGGGCCATACTCCTTCCCTCTCGCCTTCCAGCTGGGATGCACCAAACACCCGAAACCATCACTGTTTCTGCAGACCTTGGCCCCTGCAGAAGCTTTTCTCGGGATTTTGCTTTAGCTTACAAAACACTGTATTGAAAAACAATAATCTGTGTGAATGCAACATTATGAATTATTTGTATCACATGGTTGTATTTTAACAGGTGTTTCTTAAGCCCAACTCCCTAACCCAGAGGAGCGGCTCTCAGTCGCTGGAGAAGCTGAGCTGACAGGCATGTGATTCTTTCCAACTCTTTGGATCGTCCTGTGCTGTAAACACAACCATGTCTGTGTGGTCATCGCTTATCATGCATATTTGAGGATGTACGATATGCTGAGCACCAGCTCAGTCCTGGAGACAGTTTCTGGAGGAGACAACCGGGTGAACAGTACTGTCCTTCGTGACATGCTCACACTACAAGGGAGAAGCCACAGGGTTCTTGGGGAGCTCAGGGACAGGAAGAGATCTCCAGCTTTCTGGAGGAGACATCTATGCTGCAGAACATGGGCTTACCCAAGGGAGGGAGAGAAAGATGGGGAGGGCAGGCACAGAGGGGAAGAGGACTCCGTTCTGTGAGGAAGTGGTGGGTCCAGTGCTGGAATATGGAGGCTGTGGGAGAAGGGGACAGGGAGGCAAGTGGCAGACTATACAGGGCAGGAGGTTCTGAGGAGCCCGTAGGAGCTGAAGCAGTGGAGGGATGAGGCAATAGGGCCCCAGGCCGGTGAGAGGGGCTGAGCCAGAAAGGGCCAGTGGGCTGTGAGCAGCACAGACAGACGGACAGGGATGGCCCACAGACATGAGGAGGCTGTTCGGCGGGATCTGAGTGGGAGGTGATGCCGTCTGACATGATGGAATGGTCACGGAGCACAGGAGTCCACTCTGGGGCACACCGCATCTGAGGCATCTCTGAGACACATAAGCAGAGCTGCTCAGAAGGAGGCGGACACAAGTCTGAAGCATGGAATGTGATTGGAGCCGAACTTCTAGATAGGAAGTCACGCAAGTATGGGGGTAACCGAAGACCACAGGGAGGTCCCTCTAGAGCTGGGAGGGAAAGACATGGCCGGGGACACAGCAGAGATGGGTGCCCAAAAGAAGGGCTTGTGAGGGGCATGAGAGATGTGGTCTCGGGGGGTCCTGGAGGAAATGGGCCTGGCCCTGAGGGGAGCTGTACTACCAAAGCTCCCACCTTCACACTGGCTGGTTTGGGGAATTTCTGCAAGTGCTGGTTCTTCAAGGGAATTAGATGATCATGACATTCAGGGCTTGAGAATAACATCTTGGAGATTTCAGGCCCACACTGGTGAGGAAAAGGTTTCTGTGTGGAAGAGAGGAAAAGCAGCAGGATTTGAAACAAAACCAAGTTTCAAGTCCAGGTTCTACCTCTTGCTAGCTGTGGGACCCCAGCAAGGTTTTATAAATCTGGGCTCGAATAATGGAACGGAAGATCAACCAACATGTGTCAAAGCAGTTTGAAAGCTGTAGTGTGGCACTCAAGCTACGGATGCTGGCATTCGTGGAGCGAGAGGGACCCACGGAACATGGTCTAATGTCAACTGGGCTTCCAGGATCAATACCCAAGGACCTGATTAGTGACACGTGAGACAATGCACCCACAGTGTGAGACGTCCTGTCACCAGCTCCCAGCTGCCGCACTCTAGAGGATTGGAAGTCTAAGAGAGGTGTTCTGGAGGATCAGGGAGAGAAGTGCTGCACACCGCAGTACATTCTTGGCCCTCCAGTGCACTCGATTCCCATGGGAGCTCCTTTTCCACAGAGGCAGGAGTGGTTTTGCAGGTGGAATCTGCTGGTTACTGCAGCCCAGAAGCTCCCGGCCCACTGCCTGTTTCTCAGGGGTGCTAATTAGGTGTTTCCTCCTCACATCAATGCCCTGAGAGGGCAGGGAACTGGACTCGGCCCTGCGGAGGTGAGATTTGAGCAAGACAGGACTCAGGTCTCAGGCTTCTCACCTGAGCTGGGGGGGGCCAGCACCACACATGGTTCTCAAGAAGTACACTTAGGAGGTTCCCTGTTTTAGTTGAGAGTTTTGACAAATAAACTAATAGGCATCGACTTGATGTCCTCTCTGTATAGACTTGGCCCAGGGGTCCAGAGAGAGCGTGGAGCTGACGCCCACAGCAACAGTCAGCAGCACGTCCTAGAGAATAAAAGCACCTCTCTTTGTTTCTAAACCAGAGGTTCGACAAGTCAAATCAAAGCCCACGCACTCACAGTGAAGCTCCTAAAAACATGTCTCATCAAAGAGTGTGAACGTGTCACTAATTCATATCCTACAATTGAATCTGAGGCACGCAAGTCAGAGTGTCTGAAATGATAACTTTAATATGCCTTCAACACCAGAGTCTGGTGATCGTCTGGAAAATATTAAAAGATCTCTGATCCCTTCTCGTACGTCTACCTTCACTTTTGATGCCCAGCAGGTGTCATTTGTCTACTGGTTTATAATACGCTCAGACTTTGCACTAACTCAACCTCCCGCTGTGCCGCCCCCTGCGGCAGGGGCCAGGGAGCTGCTCAGTGCTGCCTGCTAAGGGGAGCCTGCTCGCCCTCCTAAGTTATGAGCACACTTAGGCCAAGGGCCTCATCAAATGGAAGAGAAGATAAGATGTTAAGCTATAAACGCACAGAAAAGCAACCAACAGAGGACACCTTTCACAAAGCGCTGGCTTGGTGGAAAAGTACGGAAGACTCAGGGGCTCCGACGACAGGCTGGGCTGTGTCAGCCAAGAATCTGCCAAAGTGGCTGCTTTCCAAGCCTCTGTCTTGCTGTGTGTGTTTGTTCTTCCCCAGATCAAGCTACCGCTGTGACACATTAAGGCCAGAGTAAGAAGAAGGTGAAGGAGCAGAAACAGCGTGAAGACGAGGTGGGTTTTCTGAGCAAGCCCCTTCCCCAGCACATCCTGAAACTGACTCTGTGCCGCCTTTGATCCTCTCTATGTCTTAGAATTTCAGGGAGTTATGTATTTAACATGGGAAAAAGGAAGGTGAGAAAGAGAAGAAAACAAACAAGGAGGAAGACGCGAGTGCACATTCCGTTGTTGCAGCAACTGAAGGTGTGGTTTGCAAACATATGACAAAGCAGCAGCGACTGGGAGCCTTGGCCAGAGTGCCGGCTTCTGCAGGGGTGAACGTGAGAGGCCGGGGCAGGCTTCCTCCTCTGCACGTCCTGGCAAAAGATGACACGGGCCAGACCCTAGCTTCACCCTCCTCGATACAGACTGCAATGCTTATTCATCAAGAAGCAGCAATGCACGCACTGGATACATACTAACAGAGCCCTGTGTCCGACAGATGCGGTTTAAACAGGCAGGACAGCGACGCACGCTTCAAGCAACCTCACCCGTGAACACACCACTGCACATGCTCTGACGGGAATGCGGAGAGAATCAGAGATGCAGGATCATGTTTCCCATCGACTGGGAAAAAGAGCTTATTCCTCGTCATGAGGAAAGGACTTGGTAGTGCTGTAAAGGTAAGAAAGTTTCCAACAAGAGAAAACAACTCCGGATGAGCCTTTAGTGGACAACTACAACATTAGGTGCTACCAGAGAATCCATTTGAAGACAGATGCAGAGCTATGTTGGGGTATTTATATACACAGAATTTAACAACAGTGTCTGGCCATAAAACTAGCAGTGACTGGGAAATAACACCAAAGTAGAGATTTCTGTTTACTAGTCACAAGAGCTCACTGTTCTTCACAAATTCAGCAGAACATCCATCAGGCAGTTACGCACTTTCCTGCTCAGGCCTCAAACCCTGGGCACAACTGATTTCCCACTTGCCAAGTAGGCAAGATATTAAAAAATATATATATATATTTTTCCCCAAAATGTTTTATAACCTTAAATACCTAAAAGCCCTTTAGCCATTCTCATGTTAGATGTTCCAGTGTCCACAGTAAACCTCAAAATGAAAAGAGAACACGGATGTTGTAATTGACGTCGACGTGAAAATCACTGGCATGCATGAATAATAATTACATATAATGTAATACATAATATATTAATAATATGTAATAATTATTAGTTTCTTATTTATTCTAATTTTTACTTTACGTAAATGTAAGAAAATATGAATGCATACACTCAAGCACTCTTTGATGAAACAAAAGGACCTGCTCCATCCATGTTCTTCACCTTGCTTTCCTTCTCTGACCAAAACATCCCCTGGAGAGCATTCCACGGCTGCTCACCAAGGCCTTCCTTGCTCTTTTTCCAGCAAATGTGTAATATTCCATTAGGCAGGTGCAGCACTGCTGACTTAGCCAGTCTCCTATGGATGACCAGACCTTTGACTGAACAGATCTTTTGGGACTACAAGCAATACTGCAATGAATAGACTTAAACATAAATTATTTCACATGGATGCAGGTAGAGCTGTAGAGCAAATTCCCAGAAGGAATTTGTGCTGGATCAGAGGATAAATGCATTTATCCTTTAATTTTGATTAAATATTATCTCACTTAATACTTCTACAACATAGCACGTTGTAACATGTTCGAATTTTTGCCAGCCCGATAAGTGAAAAAATGGTATTTCAGCATTCTTTTGCTGTGCACTTATCTTATTAAAGAAATTGAGCCTTTTTCATGTAATTAAGAGTCATCTGTATTACTTGTTCTGTGAACTGCTGGTTCATTTCCTCTGACCATTTTTCTGTTGGACTATTAGTATTTTTCTCGATTTCCAGGAGGTCTCTATATACTAGGGAAACTAATCTTTTGTCTTTTCTGAATTTCTTGTTTTAAAACATTGCTCATAGTGTTTTTTTCCCCATGTAAAATTTTTTATTTGTATGCAATTGGGTCTATTAATTTTCAGATAAATCTAGATTTTGAGTCGTAGTTAAAAAGGAATTTGCCTGGATTTTCTTCTAATGCTTTCATGTTTCCTTTCTTTATATTTAAAGAATCTATCTCTTTATCATTAACTCTGGTATTCAGGATGTGCAGTTAGCCACTCAGTCATCCTAACATACCCCACTGATTTGAGATTTTATCTTTATCATATATAAAATCTCGAATCTAAGTAGGACTGTTTCTCTCACGCTCCACTGGTCTGCTGTTTGTGATCTAGTATCAGAGGCTCTTTATTACTGAGACTTCATAGCTGACTTTGACATTTGGTAGGATTAGTTCCCCATCATCATTCCACTTATTCAGAATTGTCTTGTCTGTTCTTACTTCTCCGCATGAAGTTTAGAATGTTTGTCTAGTTCCAGGAAAAAAGCCTGCTGATAATTTTATTGGGATTATATTAAAGTTACAAATTAGTTTAGGGAATACTGACATATTTATGACACTGAATCTTTCTGTAAGAGAACAGGGTATGTTTTTATTTGTTCAGATTGACTTTTGTGTCTCCCAGGAATGCTATAAAGTTTCTTCATGGTGGTTTTTCAGGTTTCAGGTTAAGTCTATTCCTAGATTCAGGATTCTTTTATAAACGGGGTGTTCTTTCCCACTTTTATCTTCTAACTGGTTACTTTTGATTTCTGTATATTCACTTTAGGTCTTCTACTTCACTAAGTCTCTTATTAGTAGAATGAGGATACTTCAAAAAGTTTGTGAAAAAGTAGAATCAAAAGATAATACAAATCTCTCCATGAACTTTCTGAAGACTCCTCATATTTAATTTATTCCAATGGATTTTCTAGGCAAATAATCATATTGTTTGCAAACGGTAATAGTTTTACTTCCACTTTTCTAATGTTTATGTCTTTAATTTCTTTCTCTTGTCTGATTGTGTTGGATGGTTGTAGGTGCCTGGTCTTGTTCCTATTTTAGTGGTAATGCTTTGTGTTTTCCCTGTAGCCTGATGCTTGCTCTCAGGCTGATGTACAAGCATGGTAAACGTTAGGAAAGCAGCAACTGATGCCTACTTTACTGAATGCTTTTCTTCTCTCACGAGAGATCAATGTTATTAGCACTTGTCTATCTATTAATAGGCTGTATTACCTTAAGAGCTTTCCTACTATTGAACCATCCTTGCATTCCTGGAAGGAACCCCATTCAGTCATGGTGGATCATTTGTTCAATATTTTGCTGCATTATTTCCAAACATTTGTAAGTGTGAATGCAATGTAGTTTGCTTTTATTTTAATGTAAACTTTTTCAGGTTTAAAAAAAATTACAGTAAATTACACATAACATATAAAGTCTACCATTTTAATCATTTTTAAGTGTCCAGTTCAGTGGCATTAAGTACATTCACATTGTTGTGCATTTTAGGTTTTTGTTTCAATGTTATACTTGCTCTAAATAAAAAGAATTTAGATGTTTCCCTTCTTGTTTTTAATGCTCTGGAAGAGTTTAAATAATATTGGAATTAACTGCCTTTTAAAAGTTTGGTAGAATTCCTGTGTGAAACAATCTGGACCTGGTGCTTTCTTTGGGGGAACTAAGCTTTCTTTCTAAACAACCTTCTCTATTCCTTCTAGGAACGTCTACTTAAGCCTTCTATTTCTTCTGGAATTAGTTTGATAAATTATATTTTCCTAGAAATAAGTTTTCTATATTCAAGTTTTTACATATTTACATAGACATATGAAAAGTAATCACAGAATTAAAAAAATTTTTTTCCCAGTTATTCCTCCCTCACTATTTCTAGACTTCCACCTGCTCAAACCTCTTGGATAATCTGTTACCTATGCTCCCCTTTCCCCCACTCTCCACCCAGGGGACCCTCTGTTCTGGGCTGACTTTGCTCTAGGTCTAAGGAACAGCCTTTGCCTGGAATTTCGCCTTCCTGCTATCCTAGAGCTCACTTGAATTATTTCTGTAGCTCAGATCTAATATTGTCACAGCTGGGCCCAAAACTCTGTGCCTAAGGGCCACACTGAACCATGTCACAAAAGGTTCTCCACCACCTGGCACTGATATGGAGATTCTTCAGTTTGGCACCAATGACCCAGTGGTACAACAAACAGTGGTGATGAATACATATTTCTGCATGCAGAAATTCATCTTGTCCCTTCTGCCCACCTACTTGGTGCTCTTAGTGCACTGCCTACTTCTGCCACTGTCAGCTTTCATGTCTCTGTGGCTTCATCCCTATGCTCTCTCTGCCTGAACCACTTTCCTTCCTCCCCTCCTGGGCCATTGAGCACTGACAGGCCCTGCCTGCAGGCACGGCCTCTGTGAGGCCTTCTTTCACCACTCCTTTCTGTGTGAACTCTGATTAAACTTAATGAAGTCACTGTGCCCGAGCTAGCGATTTATACGCTCCAGCTTCTTTGCTGGACATTTAGCTCTCCAAGGACAAGACTGTGCATTATTACTCCTTACGGTCCCAGGAGGCAGCATTGCCTGGTTCATATCAGATGCTCAGGAAATGTTCGCTGAATGAATAAATGAACCAATATTTGCACAGAGAAAAAATGACACAATTCCTAATCATGTATGCTAACCACACCCAGAGCGATTAAGGCCCCTGTCCAGTACTGATGAGTGGCAGAGCCACTTCCCACCTGGGAACCAAAGTCACCGCCAAGTACAGAGCATAGCCTGTGAGTCCTGGGCTGGAAGAGGTGCCTGAGCTGGAACTTTCTGGACCATACAGTAAACCCAGCCTTGAATTCAGGTCCCTCATATCAAAACTCTGGTTGCCCTTTTCATCAAACTTACAAAGTTAGGAGGAAGAGATACGGAAGTGAGAGACGAGGGCCCAGGAGCAACCGTGAGTGGGAAGAGGGCAGGTCTTTATGCTTCCATCAGGAAAAAGCAACTTATTCACTCCACACCACAGCCAGGCGTGGGACTCCCATGCAGGCCTCCTCTATAGAGCTGTGGCATCTGTCAGACTGGAGCGGTGTGGGATGTGCTCTTGGCTGGCTGGTACCCCTCCCTCGCCATGACCAAGTAAGGCCAGGCTGGCGATTCAGCGCAGCCTGACCATCAGTAACATGGCCTCTGCAAATGCCCTCAGGTGGGCCAGCGCCCCACTGTGCCTGTTCATCTTGTGAAAGGATGACCCGTCACTCTGCCAGCACCCAGTCCAGGCTGCCCAGGCCACAGAGTCTAACAGCCTGCAGCATGAGCAGCTGGTGGGTGGGTGGCCACTCCCGCTTCCTCCCTCCACTTTTCCTTTCATTCTTGGCAGCCCAGAGGCAACTGAAAAACCACCTCTCATTTCCCCAGGGGGCACAGATGGACAGACATACCTGGCTGCAGCCTGGCTTAGCACCAACATGCACATCTGTCTAGGCCTGGTCTCCTTCTAAGAGACTCAGCAGTGGGACAGGTAGACCCAGCTCAGGTGATCTGGCTTCTAAGTGGGGGCTGAGCAGGAGCGGGCCTGTTTTCCTGGTCCACCGTTTTCCAGGGAGGGCATGAGGGTGCATTTGAATCTCCCCCACTGAGTGAAACCCATTCTGAGGGCTTCTGAAAAGCAGCCCACCTCACCTCACTAGGAGGATGGCTGAACGAGCTCATTCTGTATGAGTGCTATTTCCCTAAACAATAAAAATGACACTTTGAAGCCACTTAGAAATCAAATCCCTTCCTATTGCTGCTTCTGTGTAAGAAGCAGGACTTTGCTAACAGTTATTCTCTCACACTGCCATTCTGCTTGTTTTTTGCATATGACAACCTACAGTTTAGGAATTAACTGGACCATCAAAGCACTTAAATTATTTATGTTAAAATGAGGGTGGGAAGGAGGGGTCACATGTGTCAGTAACTGAGACATGCCCAGCATCTACAGCGTGGGGCTAGGGCGTGTCCACAGGAGGACATTCCGGAGCACCAGCACCTGCGGCTGGTGAAGCTACCTATGGCAAGGGTGGAAGTCACCTCTGCTTTGCCCATTTGTAGTGAGCTGAAAGGAGGGGTAGCAGGAAGATTCGTTCAATAAAGGGCAAATTGATAGAAGGAATACCAGAAAATCCCCCAAATACAAAACCAAACCAAAACAAAATGAAAGAACTCCAATACTAAACCTTGTAAGTCTAAATAAATAACAAGAAATTAAAAAAACTATATTCAGATCCTAAAAAGATAATGGAACCACATAAAGGATTAAGTTCAACCACAGACATAAAGCAGTTTATGTAACAAAAGGAAGTTCCAGTGACTTCCAGAGAGCACAGACTGGAGGGAGTAGGGGAATGGCGGTAGCTTCACATGGACAAACACCTCCTCAGCCAGGTGACAAAGGCCAACCTGTGATACGTCACAATGACAGACGTGTCCTTGATATGATGTGACGAGAAGGGCTCTTTACCCGTGCCTTCTTCTAAAGCATCACCCCGGTATAGTCATGAGAAAAACACCAGGCACATCCCCACAGAGCGACAGTGTTCAAACCCCTGACCAGTGCTCCTCAAAGCCATCAAGGTCACCAATAACAAGGAGTCTGAGAAACTGTCACAGCCGAGAGGAGCCTAAGGAGACATGAGGACTAAATGTTACATGGTATTCTCGATGGGATCCTGGACTGAAAAAGGACATTACATAAAAACCAAGGAAATCTATTTCAAGTATGGCCTTTAGTTAATGATAATGTATCAACATAGATTTCATTAGCTGGATATATGTACCACATTACTGTAAGATGTCAGTAATAAGGAGGGTTGGTTAGAGAGCGCTGTTATAACACCAAAGTCGAGTTTGGATCCCAATGTTGGCCAGCAGCTGCACTCCCCATCCCCCTAAAAATAACCCCAAACACAAAGATGTCAATAATAAGGGAAACTGGGTATGGAGTATATGGAAACTCTATTCACTGTCTCGAGTTTTCTGTAAATCTAAAACTGTTCAGAAAATAAAGGAGTTCAGGACACAAACAGAATCCCAGAACAGGAGGTAAGAGCAGTTGCTTAGGTCCTAGAAGCAGCTCACTGCAGTGCTCTGCCTTCTGCTATGGGACCAGGTTCCCAGAAGCACCAGTTCTGGACTGCAAGCTCTCTGCCTTCTGGTGGGGGACATGAGCCACCACAGGGCGGTAGAGAAAGCTAACCTCATCCATTCTTTCAACTGAGAGAGAGAGAGAGAGAGAGAGAGAAAGAGAGAGAGAGAGAGAGAGAGAGAGAGAGAATGTGTGTGAGTGTGTGTGTGTGTGGAGTGGGGAGGTGGGGAAAAGGGTGGAGAAATGGGAAGAGGAGAGGCAATTAATGCCAGAGTAAATGAACTGTGGTGAAATTACTTTGCAGAGCAAATAGCAGAAATTTTGAGCTTTGGGAAGAAGAGCCGGCACAGGCTTGGGGGCTGTAGAAACAAATCCTGCTGGTCTCTCTTCCGCCTTTTACTCTGGGGACCACAGCAGCCTGCACACATGGTGGAGCCTCTTTGTATCTCCAAATTTGGATTTACTTCATAAATACCAACACAGTGTCTTTCCACATTCACTGACATTGTGCCCTTGGTCTTCCCTGGTGGTACTATAAATAAGACTTTATTAACTGTAACTTGGAAGGTCTGCCTGAATTGCATATTAATTGTGTCTATTAAAAAAACCTCAATTAACTGGAACCAAGCTTACAGGAGTCCTTAATTAACTATCTCCCCTCCCTTAATCTTGTTAATTAGCAGATAGACAAATGATAACAACAGACTTGAGGAACTTATTAAAAAGCAGGGGCTGGCTGGTTAGCTCATTTAGTTAGAGTGTGGTGCTATGACACCAAGGTCAAGGGTTCAGATCCCCTTTTTAGCTAGCTGCCTAAATAAATAAATATACAAATAAAATTTAAAAATTAAAAAAATAAATAAAATAAAATAAACTTAACTTCATAATAACTCTATAAAGGGTCTGGCCGGTTAGTTCACTTGGAAGACCATGGTGCTGGTAACACCAAGGTCATGGGTTTGGATCCTCTTACCAGCCAGCTGCACAGCAATAGCAGCAACAAACAAAAAACACAGCAACCACCACCCTCCCAGAGTGCAGCCAGCGGAGGGTACAGATTTGGCCATGTTTTCTATGCTTTCTCATCTATAAGAATGCTGGTCTTGAGCTCTGATCCTAGCACATGACCTTAAGGACAATTTGAAAAAATATTCTGCCCATCTGCTTTATTCCCCTCTCTCTTCCCCTGTATTTTTCTGCACATTTTGAAAGTTGCAGATTTGCACCAAAATATTCTTAAGGAAAAGGACATTTGCTTCCATAACCACAAAACCATTATCATTCTCGAGAAACTGAACATCGGTTCAGTACTATTACCTGATATTCAGTCCATGTTCAAACTTCCCGTGATTGTTCACATAATGTCCTTTACAGCCTCTGGTTTTTGATCCAGGATCCAATCAGGGACTGTACTTAGTTGTTATGCATCACCAGTCTTAATTGAGAACAATTTCTGTCACAATTTTTTTGGACTTTCTTGAATTAAAAATTTATAAGGAACAGCACAGTTCTTTGTAGATTGTTTTACAACTTGAATGTTTTATCAGCTTCATTGAGGTGTAAATGATACACAGTAAGTTGCATGTATTTAAAGTAAAGAATTTGATAAGTTTGGACATATGTATACACCTGTAAAGTACAACCAGGTCTAGCCCCTTAAAAGTTTCCTTATGACCTTTTATAATCCTTCACCCTCACCTGCCCCCAGGCAGCAACTGATCTGCTTCCTGTGACTACAGATTAGTTTTCATTTTCTAGAATTTTAAAGAAGTGGAACCATACAGCATGTACCCTTGTTATACTGGCTTCTTTCACTCAGCATAACTGTTTGGGGATCAGTCCCTACGTTTTAGTGCTGAGTAGTACTCAACTGTAAGGACAAACCACAGTTCACTTATCCATTCAATTGTTAATGTACATTTGGGCTACTTCCAGTTCTTGGCTATTCTAGGTGGAGCTGCTGTAAACACGCACGCATAAGTCTCTGTGTGGACAGATGCTCCATCTCTCTCGGGTGAACACCTATCAGTGGAGTGGCTGGGCTGTGTGGTAAGTGTGTTTGTTAGTCTTTATAAGAAACTGTGAACCCCTTTTCCAAAGCTCCTGTGCCACTTTGCGTCCCCTTGGCAGTGTGAGAGGTTTGGCTCCTCTATAGCCTCGATGACACCTGATGCCATCAGCCTCTTCTAGACTTTCTGCCAGGTGTTTAGTGGTATCTTATTGTGGTTTTAATTTGTAGCTCTTCAGTGACTAATGACATTCAGCATCTTCTCACATGCTTATCCACCTTCACACTTCTTTGGCTAAGTGTCTGTGCAAACCTTCACCCAGTTTTCTTTGTTTGCATGTTTGTTTCTGTATCGAGTTTTGAGAGTTTGTTATATACTCACTACAAGTTTTTATCAGATAAACAGTTTGCAGGTATTTTCCCAGTCCGTGCTTGTCTTTTCATTCTCTCAACAATATCTTCAAAGAGCAGATGTTTTTGTTTTGATGAAGTATAATTTATTAGTTTGCTTTTTATGGACTATTCTTTGGGTGCTGTATGTAAGAAATTTTTGCTTAACCTGAGAAAACAAAGATTTTCTCCTATGTTTTCTTCTAGAAGTTTTACAGTTTAGGTTTTACATTTATGTCAACGATCCATGTTGAATTAATTTTTACATGGCACAAGGTATAGATTGCAGTTCATTTTTTTGCAAATGGATATCTGACTGCTCCAGCACCACTGTTGGAAAGACTTTCCTTCCTTCACTGTCTTGAATTGTCTTTGCACCTTTGTTGAAGATCGGTTGTCCATTCGTGTGTGGGTCTATTTCTTGACTTTCTTCTGTTGTATTATCTATTGTCCATCCTGATGTCATTTCCAGTCTTGAGTACTGGGAATTTATAAGTCTTAAAATTAGGAAGCATTAAGTCCTTCAATTTCATTCTTTTCCAGAGTAGTTTTGGCTATTCTAGTTCACTTGTATTTTCATGTGCATTTCTGAACTAGGACTCATATGGTGGGTATCTCTTCATTTATTTAGGTCTTCCTTAATTTCTCTTAACAAGGGTTTGCACAGATCCAGCATATCTTTTGTCAGAATTTATCGCTAAGTATTTCATATTTTTGATGCCACTGTGTTTTTAATTTTAATTTCAGCTTCTAATTGTTGATGACGAGTATACCTACATAAAATTGATTTTAGCATATTGATCTTATAACCTGCATACTTACTAAACTTGTTAGTTCTAGCAGCATTTTTCATAGATTCAATCAGGTTTTCCACATAGACAATCACATTGTTTAAAAACAAAGACAGCTATACTTCCTTTTCAACCTGGATGCCTCTTTTTCTTGCCTCACTGCACTGCCTAGAACTTCCAGTAAGGAGAACTGACACCCAGGTCTTGTCCCTGATCTTTCCGTCCATCTCTGTGACACTGGCTGGAAAATTTTTGTAGGTGCTGTTTGTTGAGTTGAGGAGTTATTAATAGTTTGTTGAGAGTTTATTTTTATTAATCAGAAATGAATCTTAGATCTTGTTAAATGCTTTCTGTATATCTTTTGTGATGGCAATATGGTAAATTACATTGACTTTTCAATCGTTAAAGAAGTTTTTATTCCTGAAATAAACCCCAGTAGGTCATAATGTATTATTCTTTTTATATATTGAATTTGATTTCTGAAAAATTTGTTTAGCATTTTCGTACCTATGCTCATGAGGGACATTGGTCTGTAGGTTTTTTTTCTTGTAATATGTGTTCGTCTGGTTTTTGGTATCAGGGAAATGCTGGCCTCATAAAATGATAATGGGAAGGTGTTTATTGTATTTCTTCCTCCATGTTTGTGGAATTCACCAGTGAAGCCATCTGGACTTGCAGTTTTCTTTGCAGGAAAGTTTTAAACTTCAAATTCAATTTCCTTAATAGACATAGGGCTATTCAGATGATCTCTTCTTGAGTGAGTAGTTTGTGCCATTCAAGGAATGTGTCTATTTCATCAAAGTTATCAAATGTTGTCCATAATACTTGCTTATCATTCCTGACACTGGGCATTTGTGTCTTCTTTGTTTCCTTATCAGTCTGAGTAGTGGTTTATCAATTTTTTCAGTCTGTTTAGATTTCCTCTTATGTTTTACTGCTTTCTTTTGCAGTGATTTCCACTCTGATCTTTACTACTTCCTTTCTCTTACTGCTTTGAGTTTACTCTGCTTTTCTTTTACTAAAGCTTAAGGTGGAAGCTGAGGCCATTGACTTGAGACTTTCCCTCTTTTCTAGAGTGTGCAGTGAGTACTACAAAATTTCTCCCTCAGGGATGGCTGGTTAGCTCACTTGGAAGAGTGGGTGCTGGTAACACCAAGGTCACAGTTTGGATCCGTGTACCAGCCAGCTGCCAAAAAAAAAAAAAAATCCCTCAGCACTGCCTAGCTGTGTCCAACAAATTTTGATATGTTGTATTTTTGTTTTCATTCAATACAAAGTATTTTTTTTTATTTCCCTGAGATTCCTCTTTGAAAAAAACTTATTAAAAGTTTAAAATTTTATTTATATCTAATATAAATGTTTACATAATCTATTTATTGAATTTAAATACGTATACTATATTAAATTATGTTATATATTTATAATATCACTTATACAAATATTTGTTATTTATAATTCATGTCACATTTATATGTCTTAATATTACATATTTATATTTTTATACTTATTTATTTTTTAAAGAAATTATTTATTTAGGGTATTAAAGGTATGCTGCTTGGTCTCCAAGTGCTTAGAGACTCTCCTGTGAGCTATCACTGATTCTGAGTTTGTCTCTACCGTGGCTGTAGAACACACTCTGTATAATTTCAACTCTTCAAATCTGTTGAGGTTTGTTTCTTGGCCAGGAGACGGTCTATCTTGGTACATGTCTGGTGGCACCTGAAAAGCATGTGCATTCATTCTGTGGTGGTTGTTTGGAGCATTCTATAAAAGGTCCCCCTGGTGGACAGTGTTGTTCAAGTCTTCTCTCTCCTTACTGATTTCTCCTCTACTTGTTCTGTTCACTACTGAGAAAGGAGTATTGAAGTCTCAAACTGTAACTACGGATGAACCTGCTCCTCCTTGCAGTGTCACCAGAGTTTGTTTCATGTTGAAACTCTGTTATTAGGTGAATAAACATTTAGGGCTTTTACATTCTCTTGATGAATGGACCCCTTGGGCATTATGAAATGACTTTCTCTATCTCTGGTAAAATACTCTGCTCCCAAACCTACTTTGGTGTTAACTAGGCACTGCGGCCTTGTTCTGCTAGGTGGTAGTACGGCATCTCTTTTCCCATCTTTCCAGCTTTAATCTACTTGTGTTTTCATATTGAAAGTGCATTTTGTATAGGCAGCATAGAGTTCGTTCTTGTTTTATATCCAATCTGACAACCTCTACCTTTTAATTGTGGGATTTAGACTATTTGCATATGACGAGGTTTAAATCTGTCCTCTTATTTTTTTTCCTATTTGTCTCATCTACTCTTTGTTCCCTCTTTCCACTTTCTTCCTTCTTTTGCATTAGTTGTATACATTTATGATTTCCCGTTACCTCCTTAGCTGGCTAATTAGCTGCACATTTTTTTCAATTTCAGTGGTGGCCTGAGGCTTCACACACCACATCCTTAACTATTGTGCTTCTCCTGGGGTGTCCGACCTCTCAAATGAAGTACAACAGTGTCCCTCAGTCTCTCCTCTCCTAACTCTTTTGCTATTGTTACTGTGTATCTTGCTTTTATATGTGTTATAAACACCAAACTAGAGTGTTGTTATTTTTGTTTAAACAAGCATCTTTTAAAGAGATTTAAGTAAAAAAATCATGCATTTATCCACTTAGTATTCATTTCTGCTGCTTTGCATTCCTTTGGGTAAATCCATGTTTCCCTCTGATAATATTTTCTTTCAGCCTGAAGGACTTTCTTTAACATTTCCGGTAGTATGAATTGGCTGGTGATAAATTCTTTCAGCTTTTGGATGTCTTTAAAGGTCTTTATTTTGCCTCTACTTTTGAATGTATTTTCACTGGGTATGGAATTCTAGGTGGACAGTTTTTCTTCCAGTGCTTTAAAGATGTCACTCCACTGTCTGCTTGTTTTCATCGCTTCTGATAAGAAATCTTCTGACATCCTTATCTTTGCTCATCTGTTCCTTTTTATTTACTGGCAGATTTTTAGAGTTTTAAATTTATAACTATTTTTAAAGCAGTTTGATTATGATGTGCCCTGGTGTAGCTTTCTCCATGTTTCTTGTGCTTGGGGTTCACTGAGCTTCCTGGATCCATGGTTTTATAGTTTTCATCAAATTTGCAACATTTTTAACCATTATTTCTTCAAATATTTTTTCTGCCCACTCCCTTTAGGGACCCCCAAATCCTATATATCACGCCAACTGCAAGTTGTCCCATAACTCAACAATGCTCCTCTAACATCTATAAAAGCTTCTTTCCTGCCGTGCTTCATTCTAGGCAGCTTCCATTACTATGTTCTTCTGTAGGGCTTATGCCCATCAGCCACTCACCCATCCAGTGCATTTTTCACATCAAACGTTGTGGCTTCATCTCTGGAAGTCTGAGTTGAGTCCTTTTTATATCTTCCATGTCCCAAGTTAACTTTATGAATATGTGGAATAGATTTCTGACAGCTCTCTGCATGACCTTGCCTGCTAACTCTAACACCTGCAGCAGTGCTGAGCAGGTTTTGATGGAATGATGTTCTCCTCAGTGTGGGTCGTATTTTCCTGACTCTTTACCTGCCTAGTGACCTGTGGTGGATTATGTTAAGTGTGGAGAGGCCCTGTGGGACCAAAATCCTTGTAGAACACCAGGAGAGAGGGTTTTCCTCAAGTGCGCTGATTAGTTTCTTGGTCCCCAGCCACGCTGCCTCTGTCAGATCACTGTCTCCACAGTGTGCACTCCCCCTCAGCCCAATAGCACATGATTCTTCTCTACCGTGTACAGCTCCCTGGGACCTCTCTCTTTTTCCTCCCCAGACAAAGCCCACCTTCTTTAAGGCCTAGATGCTTCCTGCCTTCCCCAGGAATCCTTCAGGAGCCTCTAGCATAATGGCACATGGGCAGTGCTCGGCAGGTACCTGGGAGATAAGTGGCATCCCAGACTTGCCCTTCAGCGGGCCCAGCCCACCAGGGGCTCCCATCCTTTTCAGCAGGGGACTGGAAGCCTCAGTCTGCACCTCTGAGCAGGCTCTTTAATCCTGACATGTGTACCCGTCTGTAAAGCAACGTGCACTGCCGGCCGGCACAATGGCAACCTCCAGGAGACAATGAGACTCTGGGAAAGGTCCAGGAAGGGTCAAGGTTGAACAGAGGTCAAGGTCAGTCTTAGATGAGATGAGAGAAGGAAAGAGGCAGTTCTCAGCAACAGGAAGACCATGAAAATCAGGAACACACCCACAAGGTCCTAGCACCGCAACTATCCAACAACTAACAGAGTCCAGGTCAGTGCCTATATTAGTCTGTTTCTGTTGCTTATAACAAAATACCTGGAACTGGGTAATTTACAAGAAATTGCTTTAGTTTTGGAGGCTGGGAAAGCCAAAGTCCAGGGAACACATTTGGTGAAGCCCTTGGTGGTGGTAACACTGATGGCAGAGTATCACATTGCGAAATGGTGGAGCAGAGTTTCTCATGCCTCTCCTTTTAAAGCCCTCAGAACCACGCCCCTGACCACCATTATCAATCCATTCACTACTGCATGGTCCTACAATCTAATCACCTTTCCAAGGCCCCACCTTTCAATTACCATAATAGGATTTCCCACCCTCAACAGTTACAGAGGGGATTAGGCCTCAATGAGGTTGAGGGGGTCATCCAATCTACAGCAGCACCCTCAGACCAGAGGCCCAGGAGGTCCCAGCGCCACAACCATCCAACAGCGTAGAGTCCCGGTCAGCACCCTCAGACCAGAAAAATAAGACATCTACAATCTGGAGGAGAGGTAACAGATTTTTTTGTTTGTAGTTAGTGTGATGGTCTATATAGAAATTCCTAGAGAATCTACAGGTAAACTATTCAGAACAAATAACAATTCACCAAAGTTGCTGTACAAGATCAATAAACAAAAATTAATAAGGGCCCCACACATCAAGAGTAACCAGACAGATAATGTAATAGCGAGAGCATTCACAATGGAAGCAGACGTGCTGGGATTGCTTCCATTAGAAACCCCTTGGCCCTCCTAAGGCAGTAACCCCAGTGTGTGGGCCCTGACGCCAAAGCTGTCAATGAGTGCTTGGGGTGTGGGGAGGCAATTGTCAGGGCTGGGCATGCTGCCTGGGTAACCTGGGAGGGCCCTGGCCAGGTGGGCGTGGGGAGGGGCTGAGCAGGTGCCAGGGACCCAGTGGCCTGGACTTGATTTGAGTAAGGGCTTGCAGTGGTGCTCATGCAGAGGAATACATTAGTGGCTTTGTCGGTGGCAGTGTGCAGGACTGTGAGGATGCACAGTGCGGAGGACAGATACGGGACTTGGAGTGCCAGCCTGGAGAGCAGGGACGCAAAACAAGGTCCAAGGTAGTGGGAGGGCTCAGGCAGGTGCTGGTGACCGACTTGGCATGGCCAACAGGGAATAGGAATGAGGCCAGGCTTCTGCTATAGTGACCAGGAGGAGGGCTGAGAGGACCAGGTGTCTGGGCAGCAGACTGAGCAGCAGACAGGGACACACTCAGCTATAAGACCCCTCACTTGCTGCACAGGAAAGTGAACATGGGCCTTCCAAGCCTCCAAGACCATGGCCTCTCCAGCCTCCTGCCCCAACTCTGTGACTTCACTAAGAGCTCCAGACCCAGCCTCAGGGGCCGAGCTCAGATGCCCTCTTGTCACGTCATATCACGTCACAGTTACGTGGTCCTGAGCCACTGACCAAAGTGAGTATTTCCTTATCTGTAAATAAGCTGGAAAATCCCACTCACTTCATGCAAGAGTGAAGACACTCTTCATACGAAAGCCCCTGGCACAAAGCGTCACGCACACATGTGAGCACATGTATGACCACACATGCACCCACAGCAGGCTGGCTGAGTCCACTAAGACACAAGGATCTGCTTCCCCACTGCTTCTTTTCCCCACTAGAGACTGTGAGGGCCACTGCCTCAGAAACAAGCCAGCAAAGCCAACCACCCTTCACTGATGCCAACTCCCCCATCTCTCCCTCACCTACCAGGCTCCTCTGCCTGGCCCTCTCACCCCGTTCCCCCTCTTCCCGCTGTCCCTGCCCATGCCCTCTGCATGCAGACTGCCACACATGAGGGCCGCAGCCCTGCAGGGTTAACCCTGCCCCAGTCCCAGTGCACAGCCTTTGTTCTGGAGCCTTTTCTGTGTCTGTAAACAATCCCTTTCCCACCTTTCTCCACCTCGCCCTCAAGCCTTTGCACTGGCATCTTCCTTCCATGTCTCAGCTGCTGTTGTCACTAAGTGGGTGAGGTCCCTGAATCCTGACCTAGGCCACCAATCTCATTTCCAGTTGTCTCCCAAACATACCCCTGAGGGTGCTACTGATTCCACTGACCACATGGGCTCAAGCCGAGGCTCGGTGTCCCCCACTCAGCTCCTGACGCCTCCTGGCTGGCCCCGCCTGCCCTCTGGCCTCACCTCCTCAGTCCACTCTCCTAGTTTATCCAGACAGTTTCTATAAACCACAGCTCAGTTCTTATAGTTTCTTTGTTCTAAAATCTTTACTAATTTCCCACAGCTGCTACAGAAAGCTCAAACATCTCCACCTGGAATGGCGTGTCCTCTGCATGATGACTGCCTGTCCCGTGCTGCCAGCCGATTAGAGTGGCCTCCCCATCCCTGGCTCCAGCTGTCTCCATGTCCCCTGCCCTCCACTCCCGTCACCCACTTTCAGCTCAGCACAAACGCAGCCGCACCATGGGGCTTCTCACCCTCCTTGTTCTGAAATGCCACGCTTGCAGCGGGTGCCTCCCATGCATGTAACTCTGGCCTCACAGTAGCAGGTTTTGTATCTGCTGTCCCCAGTGGATTGTGAGCCTGTTGAGGCCAGCGACAGGGACAGCTGACCCACGTCACCTGTAGACTTTAGCACAGAGCTCTGCACACAGGGCCCCTGGCTACATCCCTGTGGGGTGAACATGTGACTGTATGGGCCCAGCAGGGGTGAGGAGTTGGGAACAGATGTGGATTGGAGACAGCAGAGCTGGGCAGTCACGTGTGGAGAAGTGACCACTAATGCCTCGGGGCCTTAGCCATGTCCATACAGAGACTTGGTAGTGGCAGTCTGGGCCTCTGTGCCACTGTTCAGGTGTTTGGGGTTGGAAGAAGAGCAAAGCATTGGCAGGGACAGAAGAGGCCAATACAGTGCCTGGGTGAGACAGGCCCGAGTTTTGGTCAGGGTAGCTTCCTGCTGTGGTCAGAAGCACAGAGCGGCCTAAGGACAGTCTGGCACAGGAGGGTAACAGTGCAGGGCCCTAAGGGAAGCCCAGGAATGACAAGACGGGTGAGCCTGAGGAGCATTTCATTTTATCCCGGGAGAGAGAGGAAGGGACCAGCAGCGCCTACAGAAGGGAGGGGGCTGGGAGAAGGGGCAGGACCAGAAATGCAGGAGTCAGTGTGGAAGGGGGACCGGCACCCTCTTCCCCCCACGCCTATGGTGTGCCTGTCCCTGCTCAGCAGGCACTGTCATTTGGGGTGGGGCAGTCCACCCTCAAGAGGACTGGTGCGGATGACTCACACTGTCCACGGCGAGGATCTTGGCCCAGATGAAGACGAGTAGTGGCCTGAGCTCACGGGCCGAGCTCTGGAGCAGTTTCAGCACATAGGGGAAGATGCCGACAGACAAGGCCTAGGGGAGAGAGGACAGTCAGCGAGGGCTGTCTGCGAGGGGGCAAGGTGCACAGGGGCAGGTGGCATGCTCCGGACATAGCTGCGCCATCACCATTGGCACGTGTGGGAAATGCGACAGGAGGGAAGGGCCTCCCCTAATGTACAGATGGGCTCCTCCAGGTTCATTCATCTCTGACTTCATTCCTGGAATTCCTCGACTGGTCTCAAGAAACTAGAATTAATCTACTGGGAACCATCATCCCTGCCCCCCGTGGGCCTGTCTGCTCAGGCCCCTCGATGGTGGTGCACACATGGGGAGCTGCATTCACCTCTCCCAGCTCACTCCCCACCTCTCTAACACCTACATCTGCACCTGGGGTCAGCCTCAGGGGAAGACTCCTGCCCTGGCTAACATAAGGAGCACCTCTGGTCTTCCCAGGGGCTCTCCGGTGCTAGTTCCTGGCAGCGTTATCATCCCTGGGGGCACCCCTTGCTCTCAGAGGCAGGGCAATAAGAGAGGAGGGGGTCACAGTGTGTAGGACAACTGGGCAGTCTGGCTACTTTCGATCTCCAAAAATTTTGCTATGTCCTTATCCCAACATGGCTGGAATTCCAAAGACTTCCCAAAGGTATTCCCCTTTGCAGCCAGCAGAGTGAAGGCAGTGTGACCCAGGTCAACGTCCAGAGGCAAGGCCTGTATCCCTTCCCTACTAAAGGTCATGTTTAATGAGGAACGAGCACTTTGTTTCTCTGGTTCAGGTGGTCAGGCCCACACCTGAGAGCCAAAATCTGTACCTGTAAGAATACATCATTTATCCAGTATCTGTTTATATATAAGCAAAATTTCCAATTAGCAAAAGCTTCGTTCTTTACAGGACCAAAATTACTTTGAAAAAAGAAATAGCCACATAAAAGAAAATTTTTCTACAATGTTACAAATACATGCTTCTCTGTCTCCTTGAAGAGCATAAGGAGGACAGCCCGAGCTCCTCCATGGTGACTGAGCGAGGTCACCATGCACACCCGTGTGCACACACACAGCAGTGATCCAGGAGTCACACCAGACTTTCCCCAGATGACTTGACTCTGTTGTGAGCTAGCCAGGGCCTCAGGCGCCTTGGAGTATAAACGGCCAGATGATGAGGGCTGAGTTATTCATCCCACTTCAGATCTCTCTCTTCCTTCCATGTTGGAGTATGGATGATCATGCTTAGTTGACATCATATAATGAAAAACTTAAATATATAGAGGCAGGGAGACTACTCTGCTAGACTCTTCATGCTTCTGGCCTCGCTCCTGAGACATCAACTCAGCGCCCGCCTCGCCATCCCACCTCACCCGCATGCTCCTCGCCTGCAGGACGTGGAAGCAAATCCTGTGTCACGTGACTTCAGCTGTGAACACTTAGCGTACATCTCTTAAAAAATAAGGTCTCTTTTATTAAATGGCCTGGATGATGAGTGCTGAATTATTCTTCCTACTTTTAGACTTTCTCTCTCTTCCTTCGAGAGAGTCTTGGTCAGACTACTAATTATCACCATTGTTGACATTATATAAAGAAACATGAAAAAACATGATCACAATACCGTTACCACACCTAAAACGATGGACAAGTATTCTTTAATAATAACATCCAATATCCAGTTCATGTAAAATTTCTAATTGTTTCAGGAATATTAATTTTTCTTTTTCTTTTTCTTTTTTTTTTTTGTCTTTTTCGTGACCGGCACTCAGCCAGTGAGTGCACTGGCCATTCCTATATAGGATGCGAACCCGCAGCGGGAGCGTCCGCTGCGCTCACAGCGCCGCACTCTCCCGAGTGCGCCACGGGCTCGGCCCAATATTAATTTTTCAAACTTCAACTTTTAAACTTTTATTTGCAAGCAGAACCAATCAAGATCTGTATGTTATAATTGGCTGATAGGTCTCTTGAATCCCCTTTAGTCTGTATGTTCCCCTCAACCTCCCTTTTACTTTCCTTGTGCTTTATTGGCTGGAAAAATGATCACTTCTTGATTCCATTTCTGTCAATTTTTTCTGTTTTAAATGGCCATTTCTACCATTTTATAGAATGAGTAACCAGAAAACTGTTTCAGAACTGTGCCTAAAAGAGGAGTGAATGAGGATTCAAAAACTCCTCCTGGCTGTGGCCCGGGTGTGGCCTGGCCCAGGGGCTCCAGCTTCTCAGCAGTGGCTGGGGTGAGCCCTCTGTAGAAGGTGATACACCAAACACACTCTCTGTCCTGCAAAGTCGAAGTCTAACATCAGATGGAAGAACAGTGCGAAACAAAACAGAACCCCAAAACTTCATAGGCACACAGGGAATGTTGAGGGCCTTAGGATTTGCTGGATGTCCTCACGTTGGAAACTCACCCTATATCAAACAGCTGTGGTTGGTTCTGGATCAAGAAATAAGATCACAGAGTGACATGGAGCCTACTCTCCACCCCACCCACCACTCCCAGAGTTAATGCAGAAGGCACGCACCAGGCTTACCGCCCAGGGGCCCAAGTCCAAGAATCTTCCCAGCAAGTCCAAAGCTCTCAGCCGGTGCACTTGGCTTAACAGCACCTGGAAAGATAAGAATGAAATCGTGTCACTGCCGAACCGTGAGGTGCAGCCCTTTGAAAAAGTTCCCCGCACAAGCTGTCAGCTGTGCAGGGGTCTGACCACACTACTCAGATCTGTGTGCTGGTTCATTCATTCATTTACCTACAGCGGGTGCTCCGTTCTCTACAGCGCATGCTTTGATATAGGTTAAGAAAACACTTCTTGTTCCTTCATTACACAAGTAAAATATGCTCACTGCAGAAAGTCTTATAGCAAACACTTTTAAATTACATTTAAAAAAATAACTCACTGGTGAAATTTTGGAATGTAAAATTCCAGACATTGTTCTTTGTATACACACTTCCCTTATTTATTCTATACTGGATAATGTATTATTATATTTCTCATCTCCTTTTTTAACTAAATAATACATGGTGAGTACTGTTCCACATCACTAGGTATGTCCTGGCTGTGTCATTCCCAGCGGCAGTGTGGTACATCATTTATATCAATGTGCATAACTTGTATAAACAATTCCCTGACACTGGACATTTAAATTATCATCAAAGTTTCGCTATTATAAACAGTGTTGTGCTAAGTATCCTAACAGGCACATCTCCGCACATTTACATGCTTTTTTCCCCAGGACAGATCTGAGAATCAAAATCACAGGGCTGGAGAACATGTACTTATAGGACCAAACTTCCCTCCAGCTAGACCGAATCCCGCCTCAAGAAGCAGCCCGTGGGTGCTACTCCTGCTGCCTTTGCTGGCGACCACGCAAGCTCACGGCTATGTGACCTTGGGCAAACCACTCCACATCACCGAACCTTAATTCATTAATTTATAAGACAAGGAAAATAAAGTACCTACCCACAGGGTTTTATTAAATTAAATAACAAATTAAACACCTGTAGGACAACACTAGCCCATATTGACACTAATATCACCTGCTGATGTGACAGGAGAAAATATATCCTTTTAATCTAAATTTCTCTGGTTACCTGTGAAGTTAAGTATTTTTTCATAGGATAACTGGCTACTTCTCTAAGTAGTCTGGCCATGCATGTCCTTATTTTCTACTTCAGTTTGGCTCTTTCCTACTGATGTGTAGGGTTCTTTATAAATTAAAGAGAGCAACCTTTGACATGTGTTTTGCATACATTTTCTCTTTTTTTGTTATATCAAAGTTTTATGTTTTTCATGGAGTCATCTATATTGACTGTTTCCTTTATGGTGCTTACACTGGAGGGCATGTGTACCAAGTCCCTCTGATCTGGAGCATTTCTGTCCACTGCCTCTACCATTTCCTAACAGTGTGGCCTAAACTTTCAACTTCTGGAAACTTCAGTTTCCTTATCAAGAAAAATGGAGATAATAATACTTGAGCTTCTCGAAATTATGTGAGATAAAGAATGTAAAGGATGAGGCTTTTGGTCAAGATGGCAGAATAGACAGTCCCCAGTGTCACTCTCTCCCACAAATCAACCAATTTCCAACTATAAAAAAGCAACAACAGCCAAGCTGGGGCCGCTAGAGCTCAGGGGAAGAGGAGGAGAGACCTACGGAGTGCATGAAGGTGGGAGAAGCCACAATGCGAGAAAGAAAAAACTGCTCTGACCATTTCATGCCATGGCCACTTTAAGGCTGAGGCTGCTGAGCACACAGCGCAGGAGCTGGCAAAAGCTGCAGCTGTGCCCTTCAGATGAAGTTGCATGGAGGCGGCAGGGGAGAAGAGGGCCTTGGTGGCCCCCAGGCCAGCAGGACCACTAATAGAGTTCCTATGAACCCACATAGCACCAAGGAGCCACAACAACTGGAAAAAAGGAGCCACTCAGAGGCCAGTGAGTCATCGCAAGGGACAGGCTGTGTGCCAGGAAGTGTTTGCAGCATGGGCAGTGGGGGAGACAGGCCCACTGGGGGAACATTGGGGCACAGCAAGGAAAGCTGATCTGCCTCCCAATCAGCACAAGACCACTCTGAGGAGACTGCTCAAGAACACAGAATTGCATGGGGTGCAGTTTGATGAAAAGACTCAGGCCCAGATCAGAGTTTCTACATAACCCAGGTGTGCCGGGTCTCTGGCGAGCCAGAGGTACCTATAAAGTCAAACATTAAGGGCCGACCCCGTGGCGCACTCGGGAGAGTGCGGCGCTGGGAGCGCTGCAGTGCTCCCGCCGTGGGTTCGGATCCTATATAGGAATGGCCGGTGTGCTCGGTGCGGCCGGTCACAAAAAAAATAAAAATAAAATAAAGTCAAACATTAAAACCTGAGCCACACAAAAAGCCTTCCCCCTAGGGATCAGCAGCAAAGCAGCAATTTACTTAAACCACACAACTCAAATACTGGTCCCCACAGGAAGTTCCCCCATTCTAGAAGTAAGCAAAGGACAAAAAGTTAGTTCTGGCTTAGGCATATTGCCAGTGTCTTGGGGCCTGCCCAGGGGACCTGAGGCATAGAGCCGAGGACTGGACCCCCTCTCCCCAACCAGGCACACCACCAGCACCTCGGGGCCTGCCCAGGGTCCGGGGACTTGAGGAATGGATCTGGGCACCAGATCTCCCCATCAAAACCAGGCACACCACCAGAACCAAGGAGCATGCCGAAAACGTCACCTCCATGTGGGTGACCCACCACAGCCACCACAGTAACCACGGCTGTTGTGAAAGTGGCTAGACGCCACAACCACCATGCAGATGGTCCACCAGCCACTAGAGTGCACTGACACAAGGAGTCACCAGCAGAGACCAAGGAAAAGAAGAGGATGTCTCTCTTCACAAAGCCCATTCCAGAGTGACAGAAGAAGCATCTGCTCTATGATAATACTGGGGGACCTGAACACACCTCTCAGCATTGGACAGCTCATCTAGGCAACACATCAACAGAGTAACCATTACTCTTTTAGAAGGAGAGAAGTCTAGGGTTATCAGAGGTGGGAGGGGTGAGTGGGAGGGGTGAGTGGGAGGGGTGAGTGGGAGGGGGGAGTGAGAGGGGGACAGGGAGAGATTGGACAAGGGACATAAAGAATAAGTACGATTTGTAGTAATATTGATTTGATAAACGTATGTCAGCATTGAACCCCCAAAATATGTATAATCATGATTCAATAATAATAAAAAAAGAATGTAAAGGATCTAGCGCGATGTCACAGCTCCAGAAGTTACAGGATGGCTCAGCCTTTCAGAAGCCCTTGGACTGGCGACTGCTTGTTTTTAAAGCACACGAAGCTGCCTGAGGTTCAAGATTCTAGATAACCCAGGGCGAGGAGAGCCTTCTGTTTTCTAGGTTTGTGGAAGGAGGTGGTCCTAGTCTTAGCTTCAATCCATCAAAAATCAATGACACCAAAAATACCTAAAGCTTACAGAGATGGTTTTATGATCCCTGTTGATGTTTAAAACCCTGTAAACAGGTACAAAGCTCAGTTTTTGAGGTGAGCAGCTGCAGATTAACTAGCAGTGTAGGAAACAGCTGTGCAGGGCTGAGAGGTCTGATGAGAACAGCTGCATCACCTGTCTTACATGTGCACTGACCCGGTAACAAGTCTCCATCACAATGTTTTACGTACAAATGACAAAACCTGAAGGGACGCCAGTTCAGTCTCCACTGTGACATGACCCTCTCTGATTCGCTCAGCCTCACACGGCAAGAGTGGCACATGCTGAGGAAACACACGTTAGTGCCCCACAGAAGTTAAAATTGTTTTTAAAATAAGGACTGTTTTTTTAATAGGTTTGTATTTGTACTTTAAAAAACCCTGCCCCAGGATCAATGGAAATTACAGAGACAAACAATGGTGAACTGAATGAATTATTGAAATTTCTTTTCACCTGAGGCAATCCAAACTAAAGATTAATCATGGCCACACGAACACTCAAATTAAAACAGAACTCGAAGGTAGTCAAATTTCATTTGCCTTGTGCACAAAGAGAGTGTTCCGGCTTCTGGACTGAGATACATTTGGTAGAGCTGCCTGGTAAAAAACCAGACCCTCAAGTTCCAGCCCTGGAGTGCTGGACCCTGCAGGCCGGGCACCCAGGAACATCTGATAATCAGTGCAATTTTGGAGTCACTGAGGTTTATAATACGTACAATAATAACACCGAGGCTATTATCCTGCTGCCGCCTAATAATAATCCCGTACTTTCAGACCCCAAATCTTATTTGTAAATAAAATGACGCATTGAGAGCAAGCAAGGTTTTCCTAATGAAATAAATGCTCATACTGATTTGCAAGATCTGTGTTAAAGGTGCTAAAATTTTATCCTATAAAATAACTTTCTTCCCTCTCCTTTCTACAGTATTGATATTCCTCATTCTTCTGCCAGGGGCTTCTCTGCTCACATGCCACCCGAGGGGAATGCAGACAGGAACGTCAAGTCATGGGCAGAGCCCCCGCAGAACCAAAGGCCAAGTGCACCAGGACTTTGCAACCCTGCAATATTTCAGAATCCTCCGGAGGTGACAGCGCCCAGCAGACACCACCAACGAAGAGTTGTGGCAAAACAGAAAAATTTTTTTAAACATGAGGTCTTCCTATTCCCTCTGCTGATTTATATTTTTAAAAGGCAAAAAAGGACGTGGAGGCTGGACAAGACAGGCGTGTTTCCACATTCACATTTACACAAGGGACACACAGCAGCTGGCCTGTGCGACACCTCACAGGACCCTGGATGGTCAGTCAGCAGCTAGTGCCACCAGGTTTGAGGAGGAGAAAATTCGCTCTGCCTTGGGGAAAAAGGAGCAGGGATCTGAAAAGCTATAAAGACTAAAATTTTCTCCCCTGAAGTAACATAGTCTGACTTGCCAAAGCACCAGAGGGTAATTTACGGATAACAGGGTCCAGGCTTTGGCAAAAGTGAAGGTTCTTAAGATAAAGTATGGGGAAGTTAAGCAAATTAATGAGAAAGAAGCTGGCCCTCTGGGCCACTCCAGAGGAAGCAAGTCCCCCTGTGCACTGTCATTCCTCATTTTCTGGTAAGCAAAGGTTCACATGTTGATCCAGGAGGGGCACAGCAGGGGACAGGCCTCTCCATCATGACGGCGAATCTGCAACTCACGTTTGTGTGAAAAATCACATAGAACATGCCTCACTTTCTTTTCAGAGTTATTTTCCCTTATTTTGCTATCCAAAAGTTGGCTTTACTAGGATCTCTCTTTCCCTGAGGGAGTGTGGATTGTAAATGGAACATTAAAAAAAAGTCAATAGAAGGCCATTGACGAAAGGATTGTGTGCCAGACCTGAAGAACTGGATTCAACACGCTTGGCATCGTGCTCCTGTTTTCGAGAAGACGGTACTAACCATCACATTGCTGAAATAACAGGCGGGTCGGGGGAGAGCCACAGTGTCCTCGGATGGACATTCTGGTGACCCAAGTGGAGTTGTGGAGCACAGCAGAGCCAACCTGTGCCACTGCCAACCTCCAATCCTGTCTGTCCTGTCACTCATACCGAGCCATCTTCCTGCACTCGTTTAAAGAGAAAGACACCAAATGTCCAGTGATTTTGGTTTTGTTGCACTTTTTGGTTTTGAAAATGTTTGTTTATTGCTTACCTTGTAATCTCAGGATGTCCTTAAACTAATTTAGAAGCATATAAGAGGAACAGTAATAATTTTTGCATGCATTTTATAATGCCCGGAAGGAAGCAGGTACAGTGCACAAAAGGCACAAAAGGACCTGTGGTGAAGAATCGCAGTGTCATTCTTTGTTGTCCCCGGACTGTTGACGCCATTGTCACATGTCCACAACCTGTATATGCACATTCCCTCCTCAGCTCCCTCTGCTGGCTGAGATTCCTGAGGCAAAGTCCTGGGCGAGGGGACACCTCAGTTCTGCTGCGTGAAGACTGAGCCCCCATCCCTGGCTGCCTGAATGCTGGAAGGGAGGGTCGCCTTGTCCCATGACCACAGCAGAGATAACTCTTCCTCTGTTCTTAAATGTCCCCTCGGAAGCAGGAGCCACTCAGAGTGAACATTTGGTCTGGAGGAGATTGATGATGCTGTCCATCACGATGAGGTTAGCAGCCTTAATAAGAAAGTACAAGCCCTTCTTGGAAGGAAGCGAGGTACATGTCCTTAGACAGGGTGATGATGACTCTCGCGTCCCTACTCCTGAGAGGCAAGGTAATCTACCTAATCAGCCTCTGGGGAGGAGATGAGCTGACCTCTCTGGCGCTCAGCATGGCTGGCCCGGAGGCGGAGCTCCTTCTCTCCACGCAGCTGGGAAGGCCCCCCGTGCCCTGCTGCTGGCACGACCCTCCCCACGGATGCCCAAATCTTCTGCCCACGTTCAACCAACCCCACCCCATCACGAAAATCTTTTCCAGCTTCTGAAGTGAGTCAGTAGACCTTGGTGTCTACACTGACCAATGGTGGTTAAACTCCTTGGATGCTGTCCCAGAGTAAAGCAGCTTTTCTTACACCACGACCTGACCCACACACCTCCCCCACAAGTGCACATTCACTGAAACAAAAGTTTTGTGAAATCTTCCTAATTTCACTGCCTATGAAGAACCCGGTATTTCCCTCTAATCTCATCAACCAAAAAATCAGCTGTTGGGACCTGAGAAAATGATCTCCCAACCCAGGAATGGGTCATGGTCTGAATGTGATCAACGCCGGCCCAGGCACCGTGCCTGGGTGCGCCCCAAGAAGCAGGGTGGGAGCCCACCAGGGCCTGTCCACAGCTCGCTCATGCGCCTCTTCCTTTCCCTCCGGACCGGCTCACAGCTCATGTCCTTCCGGAAAAAAAGGAGGCAGTGGTGCTGAGAGCCAGCATGACAGGACGCTCGTTTGAAATTCCTGAAGTGCAAACGGGAGGGGTGGGAGAGGGCGGCTGGCGACATTCCACATTCATATTTAACTGAGGATGGAGGAGGGGAATTCAACAACTTTATCAGGAAAGCCCTTTAGGGATAAATATGCACTTGGCCCAGTGATTCCTCATTGGATTTGTGGCCCAGAGCACAGCCACAGGCACCCACACACCTAGATAAACCCACCCCTGGGGACTTGTGTGGATTTGGGCTTCCTTCCAGGGACACCATGCCCCATCTGGCCTGGCTGCAGAAACTCACCTGCAAGACAATGGGTAGCTGCTCAGGGGGGTTCCTGTTCTCCACACCCATCGTGAGCCACACCTGGAACGCTGTCAGCTGCTCAGCAAAGAACGGGCTGTGCTGTGGGACAAGCGGAGGGGGTTATGGTTAGGGACCCACGGTTCTCCAGGAGACAGGCTTGCCGCTGCATGCCCCACCCAGCAGGACCATGACAGTCCAGGGGAGGGACGGACGGTGGTGAGAAGGGTCACACTCTGCATATGCTGTACAGGAAGAGCCAATGAGACTTGTGAGTGAACCAGAAGTGGTAAGAGAAAGAGGAGGTCGAGCATGGCACCAAGGCTTCAGGCCTGAGCACCTGAAGAATGAGGTCACGGAGCAGGAAGCTGCAAGAGAAGCACGTTTGGGAGAAGAATGTCAGGCATTCAGCCCCAGACACGCTGAGCTTGTGATGTCTACTGGATATCCAGTGAAGACACCACTGGGCAGCTGACTACACGAGTCTGCGGTTCAGGAGAAAGGTCTGGGCTAGAGACACAAATTTAGGAGGCACAGGCACACAGATTTTTTAAAAAGTTAAGTGAGAAAGAGAAGGGACCCAGGACTGAGCCTGGGGCCCTGTAATATAGAGGCCAAAGAGATGAGGAGGAATCTGCAAAGGAGACAGTGAAGGCCATGGAGGGACAACAGGAGCACGCGGTGGGCTGGACACCAGGGATGAGAGTGTGTTGAGAGGATGACCTGATCAGACCCATCAGGCAGCCTATGAGGCCCCTCGGGGGATGACCGCAAATAAGTACACAGTGTATCCTGTGAGTGGGCCTGGGCTCGCCAGCTGGCCTCACTGTGTGGCCGCAGCTCAGAGTGCACAGGGGTGGTGGGTAGAGGGAGTAAGGGGAGTAGGACCTAGTTCCTGGTCGTGGGGAAGGTGGGGTGAGGATGGCCAACAGGCGGCAGGACCACTGGCCCGGTGCTAGTGAGTCAGAGGGACACTGGAGTCAGGGTTGGGGGGACAGCAGGAGAAGCTGGCAGTGGGTCATCAAATTGGCTTGTCCTCACACAACTAGGGGCTGCAGAGTGGTGCCTTTACCAGCAATGACAAGCACCAGGTAAGACACAGGAAGGAGGCTAAGGGAGGCGGGTGACAGGCCATGGGGAGAGGGTCTGGGAACTGGAAAGCCTGCTTGGTTTCTCTTTCTTATAGGTCCATTTCAGCTGAAAGCACAGTTCTGCCTTCCTTGAGTTCAGAAGACAAATCAAACACAACTCAAAAAATAGAACTCTCTCCCTCCCATCCCCTCGCCCCTCTTTCCCGCTTTCTATTTTCTCCCAGAGGGAAGCGGTGACTGCATGTGAGAGGTGGAGGGCGGGGATCCCCTTGTCCCTTGCCACGGCAGGGTCTGGCTGTGCTCCCGGGTTCCAGCTCATGTGGACACACGTGGATGCGTAAACGCACGGGGCAGGCACTCTGGAGCCCACCTCCAGGCGAGCCCACGGGGAAGCGGTGCTGGAGCCCGGGCCTTCATAAGGAGTCAGCGCCTGGTGAGAATTCGGCAGGGAACGTTCACCATTTGGGAATTCACGTTTCTGCACATCTGCTTATGTAAGGTAATCCCATTTGCAGGGGAACCTGTGAAGGTGGAATGGAGCCCCCAACGTAGTTTCCTGTTTTCAAGTGTGGATTATTCACAAATTGGTTTAAAAGAATCTCATTGGGTGCCTGCCCCCCACCCAGTGAGAACACAGCTGTCCTGAGTTAGGGAGCCCTCCAGTCTGTGGACAACCACACCTCCTCTCTCTTTCACATTAGCTTTCACCCTAGAATTCTCTCATGTCGCTCACTGCTGGAGCAACTGCTCCACGCAGAAAGATGACACTTCCTGATTGTTCCAACTAAAGCCGAAAGAAAAGGAAAAGAAGGCCGTGGCAGCAAGGCGTGCTGTGATGTTTGCCATACTTCCTGAAACCATGGGGAAGCTGACAAGTCAGGGCCACTCCTGCCACAAGAGTGGCTCCACATTTTAAATAATGTTCCATAAAGCATCTTGAGAGCTGCCCCACATTTCTCTAATGGTTTATGGAGATGATATTCTGGACCAAATCCCCCAGACCACCTCCCCTGCGTGTCACAGCCACGGTGTAGATTCTTGGGGGAAGCAGAACCAGGATGAATGTTCAGGAGGACAGCTCTGGCGCTCATCCTTGTGAGCGGAGGGCTAAGTCACCTGGCCGCGACCACATGCCTGGGCCTCCCAGGACAAGTCTGTTGCTGGGCGCTGTGCTCTGCTGCCAGCCCAGGGGTCCCAGGATTTGTGTTCTACAAGCAGGTGCCCACGCACAATGGAGCGAAAATGGGAAGGTCAGGGGAGAGACTCGGGGTTATGACTAATCCATCCAGACTTTGCTACGGCTAATCTTAACGCACCTGCTGTTTTTCTCATTTGCTGTTCCTGATCCAAACATGCTGAGATTGGCTGACGTCTGTCCTGACAAGCCATGCCTCTGTATGTTTGGATCAGGGATAGCAAGTGACAGCCTGGCCATGATATGCTTAAAAGTCACCTGCCAGGGGTCAACCTGCCTGGATGACTTCTCAGTTTGCAGAAGGGCTCTCTCTAATCCCTCCAAGAATGTCAATTATCCCGAGCTTCCCACTATGTGGGAATCCTCCTCCTGGACTCTCTCCCTGCGTCGACACACACCAATGCTGATAGGGGTCTATTTCGTTGTTAATTAAATCTGCCACTTCTAACTGTTGATTTTGGAAGAGTGACATATATACTAGGCTTTCTTTTTGTGTATCTAGAAATGAGGTTTTAAAATGAGGCCAGGAAAGTATGGGCAAGCACCAGAATAAAGTAGTAAATTTAGTCAAGTTGCTATACAAGATCACTTGCAAACAAACTATATGTATATATATATATGAATAAGGAGAAAACAGAAAACTAAATTTAAAGGTACCATTTACAACCATGTTGATGGATTAGAAGACTCAATGGATTCGCAGAGTCACTGTGATCTCTATCAAAATCATGGCAGGTTATTTGCAGAAATTAACAAATGAGTAAAATTCATACGGAAATGCAAAGGGCCAAAAGTAGCCCCAATAATCTTGAAAAAGAACAAAGTTGGAAGATTTAGACTACCAGCTTAAAAAAGTCTCATAAAGCTTTCATGATATTGACTGTGTGGTACTGATGGAAGGACAAAGCTCCCAGCGGTTCGGAGAGCGCCTGGGAACAGCCCACGTATAGCTGCCACCGGACTCCATGCAGATAACAAGGGGAGAGCTGGAGATCCACGCGGGGAAGAACATGCCCCTGCCCCACCCACACCACACGTATGAGGGAATTCTAGAGAATGCAGGTCTGACCGTGAAAGGGAAAACAAGGATGCTTTAGAAGAAAGAGAGGACAATATCTGCTCAGGGATGCTCCTGGAGTCAGGGAAGACTTCCTAAAACAGGATACCAAAAGCCCTAATCACAAAAGAAAAAAAAACTGATCAATTGGACTTTGTTAAAATAAGGGAACTTCTGTTCATCAAGAAAAAACATTTAAAAGGTGAAAATGAAGTCCACAGCATGAAAAAGGATAGTGACACCATGTGACCAAGGATTTGTATTCAGAATATGTATGGAACGACTACAAATCAATAAACAATAGATAGTACAAAAGAATAATGGTCAGAAGACTTGAGCAGATGATTTGCAAAAGGGGATATCCAAATGGCCAATAAAAATGTGAAACGATGCTCTATTAACCATCAGGGAAATACACAATAAAATCTCAAGAAAATACATTTTTGTACCAAACTGTAATAGGCAAATAAATAAACAGCAGTTAAAACTCTATGCCACAGGTAGGGATATAAACTGACTCAGTTACTCTGGAGAGTGGCTGTGGGGAGCCGCCCACACTATGCTGTAACCGCCATTACAACATGGCGCTGACAAGTCACTAGACTAGAGCGCGCGCTGGGAATTCCCCTACCTCCGATCTCTTCCTCTCCCGTGGCGTCATCTGGGCTGATGGCGCCACGCCAATCAGGGAAGGACACGTCCTAAGCGAGGGACTGAATGCTATATAAGGGGATGGGTTTTCGTTGTTCGGGGTCTCCGCCCTAGTAGCTTGTGCACTGCCTCTCAAGTTGCATTAAAGCTTTACTGCAGAAGGATCCTGTGTGTACCGCGTCTTTCTTGCTGGCGAGAGAGCTGCGCGGGACATCTGGTGCCGAAACCCGGGAACTTGTGTCATCTTCAGCACCCTCGGAGACCCCTTGGCAACGAGGAGGATTCAGAACTGCAGGGAGGTAAGCTCAGAAAGGTATGCTTGTCCCCAGCTTGGGATTGGACCCGTCACTTCTGTGAAAGAAGCGGTTTGTGTTACGATAAGCCGCGGTGCCTCTCCAGTAAATTAAGTTCCCCCTGTAGATAAAGGGGCATTATGGGATCCACACAGTCCACTATTTCTGCTTTGGATGCAGTACTGAGTCAACGTGGAATTAAGGTGGGGAACTGCGTCCTTAAGAATTTTGTGAAAGAGGTCGACCGGGTAGCTCCATGGTATGCTTGTTCTGGCTCCCTAACCCTGACCTCCTGGAACAAACTGGGCAGAGACCTCGATCGCAAATATCTCGAAGGGGACCTGAGACAGGGCACCAAGACAATATGGAAGTTTGTTAAGAACTGCTTAGAAGATGAGGGCTGTAGGCTGGTGGTGACGGAGGGACAAAATACTTTAGAGGAAGTTCAGGACAGCATGTCAGAATCTGAGCGAAGTGAGAGGATGGGTACCCGCAAGAGGAGAGACGTCTCCTACAAGGAAAAGGACCCTCCCGGTGAGTCTACCGACAAGGGAGTGAAAACGGAAAAAGGACCTCCCGGTAAGTCCGCAGACGAGGGAGTGATTTATAACCCGAGTGAGGTTCAAAAGAAAAGGGGGGGCCCTTACCCTGTGGAGGATTTAGAGGCCTTGAACATAGGGGAATCAGACTCTGACTCCCTCGACTCTAGTGAGGAATCAGATCTAGAGGAGGAAGCCGCTAGATATGAGGAGGAAAGGTATCACCCCGATGGGTGGAGGAGGCCCTTTAGGAAGCAGGAGAAGCGGCCGCCCCCAATGGCTCCCGCACGAGCTGCGCCTTCAGCACCTCCACCTCCTCCCTATGAGGGGCGCTCCAATCCTCTTTCTTTTCTTCCTGATAAAGTGAGGAGAAAGGTGCAAGCCGCCTTCCCAGTTTTTGAGGTGGAAGGCGGAGGGCGAATCCATGCCCCTGTTGAGTACAGCCAAATCAAAGATCTTGCCGAGGCAGTTAGAAAGTATGGGGTAAATGCCAATTTCACTGTAGTAATGTTAGAAAGATTTGCCGGCGCCGCCATGACACCTGCGGATTGGCAAATGCTGGCTAAAGCTGCCCTTCCTACAATGGGCCAATACATGGAATGGAAGGCGCTATGGCATGAGGCGGCACAGGCTCAAGCCAGGGCAAACGCTGTCGCGTTGACCCCTGAGCAGCGGACTTGGACTTTTGATATGTTAACAGGCCAGGGCCAATTTGCCGCTGATCAGACAGCCTTCCCATGGGGTGCTTATGTTCAAATTTCTAGCACTGCCATCAAGGCTTGGAAGACGCTCCCCAAGAAAGGGGAAGCCTCTGGGCAGCTCACAAAAATTATCCAGGGACCTCAAGAACCATTTTCAGATTTTGTAGCTCGCATGACAGAGGCAGCAGGGCGTATTTTTGGAGACCCTGACCAAGCTGCACCTCTTGTTGAACAACTTATTTTTGAACAGGCTACACAAGAATGTCGAGCAGCTATAGCCCCGAGAAAAAATAAAGGGTTACAGGATTGGCTCAGAGCATGCCGAGAACTTGGAGGTCCCCTTACCAATGCAGGGCTGGCTGCCGCCATCCTACAGTCACAGAGACCATTGAGGCAGGGGATGAACAGGAGAACCTGCTTCAAGTGCGGCCAGGTGGGACATTTAAAGAAAGATTGTCCCGCCCCAGATAAGGACAGGGTGTCCCTTTGCTCCCGTTGTAGCAAGGGGTATCATAAAGCTAGTCAGTGCCGCTCCGTCAGGGACATCAAGGGGCGACTCCTCCCGCCACCTGAGGACCAACACAAGATGGATTCAAAAAACGTGAGGGTGGGCCCACGTTCTCAGGGCCCTCAAAAGTATGGGAACAAGGTGGACAGAGGCCAGGGGAAAGGGGAGAAGGTCCAGTCAGAAGACACACAAGAATGGACCTGCACGCCTCCTCCGACTTCTTATTAATGTCCCATATGGGCATTCAGCCGGTCCCCGTTCAACCTATTGATCCTTTGCCAACTGGGACAATGGGCCTCATACTTGGCAGAGGCTCACTTACCTTAAAAGGTTTAGCTGTTCATCCAGGTGTGGTCGACAATGACCACTCTGAGGTTCAAGTCTTGTGCTCATGTCCAGAGGGGGTTTTTTCCATAAGTGAGGGAGACAGAATTGCACAGCTTGTCCTTCTCCCTGATGATACTCCCCCCGGGATTGATAGGGGGAAGATGGGCTCCTCTGGAACAGACTCTGCTTATCTGGTTCTCTCCCTCAAAGATAGGCCTAAATTAAAGCTAAAAGTAAACGGGAAAGAATTTGAGGGCATCCTAGATACGGGGGCTGACAAGAGTATCGTGTCCTCTTTCTGGTGGCCACGGTCCTGGCCCACCACAGCATCTTCACATACTTTACAAGGCCTCGGGTATCGATCCAGCCCCATAATCAGTTCTACCGCCTTGTCTTGGGAGACGCCAGAAGGACAAAAGGGACGGTTTACCCCCTATGTATTGCCTCTCCCAGTTAATCTCTGGGGAAGAGATGTTTTGCAAAACATGGGCTTTGTATTGTCAAATGAATATTCCCCACAGGCCCAACAGATGATGCAAAACATGGGTTATAAGCAGGGAGGAGGCTTGGGACGTAGAGAACAAGGCAGGATCGAGCCGATTTCCCCCTCCGGTAATCCCGGCAGACAGGGCTTGGGTTTTTCCTAGGGGCCATTGAGGGCTCGATGCCCATACCGTGGCTTACAGAGGAGGCGGTGTGGGTTCCTCAATGGCCTCTGTCCTCTGAAAAACTGGAAGCTGCCACGAGATTGGTGGAGGAACAATTACAGCTCGGTCATCTAGAGCCTTCTGTCTCCCCCTGGAATACCCCTGTTTTTGTCATCAAGAAAAAATCAGGGAAGTGGAGACTCCTCCATGACTTGCGAGCCATTAATTCGCAAATGCGCCTGTTTGGTTCAGTACAACGAGGTTTGCCCTTACTCTCCGCCTTGCCAAAGTCATGGAGAACAATAATTATAGATATTAAGGATTGTTTCTTTTCCATTCCCTTGTGTCCAAAAGATAGACAGAGGTTCGCATTTACTCTGCCAGCCACTAATCATTTGGAACCTGATAGAAGATTTCAATGGAGAGTTTTGCCACAAGGCATGGCCAACAGCCCCACTATGTGTCAATTATATGTTCAGTTGGCACTTGAACCCATTAGGAAACAATTCCCAACTTTGATTCTAATCCACTATATGGATGATCTTTTAATGTGTCATAAGGATTTAGAAGTTTTACAGGCCGCATATCCCCTTCTTTTTAAGACTTTAGGATGCTGGGGGCTTCAAGTTGCCACAGAAAAGGTTCAGTTTGCGGAGATTGGCTCGTTTCTAGGAACGGTCATCTACCCTGATAAAATAGTTCCTCAGAAGCTGGAAATCCGTAGGGATAATTTGCATACCTTAAATGATTTTCAAAAATTATTGGGAGATATAAATTGGCTGCGGCCATTTTTAAAGATCCCTTCTGCTGAGTTAAAACCTTTATTTGATGTCCTGGAGGGGGATCCACATATTTCCTCTCCGAGGAGTTTGACTCCAGCAGCTATTCAAGCCTTACAAATTGTTGAGAGTGCCTTACAAAATGCTCAATTACAGCGCATAGATGATGCCAAGCCCTTTGATTTATGCATTTTTAAAACATTTCAATTGCCCACTGCAGTTTTGTGGCAAGATGGACCCTTGCTATGGGTTCATCCCAATGTGTCACCAGCCAAAGTTATCTCTTGGTTCCCAGATGCAATTGCTCAGCTTGCACTCCGTGGGTTGAAGGTAGCCCTTACCCATTTTGGAAGGGAACCCAAAATTTTAATAGTGCCTTATACAATGAATCAGGTCCAAGTGTTAGCTGCCACTTCTAACGACTGGGCGGTGTTGGTCACTTCCTTTGCTGGGCTGATTGACAATCATTATCCACGACATCCGATTTTACAGTTTGCCTTGAATCAACCTATTGTGTTCCCACGCATAGTGTCTCAAGAACCACTTGCGAATGGGACTGTAGTGTATACAGATGGATCAAAGACGGGCGTAGGTGCCTATGTGGTTAATAATGAGGCTTTTTCTAAACAGTATAATGAAAAATCACCTCAAGTTGTAGAGTGCTTAGTGGTGCTCGAGGTCCTTATCACCTTCCCAGGCCCGATTAATATTGTATCAGATTCCTCCTATGTGGTTAATGCAGTTAAGATTCTTGAGGTGGCGGGATTAATTAAGCCCTCCAGCAAGCCTGCCCGAATTTTTCAACAAATTCAACACATTCTTCTCAACAGAAAATTCCCTGTGTTTATAACACATATTAGAGCTCATTCGGGCCTGCCTGGTCCGATGACTCAGGGAAATGAGCTAGCAGATCGGGCTACTAGAATGGTTGCGGTTGCCCTATCATCCAGGCTAGATGCAGCCACAAATTTTCATTCAAAATTTCATGTGACGGCCGAAACTTTACGCTGTCGATTTGCCTTAACCAGAAAAGAGGCTAGGGAGATTGTTACTCAATGTCAAAATTGTTGTCAGTTTCTGCCCACCCCGCATGTTGGCATTAATCCACGTGGGATCCAGCCACTGCAAGTTTGGCAGATGGATGTGACACATGTCCCCTCCTTTGGGAGGCTTCAGAATCTGCATGTCTCGGTAGACACATGTTCAGGTGTTCTTTTTGCTACTCCATTAACAGGAGAGAAAGCCTCACATGTTATCCAACATTGTCTGGAGGCATGGAGCGCTTGGGGCAAGCCCAGGGTGCTAAAAACAGATAATGGACCGGCCTACACTTCTCAAAAGTTTAAACAGTTTTGTCATCAAATGAATGTGACCCACTTGACTGGTTTGCCTTATAATCCTCAAGGACAAGGCATTGTGGAGCGTGCTCACCGCACGCTCAAATCCTACCTCATAAAACAAAAAGGGGGACTTGAGGAGTCATTGCCCCCAGTCCCGAGAGTCGCTGTTTCTATGGCGCTCTTTACCCTTAACTTCCTAAATCTTGATGCACACGGCCATGCGGCCGCTGATCGTCATTGTTCAGATCCTGACCGACCTAAAGAACTGGTAAAGTGGAAGGATGTTTTAACGGGACAATGGAGAGGACCGGATCCTATCTTGATAAGATCCAGGGGAGCTGTTTGTGTTTTTCCACAGGAAGAAGAAAACCCCTTCTGGGTTCCAGAAAGACTTACCAGGACAATTCTGGGACCGACACAGGATGACAAGACCAGAGAGATGGGAGCCCCCCCTGATCCTGTTGATATTGACCCTGACCTTGTTTGCGACGGGGGAACCACGCTGGGGAATCCTGTCGGTGTTCCCTCTACCGATGCCAATTCACCATGATGCAAAATTGTTCCCTCGATTTTTTAGTACCAATAGAACCTTAGATTTGCCTTATTTACCTATGGATGAGGAGATAGCTAGTATTGGGGGGAATAGGAATTTTACTCTTGATGGCAGCCTATGTTTTTTGATCGTTTCTAACCGATCTACAGACGAGGCTCCTTGTATAAAACTGTATAACCAAACTGCAGCATGGTTTGATTTCCCAACACAGTCAGCCTCAGCCAATGCCACCTGGATATCAGGAATTTGGCCCGCCTTCGAGCCAAAGGGGAACAGCAGTAGCGTTCCCTCACAGGCAAAATGGGCCCCATATTGCTTGGGATCCAGAGTAGCAGGGGACACCCCGCCCTGGACGGGCTGCCAGTCTAAAAAGACGGGGTGGGCAAGAAAAGATAAATTTACCTTTTCACCTTATATGGGTACTATGTATAATGAGACCTCTCCAGGCTACAATTGGACATATCAAAATCCCTTGATGGCGACCCATACCAACCCATTTGATGTATGGTTGTTGTGTGGGGTGAATGGTAGTTGCACGGATCTTTCCCCGTTTGCCTTTGTTAAGGGGGGAAGTTGGGGGAATGCTACCTTTAAATTCAATACTTCTGACATCTTTGAATCCTCTGTGTCCATCATAGAGTCTGGGAAAAATGTGTCTGTGCCGCCAACACCAGTCTGCCTTTATCTCCCCTTTGTGTTTATTCTAGTCAATATAACGGTGGAGGAGAGTCAAATTGCTTGCAACAATGATACCTGTTTCTATGCACAATGCTGGAATGCTACGCTGTCTAATCAGTTGTCTCAGTATCTTTCAGGAAATTGGACAGGAGACTTTGATGCGCTGATGGACCAGCTACGTTCTGCCATTGTGTCCGTGAATTCAACAAGAGTGGATGCCTCCTTCGCTGATGGACTGTCCTCCTGGATTGGAGCCGCCGTGTCCCACTTCAAGGAGTGGGCGGGAGTAATTGGGGTTGGCATGCTTCTTTGTGGTGGAATTGTGCTCTTACTATGGTTGGTCTGCAGATTGACAACCCAGATACGGAGAGACAAGGTGGTTATAGCCCAAGCGCTTGTAGCTCTAGAGCAGGGAGCCAATCCCGATATTTGGCTATCCATGCTCAGGAAATAAATTTTACCAACTCCCCCTTTTTTGTTTTTCTTCCTTTGGCTGGCCTCCCTGAAAGTTGATCAGCGGAGTTCGCCCTTGCTCGTATTGGCCTCATCTTTCAAAGTCCACTCCAGTAGATCCCGAGACGGGCAACTTCCCCCAGACATGTACCGACCTAAGACATGGTGCCCGGTGGCGATAGGGTTAACCTGTGACGGGTAAGGTCATAGTCTGAGACGGGTCGACCTAAGACAGGACTGCTGGTGAAACAATTTTGTGGCCATTAAGCTTGTACCAGCCTCTTTATAATAAAGAAGGGGGAGGACGCCAGCACCGAAGACGGGCTCCTCCACGGGGCGCTCCTCAGAGGTGACCGCCGAGCGGACGGTGCCCACCACGTGCCGCACCTCGGGGCGGTTACAGCATAGTGTGGGCGGCTCCCCACAAGTGGCAGCATCTACTAGAACCAAACATATGCAAACCCATGACCCCGAAGCCTCTCCTCTAGTGGATACACATGACAGAAACAGGCACCCACATTCACCAAAGCCACGTGCAAGAAGAAGCGGTACCTGGGCTGGGTCAGGAGAGTGGGGCTCAGGCCTCAGGCACACAACCGAGTGGGTGGGTGGGTGGAGGAGGGCACCAAAAAACTCAGTTATGAAGATAAATAATATTTATAAGCAATATTGAAAAAGAAAAAATTAATGCAAAAATTCATAATGTATAAAATGTCAACATTTCAAATAAAGACAGGACCAGTAGTACGGACTTTTCCTTTTGCCTTGGACTCCAATGTGGCTGGGCTTGGCACAAGATTTGCGAGGGCTGCAAATTGGAAACTTCAGATGCCCACTGGCCAAAGAACAGACAGAAAAATTTTGGAGTATTCAGACAATGGTATTCTACTCTGCAATAAGAGCGAGCTACAACTACAAACAACAAAGACAGCGTTGAGTGAGAGCGGTCAGACACAAGGACTACATCCTGCATGATCCCACTCACCCAAGCACAAAAACGAGGAAGCAGCTACCTGGGGGGAAAGCAGTAGCCAGAAGGCAGCATGGAGGGGGTTGCGGGGCTGCGAACTTGCGGCTGCCGATGCAGGCGCTGGCTATGTGAGCATGCTTGATGTGTGTACATTCATCCAGCTGAACATTCGTGATATTTACAGTTTTCTATGTGCATGTTACACCTCCAAAATACAAAACAGAAAAGTGAAAACACAATTAAAAAGCTAGTGTGGAGTCCACATCCGTTGTCCTTTCCCTGTCCCTGACACCCCAATTTGGTGAAATTACCCCCAAATACGGAACACGGATTCTGGTAGGATAGAAGTGATAGAGTAAGATCCTTGGCAGAGATGCCTGGCACTGAAACAAGCATTCAGTTTAGAAGGAACACACATACAGATAGAAACTGTATTGTTTTATACAAAAGCAGACAGTTTGGATCTCTCAAGAGCACAAAGTGAAAGCATGCTCAGAGTTCAAAAAAGCCAAAGTGTTTTATGAGGTTTTCCAAACGTATTTGCAGCAACAGCATGTCCTTCCCAGGACTGCCCAGGCTCTTGAAAGCCGCTCTGGTGGGAGTGGAGGGCTGGGGGCACGTGGCAGGGAGGCCAGTGGCAAGAACGCACGAGGGTCATGCACTCTGTCCTAAGCACTTAACCCACGCTAACTCGTTTAGTCCTCACAATGCCCCCTTGAATCAGATACCACCATATTCCCCCTTTAAAGTGGGGAAATTGAGGCTCAGCCCAGTGAAACAGCCAGGCACCGTGTGGGCGGGGTCAGGGCCCGGGCGATTCTCACCCTCTCTCACGTCACTGCAGCCTCTGTGGATGGCTTGGAGCTGCCCCCACGCGGCAGTGCTTTTTGCCTATGTGCCTGTGCCAGGCTGCCCCGCACCCTCCAGCCCTGGGCCAGCTGTGCCTGCCATGTCTTCTGCCAACTTCTAAATTGTGCTCTGCCTTGGTGTGGGAGGCTCTTCTCTTTTCTTGGGGGTCTCTTGAGCAGGGGCTGGGTCTTACTCATCTATACTCATACTTGGTGTCTCAGATGTAGCAAATGCTTGATAAATGAAACACCAAGAGGGGCTCTCATGAGCGGCTGCGAAGACCCCCGGGTGGAGCTGCGTTTACTGTCAGGTGCCATGCACCAGACGAGGTCCAATCCACACAAGAGCAACTCAGCTCCACCGCCTGAGCAGCCTGGCCTGGGGACTGGATGCCTGCAGAGCTTGGGCATCACGCCCACAGCGATTCCCATGCAGGCCACTGTCCCACAGAACTGAGAGTCATGGGTTGCGGGGAAACCCATGCTCCACATGGGGTTAAAAGGCGAGGATACATAACGCGGATCACCACTCTCAGGGAGGAGGAAGTCAGCATTAAGAAAAGCAGATTTATAATAGCAATGTTTTCAGACAAGATATTTTAAAACATCAGTCATTTCAAAATCTCTAATCCCTGGTTGACCCAGTCTTTTAAACTCTGGTTAACTTCATTTTTTCTGGGGGTAGGGTGGTGGGGTGATAAAGTCTCTGACACCCCAGGGTCCTGGGTGCCACACCCAGACTAGGGGCGTTGGTGGCCAGGTGCCTGGGGACTCACCCGGAATGCAGTGCCCTCCTCTATGATGGTCGGCAGCTGGGAAAGGCAGATGTCCACGGCGAGGTCCCAGGCCTGCCTGGGGAGAGAGTAGAGGGGAACATTACTGAATGGCCCTGCAGCTGCGGGGCGCTCATGGGGCACAGGGGGAGCACATGGATGGTTGCTCCAGAAGCACTCAGAACGGGTTTAGGCTGCAGAAAGCACCTGACGGGGTAGGGAGAACATGGGGCATGGGCGCCACAGTAGCTGTTTGGTTTGTTACATTTTTTCTCTTTAAAATAAAATGAGAAAAAGGCTTGGGAAAAATAAAGGAAGTCTCCCCATTTCCAATGTGGTTTCTGACCCCGACTTGAAGGTATGTGACACGCAGCCCATCCGTTCCTTGAGCAACCATGGTCCCTGTAGCGTCACTGGCAGGGGAAAAGAGGCCTGGTCCGAGGAGGCTGGGCAGCACCCACACAATCCATGGCCAGCTCAAACTCAGGACTGTCACCGGCACTGTGAGGCCCCAGCACACCCTCACTGGAGTGTACTGGACCTGGGCCTCAGAAGGCCAGCGGTGTGCTGGTGGCCCCCACAAACCACTCGGGATGTGACCTGGCCCTTGAGGAGATTATGCTTAAGGTGGAAGGTGACAGTCTCTGGGATAAGTGGACTTGGCCACCTTCGCCAGTTTCTTACAGCTTCGGGCCCAGCTCAACACATGAGCAGGGGCAGTGTCTCTGTCCCAGAGAACACAGCCCTGAGACCCCACCACCAGACCCCCACCCATGCCCGGTGCCAGTCTCAAGCCAGCCTCTGGGTTTTTTTTGAGCGGTAAGGGGATCTTAACCCTTGACTTGGTGTTGTCAGCACCACGCTCTCCCAAGTGAGCCACAGGCCATCCCTATATAGAGATCCGAACCCGTGGCCTTGGTGTTATCAGCACCGTACTCTCCCAAGTGAGCCACAGGCTGGCCCTGGGTGTGGTTTCTGAATAATTCTGCGGCTCAGCCATAAAAGCCCATTGCAGAGTGATGTGTGCAGCTTCATAAACACACTCTTATGTAACTCTGGGGAAATGGGGACGAGGAGTGCCCGAGCAGCAAGTGGCCCTTACATGTTTCCAGTAAGCATGTCTCCTACATGTGGCTTCTGCATAGCTGAGCACAGAGCAGGGAGGGTTTGGGATTAAAGCCAGGCAAGTCTAGGTTCAAAGGGAGATTTCTACCTTTCCCTATGATATCATTTCAGACATAATTTTATTTTTGTACAAACTTTTACATTTGAACTTCTTTTGGACTCACAGGACAGGTATGACACAGCAAGAGCTTCCGTGTCGTGGCTTATGGAGCGGAGGTCAACACCGGCCCAGAGACTGCTGGGCTGCACAGAGATGCCGCACAGTCAGGGCTCACTAGGTACCAGCTACTCTGTCTCTCTTGTTTTTTAAGGTTTTTTTATTTTTATTTTTACCTTTGAATTTTTGTAGTCTCTCTCTTTAGTGGGTTATTGGTAGGCTGAGAAGTTTGGCAGGGAGGCAATTAAAGTGCAAGGGGACGGAATGGAGAGAAGGGGCACTTGTTTAGTGCTAGTCAGTGACTGTGGACTCTTCTCATGTTTAATCCTCAACCACCTGTGGGCTGTGTGTCCATCTTCCTATTGAAGCTCCGAGGAGGTAAGGGTCTGGCCCTTGGTCATGCAGGAAGTTGGGGAGCAAGGACTCACACCAAGGTCAGACCCCAGGACCTTGCCACTGCGTTCCGCCAGACCCGGCCCAGCTCACCCCGGACCTGGGACATCTGTAGCCTCCAGCCCAGCCCTGTGGACAGCCCACATGTGTTTAGATTGCCCTGGGGCTCTCCCTACACACCACAAAGCTGAATTACTCTCCAGGGTGCGTCTATCACTGCGTGGGTTTGCAGGACGCCTTCCTCTCGGAGATGGGGGAGGGGTCCCTGTGATCTCAGACCCAGTGACTCACCCGAGGCCAGGGACCCTCTTCTTTACTGAGATGCCAAAACTGTGGCTGGTTGTTCATTTCCTTCCTCCCAGAAAACAAATGGAGGCTGGGAAGCTGAGCCTGGGGAGAGTGCCAGGGACGACTCCAGCCCCTGTGACCTTGCCCCAGCCAGTCCTCTGCTCCTCTACTTCCTCTGGGGAAGCGGCCAGGCCAGAGGCTGCACCCGCTATGCTGCACCACTAGAAAACCAACTGATGGTGGGAGACAGCTTGACACACCTGGTGGGGGCTTGTAGCCCCTGCCACAGAGGCCGAGTTGAGGTGGCCCTCTGCAGCCTAGCCAGGGAACCCCATGGAAGACAAGGTGGTCCTGCACCTCCTCCACTGGCTCTCTCTCCCCATTGGGGACTTGCAGAGCTAAACATTTATCCCATCAGGTGCTTGGCACCCAGCATTGCCTACAAAGCATAAGTTGCTGCTGGCTGCAAAGGTGGAAGGCCCCACCTCATCTCCTGCTATGGCCTCCCTCTCCCTCTTCCCTACTGCCAGCCTCTAAAGACCTGGTGTTCCGATGACAGGCAATAGCAATGACACCTGCTCTGACCAATTCACAAGGCTGGTCTGTGCATGGTGACCAGCAGTCTGGAAGGAGCTGCATGGAGGACGAAGAAGCAGGAGGAGGATGGCTCCTTCTCCACCAACAACTCCACCAAAGCCCCGCGGGTCTTTCCCATCTTCCGGCGTTGGCCACTGGATCTCTGTGGAGGGGATCTACCAGGGGCCATCCCCTCCTGCTGCTTGCTGCCTCTCCCATTCTCCGACACATACCTGAGATTTGATAAACAGATCTTCGTAAGTTAAGGTGGAGCTAGCCACGTGGATCCTGAGGGAAGAGCGGCAGGAGCAGGCCTGGTGTGTCGGAGGCAGCGTGGCCCGAATAGACTGAGCAAAGCGGAGCTGAGCAGGTGACTTGAGGGAGCAGCCCAGAGCCTGGCGAGCTCTGCTTGGGTCTGAGGTGCATTTCAGGACCACCTGGTGCCGGGGGTGAGACAGCAGGGCAGCCGGGCCAGAGTAGGGAGGTGAGTTGAGAGACTCTCCAGCCCTAGAGGCTGGAATTCTAAAAGTTAAATATCTAAAGATGCCAATTTGGAGTCTCCTGTATCTCCAGGATTCCCTCGCCTCCCCTCTGCTACTCCCTGGTGTAGACGGTCACACCTCCCACTGCCTCGCCTGTGGGCTAGGGTCACTGGAGAGAGCTGCTGTTCTCCTGCTTAACGGCCAACATCAAGTCTAGACTGGAAGCAGTCCCCCCACTGTCCGTGTGGCCATGGATCAAAAAGTGCCAACTTCCACTGATAGAACAATTCTTTACCCTCACCCCCCCTTCTCTTAGAAGCTCACTCCTTAAGGAAACGAAGCGATGATCACTACAATGGATTTTGCTTCTAGTACAGCGATCTCTTTTCCCTGGCTAATTTCCAGAGAGACTAAAGGACTCCATGTTATTTTCATTTAGACCAATGAAAGTGTGCCAAGGGCACACTTTCTTGATGTGTTAATTAAGGACCCAAACAAGAATAAAAACATTTAGAATCCAGAAAAAAGGCAAAAATTTAAGATCAACAAAGAGACTAAAGGACTCTTTTTTCATTTTAAAAGATATGACATCTATTTCCCCAGACTGGTCCCTTTACACAAGCATGTCCCTCCCCTGCCAATATAATTAAGAGGCAATCAGGAGATAATCAAAAGTGCCTCAAAGTACGGGCAGCAAACAGCTCCCATATGCTCAATAAATCCCCGGCTGCAGGCAAACGGTATTCAGCAGCGTTGAGGGAGATATTTACTCTTTGTTAAGACAGAAGCAAAGTCAATTATTGCAATTAAACTCTATAAAGATTCCTTGAATTTAATCAAATAAAAAGTTTCAGTTTTCAGAGTTAGAGGAAAGTGTCTACAAGTTTGGGGGAGGTGGAGATGAGAAGCAGGCAAAGAGGGGGTCCAGGCAGCTGGCCGCAAAGACCAGCTCTGAGCCCAGTCATGACGTGGGCCGGGTGTCTCTCGAACAGTGCCTCCTGTAAAAAATATTTACATGCCCTCTCACAGCTCAGAGCTGAAATGCCTTCCATCTCATCAACATCACGAGGAAGAAAGAATTATAACCCATTAATAATTTCCTGGCAGTTTTCCGAGGTCCTGGCACAGATGAAAGAGTGGAGGCTGGGCTCACACCACTGGAGTGTGCTGGGCAAGCCAGCTGCCCTCTCTGGGCCTTTGTTTGTTTATTTTTCTACCAAAGGAAAGGGCCAGATTAGATGACCTCTGAGTTCCCATTAAACTCTAAAACTTCATGACAAGCTCTCAACAGTAGGACAGCAGTGCTCTCTGATGAGCATTTTATCAGCTGGGTGAAACTGGTTGCATTTTCTGGGATAAAATCAAAACGAACTTGGTCTTAATTTGGGATTCTCAGCTGAGAAGTGGGAAAGGGGGTCCTCAGCAGCCAGGAGGGAGCTGGGGAGGTGTCTGGATTAGCACTTCCCACAGCCAGCCGGTGGTGATGCAACTGCACTGCACTCCAGAGAGGAGCAGGGCTGGGGGTGTTCGAGAGCAGATTTCGGGGGAGGAGGCTGTGATTAGCTGTGACCAGCTAATCTGAATTGTGGCCCTCTCCCCAGCAGCTTGGAGCAGCGGGACTTCCTAAGCTGTCGGCTGCTCCGATGAGTCACCCTCCTGGAGAACATGCCATCAGGCAAGAGCTCGGGTTTTCAGGAAACAGGCCTAAGATGGCAAACACCCAAGTGGTGGGCTGGTGGAAAGCCTTCCAGGACGGCACAGCCTCCATCTGCACAGATCAATCACGGAGCGCGGCGCCCCCCGCGGGAGCAGGAAGCACAGGTCATTACCACGAGAAATGCAAGGTTTCAAGACCCCTGAAATTGGAAGCGAAGGAGAGCGACTCCCTGATGGCTTTCCATCAAAGATTAAACAGCAACGGGCTCTGAGCGCTTCATCACAAGCCCACCCCGCCCGAAGCAAAGTATAAATGTACATTACTTTTTTTTTTTTTTTTTTTTTTTTTTTGTCGTTTTTCGTGACCGGCACTCAGCCAGTGAGTGCACCGGTCAGTCCTATATAGGATCCGAACCTGCGGCGGGAGCGTCGCCGCGCTGCCAGCGCGGCACTCTACCAACTGCGCCACAGGCTCGGCCCTAAATGTACATTACTTTGTGTTTTAACCTCAGCCTTCGTTAGGCTTTGTTCTCTTTGTACCCCCCTGCTAAAAATTCAACCTTACCATCACCACCCAAGGAATATAATAATGAGATTTTACATTATTTATTCCAAATGCTCTTTCCCAACTACCTCTCCTGGGTGCTCCCTGGGGAGGTACACACTCTGGTCTGTTCACAAGGAGGGGGAGAGAGCTCTGAATGCACTTGACAGCTTCATCACTGGAGTGGCAGAGAGCCCTGTGGAGGGCCCACCAGTAACCGCAATGGCGAGGAGCCGGGGGCGGGGCGTGGGGCGCAGAGTGGCGTGCTCACCTTCGCGGCAGCTCAGTCCTCAGCTGCAGGTGGCGTAATCTGAAGATGGGGTGAGCACAATTCTGTTTCTGAGCCAGTGTTCTCCCTGTCTGCATGAAAACTGCTTCTTGTTCTCTTAGACCTGTCTCCCCTCCCTCTTTAAGGAACAGGAATTTGAGCTGGAACATGCCACCAGGATGGAGGCCACATTCCCAGCCAAAGGATGGGGACAGTGATGGCAGCTGCCAGACGGCCCCAAAGGGCCCAGCTGTACTCACAGATTCCTCACAGCCTTCCCACCTGCTGGAATGTAGCCCAAGGGCCGAGGGGAGGCACAGCAGGGACGACGAGCCTCCAGGATGGGGCAGCCTGGGCCCCTGACACATGGAACCCTCATAACCTCAGATGAAACAGGAAAGAGAAACTCTCACTGGATTTTGGGTTACTGTCTAACCTGTATTTCAACCCACACACCTAACTACCTCAGAAGAGGAAGGAAAATCATTCAATAGAGCCTTTTCACACTAACAAGTCAGTGTCTTTCAAAGGCGGTGTCAGTTGTGTGCTCTGCATGGCTCAAGTGTTTTATCAAGGTGCCAAAGTCCTTCTCGTCTCTGACTTATCATAAAAACATTCTGAGTAATTTTATAAAGAAATAAGGACTATTGCCATGTCTCAGTGGTTTTTTCCTCCCTACCCCTATGACGTAGCAGCATGGTTGAAGCGACTGGCTTCCTACTGGATTTTGGTCTGAGCACAATGACACACAGGGAAGGCCTGCTGTCCCTTGTGGAAGACACTTGTCAACAAATTTTATATAGCAGCCTCCAGGGCCGGGCGGGCAGGATAATGGTGGAGCCAAACAGCGTTCTTCCCTCCGCTCTGCTGCATAGCACTTAACATGCACCTCACTGGGTGCTCACATTTGAGGAGGCATGGGGCTCTCCAGTCTTGCGCCTCGCTGTGTGCTCACATTTGAGGAGGCATGGGGCTCTCCAGTCTTCTAGAATGCTCTTTCTTGTGTCCACACTACTAAACTCATTCATGTTAAGGATTATATTGAGAGTGTTTAAAAGTTAGAATTAGACTTGAATGTGAACATTCCTAGGACAGACTGCAGGTAAAATTCTGTAATAATGAACCCTACAGACAGCCAAATGTCTATTTTAGGGGGATTTTCTTAGGGTAACGTCTGTTTAAAAACTATCTCAGCAAATGCAGGGACTGGAGCTAAAGGGGTGATGCTGCCTGTCTCTGGGAAATGCAAGTGTGAAGCTGCAGCCCGGGGGTGGAGAGGGAAGTGGACATGCTGCACAGTCCGCCTGCCTGCAAGCACCTTATCCTTTTGGCAGGTTGGGAAAACATGCACTGGATCAATGCTTTGTCACTGTAGACTCTCTTCTGGGGAGCGAAGAGCTTCTTTATAATGACATTCACTGTAATGGAAGGACTCTAACATCCCTGAAGAAAGCTGCTTCTGAGATCTCACCTCACTACCAAACTGTTGTGGCAGGTAAGGCAAGGGACATTCTAGGTCTTTTCAGATGTGCACACGAGAGTCACTGAGTGCGAGTGGCCTGCCCGAGGCGGCCCAGCGAGGAAGCGATGCTGGACACAGAAGCCAATCCACTTGAGGAGACCAGTACTAAGAGACTCTGGATGGACAGCTCAGGAACAGTATTTTAACAACTGTAATCACTATACTAATTCCCTTGAGTTTTCTGTGTACTTAACGAACCTATACAGACTGAGAAACCTCCATTTCTCTATATGCGTTTTGGTGGCAGTGAGGGAAGAGGGACTGGGAAGACCACGGAGGGGCTGGGGCGCTGATCAGAGGCCAGTGTGGCCAGGCCCACCAGCTGGTTAGGTTCGTCCTCCAGAAGCACAGGCCCATGGGGCTGCCTGACTCCAGGAAACCAGGAGGACACACTGAGAAGCCGGCAGAGAGGCCCACCGTCCTGGCTCCTAACCCACATTTTCAGTCTTTCTTCTCCTTTGCATATGTTTCTTCTCAAAACTTAAAAGTCTGATTTTGACATTTCATTCCTGATCAAAGTTGGTTCATGGTATAATTTTCCGCATTTAATGGGACTGACTACTGTTTACTTTTCAGCTACAGACTCGTGCTGGCACCGTCGTGAGTGAAAAACCATCCCCAGAGACAACATGTGTTAAATGCATGTGATGCTCCTCCCTGAAATCACATCATCACTAATTTCTCTAAAAAGAACCTTTTAAGCTTACTCATTCAGCACTTTCCAGCATATAAAGACAAGAAGACATAATATCAGTCCTCGAAAAAAAAGATCTCAAGTTGGAGAGGACCTTCAGACACGCACAGGCGAAAAAGGATGGGCTCATGAAAAAGAGAGCCTAGGCAGCTGTCCTGAGACTTGGCCAGGCCATATCCTTCCTCACTGCGTACAGCCACTGAGTGTGTTTAGGGGTTGGCGGCACCAAGGCCCCACTGTGCACAGCCACTGAGTGCGTCAGGGGCACCGAGGGCCTGCTGCGCACAGCCACCAAGCACATTGTACACGCTGACACGGAGAAAGCATGGGCTTTGGAGAAGCACAGCTGGTGCTGGATCTCCCCTTCGCCAGGACAGAGCCGTGTAGCTTTGGACAAATTACATCTCCTTTCTCATCTTGTTTCCTTGAGTGCAGAACAATGCAAACAATGCCCGTTTCAGGGCTGGGTGTGGTGAGGGTTAGTAAGATAACGTGTGCTAGACACCTGGAAGACGGCCTGGCACCCAGTAGGTGCTCAGTAAATGGTAGCCACTCACAACTTTATCTAAATGCCAATTCCCCCAAATCCTCATCTTCAGTCTCTTAAACTCTAGACGCAGCCTTCCACGCGCCTGCTGGGTGATACCTGGAAGATCAATGGAACGCTGCCCCTGACAAGTTCAAAACCGAGCTCCCCCTGCCCCTCCGCCTGGCCTGCCCCACTCGCCAGGTGCCTGTCTTCTGCTCTGGTTATTGGCAACACCATCCACTCAGCTTTCTGAGAAGAAACCTTGGAGAGGCCCTAACTTCCAGCCTCTTTCGTACCCTGGATATAGTCACCAAATCCTGTCCCTTTTAAGAGGAAATCCCTCTGAAACCCAGCCCCTCACACCACTCCACACTGCCACTGCCCGGGCTCATCACTTCCCTCTGAGCCCCAACTCGCTCCCCACATGGGCGGCTGCCTCACCATGCCACACACCCAGTCCCTGCTGAAGGACCCCACGGGCTTCACTCTAGGGGGGCTGGCCCTCCCAAGCTTGGCACAGCCTGCTCCTCAGGCTGCCTCTGCTCCAGCCACCCCCTCCCCTCCCCCTCCCCCCTGGAGGCCCTGCTAGGACCCCACCTCCCTCACCTGGGGAGCTGTCCCAGACTCTAGTCATGGTGTGCTCTCCCTAACGACCCTGAATCCAGGCTCCAGTCCCCTGAGGGCTACGGCCAGTGAGCCATCTGTTTCCATACCGCAAGCACTCTGCTGCTCAGACAGTGCTGGGGGTGGGAGGCGGGCGGGGGGAAGGGACACACACACACACACACACATTGAGGGTGAGACACACACACACACACACACACACACACACACACACACACACACACACTCTCTCTCTCTCTCTCTCTGACACACACACACACACACACACACACACACACACACACACACACACACACACACACACACTCTCTCTCTCTCTCTCTCTCTCTCTCTCTCTCTCTCTCTCTCTCTCTCTCTCTCTCTCTGAGGGTGAGTTCCTCAGCCTGGGACTAGGAGCATCTATGAGTAAAGGCGGTGGTGACACAGGGCTCAGTGGAGGTGGTGCAGGCTGAAGAGAAGGGGAAAGGAGGGCCACAGACCACACGCTCGTTGCTCAGCTTGGCGCAAGCTCGACGTGGTCACATAGTGCCCCTACAATTTGCCATCTGAGTAAAGTTTGTTTGCATCACACCAGAGTTTCTTTGGCTGTCTGTGCTCCTTGTATACGTTTTGCAGTCAGCCAAGCCCCACTTGCAGGGACAGAGCCCTCTAGCTGGATGCTAGAAGTGGCCAGGGAGCTAGCAGCCCCTGTTCTGGAATAGGTTTTTTCTCTAGGTTTTCTTTAAGAGCATTTCTCAGCTAGAGTCCACGCTCCACGAAGGCAGAGGCTGTGTCCTCAGAACCTCCCAGCGCATATTCTGGCATTATTTTATGCTTCTCTAACATGGCTTTTCATGTTCCTTACAAGGTCTGCCTAGCCCTGTGCCTTGTGCACAGCAGGCTGGTAACTACTCCTTATATTAAACTGCCCCTACAATAGGGCTTTTCAATAATAACCCCATTTTCCGTACAGCATTAAGTATAGGACTAACTCCAACGTATGTGGATTATTTTCCATCTCGGGATTTTATAAGCTCTTTCCACAGCATTTAAAAATATCAGATAAGATCAAGTCCAGGGACTAAACCTTAGGGAATTCTTTTTTTCCCTTTTTCTTTTAATCCTGCTTCCTCATGGGTAGAACCTCAGGGAATTCCACCTGTTACATTTTCTTCATGTGAAGTACCCAGTTACTTCTTCTGTTTGTCTCCAGCTTTGTATTTAATGACAAATAATGTCTTAACCATAATGATTCAATTTTTAAAAATAGGTTTTTGTGTTTCAAAGGCTTAAAAAATCTATAGGTAGAATTCTAATTTAAAAAGTAATTACTAATTTTTAAAATGGAGAAGTGTTCCTCCGACGCTGTCATTCAAAGTGTAAGCACCATTAACAATGTTATAATTCCATTCAGCCTCTTTTTCTACGTATAATATACATTTTAATATAGGTATTATCATGCTGATACAATCTGGTGTTGTCATTTAACATATATTGTATATGATAATGAATACAATTTTAAGATTGTTTACATTCTTTCAAGTATTCATCTCAACTTATATTCCTATCCTGTTAGGTACTAGGGTTATTCCCAATTGTTCCCTTTATAACTAATATTCTAACAAATGGCTTTATTTGCCAAAGTCTTTTGGAATGTCTCATTGGTGATATTCCTTGATTTTTCCTTAGCCACCTGCTTAATCGCATCCTGAGCCAGGTCACAGATGGCCTCAGGGCACGGGGTGAGGTGGGGTGGGGCACAGGGCAGGTGGTGGGCAGGAAGGGGACATGGAGCTGCAGACATCAGGCTGGCCACGTGCTGGTCAAGGCAGTAGGCAGGGATCAGGGAGCGTTAAGGTGAGCAAGGTCACAACAAAGGGCAGAGGCCTGGAGACATGTGGTTCTGAGATGTGGCATTAATGGGCAGGAAACCTAGAGAAAAAACCTATTCCAGAACAGGGGCTGCTAGCTCTCTGGCCACTTCTAGCATCCAGCTAGAGGGCTCTGTCCCTGCAAGTGGGGCTTGGCTGACTGCAAAACGTGTACAAGGAGCACAGACAGCCAAAGAAACTCTAGTGTGATGCACAACATTCTTCCTGGAGACTCTGCCCCACCCCCACCCAGCCAGGTGGCAACACCACTTCTTGCTCACCTGGAGTCTGAGCAGACTCGCTCCGATGCAGAGACAACAGTGCTGGAGATCCACCAGCACCACAGCCACTTGTAACCAGAGCTGACAGGTCATCTAGCTCTTCTGTTCCCTGGTTAAATGTCATTTCAGCCAGGGTGTGCTCGTGTTCCAGAGGTGTGTCTAAAGTTCAGCCTAGTCTAGAAGACCGTGAACGTATATCCCACCAAGTTGGCAGGGGACAGTTTGGTGCGAGGCTGCCAAGTCATGGCCTGGCCCTGCCATGCGGGATCCTCACCCCCTCTCTGTGCCTCAATTTCTCATCTGTAAAATGGGCATAAAATAATGATAATAATAATAATGCCTTCATCACAACACTGTGACGAGGGGCAAACAACTTAATACATGTAAAGCCTTAGAATGTGCCTGATGCACAGTAGGCACTTAATTCGTGAGTCACTGGAATTACTGTTTCTCTGTCGCCACCCTTCGATCATTTATGGCGACCTGTCTGCCTCGGCACACACAGGGCAGACCGCCTTCCCATGCTCTGTAGCTCTCTTCTCGCCCTTGCCTTCCACGCTACTGCTTGGCCAGTGGCCATTCTGGTGGTTGGCCTTTGGCAGTTAAGGACTGTATACCCTGGTGAGATGCTGCTGATGGTGCAGAGACTCTAACAGTGGCCCCAGGACCCCTGCCTCCTGGTGTGGTCCCCTCCCCTGGGGTGTGGGCGGGACCTGTGATGTTTCACCAGCAGACTACGGCCAAGGTGACAGTGCCCATGATTAGGCAGATGTGATTATATGTGATGTGATATGAGTCTCCCTGTCCCTTGAGGAAGCAGAAGACCCTGCCCAGAGGACCCAGCTAGGCCGTGTCCGGACTCCTGCCCTACAGAAACTGCGACAACGTGGCTGTGTGCATTCACCAAATTTATGGTAATATTGTTACACAGCAACAGGCAACTAATTAGACCCTCCTTAATTATTTTTCAGACTACAAAATTTCTATTTTCCACTTCATGATGCTTGGAGGGAATTACTGTTACTAAACGGAGTGGTATGTCTATCAGAAAAAGAGCTGACAGTATGTATGCACTTCGTTAGATTTTTTCTTTCAGCACAAATCTTCTTCATTCTGGCACATTTGCTGCTTTTTTCCGAAGTCCAGGTCTGCCATGAGTTATATGCATTGAAACTTCCTTCCTGCGAGGTGGGGTGGCTGACTGAAGGGCTTCCTCATGTCCACTTCAATCGCCGAACAGTACACAAGACATGTGCTTATGGTGTGGATTTAAAAAAGAAAAGACCCTCAAAATGCACAATGCTGCTTTGGCCATGTGAGGGTAAACCCCAAAACCAGCCCCCATGGTATGCACCCAGGCAGGCAGCTCCCACCTCTCCACAGGTGTGGCCGCACGTGTGCCTAGCACCGTGATGACAACAGTGTGATGGTGGCCCGCACGTCTCGCGGGCAGTGTGGCCCTCACCTCCCTTCCCCTGCTGCAGCAGGACGTTTCTCTCATCTGAAATGTTTGTCAAACTCAATTATGAGGAAACGATCGAGGCAGCAAAAGATCAGGAGCAGCAGGAGGGGGCCGAGGGCACGACTCCCTGTCCCGACCTGCACTCCCTGCTGGGGGACGGCTACACGGAGGGAGGATGAGCACTTCTCCACCCCAGCTTAGGCACTATGGGGGTTGGGCACTGCTGAGACTCTACATTAACAGGATGTTCTGCAAGTTCCCTCCCACCCTCAGCAGTCCTGGGGCTTCACCTGTGCCAGTGGCCGGGGTGCTGCTGGTGGCCTTTGTCTAGCCCAGAGCTGTGGACACCACCAGCAGCACGGCCTGAGACCAGCTCTGCAAAACCACCTGGAAAGAGTCACTTTTTTGGATGAGGAAAGGAAATGTGTTTCTTGGAAATGGGTTGGATGAGAGCCAGAGAGCTGGGCACCTGCAGAAGAGCTCCGTTCTGTGTTTCCCAGCCAACGAAAGACTTCACCAAAACAAGAGTCTGGGGGCCTCGGCGTGAGGCAGGTGAGAATTCCTCTTAAGGTAAGAACGTGACCAGTGTGCTGGGGCAGGGACCGCCCCCTTCCCCAGGCAGACAGCACTTGGCCATCAGGTCCCCTCCCTAGCTGGCCTGTACCTGGCCTGTACCTATGTATCACTGATGAGGGGTGACAGGCCAGCCAGCTCCCCTCTCAGCCCATCACCGGAACTCACCGGGCTGGCTCTCCACAACTTCCCTCTTTGCCTAACCCTGCCTGCTCTCCTTCCCTTCCACAGCACACCCCAGGACCGGCCCCACCCCAGCAGCACAGTGATGCTAACCTCCGTCTCAGAGTGTGCTTCCCACAGAACCCAACCTGCAATAACCAGAATGTGCCTAAAAGAGAAAAGGGAGGCGTGAAGCCACAGACTGCATTGCAGGATGGTGGATGAGGAAGGCTGAATCATTGAATTATACTTAAGTCTTCCAGGTGCACATTGGCCCAGGAGGAACCCCAGGAAAGGAGAAAAACCCAAGTATCCACATTCACGACTGTTCAAAAGCAATTCCAGGTGCCTCAAATACCCATGTGATGCTTTTCCAGGTTTTTCTGGGCCTCTTTTGATGGCTATGCTATCTCGTGTTTCTCCAGCACAGCAAATAAACACTGATGAGGACTTGCTTTAGGAGCTTTGTGGGAAGCAAGGCTTGTAGGACGGAGGGAGGACTGTGAGCCGCCTCTGTGAGGCCTAGGCTTGGATCTTACGTAACACAGCATTTAATATCCTAAGAGGCCAATACTAGAAAAACATCTCTAGACTGACGACAAGAGGCGGGACGCTGTTCTGGGATGGCCTAGCCACATGCTTCCTTCCCCGGTGTTCCCGTTCTTGTGCCACTCACCTGTCCTCACTGTTGACTTTGCTCTGGCTCTGGTCTTTTACTATCTACTCTAATGCAATACAACTTTTCTTTTTCTTTTTAACTCTATACAGCTGTGCACGTGACATAGCAGGCGTTTTAACATGGACAGAAAACATCCACTGAAAGGGAAAATGCTCCCACAGACTCACTCGCAGGGTGATCGGTGGAAGGGAGAAGAGGACAGCCTGGTGCCCTTCCCCGCATCTGCGGCCCCTTGTGCCTGGTCCCTGGCACTGACCTAGTTTTTGAGCTGTGACCACAGGGGCACTGTCCCCTTCAGTGCTGTTTTTCTCTTTTTTCCCTTCCTTTTTATAAAAACCCATCTCAGAAGAAATAGGATTTAAGTCATTACTTTTCTGAAGAGAATAAGGCTGTTTTGATGATCTACTCTTCCAAAAATGTTTATTTTTTATTCCAAAAATGTTTATTTTAATGTTCCCTCTTACAGTTTCATTATTCATGGAGTTAAAGAAGTTGAATTTGTTGTGGTCTGACATTTTATTTACACATTGTTTAAATTGTTGCATAGTTGGTTCTTCTATGGAAGTCTACTTCAGCTTCTTTGATTCTCCATTTATTATCCTCTTTACTCTTAAAAGGAAGATGTATTATGCATGTTTTAACTTTTTCTATTTACAGCACAAGTGCTATGCTGGATACAAAGCATTTTGATTTACCTCATATAAATAAGAATATTTAGTTTCTAATTTTTCCTTGAGTGGATGATGGGTAGTAAGTTTACGAACTCCTTAATTCTCTGGGTTTCCAGAGTTTGGGGAAGTAAGTGGTATATATATATTTAAAAAAAGGAAAAAAATCACTAGCACAAATAAACCTGACCATGAACACACACCACACAATGGTTTATAAGGCTAAACATAAATGAACTGCTCTTTCTAAATATTTGTATTAGAATATCTCCCACTGATAGACAAAACTAAGATTCACTATTTTTGTTTACTATTATTCCATTTTAGAATTTGTCCTAACTCTTTGTATTAGGAGAGCAACAAAACTGGAAAAGGCCAAATGTCCTGATATATAATGTCTAGACTAAAAACCAAATTACTTTATTAACAGTGTTACTGCTATTATTAGTAGTATAAGTTCCAGTAGTGCAGCAATGGGAGAAAATTATAATAGTCATAAAAGATGACACTCGTGTGTGTGTGTATGATCTGTGTATGTGCATATTTGTGTGTATTTGTGTGTGTATGATTTGTGTTTGCCTATTTGTGTGTGTGTGTGAGATAAGTAAACAAATTAATTGGTTGTGAACCTGACAGGTTCAAGTTTCTGGAGCAATCTTGGGTGCACTTCAGAAACTCAGTTGGCGGTTTCTTTCCTCAGTACTAGTCTCTACAGGGTTAGAGACCCTTCACAAAGTGCCACCCTCCCAAGGTATAGAACTACAAGGGCTCTGGAGGCCGCTGGTCCCTGTCCAGTCCTGAAAGGCCCTCCAAGGCTCCCATGCTTCTGAAGGAGATCCAGCTGTCCCATTTAGAGGCCTTTGGGACCATTTTGTTTAGCTTTACGTATTAATACCGCTCAGGGTCTCCCAGCTTTGTGTTAAGCCTTTCTACTCTGCTTCATATAGTTTCATTGAACCTGTACTACTGTAGAAATGGGGGAAAGCACACTATTTAGAGAGTTTAATCATGAGTCCAGCACTGTCTAACCTGAGACACTTACCACATGGCGTGCATGTATGTTGGGGGCAGTCGGGGGCTGCTGACTGGAGTGCAGTTATAAGACCTCATGATCCTTTCTGCCAATAAGAAATTTCGAAACAGACTAGCCACCAACAGGTCCTGTCTGAAGAGCTTTTGGAAGAGATCTGAGGGCAGATAAAGATGAAAAGAAGGCTTCAGTGACTTGTGTCCAGCATTGAGAGCCAAATCCACTAATTTACTTCCATCAAAAGTTATTACTAACAATTTGGGACTAATATGCACATTTCCCATTGGCAATACACACACACATGAATACACACACATATATATACACAAACACCAAAAACCAACCAATAAAAAGAAATACAAACAAGTCTTACAATAGTAATTCTGGTCTTAACAAATATGACAGTGCCCATGAATGAAGAAAGATATGCCCCAAACCTGCCTGGAAAAGACTTCGATGTGGTCAGAGCAAATGCTGACACTATGGGCTTACACGCACGCCTGTTCTAAGTGCCTGACACACGGCAGCTCATTCGACCTCGCAGAAGCCTCTTTAGGGTCTTGCCTTCTCCTTCTTGTGCCCCTCCCCCAGCCCCATCAGTTTCCCGATCCTATCTGACGCCCCTCATATCCCTTGGATATCCAAGGGTCGGCGTTCCACCTGTGCTCTCAAGCAGCACCTCCCCTCGCCAAGCACCCGGCCAGGCAACCTCACCCCGGGGGAGCACATTCCATGCGATGGTGTCTGTGATTGCCGTGAAGATCCAGTTGAGTTCACCCAAAGGAGTCCTCCTGTCATTGAGCCGGCCAGGAATCCTAGAAAACACGGTGCGTTTTCATTAGTGATGCCATGGCTATTCACACAGGTCACGGAGGGAGGAGATGGCAGGAAGGAAAGAGGCAAGGAAGATGGAAAGGCTCCAACCAGGAGGAGGAGAGACTCAGAGTGCAGCTAGGAGAGGCTCCTGCCCTCCCCTGTGATTTTTGAAGCTCACATATTTCTCCTTCCTAAAGAGAACAAAAGTCTACGTGAGCTCACATCTTAAAAGCTCAACCTCCACCTTCAACTTGCTTCCCCCTCTCCATCTATATGAAAACCATGTCTTCAGTTGCCCCAGATGCAAGGACCCAATCCAGCAGGTAACACACATGGTTTCTGTGGCTTCCAGGTTGGAGACAAGGCCACCACCCGGACCCCGAGGACAGTGCGGGGCATGGGCTGTGCAGGAGTCTGCAGCATACTCCACAGGTGACCTCACACCCCATCCTGGGGCTGAGCACTGTAGCTGTGTCTTGTCAACCCGACAGAGCTGGGGACACCCTGTCCTACGGGTCTCCGTTTCCTCCACTCATTCAACAGATATTTGAGGACACACACAGGGCTGAGCACAAGGATGCAGTGGTCACCAACACCTACCAAAGCCCTGCTCTCAGGGAGCTTATGGTCTCATGGGAAGGACAGATAACGAGCTAACAGACAAGTACATATGTGCTATATCGAGTGGTGCCAGATGATGTAGAGATGAATGGGACAGGAGTATTGAGGACGCTGCCACTGCATAAAGGGCAGCGAGGGACAGCGCCCGCCAGATGCATCAGAACAGAGATGCACCCAGAAGGAAGCTGGGTCCAGTGCGTGAATCTCTGCAGGAAGAGTGTGTCAGGCAGAGACGACTGCAGCTGCTAAGCCCTAAGGAACGGGCGTGTTTCTTTTTCCTCTGCAGTGAGCTTAATTCTATCCACTAGGTAGCAAGTTCAATTATGTCTGACAGAAAACTCCTCCCCCACTGCGCAAAAATGTTCACAATAATTTGGTTCAGAGACTAGACTGTGATTCCTGCTATTTATAAGATTCTGAAGATTAATAATTCCCATTATAGTAACCCATTTAATGGCACTGTCTTTGTATGAATAATACTCACAGAGGCTATGCCTCAGTAATAGGGTAGCTGAGCTAAGCCAGCTTCTGACTATGATTCTGAAAAACACACACTTTTCCTTTCACTAAATGCCTTTTCCTTTAGAAACAAAAAATGCTTCCCATTTCCTCAAGTGGGCTTAGTGATAGGACAAGAAAAATGAGAAACAAAGAATCAGCGTAATACTTCAAAGCAGCATCATCACCCAAACAGTGCCAGACGTCTCAAAAAAAAAGATGTCCAGATTCAAGAAAAAATTTCCACTTCAACAGAGGAGACTCCAGTTTACCCAAACAAAAAGGCTTTACAAACACAGTAGAAAGTTCCCTGGTGGTCTAGTGGTTAGGATTCGGCACTCTCTCTCTTACAAACACAGTAGAGTTCCTCATCACGGCATGGATGATTTGAAAGCAATTTTAATTGGCTCACAGTGTGTGTGACTGTGGGGATGGGTCATCACTAACGATTCCCACAATTTAAAAGAAATCGTGGTCTTGAGGTGAACTCTCAGCACAAGGACCACGGAGACCATGCAGCTTCCTCATCCTAGAGGACTGCTTCCTTCACCCCACCCCCTTCAAGCAAGGAGAGCAGACAGGCCTGCTCTCTAACAAACTGCAACAGAGCTTCGCCAATGGGGGCTGTGTGTGGGATGAGGTGTGCCTCCCAGAGAGAAGACATTTGTTTATGAAATGCAAACAAACAGCCCAGGAAGGCATTTACCAGAGTTCTCATCTCTGCCCTCTAGTGCCAGTGCAGGGAATTCAATACTGGGAAACACCAGGAAGAGGAAGGGGCCTGGGGGCGTCCTGGGTGGACACAGAGCCGGACACACTCGCTTGTGTCTTGGGTCCCACCTGCAGATGAGACGCACGGATGCTGAAAACCTTTCTAAGATGATTCACCAGATCGTCAGTAACAATGTCCAGTAAAAGCACTGCACTTAGTATAGCTTCAGGCTGCACTGCTGAACACACGCCTGCGCTCTTTACAGAAGCAGCCCGGAAGGGGCACAGCAGCCACCAGGCCAAGACTCTTGTCCAGGACGGGGAAACCTACAAACAGCCAAGGATCTGGAAAATGCTAATCTTGAGTGTCTCGTCCTAGGTTCTGTCTCTTCTCTCAACACATTCGGAATGAGCTAAACTGCGATGCTGCTACTGACACCAACTGCAAGTTTTGGGGGTTCCTAAGACCACCCAGCCTCAGTCTCAATAACTCTCTAGAAAGACTTACTGAAATCTGTTATACTCATGGTTACAGAGAAATACAGACTCAAATCAGCCAAGAAAAGAGACGCACATGCAAAGCCTCCATGTCCTCTCTCCATGGAGTCTGGACGTGTCACGCTCCCAGTATCAACGTGCAACAACATGCAGGGAACACTGACAGCCAGAGAGGCTCATGCAGGCCTTGGGGCTCAGCATTTTTATTAGGGCTCTGTATTAGTCTATTTTTGTTGCTTATAACAAAATACCTAAAACTGGGGGATTTATAAAGAAAAATGAAATGTATTGCTTACAGTTTCTGAGGCTAAGTCCAAAGTCCATCTGGTGGTGGCGACAGTGACCCAGGGGTCTCACACTGCAAGATGGTGGAAGCACAGAGACCAGAGAGAGAGAGAAAGAAAGACACTCTCCTCTTTTAAAGCCCTCAGAACCACACCCCTGACCACCATTTTCAACCCATTCACTACTGCACGGTCCTATAATCCAATAACCTCTTCAAGGCTCCACCTTTCAATTACCATAACAGGATTTCCAACCCTCTTAACAGTCACAGTGGGGACCAAGTTTCTAATACATAAAACTTAGGGGACATAATTCAAGCTCCAGTGAGTTTGAGGGGAACAAAATTCAGTCCACTATACGTACCGTCACATAGGTGTGACTGCACACGTGGTTGAGCTCAGCTTCTTTGCCCAACGCCATGTGACTTAAAGCCCCACCCTGAATCACATGGCTGAGTGGTGAGTGCCCACCATTGCTGTGGTCAGCCCCTCCCTAATCAGACACTGCTGACTGGTAAGACACAGATGGCATCGCAGAAGCGGAGGGCAAAGGCCAGACCTTCTCTTTGGCCAAAGCCAAATTCTTTACTACACAAATCTGTTCAACATTACAACAAACCTATTCCAGCTTAGAGTTCAGCTCTTAAATTTTGTTTGACCTTGGTGTTGTAACACCACGCTCTAACCAAGTGAGCCAGCTGGCCAGTGCCAGCTTTCACGTTTCGCCACAGTTCTGGGCGCAGTGCCAGCAGGGCCAGGACAGTCTTCCATCACACTCGAGATACCAGAGGAGAGTTAAAGGGCTATGTGTCTGGAGTACACACACGGTCCTTCCAATAAGATTTTAAACTGGGAGTGGCATTCGCAGCCTTTGAGCAACAAGCCCATACACACAAAGGAAAAATCCAAATAAACGGCTGGGCTACACTGTTGGTTGGTGGCTGCAGAGCAGCTGTAAAGCAGCTGCAGCCACACCAGGCTGTGGGAGTGGGAGCCGGCACAGCCTTCTGCATTGAAAGGTCAGAAAAACATCGGTATCTTTCACCTCAGTGCCTCCGCTTTCAGGAATCAATCTTAAACTGGAAACTTAGAAGGGGAAACAGCGGATGCACCAAGATATGCCGGGCAATTTTATCTATAATTGTGAAAAGTCAGGAACTGGCTAGGTGACCAGTAAGAGAGAAATATTAAGTAGATTAAGGTACAACGACTGAAAATGGCTACAATATTTCAATAAGAGGAAAAGCTGGTTTTACAACAAGTAAAGACAACAAATACTGTATCATCATGATTACAAGAAACACGTGCAGGGAGGTAACTGGAAGAAAGAACCTCCGCATGTGGTAGTGGTGATTCTCTTTCCTGTCTTCCTATTTTTATAAAGCCAATGTTACGACGATGAGCATGCCCCACTCGAACATCGTGGAACCAGCAAAACCCATTCCTTTGCTTACAAGCCCCAGGGCTGCGTGTCGCTGGGCGGGGGTGAGCCTGGGCTGGGGCCCAGTGCAGTGGGCAGCTGCTGGGTGACAGGATGGCGTCTTGGAAGAAGTGCAGAGACCATCAGGATCAAGGGCAGCCACCTGCCCATGGTCTGCTTCCAAATCTGAACTGACGACATCGCTCCCGTGAGCCTGTGAATCCTGAATCAAGTGAGGGTGGCCCCACCGAGCTGGTTTCCAAGCAGTGCAGAGCTGCCCATGAGACTCCCCACCCCAGCGTCACCACTGGACAGTCAAGCTGGTAGGATGAAGAGAGGCCAGGTAAGGGTCAGTGTGTATTCAGCTGTGCTTTTAAAAATTCTCATCTTGTTACAATCACTGGTAAGTAAATGCAAAACTAAAGCCTCATGATGGTGTCCTAAAAATTCCATTGATCTCTTTCCTAAGCTCTTCATGAGACACAGATGCAGCCATCTGCCCCGTTGACTTCAGACAGATGTAGAAATCATTCGAATCCATCAACCTGCCATTCAGCGACTGAACATCTCACACGGCTTCTCCATTTAGCAGACGGTCCTACGGGGGATGACAACATGAGCTGAGGTCCACTTCCCTCACTTTTCATGTCATTTATCATTTAGAATTAAATCACTTGAGAAACGGTTTGCTTCTGTTTTCTGTCTGAACCTGATCCTAATGAACAGCAAACCCTGGCCCACTTGGGAGGTCATTCGGTCACCAATGGATGATGTGGGACTGCAGGAGGAACAGATTAGCAGGGAACGTCAAATGCAAGACCACATTTCATTCCAGAAGTTTCCCTGAACCCCCAAAGATTTCATTAGTAATGAAGGTGGCTCTTTTAAAATTTAAATCCACAACGTCAATCAAGGACTAATTTTTACGTGAAAGGTGTAAAAAGCTGCAGTTTAGGAACAGATCGTTGAACTGGGAGATGGGAAAACCCAAACTCTAGCTCCCACTGGGCTGAGGATGGGTACCTTGCACATCCTGTTCTTCTGCTGAGGCACCACGGCTGACCTCACAAGTAAGATGGGGACCACAGAAAGGGGCACTGTGCCTCACAAGTGAGGCAGCTGGCAGCCAGCGGACGCCTGCCTGATGGGCACGCTGCCCTCTTGGGCTGTTCATCACCACGGGGGCCAGAAGGATTTCTGTTCACTTCCCCCACACTCTGGGCTCACCTGCAGCCTTCACCTAAGTCCACATTTATCTTCCTGGACTTCAGCACGCAGGCCACCACTGGTGAACCCCGCTTTGCCAAATGGCAACTGTAACCAAAGTTTCCGTAGTGTAGTGGTTATCACGTTCGCCTAACAAATGGCAACTGTACTTCAGCATCTGCATCCCACTTGTACAACCACCTCAGAGCACCGGGCCATCTCTGGAATGCCAGGCTGGTGCTTCTCCTCTCGGGTCGCCTTCAGCCTCCCTGACACCCTGACCGCTCTCTGTAGTTAGACCACGTTCCCTGTACGAGGAACCTGTCCCTCACAAGGGCTGTTACTTCTCCCCTTGCCCTGTGCAGTCTGTTCTCCACCCTGCTGGATGCAGTTCTATCATCAGCTGCCCCCAAGGGCTCCCCACGCATGAGGACACTTAGTGTGATGGGCTCTCCTTTTGATCTCTCCCAGTCCTTCTGGACTTCCTACCAATTTGGGTCCCACTAGCATCTGTCCTTATACAGAAAGTGCCAGAAGGCAGTGCAGGTGCACAACTCCCCTCTTACAAAGCTGTGCCGTTCGGCCTCCTGGGGACCTGTCTCCCACTGGCTCACGTGCAGGTCCCCACCTGGCTAGTGACTATTCAGGTTCCACCTCCCAGACACTTCAGATTCCTGCTCCCACCTTGGGGGCTCACACCTGAATTCTTAGTGGACACCATGACTATTCAGGTTCCACCTCCCAGACACTTCAGATTCCTGCTCCCACCTTGGGGGCTCACACCTGAATTCTCAGTGGACACCTTCAGTCCTGCTGTGCCCAGAGCTGCACTCCATGGTACCCTCCCCATCAGCGACTCTGTCATCCAAGCCCTGTCTAGGCAGAGGACAAGGGGCCATGAGGTGCCCAGCATGCCTCCCTCGCCTCCCTCCAGACCCCTGGGCTTCCTCTCCTCTGCCTGGCCCCAGGCCTGCACTCCTGTGCTCTCACCTTGGGCGGCACCTCTTGGTTCTAGGTGTCTTCCCTTAATGACTTTTCTTCGTTGTTATTTTTACTTCCTCTTGATGCTGTTTTCAGATGTCCTTTCTCTGTCACAATCAAAACTGCTTTCTTCAACTATGGCTTTTGGGGACCAACATCTGTGAGAAGGCAGGATGTGTAAATGCAGTGACCAGGCTGGGTCTTAACAGGCCTGGCAGGATTAGGCAGCACAGGGCTTGCCCTGAACCCAGAACGGGGCCAAGGACCAGCTCGGTGCCTTCAGGCAGGCTCCTCAGCATGAACATCCACGACTGCTGCTGCCGCCACCGCTGACGGAGCATCCGTGCTGTGCGCCACAACGCGCCATTGTGCTGACTCAGTCTGCACCAGTCGTCTGCCAAGTCCAGTGAGCCTCTCTTATCACCTTCACCCCATTTACAGATGGAAATGTGGCTCCACGAGGGTGTGTTCAGCATTCGGGCACTGCCGGCTGCCTCACGGGCGTGAGTCAGGGACATGCGAGGGGACGCAGCACAAGGCTGGCCAGGAGGCCGGGGTGGATGAACATGACCGCTGTGCCGTACGTCTGTCTGTCCATGGAAAAACCGAGCAGACCCTGCAGCACTTAGCTAACTTCTCACGTCACTCCTCTTTCTCTAATTTTGTGGACACTTGCCAGTTCTTCTCTGATCTGCTCCTGACTTCAACTCGGCCACATGAAATCTGGTTTCTGTCCCATCATTCTTCCCAGATACCTCTGGAAAGCCACAATTCCAGGGGCTGTCTGTCCTCCCGCATGGCCATTTTGATCTCTTTGCTGAATGTGCGAACACTGCCTCCCCTCTCCTCCTGCATCCTCAGGCACACTGCACCACCAGCGCTGTCTACCTGCCCCGTCCGCATCCAGCAGCATCTTCCGAGATGATGCACATAGCGGAGCATTCCTGCACCCTCTGCTTATCTTTCCTCCTAGCTCAAATTTAACACATGTAAAGTCAAGCTCACTGTCCTTGTCATCTTCTCCTCTGACAGTCCCCGCAGATTCTCTTTTCACCAAAGCTCAAAATCTTGGAGGCTCAAAACTGCTCGCTCATCTGTTCTCCAGTCCTTGGCATGTGCTGGTCATACTTCCTGCAGATGCCTTCTCCTCACCGCTGCTGCTGGGCCAGGCCTGCAAAGCACCCTAAGTGGCCTTCTCCATCAGGCCGTTCTGCTCTAATTCACACTGTGCAGCCTGATGGCCCTAACATGCCTCTGCTCAAACATCTACAAGGTTCTCTATTTACTACTGCAGTGGTTTTCACTTCCTTTTTAGCTGTCTCCACTGAAATAAAATCTTATTCAGACAAAGAAAAGCAGAGCTCCTCTGGCTGGAGCCAATCAGCTCTCCAACTGCACATGCTGCCCAGGGGGCCACCAAGAGGCCAGAGGAGCAGAGGGCAAAACCACTGTCCAACACAGTGAAGCGGAAACTGCCCAACCTGATGCACTAAACTCTGGAATTCTGTTCCCACCCCTCTCCGTACTCCCTCCAGTTTGAGGAAAACGTCGAAGTCTGTCTGTACTTACATTCATGTGCTGCTCCATGCCCCACCTGGAACATCTTCCATGACCCACACCTCGGGTGAGTGCGAATCCCTCTGCTGAACACGGCTCCAGCCTCGCTACCCATGAACCCCCCCCCACCACCACCACGACAGACTCTGTTGAGCTCCTGTTTGACTGGAACTGAATGACAACCTGAACCTTCCTCTGGATTCTTTGGCACTCCACGAATCCTTACTCTTCTTCTTTTTATTACTTGCCTTTGCTCCACACATGTTAATTTTCTGTGTAATAGATAATAAATTCCTATGGCAATGACTTACTCTCCTTGATATAAATCTGATTCCTTACAGTTTCTGGCAGAGTGCTGAGCACACGGCATGGTCTCAGCAGCCTACAAATCTGAGCCGTGTTACCTCACTACTTAGAAGGGAGCCGTCCCCACCTCATGCCAACGGCTCTCTGTGGCCCTGTGGATGGGCTTCTAACTCCCTACGGCGGGTGGCTGCTGGGGACACTGTCTGGGCCCTCAGGAGGAAGCAGTGTGTGCAGTGATATGCTCTGGCCATGTGCTCAGGGCCCCTCTCAGCTCTCAGGTGGAGGTCCCCCTCTCCCCTGGGTGGCCCTGGCCCATGCTGAGTGAGGGGAGGTCCAGGGCCTGCCTCTTCCCAGTGGAATGGGCAGTTCTCCACTGGGCCAGGCCTGCACCGAGCACAGCTTCCTCCTGGCCGCTGAGAGCTGTTGCTCCCACTCAACCTTGTGCACCCTAACTGTGTAGTGTCTGCTCCCAGGACAACCGACTGGCACAGGCGGTCTGCAGGAGGTTTAGTAATCTGCCCATGTTTACCTCCCGTGTGCTCCCTCCTCTCTCTCCCATCTTTCGCATTCACCAAATATGTCATTTTCCAGCAATATAGAAGTTGTCACTCTCAAACATCCAATGTGCCCTCAGTTCAGTTCACAGCACCCTCCTGTCTTCTTGGCTTGGGGCACCGGTGACTCCTTCCTCATTCAGCTCGAGTCCTGCCTCCTCCGCTCCCTGCCCAGGGCCCACCAGGCTGTCAGAGGTTACTGCTTTGAGGCTCCCACAGATGTCTTCGCCGTGAGAGACAACGTTGCCCAGCCTATGTCTCCACCTGGGATCCAGCTTTTTGAAGACAAGAACTACGTTCTCCATCTTGTTCTTCCAACGCTTAGCACAAAACATGGGACACGGGACAGGTGCTCCACGCATATTTGATGAGCGAATGTGTGAATCCCCGTGAATGATCATAAAGCTATGTGTAAACAAAACATCAAGTGAAAAACTATGGTTTCCAAGAAAATGGTACAAACTCACTAAAAATACTCAAATGGTGATAAAAAAGAAACGAAGATGATAAAAACCATCCTAAATTCCATCATCTAAGAACCACTAGAAACATTTTGGTGACCATCCCTCCAGATATCTCTTTGTGAACAAAATCAAATAATTTGAAATGCACTGAAATATCTCATCATGTAAAGTATGCTGCCTTTTTTGTTAAAACTACCCACAAATACACTTAGAAAAAATACTAGAAGGGTATACACCAAAGTATTGAGAATGATTTTCCCAGCATGGTTGAAATTATAGATGATTTTAATTTTTTTTTCTTATCTGTATTTAATAATATGCTGAAAACATGCTACTTAATAAAGAAAAATAAAACTTTTTTTTTTTTTTTTTGATAAGAGGGATGCTACAGCAAGTTCTCCTGAAAAAGGAAAATATTTTAAGATTGTATTATTTTACAAGTTTACATTGTCTCGGATTAAACTCAGTTAAAGGAAGCTACACTTTAACTTGTTTAATTTAAATGACTACCATGAAAATGATGGTGTAGAGAACCTTGGGCTAGTTCATTTATTCAACACAAATAATTCATTACTTAGAAATGTTCCCTCACAAAGATCAAGGGGAAGTGAACCTAGCAATTTCTTTTGAAAACAATTCTCTTGAAAATCTAGGTCAGTACGCAATGGTGCGAGCGTTTGTTAAGACAAAAGCTACACACACCACACCAGGGTTTTGCCTTGCAGGGCTGGGGGTCATGACAGCTCATCCACAAAGTTATTAAGAGGAGCCCTCAATATGTGCCCATGTGCAGTAAGATGTGCATGTATTTTCTCAACCAATGAACCTACACTGAAAACACATATACAAAATATACATATGTATTTTCTCAATCGATGTAAAATACAGTTCTGAGGAGAAAGAAAATGACTCGAAGATTGGGAGTTAATGCACTAGATGATAAATTTTTGTGAGCCTAGTGAAAATATTTTTTCCTATGCTAACATTCTCCTGGACCAAATCAAGACACATATCTACATTTTTTTCTAATCTCTTTTTACTTAAAAGAGATGTATAATTCAACAATCTTTAACGTTACCTGAATTTCCTGTTACACGGTGCCTTGTATTCTAGCCATTCACAGACTGCCAGGGATCATAATCAAAGTCTACTTCAGTGTGCATGAAACATGTAGTTTACAAATTGTAGTATATGACATCAGTCTGAATGATTTGCAATTTAAAGCCAGAGAAGTCTCTCTTTCAAGTGGGCTATATAGGACTGACTGAGGGGTCAGAGGGAAAGGAATGAAAACAAGAAAGCCTAGTAAGAAAGATGTTGTGAGATAGGAGGTGCTCAGTTTCCCTTGGCTCAGGTTCAAGGACACACCTCTGGGTTTCAAGCCATTCCCCAAAGTTTCAGGCCCCTCCTCTGCACCCTCCCCTAAGGGAAAGTCACTGTTGCTAATTAGACCTATTTTTGGCACCAACAGGGGAAACTGAGAACTCAGGGGGTTGACTTAAGCAAATCCAGTGGCTGGGCATGCTCAGTAGAGAAGAGTTATGTAACCCTGGTAGCTGAGCATGCTCAGTGAAGGGGAGTTTATCCTTTGAATGACCTTCCACTAGAGGTGCTAAAGAGCACAGTCTGCTGCATGCCATAGGATTTGATCAAAGAACATGCTCTGAAAAGAGACCAACTGAGTATGTGCCAGACTATGTTACATAACTGGGAACCACCCCTTAATTGAATACGCATTAGGTAGCAAAACTTTAAAAGCCGAATCTCAGCAGAAGGCAGGGCTGCTGCTCACTCTCCTGGAGGCAGCCTGTGCTCTGCCTGTGGAGTGTGTTTCTTTCTTTTTGTATCAAACTTAGTTTTGGCAAGTTGTTGCTCACTTTCTTGGGGCCAGCCCACACTTCACTTGCTGAGGAGTGTGTGCTTTACTTTGTGTTAAACTTACTTTTAGTGGGTGGGTGCTCACTCTCTTGAGCCAGCCTGCACTCTGTAGGCAACTTTAAGTGTGTATTTCTTACTTTTGTATTAAACTTGCAGTGGGCCCTGCCCAGTCTCTGGAACTACGCAGCACTGTCTCCAAAGCTGTCTTCCTTATTCATTATATTAAACCTGTTCTCACTTTCTACTGTGACTCTGCTCTTGAATTCTTTCATGTGGTGGAGTCAAGAAACCGATAAGAGGAGGAGATGGGTTGAGGCCGGCTATTGGGTCTCCCAGACCCTCTCCTCTGGCAACAGTTGGAAATGGAAACACACTGGTTTACACACAGAAGGACCTGTAGATATGGAGCTCCGGTTTTCTACAATGAACTTTCAGACACTCAACGTACAGTCACTGTGATGTTATCTAAAAAGCCGAGTCAGTTAGGCCCTAAATAACACGTGCAAGTCTTGGGGCATATGGGTCCATTTGTCACTTAAGGTTTCAATGACAGCATAAGTCCCCTTGCTGGTAATGGGAGATTAGGTGAATCAAACCATTCTCACACACAGAACGGCTAGAAAGCCTCTGTGTGTGCTGGGAGGATCTTTTAGAAAGCTATGAAAGACAGGCCAGGTTAGGAGGAATCATAGCGCCAAGACCCAAGAGAGAGAAGCCAAGGCTGGAACCTGCACATGGGGCTACTTTCTCTTGGAGGCATCTAGCAATTCCAAAAGCAGGACCGAGAGACAGAAACTGCGCAGAGCATGACATACTCATGGGGCTGGAGAACAAAAACTGGACCTGAGCAGTTGCCCAGGAGAAGGCAAGCTGATAAAACTACTCAAAGTTTGAGTTTTTTGACTCTAAAAGTTCCTTTTGACTCTAAAAGATCCTTTTGACTCAAAGTTTCTACCCTAGGAATAAGGATGAACTAGAAATAACCTAGATCTCATTGCCTCAAATCATCCCAAATACCTGTACAACTTTTATTTTCAATTTGCAGCATTCAATCAAAAATAACTAGGTAGGGGCCTGCCCGTGGCTCACTTGGGAAAGTGTGGTGCTGATAACACCAAGGCCATGGGTTCGGATCCCTGTATAGGGATGGCCAGTTAGCTCACTTGGGACAGCGTGGTGCTGACAACACCAAGTCAAGGGTTAAGATCCCCTTACCGGTCATCTTTTAAAAAACACAACAACAAAAACCCAGGTAATAGTTGAGAAACTAAATATATGTTTGAAAGCAAGGAAGCAACTGACAAGAGAAAGAGATGGCCAGAGGATTCAGATAATGGCAACATCAGACACAGACTTTACAATAATTTTACTTATTAATTTGTTCAAAGAATTAAAGGACAAGGTAGAAAATTGTGGCAGAGGATTAGAAACTATGAAAAAAGACCTCTGGAAGTTCTAGACTTCAAGAACTTAAAAATACAGTACATTAAATTAAGAACTCAAGAGATGGGTTAAACAGCAGATCAGACAATGCTGAAGAGAAAAATGGAAGATGGGTCAGAGGAAAACACTCAAAATTAAGCACAAAGAGACAGAAAGTTGAGACATAAGAAAACTTACATAAGAAATACAGTAAGGGCGCGGCGACGCTCCCGCCGCGGGTTCGGATCCTATATAGGACTGACCGGTGCACTCACTGGCGGAGTGCCGGTCACAAAAAAACGACAAAAAAAAAAAAAAAGAAGAAGAAATACAGTAAGGGCTGGCTGGTTAGCTCAGCTGGTTAGAGCACAGCCTTGTAACACCAAAGTCAAGGGACTGGTTCCCCATAACAGCCAGCTGCCAAAATTAAAAAAAAAATAAAGAAATACAGTAGATCTAAAATATATGTATTGGACTCCCAAAAGGAGAGAAGAGAGGGAATGAAACAGAAGCAATATTCAGTGATGAAATGGCTGAGAATGTTCTACAACTAATGAAAGACATCAAGACACACTGTCTTAGTCAGTGTGGGCTGCCACAAAAATACCATAGATTGGGTGGCTTAAACAATTGAAATCTTCCTGGCTTACAGATAGCCACCTTCTTGCTGTGTGTTCCTATGACACAGAGAAACCTCCGGTGTCTCTTCCTCTTCTTAATCTCACCATGAGGATCCCACCTACAAGATCTCATCTAAACCTAATTATCTCCCAAGGGCCCTATCCCCCAATACTATCAAGCTTCAACATATGAATTTTGGGGGGACATAATTAAGTCCCTAGCACACAGGTTCAAGAAATGCTACAGACATAAAGCAGGATAAATACAAAAAAATGCCAACATATGCACATCAAAATAAAACTGCCAAAAAGCAAGACAAGGAGAAAATCTTAAAAATAGTAGAAGAGAAAAAAAATACATATAATCTTAAAAGTAACATGTATGAGGAGTCTTCAGAAAGTTCACGGAAAGATTAGTATTACCTTTTAATTCCACTTTTCCATGAACTTTTTGAAGTATTCTTGTATTTGTATGGTCTGGTCAGGAGATAAGAACTACACCAGTAAATTAAATAGAGAAAATCTAGTATAAAATATTTTAACTAGAAAAGGGAAATTAAGAGGGATAAGGAAACTCTAAAGAAAAGAAGAAGAAAAACAAAAACAAAAACAAAAAACAGGATGGCCACTGTAGAGAGTGGCCATGACTCTCTAAAGCTTACTGAGTGCACCCAAAGAAGCAACAGACTTAGAAGCAGCCCTGGCGAGGGCTGAGATGTAGACCTGGCTGGACAGGGTATGTGATCTCAGATGAAAGCTCTGAGATGCAGGAGGGAATAAAGAACAACAGAAGATGTAAATATGTGGGTAAACATAATGAATATTAATTATAAAATAGTAGCAGCATTTATGGAGACAAGATATACACATAATCAAAATACATGAGAACAACTGCATAGAAATCAGGAGGTGAGTAAATGGAATTAAAGGTTCTAAAACCTCACACTGCCGGAGAAGTGTAAAAGTTCTCATTTATACTAGACTCTAATCAGATGTACACTGTAGTTCCTATAGCAGAGGTTGCCACAAGTATGGCCCAAGGGCCAAATCCGGCCAGCAGCATGTTTTCTGTAAGGCCCATGGGCAAAGAACAGTTTATATTTTCCAAGAGTTGTTATAAAAACAAGGAAGAATATGAGACAGAGACCTTATGTGCTCTGCAAAGCCTAAAGCATGTACTCTCTGGCCAGTAACAGAAAAAAAGTTGCTCTAGACTAACCATTTAAAGTATAGTAAAAGAATATAAAATTAACCAGCCAATAGAGGGGAGAAAGGAGTAATAAAATTGCTAAATCAACTCAAAAGATGGCAATGAAAGAGAAAGAAGAAAGGTGAGGAAAAGAAAGCAATGGGGGGGGAAGGAAGAAGAAGAAGAAAGCAAATAGGAGGTAGACTAAAACCCAACTATGTCATTTATTACACTAAACGTAAACAGATTAAATACTTCAATTAAAACCAATAATTTTTAGTCTGGATTTAAAAGCAAAACTAAACAAAAGCCAACTCTACCTTGCTAAAAAGAGATAATCCTTAAATATATATAAGAATGAAGAAGATGCATTCTGTAAACAATAACTGAAAGACAGCTGTAGAGCTATGTCACTATCCAAAAAAGTGGACTCTAAGGCAAAAAGGCATCACCAGAGAAAAAAGGTGACATTTGTTGATGATAAAAGGTCCATTCCTCCAGAAAGAAGAATTGGTCATGGCAATTCTGTCCTTCTGCAGTTCTAAAGGTCAAAGCATGTGGTCAAAAGGGAATGGGGGCCAGCCTGTGGCTCACTTGGGAGAGTGTGGTGCTGATAACACCAAGGCCACGGGTTCAGATCCCTGTTTAGGGATGGTCAGTTAGCTCACTTGGGAGAGCCTGGTGCTGACAACACCAACTCAAGGGTTAAGATCCCCTTACTGGTCATCTTTTGAAAAAAAAAAGGGGGGGGTGGGCTTTTAATTTAGAGTAAAATAGTAAAAACTCAGAATTATTTCTTCAACAAGAAAAGAGGAGGCAGTTGAAGTATATGTATCAGCAACATATCTAATTAGAAATTGGGTAGATTTTCTGCAAAACTAAAAATGGTATAAAAATAAAAAGTAACAACCAAAAAAGAAATGGGGCATGTTATAAGAAACCATAACATGGCATTAGGCTGATGGCAGAACAAGGATTCAGGACTACAAATAGAAAAGGACCACCTAAGTATTCACAGCACTGTTGATAACTAAAGGATAGAGAATTGGGGACTCATCATGTCTAGGTCCTCAACTAATATAAGAGCAACAAACATATAAGAAGCTTTCAAACTGTTTTATCATGAGTTCCAGTAAAAAATAAATTTTACATGGCGACTCAATATATACATATACACAATCATATATAAATATACATATTCAAGCAATAGAACCAAAGAACATTCATCTTCCTAGGAAAACAAGGATATTTTCTTCTTTTTTTTAATGCTGGTGGTAACCAACCAAACTGGTTTTACAGCCACTAATAAACCATGACCTGAAGTTTAAAAAGCTTGGCTTAAATGAAGCTCTTGTGAATTTTTCCAGGAGGATATATTGGCTCAGGGATATCAAAATGGTTTGATGGTGAACACAGCACCTGAGAGACAGTAGAAATTAGAAGGTTATATAATTCTCTCTTTACATAAGCTGATGGATTTTTAAAAAAAACTACACGGGCAGCTTGTTTTCTAATGATTTTTAAAAATCTTTTCTCAGAGTCTATAGATCAAATGGTGTATGTTCACAGAGCTGCTATCCCTCCGCATCGCTCCTTTTTGCATTTAATAGCTCCTGCAGACAGGATCCTACCAATTTCTACTTGTGAAGTCAATGTAGAAAAATGAAGTTAAATTTTGGAGGAAAAGGAGTGATGGTTTCTATGGCTCGGTGGTGAGCAGGAGTTAATATAATACTGGAGATAATTCAGCTTTTACTGAACTAATTACAGCATGAGAAAGTACCGCCCACCCCTGGAGTTGACAACAACAGCAGCGCCAAGCCCAGGAGCGGGTCCTACTGGAGCTGCCAACAACAGTTGAAGAGAAGAATGGGCCAGAGAGGGCGGGAGCAATCTCCTGTTTGCTCATTCATCATGTTCACGGCACAGTGAAAACCAGACTCCTTTTTATTAAATAGTGCAGATTCTAAAACCCTTCAGAAATAAATCTGAGCCCAAATTTATTTTTGAAGGATTACTGCAAAAGCGGATTTTCTTTGGGCTTCAAGTGTTAGGATGGATCTTCAGACAGCTCCTTTCCTGAGAGGTGTAGGCACAGGAGCCATGTGGGAGAAGTCTCCTCCAAGCAGCAGAATTCTTTTGAGAAGCTGCTAAAAAGCCTGTCACGTTTGGGAAAAGCAGCTTCTAAAATAAGGGGAAGGGAGAGAGACTCCAGACGAATCCTGAGGGTGCACTTCCTTCTCGAGGCGCTTGCTACCTTCTGGCTCTGTCTCTCCAGATGTCTCCTTTTGAGTGTAAGAGGCACCCTTACCAGTGAGCTTCTTTGCAAAAATCTGGTCTAAAGAGGGTGTGAGAAGAGAAGGGGAAGCTTTGCAGGAGTGGAGGGCTGAGCTCACCTGCCGTCCCACTGTCTTAACAGAGATTGCTATCAACTTCCCTTGACAGTCCTGAGCTGATCCGAATAGGTAGTCTTTGAAAGACTCTAAAATGCCACGGTCACTCCCTAGCCTCACTGTAAATTATGTCTTTTCCCATGAATTTGTTAAAACACACAAAAGTAACAGTTTCCAAATACAATCATGTTGTGCTGCTCTTGATTTTCTGGGATAATTTTCCTCTGAGATTTCCTGGTGGGACTGCGTTAAACAGAAGGCAAGCTCTTCCTCCTACAGCCAGGTACCTGGTGCGTGGGCCAAACTGACTGGTCACTCCTCCCACACCATAGATGTCCATTCGTTTTATCATGTCCACATCAAACTCTTGTTCCAGGGCTGGCCAATTAGCTCAGTTGGTTAGAGTGTGGTGTTATAACACGAAGGCCAAGGGTTCAGATCCTTGTACTGGCCAGCTGCCAAAAAAAAACTGCCAAAGGAACAAAACTCATCTTCCTTCTCTCATAAGACCTTTCCTGTCCTCAACAAAAAATAACCTTTTCTCCCTCTTAACACCCACACTCACGAACATGTGGAATTTTAAGAGATGCTACGTCCTTCAGCATTCCACTTGGTTCAGAGATGGGGGACGGAATCACACAGACCTGGGTTTGAATCCTCCAGGCTCTGCCACTTCTGGCTCTGTGACTTTAGGCAGGTTACCTGACTTCTCTGAGACTCAATCATTTCATCTATAAAGTGAAGAAAGTACCACCTGACCCATGACAAGACAGAAAAGTGGAATGAGTGAGCACATAAAGAGTTTTGCACAGAACGTGGAACATGATAAGGGCTCAGGAAATACAGCTGCTCTGATTTATTTGTTACCAAAAAACCTCCACAAGTTTTAAAGTAAATTAAATCAGAAATGTTGAAATTGCCCAAATAAACTGAACTTCTAAGTTGAATATAACATACATGATAATTTTATGAGCAACATAAGTTACATGTAGCACATTTTCATGTTTATAACCTAGAAAGTGGCCTTAGAGAAAATACTGGCAAATCATATATCAGATGAAGAATTTACATTCAAAATATGTAAAGAACACTTATAACTTCATAAGACAACCCAAATGAAGAATGGGTAAAAGATTCTAACAGACACTCCACCATAGGAGATATACATGGATAGCAAATAAGCACATGGTTAGCCGTATGCAAGTCGTAAATTAAAACCACAACGAGTCCACTTCCCTCTAGGATGGCTACAATCAAAGAGGCAGATGATGACAGATGCTGGTGAGGATGTGGAGAAATTAGAACGCCCATCGCTGATAATAACATAAAATGGTACAAATGTAGAGAAAGAAAGTAGATTTGTAGGTGCCCAGGGCAGGTGGTGGGAATGAAATGAACTACAAATGGGTAAGGAGGATCTTATCAGACTGATAAAAAAATTTTTAAATTGGATTATGATGATAGTTGCACATGTTGGTAGATTTATTAAAAACCCAATTGTATGCTTATAATGGGTATGTAAATTATACCTTGTAGAGGAAATATAACAGCCAACATGGTTGTTAGTTGGGAGCAGACCCCGGTTACAAAAGACAGATTAACAGGGGAAAAACAACAGAAGATTATCTACGTGTACATTTCATATGCATGTGGGAGACACCAGGAAATGACAGGTCTCAAAGAGTGACAGGCCTTGGGCCAGCCTGTGGCTCACTCGGGAGAGTGCAGTGCTGATACACCAAGGCCACGGGTTCGGATCCCATATAGGGATGGTAGGTTTGCTCACTGGGTGAGCGTGGTGCTGACAACACCAAGTCAAGGGTTAAGATCCCCTTAACCGGTCATCTTTAAAAAAAAAAAAAAAAAAAAGGAGTGACAGGTCTCAGTTCCATCTTATGTAGCTTTCTAGATGTTGGGAAAATAGAATAGTTTTTCAGGCTCCCTTGCCTTGGGGCAGGTTGGGGGTGGTCTTTGCAAGCAGGTTGTGTGTGTGTGGGTGGAGTTGGTGTACCTGCACGGCTTGGCTGGTGTCTGCCTTGGGCGGCCTCTGCACACACAGCCATGCTCTCGAACCTACGGCTTCCAAGGACCTGTTTTCTGGTTGCCTAGCTCATAGACCTGTGTGTGAGGGGTCTGGCGACCCAGCCTGGCGTGTGAAATGTTTGTGACCCAGTCTGGAATGGACTTGAGGTATCTGTGAGCTCCAGACCCAGCCCTAGCTTGTCACTGGAGAAGTGACAAGACAAAGGACAAGGACTTTGAGTCTCTGGCAGGGGCAGCTAGAAGGCCAATAGCTGGCAGATGAAGTCTGGTTAGCAAAGCTGCTTCATGTCCATTCCTCTGGTGCCATCTCCAGTACCGTGAGGGCCCAAAGTCATCTCCAGAGGCTGACCTTTGCTCTCTGTGGTAGAAAGGAGGAGGGATGCCTATGTCTTCGTAAATCTGTGTCCTGCTTTCAGGCAATTAGAGGGGGAACAAAGAGCTCTCCTGCATCAAAGACAGTGAAGAAACTGTCTTTAGCACAGCAATCCTTCATGTTTTAGAAGGTGCATTCTGGTCTTGCACAATACCTATGAGACATGCAATACATGGCAACGCCACATCTGTTTGGGTCATCATCCATGGAAATAAGCTTAGAGATCTCAGTTAAGAACACGACAGCCCTCCCGCTGGCTGCCGGGTCCCCCCAAGCATCCTCTTGCCAACAGAAGCCGTCAGCCAGTCCTTGTGCCACTGCTCCCTTTGGTGGCTGCTGCTCTTAACAGACACTGATTCACAAAGCAAAACATTTAACTTAGATAATGCCCAAACTATCAGGTACCTCAGTTTCCCACTGGATGCAGTGATCTAAATCAGACTCAGAGGCCACTGTGGACTCACAGAGTGCTCCCAGATTAGTGTGTTGATTGTAAATTCTGAATCACACTCGGATACAATCCAAGCCTATGCTCAACTCAGTCTGCAGGGCTCCTGTCAGGAATGCTTCCCCCAGCCTCGGCTGGCTCCTTCTGGCCAGGTGGATCTCAGTGTAAGTGTTACCCTTCAGACAGGCCTTACTTGGCTGCTCAAAGAACCAGCCACTATTTCATATCACCATATAGCACTCTTGGTAATCTTATATTTTTGTTATTTATGTTTTGATGTTTCTGTCCCTTGATTAGAACATAAATTCAATGAGAGCAAGACTTCAAGTGTCCTGTTACTATCCAGAGCCTAGAACAAAACCTGGCACACAGCAAGTCCTCAACAGACATTTGCTGAATGAACGAATGACTGGTGCAGGAAACAAACGCATGGTTCGTTAAGTGCCTTTAAGCTTGGAACATCAGGTGTCCTCTCACACACTGGCGTCTCACACACAGTCAGAAGATGAAATACTCAGATGAGAGCAGGTGAGTTCTTTCTCTGCAGAGGCCACATGACACAGTGACCACAGTCAAAGAGCGTGACTGCAGCAGACAGGAGCAGACTCAGAACCCCACCACTCGGGGGCAGATTCACCTTCAACGACAAACTTTCAAAAAACTTTTTTTAAAAAAAGGTAGCCTGAGAAAAGAGAGAAAACATGTCTGCACAGGCAAGTACAAAAGTGGGGCACAGCAGGCCTCAGCTCTCAGACCGCAGGTACTGAGCAACCCGCAAGAGACAGTTCCTACACAAGAGCAAGTGTCGCCACAAGAAAGGACAGCCCGAGGGTGACCCACGAAGTGTGTGCTCAGCCTCACCATGGCCTTTTCCTCTCTCACCACCTGGGAGCCTACCTTTAAATAAGAAAAGCCACCATCAGAACGACCTGCACCCCGTACCTCCTGCAACCCGCACCTCCGTGCAGCAAGGGTGTCCATTAGAGACTCCCAGCACACATTTTCCTCAGGACACTAGGAGCCACCCAGGGCACCTCACTGGCCAGGAGGCGAGATTAGTGCCGCAGATGTTGACATGCACTGTGCTGTGCTGGGAAGGCCTTTGTTTTGATGACAAAGGCCAGGATGTCGGTACCAATGAGAAGGAAACGGAAGCTCTCCATGCAGTGTGCGGGTGCCCCCCAGCGCCTTGGTGATGTGTCCATGGTCTCATCTCAGAACCGAGCGACCCCACACTCGCCCATCAGGACAAACGATGGAGGCCTTGCTGGGGTGTGTGTCGAACACAAAGGGGACCCGGTGCCCCTTGTTTTCCCTTCTGCCCATAAAGGGATTGGAGCAGAGGTGCCAGGCAGCGCTGATGGATGCCACTCTTCCTGTGGGGGGAAGAGCTGCTCCTCCATCGTGTCATAGCGTCCCCACATCTCTGCCCAATACTCACATTCTTTCTGCTGTGCAATCTATGGAGGTCTTGTTTTTCCCACTTTATTTCTAAATTAGCTTCTAGTGCCTCATTATTCATCTTATCAGTGACTGGCAAATGTTAATGAATTACTGATTTTTTACCTTCGATCAGGAGATATATTTATGTTAGAAAGAAAGGTAATCTTTGAATCAAGACTGGTATCTTTTGATAGTTTTCCTTTCTAACATAATCCATGTGTATGACTCTGACTTACCAGTGGAAGGCCGGCCCGTGGCTCACTCGGTAGAGTGTGGTGCTGATAACACCAAGGCCACGGGTTCGGATCCTATATAGGGATGGCCGGTTTGCTCACTGGCTGAGCGTGGTGCTGACTTACCAGTGGAGTAAATTCTAATCACGGCTACTGTACCTGTGACGTGGACGCAGCCCCACGCAGACCCTCTGCTGTGCCACCGTTTCCCCATCTTTTCAAAGGTAGATAACCACAGCACCTACCTTCGAAGGGCTCTAGCAAAGATTAAGAGGTAATGTATGTAGAGCCTTTAATTCGGTACCTGACACATAACAGGTGCCCAGTAAACGTCACGTGTTCTTGTTACTCCTAGTTCTTGACCAGAAGAATCATAGATTGCCATGTATGTATTCTCCAGCAAAAGCTCACGTGTCTTCTTACGTTTTCATTACTGCATCCCAGGACTCAGAGGAGACCAGAATTCTTATAGATGGAAACCAGAGATAAGGTAACAAAAATGCTTAAAGTTTCAAAGCCTGAATCAAATCCAAAATTCAGGGCTCTCACTTTCAAGCCTGCTGCTCCTGTGCGAAATGGGCCAATGTGCTATTTGAGCTTCTGGAGAAGCAGGACACAACGACTCATCTTATTCCAGAAGCTGGATTGTTAGCAACTTAAAATATGCTGTTTACACCATCGATGTTAATCATGAATAATTTTTTGGTACGCTCTGAGCCTCCAGTGATCAGAATACCAACTAACAGCTTTGTGGAACAGGTTCAACACCTTTCGGATTCCCTGTAGCTTTCTGAGTCCCCTAATATTTCTAGCACTGTTTAAGCGTTTCATTATTTTGTTTCGGGGCTGAAAAATGTCCCTTAATTTTGAAGCATGGATCTTACTGCCACACTCCCAGAGGACTCAGAACATAAATATGTACTGCAGCAGCAACAAGCTTACTCGTCAGGCTGCTAGGTTAGTGCAGATAATTAGAAACTGGGGGGTCGCTTGAGCAAGGTTCTCTATAATTTACTGCCAGACACAACAGCTTAATTAGAAAACAAATTCCATCCCTAGCTTAAAGATTGCTAAACAATCATACACACACTGCCACATCTTCCCTCTAGTCTGATGTTGAGACCCTAAACAATACATTTTGTACATCTGACAAAGGCGGCAAGAGCTGGGTAGGGGATGATATTAGATGTCCCAAGGAGCCTTGCTTTGGAATGGCTGCACCAAGGCAGCTGCGTGACACAAACCACATTCATACCAAATCATCATGCAGCAATTCTCAAACAAGAAACTCCCCGATTTCTCCAGTGACGGTGAAGAAGAGGATAATGACCTAATTCAGGATGGATTTCTGCCCGTCTGGTGGCAGAAAGGGCTGCTGTGGCATTTCAATGTCATGAAGACAATGAGGAAGCCAAGGAGCAAAATCTAAGCCTTGCTAAGGGCACTCAGCCACCAAACCCACAGCATGTGGGTCCTGAGGTGCTGCTGGGGGTCTCCTTGGCCAAGAGGTCACCTGCTGTGCACTCTGCAGGACAGTACGTCATCAGTCAGCGCAACGTGACATTGTGAGGCTCCATCCTAGAGAGCTCTGGCCTTCAAGACCTTGCACACTAAGGGCCGGACGTTGCAGAAGGACAGCTTCGAGAGAGTAGTGGGCAAAAACATGTGGGCACAGGACACATGCCCGCCGAGCTGTGCCACGGGGCCAAGGCTGGGCAGGCACCTGAAGCCTGGCCTCAGCACGACCACATCAGGCTGTGCTCAGGACTGTCCTTCACGTGTGCAGAACAAGGGCCCCTGGGCAGAGAAAAGGGTGGACAGTGTGTGAGCTAGACAGGTTTTTATTTTCTGCAGGTCGTTAAGCTTGAAGGAAACAAGACCCAAAATGTGTGCCTATTACTCTCCCTGTCACATACAAAACATCCCACGAGTTAGGTGGGACATGGAGCTACAGTTATCCTCAAGCTTAGTGGTGACAGAGGTGTTCCCAGGGGCAAGAAACATCCACGCAGTCAGCTAAAAAGAAAGAATAAAACTGTACGTAAAATTAAGGATTCAGAATCCTTAAAAATAGCAAAAATCAATAGCAGATCACGTTCGACCCCAGCTAACGTGATACTCATCTGTTACAAGAAGCTTCCTGACATACATTCATCACAAAATCCCTCCGTAACACCACTGCTCGGACGTCGCACGCATGCTCTTGCAGGTGCTTTATTGTGGATGCCCCCCCATCTGTAGTGCTTATGATTCTGTTCAAATAATGAACTGCCAAAGAATAAATAAGGGGCTGGCTGGTGGTCTCAGCGATTGGAGTGCAGCCTTATAACACCAAGGTCATGGGCTAGGATCCCTGTACAGGCTAGCCTCGGAAAACAAAACAAAGAACAGATACGACCAGAACAGAACAAGGAATTGAGCAGGAGAGTCCACTTCTGTCTGTTCCTTTTTTTTTTTCTCTTCCTGCATTTATTCTCCAGACCAAGAAGTTACAGGAAGAGACATAGGCGGGGGCGGGGTTTTGCTAAGTACAATTTTACAAGTTTTACCATAGAAGCTGGTAACATTCAGTAAAAACAAGTCAGATGACGTTCTGTTAGGCAATTAAGTGATCCACTAACAAAGGCTTGATATAGCCGAAATTCCTTTTCCTTCTAGCAGCTTTTTAGTAACTTTACATATCAGTTAGTAACTTGTCTGTCTTAGAACCAGCAGCCTTGCTGTGTTATGATTCTTATCCTGCAACAGAGACTCAATGCCCTGGGGGAAATTTCCTGTCCTTTGCAAGGTCAATACTTGAAACTGCAAGGCCTGGAAAACCAGGCCCTGTGAGGTACATTTGCTTTATGAATCCTCTACAACTCCCCCCGTTTATTTATTTAAAAGAAAAAGCAAGAGCTATAGATCAGGTTTGCACAGTTAAGACAAAAAGCATTTTGTTAAGGCAGAGTTAGTAGCATTTAGCATGGCAAGTCCTTTTAATTCATTTCAGGCTACGACAGATGATGTCACCGTCTTTCAGGGCGGCTGCAGCGGCATCACTCCAGTTGCTGTGAATTAGGTGTGATTACCAATTTTTTTTTTTCCCTCCCTCCCTTCTCCCTCCCCCCCCCATTACCAATTGTTGAAGCCCTGGAAAAGTCCGCAAAATAGCTGATTCTGAGTCCAGAGTTTGTTAATGTTAATCTGTCCAGGACATTACTGTTTTCAGAGCGTCTAGTCTTATGTAAAATTTTTGATCAATTACAAGTCTTTTGCTTAAGAATAGGATGTCTCATCCAAGTTGCAAACACCCTCTTTTAAGGCCAGGAAAATTTAGAGAACTGCTTTTGTAGAGAAGACGTTATTCCCCCCTTTATGATCAAGGCATTCCTCATAAAAGCATTGGTGATCAATATCTTGATTAAAAAGGTCTTACTTTTTTTCTTGTATAAATCTCTCGGTGTTGGGAAGGCTCTTTCCCAGGTGATGATAGAAGCATCTCGGCTCACTTTCCTTCAGTGATCTGTCCCACATTGCTGGGATTAAGAGTCCCATGCTCTACCAACTGAGCTAGCCGGGCAGGGAAGGACCTTTCCCAGATGGTCTGTGCCCCACGTCGGGGGGGAAAGATGAACAGCAGGATGAAGCAGCAGTGATGCCAACATAAAAGAGGGATCAGCAAATTGGAAATGAGACATGCTATCTTATATCCAAAGTTTTAAATTATATCTGGGATTTCCCTCTTGACGGGATGAGTAGACGTCCTCTTTTTCCTTCATCTCTTTTGTCGAGGCCTCCCCTTTCGACGGGGACTTCCCTCTTGATGGGAACCTCCGTTTTCACAGGATGAGTGGACGTCCTCTTTTTCTTTCCCCTCTTTTGTCGAGGTCCCCCCTTTTGTCGGGGTGACTGGCAGAAGTACTCTTTATTTTCCTTTCCAAGGCTTGGCAGGTCAGTCTCCAATCCGTGGACCCAGAATCTACTCACATGGGGCACCATTTGTTGCTCTGCCTCCCACGGATTTGTCACCCCTTTTTCCCTGGGTGATGGAGCCACCAAAGATTACTCAAAGCCCATCTCTTTTGAGCAGTGAGAAGCCCCAGAAAGGAATTAATATTCCAGGACCCTCAAGCACAAGGTGTCCTTCCATTTAGGAAATCAACCCACTTCTGTCTACAAATGCAATTAAACACAAGTTGTCCTACCAGTTAGCCTGCATCCAAGACCAGCTGACCCACAGAGCTGCACTGTACACCTCTGTGGGCTCCGGCTCTGCACGTGAATGCCACGTCAGGCCTGGGAGGGACAGCAGTGCACCTCCTCCCTAGGGAGCGAATGCTGCATGGAAGTCAGGCTTACAGATGCCCTCAGTCAGTTTTAATGTACACGTGACTCAAGGAACCCGGACTCCCATCTCTCTTGGAAAAGGCGCTCATAGTGAGCAGGGACAAGGGGGAGCGTCACCTGACACAGGATCTCCAAAACCTCACCCAGCACCCATGCTGACAGCTTTGCCAATACTGTACAAGTGTTTTTATTAAGGTCTCTCAACTGCTCAAAAATTTATATATTTTGGGGCCGAGCCCGTGGCGCACTCGGTAGAGTGCTGCGCTGGGAGCGCGGCGACGCTCCCGCCGCAGGTTCGGATCCTATATAGGAATGACCGGTGCACTCACTGGCTGAGTGCCGATCACGAAAAAACGACAAAAAAAAAAAAAAAAAAAAAAAATTTATATATTTTGAATTATTCTGGGCTTCTCAAAACATTAGCTACTTGGAAATTTTAAAAAAGAACCACTTGCGCTACCTGGGCTGGTAGGCAGTGCCTCTGCTCCGGTGTGGCTCAGTCCTGTGGCCAGGAAGACGACTCTCAGGTGAATGTATATCATAGGGTGCTGGTTAAAGACCACAACCCCACTGCTCCCAGCTGTGACAAGAGCCGGGGAGGAGGTGGCTTTGGAATGAAGAGCGACCTCCTGCTGACCATGAAGCAGGGGATGGATGGTGACACTTCCAGACTCTCCAGCGTCTCTACACCCCTTGCTTCTTGGGGGAGTCACCTGCTGTCCACGGCAGTGGCCACCCTGCCATGCTTTGGTTATGTTGGCCTACACTCTCTTCTGGTGTTTCTTTTTACTCCCCCACATTATATATTAATTTTATTTAACTGGTCATTTAGCAAAATGACTTTTTTGGTGTACAGTTCTATGGGTTATAACACGCGTATAGATTGGTGGAACCACACTGCAATCAGGAAATGGAACAGTCCATCACCCCCAAACTCCCTCCTGCCAGCCGGCTTCACACCCTCTTCATACTTCTGACCCCTGGCAACCACTGATCTGTTCTCTGACCCTATACTTTTTTAGAATGTCACAGAAATGGAATTGGACTGTATACCACTCTTGGAGACTGGCTTCTTTCACTCGGCACAATATTTCTGGGAATGTTTGTGTGTATCAAAAGTCTGCTCCATTTTCTTGTTGACTGTGCCCATTGTACGGATGCACCTGTCTGTTTATTCATTCATGCCATGAAGGACCTTTGACTACTCCATGTTTGGGGTGATGATGAATAGAGCTCTATAAACACCATGTATGGGATTCTGTGTGAAAAGAAGCTTCCACTCCTCCAGGGCGTGTATGCAGAAGGTCCGCTGGGCCACAGGGTAAGTTACAAGGAAATGTATAACTGGTTAGCTCAGCTGGTTAGAGCATGGTGTTGTTAACATCAAGATCAAGGTTGAGGGTTTGGATCCCCAGATTGGCCAGCCTCCAAAACAAAAAAAGGAGCAGCTGCCGAACTCCTCGGGAGTGGCTGTGCCTCTCTGCCTTCCCAGCACTTGGGCTCCCTCTCCAGCACCTGGCGTGATCAGTCTGGAACTCCGTCTGCTCTAGCAGGCACGCAGTGATATCCCACAGCGGTTTTGACTTGAACTTACCTCCTTGTGATTTTCTGGCTACTGGCCGCATGGGTGGTGACTTTGAGCACCTCTTCATGTACACATCTGCCACCCTTAAGTCCTTTTAGGTGAAGTGTCTCTTCATGTGTTTCATCCACTTTTTCATTGCATTTTATGATTGTTGTTTTTGAGTTCTGAGATTTCCTACTATGTTCTGCATACGAGTGTCCTTTGTCAGATATGCGATTTGCAAATATTGTATCCAAGTCAGCAGCTTGTCTTTTCACTTACTAGAAGTATTTTTCATGGAGTAAACATTTGCCGATTTCTCTCTTTTGTGGATCATGCTTAGGATGCCATGGTGCTGTGCCCATTTTAAGTTTCAGAAAGGGATAGGAAAAGAAGGTGGTTGTCTTGACACCAACATCTTGGTCAAGGGAGGACCTCTGTATGGTGAGCAAGACCACAGAAGGGCTGTTCAGAGAACATCCTCCTGGATGGTCCTGCCACTTATCAGGCAGAAAATGTCACTCTGCTGAATGGAAATAAATGCCAGGTTCCCTTTCAGTCAAATAAGGGGGTTTGATTAATAACTTAAAAAAACTTTTAAAAAATTACTAGGTGATTTTTAATAGCTCTTTTTTTTCTTCCTCTGGAGACTCAGAATATGTGACATGTTTGTCTGAATCCATGTGGCTCGATAACCATGAGCAGAGTCTCATCTGCAGTGGCCAGGAGGGGATGGCACACTCCTGGGCCATATGGATGGAGTGCTGGGAGGCTGTGCAGCATGCAGGCAGGGGATCTGGGCACAGTTGCTGCCCTTGCCAATGGGGAAGGGATAACACAACCCTGTCCACATTTAGAGGAAACTCTGGAAAGAGTCAAACAGGCAAAAAAAAAAAAAAAAAAAAAAAAGTATCAAGAACTTATTCAAACCAACAGAAGCAACCTACCTACAATAAAAGGTAACTTGGTTGAAATTTCAGTGGATATGGTTTACTTAAAAAATTATATCTACACAGTGTGTATGTGTACATGTGACAATACCTGTATATAGCATAAGTAATACAGAGTTCTATAATTCAGGAAATGGATGGGGAAATAAAAACCCAATAGAAGGACCCCAGCAATGATTGGAAAGTAGAGTTCTAAGAAAACAGCTTTGCAAAACTGCAGTCTCGCCAAGGCACCAAAGCAGACTGATGGACATGACAGATCATTTCATCTCGTCTTTTCTTATTAGTAAAACTCTTTTCCATGTGATGTTTCCCAGTAACACGCCATCAGTCTAGCATTTGCCAGTGGCTCTCTAAGCCCCAGTCCTGCCTTGAGGTGTCTGCATCATATCCCTCGGTGGCCTGGCTTAGAACCTCAGCAACCTGAGCCCATGCCTACCCAGGTGGGAGTTGTGAACGTCTGCCTGGGACTTGGGTAAGCTGGGAGAGTCTTTAAGAGCGGACACATTAAACCTATGTCACTCAGCTCTCGTCTGCCATGCTGACCCCATGTCCCACCAGCACCATGAGCAGGAAGAGCACAGAGCAGACAGGAAGAGGACGAGGCACCATGTGGACAACCCCAGGTTGCCGAGGTCAGCAGTGGCTCTTTCATCGATCACCATTTGCAGAGAATTAGCAAATGTGTGCCCGGGATGCACAGGTGTGCCATAAACAAACTCTAAAAGCAGCTAGTGGACAACTGGTAACTTGTATGCATCAGACCCCCTACTGAGGGGAGGACGCTGGTGACACGTGGAATGAGAGCCTGGAATCTGCACTGTAAGTGATCACTGTGAACACCAGGCCAACCATGTGTGCTCAGCCCACTGCTACCACCATGCTCTGTACGCCCTGCTTCTCCTGCTGTGTCTGAGCTGGGCCAAGTGACTTTCCAGTTGTGCGGCCTGAGGAGTAACACAGTAAGCTCTCTGAATACAGCTGTCCTGCCGGTCCTCAGTCATGCCCTGCAAAGCTCCCCACGACCTCAGAGCTGGTGCCCTCAACCTACTGATAACCTGGAGCTCACACCCCTGCCTGGGCCAGCCTCACCTTTCCAACAGAGGCTTCTGATTCACTGCCATCTGGAGTGGGGGGTTGTGATCACCAAGACCTACTCTGGGGCTGAGGGACAGCCAAAGCTTTTCTTTGCCCTGCTGGCACCGATCAGTGTTGCACTGATTCTTTCTGGTCACAGTCATCCCATTGTGCTGTGAACCAAAGCGTCTAAAGCAAACAAATGCAGAGACCCGTCACAGGATTTCCTTAGACATTTATTCAAAATCTAAGAGAAACTACTTGCAGTGAATTGTTTGCAGATGTCCCCATTATATGTTGTTGATTCTTTCTCTTAAATTTACCTGGACATGTATTTTATGTGATGACACTTTTGTAAAAAAAAATTAAATAAGACAGAAAAAATTCAAAGTCCCTTAACGCTACTCCTCCCTCTCCTTTTTCCAAATTCCAGTTTCCTACCCAGAGTGAACCCCACATGTATTGTATTGTGCCGCTTTTCACGTGCATTTACACACACAGAGTGTGCACTGTTTGGAAAACACTCTCGGTGTTCTACGGTGTGTATCTCTCCTCTCACAACACATCTGGTGGACAGCCCCAGTCATCCCAGCACAGTGGTTGTGTGCTCACCTGCCACATGGTGAGTGCTCTGCTGTGGACGCACCCTGTTGATCTCATGGTACTACTGGTGGACATTTAGGCATAATGGCCTTGTACATTTTCCTGTATATACAAGGCAAGCACTTTTCTAGGAGAGAAACTTACAAGTAGATCTTCTTTTCCTATTTAATTTAATAAATTCAGGCCTTAGCTATTTTAACACATGGTTTTGTATACCAAGATGTGGAAGACAATTATCTTGTATGTTAATTCTAAAAGAAATGGGGTTTTAAACAACCCATAATTTTCTCATACTGCCTAGATGAATCAGAATAACTTAAGGTGAGTCAGTCAAATGCACATATAAACAAATAAACAAAAATATGCAGGTCAAGTTTAGAGTCATGAGATATTATTTCAGATCCAAAGAGATTCAAAACTGGAGGCAGACAAGTGGGTCCATGGGCCCACAAGGACTACGGGAGGCAAGTGTGATTTTTAAAAAGGCTCCCCAAAGGACATCTCCTCGCTGAACCTGGGTGTTTCATCATTTACCATCTGGAATCAGTACGCCCTGAGATGGGAAAATGGGCGGCAGGCAGAATGAAAAGCTACAAAATAAATAAGGTAAATCTAAGCTGCGATCCAGCCATTTCAGTCAGGAAAGCAGAAATGATTCATACGTGTAGCAATAGGTTTTTGCTTTGGCTTAGAGTCTGGAGTATTTTCAGATGTTCCAAAAAAAATTAGCTTATTATTTCTCTGTTAATATGGCCCGTTTTACACTAGGCACCAGTATAAATCACAAACAGAGCCTTAACCAGAGAACAAAAGACACATCCACATGAAAGAGGACGTCACTATGCTGACAGTAAAGCACCGCTGAGACCCGAGTGGGAAAAGGAGAAGAATCCTGTCAGCTCTAGAAAGCTGCGAGAGCCTGAAAATCATACTCACTTTTCTATCAGATCCAGCGTGACTCCAGGCACCAGACGGACACACTTCTGCATGCAAAACCTGCAGGGAGAGGAAAAACCGTGAATGACATGGACAGGAGTTCTCATGAGAAACTGCAACAGGCCAGCAGAAAAAGGAGGTGGGGATTGCCATGTCAGACAAACAAACGCAGATGTTCTTAGTTCTGGTAGCTTACGGATTTACGAAGAAAACCTCATCATCAACCTGTCAAAGGCACAAGACTGTAGAGCTGCAACAGGAAGTTGTCAACAGAAAGGATAGAAACCAGTGTGCAGTCACATGAAGCCTAGACCCTGGACAGGAGCACCGAGATGTAAAATAAAACTAAGCCTCTAAGCTAAATATTGGAGAGGACTGGACTTTTCTTTTTTTTCCTTATTAACCAAGTGAGCTGGGGAGAGCACTGCAGGAATGAATGACTAACCTCAAGGCTCATAAAAGGAACGTGAGGAAAGACAAAGAAATGCCATTTCAGTTATATCATTTTAATTCTCATAAAATCATCTGAGTCACAGCTCAGAGACTGCATATCTGCAGGCAAATCCATCCTGAGAGCTAGAGTGGAACCAGCCAGGCTTTATCTAATTTGTGAACATGAATGGAACATGGAGGCTCATCTCCGTTTTCTTCTGTCAGGACGATCGGCTCGCAGCAGGATAGAGCAGATGGTAACAAGGAGTGAAGGGGCAACTTATGTTTAGCAGGAGAAACGTAAAATGTTTAATTCTACAGCTTTTAAAATTAAGAATAAATAGCCCTCTTCAAAAACATAGTGGCAGGTACACAGCAAATACTCACATCTACAGGACGTATTTTCACCTGTGGCAGACAACTGGAGGTTGCTGGCCCAGGACTAGGGCAAGGCCCCGGCCACAGCAGGGGGAGAAATGGAATGACCCTGCATGGAGGCAGGCGGGCTGGGAGCATGTGGACAGCAGTGGGGTAAGAAGGGTGAGAGACAGGGCTGCCGGCTGCTCTGGTAGTCAGAGCGTGGTGCTAACAGCACCAAGGTCCAGGGTTCAACCCCTGTACCGGCCAGCTGCCAAAAAAATAAGATGAGAGAAAGACAAAGGGGAACTGATGGAATTTGGATGTATTGTCCTCCCAGAATTCATGGAAATCTGATCTCCAATGTAGCAGTTTGGGTCAAGGGGGCGGATCCCTCATGAATGGATTAATGCTTTCCCTAGGTGGGGGGATTAATGAGTGAGTTCTCACTCCATTAGTTCCTGTGAGAGCTGGTTGTTTAAAAGACCCTGGCACCTCCTCTCTCTCTTGCTTCTTCTCGCCATGTGATCTTCTTGCACCCGCTGGCTGCCTACCGCTTTCTGCCATGAGTAGAAGCAGCCTGAGGCTCATGCCAGACGCAGTTGTCCCAGAATCATGAGCCAAATAAACCTCTGTTCTTTATATATTTCCCAGTCCCAGGTATTTCTGATATAGCAACACAAAACAAACTAATACAGGAACAGAAAGATCCAGAAACAGAAAGCAACAAGACAAGGTTATTAAGACAATGTCTGCTGGCAAAAGGCTCTTCACCTCTGCAGCCCTCCAGGTGAGGGGAGGCGAAGCCAGCTGTTCCGCCACGTATGGAGCTGTCTCACCGTGCTCACTGCCTTGAGAAGCAGTGTCTAGCTCAGCCAGCAGAGAGGAAGTTATGCTCTTGGTTGTGGCTGCAGTAGCTAGTATTTATCACTCAAGAAGCAAAAAAAATAAAAGTGAGGTCCACATTTGCCTGATGCTAGACAGCAGCCCCTCTCCCACCAGCACAAATCGCCTAGGTGTTCGCCCAGCTTGTCAGTTCCATTCTGAGCAAACCCTTCTGTCGATTTCACATTCAGGTAGCTCTGCTCAGCCTCCTCCCAGGCACCTCCGTAAGCCCCGAACCATGCAGACAGGGGCAGCTCCTGAAGCAGGCATGTAAACCAAGCCTCTCGGTGGACAGGGGTGCTGCACAGGAAGGCGCTGTAGGTCTGAGTGAGTCCTGCATGAGCCACGCCACTTTGCTGTCAGCACTTTTATTCACACTGAGTGGGGTTTCTGGAGTCCGGTAATGACAGAATCATTTGTGTTAGACTAATCCTTTTGCCAGTAACAATAATGAACTCAGGACAAATATAAAAACAACTGTTTGAAAATACCAAACAACAAAGAAATGCAGGCAGAAACTGGAAGGGCTATGTCCCTATGTCTCTTGAAAAAAGAGGATCACTCTGTGTGAGTCATCTTTATCTGGCTTTTCCCAGGGGTGTTCCTCAGCTTACACAGCACAGCGGGGATAGCACTCAACTAAAAAGCAGCAATCTTCCTGGGCTAAGTCAGAGATCAGGATCCAAGGCTACCAGGAAATTGTGGGGAAAAGCCTTAGAAAGGGGAAGGCCAAAATCTACATGCAAATTTTCCTTAAGTCCCGGGCTGACTCCTGAACCACATACACAGGACAAAATTCTGATTCCTGCAGAATACAACCAAAGGCTGAAAATGCTGAGCAGAGATTTCAACACCTGCTTGCTGCTGTGAAGAGAGAGGAGATCAAGTTCTGGCCAAATTAGAGGGGGCTGATAAACACCTGGGACTTTCCACAGACATCCTGGAGTGGTTATGCCTTAGTTACAAGCCACATTCCAGCATTAAGAGCCATTTCTTAGAACTCAGAACAAAGCCCAATGATACTAGCCCTGCAACCAAGCCTCCAATAACTGCCTGCAAGAACAGAGCTAAATACTCTTCAAAGGAAGAAAACAGAATCTAGAGTCTCTACAATACCCCATCCACAGTAGATAGTATACTATCAAAAATCAAGAGAAAAAACAGTCAATAAAAGCAGATTCACAGTTGGCTATGTTTTGGAATTAGCAGACAAAGACTTTAAAGTTATGAAAATAACTTTATTACCAACTGGGAAATAAGCATTACTATAAATCCACTAAAAATATCAAGTTCTCTTAAATAGGAAATTTAAACAGGGACGTCATGCAACATTAAAATATTCATGATATGGTTATATGAATGAGAGTAGCATGGATAAATCCTTCACCAATAATTCACAAATTTCAGATCAGCCAATAATACCTATTCTCTTTGCACCAGAATTGCTAACAACAGGTTTCATCATTCACACTATTTCCTTCCTTCCCTACATTTGAGTGTTACTGGGCAACAGAAGGCCAAAGAGCAGGTAAAAGCAGAGGTAATAAAAATGGCCCAAGATATCCACAAAACTGGATATAAATAATTATAATAACAGACACAACAGCTAATGCTTATTTAGTGCTTACTGCTTGGCAGCTATTGTTCTATGTGCTTTATACAAATCCTTTGCTTAATCCTCATAACACTCTATGAGGCATTATCATCAATTTTACAGATGAAGAACATTTGTAAATTACGTACAACACAGAAGTTTAATAATATCAAAGACAATAAAAGACATGCAAAGCTTCCAGAAAAAAGAGCAGATCTCATTCAAAAACACAAGAATTAGATTAACATCGGATGTAGGAAGACAATGGAGTAGTATTTTTAATTTACTGAAGAAAAAGAACTTAGAACCTAGAGTTTTATATCCAGCCAAACTGTCATTTAGATGTGAAAGCGTAATAAAAATATTCTCAGGCATATATAGCCTCAGAAGTTTTGCCATAAAAAGACCCACGAGGAAGACAGTTTTAGAAGACAAATTAAGTTAGAGGAGAGAAAAGTTCAAGAGATGCTGAAGGAGACACGTGAAGTAACAATGGCACATAACCTTGGTAAAGTTTGTTGTTTGCTTAAAATGAAAAGTAAAAAGCAAAGAAAAGAGGGGCACTATCTACCGTAATCAGAATTGAAAACCGAGACAACATAACGTGATGGGGGTGAGGTGGGGGATACTCACCAACAAAGGATTACTGTAACCAAGGATATGTCAAGAATTCCTATGAATCAATAAGAAGAGCATGAAAACCCCAATAGAAAAACAGGCAAGAGACCTGAACGGCATCTCAAAGATGAGGAAATGCACATGGCCACTAAGCATATGAAGGGATGTTCAACATCATGTGTGATCAAGAATGCAGAGGGACACATTTCCACACCTAATTCAGTCAGCAAAATGTCAGCAAGCTGGGACCTGCTAGCAAGAACGCCAAGTACTAGAAAGCAGGTGGATCTACAGGATATCTTAAACATCGCTGTAGGAGTGTAAAATGATATAAAACTGAACATTCCAGGGCCGGCCCGTGGCTCACTTGGGAGAGTGTGGTGCTGATAGCACCAAGGCCACGGGTTTGGATCCCTATATAAGGATGGCTAGTTAGCTACTGGGTGAGCGTGGTGCTGACAGCACCAAGTCACGGGTTAAGATCCCCTTACTGGTCATCTTTAAAAAAAAAAAAAAAAAATTGAACATTCCCATATGATTTTATTTATAATTCACCCTATTTTTCAGTATACATGAAACCCTTGCATATGTTGCACAGAACACATTAAAAAGAATGTTCATAGCACCACTGTTCATGATAGCAAAAATAAAATACAATACACCAAAGCAAAGCAAAACAAACAAGGGAAAAAATTTGGAAAAATTCAAATGTCCATTAAAGACAGCAGAAGGTGCATAAACTGTGGTATAATCACAAAGCAGAAGGTTATAGGCAGTTAACAGGAAGGTGCTATGGTTACACACTTTGATATGGATAAATACTACGTGTAGTGGATTGAATGTACTCCTAAACTCACTGGAGCCTGAATTATGTCCCCCAAATTTTATGTATTAGAAACTTGGCCCCCACTGTAACTGTTAAGAGAGTAGGAAATCCTATTATGGTAATTGAAAGGTAGAGCCTTGAAGACGTGATTGGATTGTAGGACTAGGCAGTAGTGAATAGCTTAAACATGGTGGTCAGGGACGTGGTTTGTAGGGCTTTAAAAGGAGAGAGAATGAGGAAGTTAGTCTCTCTCTGCTCCACCATTTTCACAGTGTGACACTCTGCTATCAGTGTTGCCAGCACCAAGGCTCTCACCAGATGTGTTCCCTGGACTTTGGACTTGCAAGCCTCAGAAACTGTAAGCTATAAATTTTGTTTTCTTACAAATTTCCCAGTTCCAGGTATTTTGTTATAAGCAACAGAAACGAACTAATACACTAAGAATATAATACTACGTGAAAAATTTCCCCCAAATCACATGCAACATTACAGCCTTTAATAAACTGAAAATGTGAGAGAAAAGTGACATTCCTAATGAACACACACAGATGCAAAGAAACTATTTATAAAGGGAACCAAAGGAATGGCGAACCCAGCATTCAGCATAACTGTCACCAAGGGTGGCTAAGGTGGGTCACACGTTAGTTGAGGGTACCATATGGTTAGATGTAGGTTATTGTCAAGGTCTAGGTTTTGACGTAGTGGGTTTGAGGGTACTAATTAGGTTATAAAAATAATAGTTAACTAAATACTAAAAAGCAGGCCAAATATGGACCAATGATGAGTGTGACATAAGCAAGAATTATGATTAATCCAATTTTGTACACCTGAGGTCAAAAAAAGAAGAAAACAAAATCACACTATCAGAAGGTAGAGCTCTCACTGGTGAACTGTCAGCCACTGCGGGCGTCCGTGCTCAGCTGGCAGTCTGCTAAAGAGAAGGCAGTTAGTTACTCGAGGGCGTCCCATGCCACTTTGCGAAAAAACCATGGAATTTAATCCCTGTAGTTTTTTCCTTCTTTGCATTCCAACCCATTAAAAATTGCTCTCTCTGTGTGTGTGTGTTTAACTTGTCACAGTCATAAGGCTTTTGGCAGCCAGGAATTCAATCCGTGTGAGACGTCCCCTCCAGGCAGCAATAAGCAGGTCGTTGCACCCGCTCCTGTGCTGCCCCCGTCGCCTGGTGGAGGTGAGTACAGCTAACAGCCTGTGCTGACTCCAGGCCTGTGCTGACTTCCATACGGTTTCTGGGAGGAGACCAAAAGCATTTGTGTATACATGCACAGAATCAGCCCTTTGTCTGCCATGTTATAAATTTTTTCCCTATTTACAATTTTATATTAAATTTTATTTATTGTTGTCTTTACCATACAGAACTTAAAATTAAAGTCTGTTCTAGAGCTCTCTATTCTATTCCACTGATTTGAAAGTCCACTCTTACTCCAACTGAATTTTCAAAATACATTTTAAAACTAATAGGACAAGTTTTCTCTCACAAACTTTTTTTTCTTGAATTATCTTAGCAAACACTTATTCTTCCACTTGAACTTTAAAATCACTTACTCAAGACTGTGTTAAATTTATGGTTTAATTTCAGGAGAGTTTATACCCTTACTTTACTGGATCTCACCACTTAACTATGTGGTCAATCTCTCCATTTATTCAGGCTTCCTTTCGTACCAATCAGCAAAGTTTTATGGAATTTTCTCTATATAGGCACAAAACATTCTTAACTAGGTTTAGCTTTTTGTTTTTTTAATCATTTGTTATTGTTATTATTGTGAATCAGATGTATTTTCTTTCTCAATATTTGCTTGCAGGTTATTGTTAATACATAAAAAAGGTAATGTTTTTAAATAAAAACTATCATGCAATATACCATATATGGAGGGCATAACTTTTCTTCCATGACTTAGCAGCAAGATGATGAATTATATTAACAGGTGGCCTAACAGCCATTAAAGAATTCCTGCAATGGCCCTCACTTGGTCAGAGTTTATGATTCTCCTCATACACTGCAGGATTCCACTTACTAATATTCAACTTTGAACTCAACTGCAGTGTGCATACTCACCTGCAGTGTGCATAAGTACATTTGTGCATGCGTGTATGTACGTACGTGTAATGTACTTGTCAACTTTTGTAGTCTCGTAGTAACTACATGAACAGAATAAAGGCGCTTATACTTGTTGAAATATGATACATACATATGACACATGTACCATTTTATTACCATTTTTTCTATTCTATATTTGAAGAATAATTATCTGGATGTTGTCTTCATTGTTTTATATTTCATGCTTCTCATTATTTTTTATTGTTTTCTTTTTCCCACAATACCTATTCTACTGACAAGTGATTTTGAAGTCACTTAAATTTGCACCTGAATTATTTGATTTCTTACAGTTTTTCCTTCTCTTTAGTTCTCTTTTCATCTTCATGTATTACTTTGTCATCTCAATATTTATCGTTTTTTCCCCTCCCAGAGCCCATTTTTCTATAATTTCATTAAGGATAGAAAGTGAATGCCATCTAAAATTTTGGTTTCCTAGAACCTATCAGGGTCCCGTGCTTTCCATACATCACACGTCCCTACACACATGGACTTTTCTCCTCCCTGCTCCAGAGCTAGGATGGAGCAGTCTGTGAGGACATGAGTCCTGGGTGCGGGGTCTTTCCCACTGGTGCAGATGTGGTGGGGCTGGGCGGGAGCAACTCAGGGGCGGGAGGAGCTGTCACTGCCCCAGTTCTGCTCCGCCCACCCCAACATCCTTACTGCCCCAGGCCTTATGCAAGCTGGTGGCATTTATGAGGACTCTGTCCACCTGCTTCCTCTCGCCCCTCATCTTCCTGGTGGTTAGGAGGCTGCCCGCCAGCACCTCGGGTCTTTCCTCCACTCTGTCTGGTATGTCCTGGATCTGGCAGAAACTCTTCAAAACTTGTGGCATATCGTCGACACTGTTCCCCATTCCAGCCCTGACAAATGCCTTCCCTTTAGTTTGCCTGCTCATTGTTCATTTTGGACAGTTGTGTGAGGCCATCTTTCTCAGAATTGGTCTCCGGCTTTGTCTTGACATTACAGGGTGTGACTCTGACACCCATCAGTGTCCCACAACTCTATTCAGTGCGACGCTGCTCAACACCACGAGACTGCCCCACTTTAGCCACCAGGAGCAAGTCACAGACCACCTGTGCTTCTGGCCAGCTGGCTATAAACTGGGGCTCTGCTGATCCCTCCTCAGATCTGACAATGTGTGAGAACTGAGGAGGGTGCTTTACTTACACTGACTGGATCATCATAAAAGGGACAACTCAGGGACAGGCAACGTAAGAGACGCACAGGGTATGGGACAGGGGCCTGGAGCATCCACCCGCCTCCCCCTGCAGCGGTTCTGCGTGTTACCAACCCAGAAGCTCCCAAACCTGTTCCTTTGCAGGTTTATTTATTTATTTATTTTTGGAATACTATTCAGGCTTTATCTATGGAATACTATTCAGTCTTTCTATATAGAATACTATTCAGTCTTTATGGACTACTATTCAGACTTCGTTAATCTATTTTGGTACACATCTTCCTCTACAGGTTTTTAATGGAGATTTCTTTGCCCGTTGGTGTTGAACTCAATCTCTGAACCCTGTTCCCTCCCCAGAGGTGTGGTGGTGACTCTCAGAGTCCCAACCCTCTAATCCTGCCTTGGTCTTTCTGATGATCAGCCGTCATCCTAAAGCTGTCCAGGGGTTCCAGCCATCTTTTGGCACATAACAGACACTCTCATCACCAAGTCCAAGGGCTTAGGAGCTGTGTGCCAATGAGACAGGATAGGGTTAGGCCTGTGAACCATACTGACTCCATTTTCCCTGCAGAGAATACTTTGTCATTTTTCCATTTCTCAATCATGAGACTCCCATGGCACATGATTACCTCGTGGCCTGCCTTGATAAAATAAACTGAGATAAGAGGGAAACAAATTCACTGAGTTGCAAAACCTCTCCCTAAGGACTGTTTATTGTAATTGTAAAAATTAAGTTACATATTAACCTTAAGACCTCCTTAGGAACTCCCGCACGAACAAAGCTTCAAGGTGACCACTACAACAACACTCCTGGGGAGATGATAATGACCACCACCACCATTGTGGACCTACTGAGCAGGCACAAGGACCAAAGCCCTAATTGAACATGTGCCCATGATGCGACCAGGAAGAACAGAATGGACCACCTCTGGAGGCGCAGAATGACAATGCTGGCCTGTGCCCCTCAACTCCTTTCCCTGAACAGCTCCCCTCAGGGGGCTAGATTTCCTGTGGCTACCCCCCCTTATGCATAAGTCTATCTCCTCTTGTAATAAAGCATTTTTTGCTTTGCTGCTGGGTACATTGTTCATATCTATGACTTTGCGACCCAAGAGCCTAATTCAGTAATACCAGGAATCTGGGACAGAGATTAAGCATTTTACTTTTTATCATACCACACAGGGGTGATGGGAGCAGGTTATGGGGTCCCCAGGCCATTGCCATTCTAAATGTTTCTCAAATTTAACACATTCAATTTTCAGCCCTAGCTAGGACATTCTGAAAGGCAGGACCCACAATAATGTATGTTTGCCACTGAGGCAAATGAAATCTGAGATCCACTTTGCTGGCATCTGACCAGATGTAGACTGTGAGGCATCAGCAGGGGTCCTGCTTGTGTGCAATGTTAGGACATGTACAGCATGTTATAAACTGCCAGGTCTATGAAGGGTGGGTGACCTGGGCTACTGCAGGCACTGATGTTCTCAATTTTAAGCCCATTCTTAGTCCTGTATGTGATGGGGAGGGAAAGACACAGGTGTCCCCTCACCACCATTCTGCATGGCTGTCTCTTAGACCTTGCCACTCCTCCCAGGGCTGCTGAGAGGCGGCTGAAGGTTTCTGGGGGTTCCCTGAAAGAGAAAGGTTTCCATGCGTGGGTGGCTGAGTAGAGAGTATAAACAGATAATAAAGACATAGCCTGGGGGCAATAAAAAGTGAGGTAAAAGGCAAATGCCGTTTCCACCACTCTGCAAGATTTTAAGGACTGCAAGAATCCCGACAGGCATGACAGTGGAAAGGCCGTAGAAAGGATGTCCCTACCTCATTGACATCTGGGTGGGAGAGAAAGCATTCAGTTCTCCCACCATTAAGCATGGCATTAGCTGAAAAGTTTTTACAGATGTCTTTCATAAGTCTGATAAAGTCCCTTGTATTCCTGGTTTGCTGAGTTTTTAAGGAAGGACAAATGTTGAAATTGTCAAGCACTTTTTTCTGCATTTATGCAGACAATCATAAGTTTTTCTTTACTATGTTAATATGGTGGATGTCACTGACATTTCTGAATGGTGAACCAGCCTTGCATTGCAAAGATAAACCCCACTTGGTTATGATGTATTACCCTTTTTACCTATTGTGATATAATCAATATATGTGTTCTTTGCCCCTGGTTCCTGGCACAGAGCTCTTAAGAGCTTGGAATTTCCCGAGTGACAAGTGTCTTTTGTTATTCATATCAAGCCCTTTTAACCACACCTGAGTTTATGCTACGTTACAGGAAAGCCCAAATGTGTGAACAGAAGGTTGGAACCTTCAGCCCCACCCCTGACGTCAGGGAGGGGGGTGGGTGGAGATTGTGCTCTATAAAAACTCTCAAATGAGGCGAGGGGCTTGGAAGGTGAGTGGCTGGGTGTGCCAGGAAGGGCTCACCCTCTGCTCCCGCCTCCTCCTCCTCCTCCTCCACCTTGGAAGGAAGGAGAGGCTTCTGCAGCTGTTGCCAAGAGCACTCCCTGTGCGGTTTTACGGGGCAGCATGCAGCTTGGTCAAAACTGAGGACAAAGGAGAGCGAGCAAAGGGCCCTGGAAATGCATCCCCATTGTGGGTTGTCATTTAAGTTTTGACTCCAGTCCCCAATATGCCTGCTCACTTTTCATCTTGGGTAGTTGGTCTGTGTATTCTGATCAGAGCATTTAGTTGTAATTAGTGGGAGAGTTTGTAGGGAAAATATAGGAAAATGGTCAGGGCCCCTCAGATGTTCAGAATCTTGCCGAGCATTTGATATAAATATGCACGTGTGCCCAGGTGTTCCTTGGTTGTTGTCTACTGTAATTGCGGAAGGTGCACCCAAGTGTCCCGGGTTATGGACTTAAGTATAAAGGACGAGTGGCTCTGATCCACAGTACCCCCCCCCGCCCACACCTAGGATGCTGCCACTGCTGCTGGAGGTTGTGAGACCTGCCAGGAGGCCACTGACGCTGCCACTGGAGGCTGCTGTAAGCTGCTGAGGACTGACGATTGAGCTCGTGTCGTCTGCCATTTGGCTCCTGGGATCTTTCCCAATTACCTAGAGCATGGACCTGGCATGTGAGGGGTCTGGTGACCCTGCCTGTACAACGGGTTTGAAGGGTCTGTGGGCCCCAACCCCTAGCACTGACAATACAAATGGAAACTTAGTATAACTAAAATAATGAAACGTTTTGGCTTTAGTTATGAATTGCTTTAACAATACAATTAGCATAGCTATTGCCTAGCCATACAATTAGCTATATTGGCCAGATTCTGACAATAGCCCTAACCCAACACTAGGTAATTGGTAAAGATCTTGGGAGCCTGTTGGCAGCCAGCACGGGCTGAGTCCTCAGCTTCCTCAGTAGCAGCAGTGGTGGCCTCCCAGAAGGTCCGGGGAGGGGGGCGGCTGGGGCAGTAACAGCCTCCAGCAGCAGTAGCGGGCGTCCCCACGGTGACTCCACCCTGGGCATCCCAGGAGGCGGGGAGATTCTATGGATCAGAGCTGCTCATCCTTTATACTTAAGTCCGATAACCCAGGACACCTGGGCGCACATACAATTACGTCAGATAATAGCCAAGGAACACCTGGGCGCATGTGCATATTTACATCGAATGCTCAGCAGGATTGCAAACACCTGAGGGGCCCTGACCATTTTCCTTCACTTTCCATACACTAGTCATCAGACTATAAAGCAAATTGCCAGAGATGTTGGGCTTTACATATTCCTTCTTAAAAAAGAATTTGGGGAAATAGCTCAAAGTGGCAATAAATATACGCCCTTAAAAGTAAAACAAACCAATCTCTCCAACTCTTGGCATTTCATTTAATCTGCAGGTTTAAAACAACAACAAATAACTCCACATGAAATGAGCCTGCCGATCACCTGATATTTGTAACTAATTTAAAAAGTGTGCCTTTAGATATTACTAGAAGAAAAAGTAAAAGAGACTTTCCTAATTTACAAACTTTAAATAACTGCCACTTTTCAATGTACAGAAAAGCTTACTCTATTTAGGAGCTTCTAGGCTGGTAATCAGGACAAGATACAAATTAAGTTCAGGAGTTTGCTATTTCAGAGCTGCCCTATGCTTCAGAGGCAAGCTAGCTAAAAGAAAAGCTAATTATTTCGTTAGTAAGATGAATACAGATGAGCACCTCATCTGAGCCTTCTACCCCACAGCACAATGCGCGGACTGTACTGTCCTCAGCAGAGATGGGCGGAGGGCCTCACTTGCCGCTGAACAGTCAGCCTGGCGCGGCCACGGAAGACGCCTCCCATGGCAGCAATGAGGACTGCAAGGCCCTGCCATTCTAGTTCAGAAGACACTAGAAAGTTAAGATGTCTGGGTCATGAGGAAAATATCTTTTTTTTTTAAAAAAGAAAATGCATATTTAAGTATTTGGGTGGTAAAACATCATAACATTTGCAAATTACTAAAAATACTCATAAAAAGCAGAATAGAGCAAATAACAATTGTAAAATTTAGGTGATGTATATATCTTTATATATGGGGATTCACTTTATTATTCTCTCAACTGTTTTTCAGAATGGTTGAAAACTCTCCTATAATACAAAGTGAGAGTGACAGACGGGGGAAGACAATCAGACAACACAGACATTTCTACACTGATGAGTCAATGTCAGGAAAACACTCAAGGTAGCTATCTAAAGTTTATTTTAGAACTTTAGCAATTTGTTTCTATTTTTGACGAATGCCAGGATTTAAAGGGAGGCTCATTGCATCTCCCACCTCTTGATTTGCAAAAGCAGAAAACCAACACCCTTTCCTAAAAAGGCAAATCTCTTCCAACAACCAAGCGAAACAGACAAAAACACAAAGCAAGCTTCCATGAAGTTTGTCCAAACAGTTCTGGCCTTTTCTTTGTAGTAGAAGAGCTATTTACATTAAATACCACCTTGTAAATTAGACTTCAGCTTGTTTGGAACAACTTCAAATTCTCCATGCTCCTGGCCTGATCCAAATCTTAATGTGTTTTTACCTAATAAACTAAAAATAACAAGGACTGTGTTTACACGGCATACTGACAAAGATTAGAAGTGAATAAATATCAAATTGCCTGCAGGAAGCCACGCTGACTCAGGAAGTGGGACAGCCACAGAGGACCAGAATTTCTCACATGACATGCATACAGAACTGACCCCTCACCCAGTGACCCTCAGGAGCCCCGGCTGCACAGCTCTCGTGGAGCTCGGTGCTGTCAGGAAAGAAGTGTTGAGAGACATTAAGGGGTGTGGGAAAGCTGCCATCCCTTGGGAACCAAGGTACTCTAGTATAAAGGGGAAACAGTGCCAAATGTTTTCCACTAAACGCACCTTTTATTTTCACACACTCCAAATGGGCCCGCATCTATTCTTGCCTGGGATGTGGCCGGCCTTGTGGCAGAGCCGTAAAGCTCAGTTCATTCACAAAACCAAATACTTACATTCTTCTACCATTCTTCTTCTATTTCCTTTGTGCTGTATGATTTGCCCTTTCTATATGAAACAGCCAGGCCCTTGACTCCCAATCTTCTCCTACATCCCAAAGGTCCATTGCCAGCGCCCACCTGTGTTCACAGGGTGAAGGGAACACAGGTCAGCACGCAGCCAGCCTCTGCTGCAGCACCAAGCTCCTCACCACTCACCATTCAGCAACAGCCTCAAAAGAGCTGACCTGACTGTAGCGCAGCCAGTGACATGCTGAGAGAGCAGCAGGGCATGAGTGCCCAAGGCCGCCTCACTGAGATCACTTTGGAATTAGTTGGTCCCTATTACAGTAACTGAAAGTGCTGCACGTCTGGTGACCCAAAGCCAAACCTGACTCTCTTCCAAAATGCAAGTGAGAGAAGAAATCAGCTAGAAGGAATTTTAAACAGGACTGGAGACCAATATAAGCGGTGCAGAATCACAGCTCCTTCTGCGATCCAGAGATACAAACAGAAGGCTTTGGGGCAGGACAGAGGATCACTGGAATAGCGTGCGCATAGTCTCTCTTTTCCTATCGATAGGCCTCTCCCTGTAAGGAGACTCCTGCAAGCTGAAGGTTGAGAGAGAAATTCAGTCAACTGGGTTGTCCAAGCCCAGTCAGTTAGATCAATCTCCAGACTTCCATCTCAGGCAAGTCTTTTCTCCAAGTCTCGTGGAAAATGCCAAGTGCAAGAAGGGCCTTTTGTAAGTTCCTCATACTTCAAACCTGGGAAGTTCTTCCTCTTAAAATTTTGAATTTTTTACCCAGTTACTTTTCAGCAGCACAAGGCTTAACTCCTAAGTAAACCTGCAAGAGATGAGCCACATGGAGACAAGGGAAAGAGCCGGCTGGTGAGGGCGGGGGCTGTGGGCTGAACCTTAGATTACGTGAGTAAAGACAGAACTGAACGTTTTTATTTGCCAATTAGAAAAATAAGTAATTGTTGACTAAAATAATTAATTAAAATAAAAAATGGAAATACACACTCCTCCACCAGTCTAAATTCTTGACCCTCCTCCTAGTGCAGGCTGTCCCAATGTCACCTAAGGATCTGGGAAGATTCAGACTGGGACAATAGTCATTTATTAGGCACCTGCTGCGGCTGGGCAGTGTACATGCTTGTTGTTATCATTCCTTTCCTGCAGGGGGAGGAAGCAGAGGTCCAGAAGGTTTGGCCTCCCAACCAGGTAAGGGGCTGAGCATGACTCACAGGCCGGGATGGGCTGAAGCAGCAGGACCTTTTCGCCCACTCAAAAGTAACACAGACCGCATGCCCCCCGACTGCTGAGAGGATGTGTGCCATGCCTCATCTCAAACTCAATTAGGGAGAGCAGAAGAACAGAGGAGAGAGGGCAGCGGGGACCTGCTGTTTGACTTTCACACCTCATGTGAAGCATGCACACTCCCTCTTAATATGTAAAATAGCACAAGCAACAAAAAAACGAAAAGTATGTGTATCTCAGGCCCTCGCTCTCTGCTAAGCCCCGCAGGTGTGTGCCACCAAGCCTCCTCCCAGTCTGGATTGGCGCCATGTGCCAAGCTGGTGTAAACGGGGGACAAGTTCAGTCTCCGGGCTAGAGACAAGCCTCTTTCAATCCAGCTGCCTTCCTTTGGTCTTAAACCTTTGTGGGTTTTACATCTACCATTCGGGTTAAACAGATTTTGTGCACAGCCCTCTCTCCTTCTGGTCCCCTACCGTCTAACACTATAGCTCTTCTGCACTGATGGTTCCAGTTAAAGAAAATAAAGTGCTCGGAATATGTTTCTGAACATTAACGGCACCAATGTGACTAATTTCTTGTGAATGGAGCATTTATCAATTAAGTGGGTTGATAAGTACTAGATATTCCATTCAGCTGCTTTATGAACCTTGAGTCTATGCCCATTAACTTAATAGAAGCAGATGGACATGATTATAACATTGCTGGTTTGAGGACTATGTGGGGAAATTCAGCCAGAGGCAGGAAGAGCTATCACAAGAGAGCAAGTTCCTCCATGGACAAGAACTGTCCCAATATCGAGCCAGATGAAGAAAATGCAGGGCAGCCATGTCACGGGCATCCCCATGTGCTCACAAGCATCGGAATCAATCGCCAAAATGTTCCAAAGGGGTGGAAGATGAGAAAGAGCACAATGATGACCTGAGCAGACTCCTGGCATCTTGGCAGCAATCAAGTGAATTCACATTGATTTTCCAATTAAATTGAAGTGTAAGTTGTGTTCTGTAACATGCTCGATACACAATTTGTCCTCGTACTCCAAGACTAGGTAGGGAGGTTGGAAACTGCGCCATGAGCATGTTTATTTTGTCACTGTGCTGATTCCACCTGCTTGTGTTCCTGGTGGTTGGAGATATCAGGTCAGCGGCCTTGGACATTACCCTCCACTGAGTGTCCCCTCAAACCTTCCCTAAAGGCTGCTAGAGGCAGATGAACCCCATTGTTAGGAAGGTGGCAGCCTTTGAGACCACAGAATTTCAAATCTCTTTGTTCACATAGGAAAACCCTGACGGCAACAGAATTTAATCCCCTTCTCTTATTACACAGGCAGGCATGAGCATTGAAGGAATTAATCCAATGAGTGCTTCACTGACCCCGAGTCTCACTTGTGTGTTCCCCCAAAAAGCCACACATGTGTCTGCTTATCATAGGACCTTGACATTCAGGTCATGATCAGGGAAGAGGCCAGGACAGCTGTAGGATTGGCCAACTGCTCTGTGCGTAAACTCATGGCACTGCTGCTCCGTGATGACAAGGGCACAAACCATGGGGCTCGGTTTACACGAAGTTACAAGAACATGGACCACGCTGTGGACACGCCCGGCTTGTCAGGAAAACAGACAGTGGCCCACCACCTGCCTCGTGGGCACAGATGCAGCACTCCAGGTTTGACCTCACGTTTTTCTTCTTTCCTTGACGTCTCGCGATTTTACTATCCTAGTCTGGAATGAACATTCCTCTAATCATTTCAGGTATGTGGAGAATGTGATGAAGGAAAAAAAAAAAACATTAAAATGGAAGAAGGAAAAACATTTAAAAGACAACTTCTTGTAATTGTTGCTTTCAGCTGAGATGCGTAAATCACTACCCCAAGCGGTATCAAGTGTACAAGGAGCCTGTGATTTTCCTCTTTCTCAGGCTTGGATCTCATCTGGCTCACTTAGGAAGACTGTAGACCAGGGAGAGTGGTTTCACATGAAGGCTGGTTTTCTATCTGACACCAATTTTCACCTGCCATTAAAGTCAGGATCCTAACAGCTGTTCCCGATATGAAAAGCAGAGAAGTGGCTGCCCTGTCATCCTCTGGCACAGAAGGAGTGTGATTCTGGGTGGTTTTAAAATTATGTTGGTGATTGATTAATCCATTAAAAAATATTTTTCAGAGCTGTCATATGACCATATTAAAATTGCAAGCATTTATGGAGGAGATACGGTGGTCCTAGGTTTTGTCTTTTCCCAACTGGACAAGCTGCACAGCGAGTTCACATTTTAAATTCCATCAATAAACTATGCCCGGCCATAGTCTACTGAACATTGCCCTTCATGGAACCGCGCTAAGCAAAGAGCTCTTTCCCTCTTCAACCTCCAGAATTCATCTTTTCTTTAACTACATGACTCCAAAGTCACTCACATAACATCTGTCACTGCTGTAGGAGACATTCTCAAAGTAAAGATAGACCCAAAAGTCCAATGTGTGCTTTTTCAAAGACTTCAATTTAACACATTTTACAAAAATTAACACAAAATGGTCAAAGACTTAAATGTAATAGCTAAAACTACTATAAAACTCTTAGAAAGTATAAAGTCTTATGACCTTGGGATAAGCAATGGTTTCTTAAATATGACACTACAAGTACAAGCAACAAAAGGAAAAAATAGATAAAATGGACTTTATCAAAATTAAGACAACCCACAGTATGTGCGAAAATATTTGCAAATCATATATCTGATGAGACTAGTTAGTATCTAAAATCATATATCTGATAAGATATATCTGATAAGAGACTAGTATCTAAAACCATATATCTGATAAGAGACTAGAATCATATATCTGACAAAAGGCTAGTGTCTAAAATATATAAAGAATTCTTATAGCTCAAGAAAAAGACAACCCCATTTAAAAATGGGCAAAAGATTTGTCCGGACCTTTCTCCAGAGAAGATTACCAGTGGCCAATACGGACATGAAAAGATGCCTGACATCATTAGTCATTAGGGAAATACAGATCCAAACCCCAGTGAGATTCCACCTCATACCCGCTAGGATGGTAGGAGCAAAATGTATCAGAAAAACATTTGTGTCCTGCTCGTACACTCAAGTTTTTCATAGTTTTCAACACTGTAAAAAATATTTATCAGTAACTCTGGAAATAACATGAAATTGACATATACACCAATTTAGAATTGCTTGACAAGGTGACTAATAACTTAAGAGTGAGGCTGCACAGAAAACTTCTCTTGCCATGTCTTAACCTTGCTGGACTCGGCTTACTCTTTTACTTTCTAATCAGTAACTCAGAACTTTGCTTACCAAAGAGACTTGGTCCAGGTGTCACTGTGGAGCCTTCCATAGCTCTGACCTTGCAATACTGCCCCTTTCTCACAGTGACTTACAGGACTCACAGACTATAGTCTGTCCTTTGCAATATGCAAAGTAAGGAACATTTTCTCTATGAAAATAAAATAAGGTTGGGTTGAAAATGATACTTGCACATGTGTGATTTGGGGCTATGTAACTGGTTCAACCTTTTGGTAAAGAAATCTGGCCACAGACATCAAGAGCGATACACTTTGACCTACTGGTCCTCATTCTTGGGAATATAGTCTCAGAAATCATCCAAAATAAGAAAAGGTTCTACATACTGTAAAGATGAACAGGAAAACCCCCCTACAAGAACTATAATTTAATAATAATTGGGAAATTATTAAGTAATACTGTCTATCAATGTGATGGAATATTAAATATTAAAATAAAATACTGGGCAGCAATATAAAATGATAAATTTTAAGTAATCTTTAAATTGTAAAAACAAAATACAAAATGGACATAATTCAGTTAAGTAAAATTATGTGCCTGTGTGGACAAAAGGTACAAAGAGTGGGGACAACAGACCCAGTCCAGCGGCTGGTGGACTCTGGGCAGTCTCTCTCTCATTTCTTCCTTTCCCTTGTTTACTACATAACATTGGTTGTGCAATGAATTTAAAGGAAGGCTCACTCTGGGGCTCTTACAATGTGTATTTCTGGGACATTTGGTTTGAAGTGCAAAACATGGGATACTGAGACTTCTTTCCTCCCTAAACCCAACACGCTGCACTCTTAATGGGTCAAGTCAGAAGCCGGCATGTCAGATTGAAAACAGAGCTTATGTTTCCTGTGAAGGCACCGTCTCCTCTGCTCCCTGATTTTGCTGCACTTTAGCTGTTTTTCACATTCTCAAGTACCCCCTGAAGAATCTGAGAAGAAGAAAACAACTCAAGGAGCCTAAAATCAAGGTAAAGAAAACAGAAACCTAAGAACAAGCCAAAGAGGAAAGTCAAAAGAAGAAAGAAGAAAAACAGTACAGAGAAAATGGCTGCAAAAGAGGAGAACATAAGAGCAAAAGGCTTGCAAAAGGCTCTTCCATTTCCTACACTGCATGAAACAGAGATGCCATTTTTGGACCCAAGCATGTGGCTGGAACCTCACCCTGTACAAGGTTCACAGAGGTCGGGCTCATGGCTCAGCTAGGGGCCCAGACGTGCTGCTGCGCAGGGTTGCAGGCTCACATGGGGAGGGGCGCAGGCGCTCAGAGAGGGAGGCAGAGGGACAACCCAGGCCCAGGAGCAAGTGCAGAGACATGCACAGAGACCCCGACAGAGAGTGACTATGCTCATGGGGCTCGGTGGAGGAAAGACAAATTTGACAGCAAGCAACTTAATTACCTGAAGAGGAGGAAAATGATAAATGTCTTGAGGACACACACTGTGGCAGCTGCAAACGGGGAGACTTCAGGAAATCCTAAAGGACTGGAGCTAGCACAGTCACTGTACCACATGGCTTCGCAAGGGGCACCACCTGTCCTACCTGTATTAAAAGGTCTGTTAAGTCCCCATTGGAAAGCTGGTTCTCATGTAAAGTGTGGGATGACATCGATTCAATTAATCCCAGCTAATAACATCAGTTCACACTGATACAAGCAGGCAGCATGGAACAGTGAAAAGAATACAGTATTTGGGATCAGAAGACTCTGCTATAAATTAAGCTGTAAACCTGGGGTAGCCGCACGCTGAGCATCTGGTACCTTATCAATAACACGCTGATGTTTTATGCATTATGTCTGCTTTGATTGGTCCCGGGCAAAAGCAAATATGAAACCATATGCGAAAGAACTTTGTAAGTTATAAAGTATTGCACAATTAATACATAAAGGCTCACATACATATTGCAGCCTCCACTTCCAAAACTCCTTCCCAGGGCTGGCCTGTGGCTCACTTGAGAGTGTGGGGCTGAAAACACTGAGGCCAAGGGTTTGGATCCCTATATAGGGATGGCTGCTTAGCTCACTGGGGAGATTGTGGTGCTGACAACACCAAGTCAAGGGTTAAGATCTCCTTACCAGTCATCTTTAAAAAAAAGAAAAAGAAAAAAAAAAGTAAAAACAAAGCTCCTTCCCACAGTTTCACTTGTGAGCTCTGTCTCAGGAAAGCAAAGCAGCATCATTGCACGTTGGTGGAGAAAACGAGAACTGGACAGAGATGCGGCTAGCTACAAGGGGTGGAGATGGGACCAGATGGATCCAGACTCCCAGAGTCCTGCCTTCTCAGGACAAATGGTGCCCTTGGATCATAACAACATGATAACAGCCTTTAAGACTCCTTCTGAGGTGTTTCTAGTAAGCACAACAATTAGCAGTTATTTCGTGGAGAGGTAAAAAAACATGGGAGTGGAAGTTTCCACTAAAGCCAGACACCGCCTGTGGACATTTTGGCAGCATCCTTCCAACCCCCCCGAGCAGAGAGAGGGCCTGTGTCCTGACAGAGCAGCACACCGCACCAGTGAGGCCAGGTAGCCCTCCCTTGTCCACCAGGAGCTGTCTGGAGGGACCTGGAGCATCAGACTATCCAAAGAGCACTCTGCTGCACGGCAGAACACATTAAGTGCCACAGGTGCCAAGGGTCCATCTCCCAGAAGGAACAATTTACTGGCAACACCACAGTGACAACATGTCCCCGACAAGGCTACACATTAGTCCCGGCAGCCTGTTCAGAGCGCCTACTCAGAGGAGGGCCTTATGCCAAAGGAAGCAGAACTAAATAACATTTAGCAGCCAACCAGCCCAGAATGGAGCTGCAGCTATGCTTTGTGTACAAAACAGACCTTCGGCCAGGCATCAGTTAACAGTTCCAACCAAATCCTCCCTGTAAAAAATGCCCCCAGTGGCAGGCCTTGGAGCAAAGAAGGCATAAATCAAAATAAAGGGAGGTCCTTTCCAACAGACTTCATGTCCAACAATTGGCAAGGGAGTGAAAAAGAATAAGAAAAACTAACCCATAAAAAAGAAGAGATGTTTTAAATGACTGCTTTCCCATGCACTCACAGGATATGCCGCCTCCACAACCTGGATATTAAACCTACTGCCATAGACACCATCACCATAGCATAACTTAGCTGCAACTGTGGTACACAGTTTGCAGAGTTTCTGTGCTATCAGAAAAATCCCTATCAGCTGCATCTCTAACCCAGTCCCTCTCAGGGCCTTGGTGACAAACTGCAGGTAGAGCTCTAACATCCAGAGCAATAAACAGCATCCATGCAAGCCTGTCCTGAGGGTGGCACCGCTGCCGAGCCAGGTGGCCTCCTGTATTACCCATGTGGCTACACACACTGTCCAGGGCACAGCTCAACATGCTGCTTTCTCCAACAGGAGAGACCGAAGGACACTCTGTGCCTCCCAATGTCCCAGTGCGAGGGCACTCTACCATAAAGATACACGGCTTTTGAGAAACTCTAATTTTAAAAGAGCTGTGTTTATTAAGCTGCTTAAATGGTAATTACTAAGGGGCAGAAAGGTAATAACAAAACTCTTGACCCAGAGTCCTGGTTCAAACTGCAGCTTTGCCACCTGCTAATGCAGGACAATGCATGAGCTAACTTCTCAACATCTAGTTTTCTTCACTTACAAAATGAAGATGACAGCCCCATAAAATCAGAATTACTGAGATTAAAACAAACAAAAAGCCTTCACTTGTACCCAGTATATAACAGAAATTAAATACCTAAGAAAACATTTTTGCTCACTAACTTAATGGTGACGTGGAGTGCCAGGGCTGGGTGCCCGCAGAGCAACGACCTAAGGTCCCAGGGCCCTTTGCTGAGTGCCACGGCAGGTGGCACCTGTCACGTGAGAGAATGATGATGGCAGCAGAGGAGGAAGTGAGGAAGGAAAACTCAGAGGAACCGACACAGAGCTGGGTCTTCATGGCCAGCCAGAGAAGGGAAGTGCCAGTGCCGGGCACTCTGGAAAAGGGGCAGGGCCTGGTGCAAGAACAGGATCGGATATGTGCTGCGCATCTCTCTGGTGACAACTAGTGGAGTCACAGAGTCAGACCCTGGGGCGTGCCAAGGGCTGTCGGTTTCAATGAGGTCTCCAGTGAACAATTCAGCTTCTGGATGTGGTATCAGGGAAGTGAAGACGACGACTTACACTTATTTAAAGAGCAGACATTAAACACAGGTCTGCCAGCTCCACTCTGCGGCACGCGCGGTCCTGGAACCCACACTCCATGCATGGCCTGCTCACGGTGTGCTGCACTTCTTGGCTCGGAAGCGACCGTGGTGGGGAGGCTGCGCCTCCACTCAGCCTTGCTCCAGGCTTTCTCCCTGCGTGACAAGGAGTGGCCATGTAGGCTCTGCAGGAAAACTGCGCTGCGGCCACAGCGTGCAACCACCACGCACACCTCCTGTTCTCTTCTCCCTCTGGCCAGGGTTTCCTTTTCTCTTTATATTATTTATTTATTTTGGAGAGGGGAGCAAATGGAAATGAAGGCAACATGAAACAGCTCAACACAGAGCACCGTCTTGCGTGACACCACGTATAACATTCAAAACAGCCCGCAACCCTCTCTAGCACTCGCTCTTGCAGAGGACTGGAATCACCGCCGTGTCCACCTCCTCTGGGGGGGGAGCGGTCCCTGGAGGCCGAGGAGAGCTGAGCTCACCAGGCCTGTGATGGCCGCGCACCGACCCTGGACAACAGCCCTAAACAATGGAGAAGGCATATTCACACCCGACGACAGTGTTATCCTCAAACACAAGTGGTGAATGATTAAAAAACCTGGGTCCTCCACCCCATAATTAATTTCAGCAAAAACTTAAAGGTTTGCACTATAATGTCTACTGGTAGAGAACTACAAGTCCATGTGTGAAGACCAAGGAGGGACGATAGGGCTGAGCGCACGCAGAGGTGTCACCCACAGGGAGCTCCGCTCACCCGCAGCCCTGGTTGAGCCAGTCCAGCAGTGGCTCCACTTGCCCTCTCTCTGGCTGTGGAGGGCCCACTTTGTGGCCTTCGCTGTCAACTTCCCTAGAAGCTTCCATAGTTACCTAAAGGCTGCCCCACATCCCTGGGCCCAGAACTGGCCCTCTGACCAGCACTGCTCTCCCACACCCTCCTGCTGAGCACGCCAGCCCTGCCCTGACTGCAGGAAGTAGGCACGGACACGTTCTCCTGACTTCCCACTGCTGCTTCTATCACAGGCTTTCAACTTTCTTTTAAAACAAAACTGCCTCCTTCTTGAGCTCACACCCATCCATCATGCCGCCCCTCCCCTCCCTCCAGTTTAGAATCTGGAGCACCTACTTCCTCTCCATTCAGAGACCCACCACCATCTTCCCAACTCAGCACCCACACCCAGGACCCAACCACAGCGCCTTCACCTGTTCCCCTCCCTGGATCTTCACTCCAGCTCACCCGGAAACCCACTCACAGGCTGGCCACACCTGACACTGGACTCTTCACCCCCACAGGCTGAACTTCTCCCACCTCAACTTCCTCCCACCCTGGCCCCATCTCACCCTCACCTCCATTCCCCTTGGCTGGTCGCTCCAGCCTAATTCACTCTGGGCCCTCTGCCACCATGCCAGCTACCCTCTCACCAGGATCCACAGCTGCCTCACCCTCTGACCAGCTCTAGCACCTGTAGAACCAACATCACCCACAGAGCAACCCGAGTATGTGGATATTGTTCGTTTGGGTTTTTACATTTATTCTACTTGTATCTTACTTCTAATGGGTTATATAACTATATTGATCAACTTTACAGTACAGTGGGGGCTTCCAAATTGAAATGGACCCTCCCTGCTGCCCAGCAGTCTCAGGCCGCCCCTTCTCCGCCCACCCCAGGCCAACCTGGCAGACTGCGCGGCTCACCTAGGCCACCCCCGGGAACTCCCCGGGAACTCCCGCAGTGACTCTTCTGTCGAGAGCAGTGTGCACTCTCCAAGAGGAAAAGTGCCCTGCTGTAGGGCCTTCAGTCTGTGGCTCTGACTCACTGCCTCGACTGCTCCCTCTCATGTCTCCATGACACCTACCTCCTGTGTGCAAGTGTTTGAACTCAAACCTCCTGCTAACACAACCATGGAGCAAAACAAGCAACTCACTTAAACCAGACAACCACCGTCTCCACACCTTACATCGTCCCCTTAAAAGGTGCACCTGGCTCTCCCTGTCCCTCACCCCTGGCCTTCTGTAAGTGCGTGTGCATGCCTCTCCCTCCCGTCACCCCTGTGCTCCCCTTGAACTGTTTGAGGTGGTCAACGACTTCCCAACTGTCCACTTGAACGTCTCTTCCTAATCCTCAACCCCAAAGAGTCCTCTGGGGAAATGAAGCCACTGGCCACTGCTGCTTCCTGAATACCCACATCCCCTCCCAGAGTCTGCAGTGCTTCTCTGCGTGCTCTCTGGCTGCCTTTTCTTCCTCCACTTGGACGTAAGTTCTCCTAGCAGAGAGAAACCTCAGCTGCATCAAAACAACCACTTTCGCTATGTGGTCTCACTGAAATAAACGCTCTTCCTTCAATTCAAGCTCTCCCTCTGTGAAGTGCTTTCCTTTCGTTACACACTCGGACACGTGCGTAAGCCTCTCTCTCATGCCTAAAACAAAATGACACCCACAAGAGAAAACCCCCACACTCAGTAGCAGAACCCACCCCACCCACTTCATCTCCTGTATCTCACTGCCTATTTCGTACCATCCAGCCTTCGTCAGGCTTCATGGCAGAAAAGCGAACATTCCAAGCCTTTCCTTACTTCTCATTCAGGCCTCAGCATTACAATCAGATCTCCCCTAACACAGAAGGCCACCTCTCCACCCCAGTCCTGTTTGTTTAACTTGGCTGGCTTGTTTGTTTGCTTGTTTTTAAGGGACAGGGCACCAGAATCAGCCGAGAAGCCCTCATGACTCCCACATGAAAACCCTGCCCCTCTGCGTTCTGTCTGTGCAGCTCCTAAGTGTTCTGAGCACTCTTGTGCCCATCAGAAAGCCCCTCCTCTGTGCATCTCCCAGCCCTACCTGCAAGGGGGAGGCTGTCCCTGTCAGATCTGGACTTGCTCCTGTGTGCTTGACCATTCTGACCACGTTTCTTAGCAGAGCCAAGCCATGCAACTGATCTATGAACACGTCTTTCCTGATTAGGCTTTAGTTTCCTGCAGGGCTGGATGTATGTGTCCCCCCCACACTATTCATGTGCTGGAACTTGAGACCCAATGTAATAGTGTTAAGGGGTGGGGCCTTTAGGAGGGGATTAAGCCATAAGGGCTCTGCCCTCAAGAATGGGATTTTGGTGACCTTATAAAAGGGCTGGAGGGATCTAGCTAGCCATTTTGCCCTTCTGCCTTCTGCCACGTAAGGACACAGTGCTTGTCCCCTCCAGAGAACACGGCAACAAAGTGCCAGCTGGGGAGCAGAGAGCAGCCTCACCAAACACCGAGCCTACAGAGCCTTCACCTTGGACTTCCAGCCTCCAGAACTGTGAGAAATCAGTCTCTGCTGTGTATCAACCACCCAGTCCCGGGTATTCTGTCACAGAAGCCTGAACGAACGAACACAAGAGTAAAGGTCAACATGTTCCTGGCTCTGGGACCAGCCCTGGGCCTGGTACAGCACCTGTCACAAAGCGATGCTGACCCACCTCTGAGGTCACGTTCACGGACCTCACCTATCATGCGTCATGGTCACCATTCCTTCCCTCAGACGCTCTAGGGTCTCTGCCACACTGGGCTGCTTGCCATTGCCTAAATGTGTGTTCAGGCTCATGCGCAGGACAGGACTGTCACCTAGAATGCCCTTCTCACCTCCTCTCTCTAGTGAAATTTTACTTATCATGGAAGGTGTAGTACCCATGAAGACACCACCTGCCTCCATATCAGACAAGACGTCAGACTACCATTAAAATGCCAGAAGTTAGATAAAAAGACACAGATAAATAGTTAACATGTAATTGTTTTATAAAATGTGATGTAATTCAGTTGCTCTGCTGCTGTGATTGCAAACAAGGACTGTAACTAATTTGGAACACGTAGTAGAGGACAAATACCTTTCCTCCTGTTAGCCGACGACAACCAGGAGGGCTGGGAGCGGTGTGGAGTGAGGCCAGGGGCTGAGCTCTATTTCATCCAAAGTAGATTTCCTGGAATTACGGTAGTAACTCAGTGGCTGTCAGAGCCCCACTGTGAGCTGAACGGCACATGATCTCAGTTCTCTTCTGAATGCTCCTCACATTAAAAGAATATTCAGTGTATGTTTGCCACGCTCGAGTCTTCCATACACATCACATACGGACACCTGCAAACTCTCACAAAAGACTCTTGTGTTCACTAAACTGCCTGAGGAGATCCCACTTGAGAAACGCACTCCGTGGCTCTCTTGTGAGCTAAACATGGGAGAAGAGAAAATGTGAGCCAAGTGCAAGTCACTGGAAGGTACATAAGCCCCAACAAGGCCAAAGATAAAAAGGCAAGTACCCTTTCAGAAATCTCATCTGCTACTTTTTCTTAGGGAAATGAGCTAGTTTTTGAAAGGCTCTAGGTGCCTAAAATTTGGTCACATTAGACAATATTTAGGCAGTAACCTTGTAAATATTATTTCTTAGCTTTTACCTTTATTGATTACATTCATCCTCAGACAGCACTTTAATGTGGTCAACTGATACTTAAAAGGAACAAAAGGAGACATGACTTTAAAATCCAGGTATTTCACAAAGGATTGTCTGTTTATTGTTTTTCAGATATGTGACCTTCTGAAGATTTCAGGTGCCCAACAAGCTGCTGATGGTCTTTCATTTACAGACCATAGCACCATCGGTCTGTTTTGTTTTGTTATTTTTCTCCCTTGTGTCCCGCATCCCTCTCAACACCCCTGTCTTAGTCTCTTCAGGCTGCTGTAACAAAATACCTGAGACTGGGTGATTTATAAATAACAGAAATCTACTGCTATGTTCTGGAGGCTGGGGAGTCCAAGATCAAGACGCCAGCATGTCTGGTGTCTTCTGAGGGCTGGTCTCTGCTTCACAGATGGCAGCTTCTTTCTGAGCCCTCACATGGTGGGAGAGAGAAGCAAGCTCCGTGGGCCTCTTACAGGGGCACCAGCTCCATCCCTGAGGGTGAAGCCTTCACGACCTAATCACCTCCCACATCTCTAAATACCACCACACTGGGGATTAAGTTTCAACATATGAATTTTGGGGGGACATGTTCAGACCATAGCAACCCTGTGGGTACCCACATGTATCTAAGTATGTCCTTTCATATTTTTACTTAGGTGTACGTGTAAATTTTAACAATTTATACTGGATTTTTTGTGTTTTGCAAAAAAGTATTATGCTATAAATCTAATCCTGTTTCTTATATTTTCACTCAACATTGTGCATTTAAAAAGGTGCAATTTGCATATAATAAAATCCACTCATTTTAGATTATAGTCAAAGCATTTGACAAATGTGTATCTCTGTGTAACTAACACCATAATCCCCAAATGGGACATTTCCATCACCCCCAAAAGTTCCCTCTGCCCACTTCCAGTCAATCCCATCCCTGTATCCCTGGCCACCACAGACCTGCTTTCTCTCATCATAGATCAGTTTTACTGACAAGTTCATATAATCATAAGCTATTTACTCTTGTGTGTTTGTCTTCTTTCAGCCACTACAGTGCATCTGAGATCCACTCATACCGTGTGTACCAACAGCTAGCTCCCTTTTATTGGTAATTAGTAACACATTGTATGGACGTACTATCGTTTATCCGTTCAGCCTTAGATGGATGTTTAGGTTGTTTCTGCTTTCTGGATACCACGAGGAGAGCTGCTGTGAACATTCACATGCAAGTCTTTGTGTGGAGACGTGCTTTCATTCCCCTTGAGTAAACACAGGACTGGAGTTAGTGGGTGTATGCTACGTGCATACTAACTTCACTAGAAGCTGCCAGGCCATTTTCCAAAGGGGTTGTCCTGCTGCATGCCCAGCTGCAGGTGTGAGTGTGATCCTCCACACTTGCGTGAACACCTAGAGCACCTTCAAGCGTCGGTCGGCCACTCACATGTCGTCTTTGTAACGCATCTATTCCAATCATTTGGCCATTTAAAAAACATCTGGGTTGTCTTCTTATGAATAAAATTTCAAAGACACTTATACATTCTGAATACAGGTTTGTCAGATACATGTATTGTAAACCTTTTCAATCTGTTTGTGGCTCATCTTTTTACTTTCTTAAATGTCTATCAAAGAACATAAGTTTTAAATTTTGATAAACTTCAATTTATCAAAGTCCTAATGGTTTTGTGCTATTTGTATTATGTATAAGAAGTCATAAAAATTTTCTGTTTCCATCTAGAAGTTTTATAGTTTTATCATTTATACGTAAAAAGACTAGAAGTTAATTTTTCCATATGGTATAAAATAAGGGTTAAGTTTCTTTTTTTAATTTTAAAAATCTTTTAGCCAGTTGTTCTAGCACCACTCATTGAAAAGACAATCGTTTCTCCATTGAATTATCTTGGTGTCTCTGTCCAACATCAGTTGCTCACGTTGTGTACGTGTGGGTCTTTCTCTGCACTCTGTTCTATTCCTCTGTCTATACAGCTACCCTTATGCCATTAACCACGCTGCCTTGATTATGGTAGCGTTACATTAAGTCATGAAATGAACCAATGTGCCTGTTTTTCAAAACTGTTTTAAATAGTTTCACTTCTATATAAATTTTTAAATTGTCAATTCCTAAAATTTTTTAAAAAATGGGAATTTGGTATTGCACTGAATCTGTAGATCATGTTGGGGAGAATTAACATTTTAAAATATAGAGTATTTTCATTCATAAATACAGAATAATTCTCCATTTACTTAGAACTTTTTTGATTTCTCTCAGCAAGGTTTTATAGCTCTTTTTGTGTATGCATAGGTCTTGCATATATTTTGTTACTTTTATCTCCAAGAATTTCAGAATTACGATACCATAGTAAATAGTATTTTTTAATTAAATTTATTTCCAACTGCAACTGATTTTGGGGTATTGATCTTATGTCCTAGAACCTTGCTAAAACAAGTTATTAGTTCTAGTGACTTTTTTTGTTATCTTCTATGTACATAATCATGTCTGTGAATAAATGGAGTTTTACTTCTTTTTTGCCAATCTGCATGCCTTTTATGTTTTTTTCTAGCTTTATTGCAATGCCTAGGACTTCACTATGTTGTTGAATACGAATGTGAGAGCCTTGTTTCCAATCTTCCAGGAAAGATGTTACTATTAACTGTGATTTTTAGCTACAGATTTTTCCTATGTGCCTTTTACAAGCTTGAGAATATTCCCTCCCATTCCTAGTTGCTGAATGGCTTTTTCAAGGGTGGATGTTGAATTTTGTCAAATCCTTTTTTTGGAATCTACTGAGATGATCATATGGTCTTTCTCCTTTATTGTGTTAATATCATGAATTATATTTATTGATTTTCAAATGTTAAATAAGTCTTGCACTCCGAAGATAAAACTTACTTATCCTTTCTATTATTGGATATAGTCTGCCAACATTTTGTAAAGAATTTTTACATCCCTATTCATGAGGGATCCTTGTCTGTCGCTTGCTTTTTTTTTTTCTTTGCAAAGTCCTTGTCTGATTTTGATTTTCAGGGTAAAGTTAGCCTCTTAGAATGAGACAGGAAATGTTCTCTCTCTATTTTCTAAAAGAGTTTCTATGAGGGTTGGTATTATTTCAATCTTAAATGTTTGATAGAAGTCACCAGTAAAAGGGCCGGCCCGTGGCTCACTTGGGAGAGTGTGGTGCTGATAACACCAAGGCCACGGGTTCGGATCCTATATAGGGATGGCTGGCTTGCTCACTGGCTGAGCGTGGTGCTGACAACACCAAGTCAAGGGTTAAAGATCTCCTTACCGGTCATCTTTAAAAAAATAAAATAAAGAAGTCACCAGTAAAGATGTTTGGGCCTGGGGTTTTCTTTGTGAGGTTTTAAACTAGGAATTCAATTTCTTTAAGAGATATAATCTAGATATAACCTATCCAAATTTTCTTCTTCTGCTTGTGTCAGATTTGGTAATTTGTGTCTTTCAAGTGAATTCATCCATTTCATCTAAGATGCAGAATTTGTTGGCATAAGGTCATTCATAACAAAAAGAATCCCCTTATTCTCCTTTCAGTGACTGCAGGATCTGTAGTGATGCTCCCTCTTTCACTTCTGATACAGGTCATTTGTGTCTTCCCTCTCTTTTCTCTTGACCATTCTAGCCAGAGTTTTAACAATTTTATTGAACTTTTCAAAAACTATCACCTAGTTTTATGAATTTTCTCAAAGTTTCTGGTCCATTTTCTAGTTTGTTTATTTTTGCTCTCCTCTTTATTTTTTTCTTGCTTCTACTTACTCTAATGTACTCTTCTTTTTCTGGTCTTAAAGAGATAGTTTAGACCATACATTTTAGATCTCTCTAATTAAAATCTGTAAATTCTACTACCTAGTTTAGTGATTTTATCTGTTGCTCAGATGGTATTTTACCCATGATTCCCTAGTGATAAACATTTAGTTATCTCACAAATAGCACTGCATAAGAAAGGTCATGGTGTGCATCTCCAGGTGGACCTTTGCACTGTTTCTATGTACCACTGAAAGAAAAAACTCCTGTCAATTAAACAGGAATGTTATCTATTGTAAGATCGTTCTGAACCTCAGATATGTGAACTGTGAAAACGTACCTCCCAGAATCAATAAAATATGATAGGTGATCCACACTGTATACAGATAATTAGAATGTTTCATGTTCCTTCTACTGGTTATTTACTTATCTTATCCACAATGATTTTCACCACGGTAGTTAAAAGTTGCACTCTGAGCAGCTTTATTTCATTTAATTCAACTGCATTTTCAAATGGTAATGCTGTAAAAAAGTGTCTTACATAAGTTCTTTACCTGTCTTGGACAGGACTTCTAATACTGTCGTAGTGTTAGAGAGAACCTCTGCCTTATTCCCAACTTCAGTGAGAAGGAACCTCAAGTTTTTCTAGCAAGCATGCTGTCTGTTGAAGAGCTCTGGTACAGAGTTTGCCAAGTCAGTCCCCATGACCTCTACGTGAGCATGATGGATTCAACATGCACAGTGACCTAGACTCCCTTCGTAACTACACCTAAATGAAAGAAAGAGAATAAGACAAGGACAAAGAGTACCAGAAAGGACGCTATACAAATGAGGGGTGCTAGTCATCACAGAGAGGCAGAACACATCACTGGCTAAGAACTTCAGTTCTGGGGTCAGGGCACTGGGTTTGAATCCTGACTCTATCAGTTATTATCCTTGTAACCTAATTGTCCTTACCCTGAGAGCAGGGTCAATGATAGTCCACACCTCACTGGCTCGTTGTAAGGGCTGAATGAGTGAATCTGTGTAATGGCACAAACAATGCACCATAAATGCTAGCTACTACTGTTATCGTAATTTTAAAATGTTAGCCAAACGTAAGAAACAGTTGGACAAGTGGCAAATGACCGAGGAGAGAAGATCAGAAGCCTTAAATCTAGATGAGGCAAAGTCAAAAAGAAGTAACCTGACTCAGAATTTTCAGAAAGGACACAGAATTGAGGTGACGGCCTGCCTGAAGGAGGAACTGAAAACAGTGCGCGGGGTGAAAACCTGTGTGGGGAGTGTTCAGAGCCCAGGTTCCTCTTCCCTCACTGGCAGAGGTTGCTGGAGAAACTAACCAGGACACCACAAATGCCTAAGGGCTGCCTGCACCTTCAGTACTTCACTCTTCACATCTTGTTTGTTTATTCCATTTCCTCTCTGGCTCTTTAAGGTGAACAATTAATTTTTCTTTTATCTTTTGATTTCTGTTTCCTGACTAAGTGTATTAACTCTAGCCTGCTTTAGCTGTGTCCCTCAGGCAGGAGATGTGTTATCACTGTCATTCGGCGTTGAGTATTTTATCATTTTTAAAAGTATTTCCTCTTTAATCCTTGGATTTTCTTTAAGAATAAGATTTTTAGTTTTCAGACTTTTTTTTAAAAGCTATCCTTTCATTGTTGAGGTCAACTTTATTCTGTGAGAATACAGTTTATATGATGTTGATTCTTTGGGATTATTAAAGCTTCCTTTGGGGTCTAGTACATGGTTTATTTTTGCAAACGACTCACATATGCTCAAAAACCACATGTCTTCTGTTTGTTGGACACATGGTCCTATATGTCTCTATGAGATCCAGCTAATTAATACTATTGTAATATTCCCCATTCTGCTTACTTTTCATCTGCTCGGTGTCTCAGTATCTAACTCCATTCCTGATTCATCTATTCTATCCACAGTTCCTTCAGTCCTCATCTTACACACTTCAAAGTCACACTGTTAGATGCATATAGAGTCACCATCAGTGTGTCTTTCTGATCTCCTGCTCTTTTCTACAAAAATAGAACATTTTTCTTTGTCACGTTTCAATAATTTTTATTTCAAATTCTGCTTTGACTCATATTAAAATTGTCGTTCCAGCTTTCTTTTGGTTCATTTCTCCTTTTTCATCCTTTGATTTTCAACCTTCTATATATTTTGTTTTCAATGTGTGTCCTGTGGATAAGAGATTGCTGTATCATGATGATTTTATCCAACACAGGAATTGCTGTCCTTTGAGAGTTGAGTTCAATTCATTTACAGTAGGTAGCCACTTTTATTTCAAAACTCATTTCAGCCATCTTATTTCATATTTTCTGTTTGCTCTACTTTTCTTTTACCATTTTCTACCTTCTTTTAGAGAGAAGAAAATTTTATTTCCTTGTGTGAAAATTATACATTCTATTTTTATTCTTTTGGTGGTTATTTCTAACATATTAAGACATATTCTCACACTCGTGTTTGTTTTTCATGATCAGTATCTTGGATATATATTCCAACGTTCATTCTGTCTTTCTGGTCTCACTCTTGTCTCATTCCTTCTACTTCTGTCCCTCTGGTGGGAATTCCCCGACCCAGCTTCCCAGCTCTAATTTGTTCTTTGTACCCATAATGCTGCTTCTCAGTCCATCTCTTAAATTCTTTATTTCAATTATATTTTTCATACTCAATCTCTCCAACTGGTCTTTCTTCCTAGCTGCCTGCTGCTTCTCCACATTTCCAATACTCTCCTTTATCAGCTGGAGCATATTCGTTATCTTTGTATTCCTTCTCTTTTCACAATGGAGCGGTGGTGTGACTTCCCTCCTCTCTCCGTCCCATGGTCCTTTCTGATCCTGGGACACAGTGCAGCAGGCTGTACACACCCAGGGCAACAAGAGGAAGAGCCAAGTGTACAGCCAGAAAGCCAGCCCCTCAGCCTGCCCTCGTCTGTGCCCTGGGGTCCCCTGCCTCCAGGCCCAGCCCCAATGGGGACCTGGACATCTCCAAGGGTCTCACAACGCTCTTTGTTGCCGAGTGGACTCAATCTTGGGCCCATCAACCTCGCTCTGCTGTGGCACCAAAGATGGTACGGGGGAGGGAGTCAGCAGCCCACGCCACTGCCTCTGGTCTGACTCTCTTTCCTACTGGCATAAATCAGATTTTCATGTGTCAACTTTTTTTTAAAAGGAGCTCTGTCACAATACATTATGATATTCATCTTAATTGAGTGTACGTCAAGAGACTGGAACAATGAGAGTACATCGTCTAGTTTGGGGAGAAAAAACGTTTTCCTCAGGGTGGGCACATGACAAATTACGTAACCTGAAAGACTCTGGGAACTTCCCAGAAGCCATCTCAGGGTTTGCGCAGGACCAAATGATGGCTACAGCCATATTGTGAAGGCCGCCAGATAACAACATCATTTCTTCATAAATGAATTCCAAATTAAACCTGCCTTACCACTAAGATACAAAGTGCATTAGTTGGACAGTTTTATTCAACAACGTGTCTGAATCACTTCTTTCTGTGGGAGGGTCAGCAGCCCTCTCTCCCTTTGCATGTTAAGTGGTAAGGCAAAGTCATGTGATTCTGTTTTTTCAGAGAAGGTAAAACAGACCACGACACACAAAGCACTGAGTGGGTAAGGCAGAAAGTTTGTTCTCTAGCAAAGAAGCTATATTTTAGAAGACTCCTCAGAGAAAAAATGCTTAATCCTACCATCAAAAGCCACAAGAATTTATGTTTCCAAAGGTAATTCTGACTGATTCTTAGCTGAATCATCAAGAAAAAAATACAAGGCAAATGTCCCAGCAAGTGTTTAAAATGAGGCAAATGCTATAAACTGCTTAGCCTGGCCAGATGAAAAGATAACAAGAAATTCCAGTGTGTAAGGATATCTGTGTATCTACCATCTCTTGCTGGTAAATGTGACAGTGAAACTTTCCATGCTGACAAATATACATTAATACTATGTCATTAACATTTAAACTCCTTGAAATTCCTCAATTTAATTGAAAGAAAGGAAATAAGTTTCTTGACCTCTATTCAGTCCAAAATAATGTCTATCATTTTCATTAATAGACAATACGATTTCATGCTGCAAAATTCAATAGGCATCAATCTGTTTTATAGCAAGTCCCACGGCAAATTAAGTACAGAGTTATAATTTTCAGTAGTACACAAATATACCCATAATAAATTTAGAATGCTATTATGTGCTCAATCAAAGAAGTGGAAGACAGCCAAAGGAAAAAATATATTTTGGATTCTTATACTATATTGATATATATGGTGAGTAAGGAATCACTTACGTGGGGAGTAATGTAATCGCTCATTTCAGGATTATTGAAATTGGTTTCTGAAAATATGAAAGATTGAGGCAAAAATGAAAAAAAAATCAGAGAACAATAGCTTCCAACAACAACTTCATCCTCAAATAAGATTCACAAATACACCTGCCACCAAATACACACACCTAGTTTGCACATATAATGCAAGGGTGCATTGTGTTTTCAAATCACATAACATTCTTTAACAACTATGCCTTACACAATAAGTGCAGCATCTTAAAAAAAATCCTCTTATTACAAAGAAAGAGAGAGAAATAGAGAGGGAGAGAGGAGAAAAAGAAAAAGAGAGAGAGAGGAAGGACCTTCCTGAGTATTACCTTTGTCTAGGTTATTTACTACTCAGCAGGTAAGCACAGCAGTCATTTGCAGCTAGATCCTGGTTCCATTTTCTAGAGCAGGAATTGGAAAGCTATGACCCATAGACCAAATCCGACCCACTGCCTGTTTTTGTAAATAAAGTTTTATTGGTACACAGCCTCACACATTTGTTTATGTATTGTCTACGGCTCTTCTGTGCTGCAATGGTGGATTTAGAACCATCTGGCCAAAAAGCCTAAACTATTTCTTTACTGTCTGGCCTCTTTCAGAAAAAGTTTGCTGACCCCTATTTGAGAGCTCCTCTGAGATCTCCTACCTTCATATTTCTGAATATTAAATCCTAAAGCCCTAGACTTTGGTTACATATCAATTCAGTGAAATGGTAAAATGATATTTACTAAGAGTTTCTAATGGTCTAGGATAGATCATTTTATTATAATGCTAAGGTTTAAGTATATGAAATTGTAAATTCAGTCTAATTATATCATTGTAAAAATGTATCTGTATAAAAAAAGACTGATAGGCAATATACCAAAAAGTTAACACTAATTGTTCTTAGATGGCAAAATCTTGGATAATTTTTTCCCCACTTTTTAGTAAATTTTCTGCAAAGGATATACATTCAATTTTTAATTAGAAAATGTTAAATCAAATTTTTAAATGAAAAAATAACACCTTAGCCCTAAAAACATAAATAAGTACTGCCTGACAAACTGTCTCACTTTTCCATTTTACAAAAACTGCTGGTGTTAAATTATCTTTTTCAAAGAAGTGCACATTTCACTACTGCCACTCAAAGGCTAAGGACACTCAGCAAATGTTACGTTCAATCTAATTTCAGTACCTCAATATGGCAGAAAGTAGTTTATTGTAAAGGACCTACCCTGTGGGACACGGCTCAATTGTTCTCAGCAGTGGTTATCTGATGACTATTGCCCGCACCCGCGGCATGCTGGCTTCAAAGTCCATTTGGTGGTAAGTGTTTGATTTGTTTTTCACTGCACTTCCTACTAAATGCTTACTTCAAAAAAATTTAATTATGTCCTAACTCCAGAAAGGACTTCAGGTAGCTACTGAGCTAACGCATCATGTCTTGGTAGAGAGAAAGCCCACTCCCTAATCAGAGGGCCTCCATGTGAGAGCACGCTGCTTCAGCAGCACATGCTGTACTTGGACAGAAGCCATGACCTTCCCGACTCCTGGTGGGAGAACAAAGTTCCAGAGATGTGGCAGGGAAGGTGTGGACAGGGACAGCTGTCACGTCAGGGCCCATTTGTCCCTTTTGTCATCTTTCCTTGCTCCTCCCTGTACCACCACTCACCTGCCTGGATGCTGGCATAAATGCCCTTTGAGAGTGCCACCACATACAGCGCCCAGCCCAGGCAGGCAGAGTCAGTGAGCAGAGTGGGCACACAGCTTCCATTCTGGGGTTGGGGTGCACAGAAGCAGTAATGGCAGGAAATCAACAGGGAGAGGTGGGAAAGTGAGTGGCAATGGGGCCTGTTCCACAGTTGATTCCATCGTACAGCAGACTGCAGGCCCCGCTGCCACTTTCCACTCTCCTGCTTTAGTCTTTTACCAGATCATGACTCACTGATATGATGACAGCATAATTATGACCAGTGTCTCCCTATCATTACTTGGATTATTTTCCTAAAACACGATTTTACTAAGTCACTTTCCTGCATAAACACCTCCAGGGGCTCTCCCCTGCATAGTCCTTGGAGATGAAGTCATGGTCCTTGGCCCAGCATTCAGAGTGACCCACAATCTGATCTTACCCACACCTGGACCACACCAACACACCTTTTGAAACCTTCCTCCCCAGCCTGGCTGCTCTCTCAATCTTCTTGGACACAGCCATGCTAGAAGTGCATTCTTGGCTCTTCAAATCCTGGCCATCCCGCGAGCCTCAGTTTCAAGTTCCTTCTCCTCCAAGAGGCTTTCTCTGATCCCCTGGCACTCAGGGAATTCTCCGTCCTCTGGAAACACAACAGCCCTTGTGCCACACATTAATATGGTCTTTGACCATGCATTGCCTTGAAATGCTCAGATGTTCTTGTCTTGCAAAAGGCACCCATTAAATAGTGAGTTTTCAGGCCACATTTTGTCTCCTCAACTAGAGGATTAATTTTTTTAGGGCAATTTGCTTCTTTGCATCTCCTACAGTGCTTAGCATAGGTTTTATTAAGAGCACAGTTGGTATTTAATAAATTATTTCTTGGACAATGAATTAAATGAATGAACTTCTGAGCCATCTGCCCAAGCTCTTCCTGGTGTAATGTTAAATGGGCACTCTTCAACCTTTCTGGACGGTGGTCAGACACAGAATACGGACAGTGAAGATGAACAGTTTGCTTCATCTCCAAGGACTATGCAGGGGAGAGCCCCTGGAGATGTTTATGCAGGAAAATGACTTAGTAAAATCGTGTTTTAGGAAAATAATCCAAGTAATGATAGGGAGACACTGGTCATAATTGCTTATAAACTAATGAATGCAAAGACCTACGTGTGGAGAGAAATTCACCAGCAAAGAACTGAATAAGAAGGGCAGCGAGTGGCTCAGAAGCTGCATGGCTTCCCTGTGCTGAGGTCAGAGCTCTCCCCTTCATCCACCTCAGCACAGGCCCTGGTGACCTGAGGGCAGCCTGGGGACTTCCACCTCCTTCCCAACTCTGTGACCTTCAGATGACCTCCCCTCTGCCGTGGCCATTTCCTCTCACCACAGAACGCCTCCCATCCGCACGGTGGAGCCTCTCTTTCTCGTCTCCTTGTCTCCCAGCTTTCCTGTGCATTTTCTGTCTCTATCCTTTCTTGCTCTCTCCTGAGATCGTCCCCAGGTGACCCTCCAGCAGCCTCTCTCCTGCGAGGAGTCCCATCTGCTGTGTTCTTTGTTTAAATGTTACAGTTTTCCTACCTCTGCTTCTACTTGATTCCTTTCTTATACTACCATTTCCTATCCTGACTTCTTGTTACTGGTATCTTTCCCATCTCCTCAACCATGTGTATTACTCTTGGCTTAGGACAATTCTGCCTCAGTCTTCTCTTTCTCTGCAGTTGTCGTGCTCCTTTGGTGTCTGGTTTTGCCAAGTGAGCTCTGCTCCACTGGGTGCACAGTGGAAAGGCCCTGGTTGGGCCCTTGACTGTGTCAGCCAGGGGTGGTGGGACAGGGCAGGGGGCAGCAGAAACTGTCCTCACCCCCTGTGCTGCCCCTCCAGGAAAGTCCTCTCCTCATCTCTCACGTTTTAAGGGTAAGTAACACTAGAAGGAGGCCTCTCCCTGAGGGGCAATCCGTAGCCCCGGGACTTGGGGGAATGGGGGTAGGGAATACCATTAACGCCTCACCCCAGGGGTTTGGGGTTGGTTTGGGCTTTGCTGCAGAGGCAGGGCAGGAACGCCATAGTTTCCTCCAACCCAACAGCTCACTTACAGTGGACCCTGGGATGATCCCTTGGTTTTTCCAGCCTTTAGGTCCACACTTCTCCCAGCAGTTTCTGTAAGGTTGTGAGGAAGGAACCGAAGACTGTGAGTCTGGGCTGTGAGGCCCCCTTGATGGAAAACACAGGGACACGCCAGCGCACGCGGCACCTACAGCATAGCCGTGACATTCCCGCGACATTCCCACTGCACTTGGCCAGAGAAACGTTGATCTGCAAGTGGAACAGCTACTATACATGAGCTTTCCGGCAAAACACAGAAGGTAAAAGTGGGTATTAAAGAGTGGTGGGATGGTCTAGGGCAGAATACTGGATTTGGAGGCAGAAACATCTATACCCCATCGTGAGTACTGCTGGTGATGTAGGGTCTTAAAGGCAGGTTCTGCCATCAGGGTCTATCACATACACTTCCTTAGTTATAGCCCCAAGTGCTCTGAACTCCTAAAAAAAATGGCAGCGGAAAGAAAATCATGGCATTTCTTTTTAATGCTAAGAATAAATTGAAAGATTATACTTCAACTCAAGCAAGGAATTAAATGACTTTTTTCATAATAGCCTTTTTCTTTTTTCTCAAAGGAAGTTGAGTTTCCAGCACAACCAATCTTGGTACTATCTAATGACACTCCCACAATTAACAACAGTATGGACAGGGTGTTCTTGGAAATCACAAAGCCACAAACGCACATGAACTGATACAGGAGGAAGAAAGCATTTTTAACTGTAAATCCCCCACCCACAGAACCCTGAACGGCAGGAAGAGAAGGCAGGGCATGCTCATGTCCATAACCTGGGTTCACAAGACCTGGTAAATACCTTGGAGCCATGCAGCTCAGGGTCACTGTGGGAAGCCCAGGTGAGCAGGCACTTACCAGCGCAGGGCGATCTTGATGGGGGTGGTGAGGCAGGACGTGAACAGGTCAGCCGGGAGGTCGGGGATCATGGGCAAGAGCTCGGTGGCCTCACAGGCTGCCAGCTGGATGCAGTTCTTCATTGACGGGGGCAAGGGCATCTGGGCAAGGGGGTGGTTTGGGTTAATTGCAGCTACCTAAAGGGGAGAGCATTAGGAAAAAAGAGAGTGACTTAGCTGTTTTAAACAACTGGAGAAAAAGTGGGAACATAAAGCGGAAGGAAAGAGTAGATCGGGCAAGGCTTAAAGTGCTGGGTCTGCACCGCAAAGTCCTCTTGTGGAAGGCGTCACCACTGAACTCTCCCTAGAGGATGACTACAGGTCCTGAGAATTCATCCCCAAAGCACATTCCCAAATTCCTCATGGCTCTGTCTCTGCCAAATCTGTTTTCTGTTCGGTTTTCCTCTTTCAAGGCCCCTCCTCACCTTCTTCAAAAAGGTCATGGAAGGACTAGTATTGTTTTTAAATTCCACGTTTCCATGAACTTTTCAAAGTACCCAGGTATATTTCCGCCATGTCTTTCATGGTGTTTTATTGTTTATTCTTTAATTCATCAAAAATCACATCATATTTTGGTTGGTGTAGTGACATGGAAAGAAGGTCAGGGTACATAAAGTGAACACCACCAATGAGAAAGCAGAGCACAGCATGTGACAGCACCCACCGACCTAGCACAGACCACACTCCCACAGGGTGGGCATGGAGGGTGGCTTTACTTTCTCCTGTCTTCAGCTGACTTCTCTAAGTGTTCTACACACAAATGTGCATTGGTTTTGTAATCGGGGATAAAGACGGTTTTTAAAAATTTTAAATGTAATCTTTCTTTAGAGTGGGAATAGTAATACCTGCCTGGTATTTACTTCAGTGAGATTCTGGCAGGGTAAAGGTCCCAGATGTGAAACTGATATTGCACTGATGATTTAGCAAGAAAGTCACCAAGCTAATTACATACACTACGAGAATGCACATGAATTTCATTTTTGACAGAATAAAATCTAATTAAAGGCGTAAATCTTCTTTTAAAATAATGCAATGTATTCAAAAGTTTAAAAAATTACAGGACTATCTCATAGATGGCTTCACTACACTGCTATGGATAATTGTGTTCCTGTTTTACCATAAATGGCAGTACTCAACAAAACATAGGATCCTTATATCACAGACCCAATTATTACAGCATTGTGGGTTTCCATTCCTTTCCCTGCTACACACGTTGCATGTATGCGACACTTTTGGTAATCCACAACAGGATTTGCTGTCACTTTCAGAAATAATGAGGTTCACAAGAACTCATGGCATTTTGGCCATGATGCATGAGGATTATGTATGCACGCTACTCTGCCTGCTCCTGAAAATAAGTGTGAAAACACAATGTCAGAACTGGTTTCACCAAACACAGTACACTCAGCTGGGGGGCAGCGCAGAGCAGCAGCACACAGCTCTGCCTGGCTTCCGGGTGATTTGATGAGTCACTGAGGACATGAGGCGCACAAGGGGTGCTTCCAGGGGAAGGGAAGTACCAGTGCTAGGGGCATGGCCCCAGAGCAGCTCTGCAGCGACACTGTGCAGGCCGATCAGACAGGTCTGGAGGAGGGGGTGGAGCAGCAGCAAACAGAGGAACAGTGAATAGACAGAACACAAACACTCCACGGGCTGCTGGGGAGAGAATTTGCATTTTCTGTACTTCAGTGCCCTGACTTATGATGTTTGAGTATAACATCTGGGTAACTAAAGAAAGGAAAAATCCAGAAAATGCTGAGTAGGCAGGTCCCTGCAACTTTCAAGACCCCTCATGCGTTCATCTACAAACAACCATTATTTGGCCATAATGAAGGGCTATCTACCATTGGAGCCCCAATTTAATCCAGCCCACCTTGGTAAGAGATTTGGCATAACACAGCTCCATCACACATCGTATAAAACAAAGTTTAATGACTGAAGGTACCTCCTTCTGAAACAGTTTTATTTATTATGCCACTCAGCAACAGGGAACTGGAGAATCATGCTACAGAATGTTGATGATTCTGCCTCCAGAGCCTTTAAATTATTTGTTTATTTAAATGATTCCTTGGGTTTATTTTATAAATATCACTGGGACAAGACTATTTTTCTTTTTACTCAGACTACAGCAAACCTCCAGGAAGAGCAGGTGTGGAGTATTTTAAATGATGATGAATACTAAGGAGGGTGAAATGAGTCAGGAAGCATAATTTTTAATCACCGATGGCTATTAATTTGTGTCATGACTTGAAAAAAATGTTTATGTATCTGTTTTTGCTCCTTACTAATAATTCCTTCTTAATACTTCTCAAAGCTCTTTCATATATATAATTTTGTTTGCTTTTTACAACACCCCCATGAGATAAGTTTTACTTCCATTTGTAAAGGTCTTATACAATGAGGAAACAGAGGCCCCAAGAAATGACATGACTGTTCAGCTGTGGGGTCAGCATGAGGGACTGGGGTGCTGACAAGCTGCTCCTGGTGCTAGGCCCAGTTTTGGCTCCATCTTTGCATCTGGACCCACTTGCATCTGCACCAACCACCTGTGACACCAGCATGAGAGCTCTGTCAGACTTCCAAACAGCATCCTCTAAATTAAATACACACACAGCTGTATTCACTCACAGACAGCCAATGTACTGATTATGGTATGCCATATGTTGTCATTTTACTGCTGGTAAACTTTGTTTTTAAAATCTGAAATTCCTCATATGGAAGGTACTACAGGTTGCAAGTTTTATTAACAACCCATTCTACTACAGAAACATTAACCCCAGAATACCAATCAAATTCTCGCACACAGAACAATAAATACAATTTAAACTTTTTCATAAAAACTGTAGTTTCTTGAGGAATGGGGATTTTTTATGGTAAATTATATGTAACATAAAAATTGTCATGTTAACCATCTTAAGTGCACAGCTCAGTGGCATTAAGTACATTCACACTGTTGTGCAGCCATCACCAAGGAATGGGTTTTTATAAAGCAGAGAGAAGAGGGAAGGCAAAATCACGTTGAAAATTGTCTCCTGGGCTCTAGCTCTATAAGCTAAAATAGCATTGGCAAAACAACCTGCTCTGTACCGGAAATTAGTTTCCAGATCTTCTGTGACAGCTGCACTAAGCCAGATGATGGGCTCGGGCCTGAGGTGGGCCTGAGTCATGCAGGAGCTCTGGAGGCGCAGATGGAGCAGAGCCAGCCCACGGGCACCCAGGCTGCGGGCAGGAGAAGGCTGCTCTCCAACTCCTGGCTTCAAAGCACACTCTCCCCTGCCCCAGAAAAAGTGCTGGGAGGGAGGAGAGAAGAAAACATCTGGGCAAATCTCAGCAGAATGAAGTGCACAGTCTTGGATTGAGAAATGGAGCCCTGGAGACGTGTGCGGGACTGCCGGCAGACCCAAGTGATGCTCATAGCACCATACTCCTGGGTTGGCAGATGAGTGAAAAGGATACAACTTGAAGTAGAAAGAAAAACCAAATTCAACATTCTTCTTTTCCTTTTCAAAGGGACATGTGTTTTCATAGCAGAAATATTGGTGTGGTTTACTAGTGTTAACTTTTCTTTTCACGACTGACTTCCACATTAGATGTACTCTCTAAACAGAGCTGAGACCTGAATGGCAGGTCCTCCTGCCACGACCTCCAGCACTGCAGACCTTCATCCTTGCTGCCCATTTGTATCGAGCTTCTGAAATCTAACACTTCTCGTACCAAGGCTATCTTTCTCCCATGTCATCAGCTTTCTTTTTCCTTTTCTTTTTTGGCAGCTGGCTGGCATGGGGATCCGAACCCTCGACCTTGGTGTTAGCAACACCACGTTCTGACCGAGTTGGCTTTAGAACACAGGACTGCACAGGGAAGTTGGGCCCAGGCGGCCACCCTGTGAGCAGAACTCAGTAGGTATGAGGAGACCTCCTTAGGTGCTGAGAGGCAACAGTCCACGTCCTGGGTTTACAAGTGCCATGCCTATCTCAGTCTGCACCTCACAATCCAAGCACTTGGCCCAATGCCTAGCGGAGTGCCCAGAACATAGGAGGAACTCTATGGATGCCGAATGAGGAAATTAGACAGGTAGATGCAGAAACACTTTTTCCCAAATATGTCCACTAGGAACTTAACCTCCCAATTCAAATTGGTCATTGTGGGCTGGCTGGTTACTCAGTTGGTTACAGCACAGTCATATAATACAAGGTCATGGGTTCGGATCCCTACATCTGCCAGCTGCAAAAAAAATGATCATTGATAGAAACCCCAGCTACTAAAGAAGCCCCTTGCAGTATGCTGGTGTATAAACAAGGACAGTGTGGCAGCACACAATGACAGTGCCTCAGGTCCCCACTGGCTCAGCGGGGAAGCATTCTGTCAAGTTTAACTCCTCCCTTCCCACCACAGCACTGGGCGCACAGAAGGCATAGAAGAGCTCTTCTTTAGGGGTAATTAGGACAAACAACATTAAAAAAAAATACATCCTGACATTCAAGGCAAAGTATTCTATCAACGAACATTATTTTTCAGGATTGCTAACCAAAGAATTAAAAAAAAAAAAAAAAGAAATCTATTTACACAGATAAGTTATTTCCCATACACTGTTTTAGCCTTGTATTATCTAAGACATTGACCCTTAAATTAAAATTATTCTTCAGAAACAGGCCTGTTTGTAGGGCTAACTAGTAGTGATTCATGGAGCTTGTAAAAGGCACCAGGTGTAGGAGTGAACAACTCTGGCTGGAAGAGCCGTCATTGCTCCTGAAGGGCAAGCCCGAGCCGCACTCAAAACAAGGGGTTTCTCCTAGGGAACCCAGGGACGCAGACACCAGGAAAACTCTCCTCTTTACGAGCTCACCAGAGCCTTCTGGAGGATTTGAGAAGGATCCAGAAAAATCTTCAGATTCAATAAACAGCACCAGACCCAGGAAAGATACCTGCCCCATCTTGCACACGTGTGGTAGCCTGCAGCAACACACGCCAAGGCCACAAGAAAAGTGAACAGGCAGACGCCCAGGCCCGGGGCCATTCATTCCAGAAAGCACAGGGAGCATCTCACTTCATGCTTTCTACATAAACTTCGATTTTGCTGCCTTTCCCCCTCTCAAACACATATCAGAGACATCTTCATAAAGAAATAAAGGCACTAACAATTTCAGAGGAGTCCTTAACAAGTAAATTTCCAGAAGTAACATCTCCTTGGTAATACTTTTAGTTTTGCCTTAAAGCAACTTTTATTGTCAATTCAATGATGCCTAATTACAATGGACATTTTTGCAAAGTTCAAGGAGAGACTGAGGTCTCTATAGGAATCAGTGTATTACCTAGCCAATTCCGCTAACGTCCAGAGGCATTAACGGAGCATCTATCCTGTGACCGATATGCTCTAAAAGCAGCTGATACAAAGCAGGAGTATTTTCAATACATATTTTTATAATTATAATATATCAAATATTAAACAATAATTTAAAAACTAAGTGCTGCCTATTGCTGAGACTATGAAATTAGGCTGAGAGCAGCAGGGGATACTTCTGGTGTTGAGGACTTCTAATAATACCGAGAAACCTCTCCATGCTGCCCTTCAAAAGCCAGCTAAAGAGACCCTTTATAGTAATAGTTTGTCACAATTGCTCTGAGTTTACCCAAATGAACTGTCCATTATTTTAAAGCCATTTAGCTGTTAGCAACTCAATAGCTTCTAAATGCTCTAGGATCATTCTACAACTCGGTGAAGATAGTTAATTAGAAATTATAACCAAATTCAACTCACCAATTACTATTAGTCAACAACTGAAGAAAAGGAGATGAAGTTCTGCAACCCTACATATCAAGAGGAGATTGGTGGGGGGTGGGGGTGGGGCATTTAAAATTGCACTCCCCCCCCCCCAAAAAATAAAAAAAATAAAATTGCACTCCCCTAGTAGCTTACAAGCTGCTGGAGGGCAGAGAAGGGTCCTGTTCACAGTGTCCTCCAGAACAGGCCCTAGCAGTGGCGGCTGGTGGCCCAGGGCTCGTGCCCCACCCTTGCTGTTGAAGCCTAGGCACCTCAGCACAGCAAGCCCACGTCTCGTTTGTGTGAATTCCAGGAGTGTCTTGATTTTCAGTCTGAAACCTACAATCAGAAACTGTCTTCTCCAAAGAGCCCTAAAGGTCATGGAATCTGTATCATTCATAGTAAGCAGTCACAAGAAAATGGACAGGTTCTTTCCATTATAAAAGGAATGTCTGGTTTAAGGTCTTGTGCTATGGTTTCTGTGTCCTGGGCCCATGTGGATGCTTCTACACGTCCCAACTGAACCCTCCTGTGCCTGTCAGTGCTAAGGAAGCCCCCTGAGCACACTGCCTGGTGTCCACCACATCCTGCTGTCCATGTGTCCTGCCTTTCCTCACGCTCCCCTTCTCCCTGAGGTGCCTATCCTGCCTTCTCCACACAGCAAAGGTTCAGGGAAGACACCTCTGCTGCAATCTCCCTTGTCCTTGTGGCTCCTTCCTCTGCGGGATGGAAATCTGAAAAAGCTCCTGGTTCCCTCTGTGGCACTTCTCCCTGCATACTGGAGTGATCCATCTGGGCACCTTTACCCCCCACCACGTGTAGACCATCTTGGGGGCAAAGGCCATCTCTACGTGCCTTGGGTACACCAGCACAGGGCTGACTTACCTATATTCCTCCATGTGCTAAAATATGTGTCCATTGGTGCATTTGTGAGTTTAGCATTTTTTTTGTTTTTGATTTTTTTTGGGGGGCAGGGGGTGGCAGCTGGCCTGTACAGGGATCCAAACCCTTGACCTTGGTGTTATAACACCACACTCTAACCAACTAAGCTCACGGGCCGGCCCCAAGTTAAGTATCTTGTTAGTAAACCACTTAGAAATTTTTTGTCTATAATCACCCACTGTGTTTCTGCTTAATTAAATATAATGAGCTGAGTCATAAAAGAGTCTTGGATAACTTCAGGACAGTGACAGGAACACAAGAAACATTCAATTTCTATTAACAAGTTGAAGACAGAAAGCTGGAGAAACCAGTCATAACTGAGCATTAAAGCGGTGCTCTTCCCAGTCCTCAAAGGATGATCCAGAAAGGCCAGGTTCTAATGCCTGCGCTCTCACTACACCTTCTAAACAAACGTCAACTGGAAAGGGATGTATTTAAAGCAGCATGGCACAAAAAAACTATACATGCATATGTGTTTGTATGTGTACAGGTGGGAGTAAGTGTGTATATATGTATATGTGCATACACTCGTGTGCGTGTCTATGCATGTACACATGTGTAAGCATAAGTACGTTTATGTGCACATGTGGGTATAAGTATATGCATGTGTGCATGTACATGTCTGCATATGTGCGTACATGTGTGTATATATGTAGGTGTGTGTGTCTATGTGTGAGCATGTGGGTGTGTATGTGTATGTGTGTCTGAGTATGTGTGTGCATGTGTATATATGCATACGTGTGAGCGTATGTGCATGTGTGTGTGTTCCTCCAATGCATGTGTGTTCCTCTAATGCTTGTCTGGGCTATGTGTCTTCATGCTTCCTCCAATCCCAGCCTCTGCCCTCATGGGCCACCATCCCCTCTCAAATGCTACAGTCCATGCTCTTCTCTTCAGCTAGTTCCCCCCTTGTGTGTGGGTCTTGTCTCTTTCGCACCTACTTAAGGACCGCCCTCATAAACTATATCTCCCTCCCACATACCGTCTTTTCCCTCTCCAGTAATACCCACATAAAGAAGACAAAAACCAGACAAAACAAGACAAAGAAAGAAGACCCCTCCTGCCCCACACTCCCCTCCAACTTCCATGCTACTTCTCTGCTCTCCATAGAAACTCCCAGGATAGGCAGCTTTTTAAGTCACACATGAACACCCTAAGCTGAAACTGTTCTTGTTAAGTCCAGCAATGGCCTCAAGTCCACACATGCAGTGGTGCATTCTCAGTCCTTGTCTGTATGTCCTCTCAGCAGCACAGCAATCAGCTGACTTTTTCCTGCTTCGAGAAAACTTTCACTCCCTCCTGATTTCCAGACGCCACATTCTCTTGGTTTTCCTCCAACTTCCCTGGCTACTTCTCCCATTTATTCGCTCAGTCCTTCTCCTTTCCCCACATCCCAGCACCACCCACCACAAGGAGAGTTCCCATACTGCCTCCCAAGTGATCTTTCTACTCCACTTGTTTATTCAACCAGCAGTTGTTGGAGGAGTGGCCATTGTGGGCCAGGCGCAACTCTAGACCATGTCCTGCTTCCCTGATCCAGCCCCACAGTGGGTTCCCACTACATGCAGAATCTCAGAATGAAATTCCAAGTCCATACCAAGACCTAGCAAGTGCTACACGATGTGCCTCTGGCCACCTGGCAAACCTCATCCCGTGCTCACCCTGCCAACCCGTCCAGTCCCCTTCCCGTGCCACAGAGGCTTCTGCAGGCTCTCATCTATAAGGGCTCTTACTCCACTGAAGAGGGTTAAAAATCTTGATTCTTATTTGATTATTAAATAGGGTCTTTAGGTAGTGCATATATGAGACAAAAGTTCTCAGATCGGAGGCAAGAGCCTACAGCTAGGAAGCAAGAGCCCCACCGAATCAATTCTAATCAAGTATATGTTGATTCTCAGTTGATTTTTAGCATAGAGTTTTTAGGTAATGCACGTATGGGACAAAAGTCCTTGGATAGGAGGCAAGAGCCTACAGTTAGGGGGCAAGAGCTCACTGAATCATTTCTAATCACTGTTTAGGTAAGGGACTGTATATACTGATTGTTAATATAATGGGTTCACTGGAAGATTTTGTGAGAAGGAAACTTACACAGGTCTAAAGCCTTTAATGTGAACAAGAGAAGTGAAGCAAAACAGGTATTGTTCTGATGGCAATAACCCTTAATACAACAAAATTTAAATGATGGGAAAACATGTGAGTTAAGATTTCCAAGGACATTATTCTCGATTAGTTAGTACATGGGGATTGTTCCACATTTTGCTTTAAGCTGTTTCTTTGAGTTTCTCAGGAAGTCAGGCACTTTCATGATTGTCTTATTGTTTCTTTTGCATGTCACCTAGCTTAGATTTATGACTCTTTTGATGGTGTATTGTTTAAACTATTTTGAACCATACATGCTTGGATGGAGATTGTTACGTAGCCAATTTCTGTATGTTCTTACTATGATTGATTAACCATCTGTTCTTTTCCTGTAATTTCCTTGTCTTTACAATAAAAACTGAAGCAAAAACCAACTTGGGGCTGTAACCAGTTTCTCCTAACAGAGGAGTTGCTGAGGTGCAGTCCCTTCGGGCTTCTCATTGCATTAATGTTGCTTTGAGTAATCTTTTTTGCGTCTCCTTTACACAGCGAGAGGTGTAACACTCCGCACCCACCTGACCTCCTCCCTTGCCTCACTCCACTTACGTGTCACCTACTGAGAAGGGACCTCCTTGCACCCCGCCAGTCTTCATTTCCTTACCTTACTTAATTTTTTATTACAACACTTGTCCCTTGCTATATTTATTACATATTGTTTGTTTGTTCTGTTTATTGTCTGGTTCCCAAACTAGAAAAGAGCTTGATAGCAAAAACACTTTCTAACATTTTATAATAAAAATTTATAATCACAGGGGAAAGCAGACTGTATACGAGCACCTGTAGATGCTCTATCTAGATCCAACCATTGTTCACATTTGCCACGTGTCCACATTTATCCCTTTCCCTCTCCATAGAGAAGTGATTACATGTGTGCGTGTGTGTATAAATAAATGTATTTATTTTGCTTAACTATTCAAAAGTAAAGCAGGGGTTTTATCTGCTTTGCTTACTGCTGTGTCATCCTGTCATTATTCCTGATACACAGAAGATGCTGAACAAACATTTCCTGCATGGATGGATGATGGAGGTATGACAGACAGATGATTGAGGGATGGATGACAGAAAGACGCAAAACACTGAGACTGCGCACACTTACATGACACACTAAGAAATTCAAATGTGGGTGAGATGGGAATTCTGAAAGGACAAACACCAGTGGTTTGTTTGGGGGGAGGCTAAAGGCATTGCCTGAATCTGGAGTTGAGGCCTCCTGCGGTGGAGTGAGAGGAGAGACTTAAGGGGGCCCGTGGTGCAGCAGAAGAGCCCACTCACGCTGCGCTGGTGCTGGGGTGGGCACAGCCAGGAAAGGGGAAGGGCCAGGAAGTGGTCTGTACACAGGAGCTCAAGGTACCTTTATGGCACCCTAACGTGTCTGTTTCATGATGGCAAGTTTTCTTATATTTCATTTACCAAAAATACTTATTGCTTCATTCTCTCCTTACTTTTTTTAAAGTCTGCAATCAGTGGATTTTAGTGGATTCAAAGGTTATGCAATCATCACCACCATCTAATGCAGAGCATTCTCACCAGCCCAAAAAGAACCTCTGGACCCAACAGCAGCCACTCCCCATGCCCCTCTCCTTCCAGGCCCCATCAGCTACAAATCTACTTTGTTTCCACAGATTTGCCTATTCTGGACATTTCATATAAATGAATCATAAAACATATGACCTTTTGTGACCGGCCTCTTTCACTCAGAATAATATTTTCTAGGTTCGTCTGTGTTGTGAAATGTACCATGCCTCATTCTTTGTTATGGTTAACAGTCCATCATACATACGGACCACATGTTGGTTATCCATTCATCAACTGACGGACATTTGGGTGTTTCCACTTTTTGGCTATTGTGAATAGTGCCACCGTGAACATTTTTTTGAGTGAATATATGTTTTCATTTCTCTTGTGTACACATCTAGGAGTGGAATTACTGGGTCATGTGGTAACTCTAAGCATAACATTTTGGGGAACTGCCAGACTGTTTTCCAAAGTGGCTGCAGCATTTCACATTCCTGCCAGCGGGGAGGGAGGCTCCAATTTACCCACTTCCTCACCAGCACTTGTGATTGTCATCTTTTTTATTACAGCCATCCTAGTTTTGTGAAGGTGTGCCTCACTGTGGTTTTGATTTGTGTTTCCCCGATAACTAATAATGTCTTTTTCTCCTCTTCTTGCACTGCTAGAACTTTCAGTACTCATGCTGAATAATAATAAGTACAGACATCCTTGCCTTGTTCCTGAGCTCAAGGCGAGAACATTCAATCTTTGACTAGTATGTATGATGATGGCTGTCAGTTTTTTGTAGATGTTCTTAATCAAATTGAATAAGTTATCCTCTAGTCCTAGTTTGCTAAGAGTTTTCATGAATGGGTGTTGGATTTTGCTGCTTTTCCTGAATCAACTGATAGGATCATATCATTTTTCTTCTTTAGTCTGTTCGTATGGTGGATTACAGTAATTGATTTTGAATATTGAGCCAGACTTGCTATTCGTAATAAATCCCACTCATGGAGTATAATTCCTTTTATAAGTTGCTAGAACTAACTTGCTATTATTTTGATGAGGATTTTTGCATCTAAGTTTGTGAGAGATCCTGGTCTACAGTTTTCTTTTTCTTTAAACTGTGTGTCAGGTTTTGGCATCAGGGTAATAATGAACTCATAAAATGAATTGGGAAGTGTTCCCAACCCTTCTGTCTTCTGGAAGAGATTATGTAAAATTGGTGTTAATTATTTTTCCATGTTTGGCAAAATTCTCCAGTGAAACCATCTGGGCCTTGAGATTTATTTTTTAGGAACTTTTAAACTACAAAATCAATTTCTTTCTTGGTTAAAGGACTATTCAGGTTATCTGTTTCATTTTGATCGGATTTTGGTAGTTTGAGGTCTTACAGGAATTGGTCCATCTCTTCTAAGTGGTCGGGCTTGTGAACGTAAAGTTGTTCATAGTTTCCCTAATTACTCTTTCAATTACTACAGCACCTGTAGAAATTTTCCTTTCATTCCTGATTTTTCTCCCTTTCTACATTTGTTAGTCTTGCTAAGGATTTATCCCTCTTGTTTTTTCTGAAATTCAGTGTTTTGTTTCATTGACATTTCTCTATTATTTTCCTGTTTTCAATTTCAGTAATTTCTGCTCTTTATTATTTCCTTTCTTCCAACTGCTTTGTTTATTTTCCTCTTCTTTTCTAGTTTCTTGAGGTAGGAGCTCATATTAGTAATTTGTACCTTCCCTCTTTTCTAATATAAAAGCTGTAAGTTTCCCTTTAAACACTGCTTTAGCTGCATCCTGTAAACACTGACATAGTGTATGTTCATTTTTATTCAATTCAATGTGTTTTTAAATTTCTCTTGAAGACTTTTGACCCATTTATTACTTAGAAATGGGTTGTTTAATTTTTTTCAGAGATTTCTCTGTTGTCTTTCTTTATCGATTTCTAATGGATACTATTATGGTTAAAGACATAGTCTTTGTGGCTTCGATTATTTAAAATCTGTTGAGGTTTGTTTTATGACTGAAGATGTGCTCTATCTTGACGAATGCTCCACGGACACTTGGAAAGGATGTGTATTCTGCTGTTGGCAGGTGGAGTGTTCTGTAAATATCTATTAGATCCTTATGGTTGACATTTCAACACAGATGGTCACTTCACTTTCAAAAAAAGACAGTTTAATTTCTTCTTTTCCAATCTGTACCCCTCTGTTTTTTTTCCTTGCCCTTTGCACAGGCTGAGACTTACTGTCCAATGCTGAGGAGGAGCAGTGAGAAAGCACATCTCTTCCTCGCTTCTGACTGCAGTGTGAAGGACCAGCACTCGCTGAGCATCCCTCTCCTCACACAGGTGGGGGACTTACTGCTTGCTCCCCTCCCCCTCCTCCATGCCCAGCGACTCTTCCTGCTGTCACCAGGATCCTCTGTCAGAGGACATCTGGTTGTCACCTCAATGCTCTCCAGTGTCAGCTTGGGGGAAGGTTCAGCCCCTCGGCCTCTGGCAGTGGGGGCAGAGTCTTCTGGCTGTGAACCACACTGCCTTGCTCTGTATCCCTTGGTGCTGGCCCTGATCTGTGGTCCAGAAAGTTAAGCAATTCCTGATAATATTTTTAAACAGATGAAATTAGAACGAAAAAAAATTAAGTTCTAAGACTTAACTTTACAAAAACTCCCAGTTTTATGGCAATTGCAAATAGTATATTGTATTCATGGGTTAGGTCTAATAATTTTTTGTTTCCTTTTATATTCTGCACAAATCAATTAAAGATCAAATATATACAATGCATCACAGACATATCAAAGAAAACAACTAAAGGTAGTTTATTCAAATATACAAGGGTACTTCAGAAAGTTCTTGGAAAAATAGAATTAAAAAATAATCTTCCCATGAACTTTTTGAAGTATCTTCATATATTTATTTATCAGACTAAATCTATCAATATTTCCTGAGCATCAGCTTCACATGAGGTATCCTTAACAGGTTTACATGATACATTTAAAACATAGCCAACAACAATGACAGAAGAGATATTACAAAACAATACATAATTAACTGTCAAATTTTTGTGTAAAGTGTTGTTATATGAGGTTGGCTGAGGAAGATTTCAGGCTCGGGGAAGTGTCTATGAAAGAAGTAGAATTTTAGTTACACCCTGAAACTGAGTGTGCTAATAATGTGCTTTGCTCTGTCTGTGGGTTTCATTTAATACCATCAGCAGTGAAGGTTTTTAAATTTTTTATGCAGAGAACATTTTTCTTTTTCCTGAAGCCTTCAAATTAGAGGACTAGGAGTGATACAAAGTACCAGCTGAAAAGAACTTTATCTTCCCACACAAACCACAGAAAGGGACCGTGCACAGAAGCAGCAAAAAGTTTGGAGACTGTCTACGTAACATTTGACCGCACAGATTGACGATGGGACTAAATGTAAAAATGCTCTATGAACTACAAAGTGTCGCACAAACCGAAGGTGCTGGTGTGCATGAGCTCAGGCTGGCCAGGCTGCTGGGCCTGCTGCAGGGACCCTGCTCTGCTCCGTTCCCCGGGAGCTGCCCTTGCCCCCACTCACTCCCCTTCTCTCCCAGCTCTCACTCTCAAGTAAAGGTTTCTACAGTATTTGTTTTTAAATTACCTCCCTTCTCTCCTACAAACAATTGAAATGGCAGCATTTCTTCTACATTACAAGTGCAATTCTCTTGTTTTGTATGTGTGTGTGAGAGAGAGAGAGAGTGAGAGAGAGAGAGAGAATGTGTGTGTTTCAACTACATTATATGTTTCTTAGCACCAGGAAGTTCTGAAAACCTTGACTGTTACAAACTCCTACAGCTTACTATAAGAAGGCACACTAAAGTGACTTTGGCTAGTCTTTATTAAAAAGAGGGACTGAAACTGTCCAGAGCATATGCAGAGAATGTAAGAGGGGGAGGTGTTCATTCTGCCAAATCCTGGGGTGGCCTGGGCTGGAAGACCGGGGCTACCTGAAGACCTTTCTAAAGGAGAGCCAACCTCTCACCTGTGTGCTTGATGCTGGGTGTCCTGCAATTATCCACCACCACCACCCTCCCCAGAAGGCACTCAGAGGTGGGTTTTTTTCCCCCTCTAAAGAGAGTTACAGATGTATCTGTAAATAGAACATCTTCTTAAAATCCACAAATTAATAGTGGCTGGCCCGTGGCTCACTTGGGAGAGTGTGGTGCTGATAACACCAAGGCCACGGGTTCAGATCCCTATATAGGGATGGCCGGTTAGCTCACTTGGGAGAGCCTAGTGCTGACAACACCAAGTCAAGGGTTAAGATCCCCTTACTGGTCATCTTAAAAAAAAAAAAAAATCCACAAATTAATATCATTTAAAAATTAGAGGAAAAATTAATAAAGTTATTACATAACAGATATCAGCTCATTTTCCTACTACCTACAAATGATAAACTATGACATTATAGAGAAAGAATGGGAGATAGGAAAACTATAACTTGAAAGACAAAATGGGCGAGCCTTGGCCCATGTGGAATCAGAACCACACGAGTGTCACGACAACAGCACAGCACGTGCATGGAGAACATTTGCAAAATCACACACACAAATTCCAACTTAGTAAACAGTGATCAAGAAACACACCTTTTGACGGGTAACCTAAGAATTACTCTGTGGCATTTAGAAACCACAGACAGATGTTGTAATGCTACAGGTATTAACCTTTAACAGAGAGCTGACTTTTGTTGCAGGATGCCATGACAACCGCACAACGTGCTCGTGTACAGTAGCAGCAGAGGAACCGTAAGATCTCAAAATATGAATGCCTTAGTTCTGTGAGATACACACAATATTTTTTGAGGAAATCTGAAGATTCTGGACATTAGTCATTTTTGCCAGAATCTCTTAGTTGAAATATCTGACATAAAGCTTATTTACAGTGATGAATACATGAGCAAAATGTATCATGCATCAGTTCAAATGCAGGATTTCACACTGGAGAACAGCAGGCGAGTCATTGTGGACCCAGTTATGGAGTAGAACCATGCTGCCTCGCCACCAAGTGAGGGACCACTTTGTCAAGCTGCCGGGCTGCAGGAATGGTACTGCTGAGGGTCGCAGGCCTGGGCCACCCAATGTGCTCACAGAATGTCAGATAAAGATGCGATTTACTTGAAGGCACCGTGAGGACAGCCTGCAGGGCGTAGGTGAGTGCCGGGGGCTGAGCTGCAGCAAGACTGCTCCCAAAGCACCGCACCTGTTCTTCAGGAAGACGTTCTCATGGTTACTGCCACAGCTGCCACCAAGCAACTGTCCATGCTCCAGGCCTAAACTCAGTGAAGACGGTTATGTTCAGAACAGAGCTGAGCCCACCCCGTCCCTGTGGCAGGAGAGGCGCTACTGTCTTCTACTGCTAGGCCAGCTCACTGGCCTGCCCCCAGTGCAAAAGGAGAAACCTGCCTAGATCTGAGTCAGGGCTTTCCCATTGTTTTCCGGGAAGATGAGAATTGTAACTACCTTCGGAGATATTTCTTAGAAGCAGAACTGATGCACAATATGTAATACAGAGCATTTCAAAGAGAATCTGTTTATTTAAGACTTAGCCCTTCTTTCTAGTTTACGGACCAAGGATTTAACATCCAAGATAGAAACTGTTGCAAAAATATTAAATTGTTTTTGCTCTCTCTCTCCAAATCATTCTACACAAATATTGTGCATTTCAACTGTAAATATTCCTTCTTTGGCTTTTATCTGGATGGAAGCAGTCGTCCCTGTGGATCTGGGACACAGCCACAGGCAGGTGGCAGACTTGTGGGGCACATCTACTCATCCACCACAAGTAGTAAGAGCAGGATTGTTTGAAGAGTGAAAACAGCCTCAAATTCCATGCCCACGCTATCAGTGATGTATGTGCCTGGAGCGATGACATTTCACACACGCAATGTGGCTGATGTTCCTCAGTCATCCCAACCCCACTCCCTTTAGCTAGCCCCCATCCAGAGCTGGGGTGGCTATGGGAGCCAGCTCAAACCACGGAGATTAAAAGGAATGTCTGCATCTCTGTTCCTAATAAGAGATGGGTGTAGCCAGCATTGCCCCTTTCCCACTTCCTCCTGCCTCAAAGACACACGAAGTGCCTAAGCTGTGGTGGGCAAGTGGCCACCATGAGGATAGAGGGTCAGCAGCTAAGGATGCCAGAGTGGAAAGATGAAATCACCTGGTCCCCAGTGGAGTTGCTAAAGAAGTGAGTCATTTGTCTCAGACACCTTATTAGTGAAAAAGACAAAGTGTTATTTATCTAGAAACCAATTGTGAGATTTTTCTTTACTTACAGATGAAAGCATTCCAAATGTAAATGCTGAGGTCTGAGAGAGACCACTTCCCTATGCCCTTTCTCGGGTGTTACTTGAGGGTTTGCTCCAGCAGAACAAAGGAGAAAATCAAGAAAGTGGAAGATCTGGGACCTCGAAAGCAAGGGTGCACCCAGCAGAGTTGCAGAGGAAGCCCAGGAGAATGGCCGTGGAGCAGCCTGCACAAAACAAGCAACTGGGAGGAAGACGCTTGTGGAAGAGGGCATCTGCCAAGATGCGATGCTCTCCTTGAGAATTTAGAAATGGAGAAGTATTAAAGGCAAATAACTCAAGAAGAAAAGAGAAAATCTCCAGGAACAGCAAACAAACAGAAGCTGCTGTAAAACAATGGAAATCATAGTACCCTACTTAGTCACACAATGTACAATATGTTCATGGCCCTTACCTGGTGATAGAGTTTGAATGTGTTGTCTCCGCCAAAACTCATATGGAAATCTGATCCCCAATGTGGCAGTGTGGGGGGCTGTTTAAATCATGGGGGCTGATCCTTCATGAATGGATTAATGCTCTTCCTGGGGTGGGGGGCCTGAGTGAGTTCTTGCTCTATTAGTTCGCACAAGAGCTGGTTGTTTAAAAGACCCTGGCACCTCCTCTCTCTCTCTTTCTTGCTTCCTCTTGCCATGTGATCTGCTTGTACCTGCCAGCTACCTGTTGCTTTCCACCATGAGCAGAAGCAGCCTGAGGCCCACGCCAGTTGCAGCTGTCCCAGAATCGTAAGCCAAATAAATCTCTGTTCTTTATAAATTACCCAGTCTCAGGTCTTCTGTTATAGCAACACAAAATGGACTAATACGCCTGGCCACAAGTTCAGTGTCTGACATTTCATAGAATCAATCCACAGACCAAGCATCAAGGACTTAATGATGGTCAGAGAATGGAAAATAACCACAAAAACAGGACAGATGACAGGGTTGGGACAGACAAGCAAAGGAAAGTGCAGGGAAGCCAAGGGCCTGGAGACCAAAGTGAGAAATGACAGCTTAAGGATATTATTCAAAACTCCAGAGGTTACAAAGTACAGAGCAATCAAATACAGCAACATAACTAAATGGCAGTGGGGAAGTATGAAGGGATGGTTAGTGACACAGCTTCTCAATTCAGAATTTTCTCTTTAGAATTCACTGTTGAATACAGATAACAAATATTAATTAAAACTACCACGTAACATATTTCTTCACTATCAGACTTCTACATAATTTCTCTACTTCTTTACACAGAATTTACTAATGGCAGCTGTTGGGGTTTGTATCACAGCAGAAAGCCCACAGATACCGTAATATTGGTGAATCAAAAGGCAGTATTATCAGCATATTATTTACAGATATGGAGATAGCCCTAGCTAAGGACTTAAATAGTTGAAAGAAGGGCCTGTAGAAAAGGAGTCAAGGCTGGGAACTGGGGACAGGACCACTCTGTTCGTTGTAAGCCTCTGTGCTACTGGATTGTTTGAACCATGGCCTAAACTAATTTGGTAACAGTAAAAATACTTATTAAATAAAACAGAACATTGAAAGCAGGGAGACTTGAAGATCTTCCTTAATTTTCAAACTGCAAAGCAATATGACACAATGAAGAACATAAAGATTACTGAGTGACATGAATTTTCTGGCTGGGATGAAGTTTCAATTTTGTGCAATGACTTACACTGTGCCCTTATGAAGTCGTCTTCTGCTCTGCCTACAGTGTTCCTCTGAGAGAGAAGTACAAGACAAATAATCCTCACAGTCCCAGTACAAGCACTAGGCCACTAAGAATATGAAAGAGGATAATCATCTCTTTAAAGTTTATGTCACTCATATTTGTGTTAATATTTATTATTGTAGGCTTTCTGGTCCAAGTAACCATTTTCTTGCATTATATTTAATCATACTTACTCTCTTTATTTTTTAAACACTGGCACAAACCATTTACCTGCCAATTTCTTTCAGTTCACATGTTGTACAATAAAAGGTATTAAAATATACTGGTTCCCCCCCCCCCCCCCCATGACCGGCCTGTACAGGGATCCAAACCCGGGACCTTGGTGTTATAAGGCTGTGGTCTAACCAACTGAGCTAATCAGCTAGCCTGACATACTGCAAATTTAACAAAGAATTTGGCCAGTTGTAGAAAGGGAAAGAATATTTTAAAAGAATAAACTAGCGAGCCACGCATGACTGCTACTTCTAAGGCAGAGAATAAAACGACTGAAATGAGCATTAAGATATTAGCTTGGAGCCAATTTTACCATCTTAATTTCCTCTGTTTATGCAAGAGACCAACTGAACAATAGCCAATAATAGTAAGTGTAATAGAAAAACAGAAGACTGATCTACATTGCAATTAAAAAAGAACAAAGGTAGAAGTCAGGGGAATATGAACACGTGATGCAGCATCTCAGTGCCATCTATGTGCCACCTCGGCTGACACATTTTTCATTTGATCTCCTTCATGAGGACTGAATCTATTAAACATTTTTCCCCCAAAAAGATGCATGGAAATCTTTTTTGTTGCACTTAATGAAATGAACAGTGTCTTCGGCTGATTAATCCTTGGCAACATATAGAGACCACATACAGTACCAATTGAGCAGATACTCGAAGTGGTGGAAAGTAAACATTTGATATTATGCATAAGCTAGAGATGTTCGCCTTCTGCTGAAAGGGGAGAGGGTCTATATTTAACGTGTTTTAATTAACTATGGCTGATGTATTGGTCTTTCCCTTAACTACTCTACTGCTCATAAATCTGGTAAAAAAAAAAATCAGGCAGGATTCTTTGGCATTTTTATTCACATATTATAAATGTAAAACACAATTTTTTTGCAACATTTATTACTTGATGAGAGGGAAAGCAAATTACCTCTCAGTGCTCTGAGTTTTTTAGTGCTCATTACATAATCTAGTCCCTGGGTAAACCCAGATGAAATGCCTAAAAGCAAGGTGGAAATTTGATAATACAAAATTTGACCTTTCTTTTCTCTTATTACAGCATGCAAACAAACAAACGTGGGGCACTTGGCTCCATTTTCAAGGGTAAAAGAGCATCATATTTATGGGTCACTCTCATGCAATGTTCCACAAAAGGACCCAATTTATATGTTTATAAAATATTAAACAGTAGGCCTGTTGACTTTATTCTGCCAAACAGAATTTCAAATTTGCTGCTGATTGCTTCTGCATTATCCTCTGGTGAAATGTTAAAAAAATGACAATATATCAGAATTGAATAGACCCAGAAAGGTTTCAGGAAACGTGCTCAAGACAATTTTGTTCCTGAACTCAGAATTTCCTGCATTACAACCAATCAGAGCTCACGGCCCCCTCGAGGCTGCAGAATATTTTATCTGACACTCTGTGCAGGCCACAGGATGGAGGCCTCTTAATTGAAACTGCCTCTTCAATTTCTCTTTAGAACTCACTGTTTAATGCAAACATCAAATATTAATTAAAACAACCAAGCAAAATGTCTCTTCATTATCGAGAGCACCACACAAGCTCTCTGATTCTTTAAATGGCAGCTGTTTGGGTTTGTTTCCCATCACTTAGCTTAGTGATGTTGTGTTTTTAAAAAACACAAAAGAAAAAAGAAATTGGGGCAATAACAGAGATGCTAGTGGAATTGAAGATATGGGTCCATTTCTCCTAAAATAACTGTGTTTGCTTTATTTCAACGTTTACCTTAGAGGCAGAGACTGCTGGAGCAGAAATCAACTCCATTTCTGTTATCGCCTAATTAATGTTCAAATCAAAAATGACACTGAGTAAAATAAGATGTAAACGTAAGCCCTAAGCTTACACTGAGCACCTGCCATCGAGGTCCTAATCAACAAGTATGCCATCGTGACCTCAGCACCCTGAGTATTTCTCCATTTAAAGAATGCCCAGCACCCCCACCTCCCCACCCGACCCTCACATGGGAGGCAAAACAAAAGCAGAGCAGCCTACCTCCAGCTCCTGCTCCCGCTGCAGCGCAAACTGCTTGAAGGACTTGACAATCAGGCCAGCATTGGAGCAGTCATAGACAAAGATGGACGGGCTGCCCATCCATGTCTGCAGGTCATATATAGACAGAGGGATGTACTGTGTGTAGTTCTGGAAAACAAACAAAGTGCACATGGGTTACGTGTCCATCTCTGGGACTCGGGCTGCTAACGGATACCTGAGTTAAAGAAGGTACAACATACTGGGCCTGGTCATTGGACAATGTCTTGAGTTACCATGTAATAATGAAAACTATAAATAACAGCAAACTAAACTTGTTCCACATGAATCATGTGCTATTTCACTCCACTGGTGCCACATGCTGGATGGATGTCAGTGTTCACCTCCCCAGCCTGGACCTGCACCAGGGTGGCTGCTTGCTGTCTTCTCAGAACAGATAATCACTCCACTGAGGATCTCCCGCCATGGGTCCCACAGCTCCTTGTCTTATAATCTCAGGAACACACGTGCTGTGCTATTTGCACCATTTCTCTGCTCACCCTTTTACTATGTAACTTGCCTGTGCTTATATAATGTAACTGACCTCATTTACAAAGGAAATGAGCACTGAAGAGTTGATCAGGTAGTCAAATTTGCATGTTTTCCCCATTGTCCCTTTAATTTCAGAGATACCTATAAGTACTTCATCCTCTAGATGATTTTAAAAAACCATTTAAAGCGTACAAGTGGGTTTTGCCATGTAATTTTTTTTCAAATCACAGAACAATAACCTATTAACACTAACCCACTAAGTGAAACATTTTTCTGGACATACTGTACTCTTCCACACCTGAACAGACTCTAGTGATTAAGAGTAAACATGAAGAAGTGTTCTCATCTCAGCAAAGAAACACTTGAAGTCCTCACTCAAAGCTAACATTCTTAGTGACTCTCCATAGAACACCTTCACTCATTACCTTCCTTGGATGTCAGTAGTGTTCGTGGTGAGACTTTGGCAGAAATCAAATTCTCTCTCAGAAATTGGCAGAAATTAAACTCACAGTAAAGGTAAGTTTGTTTCCTAGCAGCTGAGCCACAAACACTGCCTGTGGTATTGCCTACAGTTTTGTTTATAACAGGAGAAAAGGGCAGAAGACAAGAAAACCGAGCAAGGCCTGGGGAGATTTGGCACCATAGAAGCTGGCAGAAGTTCCCTCAACATGCACAGCAAAGAAGCAGACGTGAGTCACATCCCAGACAAGACAACACCATGTGCCACAGCATAGGTGTGCAGGGCATGTGCGGACATCTGCATCACGGGCCAGGAGCACACTCTACTCACACGCTGCCATCTCATGTTGTCAGACTGTCCTCATTTGGCACTGTGTTTATAATCATTGTACGATGTAAGAGAACACCTGGAAACGCTCTCTAAATAAACTCTCATGAAGGATTCTAAAGATGTCCATTCTTCCCTAATGAATCTAAAAAGTCAACACAAGCCCAGTCAAAATATCCACAGGGTTTTTCCTTTAATGCAATATGACAAGCCGATTCTAAAGTTAGTGCAGAAGAGAAATGCACTAGAAAAAAAAATGTTTAAAAAGACTAATGAATAGGGACTCGCACTACCAGATATTAAATATACCATAAATCTATGGTAATTGCAGGATGGTGTTAGTAAGGGTGAGACAAACAAATGAACAGAAGAGAAAACCCAGAAATAGACCCACATATATAACTGTAACGAAGATGGCATTTTACATGAGTAAAGAAAGAAAGAACAGTTCAGTAAGTGATGATGGAAACTCTAACTAACTATTTGATATTGCTATCTGAGACTGTAGACACCAAAGGTGGATTAAAACCTGAAGGAAAAAGGAGAATACAAGACTCATTATTTATTTTGATGTAATAAAAGCCTTCCTAAACAAGTCACAAAATCTAGAAGTCTCAAAGAAAAAGACTGACACATACAATAAGATAAAAATTGTATGATTCTGAAAAGAACACATACCAATGACTAGCAATTTTATGCTATTTTATTTTTTTCAATAGGAATAAAAGACATAACAAATTTTATTATTTAACGTGCTGGCAGAAGGCAAAGCACGGGGGAATCACCAGAGAGTAATGTCCCCACTAGCAATTTCAGAAGCAAGAAAGCACCACATATGTGGCATAGAGTTCAGATTAGAATGTGAGTGTATAAGCTGCCGCAGGTCAGCAAAGGACAAAACAAGGAAAACACTGCACGGACAGGCAAGAGAGACAACCAGGCAATTCACAGGAGGAGCAGGGTGAATGACCAATGATTACTAAAAGAGTTTCACGCTCTTGACTGATCATGGAAATGCAAATTACAATGGGAATCAATCAGTCTACCTACCTACCTAGCTACCTGCCTGCCTACCTACCTATCTATCCTGTTTTCAACCAGTAAATGTGAAAGATAGATAAAAGATGAATAACACTCCGTGTTGACAAGAACGTGTTCAATGGGGCACTTGTTCATTGTCGATGGGAATGAAAACTCATGAACCTTTTCTGGAAGGCAATTTGGCAGCACCTATAAAAATTTTGAATGTACATTCCTTTTGACTACTTCCAGGTGTCCATACTATAGAAATACTTGCATTTGTACACTGAGATGTACGTGAGAGGAAGTACAATATCTTTACTAGTAAAGACTGTAAACTATCTAAATGCCATGGTGGTAGAGACTGTTGGTCTAATGTCTGTTCCCTCTCTCCTTACTCAGGAGTTCTAGCTGAACACACTGCCCAGTTTCTGCTGCAGCTGCGTCTGACCTTGTAGCCAAATTCTGGCCAATAGGACATGATCAGGAGTAAAGTGTCCAAATTATAAGTGCTACCCTCGTGCTTACCCCCTGCCGGGATGTGTACGTGGTCACCATCTTCGACCACACAGAGGACAACCACCGAAGGTCAGCAGAGCTGGGAAAGGGACAGAGCCTGGGCCCCAGAAGGCAACATGGACTGTTATGTGGACACAAATCAATTCTATTTTACATTTGAAAAATTCCAAACTAGAGCCTATCCTGGATCCTCATACATCCAACATACAGGAACCAACAGGCAAAGCAGGGTCCATACATCCATATTACAGAACACCAGGCCCACATCACAAAGACGGGGGTCATTTACTACGCACCGACGTGGAAAGATGTCAGAGCCTATTATGATTTTTAAAATGCAAGTCTTAGAACATCATTTATCCTCTGGTCCCATTTTGTGTGAAGAAAAGGAGGAGCACTGAATGTAAGGCACACGCCCTTCCACCTGAGCACTGCTTGGCACACATGAGAACTTGACAAATGACGTGTCGATGAATGAATAGATCACATAAATGGCGCTGAAAGAGTAAATGTCAAACTGCTAAGGTCTGTTTCTCTGGCTAGGCAGATCAATGTGTGGAAGGGGTGTCAAAGATACTTCTTCTAATATGTCTGTTTGGTAAGAATCTTTTATAACAGAAATTACTTCTATTAAAAAAGATGGAATGCACATAGACTGTTGGGAGGGAGGAAAACGGTAACCTCCCGAGTTCACGGTAATATAAGTAAAAAGTATAGATGCTTCAGCAAATGCTACATTTGACCAAGTTTTCTCCTAAAACGGGAGACAGCAGGACAATACTAACAGGCCCCCTCTCCCTCCCTTCCTCCCCAGTTTATATGCTGCTATCATGGGGAGAGAAGGGCCAAAACCAGCCCTTTAATTGGATAGGGTCACCCCTACACTGACAAAAGAAAGAATTTTGGCAGAAGCCTGGGAAATCATCGCGTTTTAATACATGGGAAATACCGTGTGCTGTTTCTTTGAGGAGCGCTCGAACAGAGCTCACCCAGTCCTGACCACAGTCACGTAACGATGTCACCTGTGGGGCTGTCTGTGAAATGGCAGACGCTGTCATTTTTACTGCCTTCTAGGTACAAGCCCATGAGGTCCCAAAAGCAGCAAAGAAGCATGAAATAAAATGTTAACAGACCATCTTCTCAGGCGTTGCTTTCTGAGCTGAAATCTATTTTTTACATTCACCAAAAGTTACTTTTTAAATTTCCGAGGTACAACGTTTAACTAATGGTGATTCATTGAAATAATGAAGCCCTGACACATTGAGAAAGCTAAGAATGACGTTTCCATCCATTCCCTGTGACCCGCTGGCAGTAACAGTGGGGCGGCACGTGGAATCACTCGGCATGGGGAATCACTCCTTTTTCTAACACTTACCCAAGAAGCAGCATGGCAGAAACTTCTGGACAGTCCAAACTGGTCTCGGCTGCATGATTTACAGTTAAGAGAGGGACTTCCATCTTGCAACATCCAGCGGGATGAGGCACCACAGAGAATGGCTTAGATGCACCAATGTGCCTCTCCACAGATGGCTGCGGGGGGGCCGCGGCTCGGAAGTGGAGGAGCAAACGCCTCTGTGGCTGCTCCCCTTTGGGCAATGTTCCTCCACCCCCACCTTAGCACTGGGACAGTTGGGGCCAATCTCTCTGTTTAGGGATGACCCAGGCACTGCATGGAGCTCAGCAGCATCCCTGGACTCTACCCACTACACGCCAGAAGCATTTACCCCTCCCCACCCAGCTGTGACACTGCCAAATGTCCCCTGGGGGGAAAAATCTCCCCAGCTGAGCACACTGCCTTGGAAAAGAGCCAATTTCATTTAAAACATTAGCTGCAGATTTTAAGTTTAGTAAGACTGCAGTATTTTGGAAGTCTATCCCTTAGGGAACATAAAATCAACTCTATTAAGCCACATTGAGGAAAATGACCTTTGAGAGCTCATCCTCATTAGAGCACGAGCTCCAGATCTCATTTCCCACCTCAGAAAGATCCTGGGTAGTTTGTCAAGCTCCTTGCCAGAGTTACGGCCCTGCAAACCAGCAGGCAGCCTACAGAATTCAGCCCCAGAGCTGCAGTGAGCCAGCCTGCAGAGGCCAGGGCAGAGAGCAGAAACCACATCCAAAGTGCAATTGTTTCGCTCTGTCCCGTGCCATATTCCTGTGCCATTCCAGCTGCACCAGCCCATGTAAGCCAGAGAATTTAAAAGCCCCCAGCATGCTCTGAAGGCCACTTGTAGTACCCAAGAGCTTGCAGGCAATAGGCTGGTTTCTCCTCCACCCAAAACTAAAAGTTTTGAGAGAATTCCTAATCAAAGCATCTCTTCTTTCTCTCAAAAAAACATATTCAAGGCCATGTTTTCGTTTCAAACAAAGAAAAAGAAATGGGTTTTAGATAATTTATTCATAACAATCCACTTTATCTGTCAGGTTATATTAAACATGAGGAAAAAAGTCTACTTGCTTCAGCAGACTGTCATCGCAGCCTGAGTTAACCACAAAGGCAGCCACAGCTAGGAAAAGCCCAACCTATAAAAAAGCATGGCATAGCAGTTTTCATACAGGGTCAACCCAGCTGTGGGGCAGGACCTACAGCTCCTATGAGCCATGCACTTCCACACCCCATGGATTTCTGGTGAAAAGAGTGAAACTGAGTTTTGCCTTGTTAACAGAAATGTGAGAGTTATAACCCTTTAAGCTACAGAGCAGAAGACAGAATGCAAAATCCCTCACACACCTGACTCTGCCAAAAAGATGGACACAAAAAGAGAAGCACGACACATCACCAACAAGTCATCACCCAGGAAGGGCCACAGTGGGGCACAGCCTCGGCAAGCAGCGGACAAGGCAGGACGACACCCTGGCTCACTGAGGTATGCATTCTGCTGGGTGAGACAGAAACGTTCTCATGCCCTTCTCCGCTGATCTGTACTCTCTTCCTTCCTCAGTCTTTCATGCGTGCTCTCTGACTCCCTTATCTACAAACATAAGTTACCTCCTCCCAAAACAAAGTAACTTTGCCCTCCTTTCCCCTGTTCCTCCTTCACATACTTCCTTTTTATATCTTATGGCAAAAAATCATATTACAGAGAAAACTAGAAGAACCATAAGTTATTAAATAACATGACCAAAATTCTTGAAAGATTATCTCTTCTGGCCCCTAGTCTCTTATCTCCCATTCACTTATAAAATCTGATTTCCAAACCTACAGACAGACATACAAGTAACTACGCACATGCACGTGCATCGGTTAATGTGCATACATAGTACACACAGATATATATCCTAGCTCTGTCCACTGACAGGGCTAGCAACAGACATTCCAGTAGATCTGAGCACACCTAGAGCCTACATCTTGGTTTCTAAATACCATTTTCAAAGGAAACAAGGATCTTTGGAGAAATGGTTGATTCCAGAGCTGTGGCAGAGAAAACACATGAACCTGGAGCATCTTGTAGTGCCAGAAAGAAAAGTATTCAAAGAACAGGGATGTTGCTTTGCATTGCTTCACCCCCCATGGATTTGTCACTCCACTTCCCCTGAGTGATGGAGATGCAAAGGATTACTCAAAGCCCATCTCTTCCGAGCAGTGAGAGGCCCCGAAGAGGTTAACTTCCCAGGCACCCTCCAGTGAGAGGCAGCCCTTCCTTGGGAAATTTAAATTGGGGTTCTCTTCCTGCATTTATTTTCCAGACCAGGAAGTTACAGGAAGAGACATAGGTGGGGTTATAGTTTAACAACATAGGCTGGTAACTTTCAGTGAAACAAGCCAGATGACATTACAGTAAGGCAATTAACAAAAGCTTGATCTTAGCAAACATTCCTTTCTACATCAATCTCTCAGTATCTTTACATAACTATCAGTAATTAGTCTATATTTGAGCCAGCAACCTGCTGTGCCACAATTCTTTATCTTACACCAGAGACTTATAGCCTGAGGAAAATTTCCAGTCCTCCACAAGGTCAATATTTGAAACTGCAAGACTTTGGAAAACCAGGCCCTGTGAAGTACATATGCTTTTTAGTATATTCCACACAGGGACACACCAAAAGGACACAGAGGCCAGCCTAACGGGGCTTCTGCTGGCTATATGTGGGATAATTTGAGAACCAAACACCTTTAAGGAAGAAAAAAAAAAAAAAAACAGGGCATGCCAAAAAGACATCAGAGCCAACCTGAAAGAGCTGTCAGTGGTCAAAGCTAGAACCTCGTGAGCAACAAAATAAATGATAGTATTGATTATAAACCAAAGAATAAAACAAATATCCATGAGTCCACACTGACAGAAACAAACAATTAAGTAAATAAGTAATGGGGGAAGGAACAACTCTTTCACATGGAAGAATTCCAATCAATAAATAGAAGGATTGAGAGAACTAGAGCACTACCATGAGAACACCACAGTAACAATCATCCAGGAATGCTAAAATTAGAGGACAAAAGCTCAGGAGAAACAGGACATCTGCATAGTCTTAAAGTATCTCCCCCAAATATTTATTAATTACAAAGGAGAAAATAGTAACTTTACAATAGAAAAACCTACAGGTACCACCTTAACCAAGTGATTGAGTTCATATCACCTGCAGTAAGAATCATCAACGTCATGTACATGAGTGGCCACCAAAATAAACCCAGGCCCCCAAGATGCTTCCTGTGGAGAGATCCAGCTGCCCCCACCATGCTATCTGAGATAAGAGTCTGAGGGCACCCTGCAGCCCCTGATGATCAGTGTTTTGCCTCGCATGTGACAGAAGAGCACAGTGGTCGCTGGAGAGGAGGGGAATGGTTCTTCCTACCTCCTCCTTTGCCCTTGGACATTACTGACCTTGCCCCCTCCTTTCCCAATTCCATGTTTGCAACATTCACAGCCTTAATAACGCATGTCATGTACACTTTACAAAACACTGCTTGTATGGCTGCAACTTTTTTATCCTACGAACTCTGGGATGACAGGGCACTGGAACCTGCGTCTCCTGCTCCCCACAGTGTCAGAGGGGACCACTTCTGGTCACCAGGCCACCCTATGCCTTCTCCAGCCTCCCCTTGACTGCCTGGTCCTAACTCCTGCTTCAAGCCCAGCTGAAAGGCCACCCCTCACCTCCACATGCCGCCTCCTGCTAGCCCTTCCTTCTACCTGGGACTGTGTCCTCCCTAGACTGTTACATTACAGAGGAAACAGTGGATTTGGGAAGTATTCTTCCTAATGCATAAGAAGCACACGTAACACCAAAACCAGAAAGTGCATATCCTCTGCTTGCATCTCACGCTGTACTGTCTACACCAGGGTCTCAAAGTGGACACCCCAGAGCACCACCAGCGGCGGCAGCAGCAGCAGCAATTTCTTGGATGGAACAAGACAGGCAAAATGTCAGGCCCCACCCAAGTCTAGAGAAGCAGGGCCTGGGGAGGGGTTGGCAGTCTGCACTTCCATGAGCCCTGCAGGTGATTCTGATGCACTCTCAAGTTTGAGAACGGTGGCTCTATAAATACAGTTTAAAACACACAGGACATCTGAGAAAACAGCTGAGATGATAAGGTCTAAGGTTTTGTATCTGATAGCATCAAGGAAACAATGTTTAAAAAAAAAAAAACACTTTAAAGCTCTAATAAAGATATTGTACAAAGTATTCCAGCACTTTTCCCAAAGAAATAAAATGCTTGCCGATGGCCTTCTAATATGAGCAAACACAAAATGTTAGAAATTCTCAGAAAAGAAAGGTCAAGTTTACAATAAAATTAACGGCTTTTTTTCTTGGACCCTGCTGCATTCCTAATATGGATAAAAGAACAATTTTAACAAATGATAAATGTGGTCTGGCATAAATACTGCTTTTTAAAGATCACAAATATATTTTTCTTACAATAGCACATTTAAAAACTTTTATGATCTGTCTTTCAACAGAAGCGGTAACTATATACTATACCAGGATAGGAGGCATCTATTTGACAGTGACACTGCCATTTAGAAAAAAAAAAAAAAAAAAAAAATTCCATTCATTAAATAATATTTATTTAGAATTGCTCATGGAATAAACAATTATTTAACTGTAATAAATAAAGGAAAGGCAGAGGAAGTATAAAACAAAAACCAATAAACCTTCAGCCTGAAAGATTTTAAGGGACTGAAGCTCACCTGTGAGGTACACTCTGGAAGTCGTGGATGGCCACACTTGGTTCACAAGTGCCACTTCCCCATACCCAGCATTCCTGCTACTGGCTGATGTGTACTCAAGGAACACACTAAGAAGGGAGGTGAGTCTGCTAACCCACTCTCTTCTGAGAGCAGCTGAGTGCAAACATCTACAGTCCAGGGACAGTGGGGAGACAAATCCAGAGGTGACCACAGCTCCTGGATGTGAGTTAAAAGGGAGCAGGTGTCTTTAAGGGACTTTACAGGACCAGCCCTTGAGAGGATCCCATTTAATAAGGCTAAGAATTCTCGTTCACATCCCAAGTTCTTTGGCAGACTCAGCATTTTCTCAGAAACGGTGACTTGCTTCTTTAGAACTGAACTGCTTTCCCTGGAAAATAAAAGTGCCCTTCCTCGCTAAAGGACCAAACTCCTTTGAATAATGGGTATTAATTACATCTCAGCTGCAACTGCTGGTGTGGGTCATTCCCCTTACCTGAAAGGCACCCTCCCCAGGCTTCCTCCTTGCTCTTTCCCCCTGAGTCTGCTCCCCATTGCTCCCTGGAGTCTCCTCTGCTTGCAGGCTCCCCTTAGCTGCAGTGACTGTACACTGTGGGTGCTCCAGCAGCACCTGCCCCTTCTCACCGCTCCACACTCACAGGCCCGGGGCCGCTACACCACCTGGGCATGCATGCCCACAGAACCTTCTCACCTCGAGCTCCTGGTCACAACCCAGGTCTCAGCTGCCCCCTTGAACACACCGTCCTGCCACTGGCCTCCTAAATAGTTGTGGGCATTTGCCCCACTGGCCAGATTCAGCACACTGCCACTGGTCTCTTGGCTATGGCAGCCTCCTACCTGGTCTTTCTCTTGCCAGTCTTCCCTACCCAAGTCTACCCTTCACACAGCATTAAAGGGATTTATCTATGAAGCCATCTGGCTGCGTCCCTTCCCGACTGCTTTGGAAGCCCATGTGCCTCACAGTGGTGAGGTGCTCTGTGTCTTGGCCCCTGTGCCCTCTCGGGCCTGCTTTCTTTTTAATTCCCAATTCTGACTCCTGGCTCCCACAGCACAGAACTCCCTGGAGTTTCCAGCAAATACTGTGCTGCTCCTTTTAATCACTGCCCCCTCTGGAATCATCCCCTTCTAGACCTCCCCCATGTAGAAGTGCTGACTTTGTCCTCTTCTTTAAGACTCAGCCCAAGTAGGCATCACCTGCTGCAGGAGGCCCTCCTGGACCTCGCCCGCCCACGGTTGCCAAGTTGGGCATAACTCCTTTCTCAAGGGGCCAGTATTTTCTCCATATCACCCTGATACATCATAATGCAATTATCAGTCTTTGCTTTAACCTGGACTTAACAACCAATAACTAGAATGAAAAAGGTTTTGTTTCCATCTGTGCTCCGCATGATGAGAGACATTTATGTCCTAGTCAGTGTCCAGAAGTGGTGAACACTGTGCAAGACAAGAAGTGTGGCCTGCAAAGATGCTTTCGGCAGAGGGTAGGGCTTCAGTTATAAACACCCCAGGAAGACAGATATAGAATTAAAAATTACCTTAAACCAAAAACACAAAGCTACATAAAACTCCAGCTTTCTATTTAGTAAATCAAAGAGAGGCAGGTGAGCCGGAGAAAAGCTAGTCCTGCTTAGAGAAGGCATCCCAAGCTCTACGCAAGCAGGGAAAGTCCCACAGCCGCGGGCGGGCCTGGGGCATGTGCTGGGACTGGCAATGGCTTCTGGTCATAAGGGCCTTCACAGAGCAGAGGAAAAGTAAGGCAAGTGGGAGAAACCTTTTCCTTCTGGAAAGAAGAAGAAAAGGCAGACAGGGTCTAAAAGCTAATTGGGAGTATTCAAGCAGTGGATTAATCCTTTTTCCCTCGATAAACGTTCCGCTATGTGAATTCTTAATGGCTAGAGCTGCCAGTCCTAATTGCCTGAAACACAGTCAGGGGAATAAAGGGGAGGGTATGGGTGGGGAAGATCTGAGCGCAGGATGTGCTCAAGTCCCGACCCCTGGTTTTCTGCTGAGACTGAGAAAACAACCAGGGACAGAGCAAATGGTGATTAAACAATGAGAAAAATATATAGTTAAAAGTAGTGTGTTCAAACACTTTTATACCTGAACTTTTATTTCCACAGTGGATTTTGCTTCATTTTGATGGGTGTAGTGGATTTTAAGGTAGAAAAGACTTAAAACAGGACTGCATACTCTTACTATGGTTTGATGGTTATCTAGACCTAAAAAATACTAGCCTGTCCCCGGTGGCATACCATGTAAAAAGAGAAATAAATCTATGAAAGGAAAAACTAACAGGATAACAGAATGAGGGGAAAACCAAAAAAACCCAAACTGAAAATGACTTAGGCTCTAGAGATGATTCTGCTGCTTTTCTGACCCTAGCTGCGGAACTCAACAAACACTGACTGTGCATTTAATATATTCTGAGATGCTCAGTGTTGGATACCCTTGACAGCAGTTCATGAAACGAGATCTTGCCACCACAGAGCTCACTCACCTTCTTCTGATGGGGAGACAGAGACATCAACCATATGACCAAGGGGAAACTTACACAGAGAAATAACCCCACAGGAGGAATAAAGCAAGAAGGAGAGAGAGGGGGGCTGCACGCTACAAATGGTGATCAGGAAACACCCGGCTGGCGAGATGACATTTAATACAAACAGTAATTGTCATCCATCTAGTCAACAACTACTGAGCACCCACTAGGGTGACAGTCAACACTTTAGGAGCTGGAAATGTAGCAACAAACAGAAAAAAAAACCCTGGCCTCCCAGGGATTAAATGCCTGGCATGTCCTTGGTGAGAAGGTTTTTATCAATGAATTCCATTGTGTTGATTAATATGGGGCTATTAATATTTTCTATTTTATTTTCTGTCAGCTTGGTAAGTTGTATTTTTAAGGCATTTGTCCATTTAATTAAGTAGCTGAATCTATTGGTATAAGATTATTAACATTTCCTGACATTTTCAATGTCTGTAGGATATGTGGTAATATTCTCTTTCATTCCTGATACTGATAAAGTGTGTCTTCTCTTTCTTCCTTATCTACCAAGATAGAGGTTTGTCAATTTTACTGATCTTTTCAAAGAACCACATTTGAGCCATATTGTCTCTATTGCTTGTGCTCTATTTTATTTGATTTCTGCTCTTTATTATTTCTTGCCTTCTGTTTACTTGGAGTTTAATTTGCTTATCATTTTCTATGGTTCTTGAGGCAAAGAATTGGATTTTAATTTTAAAGCTTTCTTTCTTTATAAGAATTTAAAGCTACACATTTCCATATAAGCACTGTTTTGAACTATCTCCTATAAATTTTGATATATTTTCATTATCATTTAGTTTGGAGTTTTAAAAATTTTCCCTTATGATTTATTTTTTGACTCGTGTTATTTATTTCTAAATATTTGGAGCTTCTGCAGATATCCCATAATTTCAAATTTCATGGTCAGATAATATACTCTATGATTTCAATACTTCAGACGTTAATGAAACATTTTTATGGGTCACCATTCGGTACACAGTCCATGCACACTTGAGAATGTATGTTCTGCAGTTGCTGGGAAAGTGTTCTATAATGCTAATTAAGTCAGGGTCACTTAGAGCACTGTTCACGTCTTTTACATTAAAACTGACTTTCTGTTTTCGGACTAGAAAAAAATAGACTATGCCTGGAGTTTTCTTTGTGAGGAAGTTTTTTTGTTTGTTTTTGGTGGCTGGCCAGTGCAGGGATCAAACCCTGGATCTTAGTGTTAACAGCAACATGCCCTACCCAACTGAGCTGAACAGCCCGCCCTGGTGAGAAAGTTTTTAATTTTATCTATCAATTTAAAGTATCAGGGTTCTTATTTCTTGGCAATTGGCCAGTACAGGGATTGGAAGCCTTGACCATGGTGTTGTAATACTGCACTCTAACCAACTGAGCTACCTGGCCAGCCCCTAAAGTATCAGTTTTAATAAATACTTAAATAAGGATATTCAAATCTCCAACTAAGATTATGCATTTGCTTATTTCTCCCTTTAGTTCTGTCCATTATGCTGGATATATTTTGAAACTCTGATATTAAGCACACAGACTTAGGACGGTTTGTGTTTCCCTGGTGAACTGGCCTGTTCATCACTAGGAAATGTCCCTCTTCATCTGCAGCAGTACTTCTGCTACTCAAGTACATTTTATCTGATAATTAATATAGCCTGCCTGCTTTCATACAGCTAGTAATGACATGATATATCTTTTTCTTTTCTTTTGCTTTCAACTTTCACATGTCTTTGTATTTAAAGTGCATCTCTTGTGGACAGCACAAAGTTTCATCTTGTTTTTTTGGTCCAGTCAACATAAACTCATAAAGAAGCAAAGAAACTAAACTAGAATGTGGGACATTCTAGAGGATAATTGGACTGAACTCTTCAAAAAGTCAATGTCCATTGCCAAGAAAAAGACAAGCCACAAACTGGGAGAAAATATTTGTAAAACACTTATCTGATAAAGGACTGCCATCCAAAATAAACATCTTAAACATCTTAAAACTCAACAATAAGACAACCAACCAGATTTTTTAAATGGACAAAACATGTATGAAAAGATGTCACTAGGGAACTGCACATTAAACACAATGAGGCACCACTACACACCCACTAGAATGGCTAAAATCCACAACACTGACCACAGCAAATGGGGAGAGGGTGTGCAGCAACAGGAGCTCTTACTCAGTGCTGGTGGGAATGCAGAATGGAAGAGCCACTTTGGAAGAAAGTCTGGCAGTTTCTCATAAAGCTAAGAGTATAAGATCATTACCCTTTGGCCGGGGCAGGGTGGGCAGCTGGCCTGTACGGTGATCCGAACCCTTAACTTGGGAGTTACAACATAGCGCTCCAACCAACTGAGCTAAATGGCCAGCTAAAATTGTATACTCTAAACATACAATCCAGCAAACACACTCCCAGTTATTTACCCAAATGAGTTGAAAACTTATGTCCATACAAAAACCTGCACACAGATGTTTATAACAGCTTTATTCATAATTCCTAAAAATAAGAAGTCACCAAGATGTCCCTGAATAGGTAAATGCATAACAAACTCTAGAGTATTATTCAGTGAAAAAAAGAAATGAATCACTAAGCCAGGAAAAGACATGGAAGAACCTTAAATTACTAAGTAAAAAATGCCAGTCTGAAAGGCTACATACCATATGACTCCATTCTGTGAAGGAGGGACAAAGAGGTGGAGTGTAGAGGATTTTCAGGGCAGTGAAACTATTCTGTGCAGTACTGCAACGGTGAGTGCCCAACAGAGTGAGACTGAACACAACTTGCTCCATCTTGAAGCCCTTACCTCTTGCCAACTCCTTTGTCTGAGCCTTGCCCACAACATCAAGCAGTAACTAGAAGTAAGTATGCAGAACAATAGGTAGAAACAGCTTGCTGACTACAAAGAAGGAACTGAATGACTAAGTGCTGTTACAGCAACAACCGGTTTGGCCACCTCCACCCCAAGACCAGCAAAGACAGGATTCATGGTCATAAGACATCTGGAGGTAGAGGAGTTAGCTTGTTTCTCAGTTAGTAATTGCCTCTTTGTTTTTTCCACTGTTCTGGTGTGAACTGGCTATGCAAACTTGGGCTCAACCAGGAGAAACTTTGCACACACCTCTGGGTCATCTCCTACCCACTCCATCATCCTGTATGCAAGTTATCCTTTAATGAAATTCTTTGCTTTTACTACATGGAATTGCCTATTTTGTTTTTCAGTCTCAAGTTACCTTATCAGTTTATTGGATATTTCTACTTTGGTCCACCTTCAGACAATTAGGCATTTGGCAAAACCCACAGAATGAACAAAACCAAGAGTGAAACCTAGTGTTAATAGTAATGTATCAATATTGGCTGATCAATTATAATAAACATAACACATTAAAGCAAGATATTAACAACAGAGGAAAATGAGGGGGAGCGGAGAGGAAGTACATGGGGACTGTTCAATTTTTCTGTAAAACTAAAACTGTTCTAAAAAACAAAATGTCAGTGTTATGAAAGAAAAAAAAAGGCAAGGAGACCAGTCTGTATTTGAGGAAGACTAAAGAGGCATGAGAGGGCTGCCAGGTGAGCTCAGGTGATTAGAGCTGGTGCTGATAACACCAAGATCCAGGGTTCAATGCCTGTCCTGGCCAGCCAGAAAAAACAAACAAAACAAACAAAACAAAAGGTGTGAGGAACAAATGTGGTGGGTGAACCTTGACTGGACCCTGGATACAAACATAATCCACTGTTTTCCACCCTCTGGAGGATCAACAAAGGTAAAGTTAGTTCTTTGAAAAGACTGATAAAATGTATGTAAACTCCTTATGTGAATCATCAACAAGAGAGAAATCAGGACCAAGAATGAAAAAGGAACGTTGTTGCAGATAACCCAGACATTGGTAAGTTAATAAGAGGACATTATGAGCCAGTTTATGTCAACAAATTTGAAAGCTCAGTTAAAATGGACAAATTTCTACAAAAGTAATTTAGCAAAGTTGGCTCAGGAAGAAATAGAAAAACCTGAATAGCTGCTTAACCATGAAAGAAACGAAGTGACCAAAGATCTTTCCATAAACAGAACACTACCCCAGAAGCTTCATTTGTAAGTCCCACCAAACACTTCAAATCTTACAAAACTTTTCTAATTAATATAAAAGGAAGGGACGTTCCCCACCTTATTCTCTAAGGCGACATTTATATTAATTACTCAGACTAGGCAAAGACAGTGAGAGAAAGAAAAATCCCAGGCAAACACGCTCATAACACAGATTTAATATATTAAACAAAATACCAGCAAACTGAAATTAAGACATGTATAAAACAGATGATTCATAATGACAAATAGCATATTCCAAGAAGGAAACATGTATGTTACATTAGAAAGTCATATAATACCATTCAATGCATTACCAGTTTAAAGGAGAAAAAAATATGGCCATCTTAATAGACACAAAAATAATGGGCTAGCTTGAGAGAAATCAACATCTGTTTATGATTTTTTTAAAAAATCAAACTAGGAATGGAACTTTCTTAATATGATAAAGGATTTTTTTAAAAACAAAAAGCCTACAGCAAGTGTTGCACTCTGCAACACGGAAAGCACTCCCTCTGAAATGGCAGAGGGACGAAGGTGCCCCAGACAGCACTTTACTCCACCAAGGTATCAGCCAGCACAGTAAGACAAGATCAATAAATAAAAGGCACAAATTGGAAAGGAAGGAATAAAACTGTCACTATTTGCAGATGACACTGTAGCCTATCGGGAAAACCCAAAAGTATGTTCAGATAAATTATCAGAATCAATAAGAGAGATTAGCAAGATTGGTGGATACAACATACATGTGCAAAAATCAACTGCCTTTCCATATACCCCAATAAAAACTTTGGAAATGAAATTTTTTGTAAACATTTATAACAGCATCAAACATATGAAGTACCTAGGAATAAATCCAACAAATGACAGGCAAAAACCTTTATGAAGAAAATTATAAACCTGTATTAGCAGACACTTAAAAAGAGCCTAATTTGGAAGACTCAATATTGTAAAGATGTTTACTCTCCCTGAATTAATCTATTGATGTAACACAATTCCAAAAGGTATTCTCATGGAACTGAGCATCTTGAGTCAATATCTGCACAAAAAGTCAAAGGGCCAAGAATAGCCAAGACACCACTGAAGGACAACAGAGAGGGGACTTGCCTTCTCACATACCAAGAACCTCTGAAAACCTAGACTCCTGGGCACAGAGGACTGGTAAAGAGGTGAACCCGTGGAGCAGAACAGAAACACACCCACACAGCATGGAAACTTGGTTTAGTTCAAAGCTGGCATTAAATAGTAATGGAACAGATAAGTATTCAATTGTAAAATAATGAATTTGGGACCCTATCTAACACTATATATAAAAATCAGTTCCAGGTGAAGACCTAAGTATAACAGATAAAAAGGACTTTTGGGAGAACATATACAGAATAGTCTTAAAACTGTGGCATAAGGTAAATCTTCTTAAATAAGATACAAAAAGTCTGCACCATAAAGGAAAGACTGATGAGTGTGACCACTTCCAACTGAACAACTCCTGTCCATCAAGGGGCACCATAAAGAAGATAAAAAAAACAAAAAGCCAAGTCATAAATTCAGACAAGACAGTAACGACTCATGAAAATGATAAAGAGTTACAGTCTGGAATACAGAGAATGCCCCCAAACCGACAGGAAAAAGGCAAGCAGCCAAGTGAAACGAGGAGGACAGACAGGCCCTCCACAGAAGATGCTCTGCATGGCCCACACATGCATCAGAAGGGGCTCAATCCTACTAGTTATCAGGAACATTCAAATTACACCAAAATCTATCATTTTCACACCCACCAAATGGGTACAAATAATAAAAAGAAAATTCTGATGGCACCTGGTGTTAGTGAGGAAGCCGGGCAACTGAGACACTCATGTAGCTTAGAACAAGAAAAGGACGGAGGCCAACATGTGACACTGTAAAACATATATTTGGTTTCATCCCCATTTCCTGTCAATACAACTCCTAAAATCCTTGGAATCTCTAAAGTGGTAAGTGTCTTTCTGCATGCTAATGAAACTACCGGAGGCTGGCAGCCCTAGGAAGCTTCAGGATGGGGGCTGGTCACTGCGAAGACCAAAGCAGGATCAGAGGGTTGGGACTTTCCAGTCCCACCCCCAAACTCTGAGGAGGGGAGAAGGGCTGAAGGTTGACTTGATCACCAATGGCCAAGGATTTAATTGATCATGCCTACGTAATGAAGCTTCCATAAAAACCAGACAGCTGGAGGTTCCCGGAGAGTGGTGCACCGGGAAGGACATGGAAGCACCACACTCTGCATCCAAACCTTGCTCTACACATCTCTCCATCTGTATCCTTAGTAGTATCTTTATTATAAAGCAGTAAACGTGTTTCCTTGAGTTTTGTGAGCTGATCTAGCAAATTAATTGAACCCAAAGAGGGGTCCTGGGACCCCGATTTATGCCTGGCCAGTTATAAGCATAGGGAAGATGACCTGTAGCTTGTGACTGGCATCAAAATTGGGGGGAGCAGCGGGGGCAGTTCAGGGACTGAGCCCTCAAAGTGTGGGATTTGACACTACCTCCAGGTAGATGGTGTCAGAATCGAATTGAACTGGAGATGTCCAGATGGTGTCCCCTGCAGAATTCACTGCTTGATGGGTATGTGTGTGGACAGTGGGGGGACCCCACACATGTGGTCATCAAAGTCTTTTGCATTGGCTGTTGAGTGAGAGTTTTACAGGGGAAACTGGGTTAGGTTTCCTCCTGTATCCTCAGACAACTCAATGTCCACCTGCACAGAAAGCACTGAGAGGGGCCCAGTAGTGACATAAGACAACACCTGACAGTGCAAAGAGGGAAGACACACAGTAGTAGGCCATGGGGGACGAGTCTTCAGAGCGTAACGCTGAGAGAGCAAAGAGTGCTGAAGACCACGTGTAGTGTGATTCCAGTCACACCAACACCCAAAACTCACCGTGACTGGAGCTCCGGACGCACATGGGGAGACAACAAGGAAAGCCAGATAGAGAAAAACTCAAAGTTCCCTGCACCAGCTACCTTGGGGGAGGGAAAGGAGAGTGGGGTTGAGGAAGACACACCAGGCCCTGGGAAGGCCCTTCTATGAGCCATCTGTGGGTACCTGATGGTTTGTCATACCATGTTTCTTTTTTTTTCTTTCTTTAAAAAGATGACTGGTAAGGGGATCTTGACCTTTGACTTGGTGTTGTGGCCATCCCTATATAGGATCCGAACCCATGGCCTTGGTGTTATCAGCACCACACTCTCCCAAGTGAGCCATGGGCCGGCCCTATGTCATATATGTTTCTTTTAATTCTGCTTCTTTCACAATTAGTTTTGAATCTATCAATATCTAATAAAAATAATTAAAATGAAGTCGGTATCTGGATACACACAAGGCAGAAACGACCTACCCCTGCAGGAGGAGCTGGGTCTACACCCTCCTACCTGCCCTGCTTGTTCTCATTCGTGGGCAAGGTCTCAAAGCCCACCCAAGGGCTCTCAACTGTGGCATCCGCCCGCACTGCACCACCACCCATGTCAGATACTAGCAGAGAAAACGGGACAGTAGGCATCTACTGAGAGTTCACTTTTTGGAAGAAACCGAGTGGTCTGTTAGGTACTTTACCTGTCACACTTCTTACAATTCTCTCTAATGAGGAAACAGAGGCCAGGGACGTTAATCATCTGTTCACGGTCCTAAAGCTAATAAGTGGCACAGCTGAAATCTGAAATCAAGTCTGTGGGATCCCCAAATTAACACTCTTGCTTACATGCCAAGTACATACGGAGGGCTGCTGCACACCCCCAATCGCCTCTCATGCAGAGTGTGGCGAGAGACTTGCTCCCGAGCTGGGGGACGGAGAACGAAGCTCTCTACTCACAGACACGCTCTCGCAGAAGGGGTATCACCTGCACCCCACATTCATCTACTCTTTGCTCAAGAAACTACAAGAGGCCAGCAATTTTGACTCAGGGGAAGGAGAGCTGAGACTGCACCTGCAGGGTGGCTTGATATTAGTGCTTGAGAATATTTGAAGCATTTCATTTTCTAAGAAAATCACTGATTCTAAAAGGAAGATTCCAACAAAATTGAGAAATCTTGTAATTGTTCAAACTGGAAGGCAGATATTCTTGAGGTCTTTACTCAGAGAACTACAAACAACTCCTATTCTTGGAAAAATAAACCACACATGCATATTTAATTAATTAATTAAGTTCCTGACTTAATGATTTTTCAACTTTACAAGGGTGTGTGAGTGATATGCATTCAGTGTGCTCCCAAACTTATGGTGGGGTTAAGTCCAGAGAATGCACTGTAAGTTTAGGATGTTTTCAACTTCCAAGGGATTTATCAGGATAGAACTCCATCGTGAGTCGAGTAGCAGCTATTCATCAAGACAGTCATTTCATTAACATGTTTTGCAACAGAAAAAACTCTTTGGGCCTGATTATCTTTTAACTTTTATCACTAAAATAGAAGTGATTCCAAAACTTACCATCAGATAACTGGCCCACTGTCCCCATTCTATCTTGCTGCATTTTAGTTTGTTAAAACAAATCAAACTTCGGTGGTTCAGCAGAAGCTGCAGATGAACAACACCTGCAGCCGACCACCAACACTCTCAAGTTTTTTGGCAGAAAGAGAAAGGAATTTTAAAGGCACACCCACCTTGTTGAAGACCCAAACCTCCCCGTTCACTGTAGGCCTGGGCACCCCGTGGCCGTTGTAGTGGAAGAGGACCCGCTCCTCCTTGGCATTGCGGCGCAAAGACGTGCAAAGCTTCTTGACTTCGTCCACAGTTGGATCAAGGCTCTGCTTGTACCGGGCCTGTTGCAGGAGGAGAAATTAAGAAACTCATCAGGGACTCAAGGGAATGCCTAGAACACATCCTCCATCCTTTACTCTGAGTTTGCATTTAGTAGCTGTGCACCCTTGGATGTATGACTCTAAGTTTCTCCATCTACAAAACCGGACAATTACTACTTTATAGGGTGGTTGTGAAAATTCACTCACTCATTCAACAAGTATTTATTGAGAACTACTATGAAGAGCACATGAGATAAACAAGGAAGGCATTGCATAGAAACACTAGGTCACAGGAGGCTGCCACTGTGATGTCAAAGTGTTTCTCAGAAGCATGGGATCCTTTTGAAAACATTATTTGGACTTGGAGAAGAGGTAATTCGCTCAAATGAAGAAAACTGCAATGTACACAGCAGCATCGCGGAAGAGTTAAAAAGAAGACAAAGAAACAAACTGCCCCTCTCTTGCTGAGTCATATTTTTGCTTAAACCTCCTCCCCCTCCACCAGCCTGGACCCCTGCTGATGAATGTGAAGAAATGCACTGAATCAGCAGGACCTAAAATTAGCTAACAAAAATCAGTAGCCTTACGTACACAAACAATGAACAGGGAACACCATGGCAAAGAAAACTCCAGTTATAAAGCAACGAAGATTAAATGCACAGGAATAAGCCTAACACAAAATGTACGAAGCTCAGACACAGAAGCTTTTCAAAACCTCCCTGGAAAACACAGAAGTAGACTGAACAAATGGAGATATGCTCCCTGCCTGGGTAGGATGTATCACCATCCTTAACGTGTCAGTTCTCCCCGGGTTGATTCATAAATTCACTGCATTTCCGATAAATATCCCAATGAGCTCTTTCTAGGGAGTTAAGCAAGTTGCTTCTTAAGTCTGCATGGAAAAACAAACATGAAAGAAGAGTCAGAAAATAACTGAAAAAGAAAACCCGCAGTGGGCCCTAGGCTTCCCAGCATCCTGACCTCCCCTAGGGTCTCTAGTTGAGACAACAAGGCAGGGGGCACTGAGGGACCAGCAGACCAGGGAACCAGTGCACCAAGTCTAGGCTCAGGTCCACATGCATGTCACTGAGCTTTGTCGTGAGCAGTGTTTACATAGCCATTGATGCTATGAGTGTTGACTTTATTCTATTAAAAACTATGCTACCGTCTGATAACCTGGGCGAGGAGGGCAGACCAGTGGAGACAGGCCTGGCTGTGTGACAAGAACACCACGCAGGAGTCTCTCTGCTTCATGCTCACTTATCTTTGTTTGGTTGCAAAGAACTTTTAGTGGTAAATTCCCAATAAAGAAGAAGAAAAAGAGCAAATCTATGATCATATTGGATGGTGGAATGGAAGGGAGAGTGTAAATGCACTCCAGGAAGCCAATAAAACCTCCTCAAATTGATACATCAATAAAAAGCAGCATAAACATATTCTTTAAAAATATGGCCATACCTTGTAGAGAAAAAAGAGCTAAGATGGTTTGCCTCTAGGTAGGGATTATGATCTGATGTTGTAAATGAATGTGTATATTCATTACTTGAAAAAACTGTTAAAACTTTATTTTAAAAAGAAATAAAATAAATAAGGCCAATGCCATGATGCTGCTTGAAGAAAAAGGCAGATTTAGTATTAGCAATGTGAACACAGAAGAGAGTCCCAGGGCCCTCTGTGGGCCTGGCGTATGGCACTCAGGGTGTGCTCTGTAAGCACCTGCCATTGTTGTTTAAAAAGAAAAGCAGAGAAGGCCTCTTCAGTGTGTGGGGATGACACACTGCTTATATGTAAGGAAGATTCCTGGCCTTTCAAGAGAAAAGAAGAGTTACACGTGAGGAAATCAAAAGAAAAATGTGGCTCAACACCCACACGATCAGTCCCTCTGTACATGATGTGCAATATTTGGTTTCGTCCAATTATGTATGTTAAAACTGCAGATTATGACAACATAAAATCCTTGATGATATACTTATATCCCGTACTTGACAAGTCTGCGGTAAACATATGAATATGAAAGCTTTAGGATGATGAAACTTGAGTTTTTCCAGGTACCCTAAATTTTTTCACTTGCAAGCAAAGCCCATTAGAGAACCATAAATTAATCCAACAATAGCAACCCTATTCTGTTGCAGGGCAATTTTGGGACCCTGCCCTGAGGTGGCAGGGTTAGGGTCTAGCAAAGTGTTTCTTCCCTAAGGACCTGAATGCTATTCACAAAATAAAATAGTGTCACACAGGACACTCAAGAGAAAGCTAATACATAATGCAAGGTTTTCACGACCATTTTCATCAACCAAGGCAACATGCGTGAATTTGACACCCACGTGGGGGCTCAACCGGAAGAGGCTGACGCTCAGGGAGCTGTGCCCACGTGGAAGAAAGAAGCACTCAGAGAATCACAGAGCCTGGGGAGGGATACGGATGCCCAACACCCAGCCTGGGGAGGCAGCCCATCACCTACTCCCTGCAGGTGGGCACTACTGGCTCAGGAGACCCACCACCACACTGCAGCCTATCTAATCTGCATGTTCTGGAAGAGCCTGTTCAATGCCCAATTCTTCTGCAAAATTCCTCCCTGGACCCCTCTGGCAGGCAATAATCTTTTCTTTCTCTGAACTAACTTATTTGCTCATTAAACATTCATGTGCAATGGTCTTAACTCTATTTAGACTATAAATTCCGTGAGGGCAGATACTGCTTACAATTCGGTGCGTTGCCTTTCAGTACATGGCACTATTTTTACATCCTTTCTACAGCCTTACAACATACTCAGCCATTAGTAATTAGTTGCTCAGTGACAATCAGATTTTTAGTGACATTAATTAAAATAACTAGTAAAGAAATAAATGAAAATAATAAATCCTATCTGATGCTGAGGTGACATAAGAAAATGTCAACACAATATTAGAAAGTGTGTGTGTAAAAATTGTTGCATCTAGGTGGTGAGTACTTCATATGTCCATCACACAACTTTTTCTACTTTGCTGTCTGAAATTCTGCATATTAAAATAGTAAGAAAATGATAGAGAAAAACATTCTTGATTAGTCACTGATAAACTGTTTACCTGTGCTCTGGGTGAGACAGAACTGAGACAGGAGGTGCTCAGTCTCCCTGGGGTCGGGTTTCAGGCCACTCCTTTGGGTCTCAATCCACTCCCCTAAGACTTGGGTCCCTTCTCTGAGTCCTGAGCTGCTGCTGCTCGTACCACCTGTTCTCGGTACTGACATGCAGAGATTGAGACCACAGGAGGCAGATTTGTGTAATTCCAGTGGGTGAACATGCTCAGTAGAAAGTTTATCCTGTAAATGACCTTCTGCTGAAGGCGCTAGAGAGCACCTAGAATATTCTAAGTGTATTTGGTGCATGTGATGGGATTTGACTAATGAGCATGCTCCAGAGAGACCAACTGAGCATGTGCAAGGCTATGGCAAATAACCGGGAACCCCCCCACCCCTTAGTTGAATATTCATTAGATAGCACTCAACGTATAGATAGCCAGGCTACAAAAGCTGAGTCCAGGAAGAAGGCAGGGCTGCTGTTCACTCTCTCTGGAGCCAGATCGCACTTCGCCTGTGAGGTGTATATATCTTACTTTCTGTGTTAAACATGCCTTTAGCAGGCTGCTGTTCACTCTGGAGCCAGCCTGCACTTTATGAAGTGTGTGTGGATTTCTTTTGTATTAAACTTGCTGTGGCTGCTGCTCAGTCTCTGGAGTTAGGCCACACTTTCCCTGTGAAGTCTGTATTTCTTCTTCCTTACCTTAAATCTGTTTTCATTTCCTACTGTGACTCTGCTCTTGAATTCTTTCCTGTGGCGGAGTCAAGAACCTGGCAGAGGACAGCATGGGTTGAGGTCGGCCATCAGGCCTCCCCAGACCTTCTCTGTTATCAAAACAAGGACACTGAGTCTTAATGTTTTAAATACCTTTATTTTGGTCAATCTCATAAAACAAGATGAGAGTAGTTAATAAATAAAAATGCAGTTCTGGGGTCAAAGAAGGAACATTTTATTCAGATGTCATGGCTTTGGCTACGTGCCCTCCAAAACTACATCCACACATTGAGTTTGAAGTAGAGACAGCTGGACATTCTATCTTCACACTGGCACAGCAGCAGGCCACCTCCTCTCACCCGTATCTCCCTACTCCCAATAAAAACATCTAATACCAAAGAGGACCCAGTTAAACCATTCTTTCAGCCAAAAGACCTCAGCCTACTGTGAGATGACCTGCACACACCAGAATTTATGTTTTTCTCTGAATCACAGTTGCTATAATAGCCAAACTAAGCAGCAAAGCACGGTCCATTTTGGTAGATATTTTGATCTGGGCCTTTATGTAAATTAAAATAAATACCTAAGCATTTTTAATATAAATGCTTTTTAAATGCATCATGGCTGAGTGGGAGGAATAACTAGAGGTATTCAAAGAATGCCTTAGCACCAGGAACTGAAGCTCCGGGCCCAAGGGTGGAAGGAAAAGGAGCACGGGGAGCAGGTGGGTGTTCTTCCTCCTTCCAAGAACGCCGTAAGGCAGTTCATGCAGGGACAGCCAAGATGGAGAGGCAGGACTCAAAAAAAATTTTTAATGGGCACTAAAATGAATTCTGATTTTGCTACCTATTTTCTCTGTGAGCACAAAACAAAAGAATAAAAGCATTTTTATTTGCTACCAAGATCAACAACAGAAAAACCATACTGGAGAGAAACCCAGTTTCAGTGAGTTTAGTGGTTTCCAAGTTGTCGCCACGAGCCACCCCTCTGAGGACAGCCCTGGGGGTGGCCCGCTGTCTGTGTGCAGGGCTGGCTCCTGTTGTTCTGTGCAGCGTGTGTTATGAAAACGGCACATGCAATAGAGGCCATGCGACAGATGCACCGGGTGCTCTCCCAACGACAACACTCACACAAGAGGTGTGAGCATGCCAGCTGGTAAGAACAGAAAACCTCTCAACTAAAATCAAACAAATCTACCAGGAGGAAATGCTGGAAAGGGGGCCTCCCTCTCATGCACTCGGAGAGCACTCAGGTGCCCGGAAGAGCCATGCCGCGGGATGGGCCCTTCCTTCTCCACCACAGTGATGACTGGGAGCTGTAAGAGTGCTGGGGAAGCGTCCAGAGGATGCGGTATCTGTGCCAGGCGAGGGAAGGGCAGGAGGCAACAGTGATGGAATGGAACTCCTCTCTCAAACCCGCCTCTCCTGCCATGCACTTACAAAGACACTGATTATCTTTATCTTCAATAACCATTGACTGGCAGTTTTATCACACGATATAAAGAAAACAGCAAGTAAGTCTTTAGTGCATGTGTCTATCCCCCACCCGTGAGGACTTATTTCCTGAAATTTCCTGCTAAGTATGATACCAGTAAGTGCAATCGCAATCACAGTTAGCTACCAGTGTCCATTCTGGGCCCATCTTCACTGCTACTTGTGACTATTACCGAAACATAACCTTGACGATGTCCCAGAGAGCATTCATAAGCACCATCTCCTCGTGCCTTCCTAAGTCTCGCACAGGAGCCAGGACGGGTGTTACGCCTCATGTTCACGGCTCAGCCAGGGCAAGTGGGCCACCTGGGTCACACAAATCATGTGCATCTTCTGATTCCAGGCTTCTGACACCTCCTCCAGAAGGTGGAAGATCTGCCTTGAGATGGTGATCACCTGCCTATTTTAATGCATGTTAAAACCACATACCCTTAATAAACACAGGCTACGTTTTTCAGAGTCAGAAAGACTTCCAATGCCATGAGCTGCAGATACAAACTAGAAAACAATGTGTGCAGAGCTCGCCAGGCAGCAGCGCAACAAGAAGGAAGGAAAAAGGACCCTAAACCAAACCCAGGATATCAGGGAGTCTTCTTATGTGTGTCTTGCTGCTTAGGCTACAAAAATCCTCACATAAAGTGGTGAACTGGGAAGTCGCTCAGAGATGAGGCACCACAAAATGAGGACAAAGCACACTGCTAATCTGCATGTCTCCCCCGAGTACTGGCACATCTGCTCCGCAGTGTCCAGGTGCACTTGGGGGTCCGCAGTTGGCTGGGAGATCTTCTAGTGAAAATGTCAAGGGCCTCCTGCTCCCTGTCTGCATCTCACTTATTACTTTTCTGCTACAGCAGTTTTTCTCAATTCTCGTCTACTCTATGCAGCTATCGAACTGTGCTTTGTGAAGTCACAGCTCCACTGAAAAATCATTCGCTGTCTCCTGAGATTGCTCCTAAATAGGAGTGTTGTTCTTCCAAACCATACACAAGGCCACAGGGTTGAGATTACTCAGAGACATCAATAAAATTAGAGATTCGTTATTTCTGACCTTGGCTCCATCAAGGTCTTATCCTGTGGGGTTGCAAAAAAAAAAAAAAAAAAAAAGATTCAGCCTCATTTTCTTACCTATTGCAGAGAGAGGACACGTTAATGGACTAGCATGAAAGGCACTACAGATATTAATAATATGCCTCCTGGGGTTTTATGGAAATTAATTAATATTTTTAAGGGCTTTGAAATGAGAAACGCTAAATTAAATGTCACCACGCCACATTAAGGTTTTGTTTCAAAACTAGAACGCCTGCGATAACGTCTCCATGGTGTGACAGATAGGAGCGGCAGGGAAAGCACCTAATCATTTGGGAGATTTATGACAATTTTCACTGGGCATATAAAATGACAAAGCAAGTCTGTAAAATATTGCCTATTGTGCTAGGCATCGCTCCCGAAATGCCAAACCTCAAGACGCAATCAAATATACACATGGGAATTTTGGAGGATGCAAGAGAGGAAGAGAATAAAAGAACAGAAGGAAGATGCGAAGAAACACGCCCCTTGGCTTAAAGAAGGATGCGGCTCCACGTTTTATCTCCTTCTCAGGGATGGTCTCCTGCCCCAAAATGACACCTGGTAACTTCCCATGCTAAGGAGGTCTAAGAATTGTTACTGCGATCAGATTGATGGATTTTGCAGTCCCTACGTGTAACCTCATTGCGCTTTGAGCTCCTGCTCATGCAGGGGCAGGCTGCACAGGCTGCAGGGCCGTGAGTGTAGGAGGACTCTGCTCCACACTGCCCAGGCGGCAGCGTGGCCCCTTCCCACACTCTGTTGAAGCTCCACAGGCTGCTGCTAGTGTGCCTGAAGGAGAGCCAAGGCCACACTGGGAAGAAGAGGAGCCGGGGGCTCTACTTGGTGGGTCTTCTCTTTTGACAAAACACCACAAAGAGGAAGACCTGGGCAGCAGTGGCAGCACGGTGTTAGACTTATGGGGGTTCTGAAAAACATGAGTGCCAGCCTGCTCCACTAGGAATGTGGGTATGGATCCCATCCTCCAACAGCAAGGGATACATTTCCAGTTTAGATCCAAAAAATTGAAATGCCTGAGAGACTGTCTCAGAACTGTCCAGAAGGAAAAAACACAACATTAGGATTCAGGCCAGGTCTGCCCCAGGTCTTCTAAAAGTTTCACCCCCATTCCTCTCCTTCTCAAGTAGTAAACAAGGACTTCCAGGGACATGCTGGGCAGGGAGGACCTCCAGGCAGACCCGTTCCTCCTCCCTGCACAGCATGTCCCTGAAGTCCTTGCTTCCCCATAGCCCATGTTTGCCGGGCCCCTTGAGGGTGTTAGGATAAAAATGAACAAGAAAGATGAAGTCAAGAAAAACAAAACTGGACCGGCCCATGGCTCACTCGGGAGAGTGTGGTGCTGATAACACCAAGGCCACGGGTTCGTATCCCCATATAGGGATGACCAGTTAGCTCACTTGGGACAGCATGGTGCTGACAACACCAAGGCCACGGGTTCGTATCCCCATATAGGGATGGCCAGTTAGCTCACTTGGGACAGCATGGTGCTGACAACACCAAGTCAAGGGTTAAGATCCCCTTACCGGTCATCTTTAAAAAAAAAAAAAAGAAAAGAAAGAAAAACAAAACAAAGACCCCCAAAAGGTTAAATGTTAGCTTGCAGTTTATATGTAAGGAACCACATGGTCTATGTGGAAATAAATCCTAGGAAAATAGCCCCCATGCCCTCTCCGAACACTCCCATCCCCAGTGCAACCTGATGGGGGCACTGAAGACATGAAGACTTACACCCAGGTGTGAGTGAATCCAATGGTGCATCTGAGGCATTTTCCCAGAGAGGAGGTGTTAGGAGGTACCTTCCCTCCTGCACCCGTTCCTCTCTCCCCTCTATCCAAATGAATGGGTCCACCATCCATCCTGGGTAACCGAAAACCAAGAATCATCCTTAACCCTTTCCTCTCCTTCACCTCTTCACCTTCTCCACCCTTAATCAATCGTTTTATCCTGTTGAGTCTGCCTCTTAAATCCAAATTGAATCCATCCTCTTCCTCTCATTCCCATTATCACTACCCAGGCCAAGCCACTATCATCACCACCACCACCATCACTACCACCATTACCAACATCATCATCACCACCACCATCACCACCATCATTACCATCATCATCACCATCACTACCACCATGACCAACACCATCATCACCATCACCACCACCACCACCACCATCATCACCATCACTACCACCATGACCAACACCATCATCATCACCATCACCACCACCACCACCACCACCACCACCATCACTACCACCATGACCAACACCATCATCATCATCATCACCATCACCACCACCACCACCACCACCATCATCATCACCATCACTACCACCATGACCAACACCATCATCATCACCATCATCACCATCTACTTCTTATATTACTGCAGTAACTTCCCAATATTCTAGCCTTGTTTTGCTCTATCTAAATCCATTATCCAAAACTCAATATGTCTCTCCCTCCTTAAAACCCTTTGATGGCTTCCTACTGACCTTGCAAAAACTCTTTAAAATGGCCCACAAGTCCCTGCAAGACCTCCAGCATTGTCTCTAGAGACAGTCTCTGAGAGTCTACACTGCAGCCACAAGAAAGTACCTTTCAAGTCTTGCTTCATTATGTTCTCACCTACCTGCTAGCCCTCTGTCCAGAACCCTCTACCTACTTTCCCTCTATGCCCAACTCCAGGTCTTGCTGGGACATTTTCTGTTCATTCTTCAAGTATCGGGTTAAATGTCACCGTCTGGAGCTCCTTCTCGCATGCCTCCTGGACACTGGGTAGGTGTCCTGTGCCAAGCACTCTCACAACACCTCCAGGTCTCCATCATAGCGCTGCAGCATTGGACTCCATCTGCTGGTTTACTTGGTCTTCGCCCCCTCCACCTGCCTCCTGTCCTGATTAAAGCCCTGTGAAGGCAATGACTTCCCTGCTCACCAAGGCATCCTTACGTAAGCACGACACTGGGCACACAGTTGGCACTCAATAAATATTTGTGCCTGAATGCATGAACAAACGATGAATGAATGCTTCCTATTAGTGTCTGAACAGCCTGATAAACTTCTCCAAAGAGAGCTCTTATATCAGGAGTTGGGGGTTTCTATTTGTATTTTTTTAAGATTTTCAAGAATTCTGTTTTGCTGGGTTGGAATGTAGCAGTGAAGCAAAGCTTTTGCTACAATACCGAGTTCTCTCAGCAGACAATTTACTGCCCTGACAAACTGATCCACTGTTCTAAACAAGCAGGCTCATGACAGACGTTGGAGGAAATACAGGCACCTGAATACCTCTGGAGCAGGCCAGCTAATCTGGTGGTTAGACAAAGGTGGACGCTTTCTCATCAGCAGGCTCTCCAGGTTTCAGCAGGAACCGGACAAGTGATACTGTCCAAAGAGCGGTATCATTTGTCTGATGTGAGGAACCAGGAGAGCCTTCTATGAGCAAGGCAGAGGGAAAAGAGATTTACTTTGTGACTGGCAGAATGTATTTGTCTTTCGAGGTTTGTAACTACATGAAAGGTAATGAAAAGCCATCTCCTTCTTCCAGACAAGGGTGCGGAGAAGCAGCTGCACATTCTGCAGGACCAGCTGTCTATAGCCATCTTTCCGAACATCAAGATTAAGGAGGAAAAGGTGAAAATTAAATGGTCATAGGGCAGAAGAAAGTCACCAGATGACTGCCTTGGTGTGTAAACTGCCTTCCATAAGTCAGTGCTGACACTGTCTTCCCACTTCCTCCTGCCTCTCCTCCAGCTGAGGGCCAGCACGTGACACTGCGGCCCCTGCAGGAGCAGGCCCATGTGACAACAGCACACAACTCCAGGAAAGGGTGACGCTATGGACACGCATTGGCATTCGTCAAGCTGTCCCGACACATCACTGCTCCTTGGGGGCTCCTGTTGGTCACTGAGGTCCTCACGGCCAGACGCACAGGGAGTGCAGTCCTACCTGCCAGGCTGCGGCACCCTCTGATGCTTTCCCCAGCTGCCTGCTTTCGGGCTGCTCTGACTGCTGCCTCCCGGCTGTCTCGCGGCCTTCCTCCTCTCACATGCCATGCCTCTCCTGTGTGGCACCTTCAAGAACAGTTCTGCGCCCACCCCCCACCTTGCTCCAGGCATGCCCACCCCTCTGGGTTCCCTGCCTTAATCACTGGCATCACCCTGGACTCAGCCACCAAAACCAAACACCTCGGTGCCATCCATCGCTCACCCTCCTTCCCACCTCCCCTGTGTCCAGTGGTCCCGCGATATGTCCCTTGAACACGGCTGTACTACCACCTCTGCCTTCATGGGGTGGGATGGGGTCAAACGCCCTGACGATCTTCATGCCTCCAAACCAACAACCCTCCAAGTCCCCTGCATCTGCCAGAGCTTTCTTCCTTAATCATGCAGCAATCAGGCCACCTGCCTCCTAAAATCAAACCCTCAATGGATGTCCACTGCCTCCAAGAGAGCAACAACATCCCCAGGGATGGCTCACAGCCCACGCCCAGGTGCCCTCTGCTCAGCCCAGGTCCTTTCTGCAGTCCCAGTGCAGCCACGCCTCCGATGGTTTTGCACCTCTGCACAAGGCAGCTCCTCTGCCCTGTCCTCAACCGCAGCTGGGCTCTCCGAGGCTCACCACATTGCATGCTTCAAGAGCCTTCCTCTCAGGCCGGCCTTGCCCTCTGAAACCACAAGCAGTGGTGGAAAGACCTCTCTCTCAAGTTCCTTTGAGTGTCTGTCTCTGAACACACAGAAGTTACCCAAGAGAAGGGTGTGGAACAAATTCGAGTCTGAACTGTATTCACTTTTATTACCGTATTGTTTACTTTAAATTAACAAAGGTAGATCTCCACCATCCTGGTATGATTTTGTTGGTCCCAACATAGACCTCAGGGTTACATTTCATTAAGAAGGACACGGGGCAAGATATGCAGTACAAATTCTGTGTTGCGTTTCATTCACATATTTTATTTTCGCTTTAAATGTTTTCATTATTTCATAGTGAGATGCTATTCTGTGAAATTTTTTCTTGATGCTATCATTATAAGACTGGTTCTTCTCCAAAATCCCTTACTGAAAACTAAACAAAACAAAAACTACCACTTATCCTGTGGAATCCTTGCATCTTTAAAACGTAAAAAAGAGTCTTGAAGCCCCAGTTCCACTCTGCAAACCTGCCTTAAGAATCTATCCCAGGGGCTGGCCGGTTAGCTCACTCAGTAGATTGTTGTGCTGATAAGACCAAGGTGAAGGGTTTGGAACCAGATACTGGCCAGCTGCCAAAAAGAAAAATAAAATAATCTATCTCGCCCTGAGATTCACAGCAATAAGGCCAGTCACCAGAAGCTGCCTCAGCTGGGAGAGTCACACATTCAGAAAAAGCAGCAGCTTTCATCTAAAGTGTAATCAGCATCCATTGCAAAGTCATCATGGAAAGACAGATCTTGAACAAAACAAGCTCAGTCTGGGGCTGGCTGGTTAGTTCAGTTGGTCAGCCTTAGAACCCCAAGGTCACAGGTTCAGATCCCGTACCAACCAGCTGCAAAAAAAAAAGCTCACCCAAACAAAAATGCCAGCCACAAGCCCACACAAGGTCACGCAGCCAGGCAGCTTGGCCCCAGGCTCCATGGCTTACTACTCACTACCCTGATGGCATTAATAGAGACCCAGGAGACTGCGGGCAAGCTTTTTCGTGTTTTGCAAACTGGGAACAAGCAAGGAGCAGAAAGACCAAAAAGGACATCTATCTGGCACTTCTAATGTGCGCGTGGTCCCGTCCAGCTTAGCTACGGTCTGCTGGTGTGCTCTGCGCCTCTGGCACACAGCACTAATGGTCAGTCCCCTGCCCTCAAGAAGGGCTGGCGCCTCCACGCAAGTCCCTGAGAGACTGCAGTCAGGATGCCAGGAAGCCAAGAACAGCCTGAAGGATAGTGAGTCCCTAATGGAGCTGCAGGATTGCATCAACCTCAGTCACTCACTGCCACCAATTTCTGCCAAACAATTTCCAGCCAATACCACATTAGCTCTGGAAAAACAGCTCCCTCCTCACATTAATGCTGGACTACCTCCAGCCATGATCAATAGCTGCTAGTTACCTGGAACACTCACTATTTATGAACCTGCCTGGTGGGGAGAGAAGAACACCAGGTATTTAATAAGCTGTATGGAATGGAAGGCGGAGTGGGGAGACAAGACCCTGTCACCAGGACAGGAACCATCCACCGGACACAAGGCACTCGGATCAAAACCCTGCCCGTGCCACTGCCATGGCCCCCAGGGGCTTCTGAAAATGGCTCTCCTTCTACCCTGTCCTGTGCTATCACTGAGAAACCGCATTCCACCTGCAGCACAGCAAAATGAGTAAGACAGCAAATGATACCCAGCACCAAGCCTCCCGCTAAGCGGAAATGGGTATTTGTTAAATGGTTGCCAAACCAGGCAAACAGAGGAGACCGAGAGGCCGGGCTGGGTATGCCCATCAGCTGGGACCACGCCGGAGATGTCACTCAAACACCTGTGTGCCAGAGGGGTTCATGAGAAGCGGCAACTGCCTTCTGCCTTTTACCACCTGGGTCCCCTCTGAATGGAGCCCCAAATGGGGCCGCCTACGGCGCAGCAGCAGCAAACCAAACACCCAAAATGTCAGGCTCCATCTTTCTTTGCTCTACAGCTCTAAGCTCAGAGCCTCAGTGTTCACAGCGGCATTCTAGATACTCCCATCTATTATTTAACTTTCAGAGAAATTTCTAATGTCCTGTAATTTCTTTTCAAGTTCATGATGGCTCTCTCTGTCTAGACCGATCCTACTTCTATGAGGAGGATCAGGAGCCTGGGGGTGACACACAGGCTGCTGGCCCCGACAGCAGATCCCAAGGACCTTGGTAAACTCTGAAGTACCCCCCACTTCTCCACTCCACGCCTGAGGGAAGCCACGTTCCGGGCGACGTATATAGTCTCGGACACTGGTTTGGATCATTTCATTCGCATTGACAAAATGACAGGCTTCCTTCCACGGCCGCCCAATGAGGCAAACTGGATTTCCATCACAAGAAGGAGTGCGCCAAGCTCTGTACCCACAGTGCCCGGACTGTGCAGCGGGAGGTCTCCAGGCTGTCAGAGTCCTGGCTGGAATGTGCCAGTGGGCATAAGAAATGACAGATTGGACCCTGAAGGGGCTGCAAGGTCAGAATAACTCCTAATGTTTCAACACATATCTTCCCAGTAAGGGCTGTCCAGTACACAATTTGTAAACTCACTGCCTCTTTTTCCTTTATGTATTATTCAGTTATAATTATTCCTTCCTACTTTAACTCGCAAAAGAGACAGAAGAGAACTAGAATAGCTGGTTTATTATTCAAGTCCAAAAATAGAAGCCATAGCTTCTAGATGGGGTCTAACCCACTTCTGAAATAAAATGGCTCATGTGATCTCTTCAGACCTGCCCCGTCAAATACCTCATGAAAGTTTTCAGTAATCCTGTTGGTGGTGGTGTTGGTGCTGCTCTCTGAAGCTGTTGAGCACAGTGCAGGATGAAAGAAATGAGTAGTTATGCTGGTGTCCATGAACAATCTGAACGTTCAGTGTGGGAGAAGGGAAAGCGGGAACAGTTGTGAGACCCATGAGTTGAACATGATGTATTTTATCTTTAAAACACACAAAGGGGGAGCTGAGCGTGAGCACCCCTGGGGCCAAGATTAAGCTCTCTAAATACCACTTCCCACTAAAAGAAACTAGGACTCCTCGGAAACGTAGCTGATTTCAGGCCTGAGGCGAAAATATACAAAATGAGCACAGAACATCTTGATGTGTACCATACAGAAAAGCAATCAAAGACTACCAGACCTGTATCAAAGACTCAGGAGCCAACATGAAGAGGCTCCCCCTTGCCAAAGGCAAAACGATGTGAGCAACAATGATTAACAAATGCAGTGGGTTACTGCACATTAAACAGGAAACACACCACACACACATGAGCACACCCACACATACCACACCCATACACACACTACACACCAAACGCACGTGAGCACACCCCACACACACACCACACACAACCACACACACCACACCTACATACACCAACACACACACACCACATACATGCATGTATGCATACACACCATACCCACACCAGACACGTGCACATGCACATACACACACCACGCACAGGCATACGCCATACACATATCACACCCACACCCATCAGACACACACACACACATACACCATACACCCACATGACACACACCCGCAGGTGCACCCCCCCACACTACACACCACGCCCACATGCACACACACACCACATACATGCATGTGCACACACACGCCATACCCACATGACACATACACACCAGACATGTGCACATGCACATACACCATGCACAGGCATACACCATACACATACCACACCCACACCCACACCCATCACACACACACATACACCATATACCCACATGACACACACCCGCATGCGCACCCACACACACCACACAGGAGTGCGCACACATACACCACACATGAATACACCATACACACATACCACACACACTCTACATGCCACACCCACAACACACACCCATACACCCACACACACACCCCTTACTGGTTAACTCTGGGAGGAGCCCACTTATTCTTCTGAAAACTGGTCATAAAGGAAAATAAGTATTGATCCTTGTTTTCCTATATGAATTATACCTCAACTATCTAAATAATTGAAAAGAAGTTTCTTTTTATAGAGATATCCCAGTTAACAAACCAGGAGGAATGATATAATAACACCATCATTTTGTAATTGCTAATCAATGGGCCCAGGCAATGATCATCATTAGCTGCTAACGTCACAGAGAGAAGACAACCAGACGTTCTATACATCCCAAGGAGAGAACACAACCCCACTCATGAGACATCCCCCAACTGAACCGGAATCTGGCCATGCCTCTAGATTTGTCCACAACAACGTAGAGGAAATTCAAGGGATAGCAGCAAGCGCGGCTCACCATGGGGGGGGGGGGGGGGAAGCAATAGACAAGACCCACAGGAAGTGCCACAGGATGCACAGCTGCTTTCTTCAACCAATAAACTGCAGGAAGAAACAGACAGACAGATGTGTGGAGCGGGCTGGGCTGGGGGACTGACTTTTAGATTAATCAATAGAGTTGGTCAATCAAATCACAGTACATTCCCCTTACTTCGTCCGGATTCAAATAAACAAACTGTGTGTGTACTTTTTTTTTTGTTGGACTGGTAAGGGGATCGCAACCCTCAGCATGGTGTGATTTGCACCACGCTCAGCCAGTGAGCACACCAGCCATCCCTATACAGGATCCGAACCCGCGGCCTTGGCGCTACCAGCGCCGCACTCTACCGAGTGAGCCATGGGGCCAGCCCGTGTGTGTATTTTTTAAAGTCGCTTATCTTTAGAGATACACAGAAATATTTACAGATGAAATTACACAATGTCTGGAATTTGCTTCATAATAAACCGGGGGAGTGGGTGGAGAGGGGAGTGGGTGGTGGCAGAGACAAAAGAAGACTGGGAACTAGCTGGTAACTACTGAGGAGAGATGATGGGTATATGTTGAAATTCTCCATAATAAATAGTTTAAAAATAAGCAAATGGATAAGCCACAGAAACAAAGAAGCAAACAATTTTGAAATGTTTCCATGATTAAAAGAAACTCCCCTAAAATGCTTTTAAATATAACATAATGGTAAAGTCAAAATTTGCTATTTTGACTAAAATTTGCTTGTATGAAGAATTTTTAAAAGGCCAAATGTTTTAAGAAGGTGTCTAGACATTTTAAGAATGTGTCTATGTATACACCTTTGCTAAACATCTTAATGCGTTTTAGCAAAGGTATACATACCAATAATCTGAAAGATTATAACATCTGGAAAAACATGTTTTATAAATGCAACACTGATACTGATATGTCTCAAAAAATCCTCTCCAGTGTGATAAACAAAAAGAAAGTATAATCATGATGTAAGATATAATCAGCATACTATTAACTTGCCTCTAATAAAGTCTTTGATTTTTCACCATAGGTCAGAAAACACTAAGACCATGCTGTGCTCTCACACTTCCTACTTAGCTATCTGATAAAAGCCTCTAATCCTGTAATCGGCAGTGAATTCCTCGTACCTGGGTAATCTTCAGAGTGTACAAAGCACTTCCAGCCACATTATCTCCCAGATCACATTAGAGAGAGAAGGAGCCACTGCTCACAGTGGGCTGGAGCCCCAGCAGTGGCTCCGGGGAAGACAGGACATGGGGAGAACCAGTGTCCTCTACTGCTCCAGGCCAGAACTCTTCCCATGGGGATTTCATGGCTCCTGTGAGTAAATAAATGATTTATCATGCAGACTCAGAGACAGCATGCAACTTCTCCAAGGACAACGCTGCCGAGGGGAGTGTGAAAGTGCATGTACCTGACTGCCTGTACCTCGGTAGTCAGAGAGACAAGAGTGTTTACTAGCCTCAAAAGGTGCTCGTACAGCCCAAGAATGCTGCCTAGACATACTCCAAACACAAGAAACCATTTCATAAACTCTGAGAAACAGTACCGTTTTTAGGCACACTCAAATCCAAAATCAAAAATTCCACTTGCTGGTACTTAACCATCTTGCAGTCCATCAGAACCACCATAGGTCAGGTGATCTTTTGCATAAGAGGCCACCACAAGGCCAGCTCTATCCCTCAAGGTGCCTTTGGGTGAAGTAGGAAAAGGCATCCCCTATATCCCCCTGGGCAGAGCCTCTCTCCCTGAGGGCTGGGGCTGGGAGAGCAGAGCCCTGTGCTTCAACACTCAAGGACTGAGTCAGGCAGCAGCCCTGGCAGGCCACAGACCACAGTGCCAATCCTTGCCACTGTCCTAGAGAGACATCTAGCTAGTCTCAAGAACAGTGACAGCAAATTAACAAAAAAGGAACAGGATGGGGAATAACGCTAGCTCCAAATTCCTGGAGATCAAAATTAAAATTTGAAAATTCCTGGGCATCAAGCCTAACCAGTGAGACCCAGGGAAGCCAGCTGGAGATTTCTGGACAGTGTCCTCCTTCCTTCGAGCACATCCTTACAGATGTGTGATGCTAGGAGCTGTAGCAGCCGTCTTGTCATCATGAGGGCAAAGTCAAGAAAACAGAGAAACTCATCCAGCACCCTGACAATACTAAAGCATTCAAATAACCAGTCCAGTAACCATTTACCTTCAGACTTCATGATAAGCCTTTTATTTTTTGGTCCAGAAAGAAAATATGGTACAACAGTTAAGAGCATGAACTCTGGAGACAGACAAATCCCAGCTTGTACCAGCTTTGTGATCTTGGCGAATTGTTTAACTTCTGCGTACCTCCATTTCTTCATCTGTATAACTGAGAGGCAGAGGGGGCAGGGGGGAGGTAGTGTCTACATCATAGTTTTTGTGAGGATCAAATGAATTAATATATAAAAAGTACTTTGAATGGTGCCCGGCACACAGTAAGCACTACTGAGTGTTTACTAACATGGTTTAATAGGTATCAGATTACTTGTAATAAAAGCATCCCAGCTAGTCAGTTTTCTCCTCTCAGCCCTCTTTACACGCTTTGCCTCCAGAGTCACCCATCTCCAAAGTGCCCCTCCTGCTTCTGTGTGGATGACTCTGAAATACAGGCCACCAGCCCAGACCCCTCCTGAGTTTCCGTCCCTGTTATTTCCATGTGCTTCCTAGTCACTTGCTGTGCACGCACGACTGGCCATTTCCTCAGGCTGGTGCAAGCCCCTGACTTGCCTGCGTCTTTGCATCTCTTACAGTATTGAACATGTAACTCACACACACTAAAGAGCCACTTAATGTAAGACATGAGAAAAATGAATGAATGAATGCTGCTGGCTATATGTCAATGAAATCCTAAAACACCTATAATTTCCATAACAATAAGACTGTAAAATATGCAATGTTTAGAACCAAAGAAGTGAAGAACGAACACAGTAAAATCTCATGTGGACTACTTGTCTGTTCAATTTAACCAGTGTTTATTGAACCCTTAAAGTTGAAGCTCTGGACACTGGGCTTCAGGGTGGAGACTGGCGGCCAGGCTGAGATGACAGTTCTGAACCAGAAGCTAACAGCTCTCAAGGCAAAGCTTCAGGAGGGGCCTTGACACTGAGAGCGCCATGCTGCCCAAGACATGGCCACCATGTGCAGACCCAAGTACACCAGCCACAGTGGATGTGGGGACATGGGAGTGAACCGAAGACGGCCAAACATGATTTTAGTTTCTAAGCCTCCTAAAAGTTACTGTCAACCTCACCCCATTTCACATTTTATTATTTATTGATTGTCTGTTTTTATTTTTGGCGGCTGGCCCGCACGGGGATCAAACCCTGGACCTTGGTGTTATCAACAACACGCTCTAACCACCGCACTGACCAGCCTGCCCTCATTTCCTGTTTTAAAGTATAAACACAGCATTGTGAAGCTAGTCCTCCATTCCGGTGACGGGATGCTCTAAAACAGGCAACAGTCGGAAATAATCAACAATAACCGCTCTGACCCCTTTTGTTTCCTTCTTCCTAAACCAGTAATAATTCTGTGGTTTTGCTATTGCACGTCCACTCACTTTCCTCCCACAGGCACAGAAGCACCACACCCCCAGCTCATATGAACAGGTGCCACGGAGCGAGCACTAGGGCTGGCGGGAGCAGGGGGCAGAGACAGGACACCGCTGCAACGAGGGCCTGCCCTTACTGAAGTCTATTTACACGGAAGTGAGACACAGACCCAGCAAACACAGTGCCATCGGCAGAGAAGGAAGTTACTCCTGGGTGAGCGCCGAGGGCAGATTCGTGACAAGCTCGCAGAATGAGCGGTGTAGGACGAGGGTCACAAGGAGACGGGGCACCCCAATGGCCCCTGCGAGGGCAGGGATGGTGGAGGAGAGGAGGAGAAAGACACGGGAAGAGGACAGGGAAGGACTAACATGAACCAGACTGTGAGGATCTGAAAGAAGCCTGGGTGGCAAGAAGAAACTGAGGATGAGAGAAAACCTGGCGGAGAACTGAGCCAGAACCTCTGCTGATTAGCACCTGCCCACAAGACAGGCCCCAGCACTGCAGGTGTCAGGAGGCCTCGCGCATGGTGGGGAGTTCTGGTTATGGGGGACACAGATAAACAGATTCCACTCTTCGGTTACCAAATTGAAAGTACAAGAGTTTGCCATCAGCTCAAACTAGAACTGGTAAATTCAATAAGCTGTGTGCTTGTAACCGTCATGGCCTCTGCCTTGAGGCTTCCCATCAAAACAAATCTCACTCAAGGTTTAAAATAAATTACATTTAAGGGTGCAAAGTAGAATAGCCTAACTCTCAACTGCAGAAGCTCAGGAATCATACGGCAGGTTATGGGACCGAACTGCTCATCCTCTCACAAATCTGATTTTGTAAGAGCCAAGCAAGCACCTCTTTCTCCTTGGTAGACTGCCTGGGACACACGCCCTCATTAGCAGAGTCCTTCCTCCCAACCTTCCCAGAAAGCACACTTTGCAAGAGACTGACAGGCTGCAGGGAAGTCTGAGTCACACAGAAAGAGGTAGTTCAGAAGAGATGACCAAAGAGTCAAGTTCCTCTTCTCATTTCACGGGCAACACGTGGCTACATCACGCGAGGACAGAACCACACTGGATAATGGCGCACCGGTCTCAGGTTCCTTACCCACAGGCTGGCTGTGTTTGCCTCAAGGGGCTGCTGTGCAGATGAGGCGAGGTCAAGGCCATCAGTGCTGAGCCCACACCGCACACAGGAAGCACTCAGTTCCCATTGCTATTACAGGCCACGATCCATGCACCCTGTTCTCTACCCCAGAGACACTCAACCTCAGAAACCACCAGTACTAGAAGGGTCAAGTGGCAGGAAGGCGATCTAGGCTTTTAAGAAATCTTAATTCCTTTTAAGAAACCTCTGACAAATGGTTTTCCAGACAATGCTCCTGTCCCTCTGGGCACAGGGATGACCCCACCCACCTCAGAGGCCACCAACACCATGCCAGAAGAGCTCTAAGGACAAGAAATCTCCTCATCTGAAGAGATGTGTGGTCCTCACTGTAATCTCCGTGTTCAGTTCTCTAGGATGGTTCTGTTGGGTTTTCTTACTCTGTTACTAGAAGGGGTTCAACAGCCAGAGGCAGCTAAGAATACAGGGGAAGAGCAGCTATCACTTATGAATTTAAAAATTACGGAACTAAAATAAGGCAAATTAAAACCACACGGAGATAGCATTTCTCTGCTAACAGATTGCATACATTGAAAAGCCCAACAAGGGACTCTGGATGAGGTGCTTGTTCATGTTGCCAAGGGGAATGTTAAATGGTACACAATTAGGTAATGGGAGGAATTTGACAATAACCAAAAAAATCCTTACATATGCACTTTTTGACCCAGTGATTCTACAAACTTACCTTGAATATACCCCTTAATAATACAAAACACATCCGAACAAGGTTATCATTTGTAATTACAAAATAATTACAATCTTAATGGCATCTGCAGGAGATTGATTGGGTAAATTATTTTACACCCACATAGTGGAGTAACACACGGCTCTAAAAAAGAATGAGAAAGATCCCTAGAAACTGATAATGGAGTGATTTACAGCATACACTACATAGCAGAAAAAGAGGCAGAGTGCAAAGGAGTGTATGTAGTTATGCTGTCTTTTGCGTAAAAAAGATTGGGAAATAAGGACATAAACATGTATCTCCTTGTGAGGGAGGGAGGGAGGTAAGAAAGAAAAAAAAAGACAGACAAGGAAGATACAGACAGGCCTAAAGTCATGAGATGCGTGGTGGACGGGAACGGGGAGACGACACGACTCTGAGCCTAACTTTTTGTACGGTTTTGGCTAGTAGAACCAAGTTAATGTTTTACACACTCAATATAAAATGACAGGTAAAGAAGGATGGGGGAGCACTAAAATGGATACAAACAAAAAAAGCAACCAGCGCAACCACACTGAAGTGGGGGATGAAACTAACCCAAGCAACTTGTGAGCATGGTACTTTGACCCACCCCCTCAGTCCACAGGCAAAAAATAACTGGAGACAGACACTGAATTCATGTCAGGGAACTTGTTTTGCACAATGAATAGGATGGCAATTCTCAAACTACCTCCTGTGTACTGTAGGACTAAGCAACAGAATAGGTGTATTGAAGATAATGGGCATCGACAGCAATGAGCACACCAGAAGCCCAGATCTCGGCTTCTAACTCCCTTTCTCCAATGAAAGGAACAAGGGCTCCTTGGAGAAATGCCTGACGCCAGGCCTTGCACAAGCAGAATACAACATGAAGCTGGCATGTCTGTGCCAGAAAGCAGAGAAGTGCCCGAAAATGAAGGAACATGTAAAATACACACACAGGAGCCAGCCCGAGAGGGTTGGAGCATCAAAATAAATAATGCTGGTAGCAGACTATTTACTGAATAAAAGAAGTTTTAATTTTATAATAACATGAATCAATGAATGTGAACAAAATACCCTTTCTTATAAAAGAATACCCACTGATAAATGTAGAGGGGACGACAGAGTCAGAAAACCAGCATTTGGCAACCGTCACAGTCACAACTGACTCAGGCAAGAACTTCAGTATGAAGTAGTATAAGGAACAGGATATCTACACAGCCTCAGAGTGTTTCCCACAAATCACTTACTAAGGGAAAACAGTAACGTTACAGTGGTTGGTGCCCACCTGTGCAGTCCTGACTCTACTCACAAGAAAACAGGAGAAAAACATCAGGACCAGGAAAGACAAAATCTGAGGAGACCAAGTGTGATCCTGGGTCAGCTCCAGACCAGGAGGACCTAGCCAGGGCAGGACTGGAGAAACCAGCAACATCTGGCAACCGAACAAATCAGACCACGGCACTGAATCAATGTTACATTTCCTGATTTTGATAAATGTATTGTGGTTATGTAAGAGAAAGTCCTTGTTCTTAAAAACTACACACTGAATATTTATCCAAAATCAATATGTCAACAGGGCCAGGCTCCCTCTGGAGGCTATGGCTCTCTTGCAGCTGCCCGTGGCCGCTGGCATGCCCTGGCGTTCCACAGCCGTGGCCACACGACTTCCCCCTCTGCCTCCATGCTCACAGCACCTTCTCTCCAGGGCTGCCTCAAAGCTCCTCTGCTTTGCACTTACGAGGACACACGTGAGTGCTTTTAGGGCCCACTCAAATCTCCTACGATAAGCTCTTCCTCTCAATAGCCTTCACTTAATCACATCACTCACCATATAATGTAACATGTACTCTTTGGCCATCTAACATAATATTCACAGGTTCTGGAAAACAGGACATGAATAAAGCTTTTGGGGGCCACCAGTCAGCCCACCACACCATTTTAAATAATAACTGATAGGATTATGTCACAGATACAGGAAGAGATCATATCACTTACCAATATTTTAATACACTAATAAAATATTTAGACAAATTCATTCTTCCTCATTGTTCATGCAAGAGAAAAGAAGATCACAACTACATTTTTTTCTTTACTGTCCAACTATTCAACCAAATATTAAACAAAATGATTAAAATTCAACCTCATGAAGGTGTAACAAACTTCCATGGCATTGGTCTTTATAACTAAACATGTCAAAACAAGTACATACAACTGGTTTTCAACACTGTATCTCTGGCTTCACTCCTCCTGCACCAACAGCACTCTGACAGCCTGTTTCTAACTGGATGTTGTCTAAACAGGACTCACCCCAGTGTTCGGCTGCCTGTTAACTGTCACCTGTCTGGGGATAACGGTGGTATAAAGAAACTACATACACTACACACACGCTCTAGCAGGCCAGCAGACGAAGTGAGACCCGCGGCTGCGCAGCTTCAAGCCTGAGGCCCAGGTGACACTGACATTCCCACAAGCACAGTCTTCCGCTTTTTGTTTAGTTTGAGGCAACTCAAAGATGTTCTTTTCCTAAGGAGCTATTGATCTGAATCAAAAAAATAAAACTAGATACTATATGCTGCTAGCTTTTAGTTTTACTGACATTAACTGGTCCTCCACAGAATATGTGACAGACACCTTAAAGAAGATGCAGCCAACCCATCCTCCAAGAGCCTCACCTCTAGAGGACCAGGCCACTTACTTCCTATCAATCCATGTGAGCAAAGCACCAGTGTTATAAATAATCATCCCCACTGGCATTTAAAATGGGCTGAGCGTACTGTTCTCTCCTTTACCTCCTCCTGTTTTGCTGTATCTGAGGGGGAAATTATGGCAAAAATCAAATGCTTACTAGACATGACGAATCTGCATTTCTAAACCTGTTTGTTGAATTTCAGAGAGGTTCCATCTAACCTGTATGTAGTAAGAGCTGTCTTAGTCTTACCACACGTGTGACATAGGATTTTATACATGGATCTTCACAACAGCGCACAAGACCGCACACGGGAGAACTGTATTTTTGCTGTCACTAATTAGATCCCCTTGGATGTGGCAGAGAATACGGAACATTCATTGACTGATCCAACAATTTATCTAACAAATATCAATTGAGCCCCTATTATTTCACAGGCATTGTTCTGAGTATTTTAACCAAAATCTGCTTTACAGCAACAGCATTGTCACAACCGGCTATGCTCTCATGGGCAGACTAAGTAAACAGGACTGTTGTCAGGCAGCCAGGCTGTGCCCAACACCATGCAAGACAAGGCAGGGACTGACTCAGCAAACATTTTCCAGGCCACGGCCTTACCTACTGTGCAAGCACCAACTGAAGAGGACACACAGTTGGGACACTGTTATGCCAATAAGCAGGAAAGGAGACATCACCTGCCATGGTCACACCCATAGTAAGTGGGGAACTGGGATTTGAACCCAAGCTAAGAAAACTGTTACTGTAAGAACCCAAATGCCCCAAGGGATCACACCCTGATCCTTCTCGGCCACACCCACCCCAAGCCCCGTGCGGTATGCTAAGTAGGGATTGTATTTTAAGCCAATCAGCCTTCCCTTAAAGCCCTATATATATGTGTGTATGCCGCCTAATAAACGAGCTCTCTCTGGTGGATCGTCAACTGGTGTCGACTCGTCCTTTCAGTTACCAAGCTTGGTCTTCCCTATCATTCACCAAAGGCAGCTCTATCTGGCAAAATTGTGGGATTCCAAGGGAATCAAAACTATTTCTCATCAGGAAAAGGTGAGGAAAGAGCAGGAAATCAAGAAAGACTTAGGGAAGAAAGGACATTTAGAGGAGAGGAGGAAAAGTCAGAGAGAGGTTGAAAGATAGTCAGGAACTCAACGTAGAAATTCCTACCTCAGGGAATACCCTGGATTTCTCAAGTATTCAAGCCCCAGGGAAGAAAGAAGCTCCTAGAGTTGAGACAAGTTCTGAAGTAGAAATATTTATTAGAAAGTCTGAAATGCAGAGCTGGAGTTTGGACAAAAAGATGCACCTGGAGGTGGAAATCTGGAAATCTACGGCCCTAAGACACAAACCGGGGTGGGGGGCGTGGACAGCAAGCACGGTGCCCTCAGGGTCTAGGTGTCTTTCCAAGAACTGGAGGCTTTTGCCTCCAGGACAGTGACTGCTTGGGTTCCTCCCTTCCCTCAGGGCTCTGGGAAGCCATGGAGAAAGGGTGGGCACACCAGGCTGGCCCACGCTTCCCCTCACCTGGGCTCCACAGGCTGGCAAATTGCTGCGAGGTGGGGGAGGGAGACTACGCTGTGCAGCCCACGAGGTCTGGGTACACTGATGCACGGCACCGAGTGACAGAAAATAACTACTAACTCTGAAGATACTTCAATTCCTTATGGTTCTAAACTATTTATGATTTACTTTTTCACAATCTGCCTTTTTCAAAACAGGACTTAAGTTAGTAAATAAGTTATTTTCACCATAATGAAAATGAATAACTTGCAGCCTCAAAAATTAAGCTAAGAGAAACCAAGGGAAAAGAAATGACAGAAACCTTTAATTTTAAATGTATTCAAGTGGGTCTATAAAGGCATTTTAACATTTCTGAGATGAGTAAAAAGGAAACAAAAACCTACAGTAATGGGATTAATCACCACCCCCTGAAGTCTTTCATACTAGATTGAAAAGGCAGAGGTGAAAGTTGCTGCGCAAACAGCTACCTCCTTCCTGTCCCTGCAGCTGAACGTGGGATGAGTCAGCGGGACCTGCCCTCTGGGAAGCGTGTCCCTACGGTTGCTTTCCTAGTGCTAATTCACAAGATATCTAAACTTCATCTGGAGGAAAGAAAAGGGAAAGAGGCATAATCAATAGGGGACAAGTGAATAATCAGAAAAAGCAGAGGCCGCTTCTTGTGAGGTAAGAGAGAAGTGCCCTGGGAGGTGAACAGAGCCACTGGAATGAAGCAATAAAAAGAAATCGCCCCCAACAACAGCAGCAATAAAAACCATGACTTGTCAGGCAAGGGAGGCAGAGGGCTGTGATGAAACATACAGACAGAAAATGTCTCTGGAAGGGTCCAATCCATGCAGAGCGAGTAGTCATTAAACCAACGGTGCCCTAGGTCCATGGTGACTCAAATCCATGACTATGGATGGAATCCCAGTCCACTGCCCGTTCCACACTCTTCGCCAACTGTCTTTCTAAACCACGTATGTATCTGGTGTAAGAAAACATAAATGACTGTCTATTATGTGTCTGGCATTGTGCTAGGCACAGCTATAAACAAACATAATTACTGCTTTCTTTCCTTTTAGTTTTGAAATAATTTTAGATGCACAGAAACACTGCAGAACTAGTACAGAATTCCCATAGAGCCTTCACCCATCATTCCTTAAAATTAGATCTTACAGAATGATAGCGCAATTACTAAAACCAGAAAACGTGCATCGGGACAATACCATTACCATGCAGGCACACCTTGGAGATGCTGCGGGTCTGGCTCCAGACCACCACAACAAAGCGGATATCGCAATAAAGCAAAAGTCACATAAATTTTCTGATTTACCAGCACATGGAAAACTTACGTTTACACTATATTGTAGTCTATTACGTGTGCAACAACATTACATCTAAAAACAATGTACATACCTTAATTAAAAAATACTTTATTGCTAAAAAAAAAATAAAAAATGCTAAGGCTCACCTGAGCCTTCAGCCAGTTGTGGTCTTTTTGCCGGTGGAAGGTCTTGCCTTGATGTTGGTGGCTGCTGGCTGATCAGGGTGGTGGCTGCTAAAGGCTGGAGTAGCTGTGGCAGTTTCTTAAAATAAGACAACAGTGAAGTTTGCCGACTGACTGACTCTTCTTCCACGGCAGATTGCTTGTAGCATGCGATGCTGTTACAGCCTTCTACCCTCAGCAGAACTTTCATAACAGTAGCTGGTGCTCTCAGACTCCACCGCTCCTTCATCAACCAAGTTTATGTGACATCCTGAATCCTTCACTGTCATTTCAACCACGTTCACCGCATCCTTCACCCATAGTAGATTCCATCTTAAGAAACTGCTCTCCCTGCTCATCCATAAGAAGCAGCTCCTTATCCGTTCACGTTTTTATCCTGAGGTTTCAGCAGTTCAGTCCCATCTTCAGGCTCCACTTCTCGTTCCAGTTCTCCTGCTGTTTCCTCCACATCTGCAGGGACTTCCTCCACTGAACTCTTCAGCCCTCCAAGCCATCTGTGAGGTTTGAATCAACTTCTTCCAAACTCCTGTTAGCTTTGACATTTTGACCTCCTCCTGTGAATCACGAATGTTCTTAGTGGCATCTAGAATGATGAATCTTTCCAGAAGGTTTTTAGTTTACTTTGCCCAGGGCCATCAGAAGAGTTACACTGTCAATGGCAGCTACAGCCTTACATTAAGAACATAAATACATTATGAACGTATTTCTTACATAATAAGACCTGAAAGTCAGAATCACTCTTTCATGCATGAGCTGCAGGACAGATGCTGTGTCAGCAGCATGAAGACTACATGAATCTCCTTGCACGTCTCCATCAGAGCTCTTGGGTGACCAGGTGCATTGTCAAAAAGCAGTCATATTTTGAAAAGAACATTTTTTCTGAGGAGTAGGTCTCAACAGTGGGCTTAAAACCACGCTATAACAGGTGTGCTGTCATCCAGGCTTTGTTGTGCCATTTATAGAGCAAAGGCAGAATAGATTGAGCATAATTCTTCAGGGCCCTAGGATTTTTGGAATGGTAAACAAGCATTGGCTTCAACTAAAGTCACCAGCTGCCCTAGCTCCTAACAAGAGATTCAGCCTGCCCTTTAAAGCTTTGAAGCCGAGCACTGACTTCTCCTCTCTAGCTATGAAAGTTCTAGATGGCACCTTCTTCCAATACAAAACTGTTTCGTCTATTCTGAAAATCTGTTGTTGAGTGCAGCCACCTTCATCAATGATCTCAGCTGGATCTTCTGGGTAACTCGCTGCAGATTCTCCATCAGCACCTGCTGCTTCACCAGCACTTTGATGTTATGGACATGGCTTCTTTCCTCAAACCTCATGAACAAACAAAACCCCTGCTAGCTTCAGCATTCTCGTCTTCAAGCTTCACATCTGAGCCTTCGTAGAACTGAAGAGAGTTCGGAGGGCCTACCTCCAGATTAGACTTTGGCTGAAGGGAATGTTGTGGCTGGTTTGATCTTCTGTGCAGATATCTAAAACTTTCTCCACAACAGCAATAAGGCTATTTCTTTTTCTTGTGATTTGTGTGTTCGCTGGAGTAGCACTTTCAATTTCCTTCAAGAATCTTCCTTTGCATTCAGAACATGGCTGGCTGGTGCAAGCTTTTGGACTATTTCAGCTTTGGGGCTTCCTCACTAAGCTCATTGTTTCTAGCTTTTGATTTAAAGTGGGAGACCTGTGAGTCTTTCTTTCACTTGTAGGGTTATTAACTGACCTAATTTCAATATTGCTGTGTCTCAGGGGATAGGGAGACCCGGGGAAAGGGAGAGAGATAGGGGAATGGCCAGCCAGCTGGCAGAGCAGTCAGAACACACACAACATTTATCGATTAAGTTCCTGTCTTATGTGGGCATGGTTCATGGAGCCCCAAAACAACTGCAATAGTAACATCAGAGATCTGATCACCATAAAATAGTGAAAAAGTCTGAAATATTGTGAGAATTACCAAATGTGACACAGAGACAGGAAGTGAGCACCTGATGTTGGAAAAATGGCACCTGCAGACCTGCTTGAGGCAGGGCTGCCACAATCCTTCAGCTTGTGAAACAGGCAATGTCGGGGAAGCGCAATGAAACAAGGCACACTGCACATCTACAGACCGCACTTGAACTTCACCAGTTAAGCACTCTGGCCTCTTCCTTTTGGGGAATCTGCACAGAATCATACCTTACACTTAGCTGTCATTTCTCTTTAGTCCCTCCTAATCTGGGACAGGTTCTCAGTCTTTGTTTTTCAGGAACGTCACAACTTCAAAAAAAACTGGCCAGTTATTTTGTAGGCTGTTCCTCAGTTTGGGTTTCTCTGATGTTTAATCCTCATCAGTCTGACATTACATAATTTTTGACAGGAGAAGTACAGAAGTGATGTGTGTCCTCCTCAGCACATATCAGGTCAATTTACTTTGTCATTTGTGATCATTTTGATCACTTGATTAAGGTGGAGTCAGTCAGGTTTCTATATTGAGAAGCTACCATTTTTCCCTTTGTAATGAATAAGTATCTTCTGGGGAGAGAACTTCGAGACCGTCCCACTATCCTGATACTCAATTTTCCTTCAAAGACTAATTCTAGCATCTTCAATGACCCTTGCCTGTAACAAACAAGGCCGCCACAAATAACCTTGTGCACATGTGTTCTGTATTTTGAAGGTGTGTCCTCAGAGTCAGTTCCTAGAAGTGGAATTGCCAGGCCAAAAGTAAGTGTGGATGTAACTGTATTCAGAATTGTCAAATTCCTCTCTGGGAGCGACATGCCAGTCTGCACTCCCACCAGCGGCAATTGGGGGATCTGTCTCCCCACAGCCTTGCCAACAAAATTTGCTGTCACCCTTTTTAATTTTTACCACTCTGATAAGTGAAGAATGATATCTCAGTGTTATTTTACTTGCATTTCTCCAATTATGAGCTTCAACACCCTCTCATCTTTTAAGGCCCATTTCCTTATCTTTTGTGTGTATACAGATTGTCCATTCACATCTTCCTGTTTTCTGTCATTTTTCAATCCTTGATTTTTAGCAGTTATTTATGCATTAGGGATGTTAGCCCTGTGCCTGTGGTGTATACTACAAGAATTTTCTCCCTGTTTGTCGTTAGAAAGCCTTTCCCTCACTGAGGTTAAACAGGGATTCACCCATACTTTCCTCTAGCATCTGCATGGTTTCACTTTTTACATTTAGAGCCCTGATCCATTTGCAGCTTATTCTTCTATATTGTATGAGGTGTGGATCAATTTTATCTTCTTTCAAATGCCTACCCAGTTGTCCCAGCATCGTGAACTTAAAAGTCCATCTTTGCCTCAGTTGAAATGCCACATTCATGATACACTAAATTTCCATAAGTACTCGGGCCTACTTTCCAAGGTTATTCATCTTTTCATGATCCAGCACCATAAATGTGCTGTTTTGATTATGGAAACGTTACAAGATGTTTTAATGTCTGGTGGGGCTACTCACCCTCGTGGTTTTTTATTTTTCAGTGTTTCCTGGCTATTCTTTATGTTCATTTTCCCACGTAAACTTTAATATCAACTTGTAGAACTCCATTTTTTCTTAAGTGTTGGTATTTTTACTGGAACTACATAAAATTCATTAATGACTTAGGGAGAACGAAAACCTCTGTCAAGTCATGCTCACCAAGAACAGGAGGTGTCCTTCCATCTGCGCAAGTCAACTTTTGTATTTCAGGAGTGTTTTAAAGTTTAACTCATGTCATTTTTGCACATTTCTTGTTAAGTTTATTTCTACAATTCTGTTATAGTACAAAAGCAGCTATAGACAATACAGAGACAGATGGGGGTGGCTAAGTTCCAATAAGATTTCATTTGAACAAAAAAGCAATGAGCCCACGGTCCAAAGTTTTCAACCCCTGCTTAGTGAACATCTTGATTTGGCGGTGAGGGGAAGGTTACATGGCCTCCCATTTTTGGTAGTCTTTTGTTTGTAGAACTCTGAATTTTCCTTTCACCACAATATGCCAAAGATGCTTCCCTTCCGTTTTGCCTTCTTCTCCTACAGATTCTTACCTACACTCTTAAATCTACTACCTATAATCCACAATCAGCTTTACATAGACACCTGCTTACTGTTTTCAAGCATAAGGTGGACTGAGTCTTCCTGGGAGTTTTAGATCAACCTCACACCCCATTACTAGCTCCCTTCTCACTCCCCTGAGGTTTTTCTTGGTCTGCTTTTGCAGAGCCTTTGCAGTAGGGTGGAAAGGGGAGAAAACACTAGAGATTGCTTATTGGATTTGGGTGTTTCCTCTTTTCACTTATTTTCGAGTTCAGGCATATTATCTCTTTTACACTGGTTTTTATGAAGTTTACTTTCCCCCTTCCTATTCTCCTATATTGTTTTGGAGAAAATATTTGGAGATAGGAACGTAAGACACCACCATTTCATCAGCGACCTGGAAGTCTCCATCCCTTGTTTCCCTGAAGCCAAAAGACCAGTGAGCAATACTGACATCAAAATAATAATAACAAAACAACATATTTTACCACATAATATATCCTATGGGATAAAAACAACATTCTACGGGAGGATAAAGGAGTGAGCATCTTTCCTAGGATTTATTTTGCTGTTATTCTTTTTTAAGGTGAGGATTAAGGATTTGGAGACAGCTTCCAAAGAAAATGACATCAAAGATGAGACTTGAAGCATAGAGTTCAGTGGCAGAGGAAGAGAGAAGCACCCAGCAAAAGCCGGAGGAAAGGTCGAGAGCACAGAAATGCCGAAAGTCAGGCTGGAGTCTGGCGGGGGAGGTAGCAGCTGGAGCTGGAGTGGAGAGCAGGGAGCAGATCAAACATGATTGTTCCGTCCAGCTGAAGAGCTTAGACTTTGTACTAGGCCAAGGATGATACATTAAAATGCTTTAAGCAGGCCAAAATCCCTCTGAAATAAAACCTATCCTGTCCCCAGAGTGGAGAATAAGTGCCAAGCTTAGGAATTACTGCACAGTTTTCAGGCGACACCTTCTTTACTACACTTCAAAAATATAGAGAAAAGTTATGACAGCTTGAAAAGCACAGGATTTCTAAGTATCTGTAAGAGCACAAGATAAAAGGCAAATATTAAAATGATGGTTAAGAAAGAAAGACGTATATTCACTGCCAAGGGTAAGAAAATGCTTATTTTCTCATCATGGTAAGCTCTCATCACAATAAACAACCAGAAGAACAATGTGTCACGTGCAGCACCTCCCTCATATCTAGTAAGTGGCCTTCTGACCGTGCTAGGTCTGCTGGCATTGGGCCAGATCTCAGGAGGCTAGATCTGAAATCTGTCATCTTTCTACACTTTGGGGTTTTCAGGATCTGTCTTAAACTGTTTATTGAATAAAAATCTTCCCTACAGAGTTGCCTTTAAGGGTGTAAGATGAGACGGTGTTAGGAAAAGACCACCAGACTGTAAGTCAGGACATCTGGTCCTTGCTTTTCCCCACTAGTGATGAGCCCTTGCACCTCCCTAGGCTCCATTCTTCGTAAGACACGTGAGGGGATAAGCCAGAGGCCCTCAGAGGCCGGTCCAGCTCCACCATGATGGGGCCCACAGCTGGCAGTCATGCAGGCACCTAAGGATTGGGAGCACTCACCTTCCTTGTGTGCTACTTTGCATTTTGCTGCATTTAATTAGCTAGTGCTCTGCCCCAAAATTCAACTTCATGCAAAGTTCCTACTAGCTACCCTGCTGACCCTCCAAACACCAAAACACCCAGCCTGGTGTCAGTGAATGGCCATTGTAGAAAGCAGAGCCAGGACAGGATAACCACTGCCACTTCCCCTGCCTCATAAGGCGTCAAACTCAAAGATGACTAGAGGCATTGGTGTCCAACAGTCCTAGGGATGGCCCTGACACCTGCTGCTTGTTCTCATGGGATCAGAAGAGCTGCAGATTCCCTGACACCATTGGCCATGTTCTCTTTTTTTGGTATATTTCCTAACTACCACTTAAATCAGTAGCTGGAGGTGATTAAACCTACATAGTGACACTTCCCTCAGAAAATCTTAAGTTTAATCCAGTTCCATTAGCCACGTATCTTAACCACTTCTTATCTACTGGAACTTTCTGTAAAGTAGTAGCAGGCCATTACAGGTTTGCATAAACACTTCAAACTCCCTTGCCTCACTCTAAAACAAGGCTTGAGGACCTATAAATTGCCAGAATTACCATCAATGCTTAGGTGAACTTAATATTATCACCTACTGTGCACAGTAATTTATCACTAGAAATGTACATCCTTGACAAGAGGTGCTTAGGTACATTTTCTATCTCTTTCAGAACTGTCAGGTTGTGCCATTCAGATTCTGTGACTCAGTGAAATTCAAGATCTCAAAAATGTTTCATCACACCCCGCAATTTTAAGATTGGGACCTCTGAAGAAAGAAGTGAGGAAACTACACCTGCAGTAATGCAAAGTCCATAGACAACAAGCAGCCACCCACGTAGGGGTTTAGGTTCCAAGTTCCACTCACACTAAAAACAACTAAAATGTTTGGAGGTTGGGGGGCAGACAAGCAGGCAGGGGGCACTTTCTGAAATATGAGGAGGAGCTGGTGTAAAAGTAAAGTATGCTCAGGCTACACACTAACGTGAGACCCATACGTCCAAGAACAGCATTCTGATCTTGGTCATAGTCAGTCTCCTGGCTAAGCGCTCAGAAAAAAGAACGTCCATAAGAAAGGCCAGGAGTGTCCTATGTTTATTGTTTGGAATATATTGTCCAAAGAATAGACTTGGGCTTTTCTTAGCATTGATGTAGCATTAAAAATAGGACCTGAAGGTGGCAGACAGTTCTCTTACCCATGTCCCACCTTTAGCCATAACACCATAGTTGGCGACCAGGAGTTCAACAGTGAATTTTACAGATAAATTATAAGCCATATGCATATTAGTAAGATATGGAAAAATACATAGTAATTCTAAAGTCATTTCCTTGGTAAACTATGTCATTTTTTTCAAGTTTTAGATAACAAAATTGTCCCAGACCAGGAATACATATATAGTAACAAGCAACCAGGAAAGGACTGACAAGCCAAACACAAACAAAACAACCCTGCAACATGTATTTGAAAACTAAAAAAAGAAAAAGAATAAGATAGGACAGAAGCTGGGGCTCCTCCTCCTGCTCCCAAATGGAGAAGAAAAGATGCCATAGGTCACACTCCTAACTGCTACACGGCTGCCTCAGAACGAAAGACATGATGTTCTCCAGCTGCACTTTATCCTACTGCTAGATTGCTTTGCTCTGGAAGCCCTTGAACGATGAAGTCCAGGCACTGAGCCCCAGCCTGTAGGACACACTGACTAAGTAGCCTCGTGCTCAGCTCTGCTCCTGAACGGGCAAGAGAGCCCTGCAGGTGCACAGTCCCTCATCTAATGCCCTCAAGGCCAGGTGTGTTCTAAAATTCATCATTGTTGTACTTTACAAAGACAGTAGTGGTGAATAAACAAACATAACTATTTTTGTTGACAGACCTATGAATCGTCACATTAGTGGGCTTTTTAAAAAATTCTAATGAGTAGCCTCATATCATTCAGGTCTGGTTTTATTGCCAAATGAGTTTTGGCACCAAATTATGGAAAAATGTTAAATTTTCTGAAATTCTGAATTTCAAATGAGGAACTTTACCATGACCTAAACCTCAATTTTCCTCTTTTTTTTCTTGGCAGCTGGCCAGTACAAGGATCAAACCCTGGTCTTGATGTTATCAATACCAAGCACTAACCAGCTAAACCAACCAGTCAGCCTCATTTTCTGGGGGAGGGGTGGAGCAGCTGGTCGGTATAGGGATTGAACCCTGGTCCTTGATGTTATCAATATCACACTCTAACCAGCTGAGCTAAATGGCCAGAGCTAACCGAGACCAAACCCTGGACCTCGGCGCAATTTTACTTCTTGACAGTTCTTTCTGAGTCCCTGGGAAAACCTAACCAAATATTAATGAAGGGTATGGATGAAAATATTAATAGCAAACACTTACTGAGTACATTTTGCATACATTATGCCACATAAACTGGGGCACAGTGAGGAAAAGTACCGTGCACAGGGTCCCACTGCTTGTGAGCAGCAGTCCACCCTGGGCCCACACGCATAATCATCACACTGTACTGACTCCCACTGTGAGAGCATGGAAATCCTTTTATTCCAGGAAAATCCTCTAAGCACTGCTCCTGTGCCATGGTGCTTTATCAAATGACTGATGTGGCCAATTCCTCTAAGAAATTCCGGTGTTTATGCATCTACCCTAGAAATACTCTATTAGCCAGCCTCTGAGCAATCTCTTTCCCAAATAATTCTTCTTAGATATGCTAATAAATCGATAAAGTCAAGACTTCAGGTTATTTTCCCAAATTTGCAATATTACAAAATGTCTACAGGCAATAAGTAACTTGGGGGGACATAAATCAGAAAACTGTAAAAGGACAGTCCCTAGTCAGCAAGGACAGCATTTGCAGAGACTGCTGTGAAGCGCCCCGAATCGCCTACATTTCTCACAGCTTGCTCCTCCCCTTCTAAAGCCATGGAGTTTGTGTCCTAATTGCAAGTATGACTGGTCACCCAAGTGTTCTACCTCCAAGTTTCCTGGGTACTTATCACGAGGATAATTCATTCTCATATTCTTAGTGTACATTTGATCATATCCTGAGATATTTCATACTTACAACCAATTCAGAAAGATTAAAGAAAATTCTAAAGCAAACTCATTCTCTTCTTGGCACGGTGGCAAGATTTTAGCTAAGCTCAGGCAGAAAAGAAAGGATTCAGCATCAGCCAGGATGGTGCCTATGCCAGAGTCTGCTAGTTTTCCCCAATATCCGTTCCACCCTTTCACTGAATAACAGAATCTCTATTTTTCTATTTGGGCAGAGGGCTATCCAGACATTTCCCACTTTCCCAGTGAAAGTGCCAAGAGTAACTTTTAAGAAACATCCTTACAGGGAAAGAGTGGGGTCTTCTTCCATACTCTTTCCTTCCTGAAAGGCAAAATGCACATGCAGTAGCTGGAGCTCTGGCAGCCATCCTGGACAATGAGACGTCCCTAAGAGCATAATCCCTGCACAGCAAAGTAAGCATAGAAGGAGCAAGGGCCCTGATAGCTTAGAGCACCTAACAGCACAGCCCTGGAATGACTCCTTCTGGATAATCTTAATGTGAGTGAACAAACTCCAATTTTATTCATACTACTGTTTGGTTTTTTTTCTCCCTGTAACTCTCAGACAAACCTAATCCTCATACAGTAAACGTAAAGAGATCTCAACATGACAATCATGGAGAGAGTATCCAGGTTTACTCTGCCTCTTCAGTATCTGAATCTGAACGAAGACTTCTTAATATAGTAAGTATGAGAATACTTACTCAAAAACCAATTTTGTGATATCAGATCTTTAAAAAAATAATAAATCAGCCTACTAACCATTGCATCTTAAAAAGAAGCAATAAATTCAATGTACAATGGAAGTAATTATTGGAACTTAGCCAAGGGTATTAAATGCTACAGCAGCTACTTTGAAATTAAGCCTGCGATTAAGTATTAAACAATGACAATAATTGCCTCCTTCATAAATTCCACGGTCATATCTGTGCACGGTGTCATGCACATTGTAATTCCTTCCCCCTACTGTTTACACCTATTTCAAAAATGAGAAGATAATTCCACAGCCAAATGGAACGACTAATGACCAGAAGAAGATCATTGATAAGCCTGAAAACAGACTGCAAACGGAGGGCCCGAGAAGCCCACTGCTGATGAGCTGCACACTCCCGCAGAACCACACATAGCTGCTTATCCTAGCTCTCTTCTATAGATCTTTGAAAATATCCCTTTATAATATTAGCATGCCCCTTTCTCCATGCCACTTCTTAAACGCCTTTTTTAAAGGAATCCTAATCTACTTTAAATCACTACAAACATCACTTGTAGCTGCAGTATTCTGCTCAGCACTATTGACACACAGGGCAAACAGATACATCAAACCTCAAGAGAAGGAGGAAAGAAACGAATAATTAGAGAGTATTCTGACTTAGCCAAGATGCCTCAGCAGGAATACACACACTCTCTCTCACACTCACACGCATAAATCTGATTATCAAGAACGTCAAGAGCTTCCTGCTGTGCAGTGATTACGGGGGATGAAAGAAGGCCATCGCCACACCACACGTCTGCGGTATACACAGGCACGGCTACGTGCTGCCATGCCATGCGTCTGTGGTAAACTACAGGTGTAGGCCACAGGTCGCCATGCCACACGTCCACGGTATACTACAGGCATAGCTACGGGTTGCCATGCTACATGTCTAAAGTATACCACAGGTATAGCTATGTGTTGATTATAGATGTATCCCAAGGCCCTGTCCAGGAGCTGGAGATACATCTGTAATCAAACAGGTAACAACTCCTGTCCTCCTGTAGCTCACAGTCTGAGGGGGAGAGACATTAAACACAATAAATACAAAAATTGTACAGCCTGTTAGAGGTGATAGGTGAACAATATGCAAGAAATAATCATGTATTATGCCAAAATCAAGTGCTGGCAGCAATGTTCCAGACGGACCGAAGGTATAAAAGGTTAGAAACAAGAAAATCTATGGGGAAAAATGGCAAGAAAGTGGGTCTTAAGTATAAAGACCTGGAGTTAGACTCAGAGGTGGGGGTGGAGAGGAAGAGGCAAATTCCAGAGACACTGAAAAGGGACTGGTAGGGCTCTGTGACTGAGTGATAATAAAAAGAACAGGGACGACTTAAAGTCGACAGTTTATGCACCGTGGTCAGAAAGGAAGCAGGTGTGATAAGAAATGGGTTTAGGAGGAAACTTTACAGTGAACAAAGAACCAAGAAATCTGGGTTCCAATCCTGAGTCGACTTTGCCAAGAAAGTCATCAATCTGTCCAGGCCTCATTTCCTTATCTGTCAGATGAGGGTAATGGCTTTACTACTTAGATCCCTTCTAGATCTAAAGCTGTCTAACTCTAGAGTGAATTCCACTTAGATGTGATGAATCTAAAGACACCTAAGCAAAGTGACATTGTGCACTGTTACAAACATACAACTTGAGTTACAGGTAAGAGGTTGGGCCTAGAGAGGCATTCAGAAAGACAGCATAAATGTGATGACTGAAGGGAAAAAAAGATGAATTCTTTGAGTGTCAGACGGAAAGGAAAGGGAAAAGGAAAGGAAAAGGGAGAGGAGAGGGAGAGGAAGAGACAAACACAGAGGGGAAGTCTGCCGATGCAGAAGACGACGGTCTGGCAGTTGGACATAAAAGAAGCCACAACACTGACCTTCCATGGAGTGGTCTGGGGGTCACCAGGGTATAGGGAAGAAACATAATGGGGCATTCTAAGATGGAACCATTATATCCAATAGGGATGAGGTTCAGGGTGGTTCTGCAGAAAGGACTGCATGACCAGGTGTTCTGTGGCTTACAGAATCCTTGGAAAGGCAAAAGGAGTAGAATCTGGACTGAGCTTCCAGAAACAACTGGGGGCCAGGACCAAGTGGCCTGTGCAGCAGCTGGGAAAGGGACCCCATGCTCCAGCAAGCCCCAGAAGCACCTGGCCTCTGCCTGTGCCAGCTGAGCCAGCAGAATGGGCAACTCGCACCATCTCCCCCTGCAGTGCAGGCCCTGCCTCCGTAAGCAGGTCTGACGAGCAGAGCCCGGCTGCAGAGGCGGTGCTCGGGAGGCAGCTGGATGGACGTGGGTGAGCTAGCCCACAGCGTCTCCAGAACTACTAAACCTCTGTCCTTTACTGACGTTCAACTTGTCCTTTATAAAGTACTGGACAGGGAATGATACTGGCATTTAAAGCAGTTGTCCTTCTCTGAGATCATGGCAACATTTTCAATGCTCTGACCCAAGTGTGGAGGAGCTGCTGTCCTAAGATGGAGCTGCGACAGGATCCACATGGCCACCGTCCTTGGGTGACCACTCGGCCTCACATACCACTAAATCAAGAGGCCTAGGAAAGTAAGTAGAGAGAAATAAACACTGGCAGGTAGCTAGACAGAAAAGAAATGTAAAATGTGAGAGGAAGCTCCCATGTTCATCTTCTTTCAAAATAAATGAGGTGAGGGTCTATGAGACATTTTACAAACCTTTAACATAATAAACTGAGAGGACCATACAACGTAAGTGTAACTGTCTCATTTTTAAAAGCATAAGGCACATGGCCGAGAGCTGCCTCAGTGTCAAATGGGGGGGGGGGGGTCGTCCTTTCTGTCACTGGTCATTGTTTTATTCTGCTGTCCACTTGTAAGTCCTTTCTCCAGAAGCCAAAAGGATAGCAAGGCCAGCTCTGTCTAGGAGAGTGGGTACAGGGCTAAAGCGCTACAGCTACCTCTTAGCAAAGCCCTTTCTGCCAAGAATGAAAGTATGCTGTGTGCACTCTGGTGATATTTAGAAACTGGTCCTCACAGCTCAAAAACATGATAAAAATTTAAGGCTAGAAATTAGTAGAAATGGATGGAGTTGGGAAGAACCTTAGAAATTATCAGTAGCCACCCGGCCTTCAAGGTGACATCACAACTCAATATGGATGCAGTCTGTCTAGAGAGGGCCTAACCTACCACTCCCCACCATGCAGGCCTGCTACTCGAAGGGAGACGCAGCAAGCTGATCTATGCCACCATGTTTGAAACTTGCATTAAGAACAGGAGCAGCTCACACACCCCATTTGAAACCAGATGTTTTCTGCATGCGACTTGCATGTCACACACTGGTGCTGCCTCTCCCATGGCTATAGATTCCCATCTGAGGGCCGTTTTGCCCACAGCATTTTTGTTGGCAAAATGGCAAATCCTTGAGGATTTTCCAATTAAAATGATTTCACAAAAAGGTTAACTTGTTTCAGAATGCTGGGCCGCAGGTGGGAATGAAATGGGTGAAAGGCTACCAACTGATGGGTTTTATGTGCATTATGACAACTGCAATTACACTACTCTAAAACCCTTCAAATCACCTCTGTGGTCCTGTGCCCTTAGTGTGATCAGTGAAAAGCAGATGAAGGTGCCTCCATACCTGTCCCTTGAAACCTGAACGAATATTAAAAGTCTCTCTCATTTGTCAACAACTTATTATCCTGGCCCCAAGAGACCCAGCTAAACAAAAGTCATGGGCACAAAGGACACAACTGCAGATAAAGAAGGGCTTACTATTAGCTATGAGATTAGGCACAGAACTTTCATAAAATACTTTAAAATGGGAAGATGAGTTACTTGGTTTTAATTATTAACTCTGGGCACCTTATGCGAAATAGTTAAAAGAAATAAACTTTGAAAATGGTATGAGCAGAAAAAACGACTCTGTACAATGCATTTGTCAGTGGGGAAGGTAATCTAGTCCTTATCCAAGATCTACTCAAGCATCTATTCCTCATGGCAACAGTGAGGAGTCAGCCCTGTGAGGCCCCTGCAGCCTGGTCCTCCCTGCCTCCTGCTGAAATGTCCCGCCTGCACCTCAACCACCTGGCCCAGCCCTGGTCTCCCTTCAGTCCTAGCTTAGGCATCACCAACTCCGTGAAGCTTCCCCCAGCTGCTTCCCCTCCTGCCTCTCCAACACTAGCAACTTGGTGCAGTCTCATTTCCCTGTATGCCCAGGCAGGGCAACCAGCTCTACTGGAAAGATCAACCCATACCTGGGGAGATATCTAGCAGAATCTCTTGCCAGCGCTGGCATGCTGGGAAAGATACATGAAGATGACAGCACTAAACTTCCCAGGTTACTGTGAAAATCTGTGCCCTAATCAACGAGTGCCCTAACCACAAAGAAGGCACTCAACAAAAGGCCTCTACCACCCCCATGCTTGCTGAGTACACAAATGACGGAATGTTGCTGGCATGGCTATAGAGTCTGCTCTGGGGACATGGCAGTGGCTGTCAAGTGTCTGATCAGGGAACACAATAGTAAATCTGCATGGCAGCTGGTCAAGAGACCTCACTGTCCATGCTCATGGACTCTGTTCCTTGTTTTGAGGCATTTGTCTTGGTTGGTTATTACCTATTCCTCAGTATGACTCTGGCTGCTCCATGGCTCCCCCACTAGACTCTATGCTCCACATGGCAGGGACCATGTTCAGTTTTACTCACAGTGGCTGAACCATGGTATAATCCCAACAAACATCTGTTGAATTAATAAATGAATATCTATTTTCCCTATTAGACAGAGCTCTTTGCCAGTAGGAAACATCTCTTACTTTTCCATCCACAGCAACTAGCAAAGTGCCCACACATGGCAAACAATCAGTGCTATTTTGCTGCAGTGAGCCAAGTAGGAATAGTTTTCATCCTTTAGCCCTTCCTGTAAAGATCAGGCTGTGACCAGACCAGCCTCGCTTATTGCTACGCTCACACACTAACTCACATATCAATGGCCCTGCGTCTTCTCACTCATTTGGTGACCTGAAATCACCAGTAATTTGTCCTATGTCTCCAGCAGGCTACAGAGCAGGAGAGGGAATAAGAATCTTTTCAAGCTCATAGCTGGAAGAAAGAGTAAATAATAAAAATAATTTGCTATGGTTCAAATGTGTCCCCTAAAAGTTCATGTGTTGGAAACTTGATCCTCACTGTGATGGTATTAAGAGGGTGGGAGACCCAATTATGATATCTGAAAGGTGGGGTCTTTGAGAGGTGATTGGATTGTGAGGACTGTGCCCCCACGAATGGATTAATCCATTCATGAAGTAATGAGTTACCATCGGTATGGACTGGTGGCTTTATAAGAAGCACATGAGAGAGTTCCTGCAATATTCTTGCAATGTGATGGGACTCTGTACAGTGTCCCCACCTAGAAGAAGGCCCGCACTAGATGTGCCCCCTGGACCACAGACTTCCCAGCCTCTAAAACTTAAAGAACAAATTTCAGTTTTTTATACATTACCCAGTTTCAAGTATTCTGTTATAAGCAACAGAAAACAAACTAATACATAATTTATTCTGGCAAACCAACTTTGGAGAAAGGCAGTTTTTTGGGTAATATCAATGGCAAGATTTTTCATATTTCATATTGAGAGACATAGAAAATACAGCTGTTCTCAAGAGAGTCACTACAAGTAAAAAATATGTCCTGCCTCTTCACCAGACAAGTCCCAGTCACGGATGGTAAATACAAACTACAGGTGCCAGTGCATGGACACACACAGGCCATGAAGAAAGATGGTGAGGGGCTTCGAGGGCCAACAGACAGGCAAGACTCCGTCCATATTCCCCAGAAGGATTTTCCTGGAGTTTTTAATATTTTATATTATTTTTAAAGGAAAAACTTCTCAAAAAGAAATGGGAAGCATTGGTTAGGATGCACTCCGGTAATTAGGCAGTGTGCTCAATTAGCTTCTGTGACTCACTCTGCTCCTTGGGAAACATCTCAGTCTTTGATGTGGGGCAGCCAGGAAACCACTTAATTAGGATGACAAGGAGGGAACCCAGTAAACTGTGGGCCCCAAATCAGACAGCAGCTGGGAGGAGCCAGTGCACCCTCAGTCAACAACAGCAAAAACAGGCAATGTCGTTGCCTTGAATATTTCAGTGATTTCCTTTCAAATATTTTAATTGACAGAAAAAAAGAGGGAAGAAAAGAGGGAGAAAATACAGAGGATGAGGATGAACAGCATGTGCCAAAGCTCTGTGCTATACACAAGGAAGCACAGATGTCACTGCCCTTGAGGAGCTGGAAGGCAACACAGAAAGGAGCCTGGAAGCTTTTCTCTCCAAGACTGGGGGGAGGGGATAAAGTGGGGGTGGGGGGAGGCAATTGCCAAAATAAGTAGAGACCAAGTCATGACAAAATAAGTAGTTTCAACCAAACAAGACCGTTTCCAAATATCTTTGTGACACAGGAACTACTCTCATCCCGTATTTGCAAAATGAGGTAGGGGGTGGGCTGCTGCTCTGCCAGTAATCACTGTTGGGCCTCTAGAGTCCTCATTGGGCTCTGCGTCCCCTGAAACAAAGCTAGGCACCCATTAACAATGGCAAGAAGCCCTAGGGCGTGGAGGAAGCCTAGTGAATTCCACCCGGATTTAAACTACATCTCCTCCCCTGCAGGCCTATCATGAGCAGGCCTGGCTGCCAGCACAGATAGAGGTGACCCACTCCGGCAGGCACACTCACGGCTACTGCCCACCAGTGGCACTGTTTGCATAAAGCATGCACAAGTACCAATACTTAAAACTGAAAAACTGCCAAAAGAAATGTATCAAAATAAGAAGAGTAGTAGCCATACCCCATCACCTCCTTCTCAATGTGTGTGCCAACATTTAACCTATTATCCGCAGCGACATTACAAATAAGAGGTCAAAGGTTGCAAACAAGCAGAAAGTCCTCCTGACACCAGACATGCCTTTCTCTTGCCTTCCTTCACAGGACTCGGCCCTGGCCATGAGCTGCGTGGGGCTGAGGGAATGGATGTCATGCACAGAGGTGTGGGAGCTCTGCTCTCAGTGAGAGCGCTTTCCATGTCTTCCCATGGGTCATTCATCCTGGAGGAGGGTTAAGGGAGCTTTTTCCAACTTCACCATCCCTAGAAGGAAGAGACCTCATCGGGTGGTCCTGGGCTGCCTGCCCTAGGTTGACCCGAGTCCAGCAGGCCGCGCCGGGCCCACCACCCACAGCCAGCCCTTTTTTGTTCCTTTTGAGGAGTAATACAGATTAAAATTATTTCAATATTCTGAGCATAAAATTTATAAAAACATATTCCACCTTGTAAGAAAAATTCCAGGTCCTTCTGAAGCAAATGAACACTATAAATTTATCTCAGGCACTTTACAGTTAACAATCCATGTTATTACCACATCTTCTAATCAAGCCATCTTCCCACATCCATGATTCCTTTAGAGACTCCCTTTTCGTTCTCCTGTCTTCATTAACCAACACTTCCCAACCTGCCAAGGTCAAGGATTGCTACTAAGTGCTTCTTAGGAAACTGTCTGGGGGACAGTGGGAAGGGACAAGAAGGAAAGAAGCAGAGGGGGGAGAGGAAGGAGGAGTGGGAGGGGAAAAGGGAGGTGGGCAAAGATGAAAGAGCGAGGAATTAGGGGAGGATGAGGGAGAGAGGGAGGGAGCAGTGGATTTGGAGGGGAGCCAGGAATGCCCCAGCACCTGCAGCACAAAACCAATAGTGGCACAGAAATGACTTTCTCAGGTATTGCTTCAAAGGAACAAAATAAATACAGCTAAAGGCATTTGTACAGGACATTTAAGATGATTGGCATTTCTTGCCACGGGTCATTAAGAAAGAACAGGAAGGTTCACACTCCCTTTCAGAAGCCAAAGAACCCAAGCCTGGAGAGCGCCCTCTCCTGCAGAAGATTGCAGATGGAAAGACCCGGCATTCCAATGGGGACATCCCTGCAGCAGAAACTGCGGCCTCCACGCAGACAGCAACGTGCCCATGTGCCTTAACTTGCAAACGTGCACACACGCTACCCCCCAGCAAGTTTGTCCCAGGTACGCCTGGAAGGAGCCCATGTTTTGCACCAACAGATATGTGCAAGAGTTGTCCTCCATGGGTTGTTGGTGACAGCAACAACACTGTAAAGAGCAAATTTCTACTCTGTTGTTATTGGGGAGTCTGCAGAGCATTGGAACCCTGAGAACCCAAATTATTTTGAGATGAACCTCAAAACCAGCACCAAGCGAAGGAGTACTTAGGTGTCAAAATAGAGCAAGCCAGCCTCAGTCTCATTCACACACACCCACACGATCACTGAAGAAAGCAGGGGAGGCACACAGCCCATAAAGAAAGGCTCCTCTCAGGAAGACACGGGGGCTGTGATAAGGGAGGGGCTCAGGGGTTTTTAAAGGCACAAGTCACCTTCTATTTCTTAAGCCCAGTAACAGGTAAAAGCAATTAATTTGATTATTGTCTGAACTGTACATACATGTATATGCAGGCTTCCACAATGAGCACAAGTGTAAATGTGGCTACATTCACTCCCTGCCATTAAGGAACGTGTACTATTTGAGGTGAGAATAATGTCAATACTTTGCTTAAGAATTCATTCAAAGATAACTAAACATCTCCTAGCTCATTGATGTTTATATTTTCATGTTTCCAGAGTACATGGAAAAAAACTGTAAATATGTTTCCTCTGCAGATTGTCTGGCTTTGCAAAGAGAAACAGATGACTTTCGTCATTTTGTCAATTTAGAGCTTCTTGTAAAACATAATTGAAAATATACAACTACCTCATGACCTGCAATCCCATGCCTAGGTTTTTACTCAAGAGAAATGAAATATATGCCCACACAAAGACTTTTACCCAAACGCTCATAGCAGCTGTATTCATAACAGACAAAACCTGGAAACAACCCAAATGTGCATCTACGGGAGAATGGATAAACAGATTTTGGCACATACATACAACGAGATACTAGTCAGCAATAAGGAGAAATGAACTACTGACACAGCGCAATAATACAGATGAACTTACAAACAACACGAGTGAAAGAAGCCACATGCAACAGAGACAGAGCAAGTGAGCATTTGTGTAAGGTCAGGCACAGGCAGGACTCATCACGGGGACAGAAGGAAGATGGTTGCCTCTGCCAGGAGACACTGACTGGTAAGCAACGGGGTTCCAGGGACTGAAATGCTCTCTACCCTGTTTTGAGTGGTGAATAAATAGCAGTATACAATTGTCAAAACTCATCAAACTAAACACTTCAGATCTGTGCATTTTACTGTATGTAAATGACACCTAGAAATTGCTTGGAAAGAAGTTTGCAGAATGGTATATGAAAAACAGATGTTCTAAGTTTTAAGAGATGTAGAGGGACATGAAACATATGCAACTAAAAATAGAATGGCCCTTCTGTACAACTCTAAATCTGCTGTTGTGACTGAAGACCTGGTGTGCAGGGCTGTGAATCTCTGACATCACAGAGCACCAGTCCAAACGCCATGAGACTCTCGGCCATGCTATCATCACAGCCATCATCTGTGAACCACATAACAGGGACCTGTACGGGGGGAGCCAGAAAATCCAGTGACTATGTAACAACCAAAATGCCATAATAACCATTAGAAAACCTAAGGGGAAAAGACCCCTTTCCCCACAGCCAACAGAAGCTCTAGGAGGAAACTTAACAAGAAAGGCATAGGCCCTTGGCGGGGAAACCCTCAGACCTTACTGAAGGACATAAGAAGAAAGCCACAGGGGGAGGCAGCGCTGGAGCTGCGGCCGCAGAGACCCTGTTCTGCTCGCGCTAGTCTGTCCGCTCAGTCGCCTGGTCACACGCCCAGCACAATATGGGAGGCCGCGGCTGGTGGCCGGGGTTTGCCCGGAACAAGGAGTCCGGGCTCCCACGGGCTCCCGACTGAGAACCCAGAGAGCTGCCCACTCCTACCCCTGGCGTGCACCTCCGCCTCCCGGGGCTCTGGCCGGGAGCCCGTCGCAGAGTCCCCCTAGCACTGTGACCCTGCATTATCCTTACCCTCCCGACCCACCGGGCATCGAGTCGCTTCACATGCCCCAGATCTTAACATTTGAGCAAGCCAGCCGCACCGAGCCCTCGCTCGGCTCACCCTGAGCATGCACACCTCCAGTCCTCGCCGGAGCCTGGGACCAGGGCTGACACGGAAGGCGAATGAAGTCGGGCGGGTCGGCAGCCACGGGCGAAGCTCGACCACGTGCATGCACAGGGAAGAGAGACGGGAACACGAGACTGGACAGGGGCGGAAGCGTGCGCGGGATCCTGAGTCAGTTTGTTTCCATCAGGTGAGTCACAGAACCAAAGCCACACGTTAGGAGGCTCAATCTGGAGGCGGTATTTGGGGCGAGGCCCCCGCTGTGAGAAGGGTGAGGAGCTGGGGCTGGGGGCAGTGGGAACGGGAGGGCTGGCCGTGGGGCCGCCCGCATCCGGGGTTGGAGGGCATCAGGACAGCAACTTGCACCTTCCTTCCGGAAGTCATTTACTGTGAGTGTAGCAAACATGGGTCAGTTATCATTCCAGGGAAGGATTTAACTGCCTATGTTGTCATGTGTGCATGGCCCTTGTTAGTCCCCTGTTGAAGTAGGTTACAATATGAAGAAGATGGGGGCCGTGGTGGCCATGGCGATAGAAGATTCTGGGAAGACCTGTGGGGGATTTTTATTGCATTATTAAACTCTTCATGGAGCTAAGCTCTGTCCCCAACTCTGCTCCTCAAAAAGCATGGCTATAATTTCCATAAAACAGTGCTATTTTCCATAGGATTTAAGGTGCCAAAGACAGAAGGATGCATCATTGTTTCATGTATCACTAAGGGAAGAAATGGTGACAATCGAACTGTGGCACGTGCTTTCCGCCACTGGAATTTTTACCCGATGCTTAGTAAAACAGCTATTGTAAACTTATTCCAACATGTTTGTTTATCATTTATTGTTCTTGTACATACATAAGAAGAAAAAATAAGCTATAGAAATTGGTTAAGGTATTCTTAACACTTCCTTCTTCCAGTTCAGAAGCCCACTCCTCTGAGCCAGTTTCCCTCTCAGTGTCACCCTGTGTGCATGAGTGTTCATCTCTCAACAGTGTGGTCCGAGGGGTCTCTGGGGAGTTGTCCAAGTCACAGACCCCCATTTGCAGAATTTGAGCTGCCACTGGGATTCCACAATTAGTACTCAGCTTCCCTCCACAGGTGAGCCTGTGGCCTACTTGCTAAAGCACTGACAGCTGTCCAGTCCTACCATCAAGTTCACACCATGCCACCAATGACAGCTACACCAAGGCCATCAGCAGCAGTTAGACTGATTGTAATGCATGTCCCAATTTCAGAGATGATAGTGTGAATAGAATTAGAACTGAGAGTTAACATGTTCAAGAAAGGAGATAACAAGGTGGAAATTTTCACCAGAGAACTGGAATGAAACGACAAAGTGGAATCAAGAATTTGGTAGGTTAGCTAAAGAGCAGACTGGACACTACAGCAAAAGACAGAATCAGCGAGCTGTAAAATAGATCTGTAGAAAATATCCACACAGAAGCACAGAAAGAAAAAACACTGAACAGAATGTAAGAAACATATGGGAAATGGCAAAAAGACCTAACATATTCTAATTAGAGTCCCAGAGGGAGAGAAGAGACAGAATGGGACAGAACCAATACTTGAAGGGATACTGATGAAAAACCTCGAGCCACATGTTCAAGAAGCACCAAAAAAGATAAATATGAAGTAAACCACACCTTGGAACATCTCGGTAAAATGATAAAAACCAAAGGAGAAAAACGTTTAAATGAGCCAGATGGGGGGAAAAGGCAGAGCGCCTTCAAAGGACCAATATAAAGACTCACAGCCAACATATTCACAGGAAGGATGGAAACCTGAAGATGAGGGGAAAACCTCTTTAAAGTGAAAAATAATAATTGATATAGAATTCTACATACAGCAAAAAATACCCTTCAAAAATGAAATAGAGATAAAATGAAAACATTTTCAGACAAACAGAAACTAGATAAACTTGTTGCTGGCAGTCTCACACCAAAAGAAATGTTAAAGGAAGACAGAAATGCAGGAAGGAATAAAAAGCATGATAAAGGGTAAATAAATGAATAAATCTAAATAAACACTGACTGTATAAAACAACAATAATACTGTCCTGTGGGGTTTTAAGCTTATGTAGGACTGCAATCCATGACATGGCCATCACGCAGGGTCGGGTGGGTAAAGGCAGGAGGGGAGAAGAGCTTCAAGTGTCTTGCACTGTCTGAAGGTGGTGAAAGTACTGGCGTAGAATGAGTGCATGCATATCTTACCTATTCTTCAATACATCACTAACAGAAGGGGGAAATGGAATAATTTTTTAAAATCTGATTAATATAAAAGAAATCAAGAAAAGGGAAAAAAAATAAAGAGACAAAAATAAATAATAGGATGGTAGATTTAAACCCAGACACATCAATAATTACATTAAATGTAAATTAACTAAATACTTCAATTAAAAGACAAAAAACCCAAAACCTCTAACCAGTAAGTAAATGCTCCAGTCAGTCAGTCTCCTGAGAGACCTTATAAGCTCAGGGCCTCTCTGGGCATCTGCATTCCCGGCTGTAACCAGTAAGTAAATGCTCCAGTCAGTCAGTCAGTCTCCCGAGAGACCTTATAAGCTCAGGGCCTCTCTGGGCATTTGCATTCCTGGCTGTATGTCCAGACAGAGCCACCTGAAGCTACAGTGGCCGCATGACAGAACCAGCCTCAGGCCGCCCCAGTAAACCAGAGCCAGTGAGTGGTATCATTGCTATGTTGATCGTCCCTGATGCATTCATCAAGTGCTTTTGGGAAATGAAAGCAAATCAGCTGGTTACTTAGGCTATCAAAAAATGACTTAATAGCCCAAGACATGAGCCAAGTGAATAAAAAAGATCAGGCCATAATCTTAAAAAGTCTGGTGAGAGATTTCCTCTCCTCTCACCAGGCAGATATCCTTGCCGTTGTCCTACCTACGCTCCCAAAGGTTTACTTGGCAAAGCTGGAGCCTGCTCTTTTTCTAGAGCATGCTTCTACAATCAGCACCGTCTCCAAGTCCTACTCAAAGTCCACCAGTCCAAACCCCTCCGTTACAAGGGCCTCCAAAAGACCCATTTGAATCACACAGGTCTCTAGTCAACCTCTTCCTTTTTCTCCCTCAATCTAAAGGTAAAGAACTTGTATCAGCTGAGTAGAAACATTCAAATTAAAACAAGCAATCTTAGAGCTGCAAAAAAAGAAGACTTCTAATCTTCTAAGTGACAAAAACACAGAGAAAAAAGGGGTTAAAATGCCCATGACAAGCTTAGCTGTTTAATGCTTTATGCTGGTAAACAAAGACAAAGTCAATAGCCTCCTGCTGACCCCCTCCTGCTCGGTCTCTTCTGGCCTCAGGAAGGAAGTTCCCAACTGCTCTGTTGGGGTCAAGACGATAGGTCTTACAGACAGAGGAAGGACTGAGCCATCCCTGAAGCAACCCAACATGGACCTCCACCTACAGTTTCTGTGCACAGAGGGTGATTGAAGCTTGCCCCCAAGACATGAGGACCACAGGGAGGTGCAGGCCAATGCCTACCCAGCCATCATGCCACAGGCACGGCGCAAGAACAAGAGAGACAGATAAAGGCAGCAGAACAAACTACACATAAACATCACAAGTGGCTCCTTGTCCCTCACAGTCCCCTTCCTACTCTAAGGTAGCACATGGTGAATAGGTATTTTAAATCAGCTGCCTATTATTAAAGTAAAAAGTAATCACGGTTTTTAAATGTGAGGCCTATAGAAGGGTTTAGTATAAAAAGTAACACTCCTGTTCCAAACTCTCCATGACAAAGCTTTTGTGCATGATTTCACTTGTAGGACTCTTGTCCCTATCCCCTCCCCCAACAAAAAAACCAAGTGGGATCACACCACAGTAGAATCACATTTTATTCAGGAGTCAGGTTCTGAAGTTAGTATAGGCCTGATACATAATGTATTTTGTCCCAGTATACCCTGTCAATAATAGAATTAATCAGCACAGCAGGATGCCAAGAGGTGAACGGAAGCTGAAGATGGAAGCCACGGCTCAGGCCCCCTGTGCACGTTCACTCAAGCACATGTGAGTGAGTACAAAGATGGGTAGGTCGAGCTACCAGCCACCTACCTACTACTCACCTACCTACCTATCACCCATCCACCCACCCATCCACCTACCTGCCTACTAGTCCACCTATCTACCTACCTATCTACCTACCTACCTATCACCCAGCCACCCACCTACCCACCTATCATCCACCCACCCATCTACCTACATGCCTATCATCCACCCATCCACCCACCCACCCACCTACCTACCTAACATCTATCTATCCATCCACCCAATCCACCTACCTATCATCCATCCATCCACCCACCCACCTAACCTACCTACCTACCCGTCCATCCACCCACTCACCCACCTATCTACCTATCTATCACCCATCCATCCATCCACCCACCTGTTTACCTATCGCCCATCTGTCCATCCACCCACCCACCATCCATCCATCTTCCCATCCACCCACCCACCCACCATGCATATACACATAATGCCACACACACAGCTACGCATACTAATTTGACAAGCAGAAAATACTCCTATCAGTTACATGGGCATATACTAAGACTGCCGAATACATTTTCTCCTTTTGCCCCTTTTTAAACTTAACATATTTTGGATATTTTCCCATAACGGAAGTAAGTCTTAGAATTCTGTGTTCCTTTGAAGTCTGAAATCTTTTGGGGGAAGGAGGGATAGAGGAAGACCCCTTTGATAATATTCACATTCTTCTATGTTTATTGATTTATTTTTATTTTCTATCTTTTTCTGAGGTCATTTATGATCATTTATATTTTCCTAAAAAATTATGCTTCACATGCAGCTTTTCCAATTTATTTGCAAAGTTTTACAAAGCACTCACTCCTTTATGACTCTTGGTTTCCTCAAATCTTGAGTTATTCTCCTTGATTATCTGTGCTTTCTCCTTGGATTTTATTGGAATTTGGCTAAGGCTTTAGTTTAGGAAATTTTACAGTCCAGGGCAACTAGTCATGCAAATTAAGGAACCTGCCATACATGCAGCCCTTTAAAACAGAAATTCCCTTGATACAAGTCCTGTATAATCCTCAAGGTTTGGCTGTGTGTTTTAAATCCTGTCATCCAGCTCTCTGGTCACAGCTGATCACAGGTGGGAACCTCATTCCTCAGAATCAAGGGCATATTGGCCAGTTAATCTGAGGGACCATGGTAAAAAAGAAAAAAAAAAAAAAAAAGAAAAGAAAGAAAAGCTGGGCCAATCACAGTCTCTCTCTGGAGGGAAAGGCAGTCTCTTGCACTTAGTCTTTCTCTGGACCCTGGGCCTGGAACATTCCCTTACGGAGAGATAAAAAGCCCGAGTTCACAGCCTGTGCTAGCTGGCTGCCTCTGGGGGCACATCTTTCCTGTTGGACTCCACTGGGCTCCTCTGTTCCACTCTGGCCCCAGCTTTCTATATTTCACACCCCAAAGGGGAGGAGAAGGGGGGGTCCTTTCACTGCTGCCCAAAGTGGGGTGTGTGCAGCCACCCTGCCTACGTTGGCTGCAGAGTGGATCCTGGCCATGGGAGCCAACCGTCACCAGGGTCTGGATCTGGCTCACTCTCTCTCCTCTTGCTGTAAGTAACCTGGCCCTGCTTGAGCTGGGCCTTGTTTTCCGTTCAACATCTTTTCCCGGGGCAGCACTCATCTGCCTTTTAACCTTGGCCTCACAGCCTGGCCACCCAGCAAATGCTCATGCTCTTTGGGGGGAAAATTTGATCTTGAAATATCCAACAAAACAATGCAGTGAGCAGAGAGCTGATGCTGAAGAAACAGAGGAAAGGGCAGGAGGTGGTGCTAGAACCAGAGAACCACCAGCACAAGAGCACTGTGAGTGCCGGGTCCTGTCTAGTTCCCACAGGAATCCTGTGCCTAAGCCGTGCCTAAGCTGAGTAGGCAATCATGGAATACGTCAACAGATGGCTACATCGGAAGGGAAAAACCAAGTCATCATGCATGGTGAGGTGTAGAAAAGACCTTCAAAGCAAAGCAACAGTAACCTTAGAATGGAGAGAGGAAACACAGGGGCCCAAGTGTGCTGGTGACCAGGCACTGGAGTGGAATGCTCCAGCACCTGTTGCTGAGTGCCCCTGTCCACCCTGTGCCTCCAGATCTGCACCTGGACTTCACAGGCGTCCCGCTCCCCTGCTGTTCTACCTGCACTGACCTTGACAGGAGCTTTCTCCTATAATATAATCCAGGCAGAGTGGACCACAGCTCTTTAAAACCAAAAGACGCCTAGCAAAAACACAAGTTGTATGGAATAGATATTAAATTTATAGTCATAGAACCTCTTAATAATAGCTTTTGAAACAAATCTAAAAGGCCAAAGACCATTTTAAGAATTAAGTGTTCTTATGAGGTTCTCAGCAGACACCACATACATTATTTGGAAGGGAAACAAGTCCTCACAACAAAAATTATGGCTGGGTCAGCTTAAATGACTCCATCATGAACTCTTACAACCCAACAGTAAAGACAAACAACCTAACTAAAAAATGGGCAAAGGACTTGCATAGACATTTCTCCAGAGAAGATGCACAGGCACATGAAAAGGTGCTCAACATCACCAGTCATCAGGAAATGCAACTCAGAACCACAATGAGACACTATTTCACTCCCACCAGGACGTCTATAACAATAATTTTAAAAAACAGAAGCTAACAATGTTGGCAAGGACATGGAGAAACTGGAATCCTCATATATTGTTAGTAGAAATGGAAAAATGGCACAGCCACTGTGGAAAACAGATTGAGAGTATCTCAAGAACAGAAACATAGAATTACATGTGACCCAACAATTTCACTCCTGGGTGTATGTCCAAGAGAACTGAAAATGTGTCTACACAAAACCTGTACACAAATGTTCATAGCAGCATTATCCATAATAGCCAAGAAGCAGAAACAACCCAAATGTTCACCAGTAGATCGACAGATAAAATAAAAATGTGGTATATCCATACAATGGAATGTTATCCAGCTACAAAAAGGACTGAATCACTGATATGTGCAAAAAACATGGATGAGCCTTGAAAACATGCTAAGTGAAAGAAGCCAGACACCAAAGGTCACACATCATGTTTCCTTTTTTTTTTTTAAAGCTAATCAAGTGACGGAGTGGGAATGGAGAAGGAACAAAGAAACCTGTAACAAAGAAACGTGTTATGAGTCCCTTTATATGAAATATCCACAATAGGCAAATCTATAGAGACAGAAAGTAGATTAGTGGTTGTCGGTTTGGGGGGGAGGGGAACAGAGAGTGACTGCTAGCGCATACAGGGGTTTTGGGGGGCGGGGGGTTATCAAGATGTTCCAGAATAGATAGTAGTGATGTTAACACAAAAATGTGAATATACTAAAAACCACTGAACTGTACACTTTAAATGGTGAATTTTATGTCACATACATGAATTTTATATCAATTGTTTTAAACTCTCCATTATGTGCCACACCAACAAGTAAATCCCTGGCATTTCAGAGAGTTGTCCCGAAGCCTCCATGAACTCGTAAATCATGAATACCACTATGACATAAGGTTTCCCCTGTAAAATGAAATCAGTGCCACGGACACTCTTAAGTGCCCGTCTGCCTCCGATCTGTTGGATTAAGTCCCCCTGGATCAGCACCTTCTCATTTGGCTGGAACATAATTTCACAAACTCTCCTCAGTTGCGTGTGGGGAGCACACGGCGGGCTCCTTGTTGCCACCTCCAAATGTAGCTTTCCCTTCTGCAGTGTACCACATCTTCCCTTTTCTGACTTAGAACCAGCACTTCATCCCTTGCCCTGGCCCCTGCCTGTCCTTCAGAGCTGTTTCCCCATCGCTCTGTATCTAGGCCCAGGGTTAACTCAGGAACCCACCCTGCTCAAGGGATCTGTGAACACCAGACAGTTGGGCCACAGCTTCAGTCTTCAAATAGTGTGGGGTCCCACTGTGCAACTTGTCACACACACAAAGACAACAACTTGTTAAAAGGAACATGACAATGAGAAATCATATCCTTGAGAAGTTTGTTAAGATAGTTAAGCCTTTATTTCTCTCTAAAAATCTTAGACTTCAAGTAGGTCAATTAACAGAGAGTTGGGGATGAGTTATCCAGGCAAATGGAAAAAACTGGAGATGAAGTGAGATAGAGAGAGCTAGAAAGCAAGAAGACTTCTGAGCAGGATGTTCTGGAAGTGGCCGTGGTTGTCCCTACTGTGGACTGCACCATCTCAACCTGAGGGAAGGAAGGGTGGAAGTAAGTAAGACCTGCTGACGGTGCAAGTGGGTGCGAACACCTCACTACATCGTTCTAGTCTCCCCATTAATCCATCACTTACATTCACAAACCTTAAACAGTTAAGTAGTAACTTGTCAAAGTTACATTTTTAGGAAGTGGCAAAGCCAAAATTAAACAAGTTCAAGCTACTCAATGCCCACTTCCAGTGCCATGAGAGAAAGGAGAGGCCCTTGCCCTGGGAGCTCTCCCTGCAGGCCTAACGTGACATGGGGGCATGGGGTGGGGATTCAACCAGTCCTTCCTGAGCAGTGACTACATAAGCCAAAACACATCCTTGCTACTCCAACCGGCACAGGCTAAAACCCCAAATGGATGCTCTTGTGAATCCCTTCCAGCTGCCTCCAAGAGCAAGGGTCCAACACTCAGGCGGCAAACAGGAGTTGCCTCGTAGGCCTGTTGCAGTGGATTAAAATCCCTAAAGAGCTCTAAAGGCTCTAAAGGCTGTTCATCCTCCAGGCATGGTGCAAAATGATGCCTTCCTTTCTTTTTCTTTCTTCAATGTGTTTGGTGTGTTTTTAAAAGAATTTACAAGTCACATCACTAGGCTGCTCTGCATGATGGTAGAGAGATGACAATGATCTCTGGTGGAGTTAGCACAAAGAGTTTGGCATAAACTGGCTTTCGTAACCTAAGCTCCATTTCCAGGAGGCTGTTGCCAGCACCGTGGCCATTGGGGACAGGGCAAAACAGGAAGTACGTGCACAGGGCCGGCTGAGAAGACTTGAGCATAAATCAGAATTCTCACTAAACACCACACATGGAAAAGCTGTCAGGCGAGAAGTGATAGAAAAGGGGGGAAAGATGAAGTATGGGAACATCATTAAGGCCAAAGCAAAAACATAAATAAAATGTTTGTCATAGTTTTGTCACAGATACAATTTGTAACATTCTGGCCAGTAAGAGTGAAACTGTCAAAACACAACAGTTAATCCCAAGACAACCAGAAGATACTGTCTACATTGTCATGCAAATTTAATGAGAACAGGATGCAAAGTGCTTCAGCCACACACTGAATGATGTGAACTGTGAGCCATCCATCTACAAATGCTGCCTTTTGCCACAAAAACACAAACAAGATGGAGGAAAGCCAACCTTAGACCCACAGAGAAGAAAAACCAGCTTAGTGAAGGCGAGAAGAGGGAGGGCTGCCCAGCAGGAAGAGAGCAGAACAAGGACAAGGACACGATAATGGCATTAGGGTGCATGCCGGGGGATGATACCAATCGCAATTACAGAGCCATTTTCACCAGCTGAACTGCACTGTCAATCTGGAATTAATGTCATAACGTGAATGTCCCAAGCAGGAGTCACTATGGAGTAACAGTCTATTCCACAATTCCACAGATATCTTTGGAGCACCTCCCAAGTGTGGAACACAGTTCTAAGGCAATTTAGCCTCTTCCTTGATTATCCACTTGTTACTCTGAAAATCCTAAGAAAAGGTGGAACCCACTTACTTGTAGGTCTTTACTGCAACCCTGTATAAAATTCATTCCAAAACAGTGTGGGTCAGAGGGCAGGTAAGGAGTTATTTGTATTGATACTTATTGGTTTGTCCCCCTTCTGCCCCCAAGGCAGAGAGAGGCACCCACAGCCTGTGGACCACAAGAACTACAATCAGCCCAAAGGAAAGACAATTCGCAGTCTAGCAGGACCTCAGAATCTATCCATGTAGTGTTCTCCAAAGCCCAACCCAGCTGCCTCCATCCCAAACGTCTAGGAGTGTGACAGTTTAACACCACTGCACTCTCCCTATGAGGTAGGCAGGTCCAGCAATCAGCCCCACTTGAGGGAGAAGGGAAGGAAGGCTGAACCTCAACTTTCCTAAACCCTCCATAAAACAGGAAATGACACATAAACATCAGGTTCTACAAACAACAACTGTGCCTAAAATCCAAAGGAAAAGCCTGTGAGTGTCCAAAATAGAAAAAGAAACTGTCTGCCGTTGGCCTTCTCAGCCCCCTTTCTCCCCAAGGTCTCCCCCAGCATGAGATATGATCATTACCCGCAGTTCACTCAAAGCACGCTTGCAAAAGCATGTAAACAACTGTTATCAATACCAAGGGAAGATGATTGGCACTCAAATCAAATCACCAACTACGACTTCTCTCCAACTAAGGGGCCAGGCCTAGGAACTTTGTCTTGTTTCCACAGAGAATTCTCTCCCTAAAGACAAAGCAGTCCCCCTTATCTGTGGTTTCACATTCAGTGATTTCAGTTACTCATGGTCAAAGTCCAAAAAATAGATGATTACAGGACAATAAGATACTTTGAGAGAGAGACCACATTCACATAATTTTGATTAGAGTCTATTGTTATAATTGTCCTATTTCATGTTTAGTTATTGTTGTTAATAACTCTTACTGTGCCTAATTTATATTTTTTCCTTTCCATTTTTTGGTGGCTGGCTGGTCCTAATTTTTAAATTAAACTTTATGATAGGTATGTATATATAGGAGAAAACATAATATGTATGGGGTTCGGTACTATCCTTGGTTCAAGGCATCGACTGGGGTCTTGGAACGTATCCCCCATGGATAAGGGGGGGACTTCTGTGCATGAAGCACTATAAAAAACATATTTATCTAACAATAAAACCAATTTTCATTCCTTGACCACATATCAACTACAACAGACCTGAGAAGCATAATGAACTGAAGGGAGGCTGAAATTTAAAATCTACTCAATGTAATTCAAAGAACATTGCAGTGTGTGGACAACTGTGAGTTGCTGGGCACCTCAAAACTCACTCATACTGACCACCCAGCTCCTGGAGATCCCATGGCTACTCCTTGCTGCCTTCCCCACTCACAGACATGGTCACGATGAAAATGTGCTCCTACAGCAAAGTGTGCTAATAACTGAGGGGCATTTTCTGTCCCCTTTCCTAAACAAATGCACTGGACAAATAGACTCAGTCCAAGGTCACTTCAGATACTCGACAGCAGTGGAAGTTTCACCGAATTTCCTCACCTACCTTAGTAAATCACAAATATTCCCATATGAACTCATTTTTAAGCCACCAGAAGAACTAAAACTCAGCTCGAGCAAGGGCATGTGGCCTTGTGCTTCAGCTGTGGCTCTCTCTCTCTGGGGAAGAGCAGAGATGGGGACTCCTGCCGTTTTCTTTCTTCTGTCAGCTCCAGCTCCTAGCGATCTTGTACTAAACTGCCAGAACCCCCAATTTGTTAGAAACGTTCTTACATGATAAATTCTTCACTGTACACTCCCAGCTTTATAATCCCCTACTTCCACCTCCCCATAAAACCTTCATTTGAGACTTATGATGAAATGAGTACAGTTTTACTGCAGAATTTTCAGCTGAAACAACAGTTGGCATTTCCTTCAATCCCCTTCAGAACACAAATTTATGCACCTACAAGGTAATAAGGCAAAGTCTTAAATTTAATCGGAAGAAATATTTCACCAGTGGCAAACTGATAAATTATTTAGAAAAACACTCAATCGGCCTGGAAAAGAAATATGGGCCAAATAGAGTCTGGCAGCCTTCAAAAAAATATATAATTGTCATGGTTTCTCTAAATTTCTTCTTTTTTGAGTCTGGCAGCCTTCAAAAAAATATATAATTGTCATGGTTTCTCTAAATTTCTTCTTGAACCAGAATCACTTCTATCAAAATATTTCAGCTTGAATAGCTAAAGCTAGAAGAGTAAAGAGGATCAAGTCTAAGCATTTATCACCAGTAAGGAAACCATCAGGTCTTCAAGGCTCCACTCCCATGCAGCTGACAGATTTTCAGTGGTCAATTTTCTACACAGCCCAGATGGGAGTTGCTGTTGAGGTAAAAGGCATTCCCACCCACAGCAATGTGTAGGCATGCAACGATTTCAGCAAACATTAATAAAAATGACCTTATTGCAAATTGCCCAACTTTTGTGCGTCTTGCAATAAAGGATACAGAGAAAGAGAAAACCAGATCTGTGGGTCTTTACATCAAAGGTCTAGGAAATTTAATAACGTTCCTATTGTTTTATTGCAGATGGCATATCAACCTCTCCTTATTACTGCAGAAACTCAAGAGCCCTGTAGAGTGCAATAAAGTGTTAAGTGTTTAGCTCTACAGTGCTTCAAAGGACCCTGATTTACAGTTAGGAGCCAGCACCTCACACACGAACATCTGAGGTTGGTAATTGCCGTGTGCTTTGTGCAAACTGTGTGTGGCAGCACAAGGTCTGCACACACCAAGAACCGCTGCCATCGATGCCAGACCTTTCTCCCTCTCTCTGGAACCCTCATGAAGCATGAAGAGCAGAGAAGTGTGCCACTGGTACCGGGGCATGTACTGTTATTAGCAGGTGCATATGGCACACATTTGACATCAGTGAACCAGTAAGAGGTATCTTGTGACATCCACCATAGGCTCATTTCTGAAATAGATGAGTCCCATTAATGGTTTGTAGCAGGAAATTTTTAAGCATTTTTATAGTACTTAAAAATGAATGCAATAGTCTTGGCATTCAAGAAGAAAATATTAAGTATTCATTGTGTGATTTTGCTTCCTAAATGAGGCAAGAGACCCCACTCTGTTTTCATAAACAGCTGCTTTCTAGGCTGCAGCTGAGACTGTATTCCAGATTCCACTTTGTAAACCAATCCAGATGGAATCCCACCTGCACTGGTACACTTGTACCTTTTCCTAAGCATGCTATAATCTTGACACACTCTCCATCTCACTCACCAGGCCTCCAAACTATCTCTTGTTCAGAAAATTATTTTGTAGGTCCATTCTTGAAATCCCACCAACTTTAACAAATTTTTCCAGACTAAAGGCCATCTGCCCAGAAGACTGTGCCCCTTTATACATGTGCATGTTGTCCAGGGATAGCCACACCATCATCACACGAAGGGAATTCTCGTTCCTGTGCATGAGGCCACACTGTCATCTTTGTGTCTGCAATCATTTACCCACATGTAGATGCTGCCTGCCTTACAGCATCATAATGCCCTTCCAGATGCCATGGAAGAGATCTGCTCTTAGAAATTTAGATTAGAAATAATAATAGATCCTACATTAGAAAATTCCATTTACTGCCAGCTAGCATGAACTAGCTGACACCTACCAAGCTACTTATAACAAAGCTAGCAGTAAATCACTCCTAGCACTCAAAAAAAATTACAAATGAAAATAAATGAAATGAAATAAACATACAATACCAATACAAATACCATACCATACCAATACAATACCATATAATACCATACCAAATGAAATAAACATACAATATCTGGAAATATTAAACATATGTATTCTGAAAGACTGTATTTTCTTACGTAATAATTCTTTGAAAGGAAGAAAGAAATTAAAACATCAGAGACTCATTCTATGAAGAACACAATTGGTAGATCTCCATTTATCTGGTTACATTCTTTTTTAAACAAACATATCCAGAAAAAAAGTGAAAGCACAAAGTCAAGCCCAGGAGATGTCCAGAAGTAACTGAGTCAGAAAGGCTTTCCTTTAAGTCTAGACAGTGCTGGTTAACTGCCTCCCAGATGCCAGTGGCACCATGTCTCCCAGCACCCCACTCTGCGCCGCTCTCCTTTAAGTGCCTGTCCTGCCTGCTGAGGTCCTGGAGTACCTTCAAAGACCTTAAATAAGCTATTTTCTACTGAACACACTAGGCATTTCTGCTATTTTTAAAAGAATACACCATCAAAATATGTCAGTAGTCCTCATCCAACACCCAAACTCATTGCACTGTCAATAAAAAGGCTGCTGAATTTTTATATAAGCCATCAAGGGGTAACAAATTTGAGAAAGAAAAAATAAAACCTTTAGGCATATGTCAAAATAATCACTAAGAAACTGCCTTCCAAAGAATAAAAATCCATTATTATTGAATTGAAAAGTTAGAAACGCAAAGCACAAAGATATATCCTAAGACAAAGAGATGTTTCCTAACATTTAGTCACCTCATTACTATGAGCAACAGCAGAAATTACCTGAGGGCGTTGTTAAAAACAGGAATAAATTCATTTCTGGCTATTCTCTTACTCTAAAATGTAAATAATGTATAAGGAATCCCTAAATTCCAGATCATGTGGATAAATGATCCACAAATCAAAATCCCAAACAGGTCCAGAGATGCAAAGAGCCCTCCAAGCACCACGCAAGAAGATCCATCACAGGGTCCTGAATAAGAATCTATTGAAAAACCTGAGAATCATGTCGATGCTTAGCTCACATGCAAAGACCATGTTCCAGAACACCACTCTTCATCAGGTCAGGGATCAAACAATCCAGATTGATAAGGCGGCACTAGGACTAAAGGCCAAGTCAGATGAGAAGGGGCCACAGGCAAGAAGCCTGTGATGGGGAAGAAAGGAAAGAAAGCTGCTGGTGTCAAGAAGCAGAAGAAACCTTTGGGGAAAAAGGCTGCAGCCACCAAAAAACCAGCAGCTGAAAAGAAGTCAGCAGAAAACAAACCTTCCTTCCACGGAAAAAAAGGAACATGCTACATAAACTCTTCAGTTTATTTCATAAAAGTCAAATCATTTCGGACACCTTATTTTGAATAAAGACTTGATCAAAGAGGTAGTGAGATCAAAAAACAAAACTAAACTAAACTAAAACAAAAACAAAAGCCCAAGGAGGCAAGTATGAAGCAGGTTCTATAAGTCTTATTTCACATCAGGCTTATATCCAAAAGGGAGGAGTAAAACTCACGGGAGGTACACAGATATGGAGACCTGCTTAACCTACCTTCCTCAAAACACTCCGTTAGACAATTCCAGAATCACTCATCACATAAAGCTGAATATAAAGGCAACTCCATAAACACCCCAAATTTCTAATTTTCTATTAAATTTATTAAATCCTTAAACCAGTTAATGAGAAAGGCTAAAGGAAATAGGTCATTGGGTGGTTTACAAATAACTTAAGATCTTACAGGCAATTTGACACAGTTATATTCTGTGCCACTTTTCATAAAAAAACAAAAAAACAAAAATTTTTAAGACATAAGCAACAAAAGACACACTAATTGGTAACTGACTCCCTAAAAAGAACCTTACCTTTTGAATCAAAGACAAAGCATATAATAGGTGTCATCTTTTGAATGCTGGGTTCTTTTTTTTTTCTCAACTGTTTGAAAATTAAAGACAGGAAGAATAACTCAAACTAGTTGAGGTTGCGGGAAAGTTATTAAAAATACATTGCCTGTGCAAAATAAAAACTATGATTTAAGAGTAACATGAAGAATACTTTCCTAAAGATTTTGGGGGAAAATGCAAGCAAAATAAACAAGAGGATACCACTGCGTGACTCACAATAACACATGTGCTGTCACTACACATGCCAGCAAGCCCATGAACAAGCAGGTGACGTGCTGGCATGTGGCAGAAGTGTCTCGTCATCAAGCCACGTGCGGTGAAGACCTGCAGAGAATCCTCGGTTGGATTCAAAGGCTGTTTGAAAACAAGGAACTGAAGAAAGAAAGAGAAGAGCAAATAAAGAAAGCTTACCCTCGGCTGCCAGTTCTCATACTGCTTCTGTAAATTTGCACCGATGGTTTCCAGAGCTTTCTGAGGACCCATGGACAGAGGATCTGAGGAAGCAACGAAAAGGAAAAAGTTCTTTATATATGCATTTCCTCCTCTGCTAAATATCTCTTTCACAGAGTTTCCTCTTATAACCCACTTCAAAGTCACCTTTGACTAACAATGGCACAACAGGGCCTAAGGTTTATCTGTGTTTAACCAGATTTATGGAACTGCTGATGCATCCAAACAAGCTCATACACCCACGAAAACTGGTTTTATTTAAATCACTGGCACAGTGGTTGTTAAGTTCTATCCACGTTTGTTTGTGTTTCAGCACCTGTAGTCTTCTTGCCCTCTTGCTGTTGTATTCTTGTGCTCCTGTTTAGGCTTTGTGCAGAACGGTTGTGCTTCTATTGGCACAGAGATGCTGAGTACAAGGAAGCCCCGCAGTGAGAACAACATGGATTCTTTCCTTGTGTCCACACTACAGCTCTCGTGTGTAGGAGCAGGAGAAAGGAATAAAAGGACAAAAAGTGACACATTTTAAATAATTTTCATCTATACTCTCAGATAGTTCTCCCACAAAACATTAGTCTTCCAAATATACACATGTCCACAGTTTACCCATTTATTTCAGGAACAGCTTCTAGAGCAAATCACTCTAAGACAGCACTTCTCAAACATATTTGGTCTCAGGATCCCTTCACACTCTTTCAAATTATTGAGGACCCCAGTGAGTTTTTGTTTATGTGGTTGTATCTGTCAGTATTTATATATTTGAAATTAAGATGAGAAAATTTTTTAAGTATTTGTTTATTCATGTTAAAATATAATGGATTTATTATTTTTAAAATGTAAAAATAACAAACCCATTATATTTTACCATGAATATTTATTAGGAAAAATAACTACTTTTTTCCAAAAAAGATTTAGTGAGAAGAGTGGCAGTGTTGCACGTTTTTGCAAACCTCTTTAATGTCTGGTTTAGCAGACAGCAGCCGGACCCTTCTACCTGCCTCTGCATCCATCTGTTGCATTGTGTGGTTTCAGCTGATGTATGTGGGGAAAACCCCACCTTGCATGCATGTTATGTCATTAGAAAAAAGAGTATCTGAGGGTTTCAAGATGGCGGTGGCTGCGGCGGCTGGCGCGGAGTAGCTGAGGTGGAAAAGGCGGCCTCTGGGCCTCAGGCAGCCGAGAAACTTGTGGACCTTCCTCTTGCCATCTCTTAAGGGAGGACCGCAGGTGCTGGCCGGTCGTGGGGGCTGACCGCCACTTTGCCCCCGGCAGGAGAGGCTGCCTCATTTACAGGCAACAGCTTTGAAGTGTGGAGCAGGAAAAGAACTGATTTTAGCTGTAAAAGTGAGTCTCGAAACAGGGAACACGGCGCCAGGGCTGCTGTGGATGCAGACAGGATGCCGGAGGCCAGGGCCGCACTGAAGGCGGCCAGCTGTCCTATTCAGGATTCGAGGTTTCAGGCCGGCATTAGAGAAGATTCCTGGGAGCGCCCAAGCCGCGCCGCGACTGAACAGCCCGAGGCAGCAGCAGCTGAGAATGGGGAAGGCGACAAACCAGAGGCAGAGAGTGAGCACCCGACATGGCACAGCCCTGTGAGTGACCCCTGGCCCAGCCCTGTTCGGGGGGCTGATGCCCACCTGGCTCCCACCTGCATCACCGGTTCACTCACCGCCCCGGGGCTGCCTCATTTTTCCAGGTGCTGGCAGCTCCGCCCAGCTCGGCCGTCACTGAGCCTTCCCACTTGCTTGGCCTGGCGCGGGGCTTTCCAGAGCCTGCGGGCCAGCCTTCCCTCCCACTCCCTCCGTGGTTCTCTGGCAGGGCTGGTGGCGTGGGGCGTCCCTGGCCAGTGTCGGGAGGGCAAGGAAGTCCGGGCGGGCCGACTGTCACTCCACCACACCCTGGACTCCGGCCCCCGGTAAACTTCCTGTTACTGGGAGGCAGATACCATCTCTGCGGCCACCAGTTTGGAAAAAAGCCTAACCAATTTCTGGTTGGGAATAGTGTGGTAGGAGAGTTCCCAGGTCCGCTTGAACCTGCCGGAGAGCTGGCTGCAGGTGGGTGCTAGATTCGGTCTATGCCGGGGGGATACAAAGGTGAACAAGTCCTGAGAAAGATCTACACAGTGCTACAAAGGCACCCAGGGCAACCGGTCGTCTGTGCCTACCAGAAACCTGGTAGACTTCCTGGGCGAGGCGGTGCCGAGCAGGGTCTTGAAGGCCCAGCTGATAGATGAGGGTTGTAGAAGACACGCCCCAGCCCAGCACAGTGCACACAGAGAGGGGAGACGTGCGGCCAGGGAGGCGGAGACTCGACAGAAACCACACACCCTGTGGGGTCGCCACTGCACGATCCAACAGCCTGGGCCAGAGCACACGGAACAGGGAGAAGTCCTGCACAGGAAGTGAAAGCTCAACAGAGATCACACACCCTGTGGTACGTGATCCACCAGCCCAGCAGAGTCCAAGCTGACCAGAAAGGTGGCTCCTCGCAGAAGCCCAAGACCCGAGGCAACCACATACACAAGGCACTAGAGGCCAACTAAGCAGTCACGGAGGGAGCCATACGAAATTGGCAACCACAGCAACATCCTAGTTAGTCATTAGTCTCAAACTGGTGGACTGTGAAACCCCCTGCCACAATGAATAAACACCAAAAAAAAGATACCAGAAATACAAAAAATCAAGAAAGTACACCACCAAAAGTTAATAAATCTCAAACTCTAGATCCTATAGAACAAGAAGCCCTTGAAATGACTGACAAGGAATTTCGAGTGATAATTCTAAGGAAACTGAATGAGATACAAGAAAACTCAGCTAGACATCATGATGAAATGAGGAAAAGTATACAGGATCTGAAAGAGGAAATGTACAAGGAAATCAATGTCCTGAAAAAAAATGTAGCAGAACTTGCTGAACTGAAGAAGTTATTCAGCAAAATAAAAAAGACAACGGAGAGTTTAACCAGCAGCCTTGGCGAAGTTGAAGAGAGAACCTCTGAACTTGAAGATGGGCTGTTTGAAATAACACAAGCAGACAAAAAGAAAGAAAAAAGAATCAAGGACATTGAAGAAAATCTGAGAGAGATATCAGACAACCTTAAGCGCTCAAATATCCGAGTCATGGGTATTCCAGAAGGGGAGGAAAATGGAGATTCCATTAAAAACATATTCAACAAAATAGTGGCAGAAAACTTCCCAGGTATAGGAAAAATCACAGATCTTCAGATCCAGGAAGCTCAACGATCTCCAAACGTATTCAACCCAAAAAGGCCTTCTCCAAGACATGTTATAGTCAAACTGGCAAAACTCAGAGACAAAGAGAGAATCTTAAAAGCTGCAAGAGAGAAGCGTCAAATCACCTATAAGGGAGCCCCAATCAGGCTAACATCAGACTTTTCATCACAAACCCTAAAAGCTAGAAAGGAATGGGATGATATATTCAAAATACTAAAAGACAAAGATTGCCAGCCAAGAATACTCTACCCTGCAAGGCTATCCTTCCGAAATGAAGGGCAAATGGTATATTTCTCAGACAAACAAAAACTGCGGGAGTTCACTACCACACGACCACCCTTACAAGAAATCCTCAAGGGAGTACTGGGTTTGGTTCCTGAAAAATAGCTACCACTGCCATAAAAACCGAAGAAAAATCAAAACCCACTAGTATAATAAAAATAGCATTCCTGAAGAGAAAACAAACAAACAAAAACGCTATCTACAACCTAAGGAACCAACAAACACAGAAACCAAACAGTAAATCAGAAAGCAAGGAACAAAAGACACCTAAGACAACCAAACAACCAATAAAATGCTAGGAATAAATCAACACCTTTCAATAACAACTCTTAAGGTAAAAGGCTTAAATTCCCCAATCAAACGACACAGACTGGCTGACTGGATCAAAAAGGAGGACCCAACTATATGCTGCCTACAAGAGACCCACCTCACCCATAAAGATTCACACAGACTAAGAGTGAAAGGATGGAAAAAGATTTACCATGCAAACAGAAAAGAAAAACGAGGTGGAGTAGCTATTCTTATATCTGACAAAATAGACTTTAAACTAAAAACCATAAAAAGAGACAATGAGGGACACTACTTAATGATAAAAGGACCGATCCATCAAGAAGACATAACAATCATAAATATGTACGCACCCAATGTTGGAGCAGCCAGATTTATAAAACAAACTCTATTAGACCTAAAGAAGGAAATAGACACTAATACCATAATAGCAGGGGACCTGAACACCCCACTGTCAATATTAGACAGATCATCTAGGCAAAGAATCAGTAGAGAAACACAAGATCTAAACAAGACTCTAGACCAATTGGAATTGGCAGATATCTACAGAACATTCCACCCAACAACCTCAGAATATTCATTCTTCTCATCAGCACATGGATCATTCTCCAGGATAGATCACATATTAGGTCACAAATCAAGTCTCAATAAATTCAAAAAAATTGGAATTATCCCATGTATCTTCTCAGACCACAATGGATTAAAACTAGAAATGAATAACAAACAAAACTCTGGAAACTATACAAACACATGGAAATTAAACAGCATTCTACTTAATGACATATAGGTCCAAGAAGAAATCAAGCAGGATATCAAAAAATTTATTGAAACTAATAAAATTAAGATACATCATACCAAAACCTGTGGGATACTGCAAAAGCAGTATTAAAGGGGAAATTTATTGCATTAAATGCTCACCTCAGAAGAATGGAAAGATGGCAAGTGAACAACCTAACACTTCACCTTAAAGAACTAGAAAAACAAGAACAATCCAAACCTAAAGTTAGCAGACGGAAGGAAATCATTAAGGATCAGAGCAGAACTGAATGAAATTGAAAACCAAATAACAATTCAAAAGATCAACGAATCAAAAAGTTGGTTTTTTGAAAAGATAAATAAAATTGACAAACCATTAGCATGGCTAACAAAAAAAAGAAGAGAGAAGATTCAAATAACAAAAATTAGAAATGAAAAAGGCGATATTACAACTGATTCATCTGAAATACAAGGAATCATTCGAGACTACTATAAACAACTATACGCCAACAAATTTGAAAATCTGGAGGAAATGGATAAATTTCTGGACACACACAAGCTCCCAAAACTGAACCATGAAGATGTAGAAAATTTGAACAGACCAATAACAATAAAGGAGATTGAAGCTGTTATCAGAAGGCTCCCAACAAAGAAAAGCCCAGGACCAGATGGATTCACAGCAGAATTTTACCAAACATTCAAAGAGGAATTGACACCGATTCTTTACAAACTATTCCAAAAGATTGAAATGGACGCAAATCTCCCAAACTCATTCTATGAAGCAAACATCATCCTGATACCAAAACCAGGTAAAGATATAACCAAAAAAGAAAACTACAGGCCGATATCCTTGATGAATATAGATGCAAAAATCCTCACTAAAATACTAGCAAACAGAATACAGCAACACATACGTAAAATTATTCATCACGATCAAGTGGGATTCATCCCAGGGATGCAAGGTTGGTTCAACATACGCAAATCAATAAATGTGATACACCATATTAATAAAGTCAAACACAAGGACCATATGATCATCTCTATAGATGCTGAAAAAGCATTTGATAAAGTTCAGCACTCATTCTTGACAAAGACCCTCTATAAGTTAGGTATAGAGGGAAAGTATCTCAACGTAATTATAGCCATATATGACAAACCCACTGCCAATATCATCCTGAATGGGGAAAAGCTGAAAGCTTTTCCTTTAAGAACAGGAACTAGACAAGGATGCCCACTCTCACCACTCCTATTCAACATAGTGTTGGAAGTACTAGCCAGAGCAATCAGAGAAGAGAAGGAAATAAAGGGCATCCAGATTGGAAAAGATGAAGTCAAACTGTCCCTGTTTGCAGATGACATGATCCTATATATCGAACAGCCTAAAACCTCTACAAAAAAAACTCCTGGAATTGATAAATGATATCAGCACAGTAGCAGGATACAAAACCAACACACAAAAATCAGTAGCATTTCTTTTCTCCAATAGTGAACATGCAGAATGAGAAATCAAGAAAGCCTGCCCATTTACAATAGCCACCAAAAAAATAAAATACTTAGGAATTGAGTTAACCAAGGAGGTGAAAAATCTCTATAATGAGAACTACAAAACACTGCTGAGAGAAATTTGAGAGGATACAAGAAGATGGAAAGATATCCCATGCTCTTGGATTGGAAGAATCAACATAGTGAAAATGTCCATACTATCCAAAGTGATATACAAATTCAATGCAATCCCCATCAAAATTCCAAAGACATTTTTCTCAGTAATGGAAAAAACTATCCAGACATTTATGTGGAACAATAAAAGACCACGCATAGCCAAAGCAATGCTGAGCAAAAAAAATAAAGCTGGAGGCATAACACTACCTGACTTGAAGCTATACTACAAAGCTATAATAACCAAAACAGTATGGTACTGGCATTAAAAACAGACACACTGACCAATGGAATAGAATAGAGAATCCAGAAATCAACCCACACACTTACTTCCATCTGATCTTTGACAAAGGCACCAAGCCTATTCACTGGGGAAGGGACTGCCTCTTCAGCAAATGGTGCTGGGATAACTGGATATCCATATGCAGGAGAATGAAATTAGATCCATACCTCTCACCGTATACTAAAATCAACTCAAAATGGATTAAGGATTTAAATATACACCCTGAAACAATAAAACTTCTTAAAGAAAACATAGGAGAAACACTTCAGGAAATAGGACTGGACACAGACTTCATGAATACGACCCCAAAAGCACGGGCAACCAAAGGAAAAATAAACAAATGGGATTATATCAAACTAAAAAGCTTCTGCACAGGAAAAGAAACAATTAACAGAGTTAAAAGACAACCAACAGAGTGGGAGAAAATATTTGCAAAATATACATCTGACAAAGGATTAATATCCAGAATATATAAGGAACTCAAACAACTTTACAAGAAAAAAACAAGCAACCCAATTTAAAAATGGGGAAAAGAGCTAAGTAGGCATTTCTCTAAGGAAGATATACAAATGGCCAACAGACATATGAAAAAATGCTCAACATCACTCAGCATCCAGGAAATGCAAATCAAAACCACATTGAGATACCATCTAACCCCAATTAGGATGGCTAAAATCCAAAAGACTCTAAACGATAAATGCTGGCGAGGTTGTGGAGAAAAAGGAACTCTCATACATTGTTGGTGGGACTGCAAAATGGTGCAGCCTCTATGGAAAATGGTATGGAGGTTCCTCAAACAATTGCAGATAGATCTACCATACGACCCAGCTATCCCACTGTTGGGAATATACCCAGAGGAATGGAAATCATCAAGTCGAAGGTATACCTGTTCCCCAATGTTCATCGCAGCACTCTTTACAATAGCCAAGAGTTGGAACCAGCCCAAATGTCCATCATCAGATGAGTGGATACGGAAAATGTGGTACATCTACACAATGGAATACTACTCAGCTATAAAAACGAATGAAATACTGCCATTTGCAACAACATGGATGGACCTTGAGAGAATTATATTAAGTGAAACAAGTCAGGCACAGAAAGAGAAATACCACATGTTCTCTCATTGGTGGGAGCTAAAAATTAATATATAAATTCACACACTCTCACACACACACACACAGACACACACACAAAACCGGGCGGGGGGAAGAAGATATAACAACCACAATTACTTGAAGTGGATACGACAAGCTAACAGAAAGGACATTGTTGGGAGGGAGGGGGGGAGGGAGAAGGGAGGGAGGTTTTGGTGATGGGGAGCAATAATCAGCCACAATGTATATCGACAAAATAAAATAAAAGAAAAAAAAAGAAAAAAGAGTATCTTAAACAGCTGTTTCAGACAATCATGGCTCCTCTTCTGATACCACACCAAAACTCAACAGGTCATATTTTCTTTAAGATTACTTATAAAGTGGCATCCGAGACCCTGTTGATGAAGTTGTCGCACTCCATCACTGGGCTGTGCAGAGCCCTGAATGGATTTTCAGCCACAGGTGATTGTGTGTCACCATGCACTGGCCACTTGGAAAATATTGGTCCACTGAACTATGGAGATCTTCTGTATTTCATTCCCTAATATTAAAAAAAAAATCCACACTCATTAATATCACCCTGATCTCATCAGGAAAGTCTTTAAACACCGAGAAGCTGCCAAACTCACAGTGGCAGATAATGAGGTTTCCAAATTCTAATTTTTTATTTGCAATCTCAAATTTTATCGCTAGCACTAAACAGTGTCAGGTGTTTTCCTTAACGGGACAGGCTCGCCTCATTCACTTTCCAGAAAATGTCTGCCAGATGCGCAAGGCCCGACTGTCACGAGTGCTTTGCTCCCAGCGGCCAGCGCCTCCCCACCGGCTCAGCGCTTTCTATGCTCCTCCCCTTTCATCATGTGGAATATGAACAGGAGTGCACGCAGTGGTTGTAATTTAATCAAATGAATATGTTTTACTGCTTTACCAAGGGCAATCTTAAGGAAACGGTTTTTTATAACTTCAAATGACTGGCCATTCGAGGGACCAGCAGCTTTCCCACCACTGCTTGTGCACCATCAGCACAAATGTCAGCACCACCAGCAAAAAGGCAAACCACATCTGATGTTACCATGAAAACAGTTCGAACCTTGTGGGCCGCTGAAAGGGTCTCGGGCCCCCCAGGGCTCTACAGACCACACTTTGAGAATGGCTGTGGGAAGCTGTTTTCTCTGATTTCAAATCAGAAAATGTTCTCCCCAAGGAAGACGTGAGACTCCTGGGGAGGGAGAGCACTCCTACTGTCAGCTCTGACCTGATCTTCCTCCTCACCGAGAGGCTCGCTTCCACCTGCCGTTCTGGATTCCAATTCATTCCACCACCTCAGAAAACAAACCTCCAATTACCCCACACTCTTGAATATTCAACCTCTCCCCTAAGCCTTCCTGAGGGCTTCTTGAAACTCAAAGTTCTGCACATATACTTAGTCTAGGAAGTCAGAGTATTACAAGGCCTCCAAACAAAAAGCAGCAGTCCTTGCTGCACTCAGAAGCAACGCTTTCAACGCAAGCTGCTGTGCTTCCGACCTTTTTACCTTCCATTTTCCAAACACAGCACCAGACTGCTGTTGTCTGACTCTTTGCGTAGACGCATTGGCCTCCTTCCATGGAGGACAGGAGTTCCCTCTTCCACAACCAGCCCTGCTTCCCCTTTCCCTATTCTCCCAACATAACTATACCACATCCTTAGTAAATTAATATTCAGTGTTTTGTTACACCTATGGAAATAATTCAATGCTGAGCAGATGGATGCACTAAAACTACATCTTTTCTGGAGCTTCCCTGTATTGTTTTTCAGTGTTTTTGTTTTCCGTGTACCTAACACTAGTTCTACCCCAACTCCCCGAGTATCCCTCATGAGTCCTACCTTCCACACAGTTAAGTATATCAGCTAGCCTTGTCCCCTTTCCTCAGCTGCCCACTGTAAAATACCACTTTGGCAGAAGGATGTAAGATTCCTTTTGTAGAAAGTAAATGGCTTCTAAGAAAAGAGCCTCAAGGGACCTGTGGACAATAGCAAAAGCTCTAATTTTTTTTTTCTTGGGGTGGCTGACTGGTGCAGGGATCTGAACCCTTGACATCATTGTTATAACAAGACATGCTAACCAACTAAGATAACCAGCCAGCCCCAAAAGGTCTAATATTTATGTCATCTGAGTCCCAGATGAAAAAAGCAAGAGCAGAGCTCAAAAACTATCTGAAGACATAATGGCTAACAATTTCCCAAATTTGGCAAAAGACCTGTAGATTCAAGAAGTTCAGTGAACCAAAACCAGGATAAACCCAAAGAAATGCACATCCAGACACATCATAATCACATTGCTAAAAACTAAAGACAAAAAGCCCTGGAGAAAAACCACATCACATACAAAGGATCAGGAATTCAGAAAGCTCTGGATTTCCCAACAACATTGAAAGCTGGAGAAAACAGATCAATGCCTTCAAAATTCTCCCTGAAAATAATTTCAATCTGATATTCACATTTGAGGGTAAAAGACAGGTATTTTGGGGGCATAAAACACTCACAAAATCTGAGTCTCATGGGCAGTAAACCACAGAAGAAAGTAACAAAAGATCCATGAGACTGACAGAGACTACAAGACTCCCATGTACCATACCTATAGACCAAGGAGTCCAATGGCCAAGAGGGGTATCTGAAAAAAAAAAATCAACAACTAATAGATTTGAGCTTTGAAAAAATTATTGATAGCATGACAGATCTACTGAAACACATGTAAAAAATAAACTCATAAGTTCATAGAAAACTTTGCAAATAAAATAACTATCAAATTTTTATCTACAGTGGAGACTACACTAGAAGGGGCAATACCGGGCTTCTGAGCCCCTGGTAATATTGTCTCTTGATCTGGGATACATGAGTATGATTAGTTTGGGAAATTTTATCAAACTATATACTTGGATTAGGTACTCTTTTATGTATCCTATACTTCAATAAAAACTTAAAATTAAAAAATACATAGAGCTCACTGCTCAAAGAATCTTTGTACTTCTCTGTACCTTGTATTTAATAGATACTTATTTGTTAATTGACTTATTAACTGAGCACTGCCTACTAGATCAAGTGCAAATTTCTCTGTATGGCTTTCAAGGACTCTGCCACTAATTAGTTGCATAACCTTGAACAACTAATTTTTGATGGAGAAAATACATAATGGCAAAAGAGCTACTTTGAAATTAGAAATGGTTTTTAATGACTTGTACTTTATTAACCATAATATTATCTCTCTATACTTTATAATTACTAGTGAGCCTGAGGCAAAGCTTGGAGACACACAGCTGTAGGGGCAGGGGCAGGAAGCTCTGGCTGGCAGCCCTCGCGGCACCCATCTGTGGTCCTGGGAGGTATAATTCTACAGGAGCCATCCTCTACAATCTGGCCCTGCTCTAACCACGAAGCACCACTCCGCACAAATCCCCAAAATAAATTAAGTCCCTGTGTTGTCTACCGCTGTGTTGTTCAAAACCAGGAGCTGGACGGGTTTCAGAGATTGGAGAGGATGATTAGGATGCCGTGTTTTAAAACACTGGCCTTAGGGCCAGCCTGTGGCTCACTTGGGAGAGTACAGTGTTGATAACACCAAGGCCATGGGTTTGGATCCCTATATAGGGATGGCCGGTTAGCTCACTTGGGAGAGTGTAGTGCTGACAACACCAAGTCAAGGGTTAAGATCCCCTTACTGGTCATCTTTAAAAAAAAAAACACTGACCTTGTGCTTTGCACACAGTGCACCCTGGAAAGTGGAGAGGGAGGGAGGCTCCAAGCAGTTATGTATACCATCCCTCATTCAGAGGCAGAACGGAGATACTACCTTGAGACGCTGGCATAACTGGAGAGAGAAAACAGGGTTTTTAACCAGCTGTGGGCACAAAGCTGTGCCAGAGCACATGGCAGCGACTGGCAACAGCCCCAGCCCATGCCCTGGGGGAGCCCAGCTGGTCTCCAATGCTCAGCCCTCACAGTGTGGGCTTGTCTCCTCCTTCGGTTCTGTGCCCCGCTCTGCCACCTCCGCCTGCAGCCCTTTCTGAGCACCGGGCCACACCTTGTATGGGTCTTGGTTGCACTCCTCTGGTGACGGTCCTCTCTCCCCAGCTGAAGACTACAGGGCGGGTGGCACCACTTACGGTTCTTTTGTACACAGCACCATGTTTAACACATGAGCTCCACGCCACAAACACCTGTAGACCAACTTGCCTGATCTGTAAATCCCAAGTTTCCTGTAAGAATCAATGATAAAGTCTGGGCAAGTGCTCTGTAGACTCTAGAGCTATGCAAAGGGCAGTCATCCGTACTTTTAGCTCATCTTCGCAGGGCCTCTCAATGCCCATGTGTGCATGTCAGGGAAGAAGAAAATGCTCTCCTCTAAGGAAAGAGAGAAAAACAAAGCCAAGTGCCCCCAAGTATCTTCATGGGGTAAGAGCTCCCCTGCCTCTGACAAGCCTCTGGCATCCTTAGCTCTTCTGACACACAGCTACCATGAGCCAGCACGTAAAAACTACCTCAGCTCAGTGACACCTCCTCCTGCTCAGCATTCCACTCTTCTACACTCTGCTTTCTAACGCAGATAGTTCCCCAACAGCTATGGAGTATGCATTGTTCTTTAAGCAATTTTTTAGAATTACTATTGTAGCATTTCATGTCGGGCCATAAAATGAAACCACCTCTCCCCTGCTTCTCTGAAAAGAGACAAAGTCATCTCTGGGAAGTTAAACAGCATCTTATTGTCTAGAGGAGCGAGAGGCGGTGGGGGGGGGAGCATGAGAGCCAGCCGCATCAGAGCTGAGGATACAGGGGCGTGCACGCGATGCCCACTGCCGGAGACCAGCTCCAGTCGAGTTGGGGGCCCTTGAAAAAGGGATGAGGAGTCGGCGAAAATAACAAACACAGGCAGAGACCTCGGTTCCTCTGAAGCACGTTCTCATTCTGCGGGCTGTCAGCGCTGTTGCAGTCAGAGCAGCTAAAGCAGCTGAAGCAGCCCTCAGGCCGATAACAGCATTTTTATTTGTTACACAACACGGGGGGGGGGGTTAATGTGGGCATTTTAACTACATAAACCTTTAAAATTATTAAACCAATAGTCAAACGGAAACTTTTTCTTAAAATTACATCAGTTCTCATAAAATTAATAATCCACAAGATTAAATAAAACTCGGTAGTCAGCCAATTCTTTCCAGTGATTATATCTGTTGTGGTCGATTAGTCTGTGACTTACTGTTCTTGACGTTTCTCACCATTGTGTTTCTTTTCTTCTTGCCCTCGTATTAATCTTAAACTTATTACTACCGGCAAGCATAAATTATATGTCTGACTCAAAATTGAGACGGCAGCGATTGTGGTTACAAAGTGTTAAACAAACCTTATATATATTTTTAACTTTTAAGTACTATAAAAAAAATTCTAACAATTATATTTAAAACTTATAAATCTAACAATTAAACTTATAATCAACTAAAAATTTAATGATTCTCATATTTCTATAGGCATGAACCTATTGTTCATTTGGAAAAAGAATAAAGGATATTTGAACAGCTTTATCATGCATGTACTTAACATAACGGCTGTGTGGCCCAATGTAAAGTGTCAAAGTGCACAGCACCATCCCTCACAAAACCAGGTGCATTCAAAATTCCATCTATAATCTTTATCTTTAGGAGAGAAAGTTGTGCAACATATGTTTTTGTCCCAATATCTTACAAAGATGTTTTTATTTAACTTAGGACACCAATGAGTAACAGGGTTTCTACGCATTCTTTCTCATAAACTTAATTCTTCCTATAGTATCTTTTTCCATTAATTCCAACCATTCTCTTACCATTAATGTAATCCCCTGTAAATGACGTTTGCCAACTTAAGTCATATTTAGGACGTCGCCTAGGAGGGTACCAAATTTTTCCTTTTCCCATTTTATAACCCATATAACCATTTACCCAGATGGTGGGACGAGGATGGGGATTTCTATTGTTTATTAATTTCTTCGGTAAAAACAATTGCTCATAGCTACTCATAAGGTGTTTTTAAAACATCCGTTGGTGTAATAAATTGACTCAAAAGGGACAATTTGGAATTGTTCAATCTTCCTGGATCTTTTGTGGGATAATCTAATTTTATGACAACTGTTTATGTGTCATTTTTTGCATCTTTTGGAAACTCAGGAAACTGCCACACTGACCAAAACATCAAAAGAGAAAACAAAAGCAGCACCACTATGCCAAGGCAGAGATCTTTACAGTGAAAGCAAGTGCTCGTAGCCATGGCCCTGCCAGCAGCTCTCCCTCCGGTAGCCTTGCCAACTCGGAAAGGGCAGCCCAAGCTATTCTTTTCAAGACCCCACCATGCCGTGGACCGTGCCAGCCCACACCTCCGCGCATCCCATCGAGGGAGGAAGCCACGCAGCCACTGCAGGGCAGTCCTGTGTAGCTTCTCCCTGTTGACCACTTCACAAACACTGACATGTGCTCTGCAAGGGCTCTCTCCAGTGTGTTCAGGCAGTACACACACAGGTACACAAAAACAGACTGAGCAGCAAGAGTCCACCTGTTTTTCAAGCCTCCCACACCCCTCGTCTCTGAGATCAGAACAGTTTCAACCCAGCACAGACCATCTCCCTCTCCTCTCTCTCCATCCCTGCCCCACCCCACACAAAAGAGATCCTCATATTCACAGCTTACAGTAAAGCACAGGGGACTTGGCCAGATTGCTACTGGACATATCCGATGTTTAACTTGTAAAATAAAATAAGCAACATCATGCATCTACTATCAGATGTCTGCTAGAGACATTCAACTCCAATTGAGCAGCTATCCTACAAGGCTAGCATACTTAATAACAGTACAAAGAGGCACGTTTATGGTAACCCTCTGTTGTAGTCAGTCACAGAGGACAGAGCAGAGGAGGCAGATTCAGGAAGCAGCTCAAGCTCAAACCCAGCACCTTGGTGTGTGTTGGGGAGAAGAGATGGGGATGTGGTGTTATGCAGGGGAGAAGCACTGGGGTTGGTGCTATGGTCTGAATGTATCTCCCAAAATGCATGTGTTGAGACTTAAACTCCAATGTGATAGTATTAAGAGGTGGGGCCTTTAAGGGGGGTGACTAAGTCATGAGGGTGGGGTCCTTATGAGTGGGATTAGCAACCTTATAAAAGGGCTGTAGGGAGCAAGCCAGGCCCTTTTGGCCTTCCATCCTTCCACCACGTAAAGACAAAGAGTTGAAGGCGCCATCTTGGAAGTAGAGACCAGCCTGGCTGGTCACCAAACCTGCCAGAGCCTTAGTCTTGGACTTCCCAGCCTCCAGAACTGTGAGAAATAAATTTCTACTATTTATAAATTATCCAGGGACATCCTGCAAAACAAGCAGCCTGTAATCTTCAAAAGTGTCAAGGTCATGAGAGTCAAGGAAAGCCTGAAGACCTGCTCCAGATTAGTAAGATTAAGGTGCCCCAGTACACTGAGCAGGATCATTGTGCTACAAAGGAAATTATGAGGGCAGCTGGCAAACCTGATTGCAGCCTGTGGCTTGCATGGCAGAAATGCGTCCTGCTAATTCCCTGATCCTGATGACTGCAGTGTGATCCCTACAGAGAAACTCTCTGTGTGCAGGAATTACACACTAAAGAATTTGGAGGTGATGGAGCTCATGTCAGCAGCTTGCTCTCAATGAATCAGGAAAAGACTGCTTAGTAATAAGCAAATAAAATGTGGACTCTTAGACACCATTGCAAATGGGCTGAATCAAATCATTAGGATTCTTTTTTCTTATACCACATTGTCAAAGTCACTATCACTAGGAACAGGCCTACCCACGTTTTAATAAACACCAAAGAAAAAATTTTTCAACTCAGAAAAAATATATGCCCTGCTGAACTCAAAACCCATTTGAAATTATTACAAAGCCAATTACATTCCTAAACTGTGGGATCTTTCATACCAAGAAGGAAGTAAGAGATTCTTTTCATTTTCATTAACATTGTGTAAATACTGATCAGAGAGACTATGGAAGATGGCTCCTTAGGGGGTTGGGGGAGGGGCAGGTGTGCAAGTGAAAGAACCCTCCAGAATCTAATAAAAACTAAGGCTCCTGGCCTGGAAAGTGCAATTCTATCCTCAGACAACACCAGCTGCACAGTCCCTGAGGAACACACAGGAACCCAGGTTAGGAAGGATGCTCTAAAAATCCTAACACAAGAGTAGTTAAAGTGGGAGAAAACAGAAAAACAAAACAATTGATTAAATTCAGCTGTGATAGTGACAAATGAAGTGGAAACAGTCAGAGGTGGCTAATAAGAAGTCAACTTCAACCAGCACAGTCACCAGGAGGGCAGTGAGCCAAGACAGCGTCTGAGAAAATCGACCACAGAAAACAACTCCCTGGGCATGGGGGACAAGGGGCCTGGGTGGGGAGGCTGTAAGATAAATGCCATCATCCTAAGACACCCTCAAATAGTGAGACAGGCAAATAAAGCACGAAAGCAACTTTTAAAAAAATCCAGATTGGAATAATTTGTAATTTTTGTTAAAGTGATAAAGGGAGCTTCTGCTTGTGTTTAGGATGTAGAAAGCTGCAAAAATAGAAAAAGTTGTCCTATTCCTACCAATAAGAGAAAGTTGAATCAACAACATCATAAGTTTTCTAGGACCCGTCAGAGAGGTGAGACCTCAGGGCAGCCACAGGACTGCAAGAGTGACATCAAACACAACTTCGTCCTTGGAAAGAGCACACTCCAGTAAAGGAGACCAGCTGAAGTAATGAATCCTCAAAGCCCACCCGTGGGCTAGCACATCAGTTTGGAATAGCTAGGGGTCCCAGAATGAAGGGAGTACACACTCCCCAGCACGCACTCCCACTGGGTGTTCATGAAAAGCAACAGGAGGCAGGGCAGAGGAAAGCTCCCTGGGCAGCACAGTATGCGGGAGAAGCACAAGGCACCACCTGCCACCACAGACCTCTCCTAGGGAGCAGAGGCCAGAGCCCCTGGGGCCCGAAGCAGAAGACCTTCTGTCCACAAAGCACAGGCACAGAGCCCCTGCACCTTGGGGGAAAGAGTAGACACAAAACCTGAATTGTTCAGGGTGAGCGTAGAAAATGTTCTCCCAAGACACAGGCAAGATCATTGATGATGGGGTGGGGAGAGAAGCAAAGGTCTACCCTGGGGTAGGGCCAGAAAATGCCTTGGGTACGGAATTCCATTCTGATACAGGGCACAGTTTTGCTAACACTGTAGGAGAGGCAAAAACACTGCAATGGCACTACAAGCAAGGTCCAGATGGGGTCTGGCTAAGACTGAGGAGAAACCAGGATAACAGAGGATCCTCATCCTCCATGAGCTGAGCACTGAGTCCAATGCCAGGAAAGAGGCAGGAGAGGGGACCATTCAGAGGTGCAGATGTGCAGACACAGCTCAGGCTGCAGGTGGAGCAGCATCCGTAGGGAAAGCCCTGGTGCAGGCCTGCAGCCACGCTAAACACTCGAGGAAAGGACTGTGCTGGTCAGTTTTGTGTGTCAGCTGGGTCAGGCTGCAGTACCCAGGGATTCAACCAAACACCAATCTAACTGCTTTGAAGGTATTCTGTAGATGCAGTTGACATCTACAATCAGCTGGCCTGAAATAACAGAGGTTTTGTTTAGTTTTGTTTTTTGTTTTTGTTCTTGTTTTTGTTTTTGGTAAACTGGATGAGGGTAGGCCTCATCCGATCAGTTGAAAGGTCTTAGGAACCGAACTAAGGTTTTCCTGAGAAAGAAGAGGAAATGTCTGCTTTAAGACTTCAGCACCAGGGCTGGCCGGTTAGTTCGTTAGTTGGAGTGTGATATTTTAACACCAAGGTCAAGGATTTGGATACCCATAATGGTCAGCCACTCAAAAGAAAAAAAACTACAGCACCAGCTCTTGCCTGAGAGTCCCAGGCTGCTAGTCCACCCTACAGATTGCAGACATGACAGCCCCATGATCACATGAGTCAATTCCTTGAATAAAATCTTTGTTCATATATACATATACCTATATTTACACACATGCACACACAGTCCTCCTATCGGTTCTGTTTGTCTAGAGAACCATGACTGATACAAGGACCAATTAATCTCTAAGAATTTGAAGTCTCTGCTGCAATGGGTGTAACCACAGCAACAACAAAATCCAACCCCACCTAACTACAGACTATACCATTTATCTCATTCCCTATTGTTCTTCTACACAGAATGTCCAGCATGCAATCAAAAATTATAAACTTGAGGCTGGACAGTTTGCTCAGTTGGTTAGAGTTTAGTGCTGATAACACCAAGGTCCAGAGTTCAATCCCTGTACTGACCAGCTGCCAAAAAAAGAAAAATAAATTAAATAAAGTAAAAATTATAAAGCAAACAAAAAAGCAAGAAAAAGCAAATTATAGTCAAGAGATAAAAGCAATCGAAACACCCATACTCATAGATGACCCAGATTTCTGAACCGTAGGTCAGGTACTATAAATTAATATGATTAATAGAGGTTCTAGAAGAAATAGTGGACAATATGCATTTCAACACAGAGATCAAAACTGGAATAGACAGTCAAATGGAAATGCTAGAAATAGAAAACCGAATATCAGAGAATAAGAATTCCTCCATCTGGCTTATCAGTAGACTAAGATGCAAATAAGGAAAAGCTCAGTGAAACCAAGAGAAAGCAGAAGAGCTTATCCAAAAGCTGTGAAACAATATCAAACAGTCTGACACATATAATTGGGTCCCACAAGAGAAAGAAAATAAGGGAGAAGAAATACTTTTAAACATAATGGCTGAAAATTTTTCAAAAATGAAAACTATGCAAACTACACATCTAAGAAGCTGAAAGAACCCCAAGAAGAATAAATTCCAAAAGTCAAACAGATATGTCATAGACAAACTACTAAAAATCCAAAAGTAAAAAGAAAATCTTGAAGGCTGTCAAAGACAAAAGAAACAAAACACAGAGAAATAAAGATAAGAATTACAGCAGACCTCTTATCAGAAACTATGCTTGCCAGAAGACAATGGAGTGACTGTTTTAAAGTACTGAGAGAAAAGTGTCAACACAAAATTCTACACCTAGAAAAAGTATCTTTCAACAGCAAAGACAAAATAAAGAATTTTTCAAACAAAAATCCAGGAAAATTCAATGCTTGAAGACCAGCACTATAAGAAATGTTAAAGGAAGTTCTTCGGGCAGAATGATTATGATACCAGATAGAGAGCTGAATGGACCTATGCAAAGAAACAACAGTACCAATTATGGTAAATGTGAAGGGGAATATAAAAGACATGTTTTGCCTTTTCTTTAAAGTCTTTTAATAACTGACAATACCAAGTGCTAGTAAGGATATGGAGCAATTTGAACTCTCATACATTGTCAGTAGAAATGCAAAATTGTATAGTTGAAAACAATTTGGCCATTTCTTAAAGAAATAAATATACACCAAACTATGACTTAATAATCACAGTCCTAAGGGCTGACCCATGGCTAACTTGGGAGAGTGTGGTGCTGACAACACCAAGTCAAGTGTTAAGATCCCCTTGCTGGCCATCTTTTAAAAAATAATAATAATTATTATTATAATCTCAGTCCTAAATATTAACCTGAAAGAAGATATTTCCACACAGAGACCAAGGGCTTGCAGCAACTTCATTCATAATCACCAAAAACGAGAAACAACCAAAACCTCCATTGACAAGTCAGTAAATAAACAAACTGCAGTGCACCCATGAAATGGAGTAGAATGGAACAGACTACGAACACACGCAGCGAAACAGATGACTCTCACATGAATTCTGCTAAATGGAGAGAAGACACAAAAAACTGCAGACCATAGATTCCACTTACATGACATTCCATAAACAGAAAAACCGTAGGCACAAAAATCAGAACAGTTGCTGCCAGGGGCTAGGGAAAAGGGAGGGCATTGATTATGAGGGGACCCGAGGAAACCTGTTTGGTGTGACAGAAATACTCCACACACTGCTTGTGTTATTTGTCACATGATATATATTTGTATCTTTGTCAAATCTTGTAGAAATGTACACTAGGCATACAAGGTGAATTTTACTGCATATAAATTGTATCTCAATAAACCTGATGCTATAAGAAAACAGTAGATAAGTGTGTAATGGTTAAGAACACAGTCTCTGATGGAAGAAAATATTTGTAAATCATACACTTGATAAGGGACTAACATTCAGAATATATAAAGAACTCTTCAACTCAACAACAACAACAAAACAAACAAAAAATCAGTTCAAAATGGGCAAAGGACTCGAATAGACATTTCTCCAAAGAAGGTATGTAAATAGTCAATAAGCAAATGAAAAGATGCTCAACATCACTAATAATTAGGGAAATACAAGTCAAAACCATAATGAGATACCACCTCACACCCATTAGGATGGCTACTGTCAAAAAATAAACAAAATAACAAGTATTGGTGAAGATGTGCAGAAATTGAAACCCCTGTGAATTGCTAGTAGAGATGTAAAATGGTGCAGCTGCTGTGGAAAACAGAACAGCCAATCCTCAAAAATAAAAACAGAATTACTATATGATGCAGCAATTCTACTTCGGGTATATACCCAAAAGAACAGAAAGCAGGGACTCAAACAGATATTTGTACACCACTGTTCATAGCAGCGTTATTCACAATACCCAAAAGGTGGAAACAACCCTAATTCCATCAAGGGATGAATGTATAAACACAATGTGATCTATCCACACAATGGAATATTATTCAGCCTTAAAAAGGAATGAAATTCTGACGTATGCTATAGAATGGATGAAACTTGAGGACATTATGGTCAGTGAAATAAGCCAGACACACAAGGACAAATATTGTATGATTCCACTTATATGAGTTACCTAGCGTAGTCAGGTTCATATAAACCAAAAGTAGAGTAGTGGTTACCCAGGGCTGGGAAGAGGAGGGAGTGGGGAGTTATCGTGCAATGGGTACAGTGTTTCAATATGGGATGGCAAATAAGTTCTAGCAATGGACAGTGACGGCTGCACAACAATGCGGATGCACTTAATGCCACTGAACTGTGCACTTAAAAATGGCTAGAATGGTATTTTATGTTATGTATGTTTCACCACAATCTTTTTAAAAAAAAGAACACAGTCTCTGGACTTGGACTGCATAGGTTCAAATCTCAGCTCTGCTGCTTACTTACAAGACAACTTTGGACAAATGACTAATCTCTATGTCTCATCTTCCTCAGTTCTAAAATGGAGATTAATAGTAGAACCTACCACCGAGGGTTGTTGTGAAGGTTAAACAAGTTAATAAATGTAAGGTGTGTCAAGCGGTACCTAGCACGCTGTAAGCACTCAACAAATACTAGCCATTATTATTATTATGATCTACTCATACATAATTATGTAATGCTTTGCTGCAAATGGTTCAATTTACCTTTTCTACAAATATATTTGCATGTGGGTATCAATCCATTTCCTTAAAGTGTATATAGCTACTATATGTGCCAAATGTAGGACAAATTTAAGAGAGAAAATTATATAACCCAATAATTATTATTTTATTAATTTTCCTTGAAACACTTTCTCAACCACAAATTATAAGTGAATGCATCTAAAATTACTTAAAGGTTATATAACTCCAAAAAGAAATAAAACACTCAGATTCACACCAACTGGAGACAGACCCCTGGACTGGGCCAGGAGAGGGCCAGCCCTGCCAAGCCCAGACTCCTCCACAGGTGAGGAGGGGGATACTGGCACTTACCAATCCAGCATTCTAGCCGCGCACACGGTGTGGTCTTCACCACATCTGGAGGGTCCACACCGACATTCAGGCACAAAACTAAGGCAACACTAACCGTCTTCATCTGAAAATACAACAGAAAAAAAAACAAATATCTCAATATGGTACTCACAGATGCGTTTTTCCAATTTTTAAAATGTCCCCAGAACACTCTGCCACTCCCCCGCCCTGCCCCTCTAGCCAGTCTTTCATTCACCTTATCCGTGCCGCCCCAGTGCTAGTGCATGAATAACCTCCTTCTCTGAAGACAGGTTTGAGAGAGAGCAAGGTGGGCAGGTGGGCAGGTGGGAGGGTGCATGGCAAGCGCTGCTTTTCTCAGGCTTCCGCATGATCAATCTCCAGAAGCAGAAGAATTTGTTCAAAAGATCTACCACTTTAAGGCACCTGATACATTCTGCCAAATTCTTTTGCAAAAAAATTGCACAAATTTATACTCCTACCAGTTTATCACTGTTCTCGTTATTCAAAATAATTAATCATTTGATGAGGAAAACTGCCATAGTGATTTAGTTTGTATTCTTTCATATTAGTAAGGCTGAGTATCTTTTCAAGTGTGTATCCACTATTTGTATGTTTCCTTTTCTGTGAGCTGTCTGTTCATATTTATTACACGTCAGGCCATTCAGCAAGACACGCTGACCTCTGTGCCCTAGGAGCCACAGTGCCCTCTGCCGGGAGCACCCCTCCTCCAGTGTCACCTGGCCAGCTCGGACCCTCTCCTCAGGTCTCAATTTCAATACCAGTTTCTCAGGGTGCAGCTGTCCACTGAATGCTCGATGGCATATGAGCTCTCCTCCTGGCAAAGCGCCCACAGCCTATGCTCCCAAAGCTCCATGAAGGATCCGAGTTGACTCATTGGAGCAAATACCTGCCACAGAGCAAGTGCTATTTGCTGAATGAGTGAGTACGTGCATTTTCTTCTAGCATTTTATTTTTGTTTTACAGTTCACCCTTTAACCCATCTGGATGTTGTTTTCACATATGACATAAATAAGACGAGTATTAGTTTATTCTCAAAAAACTAGCCATCTGTACCAATCCCCATTAAATAATCTTTCTCAAACTTGTAGGTTTGTAGGGACCCCTTAAACATATTTAATTCTCATACAGACAAAATTCCACTTGTGAGTAATTAAATTTACACATCAGCCCATCAGTCAGTACTTCTAGCACTGCAGTAACTTAATTTATCTTTGCACTTCACAAAACTTGGGAGTGCCAGTTTTTCATCTTTGAAATTTTTTTAGAATTTTTACTTAGCTATTTGATATTCTTTTTTTTTTTTCAAATTAACCAGTTATTCAATTATTTTATCCCTTTGGGATTTTGATTAAAGTTGCACTGAATATAAAGATTAAATTTGATAAGAAGTGACATCCTCATAATATTCTATTTTTCTATGTGGAACACAGTATGTTTCTCCACTTATTCAAATCTTCTCTTAATTTTTCTCAGTAACATTTTTATAATTTTCTTCACAGTTACTTATTGATAATTGCTGATATATAAGAATAATGTTTAGTCACTTTACTAAATTCTTAATTAACTGTAATTGCTTTTTGGTGATTCTCTTCAGGTTTTGTAAGTACACAATTACACTATTATACTGTCCACAAATAATGATGAGTCTGTCTCATTCTTACCAACAAATCATTCCTTGATCTTAATGTATTAATGTATTGACCAAAACTTCTAACATAATGCCACTAGTAATCACAAAATGATGTTAATGGACATCTTTGCACTTGACTTTAATGACATTGTCATAAATGTTTCATCATTGAGAATTATGATGGGTACTGATTTTAAATGTAATCACATTTAAAACCACATAAAGGTAAGATTCTTCTGTATAAAAGAGAATTTTTAAAGTTGTTTGGGGGAAAAAGAAGTGTATTAGTGCTTTCTCTCCCAACACTTAAAAAAAAAAAAAGAAGTATTTACTAATGACAATACGACTCTCTAAAGGAACTGCACCCCTGCCTCCACAGGCATGCTGCAGACAACCATGTCTGCCCAGACACGCACCAGAATCTTACAATTACGAACCACAAGAGACAAATGGTCCTTTTACCTATTGTCAGGAGAAAAGGCTAAAAATCAACAAGAGAACAAGAAAAGTTATTGTATTTGTTAGTCAACTTCCAATATTTAAGTGATCAATATCAAAAATCCCATACGGCTGATCAATTATTTTATAGCAAACTCAGCCTCTGAGGATAAGCTGCTTAAAACTAGACATTTTGTGGAAACATTTCTGTGGTCTTGCTGTAGCCGTTATGAAGAGCCATTAACACCTGCCCCCAACAGTTTTCCATAAAGGGCTTTCTTCCAAGCTCTGTAATATGGAACTTTTGGGTCTCTGTGAGGCATTGCTTCAAAGCCTGGAGCCAGTTCCCAGTTGCTTCCTAAGGAAAATGCTGACTTTCCTTCAGGTCACCATAGGGCCCCTCTACGGGGAAGGGAAGTCTTCCACAGAGAAAACGATCTATATGGATCAGGGTCTCTAAATTTTCAAACCAGACCATCTGCTTTCACCATAGCATAACTGTTTCCCAACTGGTTTCTTTTTTTCTCCTGAGTCTGGGAGAGAACACCCCTTACACTGATGTCATGTTCCTCTCACAAAGTCCAGTGGAAGAAAACAGTAATTAAGGAACACGTATTCTATCTTATGGAATGATGTGCTGCCTAATTCTAGAATCATAATAAAGCCAATTGAGATCTTTAACTACATTTGTTATAATTTTGTCCTTTGACAGGTAAAAGAAACCGGATAGAATAAACACACTGCTTGGTTGCAATTACATGAAGTTTAAGAATAAGCAAAACTGTTGGAGTGAGCAGGACTGAAGCTATGTTGGGACCTAAAACCACCTGGGCTGCAGGAACTGTTAAAAGACAGTTTTTTTCCTGGCATGCTTTTCTCTGAGTTCCCTCTTTTCTCATGGTCATTTGATATTTTGAATCTTGTCTACAAGGCAAAATGACATTCTTTACATAAATGTAAAGTTGTCTTCCAGTCAGCCTACTGCTGCAGACTTACCACAAGACCCGTACTATCCAGACCCTAGAAAACCAAGGAGGACATCCATAAAGCTATGCTGATTCCACCCCGCTAGCAGGACCCTGAGATAACAGCAAGGATGGGAGCGGAAACCAGAGGGAACCTGGCTCCTTGCATGGAGCCCCCACAGCTCATGTCCCCCACCCTCCTGCTTGTCAATTCCCACATTCCATTCCCTTAGCCCCCTCTTTAAAAAACCCTCAGTAAGTCTGAGTCTTGGTGATGGCTTCAGTCTGGCCATTGTCCTTCAGGTTTACTGGAGAGATGGGTCAGCCTAACTTCTCTCCCCAGGTCAACAGTATTCCTGAATTAAACCTGACTTCCACCACCAACAACAAAAAAAAGAAAACAGCATTTAGAGGCATACTGTAAGGGACTCCTCCGCTGCTGCTCAGGATGGCCAGCAGTGCTTTCTCTCCCAACACCACACCCCCGTGTACCCCAGGAGAAAGGAGCAGAGCTGATGAGTGCTCAGTAACTTACCACGTCATCCTCTTCCTCTTACCCCAGGAAGTTTACAGCCACGTTTTAGGCTCAGTCCCAGCAATTCTCATCAATAATGGCCTCACTTATTAAGTGCTTACTACCTAACAGGCACTGCACAGTGTAGTTTGAGCTCCAGGTCCACGTTAATCTTTCATTAAAGGGTCATGAACAAGCTGGGGACCGAGGCGTCAAGGGAGTAAGGCCAGGATGGAACGCAGGAGATTATGAAGCTTGGCCGCCGGTGTACCTGCCTTCTCCTCTTCATTTCTGGGGCAGGGAGTGGCAGGGGATGAGGCGGGGCTGATACAGCTTTCCAAACATCTCTGACTTTATTTTTATTTCCTCTACCTCAGCCATCACTCTAGACAAATTACATTCCCTCCACCTCTGCAACTGCAGAGAATAAATTTTAAATAGACAATTCTCAGTAAAATAAGTTCTGAGTGAATTATAAAAATTATACCTGAAGATCTGAGTCCCTTAGCCAAGAACACTAATGGAGGCCCAGTAATTACTCGTTATGCCCATGAGATGGCTGAGGGCCCCACCTTGCTATACCTGTCACAGGTGTGGGTTTCCTTGCTCAGGAAATGCTATCTCGAGCTGCACTTTCTCTTTGATTGCTTTAAAGTTAAGCAACAGGAGGGCACGGCCCTCAGAGAGAAAGTGTGAGATTAGCTACACTATATAAATAAGGGCATAAAAGAAACTAGTTTAACACATCCTTGTTTACACAATACACACCTAACCCTACATCCTGCGTACTTTTAGAGGAAAAAAAAAACTTCAAGAATACACTGACACATGAACTAGAAGAATGTATTTGGTCTGATATCTAGCTACCAATTTAATTCCAAAATTGGGCAAATGACATCACCAGTAAATACCCTTAAGCCAATCAAATACGTCTTATTACTTTGTAAATTTTAATAGTATTGCCCTAATTTCAAGTGTGTTAAGTTTTAAATTCTTAGGTACACCTAAAATGTCTTTTTGGTACTTTATTTTCATTTCTATGGAAACCTCATTCCGAAAATTCTAGATTAATGTTTTTTAATAATACAGTTGTAGAATTTTTTAAACGTAAGGATATTAAACTTAATGCGTCAAAAGTGACATAATAGCATATAAAATAACCATTTGGGGCTTTAAAACATTTCTTCTCCACTGTAATATAAGATGACACAGTTATTTCACCAGAGTTATTAATTTTGAATTTGAAAAGAATATCATTTTGAGAAACTATAAAACTTTAAGCAATCACTAACAATGTATGTCCTTGGACATGTCAGTTAATTTCTTTATCCTTAAAGTGAGGAATGGGTGGAGATGATCTCTTAAATGGTAAAGATTTTTCAGATCCTGAAGTTCTAACTCATGGCTGGTCTCTCCAGCCACCATGGAAACATTCCTTAATGGCTGGAGCACACTCCTTGGGATTCTGTGTCCCAGCTCAAAGGTCTCAACACCACTCTGGATTCTAGCCAAGAGAGGCTGAGGGCCATTGAACAGTGGGGTCCTGACAGTGTTACAACAGCCTGGGCAGTTTCCCTTATAATCCTTTGGTGACAGATATGTTTTGAAATTCAGAATTTTTCAGAGTTATGAAAGGATAATATGGCACCTATACCATATCTCATGTAACACACCCAGGAAGGTCTGGAGCAGCATCCAGTATTCAAAAACATTAAAATTTCCACAGTGAATGCACAAGGATTTACTCTCCATGGAATAGACTATCAACAGCCTCACCCCAGTTTAGGCCAAGTTTTACCACCAAATGAGTTGCAAAAACATTACAGTGTTCAGAGTTTTTGGATTTCAGAAGTGCACATAAGCCCATATACTCAGGTGCATGTCACCTCACTGATAAAAATATACTAATGCCTGTCACCATTCAAAGAACTCAACCCAAATCATAAAGGATGTCTTAATTGCAGTCTTCCTACTTAACTGATTTGATGAAACCATATATTTTATAAAAGATACAGGTGACCAAGTGGCACAACCAAACCTGAGTATAAACTGACAGGCTGACATTCAGTGACATCTAAGTCATTGTGCAGAATGAGGAAATTCTGTTTGTTAAATTGCCCAGTCACCACTTTCTGTTCCCCATACTGAGAGTGTGAACTGCCCTTCTTCCTTCCAACATAAACAACAGAGTGCTATAGGAAATAGCAAGAAGCAAGGATGGGGTTGCCACTGTGTGTCACAACGTGCACTGTTTCCTTGTTTGTCTGAAGGCAGAGCCACCCTATTCCCAGGAGCACTCATTAGGAGTCAGGGCGTCAAGCAAAAACTCTGAGCAGAGCCAAGGCTACACAGATGCATAATTTATAAAGAAAGTCAGAAACTAGAACACACAGCAAAGAGAGTAGACACACCAAGGAGGAAAGGGGAGGTGGGTAATAGGCAGTTCAAGAGAAGAAACACCAGTGTGCTGCTCCCTCCCGTCCCAGAGACTGTGGGCACAAGGGAACACCAAGCCCAGCAAGGAGCATGTCACACTGGATCTCTGCAGCCAGCACTGTGGCGCAAAACAAGACCGTGATCACCAGCAGCAGCTGTGTCAGCCTGGGAGATTCCCTGCTTCCACATTCCTTTGTTCCTTTCAACAGGAATTGAAAATAACGAGAGTTTCTTGAATTCATGATCTCAGCTTGTTACCCTGAGCCAGAAGCCTAATTTAGGTTTAAGCACTTTTTTTTTTTAGGCCAAATTCTGTCCACGTTTTGCTGATTTTAAAATCTATCTTCACTCCTATAAAACAACCTAATCAGAAAGAAAAGGCAAGAGGTGAATTTCAACATCAACAACTAGGAAGCCTGGTCCACCACAACCTGAGCAAACGCGTGGCCCGCAGCTCCCACACTTGTCGGCCTCCCACACCACCAAACTGCTCGGGAGACTTGGGGCAAGTGTGCTTCCAACATCAAAGACCCTTGAGAGAGACAGGTCTTTCTAAAAGTCAAAAAGAAGTACATACAAAATAAGTTTCAAAAAAGGAACCATTAAAGCTCACTCTAAAGGTGTTAGTTTTTTACTGGGGAAAAAATTTATTACAGAGATCATAACTTTTAAACAAACTAAAGAAATTCCCTTCTCAAAGGAATTCCGTACTGAGTCCTCTGTGGTTCCTTCACGAACAAACAGTCAGGCCTAGGGCTGCCTTTGTGAGCACAGGTGGCCCTGAGGTTCCTTTAAGAAAAGCCCTGTACCCTAGAGGCCCGGCGTGCACAGCCAGTCCCGAGACCCACGCAAGCTGAGTGAGGGACCAAGACCCACACCTTCGCATCGTCTTCTAACACCTCATGGGGTAAATTTTTTTAAAAAATTTTTTTTCAATGAACTACTCAGTCTCCTTACCTAAAAAATGAAAATAAAAATACATATTTGTCACAGAGGGATAATATGAAGATATATACACTTACAAATTAACTCCAAATAACTCAACAATATAAAATCTAAATATGATAAAATTTATTCTATTGAAGCCTAAAGGTCCAAGCTGCAGGGCATAATTAAATGGCATATGTTACATGGTATTATATGACAGAATATTACACAGCCTTTAAAAAACATATTTTCAGGTTGCACAACTCTGCTGGTGAACTCTGTTGGAAAATGGGTGAACTCTGTGGTATGTGAACTATATCTCAATAGAGCTACTATAAAAAAGACAATTTCAACGGATATTAAATGGCATGGGGCATACTTAAACATAGCTGAGTGAAAAAAGGAGGGTACAAAACCATACCCATAATTATTACTCCAGATATGTAAATATACACATGCAAAAATCATAGAATGAAAACACAAGATGTCATAGGTGTTTCTGATCTCTGGGGAGGGGAAAATGTGGCTGAGTCCTCTTTTCTTCTTTGTACCTGGCCCTTCCTTGTGTGTACTTCAAATTTTCCACCATAAACATGTTATTTCTATAAGCACGGGGGTAGTGGTAGTTATGAAAACAATTTTACCATAATAGTCAATAACATTTTTCCTGAGTGTACATGCTTGTATATATAATTTTTATTATAATCTGAAGATAGAGAAAGTAACTTGTTTGGTTAGCTGAAGCTTGGACAAGCATCCACAGCAGTCAGTGAGCTGGGGTAGTTTAGCAAACAGTGCAGGCAGCGCCAAGCATCCTTAGCGATAGACCATGTTTTCCTTTAGCTCTGAGAACTCTGCTAACAAAACTGAACATGGCCCTTACAATCAACAAATGCTTGGTCTTGGCAAAATAAATATAGCAAAGGGCTCTAATAGATCTTTTCTCCACTCCTTCCCAGGTCAGGACACAAGATAAAGCTCATTGCTAAAATTTCTTTCATGGGAACAAGATTTTCTGATTCAATAAATGGATTGATTTCAAGCTCTTTAGAGATTTCTTTTATTTGATAAAATGCTGGACAGCAGCTTTACTACTCCTAATGTAAATTAAAATTAGAAGCATTATCATGGGGTTGAGTTATTCATTCAGGACTAATTTTCCTTCCACTCTTCATTATCCAGCAAGATGTTACCCATGGTACAGGTTTCACAGAAGCAATCCCGAGGTAAACGCAATACACAGAGCTCCCATGCCCCATGGCATTTCACGGCATAAAAGTCTCAGGATGCTGACTGGAGCTTTGTTTTCCGGCTTCAATACCAGCCTCCTGCTTGGGCCAACATATCTTTTGAAGCCATTCCCAAAGGTCCCAGGACTCCAAATGGAGGGCTGAGGTGGACTCTGGTAACAGAGGCCTTGCAGAGAGGCCTCTCACAAGGAGCTGGCATGTGGGCCCCACTCCAGCTGCCAAGGCAGAAACCTGGCTAAATGGGTGTTTTCAGGAAGACAGAGACTAACATTAAAGACAAGGGCTAACATTTACTTGGGAAAAAAGAGAATGGAAGAAGGGAAATTAGCCAGAAGCTGTTTTGGTGAAATGAGAAGGCCCAGGCTAGTGTGGCAGGAGTGGAAAGGGAAAAGAAGAAAAAAAGGGAGAGAGAATGAGAAAGAAACCAACCTCTTTCTCAAAGAGAACAGGTAACATGGTCGCAGCAGGTGCGGTTAAGTGGGTATCAGAGATGAAAGACACAGGTAAACCAAAGGTCTTGCACAGCTGAAAACCCAATAATAAGCTGTCTATTAGAGGGTCCCATGGAGAGCTGCAGCAGACAACTGCCATCTGTAGCTCCCGTAATCTTTTTAACACCTTCCGTACCTCTTCACAACGTCCTACACTATGGGTCCTACCCTACTATGGTAGGAAACAGAAAGAATTGTGTCCTGACTGGTGCACCTCAGGGGCCAGCATGTGACCTGGGTTGCTACAATCAGATGCACCTGGCCAAAAACCAGATTCTGAATCCTGCGCCACAAAACCACTGGTCCCCAGAGAGGTGAACATCCTGCAAGCTCTGTGGCGGTGGTACCCGGCTCACCAGGAGGCAGCAGCAGGTTTCTGGAATTCCTCCCAATGTCTCAGTTGCTCAGCAGCTACAGAAGCTCCTTTGGGGTCTACTGTAACTTCAGGGTCTGGCTCTTGGATACTCCTGGAGATCCCTGAAATTCTTTTTCTGCTTAACCTTGCTGGAGTGGATTCTGATGTCTTTTTCTGCCATCTACATGAGAATGATGGCTTGGCAAACCTCACCTTAATAAAATAACGTCAGAACTCCCCCAATTACCTAATTAATTACTCAAAAGAATTCTAAATGAGGTGGGAAGGATTATAAACATAAAATGACGAATAGTAACATTTCAGTTTCTTCCAAAGTCCTGGTGATGATGGTGACAGCACGTGCGAATATCCTTTGGGGATTACCAACTACTAAACCAAGCTGGCAGCAAACCCTGTCTACAATCAAGCCCATGGCCTAGAATTTAACAAAATGCAGTGTAGTGCACACATCAGCATCTGCTTCAAAGCCTCTCTCAGTTACAGCTTTTAAGGTCTGAGCAGTGAGATATTTCCTACAGCCTGGTATTCACTATACACAGTTTTTCTCACATTCTTGCAACTCAAACTGCCCAAAATATTTTTTAACACTCTCTATCTGGTCTGATCTCAGGAAGTGTAGAAAAAAACACAAAACATACAAAATGAAGAAGGCCACGTTTCATCAGCACCTCGGTGCCTCATGTGAACAAAGCAAAACCTCGTCTATAAACATGGGTCTGCAAATGTGACGAGGTTTTCTGCAAAGACCACCATGCATAAGAAGCAAATCTTCCCGAAGACGGCTTGCCAGTTAGCTCAGTTGGTTAGAGCGTGGTGTTTTAACACCAAGGCCAAGGGTTTGGAACCCCGTAATGGCCAGCTACCAAATATATATATATATATATATTCCTGAAGGATCCACAAAAATAATTAATAAATCGTTTCTTGAGATAGTAATTTTAAAGAAAAATTCAAGTAGAGCCTCAAAAACACAACGTTTATATTGGTTATTTTTTTCTTTAAAAAAGCAATTTCAAAAATGGCATTCTTTGGGAAATATTTCAAGCATGAATCCAGGTGAGGCCTCTGACACACTGCAGGCAGGCCCTTTCTCAGGAGCTGCTTCTCCTGAGCACGCCTCTCCTGGGGAGTGTTTACTTGGGGGTAGTCTCCCTCCTCGACCATGGGGTGTCCACCAGGCCTGCTTGTCTTTGAGCCACAGCAGCTAGGGCCTTGCTGGCATGAAGAGAGGGACTGTCTGGCTTTTCCAGAAGCAAGGTAACGAGAGATCCCACAGCAGTATCCTTGATGCAGGCCTTCCACAAACACCAGAAAGAAAGTCAATCTCTTCTAGAATTCTGTAACGGAAAAGCCACTCAATGCAGCCACAGCCAGAGCAGAGATTAACGCTAAAATGGACGTTTCATCGTCTTTACACCGTCATTTGTCCAGAACACATGGCCCAGCTTAAACCTCAGCACCACTTCAAAAATGCTCCCCACAGTTAAACCATGGAAAAGCACCTGTGCCCATGTTAGGTCTTCAAAGTGCCACATGTGAATGTTATGCTAAATGTATGCATAAAAAAAGAAGTCACAAGAAAGGGATTCTGAATTCCAAACATCTTCATTAAATGCCTGTGGCATCAGAGATAGCCAGAGGTCCTCGGGACACAGCAATGAACCAGACGCTGCCCTGTCCCTTCCAGAGGAGAGACACATGTAAAGTTTCCTTCCAGAAATGCCCAAAGAGCCATGGTGCCCAGAGGAAAGACTCAGAAACCTAACCCTGTCTGACAGAACTGGGGAAAGCTATGCAGGGAAAAGGGATGTTTGAGTCTGGAGAGGGAATTCACAGGCCAACGAGAAGTGACAGGCGGTGCAGGCTACCAGGAGCAGAGGCAGACAAGCAGGCGGATGCCCTGCGCAGGGCCAAGACCATGGCTAGACTCCCAGGGAGGAGTGGTCCCCCTTCACACGGGCATAGTGCCCTTCACTGCACAGGGACCACATCCAAAGAGGGCTGCCAGCTCTGCCAATCTGTGCTGATGCTGACGGGCTGTGAACTATGAGACGCTTTGTGGTTCTTTTTATAAATACATACACACACTCGTATACATTATCCTCCCATAAAATTTCCACCCACATTATGGCCTTACATCTTCGACAAATGATTTTCAAATCAGCTTCAATTAAAAGTTCAAAGAAAAATATTTAAAGAGAAGGCTGGGAATCAGAATAGCTTCAGATATCTGGAAACTGGAAGCTAAGCAAACCAGATTCCAACCTAGAATTCCACACCTAGACAATCGGTTAAGTATGAAGACAGAGTAAAATTAAGGTTCATATGAAAGTCTGTCCTACTTGTAAATGATAGTAAATTCTTCTTTCCTAAGTTAAAACTGACTGCTCCTGGTGTGACACACTGTGAAGTCTTTTACAACACTGTGAAGTGTTTTTGCCAAAAGGCTTAACCAGGATGCAATCATACCTCCAGATCGAGCGTCTGGTTTGCAGGAAATGCAGGGCTAGAGAGACAACACTCAGCACCACCTAAGGTGGGACATTCTGCAACACAACCAGCCTGGGCCCTTCCTCAAGAAGTCAATGCCACTTGGAAAAAAAAAAGTTCTAAGTTTAGAAAAGACTAAAGAGACTTAAACAAATGTAACGAGTAGATCTTAGCTTAAAAAATAAACCCAGCTGTAAGAGGTGTTATTGGAATGGGTGGGTAAATCTGGGGTAAATCTGAATGTGGACTACGTGTTAGGTGCTCATGTGGAAGTATTGCCAGTTTTCTTGGGTGTGATGCAGTGCTGGGAAAATAGAATAATTTAATCAGGCCCCCTCAGGTCAGGTTGGGGGTGGTGTGGCACATTCTTCGTAAGCAAATTATGTGGGGGGGGTGGAGTTAGTGTGCATGTGTGGTGCCACCACCTTGGCTGGTGTTTACTGCCTCAGGTGGCCGCCGCATGCAGCCATGCTCTCCAACCTATGGCTTCCAAGGACCTGTTTGCCAGTTACCTAGCTCATAGACCTGCTCATAGACCTGCTCATAGACCTGCATGTGAGGGGTCTGGTGACCCATCCTGGTGTGTGAGGGGTCTGGAGACCCAGGCTGGCATGTGAAGGGTTTGTGACCCAGTCTGTGAATTGGCTTGAGGGGTCTGTGAGCTCCAGACCCAGCCCTAGCTCGACAATTGGCCCAGTCAGCAGGATTATGGGCAGGGAAAAGAGCTTGACACGCGGTGTTGTGGTTAGCTGGGAGAACGATGTTTCCATTCTCAGGAGACACGCAGAAGTGCTCAGGAAGAAAGTCACCACGTGTGCCACTTACTTTCAAGTGACTCAAAAACACAACAAAAAATATGATAAAAAAGGGCAAACAGGGAAAAATATAAACAATTATTACATCTAAGCAGAAGGTTTACAGTGTTCACAGCACCATTCTTCCAACCCTTCTAGTGGCAGGAGAATTTTTCAGAATAAAGACTTGGAGCCAATCTGCATTGAAAAAAATCAAAACTGACCACAACAAGATACCAAGTAACAATGCATTCCTCTTGCTAGAAACTAAGTTTCCAGGTAATGAAAAGCATTTGGTTTCCAAGAAAGGACAAGTTCTGAAACCATTATGCTCAACAGACTGCACACACGCCTACACCACTCTAACATCAGTAGTTAAGTGCAGAGGTGCAACAAATGTCCCAAGGCCAGACACATTTCCTGCCCTTCTTTCTAAACTGATACACAGCGTGATGACACCTTTTAGTATAACAAAAGTCAAAGAACTTTCTGGGTTTTCTTTCCTTCAAGAGAAGAACTATAACAAGTCAGGACTCCATGTGCTACTGTCATGGAAACCAACCCTGGCCTCTGCTAACCGATCAAATCAGGAAGTTCTCTGTTCACTCCCTCTCTGTGAGTGGCCCACCAGGGCCGTCAGCCTCCTGCCCTTTCCCCAGCACCTGGGTGTGGCCTGCCACCTAATGAGCTCTCCCCGCTCCCGAGCAGCCCCGAGGGCAGGAGGCGCAGCCTCAGCACCTCTCCATCACCAGCCTTCTTACCATGACAACAGAAACACACTTGCTCACTCTAATGAGCTGCAGTAACTGACAACAACGGTAACACATCACACGTTACACAGGGACAAGATCCAGAACGCTTTCTGTCGGTGTCGGCCTAACGCTGTCCACGCCAGCTTCGGCTACACACACAAACAGGAACAGAAGTGTCCCACATTCTGCTTAGCTGACTGAACAACTCGGACAGCAAGAAGAGGAGGAAGAGGCTGGGGAGGGGAGGAGGCGATGGAGGTGGAGCAGGAGAAAGACAAAGATACAAGGGGGGAAGGTGCAGGAGGATAAGGAAAGGACAGTCAGCAAATAAATGAAGAGAAAAGCAACTGTATGAGTGTCAGTTCAGAAGTCAAAGTCGAGAAAACCCTGCCATCTCCCCAACTGCCAAGCCCCTGGGACCACATGACTGCCTTGTTGGAAGGCTCCCTACCGGACACGTACAGAGACAGCAATGAGCATGTTCTAAACCACAAGCTACACTTCAATCAGATACTTGTCAGACTGAAGGTAACAATTTCAAGTTTGTCTTCTAAAGTCTATTACTACATGTGGCCTATAATTGCACTCTTTAAAACAACAAAAAACAAAAGAACCCTTAAATTATTTACACATACATCTCCTTAAAACACATCCACGTTGTTTTCTGGTTTAAACTACTAATTGAAGCTTCATCTGGAAGCTTCCAACCACTAGCATTTGTAAAGCTACTCAACTCTGTGAAATCGTCCTTTCCCAGAAGGAAGACTATTAAAATTTAGAACGTTTCCTACAATACCTGGACATTCCAAAATGTTCCTTGTGATCTGCTCTGTTCAAAATAAAGAATTCTGAGAACCTGAACCCAGAATGTCCAGCAAAAACTGGCTTTCTGAAAGAAAGGGCTCCCTTTACCAAATGCCGATGACTCCCCTTTTCACATGACCCGTGCCCTTGACCATCAAGAGGAGCTGGAGACCATGGGCCCTCTGCCTGTCCCTCATTTGTTAAAGCACCTACAGTGTGGTTTGGCGCCTCCTGTCCTCTTTGACCCCTCCTTGCCACCATCTCCTTCCTCCCCCCACCCCAAATCCACTCTACTTGTGTCATCTGCTGGGTCAGTGAAAGGCACTGCTGATCACCCAGCTCAAACAAGTCCACTTCACCCAAATCTGATGCTGGCACCCTTACCTCCCACGCTGACGTCCACTCCATGCTTTTGCCATCGTCTTCATCCAGGCTTTCAGCCTGACTCTTCCAGGTTATCGCAAAAGACTCCTTACTGCTCCCCTCTCCAATCTGACCCCATGCTGTGTCTCCAGTTAAATGCCACAGCATGGCTTCTAACCTGCCAGTCTACTCATGTCATTCCCATCCCCTAGAGTGGTCTAGAAAGCACCCCTAGAGTGGTCTCAAAGCCCTCCCTGATTCGGCGCCATTTCATGTGTCACCACACCTCTCCATCTACATGCACGGCTGACAATTCCCAGAACATGCCATGCGCTCTACTGCCTGGAATAGCCTTGGCTTCGCAATCTGTTACTAACTCCTGAAAACCTTCACTTAGCCTGAGTTACCTGCCCTTGGCCTGTTCTTCCAAAACTATGTCTCTTCCAGAAGCCCCAGCACACTGTGCGAGCCCATGTTGCACTCCAGCTGACTCATATGCTGATGTGTGCAGGGGTGGAGCCACCTGGGGGCAAAGAGAGATACTTTCACAGTGACACACGAGAACTGCTCTCCAGGGATTATGGAACACGTGAGCACACGCACACACCCAGGAGAATCGCAGCCACAGGGAGGTGTTACTACTGCACACCACAGCCTCCAAGTGGTTTTGGCAGAGAAGAGTTTGAGAGTCCTTGGCAAGGCTAGAATACACGCCCTGTGGCAGAGAAGAGCTACCCAGGCCTGGGCTGCATGTCCCCCCTCACTGTACACGAAGCAGGCAAGAGTCCCAAGCTGACCGCTTTGATAACTACCTATGTGGTAATAAATGATGCTCCTACATTTGCACACCATCTGCTCCAACACCTTTTAAGTGTTCTAGAACACTATGAAGCCCAGAAGTACCCACACATGTGAGAAATTGGCGTATACACAGAGGTGGTAAAATAAAGCCAAAGAGAAAAAGCACTTTGACAGCAGCCACACATGTTGGAGGGAGCAAAACTAGATCTCTACCTCATCCCCGCTGGATGAAAGACCCAAATGTGAAAAGCAAAACTTCAAAACACTTGGAAGACAATGGTGCAACACAGCTTTATGACCACAGGATAGGGAAGGACGTCCAAGTTTCAAGAAGAACCTGCAAATACACAAACAGCACAGAAGGAAAAAGAAGGCAGAGGTACCTACACCAAAACATAAAACATCCACAAGACACACACACCTGGAGCATGCACATCGAGAGAAAGGGCCTATCACATGCCGGATTACTAGCATCAATACCAGATTGTCAGCATCTACTTTGTTTAAAAGACAAAAAAAAAAAAAAAAAAAAAGAAAGAAAAAGACAAAAGATAAAAACAAAAGGAAAAAGAACAAAAATATAAACACATAATTTCCAAAAGAAAAAACTCAAATGGCCAACACACATTAAAAAGATGCACAACCTCACCAGTTCCCAGAGAAACACAGATGAGGTTTCATATCACAGGACTGGAAAAAAATACTCACGTCTTATAATACCTCATATTAGCAAGGTTATGGATAGGAACTTCCAGATGTTCCTAGATCTGGGAGAATAAACTGGTACTAACTACCTCTTTGGAGAGAATTTTAACAAAATGGTAACCTTGAAGAATCTACATGCCCTACAACTCAATTCCATTTTTAGATAAATACCCTAGAGAAACTCTCACACATGTGCAAAAGAATACATGCATAAGCATATTCACTGAGACACTGTCCTGAGAAGCGGAAAAGTTAGAAACGACCTCGATGCCCAACACCAGAACTGGATGCAATGTTTGCAAAATGAGCGTGTGTAGTAGAACACCATTCCACGCGTAATGAATAAATGATTTCTACACAGATATCAACTAGGCCCTAAATATTTCAATGTGGTTTTAATGAATGCAGAGATCGAAGATGCTGTTAAAAGCTATAGAGTGAAGGGCAGCACAAAGAACGGGCTATTCTGACTGCAGTAGCCTAGTGTCCCATCCACTATATCATTATGGAGGTATGGCCGGCAGGGGACAGACAGCTCTAAGAAAATCTGAGTCTACTTTTCCAGGAAGCACCGGTGTAGCCCATTCAACACTGCTGAGCTGACCATAGCCAGAAACAGAGAATGCACTGTATGTCCTAAACCATGGAGTCCACAGGGCAGCAAGTCCCAGCAATGATAGGCATTTGCCCATAACCGCACATCACCTGTGTGGTCAGCCACCTGCAGACCACAGAGGTCAAGGAAGCATCAGTTTCCTCATCTGCAAAACAAATGCACTTAACCCACCCTGAGCACATCTGAAGGAAAAACCTGGTCAGTGGTTGTGGCTGGGCCTCGGCACGTAGACCAAAAGGGGAGGAAAAGTCCCAGAGCACTCTGGACTCACACAGGCCACAGCGGCCTTGAATAACTCAAACAGACCTGGGACCAAACCCCTGTCCTCACGTGCACTGGCTCTGTGGCCTTGGCCATGTGCATTAACCTCTCTCAGCCTCTCGGCTGCTGCTGCTTCCACCACCACCACCACCACCACCTACTTCATAGGGCTGTTGTGAGGGCCGAGTGAGGAATAATGTGGACTACAGGTTAAACAATTACATTAGAGTATACATTGTTAGAAAGAAACAACAGCAGTAAGGATGGCCCACAGAGTTTTCCATGTGCTGATATGGACGATCTCGAGAATATCCATTAAATTGAAAAAAGGAAATTGCAGAACAATGCATATAGAATGCTATTTTTTGCCTTATAAAAGGAGGAAAATGAGACTACATATTCTTATTTGCTTTCATTTGAACAAAGTACCAGAGGGACACAGAAGACTGCTGTGACAGTAGTGTGTCACAGGGTAGAGGGAGGGAGGCAGGAGTGGGGGGCCCTTCTCAATTTACTTTTTCATATCACTTAGATTTTTGACCCTCATGAATGTATTACCTATTCAAAAAATAAATAAAAGTTGAAAAACAAGATAGCCTATCATTCTTAAAAATCAAAAGAATTAAGTGACAGTGAACAAAAACTTTAAAGAATAAATGTACTCTTTCTACCATGAAACCCAGCACTGGTGATTTACCATAAGCAAAACTTACATCATTTTGTCACATTAAATTAACAGTGTTCATTTTTATTTTATTGATTTTATAGTTGGATTTATATTTAATTTGTATGTTTGTTTTGGATTTATAGCTGCATAAAACTCCCATAACCATAAGTAATTTATACCTAGCTTTCGGTTTTACATATTTTAGCAGCATTATAATAAAAATTACAGATTTTTTTTTATATTCAAAAGGGATTTAGTTAATATTTTGGGGGTTTTTTTGGTTCCCAAGTCAGAACAATTTTTGTTTGTTTGTTTGCTTTTATTATTATTTCTAATTGATACATAATAATTGTACATATTTATGGGCTACTGTATGATATTTTAATGCACGTATATGATGCTTAATGACCAAATTGGGTAATTAGCATATCCACCAACTCAAACATTCATCATTTCTTTGTGTTTGGTACATTCAAAATCCTCTCTTCTAGCTATTTGAAAATATACAATAAATTATTAATTATATAGTCGCCCTGCAGTACTATAGGACATTAGAACTTACTCCTCCTATCTGGCTGTAACCACCCTCTCCCTAACCCCCAACCCTTCTCAGCCTCTAGTAATTACTATTCTACACTCTACTTCTATGAGATCAACTTTCTTAGCTTTACAGTAAAAATTATATATTTTTTTTAATCTTCAAAAGGGGTCTAATTAACTTTAAAGAAAAACAAAGCTGGAGAGCACATAGATGTGTCGCACATGGATGTGTGGCACATGGACGTGTGGCACATGGACATGTGGCACATGGACATGCACAAGCAGCCACCTAATGAGGACAAAGCCCCCAAATGACTGAGATCTAGGTCTGGCTGCGTGGCACCCAGAAGTCAAAGATGTTGCCCAATTCCTCTAAGCAAGCAGCACCCAAAAAATCAGGGAAGACACAAAAGCAAATTTAATTTTTAAAATAAATAAACATAAGTATATGGCATAAGAAACTTTAGGAAGGTGAGGGGTAAAATATAGGTTTGAGAATAGACACAACTGAGTTTGAATCCTAATTCAACCACTTAGTGGCTAAACTAAAAAGCAGGAAAAGTTAAAAATAATAATAATAATCAACTAGTAAACTAACATATATGACAAGTTTTTTTAAAACCTTCAAACTCCCCGTACTGGCCAGCCATCAAAAAAAAATATACTTTGAAAACACTATTGAGGGCTGGCCTGTGGCTCACTTGGGAGAGTGTGGTGCTGATAACACCAACTCAAGGGTTAAGATCCCCTTACTGGTCATCTTTAAAAAAAAAAACACTATTGATAAGTGAAATTAAAACCATTTAAAGATCTGCTTTTTAAAAACATCATCAAAACTATGGTTTTAGATACAGAACTGCCTTCAATTATAAATAAAATATGATGCTGTCAACAGCTATAGAGTAATAAAATTTTCAAATAGTTTTCAATTAGTAAAAAGTTGAAGATTCCAGGACTGCAGGCACCTTACCTTACTGTGCATGCACACCATACTCAGTTGCTGGCACATAATTTGTGGCCTTCTTTCGTTAACTGCATCTACAATGGGTCATTTTTTGGTTAGATAAAGAATCTTTAACCTAAGTAGCTCCCTCCAGAAATCCAGAGCTGAATTTCCACCAGAGAAGGGCCCCACAGACTGCCCACTGCTTGCTAAGAGGTATTGTTCTTCGGTAGACATGCAATGCAATGAAACTGACACGCACACCCAGAAAAGACCTTTACATGGATGAATAAATGGATGAATGGATGGGTGGGTAGTAGGATAGATAAATATATGATGAATGAATAAATGGATAGGTAAGTAGGTAAACAGACAGATCCATCCAAACAGACAACTGAAATTTGCCCCAGGCAAATAATTTTCCACAGTGTCATCACTAAAACAAAAATCATGATAATACAGGCAAGAAGAGGACTACTCCCAAAGTCCAAATTAATCAACTGCTTCATCCAAGGAAAGGTGTGGGGGGTGGGGAGGGACAAAGCTGTCAATCATTTAAAAAAAAAAAAAAAAAAAAAACTGCTCCAGAGACTGCATCCATTTTTAAAGATAAGTGAAAAGTTTTCAGTAGCTACAGGAAACCACCTCTTTAAAAAGTGTGCTGGTGAAAGATACCTACAGAAAGCAACAGCACCATACTTGATATACCTACTACCTACTAAAACCTCAAGCTTTACACAACTATTCACATTTCGAAAACTTGACAATGGAAGACAATCAGATCTAGAGTTATGCCAGTCCCAAAAGAGTAAATCCATTATCTTTCTGATTTAGAGCTGCCTCTCATTAGACAGCTGGTTCACGTGTATAGACCCATGGACCCAGGGCCTAAGACCTAACAGGTATCCATGGTAAAGAGATGGACTGGTGAGTGCCTGCTGTGTCAGACACTGTGCTGGGTGCTTTCTGTACATAAATTTTCATTTTCAAACAAACTGGTATGTATTATCATCTCTATTTGTACTTAGGAAGAGAAACACCCCAAATGGCCCAAGCCCAGTTCAGACCTAGTTCCATCAGTTTTGACGCCAGAACACCATCTGTCTTGAGTGATCAGTAGATAAGAGACTTAAGACTGGGCATTTCCTTCTGGGCCACAGTCTAGAACCAAGAGCTTATAGGCTCCAAACACGTGGCTTCCTCCTCAGTAACTCACCAAGGACACAGTTACAGAACAACCCTGCCTAGTGTTCTCCAGCTCCACCAATGTATTGTCACTGACTCTTACAGAACATGTGCTCTTTGACCCAGCACCTCCCCATGTTTTTTCTTAACTTAAAAGAAATGAAACCTGGGGGATTATATAATTTTCAAAGCTATTATTTAGAAGAGTAAGACCCGATGCCAACCTGTCAGTAATTTCTCTCCAAAATATTAAGTTGCAAGTACTGTCTTTTTTTCCTCTTTGCTTAGCTGAAAACTGAGATTTAGCAAAACCTGCTCTTAAACATGCAGTCCCAGGGTGTCGGTGAACTACATCAACACAATGCCATCTATGATCACTCAAAAAAGTGAATTCTTAGGTGTAAATCTAACAAAATATGTAAGGAACCGTATGCTGAAAACTATAAAACGCTGATGAAAGAAAACAAAAATGATGCAAATAAACAGAGAGAGATACTATGGTCATGGATTTGAAGACAACACAGTAAAGACATCTCAGTTGGTTAGAACCATGTTATAACACCAAGATCAAGGGGTAGGATCCCCTTACCGGCCAGCCACCAAAAAAAAAAAGATGTCAATTTTCTCCAAATTGACATACAGGTGTAACAATTCTTATAAATATCCCAGCAAGATTATTGTAGATATAAAGAAGAGAATTCTAAAATTTACCTATGAAAAAGCAAAAGAATTACAACATCTAAAACAATTTTGAAAAAAAAGGAGCATAGTGGAAGACCCAAGTGTACCCAGTTCTGAGACATTAGATAGCTATGGTAACCAAGACTGTGTGGTACTGGTGGAGGGAGAGACACAAAAATCAACAGAGCAGAACAGAGAACCCAGAAAGAGAGCCACACAGATATGCCCAACTGATTTTGGACAGGTACAGAAGCAAGTCAATGGAGGAAGGACGGCCTTTCTGACAAATGGCGCTGGAACAATTAGACATCCATAGGCAAAAAAGTGAAGTTCAGCCTAAACCTTAATACAAAAATTAACTCAAAGTAGATCACAGTCTTGAATGTAAAATGGAAAACCATAAAACTTTTAGGAAAAACATAGGAGAAAATCTCCAGGATCAAAGGCTAGGCAGGGTTCTTAGACTTGACACCAGAAAGCATGATACATAAAAGAAAGAACTGATAAACTGGACTTCATCAAAATTAAAAACTCTTGCTCTACAAAAGACCCTGTTAAGAGAATGAAAAGACAAGCTAAACACTGAGAGAAAATATTTGCAAACCATGTATCCCACAAAGGACTATGGTACAGCTACTCTGGAAAATAGTTTGGCAGTTTCTGTAAAAAATAAACATGTAGCTACGTGACCCAGAAATTGCACTCCTGGGCATTTGTCTCAGAGAAATGAAAATGTATGTTCAGACAAACACCCACACACGAATGTTCACAGCAGCTCTATTCGTGATAGCCAGAAACTGGAAACAACCCAGATGTCCTTCAGAGCGTGAACGGCTACACTATCTTGGTGCACCCGTACTGCAGAATACCACTCAGCAGTGAAAGGGAGCAAGTGACTGACAGACCTGACAATTTGGATAACTCTCCAAAGAATTGTGCTGAATGAAAAAGGCCTATCACAAAAGGTTAGATACTGTATGATTCTACTTACTTAACCTTCTTGAAATAGCAAAATCACAGAAACGGAGGCCAGATGAGTGGCTGTCCGGCTGAGGGGGCAGGGCAGGAGGGAAGGTGTGTGGCTATAAAAGGGCAACATGAGGGATTTCTGTGGGGATGGAAATGTTCTACAGTTTGACTACCAATGACAATATCCTGGTTGTGATACTACAGCACAGTTGTGCAAGATGTTCCCATCGGGGGAACCCAGGACCTCCATGTTATTTCTTTAACTGCATATGGATTTGCAATCATCTTAAAAAGTTTAATTTGAAACAAAAAAGTACTCAGCCTTTCTTCTTTGCCTGGCTGAACACTTAACCTTGAGATTTAGCAAAACCTGCCCTTAAGCCCCCGTCCCCAGGACACCTGAGAGTGTTGGTGAAATACGGACCATACCACAAGACATGGACTGTATTGACCATTAAGAAAAAAAAGTCCACAAAATTCATGTTTTTCTTTGATCCCACACCAAGTGTGGACCTTCAGGAACAGACTATGAAGCTCTACTGGACTCAGACAGAAATGGCTGAGAGAAGTCTCAATGGGCTAGCCCAACACCACCTGCAGTGGGCCAGAAGCAGTGGTGACTTTGTTTGCAATGGGCAGCGCACTGCACAGAGAAGCCACTGAGTACATGGCTAACAGCAGGATTTTACCTTCTGGACCAACAGGGGACAGCATCTTAGCAACCCTGCTCCTGGAACAATTTTCTTCTCTTCCATTAGAGAACTAGCCCATTATTTTGTTCAATGATATTATTTAAACTCATGGAGATCAAGAAAATTAATCACTTTTGTAATGCAAATGTATTTCACAGGTACTAAATATTTAACTATGATTCAATGATATTCTCACAAGAGCAACTCTCTTCCAGCAGTATCCGCATTGGACATAAGCTCAGAAAAGCTCAGTTTCTACCCAATATTTAGCATAAGATTCTAAAGAAGTAAGTTTTTCCTTCTCCCAACATATCTGGCTACTTCCTCTGTTACTACTGCCATGTCGTATTCAGTATTCAGTTGAAAACGGCTGAAAATAGTGATATGAGGCCAATGTTCACTTTTTTTCCCCAATTTTTTATTCTCCTGTTCTGTGTGTTTTAGAGAGTGACATCAATCAGAAAGGAAAAGATAAATTAGAATCTGTGCAGAAAAGTGTTGACACAGCAGGCCTAAACTGCTCTCCTTTGAAAGGCTTGCTTACAGGTATAGCCCTTGGCTGGGGTCCCGCCATGTGCATTTCTGGAGGGTTCCCACCACCCTAACTGCTAAGGGTGGCTCACTGGGCCTCAACTGTTTGTACAAACAATGTGGTTTATGGTGAACACTTGCTGTCCTTTGTGAGTCTGGAATTCTGGTACATACCAGGCAGAGGGTGCCTAAATAACCAGCCCCCAGTAAGTACCCTGGGGCTAAGTCTCTAATGAGCTTCTCTGTCTGGCAACATTTCACACGTGTGTCCTAACCCAATCCTGAGGAAGTCACGCTAGTCCTGTGTGACCCCACTGGGAGAGGACCCCTAGCAACTTGTGCCTGGTCTCCCCAGACTTCGCCCCATGGCCTTTTCCCATTGCTGGCTTTGTCCTGAGTCTTCCCACTGTAATAAATCACAGCCACGAGTGGTCTATGCTGAGTCCTATGGGTCCTCCCAGTGAATCGTCAAAGCGGGGGGTGACCTTGGGGACTCTGACACAACACCACATTTGTACAACCAAACAGTAATCAACTCTTCTCCCCATCATTCCTTCAACCCTTCAAAGAATACACCAACCCCCATCAATTACAAGCTTTCCTACAAAAGGCACTGGGTCAGAAATGTATCCTTTCCCCAGACCCTTAAATTTAATGCATATTAGTACTTGATTATAAATTAGACTTTCAACTGGATTTCAAGATCTCAGAAAAAAAAACATTTATGTCAAACCCTGCTCATCCTGAGCTCTCATTGCTTTAACAGTTTCTTGATAGTTTTCTCTTGGTTTGACAACAAGATAAATTAGTTTTTAAGATAATGTTAAATTTTACTCAAAAAAGTCCACAGGTTGGATTGTCTGGATAAAAGTGAAATTATTCTTGTTGATAGAGATGTTTTTCATGACAAAAATAAGCAGCATGATGAGGGAGGCAGGTGGCGAACCCAACCACCACAATAGTTCCTACTTTTCACCACACACTAGGGAGAAATCCTCAAAACATAAACTTGGAAAGGAGCAAGTGTAATGCATCCCACCTGGGATGACCATCAAATGGACAATCCAAGAAAACCCAACCGTCTTCACACACGGCTGCAAAACTATGGAATAATCTGCCTGCGAAGCTTAAAGAAGGCTGGAAGGATGCAAGGGGAACTTCCTGAATCCCCACAGGGCCTCAGCAGCCATCTCCAGGACAACAGCGGGTGCTTCTGTGAAGTGGGGAGAGCAGGTTCCACATACCACGGCTGCGCAACAAACCCCCAACAGCAAGTGGTGCAAAATGACCGTTTCATCATGCTCACAGATTCTACAGGTCAGGAATTCAGAAAGGGAACAGAGGGGACAGCTTGTCTGTGCTCCACAATGTCTGTGGTCTCAGCTGGAAAGAAGCAAAGGCTGGTGATGACTCAGTGGCTGGCACTGGAATCACCTGGAAGCTTCTTCACTCTTGCCTCTGGCTGGCTCAGCTCAGCTGGGATGGGAACACCAACATGTGGCCTCCCCACCCATGTGGCTCCCCAACAGCATGGTGGTTGCGTTTCAAGAATGAGTGTCCCCAAGCGTACCAGGCATAAGCTGCATCATCTTTACCCCCAGGCCTACAGCATCATTTCCACTACAGTCACAGCCTGCCCAGATCTGGGTGGAGAGACAGAGACTTGCCTCTCAGGGGGAGGAGTTTCACAGTCACACTATAGAGAGGGCATGCAGGATGGGAGATATTGTTGCGGTCATCTCTGGAAAACACAATCTACCACCGTCCACCGTCTGGCCACAACGATTCACAATCTCCCACATGCAAAATGCCCTCAACACCTGCCTGAGGGCCCTAACCTCAGCTTGAAGTCCAGGGTCTCATCACCTAAATCATGTCCAGGTGAGTAACCCTGCCTGCCACAGCATGCAGCTCCAAGTCTAGCTCCACCATCACTGCTCCTCCCGATCTAGATCTGAAGACCCACGACCCAGACACACCCACACCCTCACATACAGTGGGGCACGGGGCCCACACCCAGGACAACGACTTGAGACAGGCCTGTTGGAACAAGGCAGGTCTGGAGGTGAGCACATGCCACCAGCACCTTGATTAGGGCCCCGCTAGAATGTATGTAATTTTCCATAAAACGTAGCCCACTTTGCAGGAGGTAGTTTTCTCCGCCTGCTTCCTGCTCATAGAAGTTTGGGGGTCTAAAGACCTCTTTTCATTTTGTACTGCCCCTGCTCCTTTCTGTCCAAGCAGATATATCATTTCCTTACAAACTGTGTGGGCTTTTTGTGAATCTATTTATAATCCACTCCACTAGACAAAACCACACCCATAAACAGACTTTTCCAACTTGACCCCCTCTCAGAGGCTGTGGGATGACCACACCCTTTGGATTCTTAGAGGACTATTTAAGGGAAGAGTCTGCAGGCCTTCCATCCATCTGAAAGGCTAGACGCTGCACTTACACCTCCTTTCCTTCCGGGGTAGCAGGCCAAGTCCAGCCAGCTGCGGGCTGACCAGGCCTGCCCACATGCTTGCTTACTGTACCTGCTTTCCCCAACAGCTGCAGAGCAGGGGAACAGACACCACATACTGCCTCCAAGGCGTAAAATAGTAAGCCCTGACTGACAGCTTCTGCAAGGCCCTTCTGGTGTCCAGTAGCACTCCTTTAGGCCCTCAGGCTTCTGCCCACAACCTTGTCCCAAAGCCAAGGCCACATGCTTTAGGATTTCATTATGGCAACACCTGCTTCCAGTTTCCAAAACATGTTCAAGTTACCTACCCGTTTAACAAACATCCCCTTACTAAGCAGTGTAAAACAACCATTTTATTATGCTCACAGACTCCATAAGTCAAGAAAGGGCACGACAGGGAATGCTAGTCTCCAGGCCATGTGTCTGGGGCCTCAGCTGGGAGAGGTGAGTGTCCACTGGGGGCTGGAATCTTCGGAGAGCTGTTCACCCTCTCACAGGTGTCCTCACAACAGGTGCCCCAGCAGAGCTAGGGAACAGCGTTTGATAACCCAGCAGTCACAAATCAAAGGGAGGGAACAGAAACCCCACCTCTCAACAAGTGAAGTGTCAAAGTCACATTATAAGAGCTTTGCTGTGGCTATCTGAGGAAAATGCAATCTGTCCAAAGCAGGGTCATGATTATTTTCTGTTGTCTCTTTGTTCACCTCAAAGTCCTATACTTGGAGCAAGAAATGTCACTACAGGTAGATCTGTATCTTACATAATTCATCTTTTTCATTAATTACCCAATAAAAATAGCTTCTAAACAAAGTTTAAGGTCAACAAGTAACAAGCTTTTTCTAGCATCTCAATGTTTAAACTGTGCTGTACTGAACAGCTTTTCTGCCTTCTATGGTGAATACACCCAGCTTCACCATTCAGTATTCACCTTTCGGTATTCCCACTCACTGCTCCATGCAGGGGAAGCACAAATTCCAAACATGGAAAGAAATCAGTTGGTCAGTATCATGATCACAGAACTGAAAACTTAATCTACAGAAACCTGGAGTAACAAAGTGTGACAAACCACCCGATGTAGCAGATAAACTATCACTGGCTCAACACTCCTAGGCACCTTCAGATGAGAATGTTACTGAGGACCCTCTCACCCCAATAAACTGTATGACCTTACAGTTTTAAAATTCCTTTTTGTCTCCCAGGAAGAACAACAAAAGAATACAATATCAAATACAGTTCAATCCAGAAATCATAATTTATCTTTCCTTTTTCCATGAATTCCCTTTAAATTCATTCCCATGAGTTCTCCATGAATTCATTATCTTGAGCTCCCCCAGCCCATCACTTCTATTAAATAAGTTTCCAAAGCCTGTCATTTCTTCTTTCTAAATGCCTCTCTACCTTCACTCCCATTTCTAATCCTCTGCATTGAAACGGCATCGTCTAATGTTGTCACTACCTGGCGTGCTCTGGTCGACACGATCCACTGGTTCCCTTTCCTTCACATACTCCAAGCAGGTGAATCTTTAGAAAACAGAGCTTTCACCTGCTCAAAACTTTCACTGCTTTCCATTGCCTTCATAAGATCAGGTTCAAATTCCTCAACCTGGTCCTCCAGGCAGCCTGAATCTGACCCTGATTTACCTGTCACATTACCCAACCTCCACCCCCACAGCCATGTTGACCCTCACACGGTCCCATGAAAAAGTTGAGAGCTCAGTCTCCTCTCAAAATCTGCCCTCCCCACACCTAGAATTCTCTTTCCCTTAGCCTTCTTCAAGTCCCAGTTGAATTTCCATCCACTCCACAGGCCTCTCCCAACCGTTCTGCATTTCTCCTACTGTGAAATGCCTAGGTTTTAATGTCTATACTACAAGTTTCAATGTTTAATCACAAACCACCTTACCTGTTTCAGATGTGTTAGTCCTACATTTAATTCCAAGAATATGGAACTAAATTTTAACCTTATTGCAAACCCCCCTCCAGTGTCCAACCAAACACAGTGCCAAACAAAAATTAGTGCATGATAAATATCTGCTGAATGAATCAACTGTTCAACACTGCCTCTCAGAAACAGCCAGGAATACTAAAGCCTCTAGGTCTAAAAGCAATCTCTGCTAAAATGGCAGGACCTTAATCTTCTTTTAAAGAGTAAATTACATTTTGCTTTGAGAAAAATATTCATAAACCTGTGATATAAAGTCCCTTACTGAACACCACTCCCAAGCCAACCTCTGTTTATGTCCATTTCCATAGGAAAAAAAGGTATCGACATCATCAAAATTAAAATTGTATGGCGCCTTCCTCCAAAATGCTTCCTAAAGAGGAGTTCCTAAATACTAATGCCATCATCAAGGATAAAAGCACAAAAGAAAAGAGTTACACAACCTAAGAAATAAGTAAAATATAAACCTGGTTATCCTTCTCCCAACCCAGAGAACCACTGCATATGGTCCTCTGACAAGCCACAAGCCCTGTGTGACACACACCCCTGTCGATGCCCACAAATGTGCCAGCCCATGAGAGGACCCATGGCTATTAGCACAAACATTTAAAACAAAACATTGGAGCCTAACAGTGCCTGCCAGCCTTTGAAGAATTAGGAGAGAAGAGCGGAAAGGGAAAACTCAAGAACAGAATGTTATAACAGATTGAACAAAAAAGACAAACATACTTCTCTTTGACTTATGTTTGTGACATTTGCAAAGTACTGGTAGGTCAACCCTCTACTTATTATTGGCGCTATCCCAACTAAGAAAATGTGAGAATGAGCACATGGCAGGAATGAATTGATTTTCTTAAAATAAAATGTAAATATTAATGATAGAAAATGTAAACAAAATAGCTGCACCAAGTAAATTGCTTCTGGAGGACAATGTTTTCCGACGTGTTTCTTTACAACATGTCCACGTTAATAAGCACTTTCAACCTAAGACAGCATGAACTAATGTTCAAACTAATCTCCCCACACCCCATATAAACAAAGGAGATGCACATGCTCATGAAAACCCTCTGCCAAGGGACAGTGCCCAACTCAGCAGACCATGGGAGCAGCCGTGTGTGATGAAGAACAGGCGTGCCCTCTCTATGAAAACCAGTGTTTTACCGCAGGCTTCAAGATTTCCAATTGTTGTGCTTTTGGGGTTTTCTCTATCTAATAAAACTAGATGTTTAAGAAAAAAAGTTGGAGGATGGTATGGTATAAAGGTTGATTTCCTTTTGCACAATGAGAAAATCCATCTGCATCCCCACGTTACACTGGAAAGTAGAAACACCTAGATCAACCCACTTAATGAGTATAAAATGTTTTCAGATTCTAACACCCTTCCCTTAATCTGAGTAACTTTTAGACTACAATAACTTTAAAGGTAGAATGGACAACCCCAACTTCTACTTTATTTTATAAAATCATATGTGAACAGGAGAAGAACAAGAAATCATGACATTGTACACTTCTGCCTATTCCAGTAAAACAATTTTCGGGGGGGGGGAAAGAGTTCATATGATCTAGAAGGTAAAAGGTTACGGTGGATTGCAGTATGGAAGTGAATAACCCTATAAACACCAGAATACCTCTCACACCTAAATAAATGGTCAATCCACCAATTAACCCAGGTGGAAAACAAAGGGTTACCAATGGCTTCATGTACCAATGGCGTTTTTTCTCTCCGCCCCTCCCCTCCCCCCCTCCCCCTTTCTCTCTCTCTGGCTCTCAGACAAACACAACAGCAGGAGCACTTACTGAGCGCTTCCTGAAGGTTCTCATAACCTCCTATCTCTAACTTCTGAAATATACATAAGCCAAAATAATAAAAAAGGGCTAGTTGTCACAAGAGCAGATGTGGCAGAGTTTTATCTCTGAGCACTTCATAGAAGAAACCCCACTCACCAACTGGCAATTTACCATAAAACTAGAGTGCAACCATTGTCTATTAACGTTTGCCACACTAGAGAAATAAAGAAAAAGGACAGCCACCTGGTGATGGATATTTTTAATTAAAATGTTCAATTTTCAGTAATGGCTGAAATTACTCTGATTTTTAAAGGCTTTACGCTTGTGCTGTGCTCACAGTCCTCAGACAAGCTCCTTCACACACGGCGAGGGCACATCCCTTTCTGATCCAGGCAGAAGGGAAGTACAGCAACAGAGCTGCTCCCCTGCGGGTTTCACATGGCCAAGGGCATAGTTCTGCCCAAATGCAAGTACTTCATTGAAAACATTGTATTCCAAGAACATTAACAAAGAAAGAAGTCTATCTTTGATGATGGGAAATGCTAGTAACTAATCGAAAAGCCAGCATTCATCTCCTGTATTCAGAGAACTGCAAGATCACTGTATATCATTTCTGTTTCTATTAACCAGCAGTTCCTCAAACTTTTTGGTCTCAAGACCCCTACCAATATTTACCTCGTTAGAAATTAAAATGAGGGTTTTTTCATCTGTATTAATTCATTTAAAATTAACAATAAAGACATGTTAACATGTATGACATTTTAATTTTTTGAAAAATCTGCATTTTCCCAAAGAAAACATTTTAGTGAGTGTGGCAATATTTTACATTTTTGAAATTCTCTTTAATGTCTGACTTAGAAATCATCAGGAGTCTCGTATTTGCTTTTGTAGTTAATCTGTTTCAGTACATTTTTTTAGTTGAAGTGTATGAAGAAAATTCAGCCTCACATATGCAGTTGCATATCTATATGTAATCTTTTCAAATAACTGTCAATATTTTTTGATACCACACCAAAACTCAACAAGTGGTAGTTTCTTAAAGGTTATTTGCAACACAGAATCCCAAACCATTTCAATAACTTTTTCGTACCCCATTACATTAAAATCTATTGTTCTGTCTTGCGCTTTTAAGTGGTTCTTTATCTATCCATGATTTTATAACATCATGCATGCCCTGGTCATCTGGGAAAGATCGGTTCATGGAGTTATGCTGACCTGCCAAGTACTGACACATTTCATTCTACAATGTCAAAACACACTCATCAATGCCACCACCAATGTCATCAGAAAAGGTTTCAGGCACTACAAGGCTGACACGTTACGGTAGTAGATACAAGTTTTTCAAAATTCTAATTTTCAATCGAAAGCTCAAACTTTGTCAATGTCGTCACCAATGTTTTCCTTGAAGTGACAGGCTCACTTGGTTCATTTTTGAGAAAATTCTGTCACTCTTTCAAGGAAAAACAGTGTTCCATGAAGAAGAAAAAAATCAGTCCCATTGCTGGGTTGCACAAGTGCTTGTCCTTGAGACGCTCATCGGGTTTCAGAGTGATCTCGCTATGCTGCCGGAGCACTTCAGGAATACAAAGAAACATGCACTAAAAGGTCAAGATTTAATGAAAGTAGTTTGTTTTGATTGCAGGTGCACAGTTTAGAGCTACCACGGCACCCACAGCTTTGCCCCCTCTGCTTCTGCACTCTCAGCGACAATGTTGACACAGGGAAAAAGCAAATAATGTCTCAGGAACTGACCTCACAGACCCCCTGAAAGGGTCTTAAAGGCCCCTAGGGGACTACAGACATACTTTTGAGAGCTGAACTACACTGAACTCTATGAGTATTAAAACATACTGTACTAAATTTTCTGTATTTATGACAAGCACTGCAGGAATACTTGGAAGTAAAAGTTCCTCGGGCCCTGTTTGCCCAAATAAATTTCCTATTCTGTTAGGACACTAAATAATCATGGAGGTAAGTGAAAATTACAAACCTACAGCTTACTGATACCTGTGGGAGCACAGATGACCATTCGCAGGTTGTCACCTTTCCCAAGTGCACGTCCCGAGTCTGTCCTCCTCCCACCACCTCACTCCAGGGCAGGCGGCAGCACCTCTCACCACACAACAAGCGGTTTCTGAGTGCTCTTCTCCCTTCCACTCCACCCTGCAGTCCATCCTCTATTCTCCCCAATAGAAAGCAGACTACAACACCCCCTGCAAAAAACCCCACTGTGGGTCCCTAACACACTTAAAATAAAACCTAATTCCTTACCCTGGTCTGCAAGCCCTGGCATGGTTTCGCTAGGTCTCTCTCTCCTACCTAATCTGTACTCTCCCCCTCACCCACAGCTCCCACCAAACCAGCCTTCTTGCTGTCCCTCAATTGGGCCACCCTCAGTCCAGCCTCGGGGCCTCTGTATGGGACAAATAAAACCTGGTGGGACGAAGTAAAGCTGTGCTGGGAGGGAAAGGCACAGCCATAAGCACAAATATGAGAAAAGATGAAAAGCTGAGAATAAATGAGGAAGCGTCCATCACAAGAAGATAAGCCCAAAGAAAGTAAAGGGAAGAAAATAGAGATCAGAAATTGATGAAATAAAAAACAAGCATGGAAAGAAGACCAACGAAGCCACGACTTGGTTCCCTAAAAAAGACTGACCTCTGGTGCAGTCTCCCTCAACACTTCAATCCTTGTCTCACTATCACCTTCTAACCTCTCCCTAATCTTCCCTAACCTCCCTTCCATGAAACTTTTCCACCACAGACACACTGTGGTTCTGTTCGTGTACTATATGCATATCTGTGTTTTTAAAAAGTAAAATGTTTTTCATCCCCCCTATCAAGAACCAGCTTTTTCCCCAGGTTTGCTATCATCCCAGTGGAGAATGCTTGCTCTACTCAAGAAAGAAAAGGCACAAATAACCACCATCAGGAATTTTTAAAGGGAGCACTATAGACATTGAAAAGACAAGAGGATACTTCGAACAACTTTATGCCACTAAATTTTTCAACTTAAACAAAAAAAGACAAACTCCTAGAAAAACGCAGTTCACCAAAACTGACTCATGAAAGCACAGAAGACATGAAAATTCCTATTATCATTTAAAACATAAACCATAATCAAAAATCATTCCACAGAAAAAACCTGAGATCCAGATGAGTATCTGGCAAGTTCTCCAAATCTTGCTAAAAGCCAGAGGATAGAAAAAAAAAAAAAAGAAAAACACTCCCCAAACGTATTTTTAGATTAGCATAACCTTGGTATTAAAACCCAACAAAAACTGTACAAGAAAAAAAAAATTACCAGCCACTTTCATTAAGTACAGAGACACAAAAATCTTAAACCAAACCTAGCAATGCATACAAAGCTTAAGACATGTATTAATCCGTTTCTGTTGCTCACAACAAAATACTTGAAACTGGGTGATTTATAAGAAAACAAAATTTATTGCTTACAATTTCAGAAGCTAAGGAAGTCCGAAGTCCAGGGAACACATCTGGTAAAGGCTTTCTTTGATGGTGACTTCAGTGACGGCAGAATATTACATTGTGAAAATGGTGGAGTAGAGAGAGAGCAAGAGAGACCAACCTCCTCATTCCCTCTCTTTTTAAAGCCCTCCCAACCACGCCCATGACCATTTTTAATCCATTCACTATGGCATGGTCCTACAATCTAATCACCCCAAGCCCCATATGGGATATCTCACCCTCTTAACAGTCACAATGGGGGCCAAGTTTCTAATACATAAAACTTGGGAGACACAATTCAAGCTTTAGTGAGTTTAGGGGGACATTCAATCCAGTACAAGACATGACGCCCAATCTGGATTATACCTGAAATACAAGACGGGTTCAATCATTTAAAATGTTTTGTGTGTGCACCTGCACGCACACTCCACCACATTAACAGATTAAAGAAAAAGCATTCAATCATCTCAACAGAGTCAGAAAAAGTACTTAATAAAGTTCAATACCCACTCATTATAAAAACAACTTTTATAGAAAGAAAACTTCCTTAATCTGAACAAGATTGTCTATGAAAACTTAGTCAAAAATTTACTCACGGGCCGAGCCCGTGGCGCACTCAGGAGAGTGCGGCGCTGAGAGCGCAGCGCAGCTCCCGCCACAGGTTCAGATCCTATATAGGAATGGCCAGTGCACTCACTGGCTGAGTGCCGGTCACGAAAAAAAGGACCAAAAAAAAAAAAAAAAAATTTACTCACTATTAAATATACAGTAATAGTAAAAGGTTGAAAGCTTTCCCTTTGAGATAAGAAGCAAGTTAAGAATACCTCCACTCTTCCTAACACTAGTGCTAGCCAGTGTACCAGTTTTTAAAAAGGAGAGAAAGTATAAGGATTGGTGGGGAAAACTGTCATTATTTGCAGAAGAGTAAAACTATGACTTTACAGAAATCCAAACAAAATATGGACAAATATTCAAATTAAAATGCTCAGCAAGGCTGCTAGAAACTAACCAATTTATAAAAACCAACTTCATTCCTACGCAGAACAAGATAAAATTTATAACATATATCAAAATATCATTTAAAAATTCAAATATCTAGGCATAAGTCTAACAAAACATGTGAAAGACCTCTACATGGAAAACGAGAAAACTTAATGGAGAAGATGTCAAGTCTCTGCCCAAAAGATCTATGGACCTGTGGATTTGATTAAAACACAATCAAATCTCCACACGTCTTTTTGGTCTACTCAGCAGAATTTGACCCACTGATTCTGAAATTTATGTGGAAATGCAAAGGGACAAGGAGAGTCAAAACACTCGAGGAGAATCGAAATGAGACAACGTGCTTTTTCAGATGATCTGAAGCCACAGAGATTAAGAAGGGGTGATGCTGGCACAAAGAAAGACAAACACACCGTTAGAACAGCATGGAAGGCCAGAAACAGACCCAGTCACCCCCCCTCCCCGCCCCCCGTACTCAATGATAGCAAAGACAGCACTGCAGGGGAGCAGCCGTGGCCCTTGGAAATAAAAGGTGCTGAGGTGACACCAAGGTCCAGGGCTCAATCCCTGTAACGCCAGCTGCCAAAGAAAAACACCGCAAATAATAAAAGATGCTGGGACAAACGAAGTCCATATGCAAGAAAATGAAATCGGACCCTACTTCACACCACAAGCAAAAGCCAACTCCGGGAAGACAATAGATAGTCTGGCTATGCAATTTATCATCCAACCTGGATACTTCTGAGAGTGAAAAGAGATGATATGAATCATTATGCCAGAACTGTTGGGGCTGCCCTGGGCACACTGGGACATACAGTAACCCTAGTTATGAGCCTAAATGTAAACAGCTAAACTACAAAGCTTTAGAGAACATTATAGGACGAAATCTTGATCTTAGGGTAGGAAAAGATTTCAACACAAGCATGAACCACAGGGAAAATATGTATATATGCAACTATGGTATAATTATTTCTGTTTATCAAAAAAAAAAAAAAATTAAAAGATTAAAAAATTGTATCACAGAGTAGGAAAAGAAATGTTCTATACATAAAACACATCAAAAAAGGCCTTTATCCAGAACATGTAAAGAAGTCCTACAAATCAATAAGAAACAAGCTAACAGGAAAACGGCAAAATCCTGAATAGGGACTTCACAAAAGATGCTAACTAAATGGGGAGTAGATACATGAAACAGCCAGTAAGTGCACGAAAAGGGCTCAGCTTCATTAGCCATGAAGAAAACAAAAACTTCCATATGATCCAGCAGTTCCACTTTTGGTATATTATTGCATGTTCAAAGGAAATGAAATCAGTACGTCAAAGACACATCTTCACTCCCGTGTTCAGTGCAGCATCATTCACAATAGCCAGGATATGAACTAACCAAGTGTTAATCAACGATGAGTGGGAAAAGAAAATGTGGTAGACATGCACAATGGAATACCATCCAGCTGCACAAAAGAAGGAAATCCTGTCATTCGCAACAACATGGATGAACCCAAAGGACAGTATGTTAAATGGAACAAACCAGACACGAAGAGACAAATACCACAGGATCTCACTTATATGTGAAGTGTAACAAAGTCAAACTCATAGAAGCAACAAACAGAATGGTGGTTAACTGGGGGCTAGAGGGGCGGTGGTGGGGGTTGGAGAGATGCTGGTCAAAGAACACAAAGTTTCGGTTAGACATGACCAGTAAATTCAGAGATCTATAGTACAGCACGGTGACTATTGTTAATAATAATGTACTAGACACTTGAACATTGCTAAGAGAATAGGTTTTAAATGTTTTTGCCATATGACAGATACATTAATTGGCTTAATTTAATCATTGTACAGTGTATACATACATCAAAACATCACATTGCACCCCATACATAAATACAATTTAAGAAACTGAAATTAAATAAAGAAAATTAAAGCCATGATACAAAACACACATTCTGGCACCGGCCAGCATGCGGAGCAGATGGAACTGCACACACTGCTGGTAGAAGCTGAACAACCAGCAACATCTTCTAAAAATGAACCCCATTACCCTGCAATGCCACTCCTAGGCAACTACCTCCCCAAAAATCTATATATATGTTAACCAAAAGTCATATGTAAAAGTGTTTATAGTGGCACTATGAACTGTTGCTGGCAACCCAAAACTCGACACTGTGGAACAAGTCAATGAGCTGTGGTAGGTGATTCATTCATTCAGTGATCTACTAACAACAGTGAGAATGATGACTACTGCTACACACAGCAACAAGGGCTTCTCTCAGGTGCTTCATGACATATGAAAGAGCACAGGTAGTATGACTTTGGTTACATAAAATCCAAAAACAAGGCAAAACTGTATTTAGGGGACACACACATAGTTGATAAAACCATAAGGAAAAAAAGGCAAGAGAGTGAGGGTTACACAAATCAGGGAGCAGGTAGCTTTGTGCCCCCACACACCAGGGCTGTGGCCAGAGGGACTGGCAGGGCAGCTTGCTGGCTGTCCGAGACTTGGTCAGAGGGACCTATGGGGCAGCTGCCAGGAGCCCTGCCTGGACCTGACGGTGATTAGCCCAGTGCTGCTCTCTGGGTATTTGTTTCACTATATACTTGTTTTGTGTGTCTTTCTGTATACACAGCACATTTTTAAAACTTACAAAGGTTAAAAAAACATATTTGAAGTGGTCTGTGCCAGACTTTCTCACCATCAAGACTTAAAATACAGTCTGAGGAGCATGAACAATTATAGTATATGGCAAAAGGTGATAAAGACCATAAGAAAAATGCAATTTAGCAGTGGAAAAAAGTGACGTTCGAGCCAGACCCTGAAGAGCTGGTAGCATCTGAACACTCGACCTTGGGACAGACCCTGCAGTGGAAGGAGCAGGGACTCCAGCATCCTGAACACAGTGTATGTAAAAAGGAGGTGCACGTCACCTGGAGGCTGCTCTTCAGTCCCCACTCGGGAGGTGAGCCCCAAGCCCAGAAGACGAAAGGTGAGGAGAGGGCTGACCAGGCACAGACATAACCCACCGCCCAGGACGCGTAGAAATTGGAAGGAGTGCACCAGACCTCCGTGCTTGCCTGAACTTCTTTACTGTTCTTTTCCTTTTTAATTCTGTTACTTTCTCAAAAAGGAAGCTGAAGTGTTGAATTTTGGCCATACAGGAAGTGGACTGGAAAACAGACAGCCACATCTTTGAAGGCAACTCTGCTGATATGTTACCTGTGATAACAACGCAGTTACCACATAAGGGATCACCTGGACAGGTAGAAGGCATCCAATCAGTTCAACAAGCCTCAACTTAGCAAAATCTATGACAACTCAAGTGTGGGTTTTTGTCTCTCAGGCTCAATTTCAGAGAAAAATAGCCCCGTATAAAACTAGCATCCGTAGAGAGATCAGGATGGGGTGAAGTAGAAGTTAATGTATGGCTTTCCACTTGAACCAAACAATTAAATCTGTGCCAGAAACTGAGGATGGATGTCCTCACAGATCCTCAGCATCCTGCCTCTCGCCCCTCCATCTGCCTGGCTGCACAGCACCTCTGACAAACTGCAAACAACATTATGATATATGCTGGTAATGTTAGTTCACAGCCACAACGGAGAACAGGGAACTCAGAAGACCTCAAAACAATATTTAATACTATAGAGCACTGAAGAGGGAAGAATTCTGAGTAGGCTAAATATATACGTAGATTATAAAAGGAAGCAGATTTAGAATGAGTAGTTCCATAAATGCTACAAAGTTTGAACTCTAGTCACTATAGAATTTGTTTGTTCCACAGGCATTCAATTATTTTAAAACCCAAACCCTTTATAACACCAAGGTCAAGGGTTTCAGATCCCAGTATGGGCCAGCTACCAAAAACAAACAAAAAAACACAAAAAACCCACCCAGACCAAAAGTAATATAATTTCTAAATTAAGTGGACCTGCAGGTTCCTCTCCATATTACACATCATCGAGTATCTTATTTCTAAATTATGCGCAAACAGCCCTAGAATTCACTTTAAGAAACACTGCTGTCCCTAAACTACATAATTTTTTAAGGCACTTAAACTCAGTGCCAGTAGCAATGTGTACACTCAGGACCACCCTGCGGCAGATGCTGCAAAGGCCCCCAGAGTTGCATGGCCCAGGCCAGCCCTTGCTGTGCAGCAGCAGCCCTGTGTGCTACAGAATGCTAAGGAGAAGAGAGTAAACTACAGCACTGGGACAGTAACAGGATATTGTAAAACTAAGAACATTCTTACATAATTCAGTTTTAATTCAATTTCCAGTTGACACCGTTCCCCAGCTTTCCATAGCTATTCACATAAAAGCAGATTCTCACTCTCTCCAAGAAAAGTGTAAAGGCTATGGGGAAAGCATACCAAACCCAGCTATAACCAGCTCATGCTCTTTCTATATTTTATGAACCCACATAAATAATATGTAGCTCATCTTAAATATATGAACTCTGGTAACATCTTGCCAGTAAATATCCAAAACATCTGAGATCATTTATTTTAATAAAGTGTCATGACTCACCAGCTACCAAAGCCTTGATTTAATTCAAAGTTCAAAACATAATTCCCATTTTCTCCTGAAAAAATTTTTTCTAAGTAAATAACAGATCAAAGCAGTGTACCCCGATGGCATCCATGTTCCATATCACAGAGCAATCGGCCGGTCCTTGGACAGGGGAAAGCACAAGGAAACCAAGGGGGAATGTAGGAAAAAGTGCAACATTGGAAAAGCCTTTCTTTGTCACTGTATTGGGACAAAGTAAACAGGGTGACACTTAAAGGAAAAAGCAGGCTTCTACCAGCTTCCTCGCTGCACTCACAAGACTATGAGACATAGGCCCTCGTAGTAGTGGCCCTCTTCGTTCTGTGTGGGCAGGAAAACTTTCACAGGGCTTTTCCCCAAAAGAATTCCACTCATCTTGAAAGACAGTTATTTATAAGTCACCCTATAGAGCTTTTTTCTTTTTTTACATTTTTTTTTTAGCTCCCCTGAGTTCTGACCTTAAAAGTGCAAAGAAAAATTTAGCGCTTCAAAACCCTCCTCTGAAACCCCCAGATGAGTAGCTTTTCCGTAGCTTTCAGTAAAATTCCAATAAAAAATAAACTTCATCAAAGTGCAATTCTGGATGCTAATTGATTTCCCTTTAAAACTTAGAAAGAACTCAGCAAAAAAGAATTCAGGACAGAAAAAAGTTGAAGATAAAAATGCAGACTCCTGGGCCCAGTAAGGTCTGGCTCCATCTCCCCGCAGGGCGTCCTCCTGGGCCAGCTGCTGAGCGACCCTTGCCACATGCAGAGCAGCTCCGTAGCCAGGGCTGGGACAAACAGAGCCACGGCACTTTTCTAGGAGAGAGGAGGCAGTGAACAGCAGGCCCCAGGACCAGGAAAACACCCTCCCTAGCCTACCCTCACCCTTCAGGAACATGGATACCTAGACAAAGGTCTCATTCTCTACTGGACATCATCCAAAAAAGAAAAAGTTAAATATCCTCTGCTTGCCCCATGACCAGAAACAAGGCGGAAAAAAGCCTGAGTCACGGATATCATTAGGAGAGCCAATCACCACAGTAGTAGCTTGGTTTCTATTACAAGTATGTTTCCTCAGAGGACCTTTCCTCAGAGCACTTTCCAGATAGTATCAAATTATTCCTCCACTTCACTACCAAGATGAGGAAGCCAACATTATTATCCTTATTTTGTAGTCAAAGACTCTGGGGAAAAGAGAGGCTAAATGGTTCCCCTAAGCACAAGCTATGGGCCCTGAAGCAGCACAGGCTCCTGACCTCAGTGCCCTAAAGATGCCTCCTGCTGGCCTACTAGGTAGCAAGTGTGATGGGCCTTGGAAGGAAGCAGTGGACAAGGACGATAGTCATTATTTCTATGTACAACTTGGTTGACAATTGCTCTTAACAAGTACTGAAAGTATAACAGGCTAAAAATTCTGATAAACTTTCTAACAAAAAAAGCCACAGATTTACAACAACCCATCTGCCCTATTGTCACCTTGCCTGGCACGTGAGTGTGCATGTCAGACATACATAAGTGCAGTATATGCAGTGAGGGAGCCACAGGGGCATGCAGGCCAGAGGAAGCGGGGATCCTCGGTCCACATGGTTACACATGCCGGGAACCGCGCCTCGCAGACTTGGCATCATCCCTCTTCAGATACATCAATCACAGGAAGCAAATATCAGTACCCCATTTTACAGGAAACCAGTGTTCTAAGTGATTAAGAATCAATCCATCTAAGGCCACAAAGCCAGGACTCAGCTGAGCTATACTTTGAATTCAGGTCCTTCCAGTATCCATTTTTCCACTTCACCAAGCATCCTCCTAGCAACACAGAAATCCATAGCATCCTGGGAGGTGGCCATCCCATTCCTCCGAGAACATTTCCAGTAAGAGTGAGATGACAAGCTGTCTGTCCCATTGAGGAGTCTGTTTGCAGATGGCCCAAGGTGGCAGCCCTTCTCAGCCTGGAAGGGAGCCCTCCAGGTCCCTCCATAACCTTCTCTCTCTCATTCAGGATCCCCAGCTCTTTGCAACTTGCCCTAACGGACACCACTTCCAGGCCTCTCAGGATCCCAGTTACTTCCCACCAGCCACACTATGGCAGATCAGTTCTATAAATGCCACTCAAAATGGAAGGTCCAGGGGCCGAGCCCGTAGCGCACTCGGGAGAGTGCAGCGCTGGGAGCGTGGCGACGCTCCCGCCGCGGGTTCGGATCCTATATAGGAATGGCCGGTGCGCTCACTGGCTGAGTGCCAGTCACGAAAAAGACAAAATGGAAGGTCCAGAACAAAGTAATACATTTTGTCTGCAGTCTCAACCCATAGAGGAAAAGAGGCCTGCACAGGCCAGAGCAGAAATCTAGTAAAGCAGTCACACTGCTCAGCTTCCATATACCCCCAGGGCTTTTCACAAGGATTTCTAAATGTTTATCTGTATTTATGTAATTGATGGGAAAAAAAGAAGTGGTGGTGGGGAGGAAAGGAGGTGAGGAGAGGGAGAGAGGGAGGGGAAGAAACTAAATACAAGATGCTCAGTGTACCCCTGTCGTATTTTACCACATTTCACCAGCACTTCATCCTTTCGAGATCATGATAAATCATGATTCTCTCATCTACACTAATACCTGTCCTTCTCTACTTTGTATCATCAGCAAACTTGGTAAGCACACCTTCCAAATCTTTATCCAAGGCACTGACAAAAATGTTGACTAGGCACTGACAAAAATGTTGATTATCTGAGCCCTGATAGGGTAGCTGCAATAATCACCTAGTATATACTCCATGTGGCTCACCTATTACTGCTTTACTCAGGAATGGACAAAGGGCACAAACAACTGATAAAAGAGACCCACAAACATATGCAAAAATGTTCAACTACACTAATAACCAAAAAGTATAGTTAAAACGAAGATATAATTATCTACTGAATTGCAAAGATATTTTCAAATGGCAATGCCTAGTGGGCAACAGTACTAGGAAAGAACCACTCTCAGACCCCACTGGTAGGCATGCAAATGGTATGAACTTCCTGACATGTACCCTTCAGGTGTTTATATCCATTCATTTATATCACTTCTAGAAACTATACTAAGAAAATAACGAGAAATCTGAACAAAGATCTACATACAAAGAGTCTCATCATAACATTATTAATAATATCGAAAAATTAGAAACAGCCTAAACGTCTAATGGTAGAAAAGTGGTTAAATAAATTACAGGTGAATCCCAATAATAAAATATGTGTGTAATTCCAAAGAAATTCTCCTGAAAAAATAGATGCAATCAGGAAACACAGCCTGATCATAAGGAAGCCATGTTTACAAGCAGTGATCAGCCCTTTCTTTCCAAATAGCAATAAGTCAACTGTTTTTAAATTCTGGTCTCTTTCTAAAATAAAGAAGTAAAATAGCCAATTATAGATATGGGGCTGATTCCTTTTCCTGGGCAGTACTGTGTCAGGAATGATACCACAGTCACAATCCTTGGCATGAAAATTATTAATAGAATAAAAGTTAACAATCTAAGAACTTCATGCAGAACTGTACTGAAATCTTCTTGATTCTAGTAAAGATGCTTAACTACCCCGTGTTCAGATTTTTATGAAGAACGTGGTTTACAAGGATCACTGACCTCTTTGAAACATCTTAATTTACTCTCTTATTTTAAAAGACTAGTCCTTGGGCAAGGCTAGCAGGCTCACTATGGTTGTTACTGATGTCACAGGAGGGGATCTGACTGCCACCTCTTGGAGCCTAGATCTTCCTCCTCACCCCCATCCATGGTGACTGTGAGCTTCCCTCGGCTTTGGTCAGACGTGTAAAGTGTCGGTGTGACAAAATCTCCTGCCATAAAGATCATGAAGGTGACCACAAAGTTCTTGAAGAGCTCATTCAGGCAAGGCTAAGAGGCTCACCACAACAAGCAAGATTCCACACACAAAAGGATAGCTGCACAGGGATAAAGAAAAACCCTGAATTACCACATCATTCGAAAGCTCAAATTTGTGCAGAAGGGCACAAGCGGATTCTGCTGCCCTCTGCAGCGGCCTGCGCTGGGGGTTCAGCTGCTGCCCCTCAATCCAGACCCACCCTCCTGGCCTCTGCCTGAGATGCTGGGGAGGAGGACGGTGCAGCTCCAGGCCTCCTTCCCAGGGAGACTTCTCTTGGGTTCTGCCATTAGGGACACTAGATGGAGGCTGACATGCGAGAGGAGGGAGAACAGCGTCCTGCTTGCTGTCCAGAGTGTCCTCAAGCTTTGCTCTGCTCCTGGGCCCCACCTCAGCATGCTCCCTGCAGAGATGCCAGCAGTAGCAGGCTGCTTCCCTAGCTCAGCGTCTGAGCTCGCTGGGCCCCTGCTTCAGCCTCTTCTCTGCACTCTTAGCCCTGGGGGCAGAGGCTGCCTCCTGCAGTTACTGTGTAGTGCCTCAAGGTTTCCTTTTTGCCCAGCTCCTATAAGCCAATTCCCTAGCTAAATCCCCTCTGCTGAAATATCTAGTATGTTTTCTGTCTTCTTTACTGGCTCCTGACTGATACACCCTCTAATGCTTCAACTCAGAGAGAAAAGACACATAATGTAAAGCTACAGAGACCATGTAAAGCAACAAAGTCTGTGTTCTGTTGCCTGATGATGCTGGGAAGCTGGTCAGTTCGTGCTGATCAGAAACCATGACTGGAAGATGTCCCCTCTTTCCCCAGCCCACCCCAACACTGTGGAGACAGTAAGGCCTGAGTTCAGAGGACCTTGTGCAAATTACTTCGCCTCTCTAACCTTTGATTTCCTCCTCTGTAAACTTGTAACAAAAGAAGAGCCAGCATCACAGGACTGCTGAAGTCTAGGGTGGCCTCCCCTCCCCACCCACCCACAGAAGAACAGTCTGTACAATCAAATTCCTTGACTGAACTCCCTGGATGACACTGTTTTGAATCTTCCACTGTCTCAGCCACAAACCCTAAATAAATTCCAATTTAATGTACATTCTTTTTAAAGACAGTGCTCATAAATCAACAAAAAAAAGCAGTTTGCAAGCAAGAAGACTATCTCCTCCCTCATTCTGCACACTGTGTCCTACCAACACAGCCAAAAGCTGACTGTCGAGGTTTGATTCATTTGGTCTTGGCAGCACATCAATATGTCCTCATAACCATGGAAGGTGTTCAAACCGACTACCGTTTCATTAAGTGTAGGTATTCCAAATAGTGAGGGAAACCCATTCTGCACGTCAGCTGTTCACCCTCTCCCTCTGGGAAGGCTCTAGATTCAAGGCCCTTCTGAGAGAATGGCACTGGAGACAGGCACAACGCGGAAACACAGCGCAGAAGGGGAGAAGCCTGGCTCTGGGGATGAATGCCAGCTTCCAGAGGGCATGACACCTCAGCCACACCCAGTGCTACACCTTCATCTATTGCTTAATGAAAGGTGTAGAATGTACACTTCTCCAATTCTTAAATGGCTTAAGTAGAAAGGATTGTAAATAAGCTGATGAAAGAATCAGGAATCCAAAAAGATCTGGCAAAGCAACCAAACCTAGTAAGATAAAATTTAGGATGAAATCCTAGGCTCTGCACCAAGCAGAAACCAACTATTTGCATGGAGGGTAGGACAGGCGTGGCTTAGCAATAGCTAAGCACGTGTGAAACCTACTTAAGGAGTTTCTGACAGAAAGCATACCATGAATCAACAGCAGGACGAGCCCTCCAAGGCAGGTGAGTGGACTCTGGGCTGCTGCAAGCGAAATTCCTACAGCCAGAATCCAAGCCATGAGAGTGATCTCCATCTACTCTACACCAGGAACCAACATCTGGGCTGGGCATCTGTTCTCATCACTGTATGTTATACATAACCTTAATCTTCTGATAATTCTGATTATGAATGAATGGACACTAACAAGTGAGAAAAATTAAAAGTCCAAAAACTTCAGGGCCAAATCAATTTCATTTTTTCCATTTCACTCAGTGTACAGAGTAAGTGCTGCATGACTGGCTCATCCACACTCCTAGGTGCACACTGCAAGGTGATGTTTTAAAAACCAGATAGCACAGCACCATGAGTTAGGTATGTCATTTCATGAATAAAACATTTTTTATGTGAAAAGGTAAATATGTACACTTTTTCACTGCAAACTCTGACATAGGTGCCTTGACATAAATCTATGGGTTCTGGCTACCTAAGTTGTCCCTACTAACAGGAACAGTTCTGGAAAGTGCAGACTTACTTCAGGTAGAAAGGGCAGGGGTGGCAGAAACTCCAAGCAAAAGAAGCAAAGGGCGGAGACTCAGGTGTGGGGTCTCTTCCAACTTCCATGTCATTCAGCTCACTCGAGCCCTTCACCAGTTAGCCAATTCCTGGGAATCTGTCACAGTGAAATAATCCATGCGGGAGGAAGGTGAGGGGGGCCGTGCAAGGAGAAGCCTGGGTGTCCACCAAGAGGTGAGAGGTTAAAATATGGACTGACAAGGAGACAGTAAAGCTAAGCAACAAGAGTGTTCAACAACGTGTAGAAACTGCATGTGACGAGGTAAATACAGAAGAGTAAAGCATAAAACCGTATGGGTACCATGACAGCAGCAGTGTAATGCACCTGAAAAGTGACAGGAAACTCTAAAATTTATTCAAGCCGCTTCTAGAATTATTTCATTATTATTATGCTTTCAGTACTATTTTCTTTGACTTTTTAAATCTTTATGATATTACTTTCTTACTTCTGTGATTTTTTTTTAAAAAGGTAATGTTGGGGCACAGAAAACTGTTCCCCAGAATATATAGCTTTGGCATGCTGAGAGCTTTGAAAATTAAAAGGCCTCAGAAATAAACCTCAGAATCAAGGTCCCTCTAACCTTGTCTTGTTCCCTTCACCCCAAGTGCGGGGAGGGACTTCCTCTGGAATTTCCTTATCTGACTAGGAAATCTTTCCAAAAGAAAGCATTTGTCTTAGGATCCCCTCCTTAGGAATCTCACCCAGGAAAGAACAACCCCAAGATAGACTGGGAGGGCCCCACACCTGGACAGACCTTTTCACATGATAAAAATTAAGGAAATGTTGACTTTTTTAAAGAGACAGAAAAGTAAACAGTGCAGTCACTAAGAGAAAATGGTATAACTATATATTAACGAGACAAAAGACTTTAAAGGATTATTATGGATAAAGAGAGTCACCTCATAACGATATAGATTTCAACTCACCAGGAAGAAACAATGGTTTTAAATTTATGTGACATCATTATATAGCACAAATGGACAAAACTATAAGGTGGCCTTCATGCATTTTTACAGTTTCATTGATATATACTTTATATACCATAAAAATTCACCTGTTTTAAGTGTATGGTGAGTGGTTTTAGAATATTTAGAGTTTTGCCACCATCACTGCAATCTAATTTTAGAACATCACCATCACTCCAAAAAGAAACTGTCGTGCTTATTTGAAATCACTATCTACCTCTGCACACACACCCCAGCCTAATCTGACATTTCACATGGAATCATACAGTACGTAGTCTTCTGCATCCTTTGCATTTTTACAAGTCGGGTTCCCTTCTTTAGACAGCCCAGGGAACCTCAAGCCATGAATCTGGTTTAAATGATCCCAGACTAGGACCAACTGCCTGCTAGAAACAAACAAGAAACCACCCTGGAGGAAGGCACCAGGGGCACCCTCATCCTAGGCTTTGCCCAATTCCACAAATAATTTTCCAAGGGCAAAAGCTGAGAAGAATAAAAAATAACAAAGCTCATGAATAAGCACACTACCAGGGACAATGATCAACATAAGCAACAAAGACCCAAAACCTTCAAAACTGGAATTATCAAATATAGTAATAAAATCCTATACTTAAATATTCAAATGAACTATAAAAGGCAAATTGAAAATAACTGCAGAGAACAGGAAAAATTTTTAAGTAACCTATTAATAAACCAAACAAAGTCCAAAAGAAAAACAAAAAAACCCCAGCATTAAAAACTCAGTGGATTGAGAAAATTAGATAGAATACAGAATGTGGCAGGAAAAACTCAGTGGATGACTAACAGTAGCCTAGACATAGATGAAGAGAGATTTTTGTGAAGTTAATGATAAAAAAAGGAAATATCCACAATGTAGCACAAGGGGACAAAAAGGCAGAAAATATGGAAGAAAAGTGTGGAAAAGGAAGTGAACATATATCTAAATACAGTTAGATAGAGAAAGAAACACAGGCAATATTTGAAGTGATAACGGCTGAGAATTTTCTATTACGGATGAAGGGCACTAATGCACAGACTTGAAAAACTTGATAAATCCAAAGAAGGAAAAATGAACAGAAATCCACACCCATCCTGAGAAAACATGGGGGAAATCTTTACAGAGGGTCGGGGGCAGGGGTACCAGAGGGAAGAGAGGTACAGATTAGCAGCAGTTTGCCTGACAGCAGATCATTCCCACCCAACCACAGAGCCAGGGCAGTGGATCGATATCATCCAAGTGCTAAAGAACATGTCAGTCTAGAATTCTATACCTAGGGAAGAGAGTCCTTCAAAAATTAGGACTGAATAAAGGCATTTTCAGACTAACAAAGAGAATCTGGCATCAAGAGACCACCATGAGAGGAAATTCTAAAATCTTTCAGTCAAAACAAGTGATCCCATGTGAAAGTTCTGAGATGTAAAAGGAGTAAGAGCCAGGAGAGTCCCAGATATGCGCATCGACCTGAAAGAAGTGTAGAAAACAGGAACTATGGCTCATGGTGCTGAAAAAATAGAAATAAAACACACAACAGTATCAGCATATGAGAAACAAAGGGAATAAATGATTTCCAGAGTCTTGAACTGTCCAGGAAAAGGACAAAGGTCTTGATATATTTATACTTTTTTCAGTGTTCCTACTACAATCTCGAGGGAACTATTACAACAGCAGAAAAATAGTATATTACTTCAAAAATAGTGAAGGGGAAGAAATTAAATAATATTTTCAATCCATAAAAAGGCATTAAAAAATAGGTAGAACAAATAGAAAACACAAAATAAGATGGCAGAGTTAGGCCCAAATAAATGTAAACATACTAAATGCTCCAATTAAAAGACAGAAATTGTCAGACTGGATTTTTTTTAATCCAACTACAAGTTATTTACAAGAAACATATGAAAAACGTAAGTATACAGAAATGTTCACACTTATTTAAAGGGATAGAAAAATAAACAGTGTAAACACTAACCAAGAGAAAACTGGTATAACTATATATTAATGAGACAAAAGACTTTAAAGCAAAAAGGATTATTATGGATAAAAAGAGTCACTTCATAACAATATAGACTTCAATTCACCAGGAAGAAACAACGGTTTTAAATTTATGTAACATAATATAGCACAAATGGACGAAACTATAAGGAGAATTTATAACATATTTACAGTCATGATGAGAAGTTTAATATACCTCTTTCAGTTATTGATAGAAGTAGTCAACAAATCAGTAAAGATGTAGATGATTTGTACACCACAAATAAAATATTTGACTTAATGGATACATATAGAAAGTAGCATCCACCAACGGTAGATACATATTATGTTCAAGTATACAGGGAACACTTACAAAAATTGACCACATGGCAAATCTCAACAAATTTCAAAGAACTGAAATTCACACAGACACATAGACACAGAACACACACACAGAGTTGTGCATGTTGTATAATCCACAACACTAGGAGGCACCATTTGCATATGAAATCATGTAAATAGCTCCCCCTAGATGTGCAGTGCATGTGCTACTGCCCTGCTGAAATCAGATGCTCTCTGATCAAAATGGAACTAAGAAATCAAAAATAAATCCTAGAAAAATTATCCTGTTTAAAAATTACTTTTAAATAACATAAAGTCAAAATGAAATTTAGAAAGTAATTTGAACAGAATAACAAAGATACTATGTACCAAAACTTGTTGAATGCAACTAAACATTCAATTTCTACAACTAAATGCACATATTAGAAAAGACAAATGGCTGAAAATCAGTAAAGTAAGTATCCATCTCAAGAACGTACCCTTCAAGAATGGGAGGAACAGCAATAAAATGAATCCAAGGAAAGTAGAAAGAAGGAACTAGTAAGATTAAAAAATAAATTTAAGAAATATTAACAAACATACCAGAGAGTATCAACACCACCAAAAGCTGGCTATTTGAAAGACTAATAAAAGGGGCGATCCTCTGGCAAGAACTGAGAAAAAGGGTAGAGGCACAAATACTCAATGTCAGGAATAAAAAGGAACATTGCGAAGATTTCATGAACAACTTTATGTCCATAAATTTGAAACCTAGATGAAAAGGACAAAGTCCTCTAAAAATATAATTCACCAAACCTCACTTAAAAAGAAAAGAAAACACAGAAAACCATTTTAAATAAAACTCTAAATTGTAATTTTTAAAAAATTTTTACAAAGAACACATCAGGATTACAAACCTTCACTGGCAAGTTCTACCAAGCACTCATAAAACAGATCTTCCCAACCTTGAGTGTTCTCTGTAGTTCAAAAATTAACACAAAGCCTGAACCTTCCCCAGACCTGGGCCACGTGGGAAGATAACTCCAGAGGCTGACTTCTCACAGCCCTGCTGACCTGGAAATGCACCTGTTGAAGACGAATGGAGCAGGCTAGTGCTAGGAGCCAGCTGTCTGTCTGGGTTCCGTGGCCCTTCTGATCAATGGCAGAAGCGCTATAAGGTGGCCCTGTGATTAGAATGGTACTAAAGACCAGTGAGAAACCCAGGCACCACTGCTCTGTGTCCATACACTCTCACACATCCTGTCTCCTCCTCAGCAGCCTTGGAGGAGGAGCAAGAAGCTGTGTGCACGGCTGTGGGCACCCCGAGGGCGGAGATCCATGAAGGCTGAATATAAAACAACACACAAAGATAAATTGTCTTCTTATATACCAGCAAAACAACAGCTAAAAACTTATATTTTTCAAAGGTGCCATTTCAGAAAGCATCAAGATAATATCAAGTACCTAAAAAAATGCCAACAAAAGATAGGCTAGACCTCTACAGGAAAAAGTATATAACTTTATTCAGGGAAATTAAAGAAATGTACCTAAATAACAGACATGCCATGTTCATAGACCAGAAGCTTCAATTTTGTAAAGATGTCAAATCTCCCCAAACTGAGGTATATAGGCTCAGTGCAATCCCAATCACATATCCAACAAATTTTCTTTCTTTGAACTTGACAAGCTAATTCTTAAACATATATGAAGAACTGAACATCGTCCAGGAAAACAAGAGTGAGGACCTCCTCCACAGGAGTTTCTATAAAGCCCTGGTAATTAAGATAGGCGTAGGTAGCGGTGCCAGGGTTGGCCATGACACAAACAAACAGACCCACATTCACACAGACGCTTGTTACACAGCAGAGCCCTGCAGCTGGGGGGAAAGGATGAGCTTTCCAAAAAAGTTTACTAAGACAACCAGATACGCCATGGGGAACAAAAGGAAATGCGAACCCTTCCTTACACTACACACGAAACGTAAAAAAGACTCAAACAGGAAAGGCAAAGTATAAAGCCTTTACGGACAATACAGGAGGTGACCTTCACGCCATGCAAGTAGGAAAAGAGTTCTCAAGCAAGATATAAAAAAGTACTAACTTTACAGGAAAAGCTTGATAAATCTGACTATATTGAAACTGAGGATCTCAAAAGACCCCATGAGGAACATAAAAAGACAGGACTTAGAGTGGTGGAAAGGCATTTACAATACATATCCAAAATATACAAAAGCTCCTAAAATCAGTAAGAAGACACTCAACAGGAAAATGGGCAAAAGACCTGAACAGCCATTTTTTTTTATAAAAAAAGAAGGTATACAACTATCCTGTACGTTATGCCTGCTTATGTGTACCAGGATAGGTAAGAATACTCACTTCAATATTTTTAAGCAGTAGGGTAGATAAACTGTGTTACACACAAGTACTGAGATATTATACAGAAGTGAAGATGAATTAATTACATATATATTTGACAACCTGGGTGAATTTACAAATGTAATATTGAGAAAAGAAGCAACACACAATAAATAAATGCAGTATATCGTTCACATAAACTTCAAAGTACACAGAACTGAAGTACAATTTTTAGAAATGCAGGCATAGTAGGAAAACCACTGAGGAAAGTGAAGAATTAATTATTGCCAAAAAAAAAAAAGCAAGAACAGTATTTGCTCCTTGGAGGGAGAGAGTGACCGTGATCAGGTGGAACACATCAGGGACTTCTGGGGTGCTGAAATGTTCCATTTCTTGACCTGGGTTAAGGGTACAAAGATGTTCTTTTTATAAACATTGATTAAGCTATTAATAGATGTTTTATGTATTTTTACCTCATAATTTTAAAAAAGAAAGAAAATCAAATCAAATAAGACTAGAAAGGACTTTCTCGAATAAAACAGCTAAATGAAAAGAATAACTAGACAGTTCCTTACAGGGCTTGAGGGACTACTGATACCAAAAGATGATTTCTGAATAATTAACTAAGCCCCAAGGCAGCAAGTCAGATCCAGTAACTCTAAGACTGCATGACAAAGTGCCCAATTTAGATCCCTAACACCAGAACAGGAGAGGATTTTATTCTTAAATCCTCTTACATGTTTAATAATTATTTCAGTTTCAACCTCTGACCTCTCTGGCTTTATAAAGCCCAAATGAAATGCAAATGTTTCTATCAGAGGAAGAACTATAAAAGCTAGACTTTTAAATTACTTATCTAGGGATCACCAAACTGAACTCTCCCAAACTTTAATCTGTACTAGTAATTTAATATAACAAGGTAATCTTAAATTCTAATGCCATATACGAGGTGGAAAGTAATACAACATTGGGGAAAAAATTAGGTTCGGTGAAAGAACAAGTCCATTACATAGCAATTATTAATTGTAAAGAATCAACTATCAACTACTCTATTTGATAAAAGGTGATCTATTTGCACATCATTCATCTCCAGCACTTTCTGCCTTTCCTTTGATTTTTTTTTTCCCTGTGGCTGACCAGATCAAACCCTGGACTTCAGTGTCTTCAGCACCACACTCCAACTATCTGAGTAACCAGCCACCCCCCACTTCTTGCCTTTCAATTCGGCTCTTCTGTATCATACTTAAGGGGACCTCCACTTCCAGGAAAGATGGAATAACTAGTACCAGACCCACCATACACAACTAGAAAATTAAACATAACCTACAAAACACTTTCTCAGATATTGAACAACATGTCGTTCAGGAAGGGGGTCCCTGAGAGGAGGAGGAGAACATGAGGTGAGCCCCATGATCTCCGCAGTTTTCCAGGTAGAGAGAGAGGGCCCAAGCAGAACGTGATAGGACCACTGAGCTGAGAAGAGATCAGAGTTCACAAAGGCTGAAGCAGTTAGAACTGGTGGGCAGAGTAACAAAGACAAGACAGCCACACAGAGAGGGAGCTCCAGAAACCCACCCTGGGCCCGTGAGTCCCCAGCTGAGTACCAGGCTGAGCATAGGCTCCAGGAGGCCAGGCAAAGAGCAACTACTGAGAAAGTGGAAGCTAAACCAGGTTGGGAAACATACAAGTTCCAATAAGTAAGAATGAGAAACCTCACTGAGCGCCCAGAACACTCAGCAGAGACCCCAGAAAGGCCACACCTTAGGCACAGGGCTAAACTAGACCAAGAGTAAAGGATTCTCTAGACTACGAGTCATGAATTTTTCTTCTGTAAAGGGCCAGATAGTAAATACTTCAGGCTTTGTGGGCCACAAAGTCTCTGTCTCAACCACTAACTTTTGCCACTGTGACACAAAAGCAACATAAGCAATATGTAAATGATGTCACTGTGTCCCAAAAGACTTTGTTTACAAAAAATAAGCAAGGGGCAAGATTTGGTCTGCAGGCCATAGTTTGCCAGTCCCTGACCTAGACCTACTTTTAAAACGATAAAAAAGCAAGACTTAAAAGAATAAAACTGGCCCACAAGTAAATTAACTTCCTGCCAGAACAAAACTCAACACTGTTTAAACAAAGACAACAAAACCCAGATGCTCAACAACATAACATTCACTATGTCCAGCATCCAGTTAAAAAATCACTAGATGTGAGTAAAAACAGGAAAATGGGACCCATACCAAAAGAAAACCAGTCCATAGAAACAGACCCAGGAATGACAATGACAATGAGATAACAGACAATATCTTTAAAAGAGCATTAAGGATTTGTTGAAGGATTTAAAGGAACATACGAACATAAAGAAGAAAGAAACATAAAGATCCTAATGGAATCTCTAGAGAAAAAAAATACAATATCTGAAATGAAAAATACATTGGATGAGTCAGTTTAAGAGCATATTAGGGGGCTGGCCAGTTAGCTCACTTGGTTAGAGCACGGTGCTGATAAAACCAAAGTCAAAGGTTCAGATCCCTACACCAGCTGCTGTCAAAAAAAAAAAAAAAAAAAGAGTACATAAAGGGTACATAAAAGAGTACATAGGGCATACCAGGCACTGCAGAAGAACAGATGAGAACTTGAAGACATTACAATGGAAACAGAGAGAAGAAAAGTGGGGGGACGATCACTGGGATAATATCAAGCATCTAAAATAAGTGTAATTGCAGTTCTGGAAAATTGAAGAGAAGCAGGGGAGCAGTAGAAAAATTGAAAAAAATAATGGCAGTACATTTTCTAAAATTTTGGTGAAAACTATAATCCTACAGATCTAAGAATCTCAACAAACCACAAGTAGGCTAATCACAAAGAAAAGCATGCCAAGGCACATCAAAATCAAACTGCTAAATTCCAATGATAAAGAGGAAAATCCTAAAAGTAGCTGGAGGAAAAAAAGACATTACATACTAGGGAAAAAAAAACAAGATGGATAGCAGACCTCATCAGGAATGATGCAAGCCTGAGACAACAAAAGGACTTTTTCGAATTAAGTGCTTAAAGAAAAAAAAAATGCCAACCTAGAATTCTAAATCAAGTAAAAAGAGCCTCCAAAAATGAAGGTGAAATAAAGACACTCTCAGGCAAAAGCTGAGAAAATGTGTTGCCAGTAGACCAGTACTATAAGAAACAATAAAGTTCTTCAGACTGAAGCACTTTCCTTCAGATTCAAGCTCAGATCTACACAAAGTAATGAAGACTAGAAAGAGAAATATGTGGATTAATATAAAAGATATTTTTCTTATTTTTTAGCTAGTTTGAAAGATAACTATTTTAAAAATAATAACAATGTAGCATGGGGCTTATAACATATAGAAGCAAAATGTATGACATTAATAGCAAAACGAGGGGGACAGAGCATACCATACCGTTTAATGCTCTTACATTGCATGTGAAGTGATTCAGTGTCATTTGAAGGTACACTGTGATAAGCTAAAAAAGAAATATTAAAAACCTTAGAACCACCCCCCCCCAAAAAAATAAATAAACAAAACAAAGAGGTATAAAATTTTTCTCAAAGAAAAAAGATACCATCAGGGACAATCTGGCAACTATTTCTCAAATATCTTTACTTACGTGAAAAAATAAGTAACTTTAATAAGGTAATTATAAATTAGGATACATTGTCTAAAATTAAACACAGCAACATAAGACATTAACACAGCAGTATCAAATCTATCACAAACAAGAATGTCATGGTAGAGCTTAAAATAATCAAGGGCAGAGGAAAGGCTAACACCCAGCCCCGCTGCAGCAGGACCAAAGGAGCCACGGAGATGGAGCCAGGGCTATGAAGCAAGCTCCGCATCCACGTCAGCCTTCTGGCACACTTCTGGCACCTGGGGTCCTTGGCAGCACCTGGAGCAGACATGCATCTGACGCCCAACACCTTTCAGTGGTTTGGTGGCAGGACACAGACACAACCAAGAAGGGAGAGCTGGTCAAGTGCCCCAAACAGAAACTCAGAATAACATGAATCAAACCAGAACTCATGGAGGAAATCCTACATCTGGAACTGAGTAACAAGTTCCTAGGTTTAGTTATCAGAGCAGGGAGACCTTGGACAGAATAAAGGAGGAGCCCAGCCAGCAGCATAAAGGGGCAAAGACCACTTCTAGGTGGCAGGAAATGTGGCTGCAGTCCATTTCTCAAGTCCAGTGGTCAGTGCCCAGCCCCCATCTTCTGGGTCAGCCCCACTCCTTACTCCCAATGGAGAGCTGAAAGAGTTCCTACTTGCAGCTCATTTCAACTGGGACCTGGGACAGTGCAAGACCAGGAGAGGTGGGGGTGTCAATGAGCCCACCTGCGGAAGAGACAAATACAGAGTAAACGAGTCAGGGATATTACCAGAAGCAAAGAAGGGCTTTTCAGCAAGGACATGCTCAGAAAATGTCTCACAGTAGTTGCTATTAAACCAAGGCAGTTTACTTCACAGACCAGATAATATGGGACTGAAAAAATGTCATCGTTGTAGTACCTTTATTGGAAAGAAGTAAGCAACATGATCTCTGCTTCCCAGTCTGATTTGGTACATTCCCAGAACTGTTTTTACGAGAATATTAGTTCTGAATGAAGTAAATTTGATGTCTAAAGAAAACGTGAAAGCTATTACTGAGTACCTAATACTGGCCATAATGGCTTTGCAAGAATCATTTTTTTTAAAACTTATTTTCCATAGAGTGTTCAGAAACACTGATTTATGAAAAATGCATTGTAAAGTCTAGTTTTTGATAAATCTACAATGACATTTACTAGAACCCCACTTCAACTACTCAGGTAGAGCTTGGATCTGGGGAGAGCCCACGTCTTGCTAGGAAAAAGGGTGGGGTCGCTGTAAAGGGTTAAAAAAAAGAAAAAAGTAATCCAAGCCTGCCCAGTTTGGAACTTCTAGTAGGATGGTGGTCACCTGAACAACTTTTGCACCTCACCAACTGAAGAAAATTCCAAGCACGGCTTGCTGTCAACAGGGTGCAGTTTCTGATTTTTTTCTTCCAAATATTCAATCATTTGCAATATCTAAGCTACCACACAAAAATAGGATGGGGCTGATTAGTAACTACACAATAATGAGCATGCAGACAAAAGGCAAAAGGTGCTCAAGACACTTCCCCTCCGAATAATAACAGCAATCATTTACTGGACCCTTAACTACTACTCCAGCAGTCCCAAGTGCTTCACAAATGTCACCCCATTTAATCTTATAACTGCTCTATGTGGTAGGTAGTCTCAGACTCACTCTACAGATAAAAAGATGGAAACACAGACCAAGAACAGACAGCTGGAAAGCTGTGGAACCTGCTGGCACCAGGGTCAATTGTACTTGAGACCACCCTGCCTCTTCAGTCCTTAAAAAAGCCCTTCAAGATTATCTGGCTGTCCTTGAGGAGGGGCTCTAAACCACTGCAAACCTTCGACAGAGGCTGCACTGTGGGAACTGACAAAAGGCATGTGGAAGGTGGGGCTTCTCACTGGGTGTGGCAGCCACCCTCTAAATAGCCTCAGTTCACCCAACTGTAACAAAAGATGCCTGCTAGAGCTGCTGTCAGGGTCAGACAGGTCAATCCACGTGAAGAACGTTTGCAGACTGCAGACAGACACAGCATGCAGAGCGAGGCGCTCTTGCCCCTCCCAACCTCTACCCACAGCCCCTCTCCCTCCACCACTCCCCACCACCTTTCACCTTTCACTGGACTGTTCCTTCGCCGTAAAAACATTTGTTTACACCAGTCCACTTCTCTCCTCCCAAACCCTGAGTTCTGTGACCACTGTCTCCCTGTCCTTTTGCCTTCTTAACAACTATTCCTCCAGCAATTCAGCTTCTACTAAACTCCCTGTTTGACCAAAACATCTCTCTCAGTATCACCAAGGGCCCTGGCTCAGTCTCACAACAAAGTTACAAAGACTCTATTATATAATAGACACTTCCTAGTATTATCTGTACAAATTTCCAGAGTGAGGACTACAGGTTTTCTTTTTCTACAAAGCTTTCAAGATAACATATATTACAAATGCTGGCAAGAGTGTGGAGGAAATGGAGCTCACACCATTCTGGTAGGGACGATGAACAGCACAACCACATTGAAAAACAGCATTATAGCATCTACTAAGGCTGAGTACACATATGCTCCATCACCCAAAGAGAACCTGGTACTTGTATTCCCCATAAGACACGTCAGAATGTTCACTTGCAGCACAGCTGTAATAGCCTAAATGCTGGAAACTACCCAGCATCCATCAGCAGGTGAATAAACAAACCGCGGTACAGTGGAATCCTACCCTTAGTGAGAATTGACGGACACAGCTACACACACAGCAACATGAGTCTCAGACAACAGTAAATGAAAAAAACCGGAAATAAGAGTACAATTATATAATCCTAGAAACCAAGAGAGTGGCTTCCCGAGGAAGGGGCAGATGGTGACTGGGGAAGGCACAGAGGAACTTCAGGGTAGGCTTGTCATGTTCTGTTTCTTGATCTGGTGCTGCTTACAAGTGTGTTCACTTTGTGGCAATTCATCAGGCACTTAAGATGTGCTGGGAATCCTTGCAAAACATAGTTGCTTAGGCTCACTTAAGGGAAACTTCTTTGTAACCAAAAGACCCTAACTAAAACAAACATCTTGACAAACCAAAAGAAAAATTAGGGCTTTTAAAATTAGGCACCTCCCTTAAAATTTTTAAATTTATTTTTTAGTAAATTTTATTGAAGTCTAGCATAGATGTGAGCACTCTCTCTCACTGTACCTCCAAAACAGCCTTCCTTTCATTTAAACAAACACCATCTACTCACACCCCTGGAGGGTTAGGCCTTCCCTCTACATTCCAACCAGCCAAATCCTTCCTCAGGGTACAGCTCAGGTCCTACCTGACGAAGAAGTAAAAAATACACCAAAATATTAACAGTGGTGTCTTACTCAGGTCCTGCTGCTACAACAAAATACCTGGGTAATTTATAAGTAATAGAAATTTTTTCCTCACAGTTCTGGAGGCTGGGAAGTCCAAGACCAAGGTGTCAGCAGATTTGGTATCTGGTGAGGCTGCTTTCTGCTTCCACGATGGCCTCTTCTGTGCCTCAGGTGGCAGAAGGCAGAAAGGCAAAAAGGGTCTATCAAGTTCCCTCCAGCCCCTTCACAGGGGCAGCAATCCCACCCATGGGGGCAGAGCCCTCACGGCCTCCTCAAGCCCCCACCTCTTAATACTATTGCATTGGGGATTTAAATTTCAATATGAATTTTGAAGGGGACACAACAAATGTTCAAACCACAGCAAGTGGCATAGCAAGATTTTATATAATTTTTATTTTCATTGTTATGTTTTTTCATATTTCCTAAATAGTTTACGATGATATATATTATTTTTATAATCTGAAGGAACAAAAAAACCACCCGTTTTCAAGGAACTGGATTACTCCAATAAAAAATGTTAAAATATTTTTCAAGTATTAAGACCATTTTCAGTATAAAGTTTTATTTAAAGAACAAAAACTCTTCAGGGAAAATATTCATGCCTGCTGACCCACTAAAACCACACCTTAGGGAAAACAACTGTATGCATGAAATAAAAGACTGTCCAGTGGTTCTTTTCAGCCCGAGCCCTGAAGCCAGGCTGCAGGTCTAATCCAGGTTCTGCTGCCTGTGAGGCCATGCCGGCAACAGACAGGAAACCATGGAAACACTCTTCTTCTATTGGTGCAATATGGTCTCGTCCTCAATGAAACTACATGCCCCAGCCTGCAAGCACATTCAGGACACCTACTGTAGCAAAGAGCAGAAGATACTTTGTATCTCTACAATGGTCACACCTAGGTGGAAACTAAATCTGGACCTAGGTAAGGACTTAGAGGAAATGCAGAAAAAGAAAAGTTTGATCTAATATCTTGACAGTACTTTTATTTTAATATACCTTTAAACTGCTTGTCTAGTCAACTTTTAAGGATAAAATAAGCTATCCAAGAAAACACACTGAATGATGTTCACTGTGCACTGTGAAGTCTCTTATTGCCACAGCTCTCACCAACACTCACGATGAGGAGGGGCACAGGGGCAGCAGGCACGAATGAAGGCCAGACACCCAGGGGGCCGGGGACTGGCAAACATTTTAGGCAACACTTTCAACAAGTCCCACTGAAACATTCTTTAAGGAAAACTGTGCTCTATATCTACAACCACACACCTAGCGTTTTGTAACTCTCTCCTACATCCAGCTAGAAGCCTGCACACCCCCCTGCCACCTCCTGCACCCAATCAATCACCAAACACCATCAATCCTGACTCCAGGGGCTCCCAGGGCTGCCGGGCCACACTGGCACCCCCTCACTCAAGCTGCCACTGGCTTCTCCCCAGCCTTCATCTCCCCCCACCCTCAGGGCACTCTCGGTCCCATTTCCCTCCCTAACATGCACACGCACATGCACATTCACACACACATAAACACACATACACAAACACACACTCACACATACACACAAGCACTCACACAAATACACATATAACACATACACACACATGCATAAACACACAGTCTCTCGCACATATACATAGAACCCACACACTCACACACATAAGCATGTGCGCGCACGCGCGCGCGCGCGCACACACACACACACACACACACACACCCACTCTGCAGCTAGAGGAATCTTCCTAAAATGCAATCCTGATCATGTCACTATCCTGCTCTAAAACCTTTCTCAATTGTCCTCAAGATAAAATCCAAATTCCTATAGCCTTATAAAGCTTGTTGGGATCGGTCCTGCTCACCTCTCTGAGCTCACAGATCTCTTAGCATTTCTTACATTCTCTGCCGTTCATCCACTCACCAAATAGTTATTGATCACCTGCTACCTGCCAGTCACTCTGTGAACAGCGGGGGCCACAGCAGTAAACATCACGAAGTCCCTGCTCTTTACACACTTTCTTTTGCAGGAGACAAAACACACACATCACGGAGGGACAGGGAGCTGGTAGTGCAGCCAGGCCAGGAATGGGACCCGGGGCAGGGTGGGTTGCCCACTCACACAGGAGGAGGGAAGGTCTCTCTCAGGAGGCCCAGCTGAAAAGCCCTGCATCCCCCAAACAGCCCGTTCTCGTACCGCTCTGCTCTTAAGTGGCCTGGCTTCTCTGCCTGAACCTCCCATCCTTCCCCTTCTTTCTATTCTGAGCTACTTTCTATTCTCTTTCAGGTACTGGCTGCCAGGAGGCCTTTCTCTGTACCCTGTACCCAGCTGGCACCACTCCACCCACCGTGCCTCTTGCACTGCTGTGTCTATTCATCTTCCCTGATAAACTGGTAAATGCCTTAAAAGCAGGAATTATTCACTAACATATCACCAACACTCAGCACAGTGCCTAAATTCCGTAAATCAGTTATTACTGAATTCACTGCCCTTTCTCCACCTGCACCCCCAACCACTCCACCTAAGCACACAGACTTTCATCTTATCCACCACCCACTCCCTGAGGCACCAGCACAGGACTCAGCCAAGTGCCTCGTGCAGAGCAGACACCTCGGGAAAGTCCAGTGGGCAGAAAGGCTTGAATCACCACCCTCTTACTGAAGTGCAGATAAACTACCACACCGTGATTTTACTTAACTTTTCATAAGAACACTGTTCTTCTCTCATAAGACCTAAGTCCCTCAAGGGCTGTGACCATCTCTCGTGTGCCCTTACATCCCACCGATCCCATGCTCAGTAGCATAAATGTACATGGTGCTAACATGTTTATAAAACAACGGTCTCCCCACAAAACACCAACAAACCCTGATACTTACCTTTAGATAATATAAACTAATAGCTCAGATTTGTGCATTTCAGTGTGTGCAAAGTTTACCTCAAAAAACAATGTACCGGAAGAGAAGGGTAGCCAGCACCATGATGGGGTGTGGCCGAAAGGATTCTCATACGACCTAATATTCCTCCCTTTTTGTTTTGTTAGGAAAAGGGAGACGTTTCTCTTTCTGGCTACTTCCTGCTGCCCACAGAGAGTGGCCCAGGGCTCCTCCCAAGAGGCCGGCACTGGCGATGGAAATGGTTAAAGACATACCAACCAAGAGTGACTGCCATCCAGAACACCATCATGGCACTTCAAAGATATGAGCCCCTGCACCTCTCCATACCTGAGCCTCCCCTGGGGCCACTTGACAGACTAGACAGAGAGTTTCACTCCCAGGGACAGGTAGGAACAACTGTCCTGGCCCAGCAGGAAGTAGCTAGAGGGTCAAGATCTATACACCTTGAATTTGGAAGGGAACCTTAAGCCTTCAAGAATACTTCCTTGAAGGAGAAGAACCCAGAGAGGCAGCAGAATAGAGTGGCAAGATTTCAAGGTCTGGCATTTGGGTTCCCATCACCAATCTTGACAGCGACCATTTCCTGGCACCCTTACAAACATCGAGAATTCTCATTTTAAAAACCTGCATTCTGGAGGATCCTAAGATGGCAGTGGCTGCAGCAGTTGGCGCGGAGTAGCTGAGGTGGAAAAGGCGGCCACTGGGCCTTAGGCAGCTGGGAAACTTGTGGACCTTCCTCTTGCCGTCTCTTAAGGGAGGACCGCTGCTGATGGCCGGTCGTGGGGGCTGACCGCCACTTTGCCCTTGGCAGGAGAGGCTGCCTCGTTTACAGGCAACAGCTTTGAAGTATGGAGCAGGAAAAGAACTGTTTCTTAGCTGCAAAAGCAAGTCTCTAAACAGGGAACACGGCGCCAGGGCTGCTGTTGATGCAGCCAGGATCCCGGAGGCTGGGGCCGCGCTAAAGGTGGCCAGCTGCCCTATTCAGGATTCAAGGTTTCAGGCCGGCATAAAAGAAGATTCCAGGGAGCGCCCGAGCCGCGCCGCGGGACTGAGCAGACCGAGGCGGCGGCGGCCGAGAACGGGGACAGCAACAAAGCAGACAAAGAGAGGGAGCTGCCCGACCCGGCACAGCCCTGTGAGTGACCCCCGGCCCAGCCCTGCTCGGGGGGCAGACGCCCACCCAGCTTCCGCCTGCCCCACCAGGCCACTCACCGCCCCTGGGGCTGCCTCCATTTTCTCAGGTGGTGGCAGCTCCGGCCTGGCTCAGCCAAGCCTGTCCTCCTCGCCCGGCTCGGCTCCTCACTGAGCCTTCCCACTTGCTTGCCCCGGCGCGGGGCTTCCCGGGGCCTGCGGGCCGGCCTCCCCTCTCACTCTCTCACTCCCTCCGCAGTTCTCTGGTGGGGCTGGAGGCGTGGGGCGTCCCCGGCCAGTGTCAGGAGGGCAAGGAAGTATGGGCTGGGCCAACTGTCACTCCACCGCACCCTGGGCTCCGGCCCTCGGTAAACTTCCTGTTACTGGGAGGCAGACACCATCTCTGCGGCCACCAGTTCGGAAAAACGCCTAACGGATTTCTGGTTAGGAATAGTGTGGTTGGAGAGTTCCCAAGTTCGCTTGAACCTGCCGGAGAGCTGACTGCGGGCAGGCACCGAACTCGGTCCGCGCCGGGTGGATACAAAGGTGAACCATGTGCTGTGAGCTCCTCCCCCGAGGAGCTCACGCTCTGGTGTGGGAGATAAGACAAGTACACAAATAACCGCGATACCAGGAGGAAGGTGATAAGTCCCGAGAAAGATCTACACAGTACTACAAAGGCACCCAGAGCAACCGGTCGTCTGCGCCTAGCAGAAACCTGGTAGACTTCCTGGGCGAGGCGGTGCCGAGCAGGGTCTTGAAGGCCCAGCTGATAGAAGAGGGTTGCAGAAGACACGTGCCAGCCCAGCTCAGTGGCACAGAGCGGGGAGACATCCGGCTAGGGAGGCGGAGACTCGACAGAAACCACACACCCTGTGGGGTCGCCACTGCACGATCCAACAGCCTGGGCTAGAGCTCATGGAACAGGGAGAAATCCTGCATGGGAAGTGAAAGCTCAGCAGAGATCACACACCCTGCGTTACCGCCCCGTGATCCAGCAGCCCAGCAGAGTCCAAGCTGACCAGAGAGGTGGCTCCCCGGAGAGGCCCAAGACCCGAGGCAACCACACACACAAGGCACTAGAGGCCAACTGAGCAGTCACGGAGGTAGCCTTACCAAATTGGCAACCACAGCAACATCTTAGTTAGTCAATAGTCTCAAACCGGTGGACTGTTGAAACCCCGTGCCACAATGAATAAACATCAAAGAAAAGATACCAGAAATACAAAAAATCAAGAAAGTACACCACCAAAAGTTAATAAATCTCAAACTCTAGATCCTATAGAACAAGAAGCCCTTGAAATGACTGACAAGGAATTTCGAGTGATAATTCTAAGGAAACTGAATGAGATACAAGAAAACTCAGCTAGACAACATGATGAAATGAGGAAAAGTATACAGGACCTGAAAGAGGAAATGTACAAGGAAATCAATGTCCTGAAAAAAAATGTAGCAGAACTTGCTGAACTGAAGAAGTTATTCAGCGAAATAAAAAAGACAACAGAGAGTTTAACCAGCAGCCTTGGCGAAGTTGAAGAGAGAATTTCTGAACTTGAAGATGGGCTGTTTGAAATAACACAAGCAGACAAAAAGAAAGAAAAAAGAATCAAGGACATTGAAGAAAATCTGAGAGAGATATCAGACAACCTTAAGCGCTCAAATATCCGAGTCATGGGTATTCCAGAAGGGGAGGAAAACGGAGATTGCACTGAAAACATATTCAACAAAATAGTGGCAGAAAACTTCCCAGGTATAGGAAAAATCACAGATCTTCAGATCCAGGAAGCTCAACGATCTCCAAACGTATTCAACCCAAAAAGGCCTTCTCCAAGACATGTTATAGTCAAACTGGCAAAACTCAGAGACAAAGAGAGAATCTTAAAAGCTGCAAGAGAGAAGCGTCAAATCACCTATAAGGGAGCCCCAATCAGGCTAACATCAGACTTTTCATCACAAACCCTAAAAGCTAGAAAGGAATGGGATGATATATTCAAAATACTAAAAGACAAAGATTGCCAGCCAAGAATACTCTACCCTGCAAGGCTATCCTTCCGAAATGAAGGGCAAATGGTATATTTCTCAGACAAACAAAAACTGCGGGAGTTCACTACCACACGACCACCCTTACAAGAAATCCTCAAGGGAGTACTGGGTTTGGTTCCTGAAAAATAGCTACCACTGCCATAAAAACCGAAGAAAAATCAAAACCCACTAGTATAATAAAAATAGCATTCCTGAAGAGAAAACAAACAAACAAAAACGCTATCTACAACCTAAGGAACCAACAAACACAGAAACCAAACAGTAAATCAGAAAGCAAGGAACAAAAGACACCTAAGACAACCAAACAACCAATAAAATGCTAGGAATAAATCAACACCTTTCAATAACAACTCTTAAGGTAAAAGGCTTAAATTCCCCAATCAAAAGACACAGACTGGCTGACTGGATCAAAAAGGAGGACCCAACTATATGCTGCCTACAAGAGACCCACCTCACCCATAAAGATTCACACAGACTAAGAGTGAAAGGATGGAAAAAGATTTACCATGCAAACAGAAAAGAAAAACGAGCTGGAGTAGCTATTCTTATATCTGACAAAATAGACTTTAAACTAAAAACCATAAAAAGAGACAATGAGGGACACTACTTAATGATAAAAGGACCGATCCATCAAGAAGACATAACAATCATAAATATGTACGCACCCAATGTTGGAGCAGCCAGATTTATAAAACAAACTCTATTAGACCTAAAGAAGGAAATAGACACTAATACCATAATAGCAGGGGACCTGAACACCCCACTGTCAATATTAGACAGATCATCTAGGCAAAGAATCAGTAGAGAAACACAAGATCTAAACAAGACTCTAGACCAATTGGAATTGGCAGATATCTACAGAACATTCCACCCAACAACCTCAGAATATTCATTCTTCTCATCAGCACATGGATCATTCTCCAGGATAGATCACATATTAGGTCACAAATCAAGTCTCAATAAATTCAAAAAAATTGGAATTATCCCATGTATCTTCTCAGACCACAATGGATTAAAACTAGAAATGAATAACAAACAAAACTCTGGAAACTATACAAACACATGGAAATTAAACAGCATTCTACTTAATGACATATAGGTCCAAGAAGAAATCAAGCAGGATATCAAAAAATTTATTGAAACTAATAAAATTAAGATACATCATACCAAAACCTGTGGGATACTGCAAAAGCAGTATTAAAGGGGAAATTTATTGCATTAAATGCTCACCTCAGAAGAATGGAAAGATGGCAAGTGAACAACCTAACACTTCACCTTAAAGAACTAGAAAAACAAGAACAATCCAAACCTAAAGTTAGCAGACGGAAGGAAATCATTAAGGATCAGAGCAGAACTGAATGAAATTGAAAACCAAATAACAATTCAAAAGATCAACGAATCAAAAAGTTGGTTTTTTGAAAAGATAAATAAAATTGACAAACCATTAGCATGGCTAACAAAAAAAAGAAGAGAGAAGATTCAAATAACAAAAATTAGAAATGAAAAAGGCGATATTACAACTGATTCATCTGAAATACAAGGAATCATTCGAGACTACTATAAACAACTATACGCCAACAAATTTGAAAATCTGGAGGAAATGGATAAATTTCTGGACACACACAAGCTCCCAAAACTGAACCATGAAGATGTAGAAAATTTGAACAGACCAATAACAATAAAGGAGATTGAAGCTGTTATCAGAAGGCTCCCAACAAAGAAAAGCCCAGGACCAGATGGATTCACAGCAGAATTTTACCAAACATTCAAAGAGGAATTGACACCGATTCTTTACAAACTATTCCAAAAGATTGAAATGGACGCAAATCTCCCAAACTCATTCTATGAAGCAAACATCATCCTGATACCAAAACCAGGTAAAGATATAACCAAAAAAGAAAACTACAGGCCGATATCCTTGATGAATATAGATGCAAAAATCCTCACTAAAATACTAGCAAACAGAATACAGCAACACATACGTAAAATTATTCATCACGATCAAGTGGGATTCATCCCAGGGATGCAAGGTTGGTTCAACATACGCAAATCAATAAATGTGATACACCATATTAATAAAGTCAAACACAAGGACCATATGATCATCTCTATAGATGCTGAAAAAGCATTTGATAAAGTTCAGCACTCATTCTTGACAAAGACCCTCTATAAGTTAGGTATAGAGGGAAAGTATCTCAACGTAATTATAGCCATATATGACAAACCCACTGCCAATATCATCCTGAATGGGGAAAAGCTGAAAGCTTTTCCTTTAAGAACAGGAACTAGACAAGGATGCCCACTCTCACCACTCCTATTCAACATAGTGTTGGAAGTACTAGCCAGAGCAATCAGAGAAGAGAAGGAAATAAAGGGCATCCAGATTGGAAAAGATGAAGTCAAACTGTCCCTGTTTGCAGATGACATGATCCTATATATCGAACAGCCTAAAACCTCTACAAAAAAAACTCCTGGAATTGATAAATGATTTCAGCACAGTAGCAGGATACAAAACCAACACACAAAAATCAGTAGCATTTCTTTTCTCCAATAGTGAACATGCAGAATGAGAAATCAAGAAAGCCTGCCCATTTACAATAGCCACCAAAAAAATAAAATACTTAGGAATTGAGTTAACCAAGGAGGTGAAAAATCTCTATAATGAGAACTACAAAACACTGCTGAGAGAAATTTGAGAGGATACAAGAAGATGGAAAGATATCCCATGCTCTTGGATTGGAAGAATCAACATAGTGAAAATGTCCATACTATCCAAAGTGATATACAAATTCAATGCAATCCCCATCAAAATTCCAAAGACATTTTTCTCAGTAATGGAAAAAACTATCCAGACATTTATGTGGAACAATAAAAGACCACGCATAGCCAAAGCAATGCTGAGCAAAAAAAATAAAGCTGGAGGCATAACACTACCTGACTTGAAGCTATACTACAAAGCTATAATAACCAAAACAGTATGGTACTGGCATTAAAAACAGACACACTGACCAATGGAATAGAATAGAGAATCCAGAAATCAACCCACACACTTACTTCCATCTGATCTTTGACAAAGGCACCAAGCCTATTCACTGGGGAAGGGACTGCCTCTTCAGCAAATGGTGCTGGGATAACTGGATATCCATATGCAGGAGAATGAAATTAGATCCATACCTCTCACCGTATACTAAAATCAACTCAAAATGGATTAAGGATTTAAATATACACCCTGAAACAATAAAACTTCTTAAAGAAAACATAGGAGAAACACTTCAGGAAATAGGACTGGACACAGACTTCATGAATATGACCCCAAAAGCATGGGTAAGCAAAGGAAAAATAAACAAATGGGATTATATCAAACTAAAAAGCTTCTGCACAGGAAAAGAAACAATTAACAGAGTTAAAAGACAACCAACAGAGTGGGAGAAAATATTTGCAAAATATACATCTGACAAAGGATTAATATCCAGAATATATAAGGAACTCAAACAACTTTACAAGAAAAAAACAAGCAACCCAATTTTAAAATGGGCAAAAGAGCTAAGTAGGCATTTCTCTAAGGAAGATATACAAATGGCCAACAGACATATGAAAAAATGCTCAACATCACTCAGCATCCGGGAAATGCAAATCAAAACCACACTGAGATACCATCTAACCCCAGTTAGGATGGCTAAAATCCAAAAGACTCTGAACGATAAATGCTGGCGAGGTTGCGGAGAAAAAGGAACTCTCATACATTGTTGGTGGGACTGCAAAATGGTGCAGCCTCTATGGAAAATGGTATGGAGGTTCCTCAAACAATTGCAGATAGATCTACCATACGACCCAGCTATCCCACTGTTGGGAATATACCCAGAGGAATGGAAATCATCAAGTCGAAGGTATACTTGTTCCCCAATGTTCATCGCAGCACTCTTTACAATAGCCAAGAGTTGGAACCAGCCCAAATGTCCATCATCAGATGAGTGGATACGGAAAATGTGGTACATCTACACAATGGAATACTACTCAGCTATAAAAACGAATGAAATACTGCCATTTGCAACAACATGGATGGACCTTGAGAGAATTATATTAAGTGAAACAAGTCAGGCACAGAAAGAGAAATACCACATGTTCTCACTTATTGGTGGGAGCTAAAAATTAATATATAAATTCACACACACACACACACACACACACACACACACACAAATACAAACCGGGGGCGGGGGGAGAAGATATAACAACCACAATTACTTGAAGTTGATATGACAAGCAAACAGAGGGGACATTGGTGGTGGGGAGGAGAGGAGGGAGGAGGGAGGGAGGTTTTGGTGATGGGCAACAATAATCAGCCACAATGTATATCGGCAAAATAAAATTAAAAATAAATAAACAAACAAACAAATAAATAAAACAATGTACCAATGACTTAGTGGGTTTGCTTTCCCATGTGTTAGAGTTTAGCAATCAGGAGACTCCCTCTGGTGCATTCCAGCTGGAACCGATGAGTGAAGGAGGACAGTGGAGCTATGCTCACGGCTGGGGAGGAAATGGCAAGCATGGAAGGTGGAGAGTGGGATGCCCTGTGTCAAGACAGCAAAGAGAACGAAGGCTGAGGACAGGGGGAGGGGGAGCCAGTGCTTCATGGGGACAGAGTTTCAGCTGAGAAAGTGAAACAGTTCTGGAGATGAACGGTGGTGATGGCTGCACCACACTGTAAATGTACTTGATGCCACTAACTGTGCACTTAAAAATGGTTAAAATAGGGGCTGGCAGGATAGGTCAGTCAGTCAGAGTGCAGCCCTGTAACACCAAGGTCAAGGGTTTGGATCCCCACACAGGCCAGCCAACAACAACAAAAAAAAGCAAAAAGGGGTTAAAATGGCAAATTTTACCACGATTATTAAAAAAAAAAGCAAGGTCAAGAAATTCTATGAAAAGCTGAAAAACTCCTTAAAGTAGGTTACATAAACCTGACCACTACACACAATGAGTGATCCTGGATGGGGAGAGGGGCAGAAATTGCTAATAAAGTGCGCATTACTGGGACAGACATTAATGTAACTGTACATTAATAGTAGTACTATGTCAGGGATAAATGTCCTGATTTTCACAACTATTCTGTGGTTACCTAAGAGAATGTCCTTGTTCCTAGGAGATACACACAAGTATTTAGCAGTAAAGGGGGACAGTGTCTCCAACTTCAGTGGTTCGGGGAAAAACGACATATTTACACATGTAGCTAGAGGAAGATAAAGCAAGGGAGGCAAAACTAAGTAACTGGTGAATGTGGATAAAGGGCATAAGGAAGTTCATTACACTATCCTCACAATTTTCTGTAAGTTTAGAATTATATCAGAACCTTAAAAATATAAAATAGTGCTAGTCAAGAACAAAAGACATCTGAAAAAAATACGTATGGCTGGATAAAATCGAAACTTGTCATCAGTGACTACCTCCTCTTCAGCTGTTTCCTGTTCTGCCTCTGAAGGCATGAAAATTCTTGGCAGATTCACAACTACCACTACCTGACAAGTTTAAGTACCTGACAGTACCTGGTTCACAAACACATTTAAGGCATTAACATATAATGCCAAATATTTACGGAATGGCATTTTCTATATATTTAATCAGACGTAAAAGAAAAAAGCATCAAACTTCAGCTCTACTGCAACAAATATTGTAGATGACCAAAATACCTTTTTAATGTCTTGAATAAAAGGAGGATAGAGTTACAAACCTGGAGGACACCATCTATATATAATCCCCATGCTATCTTGTTAAAATTCTAGCTTTAGAATTATACAAGGTGATAATGAGGTGGAAATATTCTTATCCATTTCAGGACTCTTCCACAGCATGTTGTTCAAAATGGAACACAGCACATTTTTTAGGGCAGGTTTTAAAAAAAGGTAGGTCGTCTCTTTGTGACTCCTGAGACTCATATGAGACAGGCTAATGAAAAGTCCATATGCTTCAAGTGCAAATAAAGAGAGTAACTACACCAGCTGAGAGGACACCTGGTTCACAAACTCCACCCACTCTTTAACCCCCGAATTCTAACCAGATTCTACTGATTCTACCTTCTCCAAATCAGTAGAATCCATGTCCTGTGCTCCATCCCTACTGCAGTGGCCTCTTTTGGGGTCCTTGTGGTTTCTCAACTGGATTACCACAACACCCTATACCTGGTGTTCCCACCTCCAAATCCCCGACTCCACCCACAGCCAATAAGATCTTTTTTTTTTTTTTTTTTTAAACATGACCAGTAAGGGTAAAGATCTTAACCCTTGACTTGGTGTTGTCAGCACCACACTCTCCCGAGTGAGCTAACCGGCCATCCCTATATAGGGATCCAAACCCGTGGTCTTGGTGTTATCAGCACCACACTCTCCCAAGTGAGCCACGGGCCGGCCCTGCCAATAAGATCTTTAGAAACACAAACCCATGTATGACAGTCCCCATCTTAACTCCTGAAACAGCTTCCATCACCAACCACATTAAGTCATTGGTGCTGAGTTTCACGCTGGTCAATGAGCATGATTTATATGTTTCACAAATGTAGCTCAACACAAATGATTTACTTATGTAATATAAAATCAAGGTGTTCCAGGTAAACACTAAGATTGACACTTATGGGCTACCCAGTTAACTCAGTTGGTTAGAGCATGGTGTCAATAACACCAGGGTCAAGGGTTCAGGTCCCCGTACTGGCCAGCCACTAAAGGACTGACACTTATAATAGTGTATTATAATTAGGTGCTGACATGTCTATCTGTCCTCCTAGACAACAGGGCCTTGGGGGGCAAGCACCCTACAAGTGAGCACTCAACCAGTCCCCTCCTTGCAGACTGGGTCACGTTCCTCCACTCACAGAACAACTTCCTCCTGGGTGAGAGGTGGTGCGTCTCCTCTCTCTGGACACACACTAGAAGTCTGGAGGAAGAGGAGGCCCTGACAATGGCTACACATTGGGCACCTGCCTTCACCATCACACAGGCTCTTCAAAAACTCAGTCCCAGCCCCAGGTCTGGAGACCAACAGTTCCCAACGCCAGAACAGAAAGAGTGCAACAGCAGGTTAGGTCCTCTAGGTGTCTCAATCACAGTTCATTCACATCACTGACATTTCTTTTTTTTTTTTTTTTCAAAGATGACCGGTAAGGGGATCTTAACCCTTGACTTGGTGTTGTCAGCACCACGCTCAGCCAGTGAGCGAACCGGCCATCCCTGTATGGGATCCAAACCCGTGGCCTTGGTGTTATCAGCACCACACTCTCCCGAGTGAGCCACAGGCCGGCCCACATCACTGACATTTCTGGCCAACCACTTGGTAACTGCGAGCCCTTCTTCCTGGTTTAAGTTTGGTGCTCCCTTTCTCTTAACTACACTAACCATTCTCAGACTTCTGACAGCAGGCCCCTTTACACTTGTAAAGATGCTTGAATGAGAAGTGTGGCGGAAAAAAGACTCTTGAAGGCCCCCCCAAGAGCTTCTCTTATGAATTACATTTATCAACACTTTCCATATTATAGTATAAAACAGAAAGAAAAATTTAACATATATATGAATTCATTTGAAAATAATTATAAGCTCATTATATATTCAAATAACATAATTCTATGAAAACTAACAATATTTTCAAAAAATTGTTAGACCAGCAGCACTATTTTACATTTTTGCAAATGTCTTTGATATCTAACTTCTCATATTTATTTCCACTCAATCTGTTCTGATATGTTGTCTTGCTTGAAGTATATGAGGAAAATCCGGCCTCACAAAGATAAGTAGTTAGAAAGAGGAGTATCAGAACATCCAAATAATTGAGAATATTCTTCTTTGATATTACATCAAAACTCAGTAAGTAATAGTTTCTTAAAGGTTTGTTGCAATCTGAGTTGGAAATAAAAAAGAATATCTAATCTATCTGAAATCCTATCAATGAGCATTTTGTATCCTATTATATTGAAATCCATTGGTTTAACTTTGCATGGATCTTTTTTTACCTACGGATGATTTTGTAATACTGGGTACTGGTCATTCAGAAATATTGGTTCACTGAATTATGCATATGTCCCAAATGTGGACACTTCATTCTACAATAGCCAAAAATAAATCATATTCATTAACATCACCATGATCTCATCAGAAAAGTCTTTAAGTATTGGGAAGTTGTCAAGCTTACAGTGCCAATTACAAGTTTTCCAAGACTCTAACTTTTACTTGCAAGCTCAAATTTTATCACTGGCAACAAATATTGTCAGTTGTTTTCCTGGAATTGACAGCTCGCTAGGTTCATTTTCGAGAATATGACTGCCAAATACCCAAGCCTGAATACCCAGAGTTGTCCTGCCAGTCCTCCTCACACCATGAGGGCACACAGTGTCCATGAACACAGCAGCTGGTGGCTCACAGCCCACAAGTGCTTCTCCTCCAGACAGCCACCAAATGCACATGCAGTGGGAAGGTCACCATGCACAGTATAAAAAGGTATGTGCCCAAGAGTTGAGGTTCAATAAAACTAATCATTTTCACTGCTTTATCAAGGACATTCTCTGAGGTTCAATAAAACTAATCATTTTCACTGCTTTATCAAGGACATTCTCAAGTGAAACTAGAATTTTTTTTTTCCTTTTTTTTTCATGCAAGCACCTGGCAAAGAAACAATAACTACTGGTACTGTTTGGCACCACTGTCTTGATCCATACTAGGATGCCAGATGTTTTACCCACCATCCCTTGTGCACCATCAGTGTAGGTATCAACACAGTGGAAAAGGCCAATAATGTCGTCTGTTACTAGGAAAATAGTTTTGACCTCATGGACCCCTGGAAGGGTCTTTGGGAACCGCAGGAGCACTCTGGGAGCACAGTGAGCTAGGCTACACCTGTGCATTGCTCTCAGCCTGTTTAATGTTTGTCCACCGTCTGTTTCTGCATCACTACCACCACTCACGTTATCGTCCCAATATATTTTGTTTTAAACCCCATGACCTTTCACTGTGAATTTTTCAGTTGAGACATTATGATACCGTTTAGTTTTGGTTTTTTTTAACTAGGCTTTTTTCTCAAGTTCCACTTCATCTCATTGCTACACATGTAACTTATGCAACTTTAGGCAAGCAATTTAATTAAAGCCTGTTTCTTCATCAATAACATGGAGATAATCCCTAAGTAACTTACAGTGCTGCTGAGCCTTCAAAGTGATGATCCATGTGGAAGCCCCTTGTAAACTATTCATTTTTTCATCAGTACATTTTTATTGAATCCCTACTACGTGCCAAGCACTACATGCCTATGGACTAAAAAGCTCACTTCTGGGGGACGGAGAATGGAGAAAAATATCAGAGAAATAAAGAGCGATCCCAAGTGATTGGGAGTGACTGGGTAGCTGCTGCAGATGAGGTGACTGGGGAGGCCTCTCTGAGGAAGTAACCTAACATTCCAGGCGTTTCTACCCAAGAAGCAAAAAAGCCAGTAGAGGCTAGATCACGAAGGCTTTGCAAACCAAGGAGAGGAGTTTGCATTCTACTTCAAGCACTGAGAAAGCCAGTGGAGAGCACCAGTAAGGAAGTATCGAAACCTCATTTACACTTTTAAAAGATCCCTCTGATGATTATGCGAAGAATTGGTTGTAGGGCATGAGTGGTTGTAGGGAGACCAGTCAGGACATGACTGTACTCATCCAGACAAGAGATGGTGGCTGCATGGACTAGGATCACTGCGGTGGAGATGAATGAAGCAGTCCAATATAAATATGCTTTGGGTCTGGCCGGTTAGCTCAGTTGGTTACAGTGTGGTGGTGATAGCACCAAGGTGCAGGATTCAATCCCTACACTGGCCAGCTGCTGACAGGTTCCACTGCTTAACTGGAATGGGCAACAAGGACAGGAAGAGTAAAGAATTAAGGGTAAACTCTAGATCTGCGGCTTGAACAACTGAGTGGGTGGTGGTTGTGGTTATGTTGTGACAGAGAAAACTATGGCAAAGCAGACAATCAGGGATCTGAGGCAGGCCTTTCAGGGCGGGTCAGACCTAAGATCGGGGGCTTGAGGTCACTGGCATGTGAACAGCATTTAAAACCACAGGCCTAGATGAGATCAGCTAGGGAGGCGCACACACAAAACAGAGAAAGGGGTCCAAGATCAAGTCCTTGGTGCTCCCACATTTAGATGTCAAATAGCAAAGGAGACTGAGAAGGAAAAATTGGTGACCTAAAAGGAAAATCTGGAGTTTTATGAAGACACAGAAGCAAGCGAGGAAAGAGTTTCATGATGGAGGGAGTGGCCAACTGTGTGGAATGCTGCCAAAGGTCAAATAAGCCAAGGACAAAGAAGGGACCTTTAGATTAGCAGCAAATGATGACCATGTTGAGAGCAGTCTTGGTGGAGTGGAACAGCCTGATTGGAGTAGATTGAGGAGATGAGGTGAGGTGAGGTGAGTAGGAGCAACATGCGATTATAAAGTATTACTGTTTACCCTTGCTTGAAGGACAATCTAAACATTGTAACACCTGTGTATTAGTTTAATGTACCTACTCTGCTTCCTCCATGGCTTGTTCAAAGTATGGCTACAAAGCCATACACTGCACCTAGAGACTGGCCTAGGAAACAGGCTTCCTTATTTCATAGGTACATCTACACACATGCAGACACAGCGTGTCTGTTGGTGGTCTGACACATGTGTAGACAAAGCAGGTCTGTCAGTGGTTCTATATGTGTAGAAATAGCATGTCTGTCCTACACGTGTGTAGAAATAGTGTCTGTCAATGGTCCTACATGCATGTAGACATAGTGTGTCCATCAGTGGTTTCTTTCAGAGCAATAGCTCTCTGGTTCCATCCCAAATATTCCAGGCAAAAGATCCAAAACCAGCAGGCTGGCTGGTTAGCTCACTTGCTTTAGAGCATGGTGCTGATAACACCAAAGTCCAAGGTTCTATCCCCGTACCAGGCAAAAGCCAAAAAAAAAAAAAAAAATGAAGATCAATTATCCCCACCTGCCCACTTTCCAGTGGGAAAATGAACTCTATGATAACTATAAAGTAGCATAGTAAAACACAATGGGGAGATACATTCATCTAACAGTAACTTAGCACATTCAAGCACCACATAATGACATTTCAGTCAATACCAGACCACATATATGACAGTAATCCCATCAGGTTATAATGGAGATGAAAAACTCCTATCACTTAGTGATGCCAGAGCTGAGGTAACACTGTAGTTTAGATATTTTTCTGTGTTTAGATATTTTACATACACAAATACCATTGTGTTACAGTTGCCTACGGCATTCAGCATAGTCACATGTTGGCCGGGTCTGTAGCCTAGGAGCAGCAGGCTACACCATGCAGCCTAGGTGCGTGCAGTAGGCCATACCATTCTGGTTTGTGCAAGTGCACCCTACGATGTTCGCATGAAGACTGAATCACCTAACAATGCATTTCTCAGATGTATTCCCAGTCATTAAGCAATGCATAACAGTAATTAAAATGTGGTAATAGTGGCACTTGAAAACCAGGACTATTCAAAACAAAGATTATAGGAATGCCAACTGAGAGTGGACATGTGCTGTAGCTCTGGAAGGATGCTGAATGCTGAGTGACAGAAAAACTTCTTGGAGTCATCAGTCAACTTGAGGAAAAATTTCAATTTTAGGAACCTGTAATAAGGCCGCTACGTAAGACACCAGTAAGTAATCATTAATTTATATACAGAATAAAATTATATGGGCTTACATATTAATCACAGGATGAAGCAAAAACTGAGCTTGCATTTAGGACAGTCAATGCCACTAGGAACTGGTCAGTGTCGCTCCTGGTACAGTACAACCAGGCCCACACGTGTTGCTTTATAAAAATGCTGCCCCATTAGACTTCTGGAGGCCACCTCCCGCACGGTGGGACAGTTTGGTCTGGAGGCCTGGGTGCTACAGCTTTCCAGAGTCAGAGCGGCTGCCTAGAGTTGCCATAATAGAGTAGAAGTCACACAAGTAACCCACTAGCCAAAACCGTGCCCCAAATGAACTTTGTTTAGCCTGCAGTGTTGGACTGCACTGTGTTCTGTAACATCTGAATTAGTACCAATACTCAAAAATTGGAAGACTTCACATTAAAAAACAAAAAAGTTTTCTGGCTTCTCAAAGAAAAAGAGAGAGAGAGAGACGTGGCCAAGGTCCAGCCGCCCCTTCACCTGTGACATATATACTCCAGAGCCCTACTGTTCCCACCCTCCAGAAAATCCACCAGACACCGAGTCAAATGCCACCGGCGTTTGTCTTTGAACATCTGCCGTTATTCTCAATTCTGGCCTGTTTCATTTATTTATGCTACTTTCCAACTCTTTGTATCATTTGAATTTGCAACCTTTGTCCTAGTATGGTGTACTGGAAAGGTCCCCTCAGGGTCTGACATGAGGAAGGAGACTACAGGGCTCTTTAAGATGACAAACTCTCACAAACTTTAAAAATGGTACCTGCTAATTTTCTTCTTCATTGAACAATTTGCAAAGGTGGGTTACAGCAAACTTCTTCCCTTGCTCTTTTCTAAGTATCAATCTCAGTAGTTACTAAGATTTACAGAACTTTTGTTTCTCTTAATAACCTGTAAAGCACTTATCGGGAACTGTTGATCATTTATAAATTAATGTTTTAATTAAAAGGCCAAAACATATGCAGTAACCAGTTCTGAACAGTTTGAACATAGGTATAGGGTAGCAGAGGGAACCACAATTCAAAAGAACAACCAAAAAAAAATTGCCCTCCAATTGCTTAAAGTGTGATATTGAAAACACCAAGGTCCAGGGTTTGATTCCTGTACTGGCCAGCCAACAACAACAACAAAAAAAAAAAAAAAAAAAGTCCTCCAAACAGAATTAAAAAGTGATTAGACAGAGTTGCTTTAAAGTAAATTTCTTTTCAGGCTGGCCAGTAAGCTCAGTTGGTTAGAGCACGGTGCTGATAACACCAAGGTCCCTGTACCAGTCAGCCGCCAAAAAAAAAAAAAAGGAAAAAACACCAAAAAAATAAAGTAAGTTGCTTTTCATATATGCATAGCATCCACAAAAGCTTTTAACTACATAATTAGTACTAAAGATGTCCATAAGACAGACTTTATACAACCCCTCCCAATGGCCGATTAGTTTTACTCCTTAATGCTTTTGGATAAAATAAACTTTCCTAACTTTTTAAAAGTTAGCCAAATCAATAACTGAAGCATTGGTCACTAGTGACTGAATGGCTAGAATTACCATAAGTGTTCTTATATAAGTTCAAAATCATATACTAAAAAATAATAATCTTCTATAAACATATACATAAGCCTAACGGAAATCACGTAGTAACACCAACTGCCCCCTTTATACCACTGAATGTTCAAATAAATAAAAGCAGCTTGGAAGGAAAAATAAATCGCAAAAAGACAAATTAAAGTGTGCATAGACGTAGTTACCACCCTTTTGCTTTGGAGACCAGAAAATAGATGGTGGTTGATGAAGGGCAGATTCAACAAAATTGGCTGTTTTCCTACCACTGCTTGTGAGTTACTGTCCACGCTCCAACATCATGAGGACCCCCTAAAACTTGGACCCAAGTTCCTAACTCCACTATTGAAGAAATTTTGTCTCCAAGTTACGGCAACAGGACACCACACAAAAGGAGGAGAGCCTGGCTTCAAGAGAAATTGTTTAGAAGACTAGAATGAAGTTCACTGTAACTTTAAAATAACTTTGCATTAATTTGTTACTAGCTGAACATTTTCTAGTAATCTTGTTTCCTAGCATACTATATCAGATTTCTGCACTTCACCCAGCTCGGATATTAAAAAAGTAGACTAACCACAAAAGTAGACTAACCACGTGGGTACAAGGGTTAGGTCCCACGTTGTCTTTCCCCTATGTTAACAGCACTAAGAATATCAAAGAGCATGTAAATACTTGCAATGCTGCATTTTCGAATTTGCTTAACTTTTCTTGTCTGACTTGGAACTCTGTTTCAACTTAATTAACACTATCTAGTTAATAAAGACTAACCAAAACAGCCTTTCCCATTTTTTCAACCAAAAATTGGAGTCTGAAATGTCTCTTGCTTTTCAGTTGACTCGCAGCATGTGGCTGGGAAAAAAAATACCGGCGTTTTCCCAAGGAAACTCTTCTGGCTCTAAACTCTCTTCGTTTAAAAAACAAAAACAAACAAACAAAAAAAAACCCGACCAAGTCCAAGGGGAGCCGTCGGAATCCACTTACCCGATCCTTCATCCTCCAGCTCTGAGCTAAGGACTTGGAGCCTTCGATTTTCTCACAGTGCCTCTTCTTCATAAAAGCCAAAGGCAGGTTCCAGTCCGTAAGGTCGGCCTCATCTTCCTCCCCGAGTCCCAGAAGAGGCGACTGCAGCATTTCGGACTCCATTGCGGGGGGAGGAGGTGGAGGAGTCCTTGGCAACAAGCGCTCGAGAACCTCCAGCCTTAAAAACTAGTTTGTACCAGAATTGGTGAAATAAGAAATAGAAAAAAAGGGGAGTCGTAAAATAAATGAACGGAGAGGTTGCGGAGACCCGTACTCGGACACAAGTCTGAGATCCTATGTCTAACTCTGCGCGGGAAGTCGAAGGCGGGTGGGAAGAGCTGGTGGGGACTGGGGCAGCCCGCGAAGTTCCGCACAGACACACACACCCTCAGGCCCCAAGCCACTGGCTGCTTCTGAGGCTGCACGGTCCCGGAGGGGCCGCGAGCGGAGCTGTCAAAAGCGTGAGAGACTTGAGGCCTCACGGTGACCCTGCTCTCGGCCTCCGACGCCTCAGCAGATCCCAGGACAGGCCAGCCGCCCGCTCTCGGTGCCGGTTCGCCGACTGGGCCGCCTGGGCTGAGGTCTCCGGCCGAGAGAAACAGGTTCAGAGCACCTCGGATGTCCTCCGGCCGCTCTCAGCCCTGCGGGTCCCGCACTCGCCTGAGCTGCTGCAACCAGAGCCAGGACCGGCCCATCGTGCTCGCCCGCAGCCGGTTCCTCAGCCCCGGGTCCGCGAGGCCTGGCTGGTCCTGGCCTCCGACTCCGTGGATCTCTCCTGCCTGAGAACGAGTCCTGAGAAACGGCCGACGTGGACTCCCGGAGAAAATAGATAATGTGGGCTTTTCGGGTGAAGGGAGTTTTGCCCTCTGGTTTGGAGCTGCAGTAAAACTCTCATCAGCACATCAAGGAGGACGCCATCTTGCCAAGGCCCAGAATGCATCACGATCTACGGCGTGGCCTGCGGGCCAAACCTCCTCCGAGAGTTCTCGCTGCGCTTCCCAGGATGCGGCAATGGCCCCGCCCCCGTTACCTCGGTGACGGCAATCAGGCTTTCCCTAGTTTAGCGCCACTCGTTCAGCGGGTGTGTTTTATTGAAGTCAATCCTACGAATGAAATTATGTCGATGTAATTAAAAAATATATATTTTTATTATTACAAATGGAGCCACATGCTTCTGAAATTAAAGGAATCGACCGCTGTGTTTCTTCCAGATTTTGAAAAGGCGGCAAAAGCTTCAGCAAGAATCGTTGACTAGTACATTTCTGGGTTTTTGTTTTTTTGCAGCTGGCTTAGTATGAGGAACACGAACCTGTAACCTTGGGATTGATAATGCTGTGTGCTAACCAGCTGAGCTAACCAGCCAACCCTCCCGGATGCTGTTACCAAAAAAGTTTTTTCACTCATAGTATCCTCCATCCTAGACCAGGTTTTCCTTTTTTTTTTTTTTTTCCATTTTTTTTATTGAAACATAATTGATTGTGGGGTACAGAGTTTACTATCCATACTGTGTACAATATGTAATGATCAAATCAGGATAATTAGCATATCCATCATTACAAAACGTTCTTGTGTCCATTTTTTTTTTTTTAAAGATGACCGGTAAGGGGATCTTAACCCTTGACTTGGTGTTGTCAGCACCACGCTCACCCAGTGAGCAAACCGGCCATCCCTATATGGGATCCGAACCTGTGGCCTTGGTGTTATCAGCACCGCACTCTCCCGAGTGAGACACAGGCCGGCCCCCCAAAACGTTCTTGTGTCCATTTAACCAATTTCTCAGTAACCTCCTTCCTCCTCCCCTTTTCCCACCTCAGATTTTCTTTTTAATGTTTCATTGAAAACCAAGTGAAAAAATAATTTCATCGATTACAACTTTTTGTTTAACCCATCTTGTTTTCTGAGCAGTTTATTCTTATTTTGATATGGCCTCATGTGAAAATGACTAAAAGTTCTTGATTTCTATGTGTGGAGGCAAGCCTCTTTCATTACTTTATTTCTCTACCTCAATTTGGTAAATTTTGCTTATTTACAATGGGTGGAGAATTGTGTTAGGTGCAGCAGGGAATATAAAACCCAGTGCAGCATGCCATGCCTGCCTTGGATAACATGGGTGTCTACTGAGACACACATGTAGCCATCAGAGAGAGCAGAAAAGGGGACAAAGTGGCTCATCTCTGTGCGTTTGGGCTTTGATATCAGGCACACCTGGCTTCGAGTCTTGACTATATCACTTGCATCTCTGTGACCTTGGTCAATCCCTTAGCTCAGTCTTAGTTTCTTCATCTATAAAACTGGGATAATAATATCCATCTTGAGGGATAAAATTAACTTGTGAAGGTGTCTAGTTTATAGTGAGTACCCAATAAATGCTAGCAATGATCTGTTCTATTGCTACAGTGCAAGCTAGCAATGCTGTGTGCCTTTTTAATCTAAAGCCTCAGCTTGGGCTCTAGTAGACAACCTGTCTCTCAGTGTGGTTTCCCAGGGCTTTGACACAATGTGGCAGTCCATATCAAAATGCTTATGGTGTCCGTGTTCCTTTCAACATGACAGTGAATAGTGCGATCCCAGATCTTTCTCACCCAGCACATAGCAAGTGTTTAATAAAAGTTCTCACATTAAATTGTTATTATTCCAAACATTCATTCAGTTATTACATCCCACTGAGCTCAGTTCTCCCATTGAAACTCAAGGCAAATTCACTAAAACACAGAAGAGAGCTAAACCTTCCTTTCCCCTGCCCTCTGTGTTGGCAGAGAGAATATCCCCACAGTCACCAGCAGAAATTTCAGGGCTGCAGGGTCTTAAGAAGACCCTATTCTCGTCTGAAGCCAATAAAATAACTCCTGCCTCTGCCTTGTCACCCTGCCCATCTTGCCACCCTCCAGGAGGGCAAGTGCCCCCCCCAGGCTGTGGATAGACCCATTCCAGCCACTCTGCAGGAAGCCACAGTTACAGAAAAGCAGCATTGGTAAATCCATTCATTCCTAATTAGCTCTGTGGCCTGGGAAACCCCACTAAATCTGTCTGAAACCCAGTTTCCTCATCAATAAAGTCTGTGGCCTTGGGAGAGCCACTTACCTCATCTGATATTCTAAGTGAAGGTAGTCAATGAGCCCATTGGAGTCCACACCTGGCAGGTGGTCAGAATCACCCATGTTATGGATTGAATTGTGTCCCCTCAAAAGTTTAATATGTTGGGGGGAAGAAAAAAAAGTTTAATATGTTGGAGGATTGGTCCCCACTGTGACAGTGTTCAGAGGGTGGGAAGTCCTATTATGGTAATTGGAAGGTGGGGCCTTGAATAGGTGATTACATTGTAGGACTATGCCATAGTGAATGGATTAGTAATGGTGGTCAGGGGCATGGTTGTGAGGGCTTAAAAGGAGAGTGCATGAGAGTCTTTCTCTGCTCTGCCATTTTGTGCCATGTGAGACTCCTGCATTGCTGTAAAGTCACCGCCAAAGACGGTCCTCACCAAATGTGTTCCCTGGACTTTGGACTTCCCAGCCTCCAAAACTGTAAGCAATAAATTTCATATTCTTATAAATCACCCAGTTCCAGGTATTTCATTATAAGCAACAGAAATGGACTAATACAGAAAATTGGTACCAGAGAAGTGGGACATTGCTTATATAACAAATGCTTGAAAATGTGGAAGCAGCTTTGGAACTGGGTGTTAGTCAAAGGTTGGAGGAGTTTGGAGGACGATGACTCAGAAGAAGTCAAAAAGATGAGGGAAAGTTTGGAACACTTAGAGACTGGTTACATGCTGGCAAGGGACTTATTGGAAACTGGGGCAAAGATCACCCTTGCTATGAACTGGCAAGGCACTTGGTTGCGTTCTGTTCATGCCCAAAAGTTTTATGGAATGTGAAATTTAAAGGTGCTGACCTAGAGTATTTGGCAGAAGAAATGTCTAAGCAGCAAAATATTGGGGAAGCTGCATAGCTACTTGCAGCAGCCTACACTGAGTTATGGCAGAAAAGACATAACATAAAGCAGAATATATAATTAAAATGGAAGCAGAGCATAAAGATTTGGAAAATTTGCAGCCTGGCCATGTGGTAGAGAAGCAGAGAACATTTTCAGGAGAAAAATGCAATGGTACGAAGAAGATTAGTACAAAAGAAAGGGATTATCAAGAGAAGGGGAGAAAGACCCTGAAGGCATTGCAGAAGCCTCTGGGGCCAACCCTTCCATTACAGGCCCAGAGGCCTAGGGACATAGAATGGTCTTGGGAAACAAGCATGAAATGTCCTCCTTGGGCTCGCTGCACAGGGCCATCTTGGGAAACTGCTTCCAGCACCAGCATCCCAGCTGCTTTGGCTGCTCCAGCTGTGGCTAAATGGCTACAGGTCTGGCTGGACCCACAGCTTTGGAAGATACAAGCTGGAAGCCTTGGCAGTGTCCACGTGGTGTTAGGTCTTTTTTTTTTTTTTTTTTTTTTTTGCCAGTAAGGGGATCGCAACCCTCGGCAAGGTGTGGTCTGCACCACACTCAGCCAGTGAGCACACCAGCCATCCCTAAACAGGATCTGAACCCATGGCCTTGGCGCTACCATCGCTGCACTCTCCCAAATGAGCCACGGGGCCGGCCCGTGGTGTTAGGTCTTTAGGCTGACAGAATGCCAGAGCTGTGGAGGCTTGGAGCCTCCACCCCGATTTCAAAGGATATATGGAAAAGCCTGGGGGCCCAGGTAGACATTTATCACAGGGGCAGAGTCACCACATACAGCCTTCGCTAGAGCAATGCCAAATGGAAATGTGGGGTTCAAGTTGTGTTACCTTATGGTGGTTCCATGTTTTTGGTCAAACTGTAGAAAAATCTTTCACAGGACCAAGTGGATTCTTCATCACGGTGCTCAGTAAAAGAAAAGGAAGAGAGGGATAGACCCAGGGAACATTCAAACAATAGGACTTTATTGAAAAGCAAAAGTATGCGCAGTATTGTGAACAGGCATCTCTACAAGGTGCCTTGGATTCCAAAGGGGAGGGTTTATGTATTGCTATGGGACAAGGGTGTTTCTCTGTCATAGCTAAGGGGAGGAATATTTGGCCATGGGGGAAGATGTAGGGTAATTAAGCTGTCGTCAGCTCATTATGAGTTCATTAACTGCCACACAAGAAGGTGGTTAGTGCCAGTCTAGTCTGAATGTTTATAAGCAGCCTCCCTGGGGCATGTCCATTTTATGTCCCTATTACGTCCTGCCTGGTTGCAGCAGAGAAACTCCAGCAGTGCCATGTCTAGTGGAGCCATGAGAGCAGGACCACCATGGCGATCCCAGAATTGTGTAGCTACCAGCATGCAACACCAGCCTATGAGAGCTGAAGCATGGCCTCAGACCAGGGAAGTCATGGAAGTGGAGCTGCTTGAGGACTTGAGGACCCAACCCCCACACCAGCGTGCAGAGGACATCAAACATGGAGTCAAGGTACATGACTCACCAGCTTTGAGATTTAATACCTGCCCTGCTGGGTTTCGGATTACTTAGGACCTGTTACTCCTTTCTTCTGGCCTATTTCTTCCTTTTTGAATGGGAATATGTACCCCTATTCTTGTTCCACCATTGTATCTTGGAAGTTATCTACTTGTTTTGGTTTTAGAGATGGGACTTTGGACTTTGAACCTTTAAATTGAAACGAGTTAAGACTTTGGGGATGAAATGAATGTATTTGTGTGTGAAAAGGACATGAATTTGGGGGGCAGCCAGGGGTAGAATATTATGAATTGAATTGTGTCCTCCCAAAAGTTTAATGTGTTGGAGTCTGGTCCCCACTGTGATAATGTTAAGAGGGTGAGAAGTCCTATTATGGGAATGGAAAGGTGGGGCCTTAAAGAGGTGATTAGGTTGTAGGACCATGCTCTAGTGAATGCATTAATCCTGGTGGTCACACGTGTGGCCCTGAGGGCTTTAATAGGAGAGTGAGTGAAGAGATTGGCCTCTCGCTCTCTCTGCTCCACTATTTTCTGCCATGTGAGCCTGTTATAGTAACAGGAACAGACTAATACAACCCAGGAAACTGTATAAAAATAAAGATACCTGATTCCACCTCAGGCCTACTGAATGAGGGAGCGGGAAGATGGGGATTCAAGGTCTGTGCTTTTTAATCAGGCAACCCTGATGATAGCTTAGAACCAGCGAGATTTGGGGATATTAGACAGTATTTTCTCTAAAATCTCCTCCAATGATCCACTTCCAGTCCTGTGGTGGGTCCTCAATGAACATTTACAATGAATGAGTGAGCACTATAAAGCACTTGTCCAAACTTCCATCTCACAAAGCAGAACAAAACTCACCCTCTCCCCAAAACTGTAGAGCAAAACATACTCTCTACTGTTTTACAGATGTAACCCCTGAACCAAGAGGGCCCTTGGGGTCCAGGTCCTGGACTGAGGAAGGGGACACACACACATTCTGGTCCCCAGCCCACCACCAATTCCTGCAGGCATCAGCAAAGCCTCTCCCATTCTCTACCCTCAGTGTCCTCATCTGTAACACGAGGAACTTGCAGAAGGTGAATTTCTTTTTTTTTTTTTTTTTAAAGATGACCGGTAAGGGGATCTTAACCCTTGACGGTGTTATCAGCACCACGCTCAGCCAGTGAGCAAACCGGCCATCCGTATATGGGATCCGAACCCGGGGCCTTGGTGTTATCAGCACCGCACTCTACCGAGTGAGCCACGGGCCGGCCCTGCAGAAGGTGAATTTCTAAGAATACTTCAAGTCTGAATTTGTGATTCATGTAAAAACCATAAAGCATCTGGTGACAGCCTAGCTCCCAATCCAGAGTTTCAAGAATGGGCTTGAATCATCATGGCATCATGACATTTAAAAGAAACCTTATTCTAATGTGTTGTGGATGATTCTGTTCAAGTCCCAGACAAGGAATTGAAAGAGTAGCCCCAGATTTTTGGAAGGCAGCGAGTCTCTATGACTAATGACAGGCTGGAAACTCAAGGGCTCATATTTCTCACCTGGGTGATCCTGTTACCGTGGCGTGTGATCAGCTGGACACTTGGGCCTGCAGTTCCAATTTCCAATGTCTCCAATTCTTCACAAGCAAGGACATCTGCTTTCCACAAAGCCTCTAAATAAGATGATTTAATCTTGAAAGTGTTATGAATCTCAGAAAACGCATGCAACGTGGTCTGAGTCATGCTATGAAAACGGGGGAGGTGCTGCTGATGACCTGCCCGTGAGTCTGTTATTGTCAGTCACTCAAGACTTGAGTGCAGAGGTGTCTGTAAGGCCGAGAGCCACTGAAACCATCCTGCTGCTGGTGAACGTCAAGCTACAGACATGGGACTGAGACATAAGAGAGGCTTCTAGGCCCAGCTCTGATCCAAAATAGCAGAACAACCCTCAACCTGACTGAACTGGGGGGGACGGAACCCATTCTATCACGTGAAAGTAGACCAGATGACCCCTTCCAGCCCTAAAACTTGGACTGTTTGGCAACCAGAAGCCAAAGATACAGCAAAGTGAGCAAGAGAACAAATATAAAAGCCTGAGAGTATTGGGCAAATACAGCCAAAGTCGGGGGTAAGTGCAGCGAAAAATTGGGGCGTAGAAACGGTCAGCACCAGTGGCTCCGATATACAGCCACTACCAGGATGGCCAGGGTGGCTGGGCTTCCACAGCCCCCAGGCTTGGCTGCTGGCCCACCGCAGCTGACCTAACCGCCTCTCAGAACAGAGGACCATCACCGCCGAGGCGTTCCACCTGCAGGCAGAACGGGCTGCGTCCCATCCTCCAGTGCTGCGGTCTCTCCACTAAATCAATCAAGGGCATCGAATGTGTTTTGTCATCAAGAATCAGGAGCGCGCTGGAGGTCAGGGAACTCTAGAGAACTGGGTGCTTGGCTGAGCTCTTGGTTTCTACACAAGGAGACCGGCCAGCTCCCATCCTTTCCAGAGAAATCTGTGCTTAGCTTAAAAGAAACCAAAATAGATCTCAAGTACTTTGCTTTTGTCTGAGCATCATTACTCTGTTTTTAGCAAAATCCAAGCCACCCCCCTCTGCAGGTCAGATATTTTGATGACAGTGAAGTGAGGAGGGGAAGGGAGGGAAGGTGACAGGCCTGGGCATCACCTTCAGTCGGAAATGCACGGCTGCCCATCCCCAGCTCCACGTCATCTGTCTAAAAATACGGTGATACTTACGTGTGTGATTTTCACCCTCCACGACGAACCTTTCTATTTTATTTATCATTTTCTTACAATGAGCATGTAGATTCTGATAAGCAGAAACAAACATCAGTGTTATTCCCATTTTTAAAAGGGGGTCACCCCGGAGCAGCATGGCACTATGGTGAAAAGTGCCTCTTATTAAATAAACTTCCTGCACTATCCTCATTTCTTCTCTCAGAACTGAGGGTTTCTGCATATTCCTGTCCTGACAGAGCCAGCAGCAAGACAGAGCTGGGAGGAGACATCAAGGCAAGGGAGCAGAAGTGAACCCCTAATGGAAACAGGACTTGTCCCCGGCCCTTTCCTTCCCATTCCGGGGCTGTTTTCTGGAGGGCATTGAAGAGCCTCTGTGAGAGCCTTGAACTTGAAGCAAGGCTGGAGCAAAGGGACTGGAGGAGAACGTGCCCCAAGCCCACACCCCACTGGCTCTGGCTTTGAGCCTGGGCACCCTGACTGGTCATTGTTGGTGGGCCAGGTGACCCATCTCCAAGATCTTACGAGATCAGAAACCGCTGTCCACGGCCCTTAGGAAAGGAATAAAGGCCAGTGTCCTTCCCAGGTCAAAAATCCCATTAGGGTGAGCACCCTCCTTCCTCCCACAGGACCCTGGAGGTGGAATCGCAAAGATAGGGTCTATGCCCATAGCCGACACAGTGTTTAAAAAGAGAGAGGAAGGGCCGGCCCGTGGCTCACTTGGGAGAGTGCAGTGCTGATAACACCAAGGCCGCGGGTTCGGATCCCTATATAGGGATGGCTGGTAGCTCACTGGCTGAACGTGGTGCAGATGACACCATGTCAAGGGTTGAGATCCCTTTACTGGTCATCTTTTTTAAAAAAAAAAAAAAATAATAATAATAATAATAAAAAAATTAAAAAGAGAGAGAAACCTTTTATGATTGAGACTATTGAGAAAATTTGTTGTCTAATAAAACAATGCAAACTGAATTTTTATAGCCTTTTATTTTAATAATGTTGCCTACAATAGATTATACCTTTATGAAAATACAAGTAATATAATCAACTGTCTCTTTTTAAACTCCCCATTTGTTATTTTAGGTAATATTTACATAACATCAGTGATTCTCAATTTCTCATCTGAACACTAGATGCATTTTAGGTAATATTTACATAACATCAGTGATTCTCAATTTCTCATCTGAACACTAGATGCCGGGGCCGAGTCCAACCCTCCCGTTGTCTCTGCCTTCAATAGGAGAGATTAGAGAAATACGCCTGGAAGTAAAATAGTATAATCCTAATACTTAGTGCATATCGATGGTGAGCCAAGCCCTTTTCATGATAATTAACTCATTTAATCCTCCTAATAACCCCATGTAAATCTCGTTTTAGATCCATTTTATCAGGAAGGAAATTGAGACACAGAAAGATTAAATAACTTTCTCAAGGTCTCTCTGCCGGCCATGGCTGGGAGAAGATTCCAATCGGGGAAGTCTGATGCTAGGCCCAGGTCCTCACGACAGGCAGCAGGGCCTGGAGCAAGGGCTGCCTGTTAGCCTGTGAATGGCAGCCGGGAGCCAGCAGCGCCTGCTCGTGCTGGGAGTCACACAGGCCTAGGTTCCAATCCTCATCCTGGATTTCCTTTCCCTGGGACACTGGGAGAGGAGCTGGACTTACCCCATCCCCAATTTCATCTGTAAAATAAGGAAACTATGTTTCTATTTCATAGAGATAGTGTGAGTATTAAAAGCTAATCACTCAGGGCCGGCCTGTGGCTCACTCGGGAGAGTGTGGTGCTGATAACACCAAGGCCACGGGTTCGGATCCCATATAGGGATGGCCGGTTCGCTCACTGGGTGAGTGTGGTGCTGACAACACCAAGTCAAGGGTTAAGATCCCCTTACCGGTCATCTTTTTAAAAAAAAAAAAAAAAAAAAAAAGCTAATCACTCAGTAAGCACTCAATAAAGGTTAACTCTTCTTATTAACAAACAGCTGTGAGAAATAAATTCCATCTGGGTTGACTAAAAAGTCTGCATGGAAAACACAGCATGCGTGCTTGCCCTTCAACAATGGATTTCCTTTTTTTGAATAACTTTAATTGTTTTTCCAAACAAAGAGACTTATATGTGGTGGGGGAGGTGTAAGATGGAAAAGCCTCATTTTTCATGGGAGAAATTATATGATAAGACTGAAACTGATTTTTAAAAAGTGAAGAGAGAGACTGTAAACATACTGCGTAGAAAAGTTGAGGTTAATAAGAGAAGAAACAGCCGAGCATGCAGACCAAGGCCATCACAGGACCAGGAAGGGTCGGGGACCACCGCCCTCCTGGCATTATAATTCCAGAAATAGTATTTGACATTTTAAACAGCATCACATAGTACTTTGACAGTTTTTCTTTATTTTAATTTTTTTTTTCTTTTTTTTTCAGCCAGTCAAATTTAGCAGTGGAGGGTTATATACCAACTTTGGTTATACTTCTGTATTTTAATTTTACAAATAAAAAAACACTTGCTAATGTATTTTAAATTTTAAAAATAAAAAGACACTTGCTGGAGGAAATTGGAAAATGTCAAAAAGAACGAAGACAAAAATAAAAATGACCCATTATTCCACCGTCCAGAGGAACCACTGTTCCCATTTTGTAGATTTTCTTTTTGCCTTTTCTTTTTGGCACATATATACGTTTTTAATAATTTAATTTGCTTTTTACATTTAAAAAAAAATATTATTCTGAAACATTATTTTGGAAGTAAACAATTCTATTGCCCAGAGATAACTACTATAGACATTTCTTTGTATAGCCTTCCAGTATATATTATAAACATATATTATAAATGGACATTGTTAAACAAAATTAGAGGAGGCCATTGTTTTGGACTAAGCCCCTGTACTAGGCCCCACCAGATCAGACCAAACCAAAACAGCGTCACTCATGGTCAATGCCACGAAATCCAACTGAAAGTTTAAGGAAGCAGATAGATCTAAAAACAAACCAGGGTTTTTTTCCTCCCGAAAACAGGAGATTCTAGCATAGTAAGAAAGTCCCCTCTGCTCTAACCCTTATGAAAAGGTAACCTGACGTTAATCAGGTTTTTTTCTATCGTTCTGTTTCCTTGATTCCACCTTTTAAAACCCACTGTTCTGCCATTTCCCAGTGAGATTTGACACCAAATAAGTCCATTTACAACTGTGACAGGCACACAGAAATGGTGAGAGAGTGATCTCAAGTTTGAGAGGGTCACCAAAAGTGGAGAATTGTTCAATTAAGTTTGGCCTAAAGGTTTCTTTGGATGTAGTGAACTGTAACCTAACCTGATGCGTAAACAGACTGTAACCTACCCTTGTAACAAGTAGCCACATCTCAGGAAATTACAGCAGCCGAACTTCAGTCAACCACAAGCAACCAGCTGCTCGAACCAGGTTCAAATAAGGCAAACACTGAGCTTTGACCAGTGCAGCTGTTTCTGTAGGTCACTTTTTCCTTTTCTCTCCGTAAATGCTATCTGACCACGTGGCAGCCCCAAAGTTGCTCTGGACCTGTTCCGGTTCTGGCGGCTGCCCGATTGTCAAATCATTCTTTCCTCAACTAAACTCTGTTAAATTTAACTTGTCTAAGATTTTTCTTTTAACAACACACTTGTGTGTATAATTTTTGCAAAAAAGAATCATTTTATTTTGTAGAAACAGCCAGAGTTAACTAAACATTTTATTTAGTGACTTGTCTGTTTCACTCGTTATTGCGAGAGCATTTTTCTGTGTCTTCATTCTCCAAATCGACATCAGGAACGGCTGCATGTGCCCCTAGTGCAGTGAGTGAGTGGGAAATCTGGAGGAGTGACCCACAGAGAAGGACTTAGCTTTTTTTAATTGTGGGCACAGCCTTTGGAGCTGCTGCAAGAAGCCATGATCTTCACTTTATTTAATGAAATTCCACAGCCTTGAACCTCGTTATCAAACATCCTCCCAGTCATTTTCAAAAGCCTGGTGAGGGTACCTTAAACCTGTATGCAGAGCCTTTGGAAGGCTGTTGAATGTTCAATTTAGTACTGATTAAAATAATAATTGTAATAACAAGGGCTGACATATACAGTACATTTCCTATGTACCAGACCCTGTTCTAAGCACTTCACACATGTCAATACTCACAACATGCCTATTGTGCCCTCTTTACAGATAGATGAAGAAGCCTAGGCACAGATAGACTAAGTAACTTGCCCAAGGTTATACAGCTAATAAGTGGTGGAATCAGGATTCAAAAGAGCAAGTTGGCTCCAGAGCAGAGGTTCCCAAACTTTGTTGTATCTCAGAATCATGCAGGGAACTTTTAAAATTCCATATGCCCAGGTTGCACCCACACCCACTAGAAAGTCAGGGGATGGCAGCTTGACATGAGCCTGAGTCCTCAAGTGATATTCCATGCATAGTAGAGTTTGGGACCCACAGCTCTGTGGCCTGTATTCTCAACAATTGTGTTAATCATGTACAGGGAGCTTGTTTCCAGCCTCCCTGTTCCCTGAATGAGGCAGTAAGATTGCTTCTTGAAGAGTGAGAAACATGCTGTTGTGTGGACTCATCCAGGCTGTGCAGTCTACCCTGAGCTGTTGGTGAGGGCCAAGTCCAAAGCTGGGAGGGAGTTGGTTGGAGAGGGCTCATGGTGGGCTGGGTTGGTCCCACATGGTGGAACAGATGTCCCGGCTTCCCTGAGGCAGCCCCAGTTTTCATTCATTGCTCTGACATAATTATTAATAGTGCCCTCTTACATTCTCACAAGTGTCCTGGTTTGGATAATAACCCATAGTCACCCTACCTTTACGTACTCTCACGGGACCTTGTATGTTTTATTCATTGCATTTATTCTAATTCAACACTTACTTATTTTAGTGTCCCTTTCCCCTGCTAGATAGAAACTCTGTGAAGCAGGGAGTGTGTCTGTCTCCTTCTTCGTTGTATCCCCTGCTGAGAGCTCAGAGCCTGGTGCACGGTGTGCGTTCACAGTATTGGCTGACTCAGAGGAGCAGAACCCCGAGGAACCACTGCTGGAAAAAACGGGTGGAGAGCCAGCACTGGCAGGGACAGCCTGGGTGGCTCAGACTGCCCAGGGTGACCATCAGGGCACAAGGCATACAAATGACACTATAGGGCCACAGCAGATAGGACTGACCCTTGGATGGAGTAAGCAATGGGGGAGGGGACCCACCTGAGGAAGATCTGAAGAAACTCCTACCCCCGTCCCCAAAAGATGGCTGCCCAGGGATTTTATTTATTTATTTGGCAGTTGGCCGGTATGGGGATCCAAACCCTTGAAGTTGGTGTTTTATCACTGCACTCTAACCAGCCAACCAGCCAGCCATGCCCAGGGATTTAAAGGACAAAGGCTTGGGGTCATGCTGACCTAAATAATAGAAGAAAAGCAACTTTAACTTGTACCCCAAAGCGAATGACATGGGATACAGGAACATCCCTGCCCGTGAATCTTTGCTTTCATTTCTCTCAGATTATTTCCTTGTATTAGTCAAGGTATGCTTAGTGCCAATACAGCAACTCTCCAGTCTCAACAGAAGGTCATTTCTCACCCACATGATAGTGCAAGATGCTGTTTGGGGGTGACCTCTGGGGTCCTTCTACCATCTTTCCACCATCCCTGTTGGATGTCTGCCCCGAGCTGGAGGGAGTGCCAGTGGGGAGAGCATGAGTTTCTATGCTTCTGGCTGCATTCAATTGGCCAGAACTTGGTCACATGGCCACATCTAACTGCAAGGACTACTGGGAAATGTAGTCTAGCTATATGAATACAGATATAAATTTGGTAAATAATGAGCTACAAGATTTCTTCCTAGAAATGAAAGTAATGGGTCAAAAAGGATATATAAAGGAGCTAGCCTGTTAGCTCAGTTGTTAGAGCATGGTGGTATAACCCCAAGGACAAGGGTTTAGATCCCTAAACTGGCCAGCTGCCAAAAAGAAAAAAAAAGAGTGTGTCTTAGTTGGCTAGGGCTGCTGTAACAAAGTGCCACAAACTGGTGGCTTTAAACAACTAATTTACTGTCTCACAGTTCTAGGGGCCAAAATTCAGAGATCAAGGTGTGAGCAAGGCCGGGCTGCATGTAGGCTCTAGGTGAGGACCTGTTCCATGCCTCTCTCAGCCTCTGGTGTCATCAGCAATCCTGAGCATTCCTCAGTTTGCGGCTGCGTAGCTCTCACTCTGCCTCCACCCCCACACGGCCTTTTCCCTGTCTCTGTGTCTCTCTGCTTTTCTCTTCTTGTAAAGACACCAGTCATATTGGATTAAGGGCCCACCCTGAATCATCTTAAGGTACACCTTAATTATGTCTGCAAAGACCCTATTTCCAAATAAGGTCACATTCACAGGTTCCGGGGCTTAGAATTTGGACATAGAGTATTTTTCTGGAGGACACAATTCAACTCATAACAATAAAGGGTATGAACTTTTTATAGGTTCCTGAAATACTCCCATGTTGCCTCCAAGAAGATGGTTCTGCTTTGCAAAACCCAGCCTGAGAATGTCGTGCCATCCCGCCTTCCCCCGGCTGGAGAGCAGCGTTGCGGTTTTCTCTCTTAGTTTCATCACCTTGATTGTTGCAGATGTGATAAGGGAACAACAAGATCTCGTTTTTGTTTTGATGTTCACTCCTCAACAAAACTGGAAAGTGCAAAAAGTGCTCAGGCATCACCTTCCCTGTCTCAGCTGAAGGGCGGTGCAGCATCGTGGCCAAAGGCAGGGACAGAGCATCGGCCAGTGCTGCGGAGCTCTCCAGGGGCTGGACAGTGTCAGTCGGCAATGAGTGGCCGCCGTGGGACACAGCCCAAACAGGGACTTAGGAACATTTGACCGGCAGTCGTGAGATGCCTGGATCATACAGTTCTCTTCTTGCAGAAGCAAAATGGATGAAAATTTCCATCCCTCCATCTGAAATGAACGTATCTAGCAAGGAGGCTGGGATGGCTTCGTCACAGGGCAGGCTGGCTCTGAGGTTGCAGGGCATGGACACAGCTGCCACTCAGAGGGATCGTCCACAAAGCAACGCTGCGAGGCCACTGGTGCCGTGGCACATCAGAACACTGTGTGCTTCGTCCAGAGTCCCCACCCCCAGTGTGACTCATGCCAGCCACCTCATAATGTGTGACCCATTCCAGGCAGAGTCCCTGTCAACCAGAGGAAAAGTGTAAATGGAATTTGTGTTCTGTTTTTGCCATAGTTTTGGTCGTTGTTTTTTTCCCCATAACTCTCTGTCTTCCTCCCATATTTTCCCTTCTCGAGTTTTCAATCAGAGGGAGATGCCATCAGGGAACCTGAGAGTCCCTGTCTCCCCTCGGTGTGTGTTCCCTGTGGCGGCAAGGCTGGTGAGGAGAGCAGCCTCCGGACTCTGAGTTTCTGTTCATGACACTAGTCGTTATTACCTTCGAGTGAAAGTGTTCGCTACGCTTATCTCCCTCTTACGTGTATATTTTCCTTTCATTTATTTTGAGAATGGTTTGAAATTTTTACGCATCTTCCATCCCTTGCTCCCTAGAGATGGGGAGGGGCGGCCCCTTCTTTTCTCATCCTGCGGCACAACTGCCACTTGTACAGAATCCCCAGAGGGACAGTCTCCCTTCTCTGCTCCTGTGGGGTGAGTAGAGAGTCCCCTCCACCCCCCACTCACAAGTAAATTTGAGGAGGGCTCTCCTGGGGGCTTCTGAGAACCTCACCTGCAATCTAAGCAGGGAGGTGGACAGAACCAAGTGAGAGAAAAAGAAGGCTCGTGTAACCATCAAGCTGGTTCCCACGGAATCAAAGGCCGTTGTGGTGGCAGAGCTGCGAGGCAGGCTCAGGTACACTCAGAAACTCACTTCCAGAAAACAGGCGGCATCGCTGACCTAAATCATCCTACGCTGAAAACATAATCAAGGCTATGACCCCCTCTGTCCTGGGTTCAAGTCCAGGTATGCCCAGAGGGTGTGTCCGCGGTCCCCTCTCCCTGTTAGTCCTCACCATCGCCGCCGCCACCCAATTTATCCTGGCCCCCATGCACTTGATTAGATGGCAGTAGCAATGGGATCCATTCAGAAGGCTGAATTTCTCATGAGCTGATTTTCTTCTCAAAGAGATGAGCTGTACCCCACCACCCCCTCTCATTTGAAGCATGAAACATTGTGCAAAAGAGTGGGGTCCAGCCATTCACACTTCGGGGGTGCTGGACGAGGCCTTTGGAATGAGACTGAGCCAGATTCCAGCAACACTCTGAGCCCTCAGGCAAGTTACTTAACCTCTTTCTCTCTCTGAGCCTCAGTTTTCTCATCTGTGGAATGGGGAAAGATTACCCTATGCATTGGTTTGTGAGAATTCAATGACATAGGAACTTTGCAAAGTGATTCTTTTAAAGCCTAAATCAAGTAGGGACCCTCCAAGGCTCAAAAGTCTCCAACAGCCCCCATCTTACTCAGAATAATTCCAGAGTCCTTACCTTCACCCCCAAAGCCCTACAGGATGTGACACCGCTACCTCTCTGCCACATGTCCTGACCCCGCTGAGCTCTGGGTATGCTGGCCTCTGTGCTCTTCCTGGGACACCCCAAGCCAAGCTCATTTGCACCTCCAGACCTTTGTCGTTCCCACTGCCTGGCACACACTTCTCCAGACACCCACAGCCTGTTCCCTCCCTCCTCGGGCCACTCAGGGGAGCCTTCCCCGGCCACCCCTAGAACATCCCCTCCCTGCTTTCCCTCTCTCCATTGCCGGCTCACCACCTGGTACATCTCATGTTTTGTGCCTTGCTTCCTCTTCTGGAAGGCAAGCCAGGAGGGCAGAACTTTTGGTCTGTCTTGGTCTGCTGCTGTACTGGTGTCGGTCACAGAGCAGATGAATGAACCAAGGGGAATCAAGTGGCCAAATGCTGAAATGATCCCCACAAAATGGAGAAGCTTCTAGAGCAGGCTGACCCCAGGCATCTGGGAAGCACATGTCCCTCACTTGGGGACCCAGTGGTCCACACGCTGGACATGACCTCTGTCCAAAGGGGAGAGGGATCACAGACCACCTCACCCAAATGGGGGGGTGGTGCATCTGGGAAGTCTTCATGGGGAAGAAGCATTTTGTTTCTATTATCAACATTCTGGAAAGAGGTCACAGTTTGCAGGATTGCTGAGGCAGGAGGAAGAAGCCTCTGGAGGAAGCAAAGCTGGCAGGTGACTGTCTGGAGTGGGGAGAGTGAGTTGCAGGTGACAGTGAATGGGCTGAGCAGGTGGAAGAGGTGGCAATCTCCTGAGGGCAAGGGGAGGTTATGAGCATACCAAGCTGGGAAGCACTGCTGGGCCAACTAGTTTCCTTTTTGTGGGCGGCTGGCCAGACCAGGGCTCCAAATCCTCGACCTCGGTATTATCAACACCACACTCTACTGAGCAAGCTAACTGGCTGACTAGTTTCTGCATCACTTCTCTGTCTAGGGTGGTGGTTAAAGACGGCACACCAGGAGGCAGAGACCTTCGGGCTTGTCTGCAACGGTGAGCAGAAGAAGGACAAAGGCCACCCACCACCATTATCTCCCCCATCCCCAAATCAAAATGGTACCAGCTTCTGCAGTTACAAACAACAGTTTGGTCTCCTGAGGCAATACAGGTAAAATTTGATGGTGGCCCAAACCCAGGCGTGGGGGGAGGGGTGGGGAAGGAGGGACGAGGTTTGGAGCTATTTGGGAGACAGGTGGTGGGGGCTCAGAGGTCAATTGGCTCGGGGTGAGCAGGAGGGGGACTCGGAGAGCAGTCCCATAGTTCTGGATCAGGCACACAGGCCACTTGGACGCCGGGCTCAGCGGAGCTGGAGCCAGGCTCCACAGGGAGTTCCGAGGCCATGCACGGAGCTGTTGTTACCTGTCACCAAGGATGGTGGGAATAGTTTGATGGGATGGAGATGAGGGAGGGATGGCATTTGCTCCTATTTGGAGCTAAGATAGGTGAGGAGCTGGAGTGGAAGTTCCGGGAATAGGAGGGCCTTTGGGGCCAGATGACAAAGGGTGGCAGAGGTTGAGGGGTGTCTCTCTGAGAAGGCAGCCTGGGTGTGTCCGGGGAAGCACACAGGCATGGACTCTGGGCTCTCCTTGAGAGACCCTGATGGCAGAGGCCATCCCTGTGGGGACCTCAGGGCAGGCAGTAAACCACGGTAGGATGGCGAAAGAGACAAGGACCTCCTGCATTTCCAGCTCATGTGAGGCTCCCTGGGGACATGGGACCACTGAAGTGTACTTTGAATGGGGACTGGAGGTCCTTGGGCACAGGTGGGGCTGGAGGGGAACTTTGGGCAACTGCTGTTGTGTAAGTTGTGACATTTGGTGGTACGTGTGTGAATGGCCATGTTTACTCCTGCAAGGTCATAGCCGCTCATGCAAGCCAGCACCACTGCTGTGCTTTGAAAAATGGTGTCCCCTCCAAAATTCATATATGGAAATGTAATCGCCAATGTAATAGTATTAAGAGGTGGGGCTTTGGGCTGGCCTGTGGCTCACTCGGGAGAGTGCAGTGCTGATAACACCAAGGCCACGGGTTCGGATCCCATATAGGGACGGCCAGTTTGCTCATTGGGTGAGCATGGTGCTGACAACACCAAGCCAAGGGTTAAGATCCCCTTACCGGTCATCTTTAAAAAAAAAAAAAGAGGTGGGGCTTTTAAGAGGTAATTAAGTCATAAGGGCAGAGCCCTAATGGATGGAGTTGGGGCCCTTACGAAAGGGCCGGAGGAGGGAGGTTTGCCTCTTTTTCTTTTCCACACACGAGGACACAGCATTCATGCCCTCCTGAGGAGCAGCAACAGGGCGCAATCTTGGAGGTGGACACCAGGCCCTCACGAGACACCAGACCTGCTGGTGCCTTGATCTTGGACTTCCCAGCCTCCAGAACTGTGAGAAATAAATTTCTGTTCCTTGTATATTACCCAGTCTCAGGTATTTTGTGACAGCAGCACGAACAGACTAAGACATCACCTTGTTACACACAGCTTGTGCCAGGCTTCTCAGCCTCAGCTCTACTGACATTGTGGGCAAATACATATTTTTTTGTATATAAAATATATATGTATATTTTAGCATTTAAAAGTTGCAGTAAAAATAGAGAAAGATCATAAATTTAACACTTTAACCATCTTGAGTGCACAGCTCAGGGGCATGAAGCACATTCACACTGTCGTGCAGCTGTCACCAACGTCCGTCTCCAGAACTTTTCCGTCTTCCCAAATCGAATCTCTGTCCCTATTAAATAACTCCCATTACCCTTCCCCCATCCCTGACAGCTGCCATTCTACTTTCCATCTCTATGAATTTGACTATTCTGGGAACCTCATATAAGGGGAATCCTGCAGTATTTGTCCTTTGGGTCTGTTATGCACTTAGCATGTTGCCGCGTTTCATCCATGGGTAGCATTGACTGAGTCCATTCCTGCAGCTATAACAGCATACCACAGAGGTTTATTTCTCGCAGTCCTGAAGGCTGGGAAGTTCAAAATCAAGGCACCGGCAGGCTCATCATCTGGCGAGGGTCCAGTGTCCGCTTCCACGATGGCGCCTTCAACGCAGGCTGCATCCTCTGCAGGGCAGGAATGCTGGGTCTGCAGAAGGCAGAAGAGCAAAGGGATGAACTCCCTCCCCCAAGCCCTTTATAAGAGCACGAATCCCACTCACGGGGGTGGAGCCCTCATGACCTCGTCACCTCTTAAAGGCCCCACCTCTTAATACCATCACAATGGCCATAAGTTTCTTTCTTTCTTTCTTTTTTTTTTTAAGATGACTGGTAAGGGGATCTTAACCCTTGACTTGGTGGTGTCAGCACCACACTGTCCCAAGTGAACTAATCGGCCATCCCTATATGGGATCCGAACCCGAGGCCTTGGTGTTATCAGCACCGCACTCTCCCGAGTGAGCCACAGGCCAGCCCGCCATTAAGTTTCAACACCTCAATTTTGGAGGGGACAACATTCAAACCGTAATGAGCACGAGTCAGAATTCTTTTCTTTTCAAGGCTGAATAACATTCTGGGCAAACGCACCTTTGCTGTGTGGCTTTGTAATGCCCTGTAGGACGCTCAGCAGCAGCCCTGGCCTAGATCCAATGGTCACTAACAGCACCTCCCTCCTCCCCATTGTGACGAGCAAAAATGTCTCCAGACTTTGCCAAATGTCCCTTGGAGGACAGTCTTACCAGTTGAGAATCCCTGCTCTGTGCCCACTCACCTCCGAAGACTTGAGTCTCCCCTGCGTGTACCCGAGCACACCAAAGAGCATCCCGCAAAGGGGCCAGGGTTGGGCTGGGGTGGGAGGTGCTCAGGCATGTGAGCTGCAGCCCAGCTCCTAAATCCAACCAGAAAGTTACAGCCACAAACATTTCATGTCAGGATCGCTTCATAACACTAGGGCAGATTTTCATCTAGCCATTTTTCATAAGAAACAGACAAAACAAAACCAAAAAACCCTCTCTCTTCTTAAATCCACATTAAGCATATGGCAAGCCATGTGCTGGCTGCACTGCATCCTGCAAACTTAATGCCAGCTTCTTGTTTTTTACTTTACATCTGGGGAGACGTAAATCCCGCCTAGAGCCAACCTTGGGAGATGTGGGTTGGAGATGTGTGAAGCATGTACAAGTCGAAGAGAACAGGCCTGCCCTGCCCTCTGACACAAGAGCTGGATTTCCTTCAATAATCCAGGCCCTTCACAGAAACAAAGAAGAGCAAGGAAACCTGACAGCAAAATCCGTAACAACACACACGCGCACACACACGCACCCCCCAAAAACAGTGAGTCTGGTGGCGCAGGCAGTGACAGCCACGACTCTCAGTGAGCCCGCTCCCTCCTCCCCGCCGCCGCCAATCCCACTCGGTTGAGATCCACAAACATTCTGAGTTTTGACTCAAACCCCATATAGCTCTGCTAATACCCATTAGCCCTCAGACAAAATCTTTTATTTCCTGGCAAGACTGGAATAAAAAAGATGAATCTGTGGGGGATTTAGGAGTGAAAGAAAGACACCCAAGCCTCTCAGGATTATCTTGACAAGGAATGAATTTTGCTTGCTCATGCATGGTTCATCAGGCATTGATTAAGAGTCATAGAATTTTGAAATTGGAACCAGAGAACCTTACAGTGGGAAAAAAAATAAAGCTCCTTTCCAGGGTGGGGAGAGCAGCAGTCATCTAGCTTCTTTTGGAACATTCCAGAAAGGTGGCAGGTTTGCCCCAATCCTTCACCCCTTCCTGCGCCCTGCCCTCTGCCGTGTGACATTCTGTTCCTCCCACAGGGGTGGCACAGGTTCCCTGACCCTTGACTTCAAGCTCTGCTGTGAGACGCTAGCAGGGCAGGGGCTTGGAAACATGCTCGTGTGGCTGGACTCTCCCTCCACTGCCTCTGCCCCCACCAGGACAGGAAGCTGCCTCAGTGAGCTTGCCCACCCGAGTGGGGCGGGAGACCCAGGCCACAGAGGCGTGAGAAGCACCAATGCTGCATCTGCCAGTAAGTCTGGCGCTGGTTTGTCATGCCTCGTTATTACGCCAATAGCTGATCGATACAGAAACTGGCGGACTCACGCTGGCAGGTGCGTGACCCAGCTAGTTGCCGTTTCTTACGTGGAACCAGCCGACTGGTGCGGGAGGGACCTCTACCTCACAGGGCAGGCTGTGCCCTGTTCAGCATGGTTCCCTGTCGGGCTGTGACTTTTTCCTGTTGCCCAGGGCTGGGGTGGGACTCACCTCCAAAACAATCCAGAAGAAGGGTGAGCGGTCCTGGACTTGGCTGCCTGTCAGCTGTTTCGTGACAGCTCTTGAGTCTCCCCAAATGTCCCTACCTCCTTGGAACACTCAGGAGACCCCAGTTATAGAGAAGATATGGTCCCAGCCCCCAGGGGAATACAGGTGGGTCAGGAAGGTGGGGCAGGGGGCTTATGGCAACCTGGGAATTTCATAGAAAGTGAAAGATGATCAAGCTAGAGGCAGGTGCCCTTACGGGAAGAGAGAGCCATCTCCTGACACCCTGATACTGCTCCACCTCATCCCCTCTCCCCTCTCTGTTCCCTGTACTGCTCCCCCAGGCTCATTCACCTCCTCCTCTCCGCCTCCAGTGTCTTCCCTCCAAGCCTGGCAGCTGCGGTGACCCTGCCCTCCACACCTTTCCCTTTCTTAGCTTCTCACCAAAAGTGACCCATCCTGACCAAATATTTGCACACCCATGGTCATCACAGCATTATTCACAACAGCCAAAAGGAGAAAGCAATCCAAGTGTCCATCCACAGGTGACTGGACAAAGTGTGCTGCAGCCGCACAATGGAATGTCACCCAGCCTTAGGAAGGAAGGAAATCCTGACACCTGCTGCAACATGATGGGCCCTGAAAACATGCTGTGTGAGATAAGCAAAAACAAAAGGACAAATACTGTATGACACCACTTATGTGAAGTCCCTAGAGTCGTCACGTTCACAGAGACAGAAAGTAGAATGGGGGTTGCTGGAGAGAGGGAAGAATGAGGAGTTGTTTAATGGTGTATTAGTCTGTTTCTGTTGCTTATAACAAAATACCTGTAACTAGGTGATTTATAAAAAAAAATTTTTTTATTGCTTACAGTTTCTGAGGTGGGGAGTTCCAAAGTCCAGGGAACTCATCGAGAGAGGGTGTTGGTGGCGGCAGACAGTGATGGCAGGGCATCCCATGGCAGAAATGGTGGAGCAGAGAGATAGCTCCCCGTGTGCTCTCCTTTGAGAGCCCCAAAACCGCACCCGTGACCACCATTACTAATCCATTCACTGTGGCATGGTCCTTAGAATCTGATCACCTCTTCGAGGCCCCACCTTGCAATTCCCATAATAGGATTTCCCACCCTCTTAACAGTCACAGTGGGGATTAAGTTTTGGGGGGACATTCAACCCAAGGCGAGTGGTAAGGACTTTCTGTTTGGGAAGATGAAAAAGTTCTGGAGATGGACGGGGGTGACGGCTACACAGCAGTGTGAATGTGCCTCGTGCCACTCAACTGTGCACTTAAAAGTGGTTTAAATGGTAAATGTTATGTAATGCATATTTTACCAAAAATTTTTCTTTAAAGTGACCTGTCCCATATCCCAACTCTTTGAGGCCCAGCTCCCCCCAGCTGCTGGCCAACAAAGCAACTGAAAATCTCAGCCATGTGTGGGGTGGGCCAGTAGCGAGATATTGGGGACAGAGAGAGAGTCCCCAATATCTGATGCCCCCCCATTCCACACAGAGGCAGCGGCCTACCCTGCTTGTGCAAGTCTGCACAGGACCTGCCGATCACGCATCTTCCATGGAAGGGAAGGTTCTTCGTAGCTGGCATCCAGCTGGAGAGTTGGAACTTGAGCAGGTAGGATTTGTTTGGATGGAGAAAGAAGGTGAGAACAACTGGGGGAAAAGCTAAAAGGGCAAAGTCAGTGGAGAAGATCAGGGAAGGTGGAGCCAGACAGCTGCCTGGCTGGGAAGGCAGGATTCCTGGCTCCACACCTGTCTTTCCACCTCTCCAAGCTTCTGAGGGACGACGGGGAGGCCTCCGCTTTACAGATGTCCTGGGGTAAGCTTTGGAGTCAGCAGACCTGGGTTCATGCTCCAGCTCTGCTGCTCGCTGGCTGTGTGACCCCAACCCCCCTGAGCCACAATGTCCTCCTCTATAAGTGAGAACAATCACAGGACCTATGCCTGCTAGGGCTTTGCAAAGGGTAACGTAATAGAATGCAATGGCCCAGTGTCCTTCCATAGTGAGCATTCCATTCATGTGAGTCATTGTGCAAGGCGGGCTGTGGCACGGCTCCAGGGGTCCCCACTCCTGCTACTCACACCTTTGAGCAGCCCCTTCCCCTTGAGTTTGGGCTGGACCTACCAATTCACTTCTAACAAAGAAGCCGCAGCAAAGCTAATGGGATGTCACTGCCATGGTCAAGTTGCCAATGGCCGTGACCCCCACCCCACTGTTGCTCTCTCCCTTGCTGGTCCCCTCTGTCACTCTGACGAAACAAGCTGCCTTGGTGGGAGGCGCTCTGTGGAGCAGCTCACGTGACAGCCTGCGAGGCACCGAATCCTGCCAACGGCCACGGGAGCGAGCTCCAATGGACGGCTGTGGCCTTGGGAGGGATCCGGAGCCAGAGGGACCAGCAGTCACACCCAGATTCCCGACCCGCGGAAACCATGTGATAATGGCTGAAGCTGTTTTAAGTTGCTACGTTTGGGGGTGATTTGTTACTGTCATTTGTTATTTCTTTTTTTTTTTTTTTTTTTAAAGATGACCGGTAAGGGGATCTTAACCCTTGACTTGGTGTGGTCAGCACCACGCTCACCCAGTGAGTGAACCGGCCATCCGTATATGGGATCCGAACCCGGGGCCTTGGTGTTATTAGCACCGCACTCTCCCGAGTGAGCCACGGGCCGGCCCCTGTCATTTGTTATTTCTAACATGAACTTTGCCGTCCAGTTATCCACCAGCCTCTCCAGCCAGGCTCCGCAATCCTCCTGCGCACATTCTGCATCCGACACCACACTCAACCTCCCGCTCTCACATCCTCACGCAGTGCGACACACACGTTATCTGTTATGTAGATGCTCATTTATCCTCTGTTCTTTAAGCAGAAGTAACCCCAAAAGCTGTCACTGAGCTTCTCCGACCGGCTGCAAAACTCTACTGAGAACGCCCAGCTCCGAGGTTATGGTTCTGTACCCACGCCCAGAGCCGCAGCCCCGTGTCTCCCAGCCGCTGAAGTGCAGCAGGAAACCAGTCTACTGTTCACTCGTGCACCCAGGACTCACATGCATCTGCCACACACACAGAGTCTCCATTCTGGCCTTTGATTTGGTCTCCAGGAAAGAGTCTGGGCATGTTGACCTCTAGGGTTTTACAACTAAGTGTGGACCTTGAGGGCCAAGGTTATGGCAGTCTGCTGGGCCAGGCGGAGAGGAAAGAGGGCTGGGAAGGAGCCTTTTGGGCCTGAATTTAAGTCCAGCTCTGCCTTGACAAGGTGGGCCCCTCTGGAATAGTTCCTGCCCATCAGTGAGTCTCAGACATAGGCCTTCAGGGGTCTGCTGTAAGAGACTTATATAAAGTGACATAGGTGAAGGGCCCCTCTTTTCTGCCTTGGTTCCAGGAAGGATGACCTACTGCAGGCCAGAGGCCCTTGCTATGGATCTGCGAACCTCCCTCCCGTGGGAGGAAGCATACCGCCATTTGGGCTCACCATTCAGTCTCTTGTGAGTTGAGTTACTGTGAGTCAGTTCCCCAGAGCCTGTGCTCTAAAGGGCTGAACGTTCAGATCTGCAAGATGGAGGGCTGTCACACCATGCCAAACCCCCCGCCCAGCTGCTGGGCATGGCTGAGGCATGTCCTTCACAATGTCACTCTCATGCTGTCACAGGTTGCTCCTCTCACTTTAAAATAACAACCTTCACTTGACTGTGCAGCCCAAGAACTTTCCTCTAAGATTCTGCAGCCTACAGATGGCAGACAAGAATGAAGACTGGAAATCAGGAGTACTCGTGACATTTAGATCCACTAATCCATCAAGAGAAGATTTACTACCTCTTAGTATTGAGGGAGAGACCAGAAATCCTCTCACGGGATTGTCCAGGGCTCAGGCACTGCTCAGATACAGCTCAGCACTAAGTGTTGTGACCGTCAGGGGTTCATGGGACACCAGCGTTCTGTGTGCCTTGTCACCCACAGTTGCACCAGCACCCCAAACCCAGCCAAAAGGATTTGTTACCAGGTGCTCTTGCCTTTGCCTGTCCCCACATTATGTGTGGGAGAAGACGCTAATCTTGAGTTGTTGACAAAAAAATGAGCAACCACCATATCACATAGGATCCAAAACACCCTCTAGACTGGGAGTTCTTTGAAAACCAGGGCCACCTCTTTCCTCCAGCAGTTAGCCCTAAGGCTGGCACACAGGGACTCCCACGTGCATGTAGATTGGATGGATGGATGGATGGATAAATGGGTTGGGGGCTGGCCAGTTAGCTCGGCCAGTTAGAGCACAGCCTTATAACACTAAGGTCAAATCCCTGTACAGGCCAACCACAAATAAATAAATAAATAATAAGTAGGTGGGTAGATGAGTGGGTGAGTGGACAGAGGGATGAATAAATAATCTCAGGCCAAGGAACAGAATTTCTTGCCCAGAATCCACCACTTATTAGCCTTATAACTTCCCTCATTTGTAAAATAGGGTAAGGGTAATTCTTTTTCTACCCACCCTACAAGGTTGTTGTGAGAATTAAATGAGATGATACAAGTAAAAGCTCTTCGGTTACCTATATAGAATTATACCAGTGAAAGGAAGTACTGGTCAAAGAAAATGTTTTTTCACTCTAATTTACGAAATGCTTCTCGGAGAATTCATGAATTCAAGTAATTACTCAACGAATCCCCTCAAGGGACACAGCATTTTCTGGGTTCATTAGAGGCAGGATTCAGAACAGTGGAGGCTCCACCAGAGAAGCCATCTCACCTCAGACGGGAGGTGCACGTTACAGGCAGCTCCCGCCTTGGTTTTTACAGGGCTGCACCTGTACCTCCTACAAGGCTGTGAGCTTGTAGACGGTAGGTACTGTGACTTAGACCTAAAATCCTCCTCCTCTGTAAAAATGAGTAACTAATAGGCACTCAAAGACCTGCTGCAAGAATTTCAATAAAATAATCAAATCACGGCATTAAAAAAGAGTTTATGGTCAACACACAACTTTACAAAAAGACAAAGATGCAGAAATAATAGAGCAAAATACCAGGCAGGAACTGTGCCCGTGCACAACTCTGAACTGAGGTAGTGACAATGCAAGTGGTGTTTTACCCACGCAAGTTGTATTTTTAAGATGAACAGTGGGTTTGCATGATTGCGATAGGGGAGCAAAGAGGAACAGGGTGAGGTGGGCCACGACCCTCCTCTGCGTGGGGATCAAAAGTACAAAGAGCCTGATGCAATGACTGACGGATGAGGTGCTTGATAGACAGCAGGTGATTACAGTGACGGTGATTTGGGGGTTCAGGCCCCGTCACTTTGTAACACCTAAAGCACATCCCTGTGGCAGTGAGAGCAGGGATCCAGGTCAGAGCTGGAGGGGGGAGCAGGAATCGGCTCAAGTGCTCTGTCCCCCTTTCCTCCCCACTCTGGGCATCATCCAGCCAGACTACAACTGCCCGTGATGGGAGGCCAGGCTTCTTCTCTGGGGGGTGCACTAGGCTGCAGAACCACCCCGGACTTGGGATGGGGCCCTGGACTGTCAGTCAGACAGGACAGGGAGAGAAAAGGGTGTGACTGTCACCAGCATGCATGGCTTGTCCTCATAGCATGCTCTAGCATACCAGCAGGCCTCCAGCTGCAGGGCTCATTGGGGGACAGGAACCAGGGAACACCGTGGCAGTTTCTATGCGTGACAGCACTATGAAAAGGGCATAGCATTTACTTCAGCAAATTTGAGACTGGGGATTGGTGAACTGACCAAAGTAGGTAAATATCAACAGTTAGAAACCAGGTCCTGCGTTATCAACCCCGAGGCTGGGTGGCATACATCACCCTCCTTTTGAAAGGACAGGCGTTGGCGTCAGGAGGGACTCGCTGTACTTGGATTCCTAATATCACAAATTCACACCTTGAGAATGAAATGAAACAGCTCTATTTTAGCCACGTTTAGCTCCTGGGAGCTGGACCCCAAATGATCTCTAATTATGACAGAAGTCTCTGCCTTCTGGGCCGGTTTCCAAGGCCGCTATTGTGGCCATTCATCAGAGGCAGCCTCAGCCGGGGCCCAGGGACTGATCATCTGGGGGGAGTGGGAGGTCCCAGGGGGCCCCACAGTGGGGGTCCAGACCCTGCTCATGCTCTAGAGGACCCGGATGAGGAAGCGACCCCTTAGCTCAAGACGTTTAACCCCCAGGGGAGTAGAGAAGGCAGCAGAGCATGGGGGTCCTGGGTGACAGCTGGCTTTCTGGACCCCTCCCCAAGAGGTTTTTACTCAGAAGATCCTCATTCACCCACCCTGAGTCTCTCAGAAGTGGGGAAGGGGCTTGTCGTTGGTGGTCACATACCTGGGGATGGGACTAGCACTGAGTGGGCAGGGGCCGCGTGCCAAATGCCGCACGGTGCGCAGACAGCACCACTGTGAGGATAGATTTTATGGGTCAACCTGGCTAGGCCATGGTGCCCAGTTGCTTGGTCAAACCCAATCTAGACATTGCCATGAGGATGTTTTAGATGAGATTAATGTTTCAATCAGTAGTTGAGTAAAGGGTCACCCTCCCCAATGTGGGTGGGCCTCATCCCATCAAGTAAAGGCCTTAAAAGACTGAGGTCCTCAGAAGGGGAAGGAAGTCTGCCTCTGGACTGATTGTCTTCCGTCCCAAGACTGCAACGTCAACCCCTGCAGGAATTTCCAGGCTGCTGGGCCCCCACGATCATGTGAGCCGATTCCTTAAAATGCATCTCAGTGTAAACATACACATCGTAGTGGTCCTGTTTCTCTGGACAAGCCTGCGCCATGGGCCTCCAGGCCCCCCACCCCCAACCCTGGAGAGCCACAGAGTGGCCTGGGCCAGTGCCAACCAGGACTCTTGCTTTCTGCCTCCTTAATGAAGGGGTGGGAGGGAAGGCCACCCTGTGTTAAAATTCTGTGATTTGACATTAAATGTTAACCCCTCACAGGCAGCCTATGAGAAAGCACCTGTGTGTGGAAGAGACAATTGGTCTGGACTGAGTTGCCCACCCATCCCCTTCAAAGCTGTCTTGTGCACCTGCCCGCCGGCCCTAGGCCCCCCGAATGCCAGCAGCCCCTTGGCAAACAGCTGCAGCCCGCAGCCTTCTTCCAGTGACTCCCAGACACGTGGGTGCTCAGATCTCTTGTTGATTGGCAAGACTGGATTGCTCAGGGCCACAAGAACAGCAAAATCTGTATGCTGCAAAGGTCCCACGGTGGATTTGCGGCCTGTGTTTTCTAGTTAGATCAACCTGGAGGTTGTGTTTGTTCTGAAACCTCAGGGCATGACCTGGCTTCAACGCACGTGTGCAGACGAAACAGGAGGAGTCCAGGACAGGAGGATCGATGCTCAGCAGCTGAAGGCATTTACGATCCTTCCTCGGGACTCATCAGGCGGTGAGGCCCACTGCAGAGCTGCTTGCGGCGGACCTGGGTCGGGAGCCCCCTTGGGAGAGCTTTACAGACTGGCCTGTGTGTTTACAAAGTCTGGCTCTCCTGGGTGGCTCCAACCTGCCAGAGAAAGTTAATGTTTTTAATTAAATATATTGTTCTGGGTTTTTTTCCATTGTAAGCTCTATACTCGCTTACCCACGCTACAGAAATTGACAGGCACTCTGCTAGAGGCTGGGACATTGGTGTAACACCAGGGTGACATAGTCCCTGATTGCAAGGAATTTACAATCAGGTCACTGCTCATTATACAGAAGATTTGGAATTTTTTTTTAAAGTACACACAGAAACCATCTCTGTAAACTTTTTGATGAGCTTCTTTTGGATCTTCTTTATGCTTAAATTATATTCTTTGTGGATGTGATTTGCGTGTGATCATTTGATAGTTACAATTTGGAACTCTGTTATTTAACGAAGTGTTTCCATATTATTTAAATTTTTTCATGACAAATTCATCTTTTTAGGGGTGACATGGTCTAGTGGATTGAATTATGTCCCTCCAAAACTAATTGAGCTTGAATTGTGTTTCCCAAGCTTTACGTATTAGAAACTTGGTCCCCACTGTGACTGTTAAGAGGGTGGGAAATCCTATCATGGTAATTGAAATGTGGAGCCTTGAAGAGGTGATTGGATTGTAGGACTGTGCAGTAGTGAGTGGATTAAAAATGGTGGTCAGGGACGTGGTTCTGAGGGCTTTAAAAGAAGAGGACAGTCAGTCTGTCTCTCTCTCTCTCTGCTTCCACCATCTTGCAATGTGAGACCCCTGGGTCACTGTCACCACCACCAGATGGACTTTGGACTTCTCAGCCTCAGAAACTATAAGCAATAAATTTCAATTTCTTTCTTTCTTTTTTTTTTAAAAAAAGATGGCCGGTAAGGGGAATCTCAACCCTTGGCTTGGTGTTGTCAGCACCACGCTCAGCCAGTGAGTGAACCGGTCATCCCTATATAGGATCCGAACCCGTGGCCTTGGTGTTATCAACACCACACTCTACCAAGTGAGCCACGGGCCGGCCCTAAATTTCAATTTCTTTATAAATCACCCAGTTCTGTGTATTCTGTTTCAAGCAACACAGCAGACTAACACACATGGTATTCCATTAGGATCTGTACTATCATTTAATCAGTCATTCCCTTATCATTGAATAGTTAAGATTGTCTTCCTTTTTTTCTGCTGTTATAAATAATAACATTATGAACATCATCATTCTTACAGCTTTTCCAATAGTTCTGTTTCTTTGGGATGTGTTTTCAGAAAAGGAACTGAGGCAAAGGTCTTTCAAGTGGCTGACGGTGACAAACATTTCCTATCTCTATCAGGCCTGTGGGTCAGGCACTGGGTGCAGCTTAGCTGGGTTCTCTGGCCCAGGGTCTCTCTGCCGGCCAGGGCTGTAGTGTCATCTGAAGGCTTGGCGGGGGCAGGATTGCTGCCAAGCCCACTCCTGCAGCTGTGGGCAGGATGGGGTTCTTCTCAGCTGTTGGTAAAGGCCCTCAGCTCCCTGCCCTGTGCACCGTTCACAGGGTGGCTCACACGTCAGAGCAAATGAGAGAGTGAGAGAGAAGCCATAGAGACAAGTGTCTTGCAACAAAGCCCATCTCTCCCCATCAGGGGTGCTGCTCTGCTCTTGCATGAGCTTGTGACTGCACCATGCTCACTGCCCAGCACGGGCGATGGACTGACCAAAGAACATGCTGAACTCGTGTGTTTTGGTGGCCTATTAGCTGGCATAAGTTGAGGTGAAATTGACTTAGCCTGGTTCCCCAGGCAGCATTCTCCTATCTGTGGAGCGGGGCAGGGTGGGATGGATTCTGCACGCTGCTTTCTCCCACAGCAAGCAGACAGCATGATCTGGAGGCCTCCGTGCAGAGGAGAGACTTGAAGTTACCCGGACTCTTTCTGGCCTCTCTGTCCACTCAGTGGTGACCTGAGAGTGGGCAGGTGAAGCACCATGACCGTCCCCTGTGCCGGCCGGGGGCCTCACGCTTGCTACCTTTTAGGCAGTCCCTCAACTACCCCTTCCCCTCCCCAGGTCCATTCTTCACCCTGAGCTAGAACAACCTCTGAGAAAGCTGGGGTCTGGCTGTGTCCCTTTCCTGTTCAGAACCCTCCAGGGAACCCCCTGCTGCTCTCAGGATGAGGCCCTGGTACCTGGACCTGGCTTCCAAGGCCACGGTGACTGACACCTGCTTCTCTCTCTGGGTTTCTCTCCTGCTGGGCCCCCTTCCTGCCAGCGCCACACTCTGTCTGGGAGGTTGCCCACCAGGTGCTCCCTTCCTGCTGGCCTTTGCTACAGCTGTTCCCTTTCCCCTCTTCTAGCATCGTCTCTCACCTGTCCCTCCCCTGAGCCTGGCTTAGGTGCCTCACCTCCTCCTGCTGGAGGTCAGCTTCCTCTTGAAGACTGCACGCTCCTGGGGGCAGGGCCCCTGCCTTTCTCTTGAGGGGCCTCAGCACTCACCCACCTACAGGGAGGTTGCCCTATGGCTCTGCCATGTGAGGGGGAGTGGGGGGAGCGCCTCAGAGTGTAGGGCCATGGGGGGCGGGGGGATGAAGGCATTGAGGTTGACAGGGTCTATGGGTGTTGGTGGCCCCCATGAGCCATTGTGACCCTCGTACCCAGGGGCTCTTGGCAGCTGCCCTGAAGCACAGCCATCTAGTCCCCAAACCCCACCCTATGCCCTTTCCTCATCAGTCTTGCTAGTCTCGCACATGACACACAAGGCTCACCCAGGGTTGGACAAAGCCTCAGAGTGAGTGAGAAAGCCCATGATACACAAGGGACTCCATGTAGTGGCTCCAGAGCAAATCCCTAGAAGCAAACAAAAGGAGGGTTGATGAGAAATAGCAAAAATCTGCACCAGAGAGTTTTGGTCCAGACATGGAGTCCTGGTCTGAGTCTTGAGAGAAAGAATGGACAGAGACCAAGACATACGTAGAGGGTAGCGTAGGAGGGGAGGTGCAAGGGCAGGCTCCTCTTCTCCCCAAAAAGGGAATGAAGAAAACAATCAAGACTCAGGAGGAAAAGGGGTGTGTATAAGAAAGGCGTGGTCCATACAAATTAAAAGTGGGAGTGATTCTGAACCCTGGTGCAGTGTCGGCTGAGCGCCCAGGCGAGCCAGCTCAGGCCCGGGGTTCCGGGCGCGGCTGGGGGGCGCATGGCCCCGCTCGGCTCAGCTGCGGACGGCATTCAGGCGCACACTTCAGCGTGGGAAGAACTGAGGCTGCCAGGTTAGCTCAGCTGGTTAGAGCACGGCCTTGTAACACCAAGGTCAACGGTTCCGTTCCTCGAACCAGCCAGCTGCCAAAAAACCAGAACGGTAAGAGTTGCATGGGAAGAATCGCCCTATGGGCAGAGCCTGAGACAGTGGCTCCTGCAGAAGAGGGTGGAGGAAAGAAAGAGCCACCGGCCTTGGCAGAGGATCACAGGGCAGAGCCCACCTGGGGGCAGTGGGGGGAGGAGCAACCGGGCGTGGGGGCCAGCATCTTCCATCCCCATGCCACACACAGGTGCCACCCGAGGCGGGGCTGAGACAATTCCAAGTCGGAAAATAAGCAACAGAGAACTAAGAGCAGGCCTGAACTGAGTGGGAGGCAGGCGTGGCGGTGTCAATGAGCTAAGGCCTCATCGATCACGGCAGGAGGTCGGGAGATACCTCTGGTCGATAACTCAAGGAGTGGCATTGTGGCCTGCTACTTAGAGGAAGTGACTGCCATGACGACTGAAACTGGAAACAGTCAAAAGTGCTTACCTCGTGAGATGAGAAAAGAGGAGCAGGAGGGGGGTTCTTTATAAACCTCTCTGTACTGTTTGATTATTTTCTTTAATTTGATTTTAAAAAATCACACACCTGTATTGGCTTGATACAAAGAGGAAAGAGAAAAAGGAAACCTGAGCTTTATTGCATTTTTAACCACCTCTCAGCTGCTGCTGAGTCTGCAGTGTGACTCTCAGGGCAGGGCGCCCCCACCCTGGCAATGACTCCACCCACCCCTGGTCTCCCCGGGCCTGCCCCACAGCCCCCCGGCAGAGACAGACCTTGGCTTGGCCATTTTATTTATTTATTTATTTATTATTTTATTTTTTAAAAAATTTTTAAAGATGACTGGTAAGGGGATCTTAACCCTTGACTTGGTGTTGTCAGCACCACTCTCACCCAGTGAGCTAATCAGCCATCCCTATATAGGGATCCGAACCCGTGGCCTTGGTGTTATCAGCACCGCACTTTCCCAAGTGAGCCATGGGGAGGCCCTTGGCTTGGCCATTTTAAATGGAGATGCCTGTAGAGAGGATGGGGTGGGGGCAGTGTCCTCCAGGTCATGGGGATTTTGTGGGAAATGCAGGAGATAAACCAGGTGAAAGTACTTCCTAAGCCATGAGGCTCTGCAGAAGGAGGCATGCGATCACACTACTGTTAGTATTATCTGGAAAGCACTCTCATCTTTGTTGCTTGTGCTCTCTGCAGAAGGGGATTAGCAGGGGTCGGATCCAGGCTCCATCCTCCCATCCTCTCACTCCACCGTCCAGTGAGGATGTGGTCTAGAGGAGCCCGGCTGGACCAAGGAGGATGGGGGCCAAGCTAGAGCCAGGTATGTCTACCTTCAGTCCCCAGCTCCACTGCTCAGGAGCTCTGGCATGGGCACATTTTGAAGGTTTCCCAGTCATCTCTCCAAGTGGCCCCTTCTAAGAAGCTGAATCTGTTTCCACTCCCACCAACACGTACAAAGGTAAGGTTGGCCTATCCAGCCGCAGGCCTTCAACGCTTCTTGAAATCGGCCTGAGGGTGTCCCAGGACAGGTGGGGAGGGGGGACTGCAGGCCCCGCTGAGCTCTCCAGAGGGCCCTGCCTCATCCCTGCACAGCCAGGAGGGCAGCTGTAGAGCCACCCACAGAGAGCAAAGGAGGTCTGGTCCTAACCACTAGTGACACTGGCAACTGGAGGCAGATGTGTTTAGCTTTGTTTTGGTTTTGGTTATTTGTTTTTGCCTTTTAGTTATTTTTTTTTTTTTTTAAAGATGACCGGTAAGGGGATCTTAACCCTTGACTTGGTGTTGTCAGCACCACACTCTCCCAAGTGAGCCAACCAGCCATCCCTATATAGGGATCCGAACACGTGGCCTTGGTGTTATCAGTACCACACTCTCCCAAGTGAGCCACGGGCCAGCCCATTGGTTATTATTTTTAATCGTGGTAAAATACAACATAGAATTTGCCATCTTGGGCTGGCCCCATGGCTGACTTGGGAGAGTGCAGTGCTGGTGGTACTGAGGTCACAGGTTCAGATCGCATATGGGGATGGCCGGTGTGCTCACTGGCTGAGCGTGGTGTGGATGACACCTTGCCGAGGGCTGCGATTCCCTTACCGGTCCAAAAAAAAAAAAAAAACAATCTTAACTGAACTTAAATGTACAGTTCAGTGGCACTAAGTATATTCACACTGTTGTGTGACCACCATGACCTCCATCTCCAAAAATTTTTCATCTTAAAAAACTGAAACCAATGCCATGGGTCTTGCCTGGGGTCCTGAGGTATGGAGCCAGGGATCAGACCCCCTCCCACAACCAGGCACATTGCCAATGCCACCACCAACTACATAAGGAGCAGGCCAAAAACATCACCTCCATGTGGGTGGCCCACCACAGCCACTACAATAACCACGGCTGCCGTGAAAGCAGCTAGATGTCACAACCACCACGCAGATGGTCCTCCAGCCACTGAAGTGCATTGACACAAGGAGAGTCACCAGCAGAGATAAAGAAAAGAAGAGGATGTCTCTCTCCACAAAGACCATTTCAGAGTGACAGAAGAAGCATCTGCTCTATGATAATATTGAGGGACCTGATCATACCTCTCAGCATTGGACAGATTATCTAGGCAACAAATCAACAGAGTAAGCATTACTCTTTCAGAAGGAGAGAAGAAATCTAGGGTTATCAGTGGTGGGAGGGGGAAGGGAAAGGGGGAGGGGGAGAGATTGGACAAGGGGCATAAAGAATAAGTACAATTTGTAACAATATATATGCTAGTAATATTGATTTGATCAACATATGTCAATGTTGAACCCCCAAAATATGTATAATCAATTATGATTCAATAAAAAATTCTTTTTTAAAAACTGAAACTTTGTCCCCATTAAATGACAACTCCCTGCTTCTTCCCCTCCCAGCCCCTGGTGACCACCAGTCTACTTTCTGTCTCTGAATTTGACTACTCTAGGGACCTCATACAAGTGTAATCACATAGTATTTGTCCTTTTATGACTGTCATTTCACTTTGCACATGTCCTCAAGGTTCATCCATGTTGTGACATGTGCCAAAATTTCCTTCCTTTTTAAGGCTGAATAAGATCCCATGGAATGTATATACCACATTATGTTTATCCATTCATGCATCGATGGACACGTGGGGTGTTTCTCCATTTTGGCCTCTGTGAATGATGCTGCTGCGAAAGCGGGTGTGCAAACATCTCTTCAAGACTCCTGAGTTTTGGGCCCTCAGTTTGTTGACACAAATGTCCTTTGTCTCACAGAATTCAAAGTGGTTTTTGAATCCAGAGTCTCCTTTGAGCACTAAATGCACACTGAGCCCTTACCCAGCCCTGGCCAGTGCTAAGAACTTAACATGCGTTGTCTCACCTGATCTGCAAAGGAGGGGATCTCCATTGCTACCCTCTGTTGTAGATGAGGAAACTGAGGCATAGGATGTATAAGACACTTGTCCAAAGTCACACATGAGGTAAATTTCTGGGGAAGTTTTGAACCCCGGCAGTCTGACTTTGCTGGATGGTTTTAGCGTCCCTGGGAAGAGTGGAGAGGCAGGCGTAATTGTCACTGTGTGGGAAAACTCAAGTCACAGATGAGAGTGGCTCTGAAGGCCACAGGGCCCTTCTCTCTGATTCCCGTTGTGTCTCAGAAACCGCGGGACAGCTATTCACAGCTGTTCTATCCCTCTTCCCTCACTAGCTCTGCAGACACGGTGTCCCTGGGACTTTTCCTTTTCTGAATCCAGCCTCCGTCAGCCACCCCACAGCTCAGCAGAAGCATCATGACATCATGAATCCACAAGAGCAAATGTCTGCTGAGTCCTGAATGAATCAGACAAGAGAAAGCCTAGGCGGCCAGGGGGAGCTAAAAGTCCCTAAAAGTTTAAAGAGATGCTGCCAAATGGGTGATCGGCTCCCACAGAGATTAGTTGTAATCAATTATTAAGCAATAGTTTAATATTTTAAGAGTTTGCTCAATCACAGAGAAACGAGAACATTTTATGATTTTCCGTTTTACATCTTCCAAAATAAGATAAAATAAAACAAGTATAGATACAGTAGCATAGACTTTTTAAAAAAAAATCTTCCCATTGAAATAGCTGGATGTATTTATTTTTATTTTTAACTCCTTTATATTCCCCACAAAGCCCAGCCCGGCATGAGGCTGAGTGGGAGCAGAGCAGACACTTACTGAGCGGGTGGTGTCCTGCATGCCTGGTGCTCAAGCACCCAGCTTTGTTCCAGGAGGCATCGCTGTGTCCCAAACGGCTCCTGGCTTACTGACAGTGGCGCGACAGTCGGTCCTTCCAGTCTCTCGAGCCGGGCCACGTGGGAGAGGCCTATCATCATGTCCTTGAACTCCCCCGTCATCCCATCCCACTCCTTCCCCGAGCCCTGCCTTTCCAGAGTCAGTAATTTAGGAACAGGGAAGCTACTGAGAGAGGGCCACAGGAGAGGTAGGGGTTAAAGCACGTCACCACCTGCATGATCAGCCCAGAGATAACAGAGGTGCCAGGCTTCCATATGTGATCAAGTCCCCCATCCGTCCACTCAGTTACCCACCCACCCACCCACCCATCTATCTGTCCATCTGTCCACCCATCCATTCATCCATCCATCCATCCACTCACCCATCCATCCGTCCATCCATCCACTCTTCCATCCATTCACCCACCAATTCACCCTCCACCTACCTATCCATCCACCTACCAACCCATTCACCCACCATCCATCCATCCATCCAGGTAACAACATATATCAGGTGCCAAGCTATAAGCCAGGTGCTCAAGAAGTTCACTCTCTGGAAAGGAGGTAGACGTGGTACCCTACATGCTATTCAGGGTGCTGGGTGCTAAACCAAAATGTCCTCAAGTATGCTGGGCACAAGGAAGGCAGGGGCCCCTCCTCAGTACAGGTGACCTCACTGAGAAGAGTCCCTGTGCTCAGTCTGAGGAAACCAAGGAGGCTCACCAGGCAGGCCAGATGGGGTATTGGGTGTTTGTTCCAGGCAGAAGGACCAAGCTGAGATGTGAACCTCTGAGCTCCACGTGGCTCTTCTGTCCTAGCCCTGGCACTCTCTGTCCTTCTGATATCCAGTTTCCTGCCCTGTGGAGTAAGGACACTCCAGCCTGTCCCCTGGGACATGTAGAGAGGGGTCATTTTGAAGTGGTCTGCATGCTGGGCAGGCCCCAGCATTTTCTGTTTGCTACTGTTTTCAGGGAAAGCTCATGGCAGGGGCAGGGATCAGGTCTTCGAGATGTATCTGCAGATTATTCAAGTTCATTTGCTGTATCTAGATCATGCCACGTCCTAATTAATGCAGACCTTCAAGATCGTTCTGCATTTGCAAAGTTTTCTGAAATGGGCCAGTGCTGTAAGCTCCAGCGGCCTCCCCACCCAGAATTTTCCCTCCCTCCACTCGGCTCCCCTAGATAGCCTGGCTTCCACTCAAGGTGGGAAGTTGCTACACAGCCAGGACATGAGAACCTGCTTTTGGCTCTTCTGAACTCCAAGCGTCACTAACCAACGGGCATTTTATAATTGATTTGGCTTCATAAAATTCCTAGGTGACTAATACGCCCAAGAATTCCCAAGCTGCTCCCAGCTACGTGTTCTGCTGTTACCTGTGTGTGTGCTGCCTGCATCGGACGTCACCGCCGAGTGGGCGGATTTGAGGCAGAAGATGTGGCCACGGGAACATGCAGGCAGAGCCCGGGCTGAGCCTTTCCTACATTCTTTGGGATCAGTAACAGGGTTTGCTTTAATTCTTCAGCCAGGGGATCTATATGTCCCAAAGACAGTATGTGAAATATTTATTAAGAAGAATATCTATTTTTAACTAGGGATGATTTCAGTTCTATTATTCATGCAGCCTCGGAGGGCAGGCTTCATGCTTGTCTGCTCACAGGAGATGTGAAGCAGAGCAGGGGCGGATGTGACATCAGAGACCGGGGTCTGGGGAGGGCAGTGGGGGGCTCTAGTCAGGAAGGTTGGGCAGAGGCAGCTGATGCCAATGGCCTGACTCCAGCCAAAACCTCCACCTTCAGGTCACTCTGCCTGCGAGATTCGGTGAAAGTGTTGGCCTCATTTTAAAAACAAAGTCATCTGTGCCCCCTGCCAATCCTTCCCAGGCTCCCTCTTCTACAGAGATGGGCCTCGGCATGTGGGAATTATCTGAACATGGCCCCGTTCAGCCTGCGGAGCCTGCGATGAACCGTCCCATTAAAGACAGGCACCTGCTTCCCTGGCAGGCCCCACGCTGACAAGGTCTAGAAAAACAAGCTGGAAGCTGTCAGAACCCGAGCAAGAGCACATTCAGCTACCCACTGAGCCGAGAGGAGGGGCAGCGGCTGGCGAAGGCGCCGGGGCAATGACCTGCTGAGGAACAGCTTCAGACACCCTCTGCTCCCCCTGAAATCCCTGCATACAAAGATGCCAAACATCTGGTCACCCGGAGCAGGCCGGAGGCCCCCTCCACACACTCCACAGCAGGTAGAGCAAGGGCGTCGGGGTCAGGTGCACTGAGCTTGAGTCCTGGGTCCACGTGAACTGCTCTGCCACCTGGGGCCAGTCCCTTACCCATCCTTAGCCTCAGTGTTCCTGACTGTAAGTGGGGAACCCAGTAACACGGGCCTCCTGGAGATGTTACAGTTCATAGATGATGCTCTGCAAGGATGTGCAGGGCCTCTGCCCTGCAGATACGGAGGTGACGAGAGAGGGGCAGGTGGACAGACAGATGGACATTGTCATTCGGCATCAGGCCTTGTGCTGGACACACACTGTGTCACTTAGTCCCCACTCAAGCCTCTGCATTGTGCATGTTGCCGCCACCTTGCAGGGTCTCTGGGGACTGAGCCCTGAGCCTCCTCACTAACACCAGGGACACAGCGTCAGGGAGAAGAAGGTCCCTAAAGGCGTCAGTGCAAACCCAGGCTCTGACTGCTGGGAGTGGCAGCCACCCGGGGTGCGGCCCAGGACTCCAGCTTTGCAGGGTGTCCCTTCCCGTTCTCGGAGCGGAGCGGGCGAGCCTGACCTTGGGAGGGAAGAAAGGATGTGCCTGGAGGTTAAAGAACTATCAGGACGAGCACTTGGGGCTGAGGAAGGCGGAGACTGGGACATGTAGGTCAGCGCCAGAGGGCCCCAAGGGAAACCCAATTAGGCGCGCTGGTGCGAAGGGAGCAGGACAACCTCAGGCCTTGGGGAAGGTCATCAGTCAGATGGCTCCGGCCAGGCCAGCTCTAGGGGCTCAGGTCCTATCAGCCACCCACGGCCACCTGACTCTAGGGTGGAGGCGACACTCGTCCTGTCGTGGGTACTTCCTTGGCTGCCCCTCCTGCCCCCTTCTCTCTGCCCCCACCCTGCTTCTCCCTCCCTTTGCTCTGCCCTCTTCTGCCCTTGCTCCTGGGAATGCACAGCTCAAGATAAGCCACAGAGGCGGGGGACACCACTCCCTCACCTGGCCAGCCCCCAGCGCCCCCTGGACAGCTGGTGTCCCGGGATGGCTCCCAGGCATCCTAAACAAAACCCTCGCCTTGGCAGGCTCCTCACCCTGTTTCCTGGAATGTCTTATGACTGATCTCCCGCCTCTGCTTCCTTTTATCTATCCAGTGACTCTCCAGCCCGCACACTTCACCTGTGCACCCCTATTCCCAGGCTCAGGGGCTCCCCATGATCTCCCTGGAAACACCCAGGGAATGTTACCCATCTCAGAGCCACACGGTCACATTTGAGGGGGCCTGATAAATATCTGAACAGTTTTTTTTTTTGTCCTTTTTTGTGACCGGTAAGGGGATCGCAACCCTTGGCTTGGTGTCGTCTGCACCGCGCTCAGCCAGTGAGCGCAGCAGCCATCCCTATGTAGGATCCGAACCCGTGGCGGGAGCGCAGTGGCGCCACACTCACCCGAGTGAGCCACGGGGTCGGCCCTGAACAGTTTGAATTATTTATCGTGGGCACATATTTTTTGGTTTGAAAACAAGAGTGAGGGCCTCACCAATTAGCTCGGTTGGTTAGAATGTGGTGTTATAACACCAAGGTCAAGGGTTCAGGTCCCCATACCTGCCAGACACACACAAAAAAAAAGAGAGAAAGAGAGAGAAATAAATAAAACAAAAAGTGTTATTAAGCATAAAGGTAATAAAAGAAAATGTGTCTGTAGCAAATTTTTAAAACGAGGAAGTCAGAGGCCCAGGGTTAAGTGGGAGGCTGTTGGAGAAGTGGCCTGGGGACCCTGTGTGCTCTCTCAGATTCAACCTGTGAGTTGAATGAATCCAGTTGATGTCAGCCCCCCAGGCATGCCCTGCCACTGCCACTGCCACTGCCAACGCAGGCTGTGGCCAGTCCCTATCCCCTGCCACAGTGGAGCAGGGGAGTCTCCCTCCTGGCTGGGAGTTAAACCTCCTGGGGAGCTTTGCCCCTGTTTAGGCACCTGTTTAGTTACCACCTTTGACCTAAGATGAAGTCATTCAGGCATGGCCGGTGCCTCTTCTGCGTTGGGTGACAGATGGAAAGAGCTCCCAGGCACATGGGGTGCTTGCTGAGCTCTGGGTTCTGCACAGACGGGCCTCCCCGCAACTGCCTGCATGAGACAGTCCAGGCAGGACAGAGCCCAGGGCTGCAAGCCCAACAGCTCCCACAGCTGGTGACAGCGGCTCTGAGCCCAGCTCCCAGGCGTAGAGACCGTCACTGCCTCTATTCTACATAGTGGACACCGAGGTTTGGAGAATGGTGCCTCCTGTCCAAGGGCACAGCCAGTGCATGGTGGCCAGACTTGAACTGATGTCAGCCTGGTTCCAAAGCCCAAGCTGCAGCCCTGGGCACGTGCCGCCTCCCCTCGGCTCTGGGGTCTAAACTGTGTGTCCTGTCTGCATGCTCCTGTCCAGCTGGGGAGGGGAGGAAGGGAGGGCATGGAGAGGAGGACCCAGAGAAGTCACCTCTCACTTGCCTCGGTCCCTGAGGTTCACTCCAGGGGTGGGCTTGCCCCACGCCTCCCCTGGCACCCAGGCTGGGGGCACGTTGCCTACCACCCCCAACTCTGCAGCCCCGAGGATAAGAGGCATCTGACATGGAAACGGAGGGCTGAGAGGTTTCTCTGCACGACCCACCCCCTGCTCCTGGCTGGCAAGGGCTGCCTTGCAGCATGCCAGGGTGCTCAGGTGGAAACACCGCTAGAAGCCTCCTAATGGCCACCTGATTGCCTTTATTTATGTCCGTCTCCGAGAGTCTCGAGGCTTCCCAGCAGCAAAACACTTTAGAAACAATAGAGAGAAGCGATCCCAACCACAGGAGTTCTGGAGGCCATAGCTGGCCTCAGTGCTGGGATGCCAGCCCTAGCAGTGTGGGCCCAGGGCCCACGGGGTTCCCTCATGGGGGGAGGGAAGAGTGGGCAGCGGTAGGGGCTGAACAGAGGGCAGGTCACAGCCACAGCACACTGCACTGGCCTTGCTGGGTGGCCCTGCGAGGGCACCTGAGAGCCCGCCAAGGGCAGATGCTGTCCCAGATGCTTCACAAACTCCTCGATGCCAGCTCCCAGCAAGCCCTTCGGTGCCATCCCCAAGCACCAGCTGTGGTCACGTGCTCAGAGAGGCCAACGTCTGCAAGGACCCTTGGCTGTCATCAGTGCAGCAGGACTTAACGCAGGCTTGCTGAGTGTGTGTGTGTCTGCAAAACTGTGCCCTTCCCGTGAACATACGTGGCCTTGCGGTGGGAGAGTGAATGGAATGCTCCCCAACACACAAACACACACACTTACATGCACACACCCACGGCCTTGTCGTACACACACACAACCACATCCTTCTACACACACACAACCGCGTCATCCTTCCACACACACACAACCGCGTCCTCCTTCCACACACACAACCGCGTCCTCCTTCCACACACACAACCGCGTCCTCCGTCCACACGCGCACAACCGCGTCCTCCGTCCACACACGCACAACCGCGTCCTCCGTCCACACGCGCACAACCGCGTCCTCCGTCCACACGCGCACAACCGCGTCCTCCTCCCACACGCGCACAACCGCGTCCTCCGTCCACACACACACAACCGCGTCCTCCTTCCACACACACAACCGCGTCCTCCTTCCACACACACAACCGCGTCCTCCTTCCACACACACACAATCGCGTCCTCCATCCACACACACACAACCGCGTCCTCCTTCCACACACACAACCGCGTCCTCCTTCCACACACACAACCGCGTCCTCCTTCCACACACACACAACCGCGTCCTCCATCCACACACACACAACTGCGTCCTCCTTCCACACACACAACCGCGTCCTCCTTCCACACACACAACCATGTCCTCCTTCCACACACACAACCGCGTCCTCCTTCCACACACACAACCATGTCCTCTTTCTACACACAGAACCACATCCTCTCCTGCACACCCACAATCACATACTCTTACATACACACACACACACAGCCACAACCTCTTTCTCTACACACACGCGCGTGCACACCCAACCCCATCATCTCCTCCTCCAGTGACCTTCGTTTGCTCCTGGAACCCAGCCCCTCCCCCCACCTCCCAGCTGCCATGTCCCAGGGATGTGTTGGTTGGTCACTGCTTAAAGAGCTTCTCCAAGTAGGCCAGGCTGCTGGCAGCAAAGAGCACAACCTAAATGGGTTAACTTAGGCAGAAGAGGGAGTTGTTGGAAAGGTGTTACCTCAGAGGTGAAGCAGAGCCAGGGGAACCGAGCTTGGGTGGCCCTGGGATGTGAGGCACAGCCGACGCCCCCAAGACACTGCGTGTTTAGGGAGGACAGGACCAGGCAGCAGAGGCTATGCTGTGGTACAGACAGCCTGAGAGACCAGCGCTGCACCCCGTGGTTCTCTCTCTGGTCCCCTCCCCCAGTGCGTGGTGTGTCCCTTGCAGGTCAGCGGAGGCCTCCATTCATCCTGGCTGCTCAGGGTCCAGCCACTATGCCAGAGGGAAAAGAAAGTGGCCTGGAGAGTCTTAAATGCTCCAGCCAGAAGTGACGGTCATCACTTCCACCCCCAGCTCAGTGACCTCTGGGAGGGGCGAGGGACTGGAGGTTGGGTTGATCACCAGTGGCCAGTGATGTCGGCAACCGTGCCTGTGTCCTGGGGCCCATGTAAAACCCTAAACGACAGGGTCTGGAGCGCTTCCGGGTTGGGGAAGATGTGGAGCTGCTGAAGAGGGAGTGGAAGCTCCATGCCCTGTCCCTATCCCTTGCCCCAGGCACCTCTTGTACTGATACTAAGTTGTCACCCTCGTAATATACCAGCGATGGTAAGTAAAGCACTTTCATGAGTCCTGTGAGTCACTCTAGCAACCTGAGCAGGGAGCCCCCAGCTGAAAGCTGGCTGCTCAGGTGACAACCTGGGACGCGGAGGGGTCAGTCTTGTGAGACTGAGCCCTTAACTGTGGGCTCTGCGTGAAGTTTGGGGAGTGGGCATCAGGTCTGAATTGCATTGTTAGACACCCCATTGGTGTCCAGAAAGTTGGAGGATTGGCTGGTGTGGGAAACCCACACATTTGGTGTTTGAAGTGTTATGAGAAAAACAGGATGGTGGTGACACTCCTTTAATGTCTCCATCACAGCTCACCCCCAGACCCCCGGAGAGCCTTCCAGAAGGCCTGGGAATGAATGGTCCACATGGTTTCAGCAACCAGCAGCCTGGGGTTGGAGGCTGCTGCTCTCCCTCTGAGGAGGCTGGGACCCTGGGCAAGCGCCAGAGCCGCTTGGTGTGGCCTCAGTTTCTGCATTCCTAAAAAAAGGGGGCGACCATAAGATACAGCAATCCCACTATTGGGTACACACTTGAAAGAAGTGAAAGCAAGGTCTTGAGATGCTTGCACACCCACGTTCACAGCCACATCATTCACAGTAGCCAGAAGGTGGAAACACCCCAAGAGTCCATCTATGGATGAATGGACACATACAATGTGGTCGATCTGTATACAGTGGAATTTCATTCAGCCTTGAAAAGGTGGAAATTCTGACACACGCTCCAACATGAGTGAACCTTGAGGACGTTATGCCAAGTGAAATAAGCCAGTCACAGAAGGGTCCATACTGCAGGGTTCCACTACACGTGGTCTCTATGGTAAGCAGTCAAATTCACAGGCACAGAAAAGAGAATGGGGGTTGCCAGGGGCTGGGGGTGGGCAAAGGGGAGTTTCAGTTCGGGAAGATGGAAAAGTTCTGGAGATGGATGGTGTTGATGGTTACACAACAATGTGAATGTACTAAATGTTACTGACCTGTGCACTGAAAAATAATTAACATGATGAATTTTATGTTATGTATATTTTAACACAATAACATTTTTGTAAAGTTTTAGCTAAAAGGTGGGGGCTGGGGGGCCATTGTGAAAGGGTCCAGCCTGTGGCACTGCTCAGAGACCCATTTTCCTTCCTTTTCCCTGGCTGGCACTAAAGAGCCCCCTACCCCAGGCGCACCCCCAGCGTCCCCCCGCGTCACTCCCTGTGTTACCCCTGGTGTCTCAGCATCTTTAGGCAGCAGCAAACAGCAACAGTCACAATCAGCATTCACTAAAAGCTTCCACGGACCAGCTCCGTTCTAAGACCTGCGTGGGGTTCATCTCATTGAATTCTCACCACAGCCCGGAGAGGTGAAGTCACCTGTCCGAGGTCACACAGCGGCTGAGCCCAGGAGAGAGGCTGAGGCTGCGCCTCGCACTGCAGCTCCCCCCACACCTCGCTGCCTGGTCAGGCCTAGAGGGTGCCCAGTGCCGGTGCCCGGGGAGAGGCTACGGGAGGCCAGGTAGTCTCATCACCAAGCCCGCGCTTTCTGAAAGGCACGTCGGGACCCGCCTGGAGGAACTGTCGGTTGCTTTTATACCCGGGGTGGCGGTGCCCAGCCACGCCTCTCTGTCTGCAGGACCCGCTGGCCCCAGCACATCCCCTTCCCTGAGTGGCCCAGCACCCAGCCGTGTGAGTCTGTGAGTCTCAAAATATCGTCATCTCAGTTCTCTGAAAACCACCACCAGCAAGGACGTCATGTTCTCCTTGTCCTATTTCCCCAGGAAGGGAGGGAGGCGGCCCGTGTGGGGCAGAGAGCCCGCGAGGGGGTCCAGAGACTGCCCAGGGCTGCCCGGGCCCCTCCTCTCTGGGTCTCCACGTGCCCCTCTCTGACCTCCCGACCCCAGCTCTCACCCCCTGACCCCCACAGCTCACCTGGGGAAATGGACCCCTCCAGGGGTATTTGGGGCAAGTGTCTCCGCAGGCTGGGGCTGTGGGTCACCATCTGCCTGTCGTGGGCATTCCAGACACTACAGACTCGGACATACACGCTGAGGTGAGCGGTGACCAAGTCCTTGGCCTGGGGTCTGGCTGGGTGACGTGTGACATGTGTCATTGGTGTCAGGCGAGAGCCCATAAGTAGGGAGGGCAGGTGAGCGCTCCCGTAATTTTACAAAGCAATTTGTCCTCCCTCTCCAGCTGGCCCCAGGAGGCTTAACTTAATCACTCTGGAACAATGTCAGAAGATAGCTGGGGATGCACAAATCCTGCCTCCGCAGGGGAACCGTGGGTGGCCTGGCCAGGGCAGAGCCAGCGCAGGCAGCATCATACCCCTCCCTCGCCCCATTTCTCTCCTCCCTCAGTGGACAGACGAGCAAAACCACCCCCACCTCAGAGGTCCTGGTCTAGAAACAATGTGCTCCCCTGAGAAGTCCCAGAGAGGGTCTCTGTGCCGTACCACCTTAAACCCTCTCTGGGAGCGAGCGACGTCTAGATAAAGAAATAAAATAACTGTAGCTTTTCAGGCACCAGATATTCCCCCTGCCCCCTGCAGGGGTCTCATGGTCTGCTACCGTGTCACCAAGTCACCAAGGGCTGCCTGCGCCATGGCCCCCCACCGGGGTGATGGTGACCATGCAGACTCGGAGACGGGAATCAGGCCCTTCACTCCCACTCCTGGGATGGACCTATGCTCAGAAAGGGCAAGTCACTTGCCCGAGGCCACACAGCCAGGAGAGCAGGGGCAGGGCTGTGTGTGTTGGTTCTGGAGGGGCACAGGGGTCGGGGTATCCAGGGAAAGCCTCCTCCAGCGTCTGGGTTCAGACAGCAGCAAGGGAAAACTGCAAGCTTGGAGAAGCATTTCCTGGGAATGGCCCAATCACCCCCCCCCCACCCCACCCCCACCCCCCACCCCCCACCCCCCACCCCCCCCCCCCACCCCCGTCCAGCTTCAGGAGCAGCAGGCCCACTCCACAAGCCTGGCCAATCGGAGGGGCTGCTGGGCCCGCCTGGGGACCCCCCCAGCTCTGCTCAGCCCCCCACCTGAAGCTTTTGCATTCTCCATGCCCCCGCCCCCCACCATGCTTTTAAAGGGAACACTGCAGATTTGAACCACAAATTAAATTTTTAAGAAACCACATAACGGTAGTGCCCCATGCGATGCAATATTGATGAGATCACAGTGTCCAGCCAGCAGGCACTCGCCCCGGAAAGCTTTTTAGGATGTTATGCAATATGGGACCCAATTAATTATTTGCAACAAAGGGCTCCGTGTCTCTGTGGTGCTGCTGGGGCCCCTGAGTGTAAAGCAGCGGTTTTCATTATTGCCAGCTATAAACAGCAGTCACAAGGAAGGAAGCGGTGACTTCACAGACCCAAATACTACAAAGAAAAGGGCGGGGAGTAGGGAGGGAGGAAGAGAGAGAGAGAGAGAGAGAGAGAGAGGATGGAAGAGAGAGAGAGAGAAGTCTCGCTAGGGAGCACTTGGGCCCAGAGCAGACACTGCACCAAAGTGCAGCAAATTTCTTTGGAGCAGGCTCTGGAGCTCCGGTTTCCTGCCTCCCTCCACCAGCCCTCCAAGGTCTCTCCTCACTGAAAGTGGCAGTGAGCAGGTCCGCTGGGTGCCACTCCACGATGCTTCCCCACTGGGGATGACAGCTACCACTGGGCTGGGCCCGTCCACGGGTGCACAGGTGCCAGGTGTCCTGAGTCTGGCCGTCAGAAGGTGAGCTTCCCAGTGGCCAAATCTCTGTCCTGCTGAGTTGCACTTCCAGCAGCTTCCAGCTCCATCTCTGCCTGGGCCCCATCTCATGGATGCCCAAGATGAGGTGGGCATGTCCCTGGACCAGGCAGCCCAGCCCCTCCAGGCCAGCAGAGCCTCGCTGGAAGGCACCCACAAGCAGAGGAGACTGGGAGTGCACCCAAAACAGCAGGGAGCTCCCCCTTGACACCACCCTTAGTGCCAGCACCCTGTGCTCTTGGGACACCTGCACCAGTCCCAGCGCTGGCCTCTGCCCGTCCATATGTCCCAGTGCTCTGCCACGCCTTTGCCTCAGTTCCTGGGAGGCTGGGAAAGTCCCTCTGTCACAGATGAAAAAGCCAAGACTCTGGAGTCTGAGTGACAGTCTAAGGTTTTAAGGCTGGAGAGGGGACAGCGCGGCCCGGAGCTCCTGCGGCCTGCAGTATCCAGGGCCCCTCTGTGGCCCGCACCATGTCTCTCCACCTGGCGGACCCAGGCAGCGGTGCTGTCCCTCCTCTCTCTGAGCTGCCACCAGGGCCGGGGAAGGGCCACAAGACAGGAGTGTCTGGAATGTCCAAGCCTGACCTTAGGAATAAAGGGACAGAGGAGGACCGGCCCGTGGCTCACTTGGGAGAGCGTGGTGCTGACTATACCAAGTCAAGGGCTAAGATCCCCTGACCAGTCATCTTTAAAAAAAAAAAAAAAAAAAGAGGAAAAGGGACCGGTGGAGCTGGGCCAGAGGCTCGCAGTGGGGAGGCAGGGCTGCGGGGTCCGTGAGAAGTCACCCAGGACAGCCACTGAGGCCAGAGGTTAAATATGACCAGCCTTGCGACTCACACAGAGTGGGGTGCAGCTTCCACTTACGGTGTCATTTGGGGGTATCCTCCCCAACCCAGCCTTTGCTCCTAGCATCACCCCATCTGGTCCACAGAGCCACCTCCTAACTGGTCTCCTGGCCTCCTCTGTGCCAGCACTGGATCCATTCTCCGCCGAGTGGCCAGATGAATCTTTCCTAAGTGGTCACCTGCTCCAGGCCCTTCTGTGGCTCCCCATCGCCCTAGTGCAGCCTGCAGAGAAGGCCCCGCTGGCCTGCGCCCCACCCCCCTCGCTCTCCCACTCCCTGCGTCTGTCCCCAACACCCTCCCTGCCTCGGGGCCTTGGCTCCTGCAGTTTCTTTGCCTAGAACACCGCCTGGCCTGGACAACTCTCCTGCAGGGAGGTCCCCGCTGACCCCCAGCCTGGGGCAGGGCCCTGGTGTGCTCTCCATACGTTCCCCAAAAGCAGAGCCTGGGGCTGGTGGGTGGTTTGTTCAGGAAGAGGTCCAGGGAATGAGGGAGTGAAGAGGAGGGAAACAGGATGCAAGAATGGGTCATGGAGTTGGCCCGGCCAGCGGTGACTGGAGCTCAGTCCTGGGGGAGCTTCCCAGAGCCACCCACCTATGGGGTGGGGAGCCGGGCTTTGTCCATTGGTTCTCTGTGCCATTGGTCAAGAGTGGCCTCACAGACATTGACACCGCCCCACACCCACTTCTGGAGTGTGACTGTGCAGAGCATGTTCCTGATACTAAGGTCAAAATGAAGGGCTGCCAGGCTGCTGGTGTGGGAGGGGGCCAAGGCCTGCGCAGACCTGACAATGCAGCAGCTGCAGGAAGGGGTGGGCCGGGCACAAGCGTTGTCACAGCTCCTAGGTCTCCACAAGCATCTTTATCTAGTTCAATTCCCCCTGCAACGCCAGTGTGCCCCGCACCCTCCTGACACGTGGGAAGTACTTGGCACATATCCCTCCCCTGCAGGACTGAGTGCAATGGGCTGGGGGCTCACAGCTCCACTGAGGTCAGCAAGCACAGGGCTGCCTGCGGGGTCCATTCTGGGAGGCTGGCGGGTGGCCAGCTGCTCCAGCCCCTCTCAGAGCTGCTGGACGGTCACTGCCAAGGCCAAGCTACGATGGGCTGAGGGGACCCTGCCTGAGTGCGGGAGCAGCTGGCAGCGGGTGGGGGTCCTGAGGCTGGGGAGTGGGATGGAAGAGGGGGGCTGGCTTATTACCTGTTTCCCATGGTTTCCTGTCACAGAATGCACGGAGCTGTCCCCAGCTAGAGCAGAAAATGGAACAGAAAACGAAAATCTTCCCAGAAAAGGGTTTTTGCAGCCCAAGACATCCCAAAAGGAGGACTTATTTCTTCATCCTTTTGTTTCTGAGCGGTGTGAGATTTTAATATTTCTTCTCTCACACACACAGGCTCCTGCAACGGGTGTTTCAGGAGGGTCCCTTTCCCATGAGCTCCTGCTTCATCCCCAGGACACCCCCAGGAGTGGAGGAGGGCCCACACTCCACAGGATCTGGCTCAACGTCAGGCAGCAAAGAGGCGCCCCCTTCTTCCCGCGCTGCTGCACGCCGGTTCCCCACCTGGCTGTGGGACTCTTCCTGGACCGGCCCAGTGCTGCCAACAACAACTCACATGATATCAACTACCACTGGCTGTGTGCTCACTGCACACCGGGCACTCCACGGGGTGCCTGCACTGTACCATCTGTGCGATCCTCAAACCCACCCAGGGCCTCACAGCTGGTAAACGGTGGAGTCGACACGGAGACCCCAATGCGCTTGCTGGGCCGCTTTCCCTGCCAGCGCGCCTCACCCCATGGCAGAGGGTGCCCGTCGCGCCGTTTTCTGACATTGTTATCTGGCACAGGGGTTGGCCCAGAGCCCTAGTGAACCACAGGCCATTCAACGTTCATGCTTTGGGCCCAGGCAGATACCATCTTAGGGGGATCTTAACATAGTTATGGGGAGCAGGTGCCAACATTTTAAGAAAAGTGCATGAAAGAGAAACTTAAAACCAAGACAGTTCTATTCATCAACTTAAAAAAAAAAAAAAAAGGCTGGAAACCTCTGCGTCATCACTGGGAGAGTTTCTGGCACATAGTAGGCCTAGGAGATTGTTCGCCAGGTCTTGCATTACTGGAGTGAGTTGTGCTACTTAGGCCAAGGCACTAAAAAGTAATGAGCCTTGGTGGCCTCATCTGTACAATGGGCAAAATAAAACATAAGAATGCCCCCCGCCGAACCCGCCTCGTTGCGCTCTCAAATGGGACAGCACCTTGTGAAATGCAAAGGGGCTTTACTGGCATTGTGCCTGCACGCTGACACGAGAGCCAGCCGGCGGTCTATCAACAGCCTTCTCAGGCAACAGCCCTGTCCCCCGAGGAGGACGCAGGAGAGCCACCTGCTCGCTGGTGGGGTCGCCATGCACTTTCCTGCAGATGTGAGCGATGGCACTGCACACAGACCTGTGGTAACTGTAATCGCGCCAGCACGTACCATTTTGATTCCGAAGCACTTTTATGCCTGGACTCATTTTATATTTCATGTGCCCTCTCCTGGTGTCTGGCAGATGGTAAAACCGATTGCAAGGACGCAGCGGGCTGGCAGGTTCCAGCGCCGCTATCTTGAAGGAGCATCTTATCTCGGGAACCCAATTAATGTAAACTGGGGTTCACAGGGTGGAGGCTCCAGGGCCATTCTAGACCTGGCTTTGGCATTTACAAGCTCAGTGTTGCAGGAAGACGAGTGATTGAGAGCACTCTGAAGTCCAGAGGGCGCCTTGCAAATGCCCCAGAGCACTAGGAATCCTCCTCATTGCAGCAGAGATAAGAAATCTCAAAACAAAGGTCCCTTGAGTATCGGAGTCCCAGGGCTCTCTCCCCACCCTTGACCATCTCCTTGGGTGGTCTCCCTGCTAACTGGGCTGAAACTCAGCACCCCTAAAGATGCTGCAGGGCCCCGTTGGACCCTCAAACCCCTCAGCTCAGCTCAGCAAAGGCCAGTCTCCCCAGATGGGGCTGAGAGTCCAAGTGCCTCACACTCGACATGCCCCAGTGTGAGTTGTGGGCCCTCCGAGCCCTCCCTCCCCCCAAACCTTCCCCTGCTCCCACTGTGCGGGCGGCAACCAGCCCCACGCAGGGACCGAGCCAGAGGCCTCCCTCTCCTCTCCCCCCACCCCCGCCCCTGTCACTTAGCTCTCAGCCCTCCTCCTCAGCAAGCCTTGCTCCCCTGCAAGCGCTCCCAGACAGCGAGTCTCCCCCGTGGGGGGTCCTGCTCGTAGGAGGAGATCCTGGCTCTCAGCCTGGCTTACAAGCCCCCCACTATCCGCCCTACCCACGACTCCACCCACATCTCCTGTGACCCCCTGCTATGGTCTGACTGTGTTCCTTCATGTGCTGGAAACTTCACCCCCAGTGCAACAGTGTTGGGAGGTGGAGCCTGATGAGAGGTGCTTGGGCCACGAGGGCTCTGCCCCAAGAGCGGACTGTCACTGTTCTCCTGAGAGTGGGTTTGTCATAAATGCGAGCTAGGCCCCTGTTGCTTTATCCAGATCTCTTGCCCTCCCGCCTTCTGCCACGGGATGACACAGCACACAGGTCCTCCCCAGATGCAGCCCCTTGACCTTGAACTTCCCAGCCTCCAGAACAGTGAAACAGGTCTCGGTTCTTTCTAAATCTGCCAGTCTCAGGCATTCTCCTACAGCAGCACAAAATGGACTAAGGTGACCCCTGCTCTGCACTTTTCTCTTGGCAGGATGAAACACAATCCTCTCTCCATGGGACACCCACATCTCTCCTGGCACCCCACCCCCTGCTCTCTTCAAGACCCTTTTGTGATATCACCTCCGCGGAGCCCCTCTCCAACTGCTGAACCCCAACGCCCCCACCTGCTGCTGGCTTGGGTGTCTCCTGTCCCCTGATATTCATGCATCGTGTGAAGCCCACTAGATCCTGTGCTCTCGGGAACGGAGGACAGAGTTTTATTCATCCCTGGCCCTGGCACCTGGTCTGCCCCCAATAGAACCGGAAATATTTGTTGAACTGAGAGCAAACATTACAAATATTTACACTATACTAAACGACCAAGATTCTTCCTGGCACCATGAAACCCCTGCTTGGAGAAAAGTGACAAGCCTTCCCCTAGACAGGAAAAACTCCTGTTTATGGGACCAGCAAGTCATCAGTCCAAGATCACCCATTCCCCACCCCTGACCCCAGCGCTGGGCTCAGCCCTCAAGGAGGACAGGGCAGTGTGGGAAGGGAGCATCCAGGGCTCTGCATCCAGCTGGAGAAGGGAGCAGCTGGGGAGGAAGGTGGCCCTCGCTGTGGGGAAACCCCTGGCTGGGAACAGAGAAGCTGGAGAGGGTGGGGCAGCTGTCCGAGTTAGGTCCCCTCTGTGAACGCTGCGGTGAGGCAGGGCCGGCTTCTTCTCCAAGGGTGGCAGGTGAGAAGCTCCTGAGCCCAGGGTCCCCAGACCCAGCCTGATCTGCACACATGCCAGGTGTGGGTGGGCTGGGGCACTGTCCCACCTCGGGCCCCCTCTCTTTGAGCACCTTCCCTTGCCCGGGGATGCAGGGAGGGGTTCCTGCACTGGGCAGAGAGAACTTGGCCTTGGAGTGGGAAGGCCAGGGCTGCCCTACTCTGCCTCCAGTGGACATGTGTGTGGCCTTGGGGTCCTCCCAGCTTCCCTTGGTTTTCTCCTCTGAATGTGAAAACAGTAGCGCAGCCTTGCCTTAAAAAGACGAGTGAAGGAATGTGGGCTGCAGAGCTCTGGAAGGGACAGTTGCTGTGTCAGAGACAGTTACGACTGCAGGTTGTCCTCGGTGGGTTGCCTGCCTCAGCAGAGCGGTGGGCGGGACCTGTCAGGAGAGTGACTCAGAGGCCCTGAGGCTTGCTGCCTTCAGAGCAGCGGTGCCCACCCCCTCAGGCCCAGGGGTGCCTCATCCAGGGAGGGGTCACATGGCCTGCCTGTGTCTTGAGGGCTCCGCTGCCAGAGGTCCCTGTGGATTCTCCCCTGGTGGCACCCAGGAGCCCCTCTTCTCTGCTCTGAGGACACCCTGAGGTGCTGCCCCACACACCTCATGCAAGGGGTGTAACCACATAGGAAACCACCAGTCGCACCTGGACAGGGCCCAGATGGAGAAACAGAACATGCCAGCCTTGTGGGGGCTGTTGAAAACACAGCGGCGGACCCCAAAACAGTGTGGAAACATTTCAGGGAATATCCCACACATGGAAAGCACCAGCCACACACTTGGCTACAGATCGTCCACCCATCGCAGACGAGATGCCAGGCATCCAAGGGCCCATGGCATGTCTGCCGGAGCGGCACGCATGTGATGCATGGCTGAGGTGTGCCCTGTCCCAGAACAGTGATCAGTGAGGACACCTACTTCTTCTCTTCCCAGGAGGGCCAGGGCCTCTCCCCACCTCACCCCTTCCTCCAGCCTCACCCCTGCAGGGGTAGCAATTCCAAAAGGCAAGATGGACCCTTGTGCTGGGAGGGCTCAGAGAAAATTATGGGGTGGTGTCTGGCACCTCTTTCCAGCACCCTCTCAGGCCCTCCCAGTGCCTCCCAGGCCCCCCCTTCTTCCTCCCAGTGCCCACCCATTGTCCACCCTGAGGTGAGCTCTTTTCTGCTCAGGGCGGAGGTTCCAGACCAGCGCATGTCCTGGGCCCTGGCTCTGGACGATGACATGCCCAGGACATGCAGCAGGATGCACAAGGTTCTCAGGAACAGCACCAGGCTCGGGCACCCCAGCCAGGCTCCCACCATCCACTGTGTAAACACCTCAACAGGCACTGGGGCCCTCGCAGTACTGCCCGCCCTCTCTGTTCAGCCTCACATCTGTCCACCTTTGGCACACTGGCCACCAGCCAGGGACTCAGCCTGTGCTTTCCCACCTGCCCACTTTGTCTTCTCTACACCACTGTCCACCCTCCACACCCCAAGCCAAACTCTGAAGGCCTCTCCATCCTTTTCCACCAGTGGTGTGCTGAGCTGGCCTGTACCAGCTGATGGTTACATTTCCAAAAATTTTGCAAGCTGATTGTTAAACACAGCCATCGTTAAATTTTAAATTACATAAACTTACAACTAAGTAAATTATATTAAAAACACAGATAATAAATACTCAAAATTCATCACTTCCTACTTACTATTTCCTATGCTTGTAAGTTACTTACGTTATTGCATGCTAAGTGCATGTGGCTTACGTATGAAGTCATGTTCATAGGTACCGCAAATTCGCCCAGGTGGGAGCATTTACAGGACTTCCTCCCTCACCCCAGCTTGTGGTTCTGGGGTGCGGGACCCAGGCCTAGCAGGAAGAACTGGGTGTCCACATGTGAGAACACCCCTGCGTCTCTCCCTTCCCACCAGGTGGCCCGTCACCTTGGATTTCCTCCTCAGGTGGTTTTGTTGGAGTGAGCAGGACTGACGCCATGCTGAGACCTAAAGCCACCTGGGCTTTAGGGGAAAAAAAAGTGTTTTTTTCTCAGCATGCATTTCTCTGCGCTCCCTCTTTTCTCATGGTCATTTGATATCTTGAATCTTGTCTACAAGGCAAAATGACATTCTTTACATAAATGTAAAGTTGTCTTCCAGTCAGCCTAGTGCTGCAGACTTACCACGAGACCCGTACTATCCAGACCCTAGAAAACCAAGGAAGACAACCATAAAGCTATCTGATTCCACCCCGCTAGCAGGACCCTGAGATAACAGCAAGGATGGGAGCGGAAACCAGAGGGAACCTGGCTCCTTGCATGGAGCCCCCACAGCTCACGTCCCCCACCCTCCTGTTTGTCAATTCCCACATTCCATTCCCTTAGCCCCCTCTTTAAAAAACCCTCAGTAAGTCTGAGTCTTGGTGATGGCTTCAGTCTGGCCATTGTCCTTCAGGTTTACTGGAGAGATGGGTCAGCCTAACTTCTCTCCTTGGATCACCCACCAGGATTCCTGAATAAAAGCTGACTTCCATTTTTCACTGTTGGACTTTTGGGTCATTTGTGTTTTGTTTGAGGCAGGCAGCCAGACTTGGGTTCCACAACAAGATTTTGGGGAGCCTCAGCCAGGAGCTAATGCCCTGGGGTAACAGACTTTGTCGAGCCCAGCCAGGGTCCTTGTCCTGGGCAGGCAGCAGGACTTAGGTTCTGCACCACCTTCTGGCAGGATGGCCCTTCAGTTGTCTCCCCAGCCCCCTGGGCTCCCGGATACTTCCAGAACACTGGGGAAGCGGAGGGAACCTGAACACGACCAGGACTGAACCTCCACCTGCCCAGGGTCTTGAGTCCAGTTGAAAGGTTTTAAAGAAGCCAAGGAATGCATTGGGGTGGCCCTCCACCTGCGTCCCTGTGCACAGGGCCTGTGGCCGGTGCTCCACAATGGTCACAGACTAGATCAGGGGATCTGGGACCGCTGTCTTCTCTCCTGGGGCTCACCCTCCCAAGAGGTCCCACTACCCAGAGACACTGTCCCAGGGCCCCTCCTCGCCTTCTGACGCCTTCCACTCCCATCCTCTGCAAAGGTGTGACAGGCCCCTCATTGCGCAAGTGCCAGTGTTCCAGTCCCCTGAGGTGTCCCCTGGTAGAAAGGCCCACGGTCCCCAGCCTTGGACGCTGGAAAGGCTCCGCTTCTCCTAAGGTTCAGGACACGAGGCCTGGCTGCGGCTTCCCGCTTGGTGCCAACAGCCTGTCCCAGGGGAGGGCCGGGTTCTCTCCTGCGCCCTGCGGGTGGCCTCACCCCGGGGCCGGGCTGGGACCGGCCTCCCATTAGACGCGTGGGTTGGGGGAGGCCAAGAGGCCGCCGCGCTGGGGCGGGGAGGGGACCCCGCACCCGGCCTCGGGGTGGGTGTTGCGAGCAGAAGCCGTCGCGCCCCTCCCGCGGGTACTTCCTCCCTCCAAGCGCGTTAGCCTGTAGCGCTCCGAGAGCGCACGCCCAGCGTGGGGACGCGCGTGGCCTGGCCGGGGAGGGGACGAGGCGCCGCGGGTGTCGGCGCTCGGTGACGGGGGGGGGGGGGAGCGGGGCCCGCGGGGGAGGGAACCGCGCACCCCTCCGCGCCAAGCCAGGGCAGCCGCCTGCGGGCCGCGGGGTCCCTCTGGCGCCGAGAAGCGGTGGCCGAAGGACGCGCGGGACGTGCAGGGGCCGCGCCGGCTCGCAGCCCCGGACCCGAGCAGGGTGAAGGGCCGGGGCCGGAGGCCGCGGAGAGGGTGGGAGGAGTCGCGGTCTCTCGAGAGGGTTCGCCTGCCGCCCGTGGGTGTCCCGGGCGCGGGGCTCCGCCGCAGGGGCCCGTCCACTCGCCCGCCCGGCGCCTCGCAGTGCCCGGGAACAGGCTGCTGAGTGAAGGGACGAGCGAGGCCGGGGTGGCCGGTGCGGGTGGGGCTCAGCGGGGCCACCGGACGGCGGCTCGAGCCCGGGCTCGCCCTGTCACCTCGACCCCGACCTCGGGAACCTCAGCGCCTGGCGCCTCAGTTTCCTCTTCTGTACCGTCTGAGGCGCTTTTGGCTGCGACGGCCGCGGGGCGGGGCAGCGGCACCGGCGCCGGGACCCGGACGGGCATCCAGGAGCCCAGCCCGGCGGCGCCGATGCCCAGAAGAGCGGCGCGAGCGCGCGTGTCCGGGTGGCGTCTGTGGGTCGAGTGCAAGGAGCGACGCCCCCTGCCCGCCTCTGGGACCCCTGGCTGCTGGCCGTCGGGCTGGAGAAGCGGGACAAGCGGCAGCGCGTGGGGACAGGAAACGCGGACACGCCCCGACGCGCGCCCGCCTCGGCCGGAGGGAGGCTCCCCCGGGCTCCCCTCGGAAGCGCCGCCGGCTGCGCCCGGGCCCCGAGGCCACGGCGAGCGTCCAGCGTGAATCGGGCCGGCTCCGCGGGCAGGGAAGGCTCGGTCCGCCGGGCGGGCTCCGAGAGGTCCCCCCCTGCACGCGGTGGGGGCTGCCATCCCCCGGGGGCCGTGGCCGGGTCCCCAAAGCCCCGGAGCTGCGGGAGGGGAAGCGCAGGAGAGCCGGGAACCAGGCCGTGGGAAGTCCCCAGACCCCGGGTGTGTCGTGGCTTTTCAGCCCCACGCGGACAGCTAAGAGATGTGGAGCGGCCCGGCGACCCCCTCTCCAGACTGAGCCGAGTCGTGAGGCCCTGCCCCGCGGCTCCGCCCACCCGGCCACCCGGCCACCCGGGGGTCGACGATCCGAGTCCTTGGGGACGCAGCCCGGCAGCGACTGTCCCCCGCCCAGACCCTCCGGGCGCTCAGTGCCGCCCGGCGAGCCGAGCCGAATTGTCCCCGGGCCCGTCGTCCCGCCCGCCCAGAGCCCGGTCGCAGGTGGTCGGTCCTGGAGTCCGGGGCCGCGACGCGACCTCGTCCTCCCCTCCGGGCCCGGGCGGGGTCGTCCGTGGAGGGGCGGGCGGAGCAGCCCCAGCCTGGCGCCGGTGCCCCGGCCGCGGCCGATTAGAGCGGGATTCCTCCCCCGCTGACGTCGGCGGCGCCGCGGCCCCTCCCGCGGCGGCATAAAAGGCGCGGGCTCCGCAGCGCAGGCGGCAGTGGGGGCCGGACAGCGCGGCGGCGGCGGTGGTGGCGGGGACCGCGCGGCCGGCCGGGGAGCGCGGCGACAGCCCGAGCCGAGCCGCAGCCATGCAGGCCGGCCGCACCTGTGCGCTGCTCGCGCTCTGCCTCCTGCGCGGCGGGGCCCAGGATTTCGGGCCGACGCGCTTCATCTGCACCTCGGTGCCCGTGGACGCCGACATGTGCGCCGCGTCCGTGGCCGCCGGCGGCGCCGAGGAGCTCCGGAGCAACGTGCTGCAGCTCCGCGAGACCGTGCTGCAGCAGAAGGAGACCATCCTGAGCCAGAAGGAGACCATCCGCGAGCTGACCACCAAGCTGGGCCGCTGCGAGAGCCAGAGCACGCTGGACGCGGGCGCCGGCCGCAAGCAGCCCGGCTCCGGCAAGAACACCATGGGCGACCTGTCGCGGACGCCGGCCGCCGAGACGCTCAGCCAACTCGGGCAAACTTTGCAGTCGCTCAAAACCCGCCTGGAGAACCTCGAGGTCCGCGCGCGCCGCGGCGTCCCCTCGGCCCGTGCGCCCCTCTGCCCACCCCCACCCCGACCCCCGCCCCGGCCGGGCACCCCCCGCCCCCGCCTCGGCTGCGCGCCCGTGCCCGGCGGGCGCCTCCCCGAGCTGCCTGTGGGGCCGCACGGGCGGCCACTCGCCCGAGCTCCCCGCCAGGCCGCCCCCGCAGGCGCCCCGAGGGGACCGCGCCCGGGCCTCCTGGCGCGGTCCCGCTCCGAACGTAACGGTCTGGTTTCCCCCTCTCGCACCTCCGCAGCAGTACAGCCGCCTCAATTCCTCCAGCCAGACCAACAGCCTGAAGGATCTGCTGCAAAGCAAGATCGACGACCTGGAGAGGCAGGTGCTCTCTCGGGTCAACACTCTGGAGGAGGGTAAGGGGGGCCCCAGGAACGACACCGAGGAGAGGGTCAAGATCGAGAGCGCCCTGACCTCCCTGCACCAGCGGATCAGCGAGCTCGAGAAAGGTGATGGGGCTGGGGGCGGGGGGACGTCATGCTGCCACCAGCTCCCTCTCCGGGGACCCTGCCTCCTGCCGCTCCCTGCACAGCTCAGCGCCCCGAGCTCCCCCTCTCCTGCAGACCTACCCGTCCCCGCACCCCCCCCCCCCCAGGTTCTGGGCTTCCAGTCGGTGTTCCCATCTCCAGGGAAGGAAGGCAGAGCTGTGGAAGGGTTTGCATGCCCCCCTCCCCCCTCATCAAGACATGGTCACATACTCGCTGGATTTTTCAAGTCTGATTTGTTTAATTTTCAGTAACTTTGCACAGTAGCTGTGGCCAGCTCCAAACGTCCCTGGTTAAGAAAGCCTCTCTTAGCGGGTCCCCGTCCCCATCACAGAGCTGGTCTGGCTGGGGCTTGGTCCTCCTGGTCTCCAGCCGACTTGGGCTTCTGAGCAGGTTTCCTCCCAGCTACCCGGGGTCCCTGCAGCCTGTGGGGATCTTCGAGTCCACCCTACCTCTGCCCTGAGCCCCTGCCCCGCGGTTTTCTCTTCCAAGTGACCCAAGCCCAGGCCTCTCGTGCACCCCCGCGGTTCCCCCAGTCGTCAACTCAGCCGGCCAGGCTCAAACCCTGGGCACTGGGAAGAGCTCCGGCAGCTCTGCCTTGAAGTCGCAGAAATCAAATAAGGTTGTAAAAAGGGGGGGGGGGCACCCGGGTGCGGAGCGGGGCCACGTGACCCTGCTCGAACTGCAAAATGTGCTGGACGGATTTAAACAGTGCCATCTTAAGGCGTGTTATGTAACTGAAAAACAGATCAGGGGAAGGAGGGACCTCAGGAGGGAGGGGGAGGGAAGGAGGGGAGACGCAGGGGAATGAAACCCTGGAGAGAGGCCAGGGGCTGGGGCCCCCCCACCCCACTGCAGGCCTGAATGGGTGGGGGTGGGGAGGACAACGTATTGAGGGGGCCAGCCCCGCACTGTTTCCTGATATGTGGCTTAGAAGCGGGGTGTCACTGGCCCGGCAGGATACCTTCTAGATATAATTCTTGGCCTGGGGGACTGGTTTCTTCTTGGGCTCTCTAGCAGGACCGCGGTGCACACCCAGGAGCTGGCCGGTGTGTGTGTGTTTCCCAGCTTTGGGTCTGGTAGCAGTGCCCACTGCTGGAGTGGAATGTTTGCCTGTCACACCATGCTCGGGGCCACAGCCACAGTGTATGTGGGGAGCAGGGCGAGGTGTTTACCTTGGCCAGCAGGCAGGAGCAGGTGGCCCTGTGTCAGGGGGAGGCTACCAGGCCAGGATCCTGAGTTTTCGGGAAGCACGCAGGAAGCTCACCTGAGCATGTGTGGCTTCCTCCTCAAAGCAGTCACCTGGGGAGACCCTGGCTCTAAGGATGCTCCCTGTGGTCCTGGTCCTGCCCTCTCAGAACTCCAGGCAGAGTCCCTAGAAGAACCTCGGAGAGGGGAAGGGACAACTCTCCCTCCCGAGGGGCAAATGGGATTCTGGAAACAGCCCGCATCCTCAAGGGGCGTCAGAGCAGGCCAGATGAGTGATCAGGGCTACAGCATGTCTGAACCTCAAGGGAAGTGCGGTGGGCACCGGGGGCCCAGCTGTCTTGGGTGGGGATCCAGAAGAGCCCAGGACGAGTAGTGAGGGGCTTTGAACACCGTCACCATCCTGCAATCAGGTCGGCCCCCATCGGGGCTGCTCTGAGGAGAGCTAACCTCGTTCCTTCTTCCTCTGTGGCCACACCCTCTTGGTCGGCTGATGGGGTGTGCATTGGTGTGAGGTCTGTCCCCATTCTCTACCTACACCCACCATGCAGCCCAGCTGCAGATGCTCACGGCCCCCTGCGTGCTACACGCCCCACCCCGCCTCCCCAGGGACACACCATGTGGGAAGGAGTTCTGGCCAGATCAGAGTGCAGAGACCTTGGGTCAGCTCTTTCCTGACTGGCCCTGTGCCTGGGGCAGAGGACTTGACCTCAGAGAGCCACGTCCTCTGCATCTACAGGGTGGAGATGGGAGGCTGCCCTGACTGCGTCACAGGGCTTGGCAGGCATCGAACTCGACTAAAATACTGACAAGCACTTCATCAAGGTGCAGATGTCAGAACTGTGTTCTGTCCTCCCCAGGTCAGAAAGACAACCGCCCTGGAGACAAGTTCCAGCTCACATTCCCCCTGCGGACCAACTACATGTACGCCAAGGTGAAGAAGAGCCTGCCTGAGATGTACGCCTTCACCGTGTGCATGTGGCTGAAGTCCAGTGCCGCGCCGGGCGTGGGCACGCCCTTCTCCTACGCCGTGCCTGGCCAGGCCAACGAGCTGGTCCTCATCGAGTGGGGCAACAATCCCATGGAGATCCTCATTAACGACAAGGTAGAGCCCCTACCCCACCTGGGCTTGCGGGACTGCAGGGCGAGGACCCCCAGGAGCTTGGTCCATGCCACGTGCTGGCACAGGGCTATGGTGGCCTTAGATGCTTCTGTGCCCCGAGGAAAGCATCTGCAGGCAGGACTGAGGGAGGTGGAAAGTGAAGACCAGGAAAGGTGGGGAAGGGCGCACCCACCTGCACCCTGAGAACAGGGAGAGCTGGAACCTCCCCAGGCAGAGGCCTTCTGGGGTGGGGGTGGGGGTGATGACAGAGAAGCATCCATGGGGCTGTCCTAGACTGTCCACAGGTGTGAACCTGACCCCTCCTGCACCAGCTGGCTTCGGGACTGGCTTTGCTGCTCCATATTTGGGGGAACATAGCTATGCTAGGGGTGGAAAGTGCCCCTAGAGATTCTTCCCTCGTCTGAATCGATCCCACGTAGGCCCTTCTCTCGGGAGGAGGTCGGGGCCGTGTGGCCCCTGGGAGAGGGCAGCACAGGGCAGCCTGTCTCCACTAGCGAACTCTCCTCCATCTTGGCCCCCCGCTAACCGCAGAACTGGCTGCCAGCTTTCACACTCCCTCGTCTCTATGCCAGCGTTGGTAGTAGATGGCTAAAACCCAGTAACAATTGGCCTCGTGAGTTCATGGGTTCAACGTCGTACCCTGTCCCCTCAGCATGGTGTGTCGTTCTCCCTCCCAGGTGGCCAAACTGCCCTTTGTAATCAATGATGGCAAGTGGCACCACATCTGCGTCACCTGGACCACCCGGGATGGGGTCTGGGAGGCCTACCAGGATGGCACACAGGGCGGCAGTGGCGAGAACCTGGCACCCTACCACCCCATCAAGCCGCAGGGCGTGCTGGTGCTGGGCCAGGAGCAGGTATGGCCGTGCGGGCAGGGGGAGCTCCAGACCGGAGGCCACGCGGGTGGTGGGGCGCTGACAGGGGCAGGGGACTGACAGTGGGGAGTGGGGACGGATGTGGTTTCCCCTGAGAAGCAGCCCAGGGGAGCGAGATGTGCAGCGGTTTGGACAAAATCCTGGCTCCAGGGCGCTTGTTCAGGAAGTTCTCGCAGGAGTGAGCTTTGGGTTCCACACCCCCCATAACTGCCACAACCCTTTCTGTCTTCGGCATGGGAAGGCCAGCTCTGCTTTTAGCAATGAATAGTTTAGTTCCTTTGAAGTGGTTGGTCTCCCATGGGGCACCCGGGAGGGCGCTGAAGGGACGGAGAGTCCAGGCCTTCTGTTGCTGTTGGGCAGCCAAGCCACAGCCAACGAAGAGTGGCTTCTGAGCAGGGCCCCAAGACCCTGCGCCATGGCTGTCCGTGACCCCCACTGACCTCTCACTCACTGGCCAAGGGACTGACTGCAGGAAGGGCAGAGTCCAGGTGCCCCCAGGGGAAGATCCAGGCAGCTGTCACTGTCCCTTTCCCTGGGCTCCCTGGGGCAGGGACAGATGTGTCGCTGAAGACTAGAGTCAGGGAGACAAACGGCCCCCAGAGTGGCGTGAGAGCCCCTGATGGGGGAGACACAGAGACACCCAGACTCACCCCCTGGGATGGGCCTCCCTCCGCCCAGCCCCCAGGCCACCCCTACGGCCCCCTCCACCCTCATCTCTGCTTTCCTCCAAAGGACACTCTGGGTGGTGGATTTGATGCCACCCAAGCGTTTGTGGGTGAGCTGGCCCATTTCAACATCTGGGACCGCAAGCTGACCCCGGGGGAGGTGTACAACTTGGCCACCTGCAGCACCAAGGCCCTCTCTGGCAATGTCATCGCCTGGGCTGAATCCCATATTGAGATCTACGGCGGAGCCACCAAGTGGACATTCGAGGCCTGTCGCCAGATCAACTGACAGCTGCCAGCCAGGGCTGAGCCCCGGCCCCAGCCCCACGCCTGCCTCCCCTGCTTGTGCAGTGATGATGTGTTCATCTCTTCTCTCCCTTCGCCCCAGGAATGAATCAAGGCCATGGCCCCTGCACACGCACACGCACACACACGCACACAGCCTGGTTTTGTCCTCCTCGTGCATTTGAAGCGGTCCAGGCTCTTGTCTGTCCTTGAGGAAACCCCACTTCTCTCTAGGAGCCCTGACTGATGCTCAGGCATGCCCTAGTGACAGCTAAAGCAGGCGGCAGCGACGTTTTGAACAATGCAGAAGTAGGTGAGAGGCTTTGTGTGTGCGTGTGTGTCTGTGTGTGTGTCTGTGTGTGTGTGGGTGGCTGGGGGAGGCTTTTTCTTTTACAGTGAGGTATTTTACCTCCTTTCTTTGTGGCTTTGGGAAATCTCTTGATGGGTCGAAAGTCTGTACTTGCCCGTGTGGCCGGCCACCCACGTGCCTCCGGCTGGCGTGCTCGACATGCAGGTTTGTCCTCGTTTGCAAACCCTTTTCAGAGCCACGTGTCTATATTGATATAAAACATGTCTTTTAGTGGTTTGTTAAAGGCTGGGGGGCCTCTCCACGGGGATTTTTTATTTTGCACCAGAAGAGCACTCTCTCTGAAGGGTGAAGGCGGACAGTCCCGGGATGGCACCTCTGCCCCCGGCCTTCCCACCTCCCCGCATCTAGCGAGGCTGGGATCCGTTTCTCCCTTTCAGCTGCGTCAGCCCAGATGGTCCTGAGAGAAGAAAGTCCCACCCGGAGCCTGGGCAGCCAGAGTCCCAGCGCCCCTCCCTTTTTGCCTCTGCCAATGGGAGACCAGAGGCTTTGAGAGGAGACCTGTTAGACAAGGAAACCCACATGACGAAAACCCAGCCACACAGGGCCACTGAGGCTCGAACCCAGCCAGTCAGTGGGAACGACCTCCCCGCAGTACTTCTTATAGCCATGTCCATTCCAGCACACCCAGGTCCAGGGGAGCTGGTGCAGACCCCTCCGAGGGGCAGGGGTTCCGGGACCTCTCACCTGGAGCCAGGCATGGCCAGGACGGGGGCCTGAAACCCACTCCTCCATCTCGCAGGGCTTAAGTATTGCAGTGGCCCCCAACCTGTCACCAGCCGGTGACACTGAGACCTGACCAGTGTCCAGAACCTTTGACATTTTTGTTGCCCATGAAAAGCCACATGAATATTTTCTTCTAGTCCTTCCAAGGAGGGGAGAAAAGTGTGTGTGTGTGTGTGTGTGTGTGTGTGTGTGTGTGTGTGTGTGGAGAGAGAGAATGCTTGGAGGGTCATGCCAGGGTAGGGTGAGCTCCCTGCTTTGTTGTGTCATGCCCTGAGGACACCCTGGACTCTGTCTCCAGGAGTCTAGTTAGCAAAAAGCTGACAAGTCTTTCTAGACATTCTCCTGCACTGCCTGGCTCATCTGCAGCTGCAGACATTTCTTCAGGAGGAGCAGGTGTTTCTGTCTTCTGTTCCTTCGGGGCCACCTGTCCCCTTAAATGCAGGTCCATGTTGTGTTGGAAACCTAGTGCATCTGTTTGTGTCTGTGTCGGTGTCTCTGTGTCCTCGTGAGTGTCTTCACAGTACCCGGCCGCCGTTCTGCCGTGCGTCCCTGTGACGGGGAGAGCGCGGGTCAGGCGCTGTGCGGCGCGTGGCGTTCAGCAGTGGCTCTTTTCAGGTGATCGTGCTTCATCAGCGCCCATTGGGCTGTGCTTCCTTGGATGTGCAGGGATCTTCTCTGTTTGCATGTTCCTTGGGGTGGTGTGTTCTGTGCCCCCTCAGTCCGATGTGTGTTCCCTTGCCTGCATGGACTTCTCAGTTCTGTGTTGTGTGCCGAGTGCCACCCAGTGTTCTGTGACCACCCATGTAGCTACCGAAAATGTCTGGGTAAGCAAGCCAAGGGTGTCGGAGGAGGTCGAGAGAGAGATCAGTTTCCCTCTCCCCCTCCCCACTCCCCAAACACACCAGGAAGCATTTTTAACATATGGGTTGAGAACAAGCTGAAATAATCCCCGCAGTTGGGAGACAGCGAGAGCGTGGACTCGCCTCTTAGACCAGATCTCGCCCCACCCTCCCTCCAGCCGTCCTGGAGCTGTGCTAGGTGCTCCCCTGTGGGCCCCTCCCACCAGCCCCTGCCAACCTACCGGACCCCCGCCCACCTTCTGCCCAGAGTGGGCGAAGTGGGAGCTGTCCGCTCAGGACCACAAGCCATCCTCTGCCCTGACTAGAGAGGGGCAGAGCCTACCCCATGTGCAGGCTTCTGTCCCTGCACCCTCCCGGCCCTCACCCTGTTGCCCCCGCCCCCGACGCACCTGTGGTGCCAGGGACAGAAGCCGACATTGAGCCCCCTCCGCGCCCCTAACTGGAATCTGTGCCACGCCCCTTGACCCCCTCACTGTGTCAACACTTGGTACTTTGTTGGCCCCAAGAAAGGTAAACGACACAGCCACCAAATAATCCACGTAGTTTCCATCTACTCCTTAATCTGACTGATGTTCCCTCTTGCACTGAATAACACAGCCTCTCTCAGGTAAGCCATTTTATAAAATCGGAAGATAAAAAACACTGTTGAGACAGTGTTTGCTTTTGCCGAGCTGGCGTCCGACAGCTCCCTGGGTGTCCGAGGCGGGGGAGCCACCGTAGAGGCTCTCTGGGCCCTCGGGGGCTTAGATCCCACTTGAATCGTAAGCCTTCTTGATTTTGATAACACAGTATTATTTCTCTTACTGCAGAAGAAAAAGTTTATTACCAAACAAGAGTATTTTTATGAAAGAAAAGGACAAACCTATAAATTAGCTCAACCTATATCTCCCTTGAAAAATACTTTCAGACTCCACCCAACTGTAGGACTGAAAGCACGTATTTTGGAAGAAAGAGATACATTTTGTATGCTTTCTTTTCCTTTTGTAGATTCCCAGTTTATTTTCTAAGACTGCAAAGATCACTTTGTCACCAGCCCGGGGGCCTGAGACCAAGGGGGTGTCTTGTGGGCAGTGGGGGTCAGGGGGAGGCTGGCGTGAGGTTCACAGTCATTCCAGTGAGCTCCAAAGGGGCCACCTGTTCTCAAAAGCACGTTGGGGACCAGGAGGTAAAATGGGCCATGTGCAGTGACCCTTTGTCTTGGAACTGACCTATCTTAACAGGATTTGAGTATCAGTTCCAACTTTGATAGCAGAAACTAGGGTGACGTGTTGTTTGCATGAAGAGGATGAAATCCTTTGTAATCTCATGGCGACAAAATGTGGCTTTAGCAGTTGTGGCTGCTTCTCTTCAAACACAGGTGTGAGTGCAGCAGCTAGCGCGGAGGCGTGCTGCTTCTGTGCACGGCGGACCTACGTGCAGGTTGTTGAAGGGGAGCAGGTCATTGAGGAGAAAAGCCCAATACGTAGAGTCCCAATTTTGTCTTATTTGCCAAAAAAAAAAAAAAAAAAAGCAAACCCCTAAGGATGACATTGTTACAATGTACATATTGTATAATATGAAAGAGAATCGATGTATCTTACTTTTTCATTATTTGCTAACCAAAGCTGTACATTTTTCATATGACCTGCAGCCTTTTGGGTATCAAATGGGTCAAAACCATGGGACCTGCCACCTCCCATCAGCAATTCTGGAAATGCACTATTTCTACTGGTATTCTTGCTTTCTTTTCTTTTCTTTTTTCATTTTCTTGCTGAAATGACATGAATTGTTGAGTTTATTTTTACACAGTAAAGAGTGAAGAAAGACCGTGGTCTCCTTGGAATGTCTTTCTTTTCTAGAGCTTGCCGATGCCATCTCAACCTGCCCAGCCACTCAGCCACCCTTCTCCTCCTGCAGGGCCCAGGTGACCCTGACCCACACGGGGACACATGCCCCGTGATTGCATGGCACTGTGCCCCTCAACAGCCCCACGATACTGGGATGTAGGGTTGAGGGGCTTCCCATTTCCCAGGGGCAGCTGACACTGAGCCAGAGAGGCCGCACTGGGCCTGGGGTGCTGAGTGACTCCAGTGCAGCCCCGTGCCCTTCTGGGTGAATGTGCAGTCTATCCCTGGCCCAGCTGGGCACAGGTCCAGGCAGCATGGGCTTGTTATTCCTAAGCAGCCCTGTCTATTCTCCATCACCATGTCTGGTTAACAGGTCCCTACCCAAGGCCTGGTGGCCTCTCCTCTTTGGAGTCCCCAAGCCCCTTCCTTGCATTCAAGCAAAAGGGAATCCCCAGAACTCACTTCCCAGGCCCCCTTGTGGACCAAGCTGGACTCTGGACATATATAGAGTTTGAGCTGCTCCCTTCCAAGGGACAAAATGACTAGGATCCAGATGCCCTGGTATTAGTGATCCCAGGGCACTTAAATTAAATCTGAGGTCAGGGAACACAGCCAAAATAGCCCACCTGGTTGCTTGGTTGGTCTCCCCACCACATGCACATACACACACAGACATGCATACACACACACACACATGCACATGCAGGCTGGGTTAGTGGAAAGGGCTGTTCATTCTGGCTTCTTGTCGGCATTGCCCAGAGGTTTCCTGTCCAATGCTCTGATGTTCCCTGGCCAGGACTCGGGAGCTGGCATTTGGTGGGGTGTGAGCGTTGCCTGGGGTGGTATGGAGGAAGAAGGCAGGCCGTGCCAGGTTGGAGGCCCTTGGCCTGTTTTCTCCAGAGCTGCCCTTGGTGGGTGGGGGTCACCTGTAAGGTGTAGGCTCACGGCCAGGCCCGGGGTGATGCCTGATTCCAGCAGCTGCAGCCGACACACCACCTCGTGCCTCCCACGCAAGAGAGTGCATAGTTATGCCTGTGATAACATCACGCTTCCATTTCTAATTTCCACGTAAGAGCTCATTCAAAAACTTGGGTATTTTAACTCTCATTAGAAACAAATTACTTTGCACACTTCTCACACCTGGTCTCGGTGCATCAACGAATGACTTCAGGGGGCTGTGGAGTTAAGAACAGTGCCTCAAAAGGAAGCCACCAGGCTTGCGGCTGTGCTGGCTTATGTGGCAGTCTGGGCAGGGGACACGGGCTCAGGATTTCAAAGCCAGAGGGCGTCTTGGAAGTCGTTGACTCTAACAGCCTATCATATGCATTGAAGCTGTTCTTAGCTTGCACACTTCTGGGGGTGGGGAACTCACTACCCCATAGACAGAGTTGCATTTTCAGATAGCTCTATCAGCAAGTTTTCCTTCTTTTTTAAAAATTTCATATTGTGCTCAGTTCCTCACACTGAGTTGCAGCCCCCACGCATCTGTCCAGGCAAATGAAGACAGCCACCCTGTCTCCCTGTGTCTGCACTGTCCCTGCCCCCACATGGCCAGCCTCTTTAAACTGCACTGTGCACGGGCAACCTGTCTGACCTGCAGAGACCCCTAGCTCTGTCCTAGAGAGAGAAGAGACGCTCCATCTGAGACCTGTAGGAGGTCTGGGCTGTCAGAGCTTGAGGGCCATCTAGTCTATTCCCCCACTGTTCAGATGAGGGGATTGAGGTCCAGAGAGGCTGTGAGGCTTGTTCAAAGTTGCACAGCTTGACTGTGCCGGGGCTGGAATCGGGATGGAGGATTCTTGACTCTTTCGGACTCAGCACTTTCACCTGGCCTGGCTACAATGGTGTCCTCAGCTGGAATATGGGACCTGGCAAGCTGGTGAAGGTGGGATCAGGTGTATGAACAGGCATTGGCTTGAGCAGGTGCACACGGGTGGGCCCCTCCACTCCTCTCTCATAGCGACACCCCTCCTCTCATTAGGGCTGTCTCACTGGGAGGGCTGGGCACTGCCCCACCCTGCCCCACAGGTCGTTCTGCATGGACCATTCCCTCCTGGATGCCAAAGATCCAGGAGGAGCTGGGAGAACTTTGCCCACATTGTGGGGAGGGGAGGGTGTCTTACTGAGGTTGGGCATGGGGCATCCCAGCTGTGGCCCCTGCACTCCAGCGTTCTCCAGGGAATCTGGTCAGTGGCAGGCATCTTGGAAGGTCTCAGGGGCCAGGTCTCAGCTCTTGGCCAGCTCCCAAGGACCACTTCCCCCTCACCACGAGGGACTGCAGGGACTGAGTCTTCCTTCACTACCCATGGACCTGCTCCAGGATGTGTCAACCTACCCGCCCAGGCCCCCTGCAGGCAGCAGAGGAGGCTGGACCAGGCCCCGGGGGTGCCGGGGATGTGGCAAGTGCAGGGGCTCCTGGAAGTCTGCACTTGTCATGCACTGGCCCGGGCATTCTGCATCCTCCTCCAGTCTGCCCCTCCCCCACACCTGTCTATGTCTTCAGTGCTCCAGGAAGCTGGACTTGTGTGTGGCATCGCACTTGGCCATGGGCCCCCCGGGTGGGAGCAGCCCATTTGAAAGAGTCCTGGCCTGCTCTGTCCCCTGTGTCCATTCCCTGCAAGTGGCCAGGTGGGCTCATCCCCAGCAGCCCCCTCTCTTGCTGACCTCCTTTGGCTCCAGGACTTAGCTGCTCATGCACTCACATCTCATGCACAGGGGAGTCCCCAGGGCCTCAGCTCCCCAGGACACCCTGCCCCACTGGGGGAGGACGTACTTTCTCCCTGGATTGTCAAGGCCCAGATCGGCCTGGTTTACATCCTGCAAATGCCACAGACTCCCTCTGAACTCACTGGTGATACATTCCCCCTGTTGTGGACATCCAGATAAATGTTTCTAACAATTCGATCCTTAAAACCTGAAAATCATTTCTTCTCTTGGTTCCTCCAAGAAGGACACTAGTATTTTCTGAGATTGACCTGGTCACTTGGGGAAGTGGGCAGTGGTCTCCCACGACTTAGTCTCCCCCCACCCCACCCTGGACATACAATGACAGGGCAGGACTGAATGGTCTCTGTGGTCCCTTCGGCCTCTCCCTGCAGCCTGAGGACCAGCCTCCGCAGCCCATGGGTACAAGCAGTGTCTCTCTGCAGAGGGCACCTGACTCCTTGCTCCAAGCCCCTCTCCGATTCACACGGGGACTCTGGCCCCCTGACACATGCCCCCTGCCCCACCACTGGTCTGGAGGCCACGGGATCTGCCCTCACCAGACTTTGCCACGATGGTGCTGTCCCCTCAAGGTCTCTGCTGTCCTTCCTCAAACCTTCAGGACACAACCCCTCCCTTATGACCACACGCGTGTTCGTATTTCTGAGTACCAGTGGTGGCCTAGGTCAAGTGTTCTCCCCAGAAGTTTTTCAACCACCATGGAACCAGGGGTGCAGACAGGTACTCGGGCCGGGCCTACACGTGGGAGGTCTGGAGCACTGAGCCCCTGGCACGACCCATGACCCATCCGGTGTCCAGGAAGGGTGCAGGGGACTGGCAGAGAGGAGGATGGGCGGGAAAATAAAGCCACAGCCAAGGCCTTGGAAACACGCTCCTACCCGGGCTCACCTAAGAAGTATCTCCTGAGGCCCCCGCCAGGAACAAGCACCTGGGCCAGGTGCCCAGTCGGACGCCTGCCAGGTGGAAGAGGAGCCCGTCTTTGGAGGCTCAGCTCGGGCACCGGGGCCGGCTCGAGCGCACAGAGGAGGAGGGTGGCCGGGGGCGGCGGGGAGGCGGGTGTGAGTTGGCGTGCTTGTGTGCCTATGAGACACTGCCAAGAAAGCCGTCTGTCCCCTGTTTGATTTCTTTGCTTCTCAATTCAGGCCAAGGTGGGGGGCCATCTGCTAAAGTGGGCACAGAGGAAACATTTTCACGGTGCAGAAAATTGGCTTCAAGGGGAGGCTGTGCTCAGCACAGAGCAGCCGCGAGCAGTGCAGGCAGCCGAAGCTGGCGCCTGGGGCAGGGCTGGGGCGCAGGGAGAGAAGCCCCTCTGTGTCCCTTCCCTCCCCTCCCCCAGACCACCCATGTCTCCAGTGCACTAGGCCTCTCCTTAGGAGCCCTTGCATGGGGGAGGACATGGGGGTTGCTGCCCCCTCTTTTTCTTTAAACGCTTTTAATGAGCTGTAATTCCTAAATCATACAGTTCGCCTATGTAAAGCATACAATTTAATGGCTTTTGGTATAGCACATTATTAATGCTTTTCAATCGTGGGTAAATATATGTAACATAAAATTTACAATGTCAATGTATAGTTCAGTGGCTTTGATTACATTCACAGTGCTGTGCAGCCATCACCGCTGGCTATTTTCAGTACCTGTCCATTACCGCAGACAGAAGCTACCGCTAAGCACTAGCTCCTTATTCCGCCCCCACCCCAGCGCCTGGTGACCTCTCATCTACTTTCTGTCTCTGTGAATTTGCCTGTTCTAGGTGGCCCAAAGCAGTGGAGTCGCACGGTGTTTGTCCTTCTATGACCGGCTTCTGTCACTTGGCAGAATGTGTTCAAGATCTGTTCGTGTCGTAGTACGTGTCGTCGTTCGCTCCTTTCTGCGGCTGGACGGTGCTCCTGCGTGTGTACAGGCCACCCTCAGCCTGTCCGCTCGGCTGCGATGGCCGCGTGAGCAGCTTCCACGTCTGGCTGTGGGAGCTGTGCTGCTGGGGACACGGGGTGCATTACCTGAGTCCCTGCTTCTGGCTCTCTCGGGTGTACACTCAGAGTGCAATTGCCGGGTCATGTGACAATTCCATGTTTAGCTTTTTGAGGAACTGCCACACCGTTTCCCACAGTGGCCGCCCCGTTTCACATCCCAGCAGCGGTGCCCGAGGCTCCAATTTCCCCACGTCCTCGCCTCGCTTGTCGTTTTCTGGTGCTTTGAGGGTAGCATCCTACTGGGCGTGAGATGGTGTCTCTTTGTGGTTTTGATTTGCGTTCCCCTGATGGTTAGTGACACGGAGCACCTTTTCACGTGCCTGTTCCTTTGCATATCTCCTTGTGAAAAATATCTGTTCAAATCCTTCACCCACTTTTGAATCGGGTTTTTTTTGTGATGGATGAGTTTGTAGAAATTCTTTATAAATTCTGGGTATTAATCCCTTATCAGATATACAATTTGTGAGTATTTTCTCCCATTCTGTGGGTTCTTTTCACTGTCTTGATACTGTCCTTAGATGCACAAACATTTTTAATTTTGATGAAGCCCTCACCTATATTTTCTTTGATTGCCTGTGATTCGGTGTCACATCCAAGAAATCATCAGCTTGACCAAATCCTACCCGCCCCCGCCCCACTGTAAGTTAATCCCCTCTGTTATAGTCTTGAGGCAATGACCTTCCCTCCGGAGCAGGACGCACGTGCTGGGGTCTGGACAGCCCCGCTCCTGCCCCCGACGACGAGCCCCACGGGCAGAGGCTGAGTCTGTCTCATCCCTCATAGAAATCCCTTCTGGCTCGAACATTCTTGGCTCTGGGCTTTGCTCTTCAGAATTTTAGTTCTCTAAGAATCACAGAATGTTAGCACAGATGTAGAAAGAAGGAAAAAAAAGCCTGAAACACTCTTTGAAATAAGAACCAACCACCACCACCTACTAGGGGAACATAGGCCAGCTTGGCTCTGTTTGGGAAAACACCCCCATGGCTTTTGTAGGCTGACAGGTGGGCCCCCTCCCTGTCCCCTGCCCCTGGGGTTCCAGGCTGAAAGGAAATGGCGAGGGGAAGGGAACTGCTGGGGCAAAAGGTGGAAAGGACTGGTTTTCACAGCTGTCCTGGGAGAGGAGGGTGGGAGCCCAAGGAGCCAGGAACCAGGGGGATGATGGAGGGAGAAGGGTAGGGGACGGAGGGGCACCGAGCTGCCAGCAAGGCCCCGCACGGTCATCTGTAAAGTGCTGTCCCTTCACTCAGCATCAGTGCACGTCTGCCACCCAGATGGTCTGTGCAAACGGTGCTTTGCAGGAGTGAAGGTGCCGGGGGTGTCCAGTGTAGAACCCCCATCGAGCAAGCAGTGGGGGCAGGAAACACAAAGTGAGATGAGCAGAGAAATGCAGGGACCCCCCCAGGACACTAGGTTTCCACCACGTGTGGATGGGGCTGGACTGCGCGGAACACTGTCCCCCCAGTTCATGTCCACCTGGAACCTGTGAATGTAACCTTATCTGGAAATAGGGTCTTTGCACCTGTCATCCGGTTAAGATGTGGTCATAGTGGATCAGGGTGGGCCCTAATCCTACACGACTGGTGTCCTTATAAGAAGAGGAGAGAGAGACCCACAGAAAAGAAAGTGGTGCAGCTATGAACCAAGGGACACCAGGGATGGCCAGCAGCCACCAGAGGCTGAGAGACAGGGGCATGGGACAGATTCTTCCTCAGAGCCTTCCGAAGCTGCCAGCCCTACTGACACTTTGATTTTGGACTTCTAGCTTCTGGAACCGTGAGAGAATAAATTTCTGTGGTTTTAAGCCACGTGGTTTGTGACACATTGTTATGGAAGCCAAGGACACTAATAAAGGGGCTGAGGGACAAGGACACTAATAAAGGGAGGTCCCTCAGGCTGGACACTGGGGAGCATCGCGTGGCTGGCCTGGGCTGGCCCAGCCTCCAGGGGCTGGGTTCTGACATGGAAGGAGCCAGAGCCACTTTGGGCAGGGCAGAGGGCAGGGGTCGAGCTCTCCGGCTTCTCTGCTCTCCAAGGCTCTGGGGCCACCCGGCTGCTGCCCGTTGGTGTCTGGCAGTAGAAAGGGGAGGCTGAGAGGCTGGTGCCACGGGGGCGTCCTGTGGCCAGCACAGCCGGCTTTGGTCTCTAGGTCCAGTGACAATGGCTGGGAGCGGGGCTGCTGGCACCGAAGGACGGCTGGGTGCTTGGGAGGACAAGAGCTGTGTGGAACCATCCACCCGGACGGCCATGATCAGATGTGTGGCCCAAACTCTCCCTGCTGTGGGAATCTGGTGGCAGGATGGGGAGAGGGCGAGGGGGTGGGTTCCAGTATGTGAAGGGCAGGTGGGGGTCAGAGCACAGCGGGGAGAGTGGGTGTGGGGGGGAGAGGCAGGGAAGGGGCTGGGGTGGCCCCATGGGTCCCTGGGGCAGGGGCTTTGGGCAGAGGGACCGGCTACTTTGAAAGGCCTGAAGGGGGAACTTGCTCGGCCACAAAGGAAACCAGGAACCTGGCCTGGCAGGAGCCGTGAGAAGGGGAGCAGGGGCCGGTGAGCCACAGGGCAGCTGGGGTCAGGCCACACGGGGCCTGCCAAAAAGAAGAGCAGCCTGTGTTGATGTCACTAGTCACTGGCCTGGTGACAACTTCATAGCTAAACGATGTCACCGAACACCAACCTCAGACAAGGCCACTCTGTGACCAAGATAGATCAAGACAAGAACATGACCCGTGTAATCACGTCTGAACACAGAACGTGAACACCGTCCAGACCTCAAGGATGGCCAGGCATCCCCCTCTCCTGGCTAGTGAGTGACCGCTGCTGCTTTGTCAACGTCAGCTTCGGCTTTACCCTGTTCTTCCTCTTCTAGATAAACATTATGAAGACACCGATCGTGTCGTAGAACCACCCCTGAGTCCTTGAACCTCCCCTCCCACACCCCAGCTCCTGCCATCCTGTGTTTTCCCAGCACAACGCGAGTCTCGTGGGTCCTTCCTGACACCCTCTTACTGAGATGCCATCGTCCCCCATGGGGTGTGGTCTCCCTCGTCGCCACCAGTCAATAAACTCGCTTGATTCCGCTGCAGTGTGCTCCTGGGGTCTTTGGCTGCACAGTAATGGGCACCTCACACATCACGGAAAGAACACCAGGCTTTATTCTCAATGACAAGGGAAGCCACGGGTGGTTTCAAGCAGACAAGTGGGAAGTAATTTGGGGAAGAAATGTTGTGGGGAAGCAGCAGGAGTTCTCTGTCTGGGGGACGGAGGTGAAGGCGTCTGGAGCAGGTTCTCTATGGCTGCTGGGGTGGGGGTGGGCTCCTTCTGCCCTGCAGGGTGGTCCAGGGGGCGGGCACATGCCAAAACTGCTCCCTAGGGGCTTCTGACAGAAGAAATCAGCTGCAGCGAGCTGGACAGGGCTGACGGCTTCGCCAGCTCCAGGCAGCCTCTGGAGACCAAGCACCCCAGTGGGGGAGTGCGGAGGTGCCCACTGCTGCCACCACCCTCACCCCCTCTGGGCAGAGGGGCCGTCACACACAAGACATCCTTTAAGACAAAAAGCCTGAGGAAAAGACAAAACCAACTGGCCCTTCAAGCACCGAGGAGCCAGGACACGGGGGGCTCTGTGCCCTCATTCCCTACAGATGTCTGATGGCAAGGTCATTCCCATGACCCTGGAGAAGAGGGTCAGGGGACTGTCTGTGCTCTGTGGGGTGGGCTGAGGGGCCAGACTTGTAGATCATTGACGGCAGTGTCAGAGGGGTCTCAGAAGGAGGGGTGCCCCCCACAGTGCACATACACGCTGCTTCTGACCTGTGCCCAGGAGGGCAGGCTGGCCTTCCCCAGGCTAGGGGCTTCTTCCAGGGCATCGGGACTACAGTGTGCCTCCTTGCCCTGGTAGGGTGGGACCATGCGGTGTGTGTGTGTCCTCCTTTGGTTACTGGTCCTAGGGGGTCCCCGGTGTTCCCCAGGGAGTGCAGAGGCCAAGCGTTGGCATTGGGCCCCTTGCCTGGCTACTTTTCCTACTTCTCCACCCGGAGGATGGAGCTTCTACTGGGCCTGCTTGCTTGAATTTCCCTTCCTCACCTGGACTGGCAGGATCCTCAAGCCTCATTGTGTCCCTCTCTGCACCCCGGGGACCATGACCTAGGGTAAGATCAGAAGAACTCGGGGAAAAAAGGGACATGGAGCAGCTACACTCCTGGGACCTCCTCTGCAGGGGAGGGTGGATCTCCGGAACCAGCGGCTGGGCAGTATGTGCACAGGCGTCTACACACGAGGCCGGGTGGGCAGTGAGGGAGGACTCACAGCGGACACGTCCACTCCACTCCCGCAGAGGCGTCTGTGGGGTCACATCCATGCATTTTGTCAGGGAAAAAAAAGTATATGCAATATAAACGCATTAAGAAAAAAAAGACTGGAAGAAAACATTCTGAAATGTTAACAGTGGTTCTGTATGGTGGTGAGATCAAGGATTTTTATACTTTTCATGTGTTTTCCAAATGTTCTACACCAAACACGTGTAAGTTACATAATTTTAAACTTATTTATTTATTTTTAAACCAAACTCTCCAGCCAACTGTGCTTTTCCCCAGTCGCAGTAACTTTCCTTTCAGATTTCTGGGTGACCCCAAGGCCCGAGGCTCCCTCCCGAGCTCACACGTGGTCATGTTCACGCTCTGACGTTCTCTTGTCACACAGCTGGCGCGTCGGGCGCCGGGGCTGGGGCCGGCCGGAGCGGGGTCCCTGCCCCAGGCAGCTCGAGGCATCCTCCCCGCTCCGTCCCGGCTGGGCCGAGGTCTGGGCTCCGACGGGAGGCCGCTGTCCCCTTGGCCCGCGGACCCCGGGCTGTCCAGCCCCCGGGTCCCTCCTTCCCTGAAGCTGCTGAGCTCTGGGGGGCCGGGGAGCCACCCCCTCCAGGGAGCCCCCCGGAGCCCGGCCGGGGCTGGGAGGGCGGTGAGGCCCGAGGTCGGGGACCGGGCGGAGGGGCGGGCGCGGGATGCGCTCCCGGGAAGGGCGGGGGCTGGGGCGGGCCGTGAGCGGGCTCGGGTGGGCGCTCCACCCGCCCCGGGCTCCCCGGCAGGGGGCGTCAGGGAGCAGGACGCCCGCGACCCCCGGGGCGTGCGGCGCTGGAAAGGGCGCGAGACGATTGGCGGAGCTACAGGGGGGCGGGGCCCGGGCCTCTCGCGAGAGTTCGGTCTGGCGGGCTTCCGGCCGTCTCGGGGCGCGGGCCCGACGGGGCGGGGCTTCCGGTCGGGGCCTGGTGGCTTCTCGGCGCTGTGGGCTCGGGTGGGGCGGCCCAGGTCGGCCTCGAAGCCCGGGAGCGCGGCGTGTCCCGCGGCGGCGACCTCCCTGGTGGCCGGCCCCGCTCTGTGGGCTCCCGAGCGTGCTCAGACGGCGAGCCCCGAGCCCCGCGGCCGGGCTTTCCCAGGCTCCCCGCTCCCAGCCCGCCTGTGCCTGGGACACGTCCCCAGAGCTGAGCGCTTCGCCCGCCTCCTCTGCCAGCACCCTGGCCCGAGCCAGCCCTGATCGCCCACATTGCTGCTGGAGCCCCTCAGCCGGGGTCTCGCAGCCTCCCCCGCAGCACGGCAGCCGTGGGGCCTCAGAAGAGCGGGCAAGTCATGCTTCCCTCTGCGGCTCCGCTTCATGCTTCCCTCTGCGGCTCCGCTTACTGCGGTGCAAGTCGAGGTCGCTCCTCAGCTGACTCTGACCTGCCCGCTCCTTCCTGCCCCAGGGCCTTTGCACCTGCTGTCCAGCCTCCTGCAGGGCATGCACCTCCCCTTCCCCGAACTCCCCGCCTTGATTTTTCTCCATGGGTCTGGTCACCATCCCACACAGCTGACAATGTCGCGTGCTTATTATCCGAAAGCTCCATGGCGCCAGAGTTTCTCCGTTTTGTTCAGATCAGAGTAGGGGCTCAGTAAACGCCAGACCGAGCGGGTGGATGAGGGGTCTTTCCTCTTCCTCCCCCCCAGGGAGGGGCGAAGATGAAACCCACCAAGGCAGGAAATGGACCAGAGAAATGTTCTTGGGACCGTGTGAGTCCAGGCTGTCGGCTGAGGACCCTGCTCCAATTCTGGCAGGGATCCGTGGGTCCCTTTGCTGGTCCTCAGGAAGGAAGAGAACCTGCACGGGCCAAGCAACCGCCCATGGGGCAGGTGCCGTGAAGAGCTCGTCCCCGCGTGAAGCCGAAGCACTTCACGGAGCCCTGCCCTTCACACACGATCGTTCTCAGCTTAGATCCTCGGGGCCTGAAGATGCCATTGCCCCGTGCGGGCAGCAGCACGCGGTGCTGAGTTGGCTGGAGAAGACCTGGTGCTCCCTCAAGGCCCCCTTGTCCTGGTGGGAGGGACTGATGGGAAGAGGGAACAGCCAGGCCAGGTGTGTGGGGGGCACAGCGGAAGGAGGAGGGTGGGATCTGTTTCCAGGGTGGGGTTTCTGGAAGACCTCCCGGGGTCCCTGGGGGCCAGTTCTGTCTGCGGCAGCTGCCGTTAAGCGAGTACCACAGACAGGAAGGGACGGAGCCAACGATCATGGAGCTTATTCTGGGCTTCGTGTGGTTCCAGGTGTCCATCCTCACACTTATATCATCACCCTTCTTTAACAAATGAGGAAACTGAGGCTTAGAAAGGGCAGCCCCTTGACCGAAGTCACACCACTAGTAAATGCGGGATGTGGGTATTCCGCCAGCTCTTTAAGGCCAGGAAGGCTGTGCTCTTCCCAGCGCACCATGCCGTTTCCCAGGCAGGAAGCCAGACAAGCATCCGGGGCTGCTCGGAATTGCATCCAAATGTCCGGACAACCGGCTTCCCTGTGTGGCCATGGGCACTGGGAGGGGAGCTCTTTGCAGGGCATGTGGCTTGGGCAGGCCAGGGCAGCCATATGCCAGCCAGCCTCATGGGTAGCAGGGCACAAGCCTCCCCACCAGCAGCCACATGCTCCTGGGCCAATCTGTGGCTCTCAAAGGCATTTCCAAGTTGCCTGGCTCCCTTTCAGTTCCAAGTCAGGGGTTCCAGAGCCGTGTCAGCAAGGGTTATGCTGGCACTGTCCTTCTGGCACGGAGCATTGTGTCCAGGAATGGACATCTAGTCTGCTTTGACCCCCATGGCCAGGACATCTGTGGCACCACAGAACTTGGTGGCAGGGAGAGCCGGCACCAGGGAAAGGCTACATTCTGCAGTGTGCTGCCAAGTGGCAGATTGTCCCTGGCATGGCCCGGCTGGCATCTGCCTGTGCCACTGAGGCTCCCTGAGGGTGGCCCCAAGGGCCCTGCCATGCCAGGGCTCCCCCTCTGTCAGGTGGTGTTTGCTTGAGCTAAGGAAGGACCTGGGCATTGGCTGTGACTGCTGGTGCCAGGCCAGGGGATTTTGACCCCACAGATGGTAGCAGAAGGGGCCAGCCCCCACCCCTAGCCCATGACATGCCCTCCAACACCTGTTCTGTAGAAGTTGGAGCTACAGATTCCTGGCAGAGGGAGAAGCCTAAGAGTCTGCTTCATTTTACAGATGGGGAAACTGAGGCTCTGAGAGGCGGTGGATGTGCACATGTGCTCGATGGGCTTTCTCTTTCTTACCCCTCACAGGGTCAGGGTAGCCATTGTTAGCTCCACTTTACAAAGGAGGCGTTAGGGCTCAGAAGAATTGAAAAGACATTTCCAAACTGTCCTTGTTAAGCCCATTATCTGGCCGTGGCTGGTGCAGATCTGAGCTGGAGACTTAACCAGGCCCTTGGGCCAATGCCTGAACTCGCCAGATTGAGGAAAGGGGAGCCCCAGGACAGAAGGGGACCCTTCTTCCAGAAGCAAGAAGTTTTGAGATCCCAGATGGGCTGGGGAAGCCAGGAATGAGGACTCAATTGAAGGGAGCCCAGTGGCTGGCCCCCAATATCAATACGGGAACAATCTCCCAGGAGCCCCTAAAGCTGCTCACCCAAGTCTCCTCAGCCCCGAGTGGTCAGTGCACTCCCTTCCCTGGCTACCTCCCTGATCCCGCCCTGTCGGCACCAGCAGCTAGTGTGACCTCCTTGAGGCTACAGGTTTGCCCAGGAGAGCCTCTTTCTGGACTTCCTGCCCGGGGCAGAGCTGATCTTATGGACAGGGGGACTCCTGGCTGCACCATCCACAGGTCCTGGGTGTATCAGTTAGCTTTGACTGTGTAACAAATGGCCTCAAGACTTAGTGGCTTAAAACAGCCTCTCAAAATCTCTGCTGCGTTGGCTGGCTGGGTCTCCTGCTTTGGACTTCCCCGCTCAGGGGGCCCATCTCCCTGAGCCCCAAAGCTGTGACTCAGGACCAGCCAAATACCACTGTGTCCATTCCTTCCCCACTATGCTGGGTCCCCGCCCCCTCCTGGTCAGCCGAGTCACACTCTGGTGCCCAGGTCCTGAAGAAACACTTGCAAACACAGTGCCTTTGGCCTCTACTCATAGCCCCCTCCGAGGGGTCCGCCTGAGCCGGCAGGTGGCTCTTCTCTCCAGCTGCTCCCCTGCTTGGAGCTTTCTCCTGCAGGTCCCTCCCTCCTTGTGTGACAGCCCATGGAGGCCACCACAGGACCTCACACCTGAACGCCAATCCAGACACAGAGCAGAGCCCCACCTCCTGTCACTGTCTCCTATGGTCTTCCACAAGAACATGACCTGGTTACGCCCTTTCAAGGACCAGGCAGGTCTGACTGGGGGCAGCAAGGAGCAGCATGGACCAGGTAACTGTGACATGGAACAGGCAGCACAAGGCAGAGAGAGGAGCCAATTGTTCCCCTGCCATCAGGGGACAGAGAAAGCAGCACAAGGAAGGTCTGATTCCAAAATGGGGAGGCGCATCCTGGGCCTCGAGTCGTCCTGAGCAGGCTGCATTGCAAGGGAGGGCCGTGGAGAAGCCAGAACGCACACGGGGGCGGCAGGGAAGACCGCGTGTCAGGGCCAGATCCGGAGGGGCCAGATCATGGAAGTCGTCCACACTCGGGAAGCGCTGGTGGGCTCTGAGCCCAGGACTGTCGGGAGCACAACTGAGCTCCAGGAAGCAGCTTTTCAGCAAGTGCCTTGGAGCTTTCTTGGAATCAGGCTGAGTATAAATTATAAATAAACAAACGAGAACTCTGCAAGAGGGCGTGGGCTGGCGGGAAGAGGGGAAGCCTGGAGGCAGAGGCCTCCTAAGGAGCTGACGCCTGTCCCGGCCTTCCACGGCCCCTGCCCTCCGCCCTGCCCCTGCCCCAGGGACTCTGTGGGCCTCCTGCTGAGGGCCTCGACTTGGGGGCTCAGGCTTCTGGGGACTGACCTTCACCAGGTTGCAGAGGGGAGGCCCAGTGCAGACCCCCATTGTGGGAACTGGGGGGCCCACTTGTCTTGCACAACCCAAGAGGTACAAGCCTGAGTTTCCCTCGAACCAAAACAGGCCCCGGTGGACACTCACCGTGTGGGAGGTGTCTCACCAAACGTTTGAAGGGGGAAAAAAATCCCGCTTTCTTTTTTTTCTTTCTATATTTTGATTATTTTTCTAGATGACTTCATTTCTAAGAAGGGGGGAGTAGAGAGAAGGACAAAGGGAGGGAGGACATGGGCCCCAGAGCAGCAAAGGGGGACCGGAGCAGGGGCCGGGAGACAGAGTTGAGGCCTCCTCAGCCTGGGGGAAAGTGGGGGCCAGCTTGTCCTGACCTGGGTTTCCAGCCCAGGCTGTGAGCACATCTTCCTCCTGGTCTCCCACGGACCTGCCAGCCAGCTGCGCTCCACAGGGCGCAGGGCAGAGGCTGGCTTTCGTCCAGCCGGGTCAGGAGAGGAAGGGTCTCCAGCATCTTGTCCTATGGGCAGAGCTGAGAGCAATTCCCCAGTGACATCTCCTTACCCAACACACCACTTGGAACCAATAGAACCCACTCTGACTAGCTTAGCAGAAAAGGGACCCACCCACTGCAGGCTATCAGAAGGCTCACAGAACCTTCCAGAGAGCTATGGAGGTGGTCTCAGTGGCCACACAGCCAGGAACGATGCCCCAACCACAAAGCGTCTACCACTAGGCAGCAACCCAGCAGCCCACACCTGCTGCCCTGAAAGCCAGGGCCTGACGTTGCCACCCCCACTGGAGGAGGCTTTCTGGGGGCATTTGCCTTCCAGTGTTGCTGACTTCTGAGACAGAGTCAGGTTGCATGCCTGCACTCTAGCTACAAGGGAGGCAGGGAACAGGAGTGCTGGCTCCTGCATGAGGAAGGGGGCTCTGCAAAGCAGGAGAACCCCCAAGCACAGGAAAGGTGTTCACAAGGTAGCCCTACCTTGGCACCCCCCTTAGCTCACAAAGGACTTTTCCAACCAAAATCCCCAGCAGCTGCTCACCTGTTCTCAGGTGAGAGCCGTTGGGGCTCCAGTGGAGCTGCAGCCCTGGGAGTAAGACCCATGAGGCAGCTCCTCCAAACCATGTCCTTCTGCCCTGTGACCTCCGAGCTCTGACCTCAGTGCTCTGGGCAGAGCCACTGGGGCTTGGGATGAGAGAAGGTGAAGGAGGCTGTGCTCGTCCCTGTCACCACCAGGTTGATGGCTTAAGTCAGCGGGAACACAGTCTCTCACAGTTCTGGAGACCGAAAGTCCAAAATCAAGGTGTTGGCAGGTCTGGCTCCTTCTGGAGGCACTGATGGGGACTCTCTGCCAGCTTGTGGCGTTGCTGTGACCCTGTGTGTTCCTGAGCTTATAGACACGTGGCTCCGGTCTCTGCCTCTGTCTCCACATGGCCTTCATATCTGTGCGTCTGTGTCTCAGACCTCCCTCTCCTTTCTCTTATAAGAACACTCGTCATTGGATTTAGGGCCCACCCTAATCCAGGACGGTCTCATCTGCAGACCTTTACCTTCATTACGTCTGCAAAGACTCTTTCTGAGGTTCTGGATGGACCATCTTTTGGGGCCACGATTCGGTTCACTAGAAGAGGCGTGGGGAATGGGCGCAGAGCCGCAGAAGGGAAGGAGGCGGAGGGAGGAAAGCAAGAGGGTGGCCGCCGGGCAGGAACTTTGGGCTGGCGAGGCCTGCAGTCCCAGCCCGTCGTCCGCGGACGTGGGCTGTCCCTCCTCTAAGCTACCTAAAGTCCACGTTGGCTTGCAGTGGCCCAGAGGGATTTCCTCCACCGCTGGCCCCCTGCCGCTGCAGGGGCGTCCCAATTCCAGGCACTGTGAGCGCCCCATCCCCCCAGAGCTCCCTGGGATCCCCCGAGTCCAGGAGGCAGGAGGAGCCACTCCGTCCCTCCCATCCAAGGAGGTCACACGCAGGAGAACAGGTGCCACAATCTCCTCCCAAGTCCCCACAGCCCAGAGCTCTCCCTTCCCTCCTCCCAAGTCCCCCATGGAGGTTGGGCCATTTCTCCTGACGAGGCTCATCCCATCCTCCGCAGCAAACGCTCTCAGAGAAGGAGAAACTTCGAGACGTGTGGGTCAGAACTGGAGTATGAAAACGTCTGCATTCACTTTGCAGGTCCGATGTCATCTCCTTGGAACCTCGGAACTGCCTTCAAAGGAGACACTAGTTTAGGGATGAGGAGGGGGCTGAACGCCCCTCTCGAGTCCATGCAGCAGAACCTGCGACTCGAACCCAAAACGTCCAAGGCCAGCTTTTAACGCCCTTTCCACCACCTCCACTGTTCTAGGCTCAGTCCTGTGAACACGTCCACAGCGGGGCTGCTGTGCCCTGCTCAAATCCTGCTAGGGACAGAGAGCGCAACACCTAGAAAAACAGCAGACTCTGCGACAGTCGCGTGTGCAGAGAAGCGTCCTTCCCTGGAGGAAAGCCCTTCTTTTCCTACATAACTCAGCCCGCTGGCCTCCGATGGGAAGTGCCCCTGACCCCAGCCCCCAGTCTTCCCCAGGACAAATCCTTCATTTCTTACCCCTTCCTTGAAGAACAGAGCTCTGGGCCCCTCCCTGCCTAGGAGGGTTTCTGGCCTCTTGGTGCCCAATCTACAACGTCAAGGACATGCTGTGTCCTTGGGTCGTGAGGCAGCTGGGGAGGGTGAGTTTGGACAGGTGTCCCTGGCACCATGCCCGGGTCAGCTGGAACTAAGGTATGGGCTGTGCCTGCTCTGGAAGTGACATTCTCTCTGTCCAGGGCCAGAGTCCAAGGGTAAGGCTCTTTGAGGTGCCTGCCCTGGTGTCTGGTCATAGGACACCTTGGCCACTACAAGCCAAGGCCACCCATGGGCAGGGGCCAGTGCTGCAGGAGTCACCCTGCCACAGCTCAGTAGTGATGTTATACTTTGGGAAAGAGAAAGAAGAAAAAGGCAACCACCAACGAATGCAGAGGCCGAATAACAGCCGAGCTGAGTCACTGCCAGGCGGAGGCATCTGTTGTATCCGAGAGTCAGCAGCAGGGGCGGGGTCCCTCCTTAACGATGGAGTGGAGGGGAGAGGGGACAGAGGGGCCACCTGCCCTGCTTCGCTGGACTTCTGGAGAGACCAGGCAGCCTCTCCTGGAGGAAGCATGCCCTCCAGCGGGGTATCATGGACAGGGAGCCCCAGGGGTGGCCCTGCCTCAGGCCTCTTGCCAGCCCCAGGCCCCTGGGCCAGCTGCTCAAGCTTTCTAAGCCCAGGCTCCTCTCCTGTCTAATGGGGACAATGGCTTCTGTCACTGTCACTGTGCTGAGTGCTAGGAATGCTGAGTGGCCTCCAGTACATCACAGGGATGAGTGCAGGCAGCCGTGTTCTGTTCACCTACACGATGCTGGAGACGCCCTCAGAGCACTGCTCTCTTGGAGCAAGGATTCTGGGGGTTTTCCCAATGGGGCCTTCCTCCCGCTCCATGCCCTCCCGACCCCCCACGAATGGGTATCCAAGGCTGCTGGTGGCCTTGGGCTGTTTCTTTGCCAACTTTTCCACACCTCCTCCTTCCCTGAGGGGTCCTGGCTCCAGTGGGCTGGGCTCTGGGGGCAGCCAGGGCAGGGCAGGGTCTCCTACCTCAGCCAGCACCCTGCCCTGCAGCCTGGCTCTGATGAGCTGGCAGGACCCCTCACCATGTGGCTCCTACCCTGGCCAGGTGGGGCCTGGGGAAAGCCATCAAGGAGTCTGGCTCTGCAGTGACCAGCAGAATGACCTCACCTAACACACAGCATGACCCTAATCTCTGGGAGCCACAGCCTCGGAGTGTGGGATGGAGGTGCTGCCCACGCACCCCACATCAGTCTGGCAGGGTGTGCTGGCATCCCCCCATCACCCTGGCAGGAGGCCCCTGCAGATGGCAGGCATCTATGTGCTGAGGACACCCCCATCTGCCAAAGCTCAGGGCTCAGGAGCTGGAAGAAACCTAGAATCAATCCAAACACAGTCCTCAGGCCCCAAGGCTCTGAGAAGGAAGGGACTTGCCCGAGGCCACTTGGCCAGGGGCGACAGGGGGATTCCAGGGCCTTTGTCCTCTCGAGGCTGGGCCCAGGTTCCCTGAGCCCCTTGCCCAGGAACCTGCTCCATGGGCCTCACCCCAGCCCCAGAGCCTGCGAGATTCCCGCCTCCCCCTATGCACTCCCCTGTTCCCCCATCCGCGGGCGCCTGCCTCTCCCGCCCCCACGCTCCCTGCGGGAAGGGGTTCCTATGGCACCCATTCCCCCGCACACACTTAGCTCACTGGCAGCCCATCTGCCCCGGACGATAGCAGCAGATGCCTCGATGCACAGCGGTGCCTGCAGCGGACGTGAGCGCTGCCAGCCAGGGCGGGGGCGTGGGCTCCAAAACGCTTGGCTGGAGCAGAGGCCCCCTCATCTAAGGCCAGGCCAGACAGGTCAGGACATCCAGATGCCCTGCCCAGGCTGGTGACAAAGGTGTCGGTGATGCTAGAATCAAAGCTGCCCTTGCAGTCCCTCCCCCGACTTCCACCCCCAGGGCTCCAGCCCCAGCTGCCCAAGAGGGAGCCCATGGGTGGGCCGGTGTCTAGCAGGCCGCATCCTTTGGGGGGGGTGCGAGGTGGGGCGGGGGTCTGCAGCTCTCTAACTCCCAGCGGATGGCCCAAGTGTGTGGGTGCTGGCCCCAAGCGTCCGCTCACCCCACCCCAAGGAGGAGGCTGGTGGACGCCATGGACACGCCCGGCAGGGGCGGCCACTGTACAAAGCGCGCGCCGAGGCTTGTGGCAGAGGGTGCAGAGACGTCCGGCCGGCCTCAGAGGCCCGACACTGGCTGGGGTGGGGGCGAGGGCGGCGGACGCCCCGGGGGCTGCAGTCCCCGCCGTGCGGTGGCGCCACCTGCAGGGAGAACAGCGCCTCGGCTCACCCGGGGCCCCGGAGACTCGGGACTGAACTCAGGCGGACGTCGTGATCCTAAAGGGACGGGCGTGAGCGGGTCCCCTGCGCCCCCTCCCCGCAGCGCCCCCCGCATGCGCGTCTGTTTTGCTTTGCGGCGCTCGATGGGGACACGCTGCACCCTCGCAGTCGCGGTTTCCTCCGCTCCCCCGCTCCCCGCGGAGCCGCCACATGTCAGTGTCATGAGCAGGCACTGAGCTCCGCGCCTCGGCGGGGGGGGGGGGGAGGGGGCGGGAGTGGCAGCTGCCAATCACCCGCCGAGGAGACGGGGGGGGGGGGGGCGTGTCCCCGCGCTCCACGGGGGCTGGGCTGGGGTCAGGAAGTGGTCACCAGTCCTCGCCGGGTGGGACACAGCCCAAGTGGCCAGAGTGTCTTTCCTGAACGCCAACAAAGCCAAATCCAGACAGGCATGGGTGCTGCCTGTCGGCCTCACGCCTCCTCTGTGCCAGCCGGATCCCCGAGCCACCTGCACTACTGGGAACTGGAGATCATTCTCCCCATTTTACAGACGAGAAAACGGAGGCCCAGAAAGGTTTTAAGAAACCGTGTGAACCCTCGTTCTGCGCAGTCTGCCAGTGCCTTGAGCGAGGTTCCAGGGCGGGCCTGGCCCACTCTCTGTCCCCTGCCTGCCCCCAGCCTGCCCCGCTCCTCCCCAGGACCTGCCAATCCTCCCCCTCCCAGCCCTGCGCTGTGCTCCCTGCCCCGCCCTCACCCCTTTAGACTTATCCCTTCTCCCCTCCCTGCTCTGAGGATGCTGTTACCCATCTTGGTTCCTGCGGAGAACACACAAGTCCCCAGCACTGTCCCACTCCCTGATGGTCAGTCACCTCTCCCAGCCCGTTTGGTCCTGATGTCACAGGTGACTGTGGAATGTATGAATGGACAGAGACAGGCTGACGAGTCGTGGCATGACTGCAGTAGCTGCGGCCTGGGGTTGTGCTGTCATCCCTGGGGGACGGAGGCGAGGCCCCGCCCTGCTCTGGACACCACAGGCCTTTTCCCTCATTCCCGGCCCTGCTGGAGGCTGAATCTGTGGATCCGATTAACTGCTCCAGGTTAATTGCCTATCCCTCCCTCCCAGCATGACGGATCCTGCCTGACATTTCCCCAGAGAGTTAATTGATACCCAAGTAATTTGTCATGGAGACCTCGTTATATGCCAACTGGGTCCCCTAAGCTGTTAGCGTCTGTGCCCCAGAAACAAGATTGGCAAGTTAATAATGGAGTCTTAATCACACTGTTCCCTGCTGTCATTGGATGAGAACTAGCCAGAGACAAGATGGGGTGCTGTTGGGAAGAGAAGATGCTGCCCAGGGCTTTGGGGATGACACTTCTTAGAAGAAGCCCCTTCTTGAGAAGGTCCCTAACCTGCTTCCCCAAGCAGGTGTACTGCTGGCAACAGCACTTTCCTCTCCACAAGTGAGCTGAGGCTGACTCCAGCCCCTGGCTCTGGACTGGGCACCTGGTCCCCTGCCCAGGCCACAGTGATGGGCTCAGGGAAGGGCACGTGGCCGAAGCCAGGCCAGCTGACGAGGGTCGGCCTGCAGCTCTCGCCGGAGCTACTGGGATGCATGGGGCTCTCTTTGCCTGGGGAGGAAGGGAACTGGGTTGCCTCTGGCCAGTTGGCCCCCACAAGCAAGAGGCCTCGTGGAGAGTTAGAGAGCCAGGTGCGTGGTGCATCCAGGCCTTGGAGAGCCAGCTCTGCCCCTGGAGGGAACTAAGGAGACCCCACTTTCACTTAAGTTGGTTTCTGTCACAGTAATCTGAAGAGTTGCAATTGAATAGAGGGGCTCTGCATGTTGTTACTCCAGGACTCAAGCCTGTCTGCAGAACCCATGTGCAGGAGCCCCTGGGGAGGAGGACAACCTGGTACAGAAAGGCAAGTCCTGGAGAGGGCCTGGAACCAGGACCAGAGCTGAGTGGGAGGTCTTGAGAATGGCCTGGTGTCTGCCCTTCGTGGGGTCCTCTAGCCCCACACCCATGGGGCTGAGGTGGAGGGGAAGCAGAGCAGAAGTGGGGGAGAGACTTCTGCCCGTGCAGCTCGGGCGGACAGTCCCAGCCTTGACTTCAGCACCGAGGACAGCGATGTCCTTATGGGTAGTTAAAAGTCAGCCACTTTCCCAGGTCTTCCCACTGGAAGATCACTGGGGGCACTGGAAGCCACTAGACGATGCATAGCATTAAAACAAGGGAGTGGTCCAAAACAGAGGACTGCACAGGCTCCCCGAAGGAGGGCACTCAACACAGGAGCGAGCTGAAGAGATTCCCAGGATGAAGGTGGAGGGAAGTCCTTGCTGACAGGCGGTGCAGTAGGTGCACAAGGGCCACTGAGTCGCATGGACACTGGGGAACGGCTCTGTATCAGTTATCTTTGGCTGTGTCACAAATTAACCCAGAACAAAGTTTCACTGTCTCACACAGTTTCTGAAGGGTAGAAATCCAGAAACAGATTGGCTGGGTGGTTCTGACTCAGGGTCTCACGCGAAGACACCGTCAAGATGATGGCTGGGGCCACAGCCCGGAAGGCTTGGCCAGAGTGGGAGGAGCTACCTCCAGGAAGGCGCCGCGCATGGTTAATGGCAGGAGGCCTCTGTTCCTTGCCATGTGCACCTCTTCATAGAGCGGCTCACGACATGGCAGCTGACTTCCCTCAAAGTGAGTGATAAGGGAGGGAGCCACCAAGACAAAAATCACAGTGTGTTTTGTGATCTAGTATTAGAAGTGATGCACCATCACTTCTGGCGTGTTCCACTGGTCATACAGACCAATCCTGGTTCCACACGGCAGGGGAGCTACACAAATTCCAGGAGGCATGGGCTACTGGGGCTGCCACAGGCTCCAAGAAAAAAAATTCATAGATGGTCTGAAATTCTTAATGTACCAAATGGAGATTTATATTTCCATTGAGGGTTTGGGGATAAACAAGTAATGGGTACAGAGAAAATAAACCAAACCCCCCAAACAAGGCAATTATTGGGCCAGCTGGTGGCTCACTTGGGAGAGCCTGGTGCTGACAACACCAAGTCAAGGGTTAAGATCCCCTGACTGGTCATCATTTTTTTTTTTTTAAAGGCTATTATTAAGTCCAGGAAAAATGAAAGGTTATAGAAGTAGAGAAATGTAATCACAATACATTAGTCAGCTGTGAACAGTATATGCAAAGAACAATGTATACATTGCATTCTCGTTCAATCAAAATGAGATGGTGGAAGAGTGTGCGCGTGCGTGCGTGTGTATGCGTGTGTGTGTGCACGTGCATGCACATGCGTGTGGGCTGCATGTGAGAGAACAAACCTTCAATCCCCACAGCAGGAGGTCAATGGGCAATTTCTAATCTGAAAAGAGAAAAAAAAGCAACATGAGCACGCTACTTTGGAGGAAACACCAGAAGAATCAGCTAGAATAAGAGAAAACGTTGCCTCTGAGAAGGGGGAAGCAGGAGAAGGGTGGGTGTGTAAGGAGCTGCTGGGTTTTATTACCAGCCTTCTACAACTATTTGATTTTTCAAACTATTTATGACTTGGCTAAAAAATATAAATGGAAATTTAAATAACTGAAAACCTAAACCAAAGCTGCCCCCCATTGCCAGCACTCCATCAGGCCCCTGCAAGCCCAGGGAAGGGCACAGGAGCCCCGTCCTCCCTTCCTGGGGGTCGGGGTGCTCCCCCGGCCCCTCCATGGCCCCCTACACTTCCTGCGACTTCTGTCTCGGAGTTGCTCCGGGTCTACCTGCTTGTGTGTCTGGGCCCTGTCCTTCCTTCCCCCGCCTGCCTCCCACCTTCCCCATCAAACTCCCAAAGGGAAGGGGATGGCTGTCCCTGGGGACAGAGCACAGCCCTGTGGCAACAGCGTTCAGCTGGCACCTCCAGCTCCTGCTCCTCACCCTGTCCCCAGCCCCCCACGCTGGCCGCCCACGTGGCAGGAACTGAGAGCAGTTGCTCCTGCTTCCCAGGAGGCGAGTGGGGACAGCGGCCGTGCTCCATCATTTCTGACACCTTGCCTAATTACCCCGCGCACGATTCATTTGGGTGTCAGAGCCGCCGCGTGCCTTTGCCTTTAATTAATAATTTGGTAAAACTCCACATGGGCCTGGCCAGGGCACTGCAGCAGGGCTGCTGCTGGAGTGGGTGGGCCAGGCTAGCGGGCTGTCCCCCACCAGCAAGCTCCCCCAAGTGTTCCCTAGTGACACTCCCTAGTTCCTCACCTGTCTGAAAGACCAGAACGCAGGGGCTGACTGCGAGAGGTGACAGGGGTCTGCAGCTTGGGCACCACCCTGGAGTTGGGGGCAGCCCAGACCTCGGGGCACCAGTGCCTATGCTCACTCCTGCCCCAAGCACCAAGGCTTGTTCTAGAGATACTGATCTCCTCAGTCCCACTGATGGGCAAAGAGGCACAGAGAGGTGAAGTGACTTACCCAAACACACACAGCATCCAAGCACAGAGGCCTTGGACTGGATGGAACCCAGGGCCCTGGTTCCCTGTGCACAGCTGCTCCCACCAGGACATGGAGCCCCAGGCAAAGCTCTTCAAGGACTCTTTTGAGGACCAGGCAGGAGGGCAAACTCGGGTGGGGGGTGTGCACCAGCCTCTGGGGTCTAGGGGGACCAAGTTGGCTCTGACCTGGCTTTTGGCCCTAGAGGGCTGGGACTCCATGAGGAGGTGTGTGGCTCCTGTAGACACTGTGGGAAGGGCCGAGGAACCCAGTAGAGACCGAGGCTCAAACAGACCTTTGCCTACACCGGGGGTGGGGATGTGGGGGTGGAGCTAGGGACAACTGGGGACACCAGGTAGGCCTCCTCCCTGATGGCCACGAGGGAGGGGAGGATGGTCAGTCCAGCGCTGTGGGGTGTGGAGCCCTGAGGGGGCCTGGGTGTGACCCAAAGTCCAGGCCAACCCGCCTCCTCCGTGTCTCACCCTTTCAAACTCCTGGGGCAAGCCAGGGACCCAGGGAAGGGACACAAAGACCTGACAGGTGAACAAGAAAATCTATTTGGATCCGACTTGAATTATTAAGTGGTTAGAGAATATTCTTAGCTCTGGCAGGCTGAGGCTGTCAGAGACGGACATCACCATGGGCCTATTTTTAAGGCTCTGTGGGAAGGAGCCGAGACACCACTGCACTCAGTGCCCCCCGTCCAGAGAACCCCTCTGTCCGCCCCAGGGAGCATGTGGGGAGCGGGGGGTAGCTGGGGTCCCCAGGCCACAACTCAGCTCCCTCCAGTGACTTCTGTGCCACCCCACCCTCAGGCCCACAGTGTCTGGCCACCCCCAGTCCTGGCCCTGCCCCCGGCCCATACACCCTCCAGTTTGCCCCGCTTCTGATCCGCACCCCTGCACCCCCAAGTCTGGCCCCCTCTGCTCAGTCCTTGGGGAAAGGGCTGGCCAGCTCTGGGCTGGGTCACCAGCCACTACCTGGGAGTCAGCAAGCAGCTATCGCCTCATCACCATGGGGGGCCATGGCCCACGGCCTGCATCCCACATGGGCTACAAGTTCTGCTTTAACTAAACTCTAGTTCCTTTGAGGTTCAGACCCCTGTCCCCACTCAACTGACCCTGTGACAAAGCTTCCGGTGGGGACCAAAGCAGCTTGCCCGAAGTTGTCCACTGCTGTGTTGTCCTCCTGCTCCTTCTGGAACCCTGCTCCCCCAAAGTCAGGCCCTCACCCAAGGATTTAGTGGGGCATTCGTCAGCTCCTGCCAGGTGTTTGGGGAGGGGTGGAGGGGAGGGCTCCCCAAACTCCACTCACAACTGGACTGTCCAAGGGGACGGAAGACCAAAGCTGAGACGTTACTAATGACCTCACAGACACAAAAAGAAAATACCATAAACTACTGTATTCCAACAAATTAGATAAAATGGACAAACTCCTAGAAACACACAAACTCCCAACTGACTCAAGAAAACAGAAAATCTGAACAGATCTATAACAAATACAGAAATCAAGTAAGTAATCAAAAGCCTCCCAAAGGCCCAGGATAAATAGCTTCGCTGGTCAATTCCACCAAAAATTCTTTAAAAAAAAAAAAAAAAAGGTGACTAGTAAGGGGATCTTAACCCTTGACTTGGTGTTGTCAGCACCACGCTCTCCCAAGTGAGCCACAGGCCATCCCTATATGGGATCCGAACCCGCGGCCTTGGTGTTTTCAGCACCGCACTCTCCCGAGTGAGCCAGGGGCCAGCCCTATATAGGATCCGAACCCACGGCCTTGGTGCTATCAGCACTGCACTCTCCCCAGTGAGCCACGGGCTGGCCCTATATAGGGATCCGAACCTGCGGCCTTGGTGCTATCAGCACTGCACTCTCCTGAGTGAGCCATGGGCCGGCCCTGCCAAAACAATTTTGAAAAGAACAAAGTGAGGGGACTCACACTTCTGAATTTCAAAACTTACTATGAAGCTACAGTCATCAAGACAGTGATACTGGCATAAAAGACAGACATATGTAGACATAATTGAGAACAGAATTGAGAGTCCAGAAATAATTTACGGTCAAGTGATTTTGACAAGATTGCCAAGACCACACAATGCAGAAAGAATCGTCTCTTTAATAAACGGTTCTAGGACAACTGGATACCCACAGGCAAAAGAAGAAAGTTGAACCCCTACCTCACACCATCTAAAAAAGTGAGCTCAAAATGGATCACAGATTTAATTAAATGTAAGAGTCAAAACTGTAAAATTCTTTGAAGTAAAAATAGGTGTAAATCTTCATAAATTTGGATTAGGTGATGGTGTCTTACATACGACACCAAAAGCACAAGCAACACAAGAAAAATAGATAAACGGGACTTCATCAAATTTAAAAACTTTTGTGCATCAGACCACACTATTAAGAAAATTAAAAGACAACCCACAGGAGAGAATATTTAATAAAGATGTGGGATCTAGAACATGAAAACGACTCTTGCGCAACAGAAAGATAAACAACCCAATTAAAAAATGAGCAAAGGATTTGAAAAGACATTTCTCCCAAGCAGATATACAAATAGCCAACACACACCCGAACAGGTGCTCAACAACATTAGTCATGAGCGAGATGTAAGCCAAACCCACAACGAGATCATTTTATAGCCAGCAGGATGGCTCGAGTCAAAAGGGCTATAATAAAAGTGCTGGTGAGGATGTGGAGAAATTGGAACCCTTGTGTGCTGCTGGTGGGATGTGCGACGATGCAGCCGCTGTGGAGAAGAGCTCGGTGGTTGCTCAGGAAGTTAAACACAGGGTTAGCGTATGACCCAGAAATTCCACTCCTAGGAACAGGCCCAGAAGAACTGAAAACACGTTCACACAAAAATTTGCACATCCATGCTCATGGTGTGTTATTCATAACAGCCTCCTATTATGAGTGGGGGGCTACTATGTTGGACGGAAACAACCAGCTTATGAACAGGGAAGCAACATGGCAGATCCACAGTGGAATATTATGCAGCCCTAAAAAGGAGTCAACTACTGACATATGGCACCTCACAGGTGAATCTTGAAAACGTTATGCTCAGTGACAGAAGCCGGACACAAAAGGCCACATACTGTACGATTCCATTTACTTGAGGTGCCTAGACCTGGCAGGCCGCAGAGATAGAAAGCAGACCAGTGGTTGCCAGGTTCTGGTGGGAGGGAACGGAGAGTCACTGCTCATGGGTGTGGGGTTTCCCTTTGGTGTAATGAAAAGTCCTGGAACTAGACAGCAGTGATGGCTGCACGAGATTGTAAACAGGTCGGCCAGGAGCAGACAGGAGGACCCTGCAGGCTCTGGCCTCCCCCTCAGCTAGGGAGGTCCCTCCGACCCCTCTGGTCACTGAGGAGCCAGTGGCTATAAGCAGAGCCCCACTCCCCCCAGCAGGAGGCTTTCACCATCTCTGCCCATCCCTTAGAGAGAGAAGCGTCCTTGGGTTGAAGTGACTGCTTTTTGAGCAGGGTCTACCATGGGCTGGGCGGTGTGTGGATATCACTTCTGGGTCTCCCAGCCACCCGGAAGCTCTGTTGGAATGGACATGGCTTTGACAGAGAGAAAACATCCAGCCAGGAGGTGCGGTCCTGCCCGTCCAGCTCTAGGGAGGGGCAGCCAGGCCTGCCCAGGAGGGCGCCTCGCAGGAGACGAGAGCACCTTTACCTTCTGGCTTCTTCCTTCATCATCGGAGCTCGCACAGGCTCTCAGATCTATGGCCACCAGCCCTGGCCACCTACCTTCTAAGCTGATGGCCTTCCTTTATCTAGGGGTCACCATGCACCAAGCCCCATGCTAAACTCCTCACTCATCACCTGGTGGAATCTTCCCGGCCACCTGGGGGGGAGCACAGGTGTAAACCCCACCCGAGGTTCTGAGCTTTGCCTGAGGCAAGTTGGCAAGAAGCATCCCAGGCAGCTCTGCCCAGCTTCAGCCCTGAGCTCCCAGTCCTCCCACCCCCGGTCTTGACGGAACTCTGGGTAGGGAAAGATCTGGAAGAAGTTAGGAGGGCTGGTGGCCGGCAGCTGTTGAGTCCTCCAGCCCTGGCTTCCCAGGAAATGCCAGGGAGCAGGGAGGGGTGAAGCCTCAGTCTGGAGTGGGCTGGGGAGCGGGGCGTCCTGGAAACCAGGCTCTGGCTCAGCAGGTGGGTGGGACAAGGCAGCAGCCTCCTGGGTTCCCAGCCAGGTGCACATTTCTCTGTCACATGAGGGCCATGGGGGCGTTGAGCAGAAACTGAGCACTGCTGGGGCCATCCCCCGCCAGCACCTCCCCTGCTCAGACCCCCATGACTGCAGCCCCTCGTGAGTCCAGCCCCCATGCCTGCTCTGAGGCAGGGCCACCCCATGACCAGCTCCAGGTTTCTCCACTCCCTGACTGGGGAGCCCTCCTGTCCTGCCCTGGACCCCTCATGCTCTTTCAACTGTACCTCAGGGAGAGGTCCCCAGAGGTGTGCCTAAGGTGTGGTAAGAATGAGCCTTCCATGGCTGGTCACCCTGGCACCATGGCTACGCTCAGTCGAGGTGTCACCCCTGGAAGAGCCTTGCCCAGCCTGCTTCTGCTGGTGACATTCAGAGGTTTCAGGGAGACGGCTCTGGGGGCTTCCACCATAGCCCTGTTCTCCCCCATGCCCCAGACAGGATTACATGGGGGCCTGGCTGGAAGGCAGATCCAGGCAACAGACGCTGAGAGGGCAGGCCGACCCCCCTCGGACCACTGACACTGGCCCCTGGGCCAGCCTGGTGCTGGCCTCCCTCCCACTCATGCTTCACCTACTGGGAATTTACTGGGAGTCCACTGCCAGGCAAGAGACTTCACACGTACTCTCACGTGTAATGTCCCCAAACCTGACAGAGCAGGTGTCTGTCCCCAGCGAGAAGACAGGCTCGGCTCTCAGCTCCACTGGATGCTGCGTTAGATGTCCCCAGAGAGCCCTCAGTGCCCCCAGCAAACAGGCTGCTGTGGGGTCCCTGAAGCTCACAGTCACATCCACACAGGTCTGCACCCCACACGGGCTGTCCCCTGGGCTCAGCCAGTGCTGACTATGCAGCCCTGTGGTCAGGGTCTCCGTCCCTGCCACCCTCCTCCCCACCCCCGTCGCTGACCCACCTTCTTCCAACCTGACCCAGAATGGGGCAGACGGGGCCCACACGACCTTGCAGCAGCCTCAGCCATTGTTAACTCCACTCCTCTCCACCCCAGGGAGCCTCTCTGGGGACACTGTCCCACACTAGCTGCTGGCTCTCTGATTCGGAGACGGGGTCAGGAGACAATGCCCATGGGGGACCGAGTCGCAAGGCCCTTCCTGTCTGCTGGCCTCTCCCTTCCCAAGGCGGGGGAAGGAGGGCTGCGAGTGCCTCCAAGCCCCCAGCTGCTGCGCTTTGGGGGTGGGGCAGGGCAGCGACCCCTCTGCCCTGGTGAGGGTGCCCTCAGTCCACTGGGTGGGGTTCTTACATAAGCTAGATCCCAAAGAAAGGCCAGAGCACCCAGGCCTGGGAGCAAGGCTCGTTCCTGGCTGGCTGACTTTGAGGTCTGAGGACGGTCTGAGTTGCTCATTGGGGCAACCAGGCGACCCACCCTCCACCCCTCCACCCCCCTCCCGGGGCCACCAAAGGCTCGTTCGGTTCTGGCCAGTGTTGCAGATGGACGATGTGCCCAGTGCGCACACCCTCCTCATGGCCAAACCCTCCCCATAGCTTCATGACTTCAGGCACGTGGGGGCTCATGCTGTCCCTGCCGAGCTCGCCTGGGCTCTGGAGCAGAGGGTGGCACATAGCTGAGGACCCTCCAGCCTTCTCTCCGGTGGGCAGCCGAGGCCAGAGTCTGCCTACTCCCATCTCACTACCACCTCAGTCCTGAGCAGGGAGAGCTGAGGGCACCTATGGGCACAGGTGAGCCGACAGCCCCAGTTGCTGAGGTCATGGGGCCCAGCATGCAGGAGCCTGGGAAGAAGTGGATAGGCCTGGGCCTGCTGGGGAAGTTGGGGCTCCCTGTGCACCCCCATCTGAGACTAGCATGGTGGGGGGAGTGGCAGCCTGAGGAGGGGCCCGGAGGACAAAGCACGTCACCCTAGGGGCGCACGAGCAGGACAGGAGTGGAACCCCGGGCCTGTCCTTCCTGCTCCAGGATGCCCCTCGAGGTGGCACCTGTGGAACCTGCTCACCCCAACAGCCCTTTAAGCATCTGCCAGCTCACCTGGCCCAACAGGCCCTCTTGTCTCCTCCCCTGCACCTGCTTTGCCATGGGAGGGTTCCCTAGCGGGCTCCAGGTTCTGCACCCACAGCCCCACTTGTCCTGCAGTGGTGCCGCTTTCTATGGAAGTTTCTAGAACAGAGGCTGCTCCATCGAGTGAGGGCAGCTACACAGGCTCAACCTCTTCTCCCCGAGCCTGCATTCCTGCAGTCCAGCCCTACAAAGAGGCTTTAGGGTTAGAGCGTTAGGGAAAGGGGGGACGGCACCCTGCCGGCCCTCAACAGCAGGCTGCCTTTCCAACTTGTCCCCATGCTGCTGCCAGGGGCCCAGGCCCCTGGAGGAGCTCACTTCTCATCATGAACAAAAGGAAAGAGATGCCCGATGGGGGCACGGAGGGGGCGTCCAGAAACCACAGGCCTCCCTGGGTTCTCATCCTGGGCTGAAAAATCATAACTGCTCCTTCTTGGTTGGATAAATGGAGAGAAACGGCCTCCACGGAGGACTCCCTCCCACTCCTCGGTGAAGACCCCACGGCCCTGTGGGGGCCTGGGCGAGCCAGCACGTGCAGGACTGCGGCTGAGGCCAGGCTGTAGCGGGCCGCCCTCTGTGCCCACTGCCCTCAGCTGGCACTCCCGGCCCCACTGAGAGGAAGCGGCCAGGACAGCAGCTGGAGTCGGGCCGGGAGCAGAGCTGCTGTCCCCAGTGGAGGCGGGTTTGGAGGCTGGGCCTCTGGGGTGCGGATGCTGCAGGCACAGACAGCACAACTGGCTCCTGGACCCGCGAGGACAGGGCCTCGGCGGGCTTCCTGCAACGGGGCTGCCCCCCACCCCAGCCCCTGACCAGGGCAGCAGAGCCCAACACTGTCCCCTCGGGTACCAGTGCCAGCCCTCTGGCACCCTATCCCTCAGCCTCTGTCCTGGCCCTGGCATGTGCCAGCAGCAGGCAGCCTGGAGGATGGGCAGGACGGGGGTCAGAGAGCAGGACAGGCAGAGGGCGGGTGCTGAAGCCCGGCCACCCTAGCCCGAATCCCTCCCAGGTCAGGGCAGAGGAAGCTCAAAAAAAGAAAAGGAGAAAAACAAGCGAGGCACATATGTGTGTATTCAAAGGGGCGGATGGAGTGGCCGGGCAGGTGTCTGCGCCAGCTGGTGGCCTCAGGCCGTGTGGCCCCTGCACCCTCCGCAGGCTCCGGGAAAGCAGTTGCACGCGCTTTCTGGGCCTGGTCTCAGCCCTGTAGGGGCTGCCACTTCCACCCCTTCCACACAGGGCGTGGTGCAGCGGTGGGTCTTCAGGAACTGGGCTCTCTACCTGCAGCTGCAGGGGAGGCTCTGTAGTCCCCAGAGACCAGCCACCAGGGTGGTCACTGTCCCGAAGATGGAGTGGGGTGGCTGGTGGCCTTAGAGTCTTCACAGTGCCCAGTTCCACTGGCCTGCCAGCCCTTGCCAGACTGCTCCTGGGAGCCCAGGTTTAGGCCTTTCAGGTCTGTCCTGGGTCCTCGGCTGTGGTCCTCAGGGGCCTGCCCTCCCCTGCAGGCTCTCCCGTGCCTCCTTTGGAGCATGCCTGTGGCCTCTGTGCCTTTTGGCTCCTGGAAATGACATTGAGAAAGGGGACAGCATCAGAAGCCAGAGCCGGTCAGGCACCCCCTCGCTCCCCAGAAGCAGCCACTGATCAGATCCTGAGGCAGGGCCCGCTGATGGGCATAGGCCAGGGGGCCGGGCAGAATGTGGTCAAGGGTCCACTGGTCCACTGTGCACCAAAGCTGGCCGCCCCCAGCCCTGCGAGGGAGCTCAGGGTTCCAGCACCCATGTGTGCCCTCAGGCCTCAAAGCAGCTTAGGAAGGCCTGGGAGTAGCCACTGGCTTGGAGGGAAAACGGCACGAAGGAAGTGCAGCTTGTCACAGGATGGGCAGGGCAAAGGCAGGGCCTGGGCACCTCTGCAACCTGTGCCTAGGCATGGGCGTCCTCTCAGCACGCAGGCTCGGGGGCGAGGCTCTGCCACTTGTCAGTGCTCTGTGCCCCAGGTTCCTCATCTGTAAAGTGGGATCACGGCACCCGCCTCATGGCAAGGCTGCTCTAAGGACTAAATAGTCTGTGCAAAGTGTTTAAGACAGAGGCTGGCAGTGTTAGCTGCAACCAACTGGCCAGGCACAGCCTCACTCTATCTCACAAGAACCTAGAAGGACAATCACTGTGCTTCCTTGTAGATGGGGAAACCGAGGCTCAAAGAGTGCAAACAAGGCCAGCAGCTGTGCGGGGCTCCCACGGCCATGCCCTTTCTGCAGAATGTGCGCCCTGGCACCTCACCAGTGGACCGGGAAAGGCCGGGACAGCCCTGTTGGGAGGAGGGCCTAGGCCAGATGGGGCATGGTCCGAGGGTCTGGGGGTGGGCCTGGGGGTGTTTCTGAAGAGTTCCCACTAGACTCGGAGTCCGCACCACTCCCCTACCCCTTCAGAGACACTCCTGTGTCCCCAGCCAGGCCTGGCCCCCACTGTCCAACCTGAGCCACGACGACACAGCAGGGAGGCTGAGCCACCAGAAACGTCCCCCATGGTGCCCAGCAGCCGACTCCTTCGTGCAGTTGTCCCAGCCTCCCCCATGCTCACCTCTCCCACCGGAGCAGGCGGCCCGGGCGGCCCCAGGGCCCTGCGGATGTACTCTCGGGAGCGGATGTCAGCCTAGAGGGGACAGACAGCTCCAGTGAGAAGCGCTGCTGGGTGCTGGGTGCTGGGTGCTGAGTGGGCCTCTGAGCCCACCCCAGCCCAAAAGGCCTTGTGGAAACGCCTCGTTCCCTCCACAGAAAGTCCACTCCGGGCACATCAAGTCCCACCCATGCGTGGGTGACAGGAATGCCGAGAACCTCAGGGTCAAGGGCCTGCAGTGGCAGTTTTCAAACTGAGTTTGGCAGTCCCTGCCGTGCTGTGTTGCTGGTGAGTGAAGGGGCTGAGCATGGGGGTCCTGGGGCTGCCCCGAGTGTCAGCTGGTGCCGCTTGGCTCTCACTGGGTGTAGTTTGCGCTGCCCGCAGGTTTTGCTTAAGCCAGAGGTGTCTCTGCTAAAACCTTCTCTGAGGACTCTCAGCCCAGCTGGTCTGTCTTTACAGTGGGTTCACCTTCTCACTCTCTGACTAGTGTCAGCTGTGACCCCTGTCCTGCCTCCAGAAAGTTCTGCCAAGTCACTAGAATGAAAGAGGCTTGTGGGCCTCAGGCAGGAACCAGGACAGACCCTAACGGGGAGGGACATGGAACAAGGTTCAGGCCCAAACGGGGGCCTTCAAGGCGCCTGGCCTGAAGAAGCCCTCCAGATCCCAGCTCAGACGGGCTTAGCTTAGCCTCAGGGCCACGTGACTGAGGAACAGCAACGGCTGATCCCCAGACTACTCCTGCTTTAGTTACAGGGAGGCATGGGGCAGGGTGACAGGCAAGCGGGAGGGAGTGGCAGCGCCACCCCCCTTCTCCGCACCAGCCCGGCCTGGCCTGGCAGGAGAACCCGACCTGCACCTGTGATCCCACTGGGGTTGCCCCGTGGTGGCCTGGGGCTGAGCAGGAGCAGTGAAGGGAAGGGGGACTCTGGACACCGTGGCGTGAAAGAGCAGATGGACACTGGCCCCACCTCTCACGCTCTCCTAGGAACACCTGGAGGTGGAATCAGGAGGGAAAATGTTGAGTGGCGAGTGGGCCCTGGAAGAAAATGGACCAAGAGACAGAGCCAGCCTTGCTGCACAGGACTCCCAGCCCCATTCCCAGCAGCAACAGAGACCGCGGGCTCCTGGTGGCAGGGTGGGGCTGCACACCCTGCCAACAAAGACCAGGACCTGGCAGGTTCTTCTCCCAGAAGGCCACACAGGTGGGCTGGAATGGAAGAGGAAAGGCTTTCTGGGGGCTGGGGACAAACCTCATAGGCTGAGGGCCCATGCACCTACTATTCCAGCAAAGCCCTGGGCATGCAGAGAGCGAGGCCAAGGGGTGCCTGGCTGGAGGACGCCCCACTGTCAGCGCCCTCTCCAGGCACAGCCTCCCCAGGCTCTGAGAGCCACCGTGTGCAGGCTGCTGCTGCCACCTGGAGGCCGCCTTGCATACCAGCAGCTGGGGAGGCCTGGAGGAGGCAGTGGTGGCTGTTGGGTAAGGGGGCGATGGGCAAAGGGGCTCCCCAGCAGGAGGCAGAGCCAAGGTCCTAGTTTTCTACTGGTGCTGCAGCTGGAGCTAGCACAGCAGGGGGCTCCAGGGCCGGACTGCAGAAAGCCAGGCCGCCTTCCCCAGCTCCTCCTGGAGACCCAGCAGCCTCAGCAGCACTCACAAAGAAAAGGCTAATCTGAGCTGTCAGCTGCTCCATGTCCCTGAGCATGAAGCCTAAAATATGACACACCCCACAGCGCTCACTGGCTCCCACCCACTTGGTACCTCGCTGCCCTGGCTCCAGCCACAGCTCCGCTCGGAGCTTCTTGGGCACATCACACTCCTTCCTGTGCCAGGGTCTTTGCAAATGCTGTTCCTGGGTCTGGACCGCCCTCCCTGCCCCCTCACCCCCAACCCCCGGCAGGTATCTTAGGACAGCTACTTCTGGATCCTCTCCACAGGTTTCTCTGGGGGCATGCACCTGCCTGTGACTGGTCACCCTTGTCATGGCTGAGCACACCAAGGCTGCTGCAGGTATCCTGTGCTCATTTCTGTCTCCCGTCAGAGTGCTGGACCCTCATGCAGGTGCTGGTTACCAGTTTATGCATGGGTGCCTGGAATTGCCATAGCGTGGAGTCCCGATTGGTGTCCTTGGTGCCAGCACAAGCCTTCCTCAGCACTGTCCCCACAACATTCCTGTGCAGGCTTCCCAGCCCGAGGATGGCTGTTCCCTGCAGGCCCGAAGGGGCTGCTTGGGGACTGGCCAGACACCCTTCCACCTGAGCTGACATCTGCTGATTCTCTAAATAACCGCAGCATGCAGGTGCAGCAGGCTGTGAGAAGCTGGGTGCAAGAGCACTTCAGACTCCAGGGCCAGGCAGGCAGGGTCTCAGGGTGAACTTCAGGAGTTTTGCATCCTCTGGTCCGCTCTCCGGCCTCCAGGGCCCAGCATGGCCCGGCCTGCTCTCCAACAAGGTGCCCTTGGACTTGTCCTCAGCCCAGGATCACTCTGTCCTTCTGTCACTGTGCTCTGATCCCAGCTGAGCTGCCGGGGAGTGTGTGAAAAGCAGGCAGCTCGAGCTAGCCTGCCCTCACCCTCACCTCCCTGGCAGCCCACCCACCTGGCGCACCGGCTCCGGGATCCGGAACCTGCAGCAGCAGAGCGTCAGGCGCACAGCTGCCTCCAGGCTCATCTTGTGGCCCACGGAGACATAGAGGGGCTTGGTGCTGCGCTCATGGCTCTTCAGGGCCTGAGATAAGGAGGGAGAGGTCAGTGTGCAGGGACACATCCCTGTGAGCTATGCTGGGCTGCTGGGCTGGGTCAGGACTAGCCACAGCAGCTGGGGCTCTGACATGTCCTGGATGGCAGCAGGGAGCCTGGAGGGCTCAGGCTGCTGGGTGGGGACACTCCCAGCCCTCAGGGCACCTTCCCGGGGTCAAGGGGGGATGCACGTGGCCCAGAGGCCCCATCAGCACAGTGGGGGCAGGGGAGAAAATAAATGCACACAGAGCACCTCTGCGGGCCAATCAGAGTGGCAGGAAGATGGGGAGGGATAAGTGGGGCCTGGCATGCCCAACTGCGCGTGCATGCGTGTATGCACGTGCATGTGCGTGGGGGAGCCAACTGCCCTGCCGCATTGCCTCTCTGGCCGGAAACTGGGTAGGACAAAGACCCCTGGCCACTCACCACTCCCAGGACAGTCCCCGAGCCTCCCACCAGAGGAAAGGAGTCTCCTCCAGCCTGCAGGAGTCGTATCTGGAAAATGGGTGAAAAACTTGAAAGAAACATCTTTTCTCGATAAAGGGCTGAAGGCAAGTCTTTTCATTTTTAAGACCCAAGCAGTCACTGGGCCAGGAAATGGCCAATGTGGTACATGAGCTGCTGCCTAGGCAAAGCTATGCAGCTGAGACGGCACCAAGTATGCCAGGCAGGCAGCCTCCCATCCAACTCCGACTACAGGGGCTTAGAGAAGGGGCAGCAACTTGCCCAGCATCCCAGTGCTGGTGAACAGAGAGGCCAGGCTTAGCTGGAGGCCTGGCTCCTACCCAGCCAGCCAGCCAGGCTGGTGGACACACACACAGGTGCCGCCCGTGGGCCAGCCAGCTGTGACTGGTGCCAAGGCCACTGCCTGCTGCTTTCTCTCCTGCTATGAACTTGGGCATGTTTGACAGAACTCTACAAACTATTTTTCTTGGTGGAGGGGAATTGGCCCACTGAGTCAGGGTCAGGGGTCACCTGAGTTGGGTCTGGGGTCCCCTTCAACTCAACAAACTTTTTCTAAGCAACTGCTCCACGCAGCACTGGGAGCCCAGAGGAAAGATACGTGTTCTCTTGGAATGTGCCTTCCTGGGGGAGCCAAGTGTGTCACCAGCTCCGCTGGAGGGGGGTATCATGTTCCCAGTGCCAGCCTTGGGGGCCGGAGGAGGACAGTGCAGGAGAAGGTGGGGTAAGGAGGGGCATGGGTGGCAGCCCTGGGCAGGCCTTGGCAGAAGCAGGCATCTAGAAGGCAGGTAGGTGGCACATGAGCAGGGCCTGGAGGCTGAGGGTATCTAAGCACCCATGGGAGTGCCAGGACAGCCTGGAAGCCCGTCCTGTCCTCATAACTGGAGGACTTAACCAGACAGGTGGTGCTGCAGTGGCACAGAGGTGAGAGGGACAGGAGGGGCAAGTGTGCCCAGGAGGCTGGGTGGTCAAGGAGCTCAGGGAGCCTGCAAGTCTCCTGCCATGACGCACCGCCCACGGGAATGTGGAGAGGAACGTAAGGGGGTGCCCAAAGAAAAGCGGATCTTTCTTACTCCAGGTCAGGATCCAGGGACGTGGTGGGGAGTGTCAGCTGGCAAGGGCTGGACCGGAGGTGCCCCAGGAGGTGGGCAACCCCTAGTGTCCCAACCCCAGGGCCACCCCAGGTGCCCCTCTGCTGAGACCCTGGCACCCCTCACCTTCTCCTTGTGCAGGGCGTTGTTCTCCAGCCCGTCCACCTGCAGGAGTTTCTTGGCCACCCCAACACAGGGCAGATCTGTAAGGACGCCAAGGTGGCAGGCCACCCCAAAGCCTGCCAGGGAGCAGAGTAGGGTGAGGCTGGGGTCGTGGGTGGGGGGCAGGAGTAAGTCCTGGAGATAGGCACAGGGATGAGGGACAAACCAGAGTCACACCAAAAGCTTCCCCGAGTGAGGGCAGAGGGCTGGGGAGACCAGACCTGAGACCCAAGGTGACCTTGGACAAGGCCCCTCTGCCCCCTCAGGTCCCCTGTAAGGTGTAAGGCTGGGGCAGAGGAAACCTCCTTCCCTCTGACAAGATCGGCAGCCTGATGGGCGTGCTCACGATGCTTCATCCAGATGCTCCTTTCATTTTCTGACACCTTCCACCGACTCCCACCCCCCAGCCCTGCAGCCACCCCCAGACCTCTGAGCTTGTTGTCCCCATGATCTGGGCCACCTGCCAGGGGGGCTGGAGTGTAGTGGCTGTGGTCTTGTTCCTGGGAAGAGCCTGCTGGTCCCAGCACTAGCGTCAAGGCTGGTGTGTGCCCACCCCTTGGCTCTGGACCCACAGACCCTGAGGGGACCTAAGTACGCCTGCTGGCTGGGAAGGCCCAACGCCACCCTATGTGGCCCGCCAAAGTTTGTATCTGAGGTAAAACAGCCCATCTCCCTCAGTCATCTTCCCTGGCCGAGGTTCCCTGGCATCAGCAGGGGCACGGGAGCTCCCGTCTGTCTTCAGAAAAGGGCCTCACTGGCAGATGCAGGGCAGGCAGCAGGGGGGGATGGCCTCTCTGAGCTCAAGGCCCTGTGACCTCTCACAGCGGTCAGAACTGGACAGTGGTGCCTCAAGATGCGCCAGTGCAGGGCGCTGTGGCGGGGCAGGGATAGGCGGGGTGAAGAGAAGGCAGGGGCTTCTTTGCTGGTTGGGAGGGCTGCATGTCAGACAGTGAAAACCAGCCCAGAAAGGAGCTGTCAGTGCCGGGCTGGTGGGAGCGCCCCAGGAGCCTAGCACATGTTTTGGATGGCAGATGTCAGAGGTGCCCTTCCTAACCCTCTTTCGGGAGCAGGATTACCTCGGTGGTGGAGCACCCCGTTTCCATCCACAAGAACGACCTACAGAGCCACAGGGAAAGTCAAGGTCAGCTGAGTTGCCCCCACCCTTTAGGCCAGGACCATCCCTGGGGCAGCAGGAAGCAGGGACTGCCACTTGTGGGGTCCAGCTTTTTAGAAAATCTTATTGCTCTCCTCCAGGAAGCCCACACAGTCTCTTCCTGCTATCGGTGCTGACGGTCTGCAGGGGCCTTCCCTGGGGTGGGGGGGGTAAGGGGCCTTTCTCCTGCTCTGGGAACAAGGCACCTGCCTGGGGCACGAGGCCTGGCTCCTTCTCCCGTAGCCGCTGCACTGCATCCACCAGGAAGGGCACCTCTCGGAAGGCCAGGAAGCCTGACACGTAGGGAGCTGTCAGGTGGACCATGCGGCTCTCCTCATATACCACCTGCCACCAGGCACGCAGGTCAGTGGGCAGGCATGGCCCTGGGCCACCTGCCCCCTCCCTCCCCTGCATCAATCCTTCATTGCAAGCCCTCTTTCTCCTCTGCCCCACCCCTGCGGCTCCCTTCTCTGCCTCACCTATCAGGTGGAAAGTAGAAGACATGGGTTTGAAAGAATGAACGTGACCTGCCCTGTAAATCAGTGCAGGGATTCAACTCATGTTATTTCGAAGGTGCCCACCTGGACCTGGTATGTATGAGGAGCCCCCACCCAGGACCTGGCGTGTATGAGGAACACCTTCCCCTGCAGGACCTGGCGTGTATGAGGAACACCTTCCCCTGCAGGACCTGGCGTGTATGAGGAATACCTTCCCTTGCAGGACCTGGCGTGTATGAGGAACACTTTCCCCTGCAGGACCTGGTGTGTATGAGGAGCCCCCAGGATCTGGTGTGTACCAGGAGCCCCATAGGAGTGAGGCTAAGGTTGGTGGCCTGCCTCACCCGGGCCTGCCCCTTGCCTTCTCGAGTCTTCTCCTTGTATATTAAAGCTAATACCTAGGCTACCACACCTCCACATTTGTTGAAGGATCAAGGACAAAGCCCAAGAAAAGACGATGTGAGTAAGGGCACGTTTGTACTTACATTATTCGGCTTTTTTGGCAGCTGGCCAGTACAGGGAACAAACCCTGGACCTTGATGTTATCAGCACCGTGCTCTAACAATTGAGCTAACTAGCCAGCCCTGTATTTACATTAAAAGGGACCTTGGGAGCAAAAAGCCATGTCTTCACAGAGGTTGCAAGAGCAAGGCAGGCAACACCGGCTTTTTGAAAGGAGATTCAAATAATCCAGAAACAGGACAGGCATGATCTCAGAGCAAGACAATCCAAAAGAGAGTAGGGGTCCTGAGGGATATGACAGTCGATGAAGAAAAATTGAGGTTGCAAATAATCCCAGAGCAAGAAGGGAGGATGTGGTGGCATGGAGCCCCCGGGACAGGAGGTGGAACTCTAAAAGGCCTGTACAAACTGGGAGTAGGACTGGAGACAGAGGTCTTGAGTAAGAGCTAGCAGGGGCCCAGATGGTCAGGAGCTTTCCAGAATTGCTGGAGGCAACTTTAAAAAGTGCAGCTACCTTTCTTAGGGATTCTCTGGTAAACAGACTTTTTCAAACTAACACACGGTGTGGAAGAGGGCAGCCCTGCTCACATCTCATTAGAACATTAAAAGGGATCCCCTTAGAGTAAATCCCAGTGGGCCCGAGTCCCCTAACCTTGGGTTTTCATCAGAGTGAGACCAGCCTGAACACAGACACGTTTCCTATTATGCACACTTTCTCTAGAAACTTCTACCTTCCTGCATTTTTGTTATGGAACCTCCCAAGTCTCTAGGTGATGGCTTTAACATCACAACTTCTACTCCTGCCTTGAAGCTGAGTCAATAACCAAATGCACCTAAGAGGACTGACTATTCTGAATGAGCAGCGAGAGCCAGGGCTTGTCTTCTTAACGTTTTAATCAACAACCTAAGAGGAAACTTACCAAATCTGCCAATGACCCAAAGTGGGGAGGGTCCAACCCAATTTGGATTTGGATTCATGGTGAACCCAGCGGGCTGGACTGCTGAACCCCACACAAGATGACTTTTCACAGGGACGCACATGGAGATTGAGTGTGGCCTGAGTTCCCATTGGATGATGGTGGCTGCTTACATCTGAATCTCTCTGTACAAGTTCTAAAACCCAGAGAGGTCAACAGGAGGAGAACTCCCTATGGCAGAAGAGTAGATGAGCCTATCACAGACGCTGGGTGTACACCTTTGTGGGAAAGAAACAGCCCAGGCAGCGGAGCCGGCTCAGACACTACACTGGGCGGTGGACAGTGGGGGCTAGCGAGGAGGGGAGGGCGTGGCGGGGTCCTGACCAACGCCACCTCAGAAATGAAGAGGATGAAGTACAAAGCGACCAAGGGGGGTGACTTAGACTGAGAGTACAATAAGAACCACTGAGGAGAGGAATGAAACAGAAGAGAAGAAAACAAAATGTAGAGAAGCTAAGAGAAATAGCCACAGAGAAAGCGGGCAGGCAAAGAAAAGCCAGCGCCCACGTGACTGCAGGACCTGCAGGACAGGAACAGGACTGTGGAGCCGATTCATAACTGGAGCCAACATTTAAAACCATAACCAAGAAACATTCCAAAAATGTGACCCACATATCGAAAGAGCCAACTGTGAACCTGGGAAAACTCATCAGAGCGGTCAACTCAAGACATGTCTCAGTGCGGGAAAAAGGGTGAAGAGGACAGGCAACATACTGGACCAAATTCCACAGAAAAGGTAACATACTTCTGTTACAGCAGTGAATATAACATAAAATACTCATTCGTGTTAAAACTTTACATATCAGTAAACAAAACGAACCAGCTTTTAGAGACATAATGGGAACAAGTGAGGAAGTGTGAGTATGTCCTGGGATTCGGGTGCTATGACGGGATTATGATTTTTCGTAGGTGCACTAATGTTGCTGCAGTTATATAGAAGAATGTCTCTCTCAGGACAGGTCTGCTGATGTATTTAGAGATGAGCTGTCACTGGTGTCTCAAATTGTTCAGTACACATACACATCCGCTCACACAATATGACAAAATCAACAGTTGAATCTAAGCAGAGGGTACACAGGTGTTTAACGTACTTTTTTCTCAATTTTTTTCTCAGTATGTTTGTACATTTTCAGATTACAAATCTGGGAGAAGGAAAATCAACTGTGTAATTAGGTGTGGGCCAGATCTGGATGATCAGCAATCTCTGAGAAGACTGGAAAGTTTCAACATAAGCCAATGATGCAGTGCCCACAAAGATGCGAACAACGCCTTCAGCTGCATTTACAGAAATGATGCGTGTGGGTGTTAGGTCCACTGAACTGGGGTTGAATTACATTTGCAGTACTATGTTCAATACTGTGTGCCAGACGTAAAGACAGACCCTGCTAAAGGAGGGCATCGCAGAAGGGCCGTCTGCAAGAGAAACAGCGGGCAGTCACTGCAGCCTTCCAGGACAGTGCAGATGAGAAGAGCACAGAGCTGTTTCCCATACTGGAAGGCTGACACACAGAAGAGCCAGTGAGATCTGATCTGCATTTTGCTGCCTGAAGGTGGAACTGATAGAAAGAAGTCACAGAAAAGTAAGTTTCAGCTCCCTGTGGAGAACAATGTACTAACCACAGCATCCAGCTACAGAATGGGCTAGGCTGCGAGGCCATGTTTTGTCGGCGAGGCTGAGGAAAGAATTCTTGACTGCATGAAAGGCGGGCCAGTGATTGCCTAAGAGAGCTTTGCTTTGCAGTCACAGGGAAGCTCGTTTAAGAAAGCAGGTTCCCAGGCCATAGTCTGGGAGATTTTTTCCCCCTAGTAAGTGGAATGGGGCTCCAGAATCTGTATTTTTTTTTTTTTTTTTTTTTAACAGCTTTACTGAGATATAATTTATATACCATAAAGTTCACTTGTTTAAAGTGTATAATTCGGGGGCCGGCCTGTGGCTCACTCGGGAGAGTGCGGTGCTGATAACACCAAGGCCATGGGTTCGGATCCCATATAGGGATGGCCGGTTTGCTCACTGGGTGAGCGTGGTGCTGACAACACCAAATCAAGGGTTAAGATCCCCTTACCGGTCATCTTTTAAAAAAAAATAATAATAAATAAAAAATAAATAAAGTGTATAATTCAATGGTTTTTGGTATTTATAGTTGTGCAACTATTACCATAATCTAATTTTAAAACACTTTTCTCAACCCCAAACTAAACCTCTTACCCATTATACTGTCCCTCCCCATCCATCCCACCCCCAGCCCTAGGCAACCATGAATCTATGTTCTTAACCCTTGACTTGGTGTTGTCAGCACCACGCTCACCCAGTGAGCAAACCGGCCATCCCTATATGGGATCCGAACCCACAGCCTCGGCGCTCCCAGCGCCACACTCTCCCGAGTGAGCCACGGGCTCGGCCCGTGAATCTATGTTCTGTCTCTATGCATTTGCCTATGGAATCTGTCTTTCCAAACACACTTCCAGGTGATTCTGATTCTGCAACTTGGGCATCTGGGAACCATGGGATCAGACCAGACTCTTCAGGATCCTTTCCCCAGTTTAAGCTTCCATAGCAATGACAACAAATGCCGACTGAACATCCAAGTAGCAGGCACTTGGCTTGGTGTTGGAATAACAAAGGAAATACAGTATAACCCTATCCTTGAGAACTTACAGTCAGTGGGCAAGACAGAAACATCGAGTAACTTTAATACAATGTGAGAAGGGCAATAATAGCACATGCATTGAAAAGAGGCCAAAACACAGATGAAAAAAAGGAAATGGAGGCCCAGAGGCTTAAGTGGGAAGTGGCAGAGCTGGGGTATGAATACAAGAGGCCTGGCTTCTGAGTCCGGGTCCTTACCCCCAACAATATCCTACAAAATGACCGGGAGATCTATGAAGGCAGGGACTCTGGTTCCTTCACCACTGTATATCCAGACCCTAATACACAGTAGGCACTCAAAACATCTTTGCTAAATTTTGGCTGAAAGTTGGCTTCCCGAGTAAAGTACAAAGCTGCAGAGGCAGAGGAACATCGGGAACAGGTAGAGGAGTGATGAGAGGGTGTATTAGTCCATTTTTGCATTGCTGTAACAGAATACCTGAGACTGGGTCATTTACAAAGAAAAGAGGTTTATTTGGCTCATGATTCTGGGACAGCTGCATCTGGTGTGGGCCTCAGGCTGCTTCTACTTATGACAGGAAGCGTCAGGGTAGCTGGTGATGCAAGATCACATGGTGAGAGGAAGCAAGAGAGAGGGAGTGGGGAGGTGCCAGGGTCCTTTAAACAACCAGTTCTCCTGAGAGCGAGCACTCACTCACTACCCAGCCCCAGGGTATTAATCTATTCATGAGGGATCTACCCCCATGACCCAAACTACTCCTAACATTGCCAAGTTGGTGATCAGATTTTGACATGAGATTTGGGGGTGACCACATATCCAAACTCTATCAGAGGGGAAGCCCAGAAGCTTAAGTACAGCAGTTCTTCTTTACCCAAGGCTTCTGGAGCTGGTGACACCAATGAATCATCGGCACACTGTTCATTCGTGGACATATCTACTTAAGAAAGCTTTGAGTGTTTTCTACATGCCAGGTGTTGAGCTAGATGCAGAGGCTACCACTGGCAGGCAAGACGACATAGTTCTTGCCATCATGGAGTTCACATTCTGGTAGGGGAGACATCTGTACTGATAGAGACGCCAATTCCATTCCAGTGTGACAAAGAGGAAATACAGGGTTGATCTGAATGGCTTGTGGCCTCCCCTGCCCCAGTCCCTATGTTGAAATTCTCACCCACAAGGTTATGGTATTAAGAGGTGGGGCCTTTGGGGAGGTGATTAGATAACGATGTAAGGACACAAAAATTGTCAGTCTGCAACCTGTAAGAGGGCTCTCACCAGAATCTGACCATGCTGGCACACTGATCTTGGACTTTCAGCCTCTGGAACTGTGAGAAATAAATTTCTGTTGTTTAAAAGCTAACCAGTCTAAGGTATTTTGTTATAGAAGCCTAAAAAGACTAAGACAAGAGTGCGAAGGGGTAACTTCTGGTCTTATGGGATGAGGAGCTTACTTGTGGATGAAGGATTGTCTAAACTGGGCCATAGGAGATAAGTGAGTTAAGTAGGTGAAGAATATTCCACGGCAGGAAACATCACTGCAAAGGTCAGGCACCCAGATACAGCATGGCACGTTTGAGGGGTTCAAAGTCATTCAGAGCGGGTTGTGGAGTGTGGGACGGACTGAGGGTGGTGGGGAGAGCTGAGCCTACAGGGTTATAGCAACCAGGGAATAGATCATGAAGGGCCTTTAAGCCATGTCAGAGTGTGAAGTTTATCTGCCATGAGGTCACGGGAACTGCTTAAAATGCTTAAAGAGAACTTGTGGTGACACGATCGCACTTGTTTTTTAGGACAGTTGCTCTGCTGGAAGTATGGAGAAGGGACCGCGGAGAAGCAGCACTGGAGGCAGGAAGCCTGTGAAGACACTGCTCAAAACCTACAGGAGTGGTGGAGGCAGGGCCAGGGAAGGGTCCGAGGGGATGCAGACAAGGGAACAGATTTAAGAGGTGGAGGAAATGGAGCTAGCGTGCGAGTGGACACGAGGGGAAGGGAGCGGTCCAGGAAAACAGATTTCTAGCTCCGGCAATTGCGGTGTGGCGCTGCCGGTCACTGAGATGAGGAACCCTAGATGACAATCAGACCTGCAGGTAAAGATCGCGAGTAGATGGTTCCAAAGATCACAAAATTCCCTCGGTTTTTGTCTGTCTTCTTTTTTTCCAAACTCCCCAACCTATTAATGAAATCCTGCAAGACGAGAAGCTGGGTTCTGCCCGGCACTGTTCCCCGTCCTGGAGCCCCCGCCTCTCGGCTGCGGCCAATCCCCGCCCGAGCCCTGGCTCGGCGTCCCCGCCGGGTTACCTGGAGCTCGGGGTAGCTGAGCACCACCAGGGAGGCACAGGCGCTGACGCTGTCCCCCTTCACGAAGGACACGTCAACGCCCCCGACCCTGTGCAGACCCGAGAAGGCGGGGTCCCGCTGCCACGCCTCCGTGTCCCGGTCCACGACGCGGGCCTTCAGCCGGGCCTGCTCCCTAGGAGGACAGAGGCGTCACGCCGGCCGGCCGCCCGGCCCCTCCTCACCCCCGCGGCCGCGCTCTACTCGAGCGCGCTCCCGTCCAGCACAGAGCCAGGCCCCGCGCGGGGAAAGCAGGTGACACACCGGCGGGGACACGCGCGGGCCGCGCAGACGGGACGGAGCGAGCGCGCGCCGCGGCGACCACACTCCCGGAAGCCTTTGCGCCCCGCCCCCACGGCCGGGCGGTTACGAGGTCGGAGGGTCCGCGGAGAGCCACGTGGCCACAGCCGCCTGCTCCTGCGCGTCCCAGGCTCCATTACCGTTTCCAGAGTGACAGGGTTTCCTTCGGCGGTCGTCCGGCTACCTCCTGGGCCATGGCGCGACCCCGGCGCCTTTCAAACGTCACTTCCGGGGGCGCCTCGCGCAGGCGCCGCCTGCCCCCCCCGTTGCTATGGCAATGGCGCGTCGGGCCCTGAGGCTCTGAGGGATGGTCTGTGTCTTTCAGTTCCCCGGGGCGCTTAGCGGGGCGGGCTCACTGGGTTCACCAGGGCTGGGTCTTGCTGGGCAGAAAGCCTCACCCACCGAACGAAGCACGGCCATTGGAACGTGGATTCTTACTCCCTGCTCCCACTCAACGACGATGTATCCAGTGCTCTCTTCGTGCCAGGCGTGTGCTAGATGCTGGGGTTACAGCTTCCTCACGGTTCTTTGTGTCTCATCAGGGACAGGAAGACGTGTGAATGTGTAATGCAGTTGTGATAAGTGCTGTGAGTGAAAATCATAAAGGCGGAGAGACAGCTTTGAACTGGTCACTGGGAGAGGCCTCTCCGAGGAGGAGCGAGCATGCCAGGCCAAGGGGACAGCACGTGCGAAGGTCCTGAGGTAGGAAAAGCCGACCATGAGTCTGAGGTGCAGACATTTAACCTGTGGTTTATGTTCTGATAGGGGAATTCAGGAAAGTATATAAGTAAGTAATATGGTCTAAATATAGATTTCAAGAGGAAAATGCAGAAGAGTAGGTTAGACTTCATAGTTTGAGGTTCACGAAAGGCTTCGTACAACTGTCAGGGTCATGAAAGCTGGGTATGTCACCGGCTGGGAGGTGAGTACCACTTCTTGAGCGCCCGCTGCACACCAGGCACCGTGCTGCTATTTACCTACACCATACAGCACCGAGAGGTATTTTATAGATAAGGAAACAGACTTAAAGAAGTCAAGTGACTTGCCCAAGGTCACAGAGCTGGCAAATGGGAGAGCCAGGTCTCCCACGCACGACTGTCTGGGTTGTACTGTGTGGCAGCATTGTTGTGTTACAGAGCAGTCAGGACGAAGGGGCCTCGTGGAGATGGGGCAAAGGTAGTGATTTCTGAGGAAGTAGCAGTCCTCCGAGTTGAGGTTCTGTTGAGCTTCAGAGTACAGGTATTGGTGATCAGGAAGGAAAACAGTGGAAGGCCGAACACTCTTAGTAAGTCTAGGTATGAAGGGAAGGACAGCAAGGTGGGAGGTGTTTTGTAGGCTGTGGAATGCCTGAGCAGGAGCAGCCTTCGGCTGCTGCACATGCTCCGCCCAGGGCCGTTCCCCCCAGTTTCACTCTGCTCTTGCCCCAGAGAGCTCTCTGAAGTATCCCTACTTCCTCATAAGGAAGCAGTGTCCGCTCTGCCCAGGATACCCTGCAGAGAGGGCAATGAGGTGTGACTTTTGAGAGTATTTCGTCTCTTGGGAAAATGCACTTTCCTGGCGCCTATTTTTCTAGCTGGAGATGGAAATGATACTGCTTGAGTACAGGCCTCGTTAACAAATGTGAAGGAATTGGAGAAATGCAGAATACAATATAAATGCTAACTGTGGCTTGGATTCAGCTCAAGGCCTCAGGTTTTCTTCTCCCACCTTCCCATGGAGTACTCTCTCCATGTCCATTTGCTATAGATACCTTACACGTAGTGCTTACGTGTAAGCTAGCACGTCTCTAGCATGTTCCTAGGGAAAATGCAAAAGGAAAAATATCTCCTAAAGTGGCATTTGTACCACTCAAATGTATGTGGTCTGCTGGAAGGCTTTCTATTTCTCTCTCACTACCTTTATTTCCTATTACTGGGAACTCTTCTCCATCCCACAGACTTATTGACAAAGAGTTAGTTAGCTCTCAGCCTTACTCATTGTTAGCTGGAGCTCTGCTACTTCCAGTGAAGTCATTTTGGGCCAGGCATGGAGGACCCCACTCTGCTGCTGGGGCGTGAGCTTTTACGTCTGAGATTGGCCATGGGAGTGGTGCTAAACTCCATCATGGATGAGAGTTCTGCTGCCATTTTGTCCAGAGCAAAAGTTGATTATCTCACTTTCTAAACCATGGTGTTTGTTTTCTGTCCTGAACCCTCTGCTTCATGGACACTGTGAGGAAAGTGGAGTTGATTTGGTCAGGCCCTCTCGCCTCATATCCGGCTGGGTATGATTCAGCTCATCCGTTATAAACAAGTTATGTAAGAGTAGAGTTAGTGCACATGCGTGCCCGTGTACCCCTTGGCTCGTTGCTGCTATTGTGTACTTTTCGGTATGGAAGGCAGGGGCCCTGAACCGCTGGTCGTCGGAGCTCATGTCTGAAGAATAAAGCACGTCCACTTTGCTGGCAGCTGCTGAGTTTTCCTTTTGACTACCTGACTCAGGACCTGCACAGGTGGGGGCAGAGGGGTCTGTGATTCAGCCCACCATTGGCATAGTTGTCGGCAGAATTCCAAGCAGGTAAAAGAGCCAATAGCCCCTCGGGAGTGGGAGGAAATGTGGCTACCCTCGAGTATGTGGTACCTGGCAACCGCTTTCCTGTTGGCCAGAGTCTGTCTATTGCTCACTGTACTACGAGTCAACATAGAGCAGGCACTCCATGAAGTGGCACAGCTTCGAGATTTGCAGCAGAAAGCAGACTTGTTGGAAGCATGGGTACTTGTTCTGGAGGCTGCAGTACAGCAACACGTCACTCCTGCTTCCAACACTGGAGACGATGATGAAGCCAATGGTGAGTTGGGGGAGATTGTGCATCCCCTGGCATGACCTGTTGTGCATCAGAAACTGAAGCACGAACAGCCCATAGAACAAGGTGGGAAACCAGTAAGTAATCCACAAGTGACCCAATACACAGCGTATGTCCCCTACAGTCATGCTGAGTTAGTGAACTTAGAGAAACAGTTTAGCCAGAAACAGGGCGAACCCCTAGCTGCTTGGCTTTTGCGACTGTGGGACCTAGGGGTGGATAGTGTGATGTGCTCTGGTGAGGAGATGGAAAAGTTGGCTTCCATGACTACGCACTTGTCTCTGTGGCAGTGGCTACAGAACAGCCGCGGATACACAACCACTCCTTGATGGAATGGGTGAATGCAGCCATCCGGACCATGTGGACAAATGCCAGAGAACTGCCCGAAACTGTGAGTAGGTGGCAAACCTATGCTGAGCTGGTTCAAGTAATTTGGGAGCTGGGGATGCAACAGTCCGTGTTTAATGTGAACACCTGTGGCCCAGATGATGAATGTTTTACCAGCAACATGAGAGGCGTAGTGCTGCAAAATGCTCCGTTGACATCCTTTGGGTCACTAATGGCCATACTGGCCCTGTACATTAGTCATCCAATACATGAAGTAATGACCATGATGGCCAGTCTGGGTGAAGCAGAGGGGAGGAGATAAGAAGAGGGGGTCCGAGAGGTGGTGAAGACTAAATCCCCAAGAAATTCTCGGGATTTTACCCTGAAGGGACCGAGCAAGACCAGCCATATGCAGATGTGGTTTGACTTGCTTATGGCAGGAGTTGATAGGGAAAAAATTGACGGGCAACCAAATGTGGTCTTGTTTGCCTTGTGGCAATAATTGTGCCCTGAACAGCGTTTTGCTAAACATCCGGAAACAGGTGGCAAGTTACACCCAGTGAATTTAAAAGATTTTTTGGTTACTTCTGTGGAAGCAGATGGACTGTTCTCTTTTGGCTAGGGACCAGGCCAAGGTGCTCGTCTTTTGGGGGTAGACGAGGACCGGAGGCCTCATGTTGAACTGATAATACATTGGTCTGAGACAAATGCACAGCACGTGTTAGCGTTGGTGGACACCAGCGCAGAATGTAGCCTGACACATGGCAACCCAGGTAAATTTCCAGGGGCCACAGTGAATGTTGATGGCTATAGAAGACATTTTATTATAGTTAAAGCTGTGTCTTTGCCACTGAGCATTGAAAGATTGCCCCCTCGTGTATACACTGTGTATATAGCTCCTGTATCCGAATGCATCTTGAGTATAGATGTACTTTATGGGTTACACCTGCAAACAATGGTTGGAGAATTCCAGCTGCAAATATGGACAGTAAAGCCTGTGCTGTGAGGACATGTCAAGCATGATCCACAGGTGTTACCCAAGCCAAGGCGTGTGGTCAGTGTGAAACAGTATCACTTGCTGGGAGGACGTGCGGAGATAGGTGCCAGTATATTGGAGCTAGGAAAGGTCAGCATCATTCGTCCCACACACAGTCCCTTTAACACCCTGGTATGGCTAGTGAAAAAACCTGATGGCACCTGGAGGGTAACTGTGGACTACGGGGAACTGAACAAAGTAGTGCCTCCTTTGCACGCAGCTGTGCCTTCAGTTCATGACTTGACAGATCAGCTGATGACTCAGCTAGGAACATATCATTATGTAGTGGACCTTGCAAATACTTTTTTCTCTATCCTAACCTCAGTTGATAGCCAAGATCAATTTGTCTTCACCTGGGAGGGAAGGCACTGGACTTTCCAAGTGTTGCCCCAAGGCCAACTGAATAGCCCACCCATCTGTCATGGTTTAGTGGCTGGGGACCTAGACAGGTGGACTAGGCCCAGCATGGTTACAATGTTTCATTACATAGATGATGTCTTACTAACCTCTGATTCTCTTGCAGATTTAACCAAGGCGGCTCCAACGTTGCTAGGTCATGTGAAACAATGTGAGTGGGTCATATATAAGGGTTTTACCCTTTGGATATATACTTGGAAATATCAGTGGTGGCGGGTATGTCACCGACCCCTGTGGGGACAAGCCATGTGGCAAGAGTTATGGGAATTGGGACATAGAAAGGAAGTAAGCCTTTTCCATGGCACAAGACATTTCCCCTTAGCTGGTCCAGGCAATGATGAAGCTGATGCACTGGCTAAGGTAAGATGTCTGGAGAGAGTTCCAGCAGCCGATGTAGCTGGGTGGCTGCGTTAGAGAATGCAGCATGCTGGCTGCAAGACCGTGTGGTCAGTGGTCCACCAGGTGCTGCATAAACCCAAGAAAGAATGCCCCTGATGGGTAGATGTACCCTTCATTGGCTCGCTGGGTGCCACATGGAGATAGGCAGAAAACCTGAGAAGAGAATGCTCCTAACATGGTGGCAGGTAGATCTTGTGGGATCACTGCCAAAGTCAGAGAATTTCAGGTATATCTTCACAGCCATTGGTATGGCTACTGGTCTTCTGTTTGTATGGTCTAGTTAGGCTCCAGACCAGGCAAGCACTATTAAGGCATTGAATAGCTTTATGGCCATGTATGGTCAACCCCTGGTCATAGACAGTCATAATGGAACCCACTTTACTGGACATGAAGTACAGAAGTGGGCTTCTCAGTGGTCCATTCAGTGGAAGTTACATGTGCCGTATCATCCCCAAGCAGTGGGAATGATTGAATGGTACAGTAGTCTGAAAAAGGGACTAAGGCTGTCCGCCTGTATTAGTCTGTTTTGTGTTGCTTATAACAAAACACTTGGAACTGGGTGATTTATAAAGAGAATGAAATTTATTGCTTACAGTTTCTGAGGCTGGGAAGTCCAAAGTTCATCTTGTCGTGGCAACAGTGACCCAGGGGTCTCACATTGCAAGATGGTGAAGCAGAGAGAGCAGAGAGAGAAAGACAGACTCTCCTCTTTTAAACCATGCTCAGAACCACACCCATGACCACCATTTTTAATCCATTCACTACTGCACGGTCCTACAATCCAATCACCTCTTCAAGGCTCCACCTTTCAATGACCATAATAGGATGTCCCACCCTCTTAACAGTCACAGTGGGGGCCAAGTTTCTAATACATAAAACTTGGGGAACACAATTCAAGCTTCAGGGAGTTTTGGGGGAACATGATTCAATCCACTACACTACCCAATCCCCTTCCCTGAAGGGGTGGACACAGCGTTTGTAGCCAGCAGTCAGGATCTTAAATGAGAGACCCCACAAGGGTGTGCCCTCTCCAGTGGAGGCTCTGTTGCGTGGAGCCGCAGCACCTGCTCCTGCAGCCATTCTTTCCAGTATGGCAAGCTGCCATGTGTTCTGCCAGAGGGACGAGAACTCCCTTTGTTGGTGCCAGCAACCTTCTTGTCTTTTCACCCATAGTATTGTGACTGCAGACACCAGAGTCGACTGGACACATACATACGTTTGTGTGGCCAGTGTGTTGGCTTGCTGAATATGGACCGAGTTTCCTACCAGTGTGGCTGCAGGATTCCTGTGGAAAATTACCCCAGTGATGACTCCTAACTGGACGTGTGTATGGGTGGGGTTTTTGCGGCTAATAGTTGAAAGGATAGAGCTATGGGGACAAACCTCAAGGTATATTGAATGTATAATGAGTACGGAGGTTATATGGATGCAGGGGTCAGCCATCCTCGCTAAGGGAACATCGTGGAAGATTCTAAACACATTGTATGGTGAGGGACCCTGAAGGGGTGGAGTGTGAAGAAAGTGGAGTTAGTATAGTCAGGCCCCCTCGCCTCATATCCGGCTGGGTGTGATTCAGCACATTCATTGTATACGAGTTACATAAGAGCAGAGTTGGTGCGCACGCGCCCGTGTACCCCTTGGCTGGTTGCTGCTGTTGTGTATGTCAGTGTGGAAGGCAGCGGCTCTGAACCGCTAGTTGGTGGAGCTCGTGTCTGAAGAATAAAGCATGTCCACTTTGCTGGTGGCTACTCAGTTTTTCTTTCACTTACCTGACTCAGGACTTGCGCAGGATGGGGCAGAGGGGTCAGTGACCCAGCCCGACAGACACTTCTGCAAGAACATTTCCACAAAAACCTGAAACCAAAAGCCTAGTTGATGTCTGTGTGTCACAAATAGACACTCTGCCCCCAAAGAGGATTTCTTAGCAGCAAAACTCAAGTTTATTAAAACAGGTATAATAAGCATAATAAGATTGACTTTTGCTTGTGCTAGGACACTATATATATGGTTTTTTACAAACAACACTAGATATGACAGTCAAGGCTTTGAAAGCATAGCATTCAAAATGAAACATCCTAATTAAAAACCCTTCATAAAAGTGAGAAAAAACTCCCAGGCCAAAGCAGGGGGTGGGGAGAGGGCAGGTCTTCACAGCAAGAAGCAGTGTGGGTGTGAGCTGCCCCCCAATGGCCCGGGTGAGCTTATCCCAACTCTGAGCTATCAAAGGAGTTCCAAGTGCAAGCCAAGGGTTAAACAGTCCATCTCTGCACCCCCACCCCATTAAGTAGGCAGTCTCAGATGCAGGTGCCGGTGGGAGTGGCTTTGCATAGTCTAGAGAGAGAAAACAGTCTTAGGTTACTAAGTGCAAGTGGATATTATATGAAATGGGTCCGGATCACTGTACTCCCTTTGTGAAACGCCATGAAGAGAACATGGAAGTAACGGAAGCGGGCGCCGTTCCTTTGCACCTCCCACCAGTGTGTGGAGCTCAAGGTGTCCACCGCCATGTTCTCAACCAGCATTTTGTATTTTTGTAGCTCTCACCCATGGACCCAATTTCAAGTTGACTGAGTCATTAACTCCTTTGGAATGTTTATGAAGGACATGGCCTCTAACTTGTAGACAGCTGATGTCCTGATCTCAACGCAAATGGCTGCTGAGCTACTTAGGAACAGGAATTTGTCCAGAGAGACTGTAAGTATCAAAGGTGGGGCGGGGGGGACTTAGAATGAGAGAAGTAGCATAAGAGCAGGGCTGGGTGACTATTTTCTTTTCCCTTTTTCAAAAACAACTGGTTTGTGAGAGCGCCGAATCCTAACCACTAGACCACCAGGGAAGCTAAAAACTTAACTGGTTTGTGCTCTCTCTGAATCTTAGTTTTTATGCCTTGGCTGAGACCCAAAGAAAGGATCAGATATTTACACACTAAAGGAAGCTGAGGCCACATCGTGTGTGTGTGTGTCCAAGCTACAAAAATTCTCATTTTAAACATGAAAAAACTGAGACATGCACGCCCACCCGCCAGATTACCCAGATTGGGAAATGGCCTGGCTCTTCCTCCTCAGTCCTGGGGAACCTGGCTTGGCACAAGGGTACAAGGGTACTCAGAGTTTTCTGGGCAGGAGTCTCTCGAGACCAATGCCTGACCTTTGATATACCGTGAACTTGGAGGCAATGCCCTCGACTCCATCCAGCTGAAGTCAGGCTGTCTGTTGCAAAGAAAGGCGTTGGGGGTGAGGAAGTGTGCGGTACAGGGCCTGTCCCCTCCAGCAAGTGGCGAGGAGGCTGGTGTGATGGCTGCCCTTTCCTGTGCTAAGCTCCTAGCATACACTCAGTGCATTCAGTACATTACCTTACTCAATTCTCATACCAGCCTTTGGGTTTCTGCTGGACTGTTCCTTTGACATGAGGAAACAGAGGCTCAGAGTGTTTAACTGACTTACTCAGGAACACACAGCTAGTTAAGCATCTGAGTCAGAATTTGAGCCCAGATCTGTCCTGTTCTAAAACTATACTCTTAATTATTCCTGTCTGCCTCTTTTCCATCATCCCTGAGCTGGTTTCTCTGGATACCTAGGGTGGGAGAGGCCAGTGTGAAGATACTGTCTTTGACCTGGGAGCAGGAGGGGAGAGAGAGAACGTGGGCTTGTGGAAATAAACAAAAAGTACCCAAATGAGAAGAAGCAAAGGGTATTTATTCAGAGCTTGCTATAGCCAGGGAGTCAGCCACTGTCACTTCCATTTGACAGAGACTCACAGGCAGGCAGAGGAGTGGGAAAGCGTCATAGTGGAGGAAAGGGAGGCTTCAGGTGTGCCCTGACTGGAGGCTGTTTGCTCGGGACAGCTGTCGGGGGGCTCCCTAGAACGGGGGCTTTCTATAGGACTGGTTAGGGAGCATATTCGGCCTTCTCCAGTTTGTGGGATATTGGAAGTAGGGACAAAATTGGAGAAGCTGTCGATTATTGATAAGTCCTGGCCATTTTGGGCTAATTGCTACAGGGGTTGTAGTGTGGCTTCCTGGACTGTTGCTGCAGGTTTCGGGTCAGAGCTCTATTTTGATATGTGGTCTGGCCATTGTCCATTTGCGTTTCCATCTCTCAGACTCCTGCGTGTCAGGAGTGAGGCTCTGCCTGGCCTGGCTCCCCGCCCAGTCCCTCCTCCTCTGCTTCTCCTCCGGCCCTTTCTGGGGCCTCTGGTCCCAGCAAGTTTGGTTGCAGTTTGATGTGTATTACTTCTTGGTTCTTATAATAACCCTGAAAGGTAAGTATTAGATATTTACTGCTGCATCACAAATACCCCCAAATTCAGCAAATATTTATTATCTCACACAGTTTCTGGGGGCCAGGAATCTGGAAGTAGCTTAGTTGGATGGCTGTGGCTCAGGGTCTCTCATGAAGTCAAGGGGTTGGCCAGGGCCACAGTCATCCAAAGGCTTGACTGGGGATAGAGGATCGGCTTCCGAGATGACTGTTGTCAGGAGGCTTTGGTTCCTGACCATTGGATCTCTCCATGGTGCTGCTTGAGTGTCCTCATGACATGGTAGTGCTGGTTTGCCTCAGAGCTACTCTTGAAGAATGTGCTAGAAGGTGAGCAACTGGTGGAGAGCAGAGGGACGGAAGAGTGAGGCTGCAGAGTGAAACATTAGCTATCGTCATTATTTAATCTTCACAGCAAGCTTGGTAGAAAGAACTCATTGGCCCCATTTGACAGATGAGAACATGAGGCTCAGAAAGGAGAAAAATCTGCCTGTGGTCACAGAGCTGGTAACTGGCACAGCCTGGATTTAATCCCTTAGGACCTTACAGTCAAGCTCTTGCCAGCACTTGGTGCGTGTGTTTGGGGGGAGGTACTTTATTGTTAGGAAAAGACCCCACAGCCCCGAGGGCTTGGGGAGGGCCTCAGGAACTCAAGGAGGACCTGTCAACTAGGGGCCTCCCCCTGCTCCAGAGACAAGGAAGCCAGTACCTCTGGGCCCAGCTGCCACCCACACGGGACTGTTTTTACCCTCTACCTCAGCAACAAGTCTGCATTTCCCAGCTCTGGAAGGGCCATTTGGGCAGTCTGGCTGCCCCTGGAAGAACTGCCATCTGGGGGCTTTATGCCCTGTTGTCCCTGCATGTGACACTGTCAGGCAGGCTGTCGGAAGTGCAGATGGGGAACTTAGATAAAGGACACTGGGGCCGAGATAGAAGTTGAGAAATCACCAACTTGTTCACCCATTCACTAAACACACCTGCCGTGAGCTGGGCCCAGCTAAGTGCTGCGAAATTGTGTCTGCAAGGAGCTCGGTCCTTGAATCTGCCAGCAGAGTGTGAAGACAGAGGAAGACAGGTAGAGAAACTCAGTAATGATAAGCCAGTGAGAAGGAGCTGGGAGACAGAGATGTAGTGTGTTGTGGGCATGCAGAGGGAGACTGCTGCCACAAGTCACAGGGCACAGGACATGAACGCTTCACTCTCTCCCAAACAGCTTAGCAATGCCAGCTTCTGCTCAGCCTGGGAGATTCTTTCCACACTCTGGTGGCAGATTCAAGGACTCTGCACATCCTGCAAGGTGAAGGACCTTTTCAGCAGGGGGGCCAATCCAATGCCGTTCTGGTGAAGAGAAAGACATGTTGTAGTGACTCCAGTCACCTGCACCAGGGTTTGTGGAGGCTGGAAGTGGAATTATGTTCAGGAGGTCTGGACAACTGCCTGGGGCTGCCCTCCTTGAGCAGGTCCCACATGGCCCATAGGCACAAGGTGTATTGGCTCTGGCTAAATTGTATTCAGAATGGTGAAGACATCGTGCCCCCAAGGAAGTGGGTGTTTACTGTTTTGTCTGCTCTCAATGCCATTTGCTTTCTTTTGAGGAACTTCTCTTCTACATTCCAACCAGTTACAGTGGGAGCTGCCAGTCATGGTCCCCCTCCCTCCAGATATAAGGGGACACGTGAATGAGGCTGGGCCAATCTTAGTATCTCTTCTGCCTGACTCAGTGATTGGCCCAGGGATGCGCAAGTGACCTGGCCCAGGGATGCACAAGTGACCTTTGACACTGTTTGCTGACCACCGATGAAGGATGACACCAAGTATTCACACCCTTTTTGTCCCTCCCACATTGACTCTGGGCTTGGCCATGTGACTTGCTTCGGCCAGTGGGATAACTACAAGTGCAACACAGTAGAGGCTTGATAAATGCTGGCACACTGAGGCTTGTCCTCTTGCACGCTCACTTTTGGGACCCAGCTGCCATATAAAGAAGTCTTTCAAAGGTTCAGGCCATTTGCTCCAGCAGTTCCACTTCCAAGAATGTATCCTATTACAACAGCTTTCAAATTGTGTTCCCTGTGGGACACCAGGGCTCCACAGAGTTGCTTTGTTGTTTCTGCAAAAGTTTGATTCGAATGTCACAGGTGCTGGGCTGGTTAAAAATAAACAAAATACTGCAGCATCATCTATAATCCTTAAATGGCTTTCTAAATAACATATTTAAATTTATAAAATATATTTATGCTAACGGAATGGCCCTCTTACCTGTTGTTTACATGAGTTTTATAAAGTTTCATTTGAAAAAGCATCCTACTTTTAAAAATAGTGTAAGACAACTGTCACAAGAAAATGAGCATTTCACACTAGAACGTTTCACTTCAAGGAGACTCACTTCACATTGTTTATAACAGGAGTCAGCACACTGCGGCCCACAGGCCAACCCTGGCCACCACCTGTTTTTGTCAATATCCTCTTATTGGAACACGAATATGCTCATTCACTTCTTTTGTGCTGTAATGGCAGAGTTACATGGTTGTGACAGAGATCTTACAGCCTGCATAGGTTAAAACATGTACTCTTTGGCCCTTTACAGGAAATGTTTGCTAACTTCAGGTTTATAATTATGAAAAATTGGAACCAACCTAAATATCCAAGAAAAAGGGATTGGTCAAATTACAGGGCACCCCTGCAGTGGATGGGATGCAAGGCCCCTGGTGAGAACTGATGCTGCAGCAGAGTGGCTCTCAAGCTTGGCTGTACAACGCAACCACCTGTGGGATTTTTTAAAATCCAAAAGGCCAGCCCCATCCCAGACCAATTAAATCTGATTCTGGGGGTGAAACCCAGGCACCAATATTTTAAAAGATTCCCTGGGCAGTTCTAATGCAGAACCGCTGTTATAGAAGAATATTCAATGACATAGAAAGATGGCCACTATATGTTATTAAGTAAAGAAAAGCAAATTATCTGTGTATTATGTGACCCCTTTTTGGTAAAGTTCTACACGCACACACACACGTGTGCACAGACTCACATATATGAACAATGTATGCCAAAATAGTGACAGTGGTCATCTCTGCAGAATGGGACAATGAGAGATTTTGATTTTTTCCTTTTTGCTTATATTTTTTATATGTTCTACAATAAACATTATCTTGTAATAAGTACAAAAAAGATTAAGTAGTTAACAGTTTAAAAAGCCATATACTTTTTGTTTCGAGAAATAGAGATGAGCATCTAATCAAATAAGGTGTCCCCAGGTCATTCATGTACACAGCATGTCACCAGGTGTGCAGCCCAACAGAGAGGCAGGTCCCAGTGTCATGGAAACCCCAGGACCCTGTAAGGCAGGTGCTGCAGACTCTGAGCTTCAGGCTCCGCTACTGTTAAAAGGGATGAGTCTCCTCGCCTCACAGAACTAAAGGCATGAACGCAGTGCCTGACACATAGTAGGTGCACAACAAAGGCTGTTGTTTTTTCCTCCATAATTGGCTCTCAGAGTCAGAGCCTGCAGCCAGTCAGCTTCTTGCAGTTCTTGCTGAAGGAGGATTGGCTTTGCCAAAGCTGGGCTGCCCAAGTCCATCCACAGCTGCTGGTCCCAGGTGCTGTCAGCTTTGGCTTGGAATGTCTGCTGCCCCTCGCATTTTCCCGTGCTCACTAGAAAGACCCTGGCCTCTCATCAACGAAGCCTGTTGACTCTTTCATCAATACGACCTGTATCCACTGTCCCCAGGTTGGGTCCCACCTGCATAAAAAAGGAGAGGGCTGCTCACTTTTAATAAAAATAACAATAGTAGCTGCCATATATACTGCCCTACATAAGCCTGGGCTTAGCATCCTCTGTCAGCCTCAACTCTGCAGAGTATGTGACAGTGTTCCCATTTCACAGGTGAGGCTCGGGGAGGTGAAGGAACTCATCAAATGTCACACAGGTCAGCTGGTAAGTGGCAGGTACGACGCTGCCTTCTTAGCTATCTCCATTCTATCTTCTACTTCAAAAGATAGATGTTCCCCACATTCAGTCTAACGTGCAGTCAAGTTTCAGAACCATTATTTTAAAAGCAGCGATTCTCAGCATTGACTATACTGTACTTTGGAATCACCTGGAAAGATTTTTAAAATGCCAGTTGGGAGTTGGGGGTGGAAGAGTGGGGGGGCAGGGGGAAGGAAGGGAGAGAGAGGGGTAGTAACTGGAAGGGGCATGGGGGGGCCTTCCGGCCTTCTGGTAATGTTCTGTTTCTTGATCTAGGTGCTGGCTACTTGGGTGTGTTCATTTTCAGGAGAATCATTGAGTTGTACATTTATGATTTGCATATTTTTCTATATGCATGTTATTCTACGGCAAAAAAATTTTTAAATAAAGAAAAAAGGCAGCTGCCATCAGCCACTTCACTGCCCCCTGGGAAAAGGCAGTCTGGGTCCCGACTCATCATCTCAAGGATGCTTTTCACAGCATCATGCAGTTGTTGGCCTCTGAGTCTGTGCCTGTCCTTGACAATGAGCTGACCAAGCCTGCTTCCTTACCGTGAACGCCTCTTCCTGGGCTAATGCTGTGCTTAGCTGCAAAGTGCTCCCTGTTGCTGCAGTAGCAGGTACCACCCCAACAGCCAGGCCCTGAGGCTGGGCTCTACAGCTCCCCAGTCTCCACAGCTAGAGTCTTAGGACCCTATCCCACCCAGGCCCCAGGACCTAGGGCAGCAGCCTGGGCCTGAGCTGTGAGTTCCCTGTTGACCTCTGCCCTGTGTCATAATTTGAGTCATTGGAGGTATGTTCTCTTGTTCTGAAGTTGCAGACACTGATTTTTGGCTAGGCCCGTGTGTGTGTGAAATGAAGACTATGTTCCTTGTCCTCTCTTGCAGCTAGGTGTGGCCATGTGACTCAGTTCTGGCCAATAAATGGAAGCAGCCTGGCCAATTAGCTCAGTTGGTTAGAGCACGGTGCTAACACCACCAAGATCAAGGGTTCAGATCCCTGTACCAGCTGACCACCAAAAAAAAAAAAAAAAAAAAAACAGAGAGAGAGAAAGAAAGAATGTGAGTAAAATAGTCTGTGCAGTTCTGGAAATTGCCCTTAAAAAAGGACAGAGCTCTCCTCCTTCCCCTGCTCCTTCCTGCTAACTGGAATATGGCATGAAAAAGTTGAGTTCCAGCAGCCATATTGTACCACAGGGTGGAAGTCTGATTTGAGAACAGCAGAGGAACAAGACAGGGGAGCCTGTGTCCTCCCTCTCTGTCATCTCCTTTGCACCATGGAGCACCCTGTTGGCTCTGGACTGACTCCCTTGGGATGACTTAACAGAGACAAGAGACAAATAAGCTTCTAAATTGTTTGAGCCAATAATATGTGGGGTTTTCCATTCCTCTCCACCCACCTTAATCCTAACACACAAGGCTTCTGATTTGATCCTCAGGCCTGAGTTCCTGCTTTGGTCACCTGCTCAGAGTGAGGATGAGAGTCTTGGCTTGCTCTGTTCTGTGACTGGAATTCTGGCCCCAGCCTAGCTCAGTGGCTGAATCATGCTACCTGCTGCTGGCCCCCATCCATGCTGCCTGCCCACCCAGCAGGATTTTGCAATACTGGGCTTGCCTCCTGCCAGGGTGGAGTACAGGCAACTGCTTCAGTCACTTTCCTGGAATGAAACCAGCTGCCTGCCTCCCCCTACCCACTTCCCACTCATCCCCATACCCTTGGCTCCTGCCCTGGGCATAAGAGCTGGCTGTTCTCTGGACATCCGCAGCAGGGCCAATGCCTACAGCATCTTCCACAGTGAACAGGTCCAGGAGCAGCCAGTTCCTGCTATCCAGAAACAAGGGCATCTTCATTCACTCACTCAACAGCTATTCATTGAGAGTCTATTACAGGCACTGGGGACACAACAGGACATAAGACCAGGGCAAATGGCTGGCCTAGTGCAGGGCTTACAAGCACAGGCTGTAGAGTGAGAAAGAATGTCAGGCACTGCCATCAAAGACTGGAACTAATCCCAAGGAATTTTCAGGCATTTCCTTTAAGGATATGCCCAAGACCTGTTTTGTGTGCAAGCCTGGATGAGTCACAATGCCTCCCTGGTTGTCAGCTGCCCCATCTGCACATCTCCTTGTGTTGAGAAACCAACAGGTGGAATCAGGATCCAAAGAGACTATGACTCAAATCTCTGCTCTACTAGTGAGTGTAATGGGGGCATTAATGCCCACCTGCCAGGCAGAAGGCATAGAGCAGAGAATTGTTCTGTGCTGGAGCCCTGCAGCCCCCACTTCCTGTACATGGGCTGCTGCTGTCCTCTAGTGGCCACTGGGTAAATTGCACAGCACGCCTGCCTGAAGATGAGGAAGTGTGAGAAGCTTCTCCCCTGCTTGATGCTGGGACTCTCAACTATGCCAGACCCCAAACTCCCTTTTCATAAAATATACGTTGCTTAATGGTAGTAGTTTTAAAATATTTCAAGCAGCTTTACTGGAGTATTGACATAAAATAAACTGCATATATTTATAGAGTATAATTTGATAACTTTTGATATATGTAATATCTATACACTTGAAATCATTGTCACATTCTAAATAGTGAATATATTCATTATCCCCAAAAGTTTCCTTGTGCCCTTGGGTGATCCCTTCTCTGCCTCTTCCTACTCCAAAATTCCCAGGCAGCGACTGATCTGTGTTCTGTCATTACAGATCAGTTTACATTTCCTAGAGTGTCTGTAAATGGAACGATAAAATATGTACTCTTTTGTCTGGCTTCTTTCACTCAGCACCATTATTTTGAGATTGATCCATGTTGTCTTGTGTAACAATAGTTCATACTTTTTGATTGCTGAGTAGTATTCCAGTGTATGAATGTATCATAATTTCTTTATCCATTCAGAATGATCATAAGTTTAAAAATTAATATAATGCCCTGACTATAATATGTAAGAGAAACTAAAGAGAAGTAATCAAATAGTAGGTAAGTGCTGTGTAAGTGCTCAGGCATGGCCGCACTGGAACATATAACAGAGTAGCCATGTGTACAATCACAGCAAACGTACCAGCTACAAGTGCAGACAGACAGGTGTGGCACGTCAGCAATCAGCTAGGAGCAGCATCTGCCATGGCATATTGCACAACAGAGGGGCAGGGCTGGGCTTTGAGCCCACATGTGTTTGGCTCCAAAGTTCAGCAGTTGGCCATTCGTTGCAGGAAGGTACAATGCTTGTGGCCCAAGGCATGGGGTCCAGGGTTGAGTGGAAAAGGTAGATGCAGGCAGATTTCAGCTTGTTGGAAGCATTCGTTTCTCACAGGGCTGACCATCAGGGTGGTGAGTTCCTATTTAAGTTTTGTAGGTGGGTGGTTTGGACTGGACCACCCTGTGATGTCTACTGGCTCTCTACTACCCAGACTCATTCACTAAGGTCCATATCTGATTTTTCAAATGTATCCTTGTATTTCACTTGTCTTGTAGTTCACAGCACAGTCCAGGAGCTTCCCATTGGCACCTTCCTGGGCAGAAACATGTGACTTCTTTTTTACCTTCTGCCCTCAGGGCCAGCAGCAAGTATAGGCACTGCTCAGTCCTACTGAGAGCCTCTCTCAGGGCAGGATATAATTTTATGAAAGAAAGTATTTAGCAATGCTTTTAAGGCAGCAGGGCTTTTGAATCTGTTATGAAATATTTAGTTACGTTTACCTTCTTGGATAATTCACCTTCCAGGTTACTATTAAAGGAATCTGTTGGTTGGTGGGGACCCTTGGCTTCTGAGTGGCCTGTCCTTGCAAGAAATTCATTCCAGAAACTTTGGCGAATTTAGCTCATGTAACACTAGAGAAGGATCCCAGGTCCATAGTAAGTGGAACATGTAATACACGGATTCTATCGCCACATTTCCTAACTCCATTTTTAACATATCACACCAACGTTTTCCTCTGGATCCAGTTAAACATGTTGTGCTTTAATTCTTATGCCTTGCTTCCTCCTGTTCTCCTTGGAAATGTTTTCCTCGTACTTTTTCTTTTTTGGTGTTTTTGTTTTTTAACTGAAACATAATTATGTATAATTGAGTATATTCATCATTACAAAATGTAATCATTCTTTGTGACCCTTCACCAATTTCTCGCTAGCCCCCCTCCCCCTTTCCCTCTAGTAACCACAGTTCTGTTCACTACTTTTGAAAGTTCAATGAATTATTGTGATTGTTGTATCTTTCTTTCTTTTTTAATTTATTTTTTTAGCTCCCACTTATGAGTGAGGACACATGGTGTTTCTCTTCCTGAGCCTGGCTTATTCCACTTAACATAATTTTCTCAAGGCTCATCCATGTTGCTGCAAGCGGCAGAATTTCATTCTTTATGGCTGAGTAGCATCCCATTGTATACATATTCCACGTTCTTCTTTTAAGTTGTGTCTTGATGGCACTTGGGTTGGCTCCAGCTCTTGGCTGTGTGAATAGAGCTGCATCCTTGTGCTTTTTCTAACTTCTTGAGTTGATTGCTCAGTTCACTTATTTGTTGTTTTAGTTTGGTTTGGGGCTTTTTAGTCCCTTTTTCTCTCTTCCATTGCTCATGGCACAGACCACATCATGCAACAGAAACAGTGCGGGCTTGGGGGCCTGAAAGACTTTTGCTTTAACCCTTGGTTTAGCTTCTCCTTAGCAACTTTTGACCCTCGATTTCTTTGTCTACAAAAAGAAGGTAATAACATCAATAACATCCTTCTGCTGAGTTTTTTGAGGATTAAATGAGACAGCGGTAAGGAACACTGCACAGTATCTGTTACAGAGCAGGTGCTCATTGGATACATGTATCTTCTGGTTTTTCCCACCTTCTGTATTTACAATGCCTACCTCAAATAAGCAAAACCCCACCATTTCTTTCTCCTTTTGTGTCAGTTATATTAGCACTTCTTGACTGCAGTGTCACAACACAGAAGTTGAGAGGTGAATTGCCAGCAATAAAATGGGGAAACGGTGTGGAATAGACATTAAGACCAAGGGTTCTGGAACCCAGGGGCTCCTTCCCGTCCTAGCTTTGCCACTGGCCAGCTGGTTAACCAAGTAATTTCAGAGCTTCAGGCCAGGCTCTTTCTATTTTGTTCTATTTGAATGAAAGCAGTTAAGACTAAGAATATACTTTTAAATGCAGTTGTGGTTAAATTTTAGAAACCTTGATATGCATTGCTGTCCTTTTCATTGTATTGGAAAACTGTTATTCCAGATTTGAATTTGTCTTTGACCCAATAACTCTTTGGGGGGAACATGTATAGTTGTTTTTTAAGTTTTAAGAAATTGGGGGGCTTTCACTGTGGTCAGAGTATGGAGCCTATATAATTTCTCCTTTGGGGAACTTGAAGGATTATGTGTAGCCTAGTTTATAATCAATTTGTGTACCTGTTCCTGAAATATTTGAGAAGGAATATATTCTGTAGGGTAAAGACAAACTTGATAATGAAGCCAAAAATTCAGTCTTAATAATCATTGATGTTGGAGGTAAGGTCCAGGGGGCCCAGTAGTCAGCCTCAACCCACCCAGTCCTCTTACCAGGTTCTCGACTCTGCCACAGGAAAGAATTCAAGGGCAGAGTCACAGTAGAAAGTGAGAACAAGTTTAATATAACAGATAAGAAATGCAGTTTCCATAGAGAGAGTACAGCACAGCTCAGAGACTGAGCAGGGCCCACACCAAATTTAACACAAAGGTAAGTTCAGTGCAGACGTCAAGTCTAACGCAAAAGTGAGAAAAACATACTTAAAGTTCAGTACAGTGTGCAGGCTGGCTCAAAAGGTCTCACATCACCAAAGAGCACCTATAAAACCTAGAAGGACCAGAAGCCCCCTGGCTCACAAGCCAGAGAGTGGGGAGGGGCAGGGGCTGGAGCCAGGCCCCCCAACACCCACAACCAGCCCAGCAATGACCACCAAGCTGTTGCAGGAAGTGCCCTGGGCTCTCCTGACCCCGGGCAGTGGGGGGCCACAGACTCATCCCCGACACCTGCAGCCAGCCCAGCAACAACCACCGAGCCACCACAGGGGCAGTGGGGGTTGAGGGCCTCCACTATGCCCTCCCCTCCGCCCCCCTGCCACCAGCCTGGCGATGACCAAGCCACTGCTGGAAGCCTCCTTGTCTCCCCTGAAGGAATGAGGGGGGTGCCATGGGCCTCGATCATGCCCCTCCTCTTTCCTCCTTCTCCCACCTTATTTCCTTTCTCCTTCCCCTCCCCCCCACCTGCTCCATAACAACATCATAAAATGTAAAAAATAAATGAATAAACTTAAAAAAATAAAATAATAAAAAAGGAGTAAAAATGTTTCTTAATTCGGGGCTAGATTTTTGATTATTTAACTCACCCCAAGGTTGCAAAATGTTTTGTTTTGAAGAAGGTAGAGAAAGTGGTTGCATTCTGAAAATGTATTTGAAATTTTTTCCACGTAAAATAATTATGTTAATTCAATTTAAATAAAAGCAGTCAAGGAAATTTCAAACTTTAAGAGGTGTAGCTCCCTGTGAAATGTGAAAGGAAGGAAATAAATCACCGATTTCAGAAATCTGATTATAACAACTGACACATCCCTAAATGAGGTGAATCTTGGAATCAGTTCCATTTTAAAACTAGTGCTATGTGCCAACCCACGTGCTAGGCCTGGGAATAAGAAGATAAAGCCCATTCTTGGAGCTTACGTGCTGGGGGTTGTGCCAGACAATAAACAACAAATAAAATAGTTTACAAGAAGGGCTGTGAAGGATGTGAACAGGGTTCTAGTTACAGTAGTATCTCAAGGAAATTATTTAACATGCTGACTTTAACTTCCTAAATGTCTTCTCCAAATGTACATATAGGAGATCTCTGAAAGTGGTGTTGTTACTTCTAGATTAATGGCTGTGTTGAGCCCAGTGGGGTGGGGGATGTTTACCCCTGCCAATGTAAAAGGCTATTCACTCTGATTCAAACTCTTGCCCAGATTGAATTGCCCATTCCTCAAAACCCCTCCTACAGAAATTTTGGAGTCATCACTGGTTCCGTGGTAGCCCCTACTTAGTAGAGTGGTGACCTAATTATCAAACGTGGGACAAAGGACACAGTTTGTCGGGTCCGCCGCTGGCCGACCCGAACAGCCCTAGCCTCGTTCCTTTCGGTGGGCGAGCGAATGGCCCGGGATTCCTCTTTCCCTCCTGTCCCCTTTGGAAGGAGACAGGGGAAGAGAGCCGTGAAGAGAGGTGAGCGCAGCCGCCAGCCCCAAACCAGCCCGGTTAAAGGACACTCAGACGTGGCGGGGGTTCTGTCGAGCAGTTCCGTTTATTATCACACAAGCACTTGCTTTTAAAGGCAAATGGGGAAGGGAGGTTTTTTACATAATCTTATCAGCTTAAAGGTCAAGAGAGCATGCATCCTGTCTCAATGCCTAGCTATTGCAACCTCGAGTACGGAAGCGCGTATTTGGCCAATAAGGGCTAAGGCAAGGTTCCCACACACACTCCCACCCTACTTCCTCCCAGCTCCGTCTTAGGCTGCCACATTAATACGCCCTTGTGGGCCCATAATGGCGCTGCTTGTAATGTCACTTAAGGTGGCGTTAGTTTTTAAAGCCCAACAACAGTTCACAGGAAATGGCAATATTTTGGAATAAGTACCCATAATGTGTGTTCTGCCTGCAGTCCTGACTGGCACTCATTTTGCAGGTCAGTTGCTTTTCTTGGAAGCAGTACGGCCAAGGGGAAGAGCTCTCAGGGTTCAGCGTGGAAGATGAGTCCAGGCTGTCAGAGCCACAGCAGCACTTCTGAATATCCTGAGAGGAGAGGCCCTGTGTCTCCCATGGATGCCCTGCAGCCTCCCACCCCAATGGGCTGCTGGAGGCCCAGGGCCACCTAGGTCTGTGACCCAAATCCTGCCTCGCTGAGAATGTGAGGGGCTGTTCCAGCGGGAGGTGACTATCACCTCTGTAGGGGACAGGGAGACTTGAGCCCCGTGATTGTGGGACAAGGCTCTCCCTTGTGTCTCAGGAGCCTAGTAAAGGTTGTCAGTGACAGTGATGTCATAAATAAGGGCAGGCCAGGGGTGGGGCCACGGCTGCTCAGGGCACATGCATGGCAGGGGCTGCCTTAATGGTTCTGCTCCCGCTGAGTGAGGAACGGGTACTGCATTGGTCTGGGTCACTGCGCCCTAGAGCTTCTTTTTATTTATATGATGTCCCAACTGCGCTTCTGGGCCCTCCGGCTTCTCCTCACATGGCCACGATTATGGCTATTAGTCCAGGTGGCTCATCCTCCAGAGTGGGCCCAGCGCCCTGTCCCGCTGACCTTCGTCCCCCCAGGGCTGACTGAGCCTGGGTCTTTGCGCTCCTCTGATCTGCCACCTGGATCACCCCATGCGCTTACACCCCTGGCAGCCCCGGGGAGCTCTGATTACCTGGAATCCTCTGCTGCCTCCCAGATGTTGGTCTGGTCTCAGGAACTGGCCAAGAAATTGATTCCATTGCTGGACATGGATTCAGCTCAAGACCTTCCCCCAGAACTGGATCAGTTTGCTGTTCTGCATCAGGATCTGCATGACAAGCTGGCTCGGCAACAAAGGCTCCCAGACGTGGCTCCAGTGCAATACTGGGATCAGAATCAGGCCCTGGCTCTGCCTCCTCCATTGAAAAGTAAGATTCAAACTGTAGATAGTGAGAGTTCAAAAGCAACAAAGTTTGTTGTTTCACCCCTGAAGAAAGGTCTAACTCAGCGTCCCAGGCTTGCCAAGATCCTTGGGATTCCAGACACATTTGCATCAAAACCTAAGCATCAGACTCAGTGTGACAAGCTGACTCAGTGTGACAAGCTGGCTCAGCCACAACGGCTCCCAGACGTGGCTCCAGTGCAATACTGGGATCAGAATCAGGCCCTGGCTCTGCCTCCTCCATTGAAAAGTAAGATTCAAACTGTAGATAGTGAGAGTTCAAAAGCAACAAAGTTTGTTGTTTCACCCCTGAAGAAAGGTCTAACTCAGCGTCCCAGGCTTGCCAAGATCCTTGGGATTCCAGACACATTTGCATCAAAACCTAAGCATCAGACTCAGTGTGACAAGCTGGCTCAGCCACAATGGCTCCCAGATGTGGCTCCAGTGCAATACTGGGATCAGAATCAGGCCCTGGCTCTGCCTCCTCCATTGAAAAGTAAGATTCAAACTGTAGATAGTGAGAGTTCAAAAGCAACAAAGTTTGTTGTTTCACCCCTGAAGAAAGGTCTAACTCAGCGTCCCCGGCTTGCCAAGATCCTTGGAATTCCAGACACATTTGCATCAAAACCTAAGCATCAGACTCAGTGTGACAAGCTGACTCAGTGTGACAAGCTGGCTCAGCCACAACGGCTCCCAGACGTGGCTCCAGTGCAATATTGGGATCAGAAACAGGCCCTGGCTCTGCCTCCTCCATTGAAAAGTAAGATTCAAACTGTAGATAGTGAGAGTTCAAAAGCAACAAAGTTTGTTGTTTCACCCCTGAAGAAAGGTCTAACTCAGCGTCCCCGGCTTGCCAAGATCCTTGGAATTCCAGACACATTTGCATCAAAACCTAAGCATCAGACTCAGTGTGACAAGCTGACTCAGTGTGACAAGCTGGCTCAGCCACAACGGCTCCCAGACGTGGCTCCAGTGCAACATTGGGATCAGAATCAGGCCCTGGCTCTGCCTCCTCCATTGAAAAGTAAGATTCAAACTGTAGATAGTGAGAGTTCAAAAGCAACAAAGTTTGTTGTTTCACCCCTGAAGAAAGGTCTAACTCAGCATCCCCGGCTTGCCAAGATCCTTGGAATTCCAGACACATTTGCATCAAAACCTAAGCATCAGACTCAGTGTGACAAGCTGACTCAGTGTGACAAGCTGGCTCAGCCACAACGGCTCCCAGACGTGGCTCCAGTGCAACATTGGGATCAGAATCAGGCCCTGGCTCTGCCTCCTCCATTGAAAAGTAAGATTCAAACTGTAGATAGTGAGAGTTCAAAAGCAACAAAGTTTGTTGTTTCACCCCTGAAGAAAGGTCTAACTCAGCGTCCCCGGCTTGCCAAGATCCTTGGAATTCCAGACACATTTGCATCAAAACCTAAGCATCAGACTCAGTGTGACAAGCTGACTCAGTGTGACAAGCTGGCTCAGCCACAACGGCTCCCAGACGTGGCTCCAGTGCAATATTGGGATCAGAAACAGGCCCTGGCTCTGCCTCCTCCATTGAAAAGTAAGATTCAAACTGTAGATAGTGAGAGTTCAAAAGCAACAAAGTTTGTTGTTTCACCCCTGAAGAAAGGTCTAACTCAGCGTCCCCGGCTTGCCAGGATCCTTGGAATTCCAGACACATTTGCATCAAAACCTAAGCATCAGACTCAGTGTGACAAGCTGACTCAGTGTGACAAGCTGGCTCAGCCACAACGGCTCCCAGACGTGGCTCCAGTGCAACATTGGGATCAGAATCAGGCCCTGGCTCTGCCTCCTCCATTGAAAAGTAAGATTCAAACTGTAGATAGTGAGAGTTCAAAAGCAACAAAGTTTGTTGTTTCACCCCTGAAGAAAGGTCTAACTCAGCGTCCCCGGCTTGCCAAGATCCTTGGAATTCCAGACACATTTGCATCAAAACCTAAGCATCAGACTCAGTGTGACAAGCTGACTCAGTGTGACAAGCTGGCTCAGCCACAACGGCTCCCAGACGTGGCTCCAGTGCAATATTGGGATCAGAAACAGGCCCTGGCTCTGCCTCCTCCATTGAAAAGTAAGATTCAAACTGTAGATAGTGAGAGTTCAAAAGCAACAAAGTTTGTTGTTTCACCCCTGAAGAAAGGTCTAACTCAGCGTCCCCGGCTTGCCAAGATCCTTGGAATTCCAGACACATTTGCATCAAAACCTAAGCATCAGACTCAGTGTGACAAGCTGACTCAGTGTGACAAGCTGGCTCAGCCACAACGGCTCCCAGACGTGGCTCCAGTGCAATACTGGGATCAGAATCAGGCCCTGGCTCTGCCTCCTCCATTGAAAAGTAAGATTCAAACTGTAGATAGTGAGAGTTCAAAAGCAACAAAGTTTGTTGTTTCACCCCTGAAGAAAGGTCTAACTCAGCGTCCCCGGCTTGCCAGGATCCTTGGAATTCCAGACACATTTGCATCAAAACCTAAGCATCAGACTCAGTGTGACAAGCTGACTCAGTGTGACAAGCTGGCTCAGCCACAACGGCTCCCAGACGTGGCTCCAGTGCAATATTGGGATCAGAAACAGGCCCTGGCTCTGCCTCCTCCATTGAAAAGTAAGATTCAAACTGTAGATAGTGAGAGTTCAAAAGCAACAAAGTTTGTTGTTTCACCCCTGAAGAAAGGTCTAACTCAGCGTCCCCGGCTTGCCAAGATCCTTGGAATTCCAGACACATTTGCATCAAAACCTAAGCATCAGACTCAGTGTGACAAGCTGACTCAGTGTGACAAGCTGGCTCAGCCACAACGGCTCCCAGACGTGGCTCCAGTGCAATACTGGGATCAGAATCAGGCCCTGGCTCTGCCTCCTCCATTGAAAAGTAAGATTCAAACTGTAGATAGTGAGAGTTCAAAAGCAACAAAGTTTGTTGTTTCACCCCTGAAGAAAGGTCTAACTCAGCGTCCCCGGCTTGCCAAGATCCTTGGAATTCCAGACACATTTGCATCAAAACTTAAGCATAAGAAACAAATCTTGCAGGACAATAATGGATTTTTTAGTATGGATATAGATTATCCTGAATTTCCTCTAGAATCCCAGAGGGACCCAAATGAGCATCTAGAGGCCCCTGAGCCAATTGAAACTAATCAATTACAGCAAGAGGCCCTATCTCAAAACCTAGAGTCCCCTGAAGAGATCCAGTCCTCTCCACCCCAGCAAGACCCAGCTCAGCCTCCACAGCTCCCTGAGGAGGAAGAATCTTCTGCAACTCAACAGGAGGCCCTTGAGGAGGCTGAAACTTCTTTAACCCAGCAGGAGGCCCTAGCTCAACCTCCATGCTCCCCTGAGGAGGTAGAACTTTCTCCAACCCAGCAGGAGGCTTCAGCCCAGCCTCCAGGCCCTCCTGTGGAGGCTGAACCTTTTCCTAGTGAGCAGGGGCAGCCAGTTCAGCCTTCTGAGTCTCACGAGGACAGTGAACCTTGTCCAGTTCAGCAAGAGGCCCCAGCTCAAGCTCCAGAGTCCCCTATGGAGAGTAGAGCTCAAACTGCACTAAATCATCAGGTGATGGTTCAACCTTCAGGTCAGGACCAAGCTCAATATTATAACTTGCCCAGTGTTAAAATTAAACCTGCAGATGTGGTCATTACCATAACTGCACAGCCTACTGTAGAGGTTGAAACTTCCCCAGACCAGCAGGAGACCCCAGCCCAGCCTCCAGGCCCTTCTGTGGAGGCCAAACCTTCTCCTGATGAGCAGGAGAAGTTTCCAAGCCTGACTGAAGTCACAGTTCACCCTTTTGATGTGGAACTTATTACAACTCAGCATCCAGTGGTATCTTCTGATAACTACGCCCCAGAAAAGAATGCCACCAGGAGAGTCAACCCCTGTAAGCTCTGTATCTGCAGAGATGAGACACTGTCCTGTACTGGTCTCAGCCCAGAGCAGAGGCTCTGCGGAGTGCCAGTGCTAGAGCCCAAGACCTACAATGGCACTTTCACCATCTTGTAAGAATCGCCTTTCCTCATTTGCTCCCTCCCTCCCACTTGGCTTTTCATTGAGGTCTTCTAGGCCTTTCTCATCTCCCCAATCCACTTTGATTGACTTTCTGATTTTATCTTTTGCTTATCAACTTTCCCTTGTCCTCACTCTCCTTACTGTTGTGAACCCTTTCTAGGCTTTCACTTGTGATCGCCCTGACTCTTTTTTAAATCCATTTTTATTTATCCCCATAACATCATTTCTTAACCTCTGCTCTCCTCCCATTTTTGAGCCACCCTCTTAAGAGCCTGTCTCATCTTGTTACTGATGAGACAACAGAGTGGTTAAGAGTAGTTCTTGAGCCAGACTGACTGGTAAACCAAGGTCTGTCATTTATTAGCTTTGTGAACTTGGGAGAGTTACTTAGTTCTGTGACTCAATTTCTTTATCTATAAAATAGGGATTATGATAGTTACCATTTCATAGAATTGTGAGATTCAGATGAGTGAATATATAACACCTATATCAGTGCATAGCATACATATGAGTGGTAGCCATTAATATTATTATTATTCAGTCCCTCAGTTATGTTGAGAACGCATCTTTGTCCCTGGGTTTCTATATATAACAGCCATTTTGTACCCAATCCAGTGCTAAGCACTGTGGGAGCCACAGGAGTATGACATTGTCTCCAGAACATGAACATGATAGGTAGGAAGAAAGGGACTAGGGATAAAAAGGGAGGTGAGCTATAATTAAGTGTTAAGTTAGATGCAGACAATAGGTTCTGTAATTCACCAGAATTTGCATAGGGATCAGGGAAAGCTGCATGGGTAAGCTAAAACTTTCCCTGGGGCTTAAAGAGTGGCTATAATTTGTTAAAAAGAGAAAAAATAGGGAGTACAGCCTAGGCAAAGCAATGGCTGCAGGAATGATCAAAATTTAGTAGACCAGTTTGGCTGCAAAGAATTGGGTTGGGAAGTAATGATTATGAAAAAACTTGAATATCAGCTATAGGGCTTCGAAAGTTACACAAAGAGATATGGAGAGCCATTGAAATTTTCAAGCAAAACAGATAAACGATTAAAACAGGAGGGTTATTTTAGAATACATATTTAGAGTGATCTAGAGGGGGAAGCTTAATAGATGGAGACCAAACAGAAAGCTGTAGCAAAATGTAGGAGTGGTGTGAGAAGGGTCTGAATCAGTGGTTGTGATAGGAGTAGAAAGACAATCCTGGGAGCACTTCAAAGAAAGGACAGATGGGACTCAGTAACTGACTGAAGAGTTGGAGGGTGTGGTGTACAGGAAAGAGAAGAATCAAATATAACTTCAAAGGGTCTGTCCTGGAAAACGAATAGAAGGACGGTGGTATAACAGGTGGAAACGTAACAGTTGGAAGGACAGCCAGTTTGAGGGAGATGAGTTCAGCTTGAGGCATCTTTTATCCGTGAGCATAAAGCAACCAGAAGGCTCTGGTTGAGTGGAAGTGTCCACTAGGCAGATGAGCAGAGAAGTATTTCTTTTGACTTGTTTTTGCCCCTCTCCAGGGAAAAATGTGTATATAAACTAAGTAAGTTGTTGCTGAGGGACAGGGACAGAGTTAAAGGTGAGGATTCAGTCATCCACAGAGTTGAAACTGAATATAAGGAATCTAACAGCTTCCTTTAAATATGTGTCATTTGTGGAGACATTCCCATTTTTTTTAAGAGTCACAAAAGTATATAGGATAACATGTGAAAATCTGTACTTCCTCATACCCCTTTATCACACACACAACCTGCACCCTACAATACAGGATGTGCTCAGTCTCCCTGGACTTGGGTTTCAGGACATGCCTCTGGGTTTCCAGCTACTCCCTGAGGTCTCAGACCCCTCCTCTGAGCTCTTCCCTGGAGGAAAGTTACTGTTGCCAGTTAACCTAATTTTAGCACCAACACAGGGAAAATGAGACCACAGGGGTCTGGGTTATGCAATCCAGTGGCTGGGCATGCTCAACAGAGAGCACAAAACATTCTGATGCATATAACTGGGAGCCACTCCCTTAACTGAATATTCATAAGAGAGATTAAACTATAAAAGCCAAATCCCACTTGCACACAGGCTTGTTGCTGCTCACTTTCCTGGAGGTGCCTGCACTTGGCTGAGGTGTGTATGTTTTACTTTGTATCTAACTTAACTCTCGGCAAGCAGCTGCTTATTCTCTGGTGCCAGCCTGCACTTTGTACTGAACTTTAGCTTTTGTGTTAGACTTGGTGTGGGCCCTGCTCACTGTCTACTGTGACTCTGCCCTTGAATTCTTTCCTGTGGCAGAGTCAAGAACCCGGAAAGAGGACCGGGCAGGTTGAGGCCAGCTATCGGGCCCCAGACCCTACCTCCGACATCACTACCTCTGATAAGCTAACCCTGTTACCATTTTGGTGTATGTCCTTCCAATCTCTTTCCTTTGCATTTTTTTCCTAATGAGGTGATGCTTTATTTCTTGCTCAGTGATTGGTGCTTTTTCCCTATGCAGTATGTCTAAGAGTTCTTTCCACATCAGCACATTAATCCCTTTAATTTCTTTTTTTTTTTTTTTAAAGATGACCGGTAAGGGGATCTTAACCCTTGACTTGGTGTTGTCAGCACCACGCTCAGCCAGTGAGCGAACCGGCCATCCATATATGGGATCCGAACCCGGGGCCTTGGTGTTCTCAGCACCGCACTCTCCCGAGTGAGCCACGGGCCGGCCCCAGTCCCTTTAATTTCTAATTGCCCTCACCCTTCCAGTACATGGAGAGGTATCAACAGAAGGCACTTAGCCAAAGCTTTGGTGCTATTTGGCATGTGTATTCTTTATTCTTCTTTGCTGATAGTGATATATATTTGCCCAGTTTTCTCTTGAATTCTTTACCATTTTCTTATTGATTTGTAGAAGGAGTCAGTTTAGACACTTAGTGATTTTTGGAAAAAATACTTACATTCAGAGTAATTAACTGGCATTATTTTTCTAAAAGATTGGACAGATAGGAAGTTAAGATTCTGAGGAGATGCCTCATGGTTTGTGCCTGTGACCCCACATTATTTCTTTAATTGTGCAAACTGGGAAGCTGTTAGCTCTGGAAATTAGAAGCTAGTGTTTTCCATATTTGAATATCCCCCACGAGGTTGCCATGACTCTTACTTTTTCTGTTCATTCTTTTCTTACCTATTCAAGGATATGAACTGTGTTTCTTCACAGAAATTTCCAAGGAAACGCTATATATTCCATTGATGACAATGCATGGGAAGCATACCGCTGGACTGAGGAACTGTGAGTATATTCTCTCCAGACATAAGTACAAAATACTAAATGCATTGTAAGTCCCTGCTTGGTGCAGAATTTTGAGGTCAATACCTCTGAGAAAAGGTATTTTCTCTTCCATATAACAAATCAACCTCTATGGATTGCAATCTTATGGTTATTTAAAAATTAAATTTGGTGTACTTTTTAAAATAAGAGGCAATTTAAATTTATTTTCTGTTATACAAGTATACTTGACTATATTCTTAATATGTAAAAACGAAGTAACAAGTATAGTAGAAACCCTCTTTGTGCCCTAATCCCTCACCCCTGAGGAAAGCACTACTCTGAGTTTGGATATGTCCTTCCAGACCTTTCCCCATGCATTTGCCTACATATATGTACACATAGCAAACTAGGTTTGCTGTGCAGTTTTATCTTTTTTTTTTTTTTTTTTTTTTTACATAAATGGAAACATCCTACAAGTTGATTCTTTCACTTCTTGATATGTCTCAAGATTTTTTTCCTTCCTGGTACTTAATGTGGTTACTCCATTCATTTATGCTCCTACATTATATGCCATACTATGAGCCATTCTTGCCATGTGATAAGCTGGTGACCATGAAGAAGGCCCTCACCAGATGTGGCCCCTGGACCTTGGACTTCCTAGCATCCAGACTAGCTCAGAAGAAGAAGAATCTTGCCAAGCAAGGCAGCATATGCAGAAGAGGGCCAGGCTCCAGCTGACACACCCTGCCTCCCACGTCCATCTGAGGCTCCACACCCACAGACCACCTGCCACGATCACTCTGGAGAAGCACAGCTCATGAGTGATTCATGTTGAAATCTGACAGAACCAAGTGTCAGTCTACTCTAAACAGGGTGGCATATATGGAGAAAGTTGATGGAGAGACAGTTTCCTATCTGGGATCCTAGGAGAGAAGTGCTGCAGTGGCCAGCTCCCAGGTTCTCAGCACGGGTTGAGTGATGCATTCAGATGGCCTTACTGTTGCCTAACTTCAGGCAAGACCCTCAACTTTTCTGAGCCCTGCTTTCATCCTCTGTAATGTGGGTATGAAAACACCCACCTTGCAGGACTATTAAAGGGTTAGAAGTAATACCTAAAAGTATACACACAGTGCCTGGGAACATAATAGGTACCCAACTGTTATAGACTGAATTGTTTCCCACCCCCCTAAATTCATATGTTGAAATCCTAACCTCCAGGACCTCAGAATGCAACTTAGTTGGAGATAGGGTTGAAATCCTAACCTCCAGGACCTCAGAATGCAACTTAGTTGGAGATAGGGTCATTGTAGATATAATTAGCTAAGACGATGTCATATTAGAGTAGGGTGGACCCCTAATCTAATCTGATTGATGTCCGTATAAAAAAGGGTAAATTTGGACACAGAGACACACATAGGGAGAACACCATGTGAAGATGAAGGCAGAGACTGAGGTGATGCTTCTACATGCCAAGGAGGGGCAAAGATTGCCAGCAAACCCCAGCAGCTAGGAGGGAGGCCCAGGACAGATGCTCACTCACAGTCCACAGAAGGAAGCAACTCTGCTGACACCTTGGTCTGGGACTCATTGCCTTCAGAAGTGTGAGACAACAATACATGTCTATTGTGTAAGTCGCTTTGTTACGGCAGCCCTAGCAAATGAATACACCAAAAGATGGGAGCCCATCATCATTTTTGATAATCCCCATGGCTCCTCTCTCTGCGCCTTCCAGGTGGCTTCCTCCAAGGGCATCCTGCAGACAAGCAGCGCCACCACTTGGAGGGACACACAAAGGAAATGTGCTGTGGGTGGAATCACTGGGTGCTGAGACCAGAGAAGTGACGATTCCCCCTCCTCGTCTAAACATCTCTGCCCCCCACAGCTCAGCCTGGGCAGTGTCTACTCCACTGCTCCCCCTTTCCATGTCCCCGATGTCATCTTCAGCTTCTCCTCTGCCCACATGCCCATCTGTGCCACAGTGTCTTAGAGAAGACCAGTTCCAGCTCCAGCAAGACTCTTGGATTTGCAAGACAGGGAAGCCTGGCTTGGCAGAAGGATCTCAGAAAATTGTCATGACAGCTTCCTGTGCTTGGGCAGTGCTTCTGCAAACTGCCTTCTTAGCTATTGGCCCTCAGAAGTGTCGCAACAGGGCACAGAGATAAATGGAGCAAGTTGGGTTCCTGTGCGACTGGGGAGGGATGTGTGGCCAGGTAATGAATAAGTTTAAAGAGTGGAGAACAGGAAGCAAGATGGTGGTATCTGCTTTATTTAAAATTCTATGAGTGCAGTGGTGGCAAAGCAGGCAGGGCCACTAACGTGTGATTTAGGGTCACTAACATGTGATTTAGGTGTGTTTGCATGCACTGAAGTCGGTGGCGGTGGCAGGAGGTGAGGAAGAGGCAGGGAAACCCCTCTGATCCGCTGAAACACACCTTAAGAGCAAACCATCCACATTACTGAAAGTATCAGCTGGGACCTGCCTACAGTTACGTCAAACAAAGTGTGCTGCTAAGTGCCAACTCTCCCTTTGTGCTTTGACACTGAGAGCTACCAAAAGATATTAAAAAGACTGCATGAACTAGGGGGGAAATATATATGTGTGTGTGTGTATATATATATATATATATATATATTCCATAGTATGGCTGTATTATAGTTTAATAATTCCCCTATTGATAGATGTTTAGATTATGGTCAGTTTTCTTGTTACATGCATTGCTGCACTGAATATCCGTGTCCATGCTTCTTTGTGACATTGGCAAGTAGTTCCGTAGAATAGATATCTAGAAGTGGATTATCTAGAATTGTTGGGGTGATCACTATGTAGATATGAAATCTTAATTGCCCTCAGAAAAGATTTACGGACTTACACTCCAGTCAACAGAATATGACAGCATTCATCCCCCACCCCCTTTCACTACTGGATATTCTCCCTCTTTTGCTGATATGATGGGTGAATTAAAAGGGGCCACATCTGAATTTGAACTTTTTTGATTACACATACATTTAAATATCTTTATATGTTTATTGAACATTCAAATGTGTTTCTGAGTTTTCTGTCCTTTGTTCAGTTTTCTGTTGAATTGTTTTATCGTCTTCTTACTGATTTGTAGAATGAATTAGTTTGGACATAAATGATTTTGGAAAAAATACTTTCATTCAAAGTAGTTAAGTGGCATTTTTCACGACAGTTTGTGTGTCATAGCATGAGTTCAACTTGTGTAGAAAAGTCATACATGATTTCTGAATTAAAAATAAAACATATAGCAGTCATAGTAATTAAAGAAAAGGGGGAGTAAGGCCACCTTAAAATAGACCCCTCCTTAGTCTGATAGCTTAATGGTAAGAGAAAAAATGCTAGAACCAGGCAGTTGTGTTTTTTTAATTTATGAATTTCTTAAATACTGCATATAGTTTACATTTACCACAATAGTATCTGATTTGGAGATTTTATTTCCCAAACTTGTAAGAAAAATCAAAGTTACCTGGCACAAGAAATAAATAACACTAGTTTCCTCTGGGGGCTGAAGAAGGGAGAAGGCTGAGGTATAGGGGTGGGAGAAAAACTTTTGACTATTTACTATATACCTTTTGAATTTTGAGCCATGTAAATATATATTACACACTTTTTTAAAAAATTGAAATTTAAAAGTTAATTCCGAAAACATGAATTTAGAAGTCAGCTTGAGATTTTTGCCTTGTAAGACAGAGGTTCTTAGCTTGTGATCTATGGATACCTAAGACAGAGTTTCTTAAAGCTTTTTTCGTTTTTTTGTGGCATGTACCTCTTCAGTGATCTGCAGAAGCCTGTGTTTTTGGGATAATGTTTTTAAATACACAAGATAAAACATGTAGGAAAACAAAGAAACTGATTATATTAAAATACAGATTTCAAAATATTTTTTTAAAAAAGATTAATGATAAAATAATAAGTCTCAATGCATTAAATAACAAGACATAGTGGTAAGTCTATTAACTTATATTTTCAAGGTAGTGATGAGAATTAATGATATTTTGTGATATGTCAACAAATATGTGACATGAAAATATCTGTGATTTCTCTCGGGAAACAAATTAACTGTAATGCTAATCTCCTGTGGTTTGTTGCCTACATTCATGATGGAAGAAAATGCTCCTTTTAGTAGAGGTTTGTAAAAAGAGAGATGTAATTTTATTTCTCATTCAAGTCTGACCTCCTGAATTCAATTCATTCTTTTCACAGACCTCTGCCTTAAAGGGATGATCCACAAATGGAAATTGCATAAACATCTTTGCATGTATTCAAGAAAGTACAATTTTCTGGGGGAAAAGGGTCCCTAGCTTTTATGAGATTCTCCAAGGATTTTGTCTCATAAAATATTGAGTCAAAAAATGTAGGAGAGAAGAGATTTCTTTTCCTGCAAAGCTGTGCTGAGCCTCATGAGTGGTAATACATGGATGATTTGTTTTAAATAAAAGTAGTACACCTGAAAATTGATGTGCCAGAAACTGTTCTAGGTGCCAGGCATACAGACCCAGGAAGGAACAAACAGACCAAATGTCCCAGCTCTCAAAAGGCTATAAATATGTAACATGCAAATAATTTATAAATATAATAGATATAATTTTAAGTCCTGGTAAGTGATTTGGAGAGAGAGAAAGCAGGGGAAGGAGAGTAAGTCAACTTCAGAGTGGCCTGCTGCTTGCATTATATGTATAACTAAGGCCAGAAAAGCCCCCTGAGCCCTCTCAATTTCCTAGAAGTTGCAGAAGCTGAAGGAAGAATAATTGTCTGCTATATAGAATCAACAACGAATATTGCAAAATTTAGAAGATTGCCTTGGTTAGAATTTAAACATGGATGTTTCTTAAATTTTAGTTAGGGTGGTCTTGTTTTGATATTTCCATGGCTTGAGAAAATTACAAATATGGGTTTAACTGATTCCCTATAGGGGGAAGGGGAAACCAGGTGATGTGGGATATTTGGAGTACAGCAGATTAATGTATTTCATTCCAGTTGCTTCTATGATGCTTCCTTTTTGGAGTAATTTTTTGGTCACTGTCTCATTTCTCAGTCTAAACTTCCTTTCTCGGTTGAATTTATTATTATTATTACTATTATTGTTATTATTATTTTATTAATTTATTATTATTATGATCCTGTCATCCAAACAACTTTTCATCCAAACAGAAAGAAAACCCACTAATTTAAAACACTTTTTAGTCACTCCCAGTCCTAGCATGATATTGAACTCTTCAACCAGTCTGACATGAGCACCAGCCAGTCAGAAAAGACATGGACCATAAACAGCTGAGGATCAGCTCCATCTTTTTCTGTCCTTACTGAATCCTTGTCACTGTTTATATTTTTTAAAGTTATAATTTGTGTACACAAGTTTCACTTTTGTCTTGATTTTTCTTTATCATCATTTCCTATGTCTTTTTTGTACAACATCTGTAGTATATCCATACAGTTTTGTTAAGTCATACAGGAAGGTAGGGTTTGTCCAACTTTTTATAGTTATGAAGAGGGTTACTATAAATGTTGTTGGGCACATTGATTTGTTTTTCCTTTTTGGATCATTTCTATGAAAATAAGAAACCATTAGCTAACCGAGGTGAGAAGACAAATCAATCCCAATGTCACCTGGTTTCCCCTTCACACACATTCTGACCGTCACTGCTGTTCCTTCTAATGTGGTGAATTTCAAGTTGAGGTCAGGGTCTTTGATGTAGTCTCAAGGCCCCAAGAGTGCAACACCCTCTCGCCCAGCACGTTCCCAGTCTTTACCGCCAGACTAAGTGAAGCAAAAGCTGTAACAGTTCTTGCATAGGCCCAGGTGCCCGGCTTGTCTGAGGATCATTCCTATCCTCTCCATTCTGCATTCTGGAGGAATCACTGGCTGTATCTCTGAGTTTTCTCATTTATTTCTCAACTGTTCTTTCTGCTTATCATATGCTGAGTTTTTTATTCATAACATTTTTTCATTCGTATAATCTTTAGTTGATTCTTTTTCATGGAGGCACTATCGGCTTACAGCTGTCTGAGGGTATTAATTCTGCTCTCCTAAAGTCCTCTTGTGCTTTCTCTGTTAACTCTCATTCATTGGCTGTAAGCTCCTAAGTTTATTAGCGTTTGTTTTCTATCCTTAACGGAGTTGGCTCTCTCACATTGCTTAGTCATTCCTGAGTACCACTCATCTTTGTAGTTGGAATTCTGCTGCTTACAGCTCTAGGGGAGAGGTGAAATGAGCTGCTGGGGCTTGTGGTCCAAATGGAGTCCCCTGAGAATAAGGAAGGGGCAGGGCGGGATGTGGCTAGTAGGGGAGTGCACCCCTTCCAGGGTCCGGGACCCTGTGCCTTTCTAACACCACTTACTCCTGCCTGGAGAAAGACACCCTTTGCTGCCTTGTCTGAGGAGGAAGGATATGGGCTGATGTGCCTCGGGCTGCTCCTACTGCAGTGCCCCAATGAATAATTCTGTAGATAGCTCCAGGGCATCTCTGATAGGGGAGCATTTGTAGAGCTGCTTCCACGTTTTCAGCTAAGCTTATAGATTTTTAAATTATATCTATTCTATAATTTTTAGGGATTTGGTAGAGGTTGGAGGGGCAGAGACTTGGCATGTCCTCCATCTGCCAATTCAAAATAGCACAACTTTTTAGGAAAATTTTGTACGCTTACAGCCTAGAGAAACTCAGACAAATGTGTTAGCAGGATACATGTACAAGAATGTTCAAAGCAGCATTTGTAATAACTAAAAAACAGAAAAACCTCAGTATCCACCGAGAGTAGAATGAATAAGTAAATTGTGGTACTGTCATACAATGGAATACTCGAAGCCAGCATTCTTCAGTAGGAACAAAATGTAAGACACATACATAATCTTAAATTTTCTGGTAGCCACTTAAAAAATAAAAGTAAAAAGAAACAGGTGAACTAAATGTTAATATATGTTTTAACCCACACAGCCAAAATATTATTTCAATGTGTAATCACTATATACGTTACTAATGAAATATTCTATTTTTATACTGTCTTCAAAATATACAAAGTATTATTATTTCTACTTGTAATTAGTATAAAAATTACTAATTAGGGAGTTACTGTGGAAAAACAATACAAAGAGAATACAAAGAGTTTCTATTTTTTTTCCATACTAACTCTTTGAAATCTCAATTTGGTTGCTAAATTTTCATTAGAAATACTTAGTCTGTATTAAGATTTCATAAAATTTGCAGTTGAAAAAGTAGCATCATATACCCAAGTTGTTGCAAACGTATTAAACATTTTCTAATAACTGCATCAGGTATCAGTTTTTAAATTTAAAAATAATTAAAAGTAATGAAATTAAAGTTTCAGTTCCTCAGTCACACTAGCCACTCTCAAGTACAAAGCACATGTAGCTAGTGGCTACCTTATGGTGTTGTGAGGCTGCCACATGGAAAAGGAACCAGAATATCCAATTGAGAACTTAAAAGGGGGTCTTTATTGTCTGGCCGGTGACAGTCTGGTATGGGGATCTGAACCCTTGACCTTGGTGTTATCAACACCATGCTCTAAACAACTGAGCTAACCAGCCAGTTGAAGATTCTCCTGTAAACCTGACTTTGGAAAAGACAGTCCTCCTGTCTTGCGTTTCAGAAATCCAGTTTCACACAGTTCATCTTGGGTTAGAGGGAGGGTTCAGCTGGATGAACAGCTCCTGCATGTGCCCATCTGTGGTGGCCTCTTCTGTCCCCTCATCAATTTGCTGATGCCTAACTGAGCATCTGCTTTGCTTTCACCTGCACATCAGAGACCTGGCTTGGGTCCCTCCACCAAGAGGTTTTGGTAGCATCAATACAAATGTCTTAAACCAGCTTTACTAAGCATTTTATACCACTGAAAGTCCCTCATAAGAATCCAAGTTTCATGGTGGTTATGTAACATGGGGGAAAAGATCACAGTTAATAAAGCTTAATGAATTAATTCAAAAACATTCACTGGGTACCATGCCAACTGTGTGCTAGATAATGTATGAAGTGCTGGGGGTCAAAATTGGAATAGGAAGGACTTTGTCCACAAGTGACTTTCACACTGAAAGGAGGAAGTTGGATATTGGTGGGAAAACATATGAGGGCCATGCTAGGATCTGTGCTGCAGGGTAACAAGATAAGGGGATGACAACATAGGAATGGGTGGTGGGATAGGAAGGACTTATAATGGTGGAGGCGCCAACTTGTTTATTTTGAGTTTCTATGTTCATTTTAAACAACAGAAACAGGCATTTGCTTCATGGTGATGAAAAAAGAGCTAACTCGTGTTGGAAATTAATACTCATATCGTGTGATCTGAACAGAGCTCTACCCCTCAAACTGATTCACAGTTACTTTCAAAGATTGGCACAATGGTCACAATACACCAAGTGTGCATTGGGGGCTGGGCTCCTTTGTTTTGGGCCAAGTCTTTCTAATAGACAAAGCTAATTTTCTTCAGGAAACCCTTGCCATAATTAGATATAAGCATCTCTTTTCCAAAGGCATTTTGCCAAGGGAGAGGGTGTCAGTAATTTTACGACTGATATGACACAGTTTTTAGGATGTTTACAAGTTGAAACAATTATTTTTCTCTGAATTACAAAAGTTCATAAAAATGCGCCAGCTGAGATGGATTTATCATGAATTGAATGGAGCCTAAGCTTCAGGGCTCCTCACTTGCGCAGGCCCCTTCCAAGGTCCTGGGAGGGGCCCTAGCAATTTTTGTATTCATAGTTTTTCATGTTTTACTAGAGAGGATTTCCCAAATGAGATAATGTTCAGGCCCCAGAAAACCTGGATTCACCCATAGGTTCCAGGTAATTACAACCTAGTAAATCTCTTGCATGAAGTCCCTATGATACTGACAAGCACTGACAGAACAAGTCAGCAGTGTGGTGGGATCAGTCTATTTTGAATCTGAAATCCACCTCAAAGACGTGCCAAGAGCTTATTAGTAAGGTACCACTCTTTGAATGGTAGTAATAATCAAATCTTTCTCAGATGAAATCAGGAATGAAATATATTATGGAAAACCAGCAGTGGTTGATAATCCCAAATGTTAAGTATACTGTTTTCCCTGACTTTAAATTGCATCTCCTTCATTTACTTACACAAGTCCAGACTGATGACTTATTTTTTAAAATTCTTTTAGGAGCTTCATTCATTCTAACAATCCAAGCTCCATGATTTTAGAAGCTGAAGGACTCTACAATGTAGAAAGCCTGTACCTTATTCAGATAGAGCACATGCACATTCTGGCTTGTGCATGGCACATCAGTATTGTACCAAAAAACATAAGAACTGAGAGAATAAGAGGAAAATCCAAACTATACCCCCATTGAATTATTATCCCACTACTGAGAATATCAATGAGACAGATATGGCCACACTATGAAGGCAAATTGAGCTCCTGTCATGGAGACACTCTACTGCTCCTTACACCATCCCCCACCCCCAGACCCCTAGCCTTGGTTTTCTTTAGATAGTTGCAGACACACAAAAGTTTGCACACTTCAGGGTGTGCTCATCACTTTTTGATAATGTACTGGAATCCTGGCAGCTTCTCAGATTCAGAGAGGCATAAACATTAAGATGAAAATAACAATTTGGGTCTGTCCTTTGGAGTAATTTCAGGGTGGCTATTTAATTTGTAATGGTTTAAAAGTTTTGAGATTGTCACACCCAGTAACTATTTTACATTTTTTTCTCCCACTGCATGTTATTCTTCCCACCTGTATAACGAGGTATCTTTTCTTCTCTTGGAAGCTTAGTAATTCTTCCTCTGCCCTGTAACATTTCTTTAATACCTACATTTATGAGGTGCTTATTATGTCCCAGGCACTATATTAGTACTTATGCAAGTGAGAGAACATGCCTAAAGTTCTTACAATAGCGTTTGGCACGTGGTAAATGCTTGGTCCGTGTTCTCTCCTGTATCTCATTTTCATTTTCCAGCAGTTCTTGTGATGTAGACATTACTATCCTCATTTTGAAGATAAGGAAGTTAAGACTCAGAAATGTTGGATAACTTGCCCTAGGTTCACACCATTAAGAAGTGGCAGAACCACTTACAAGTTGTGAAGCTCGTTGTCCCCTTGGAATAGGAGCGAATGATGACAATTCAGCTTTTAATGCATTTTATCTTGAAGTTGGTTTCTAACTTGAATAGGACCTTTACAGCAGAGAACTCCATTTCTGTCTGAGAATTCCCCACTTCTGGAGCTCCCGGCCAGGCCACCTCTGGATATCCCCAGGGTTTCTGCTTACTGGCAAATATGGATATGACATCATTACTGCTGAGCCCCTGCCCTGTGCCCAGTCCCATGCTAGGTGCTTTGCACATGCTCTCCCATTTAATCCTCAAACTGCCCTGTGAGGTAAATGATACTAAGCTGGTCACTTAACCAGAAAGTGACAGAGCCAAGATTCAAACCCAGGTCTGCCTGATTCCAGAGCCCTGGCTGCTTCTGTGTTCCTCACTGCCAGGGAATCTTCTTCAAGGTACAGGCTCACCATGTCAGATCCTTTAGACTTTGCCTGAGAAAGGGTTTACGTGATGCAGTCAGAGGTCTTGTGTTGAGGAGCGTCACGTGGGGAGTCATGTTCTCATGGCTCACAGATCTATGTAGGCGCATAAAGGAGAGGCGTTACTCCATGCCCAAGGACTTCACACATATCAGAACAGGATCTAGGTCACTCTGCTTATTTCTTTGACTGCCTACCTCCAAGCAACCAGTTTTCCCTGCCTGCCTTGGGATTCTAGCATAGATAGTTTGGGAATTTGTCTTATTTTAAATTTATTTTCAGTGCCTGCTTTGGACCATTTTTCTGCTAAAGCTGTTAGGATTTCAGTACATTCAGGATAGTGATGACATGCGTCAGTCCTCGATTGTTCTCTGCCTCCTCAGTTAATAGAAAGGAAACATAGCCCATCTGTCTGGACCTGTAGAGAAGAATTTGGAGGAAAAAAAATAACAGGTTTAGAAATGTTCCCTTAAGAGCTACCTTTTATCCTATTCCATTGTTCTACAACAAAGGGCTTATGCAAAAATATTTGTTTTCCTCTTATTCCTTGACTCTGAGATAGTCTCTGAGGCTAACAAAAAAATTTGTCACATTTCACTCCCATAAAGGCGAAAAAGGCCATGGACTAGGAGTCAGTGCACCTTAGTTTATCTATAAAACGCAGGAATTGAACCAGCAATGGAAATGATCTCTACTACAGTGCCCTCTGAATCTAAAACATCAATATCATTTGATTCACAGAAAAGAGTTGTTGTAGAGTCCCCAAATTTCAGCTTTTGAGTCACTTCACACTCATTCTCTCCATTGCCTAGGCACAACCTTAGAGAAGAAAAGAATGCTCTAAAACAGGAGGAGGAAGTAGGATAAAAGAGAGAGGCCCCGTATGTTGATTTCACTGGGGAGAAACTCAAGGATCGTAATGCCTACCTAAGAGGAAACACTGAACTCATAGGTATAAGGCCAGACAGAGTGAAGGGTTGGAGAACTGAGATAATTTTGGAGGAAGGATAACAGACTTCGCTAAATTGTTTTGGCTACATATTGCTTTACAGTCATTTTTAATGGCTGGGGAAATGTGGGCAGGAGGAGATACAGAGGTGGAGGAGCCTACTTGCACAGAGCTCACGAGTGCCTTACAGGTGTTAATGCCCCCCCACCAGAAAAAGGAAAAAAACAGAGAACACTAAAAGCCCTAGTTGGAGGAACCATCCTTAAGCAGTCACATGACACATTCTTTCTCTTCATAACATTATCTTATTGAATATTAACTAGTGTTATGAATCAAGATAATGGTACTAAACAAATGTGGAAGAATATACTAGAAAAGAATAGGGGAGGCCACAAGGAAGGACCAGCTGCATGGCTCCCAGCCTTACCACTGACTCAGTTTGGCCTTGGACAAGGAAGAGTCTGAATCTTTACTTCTCTTTTTTCCATCTACCAACATGTATGGTCCCCTGGCACCTGGTGCTTTATGTACTACAACATGGTTCTTTTATTTATTTTTTTTTTAATTTTTAAATTTTTAATTATTTATTTTTTTAAAAGATGACCGGTAAGGGGATCTTAATCCTTGACTTGGTGCTGTCAGCACCACGCTCTCCCAAGTGAGCCACAGGCCATCCCTGTATAGGGATCTGGACCCGTGGCCTTGGTGTTATCAGCATCACACTCTCCCGAGTGAGCCATGAGCCAGCCCTCAACATGGTTCTTTTTAAATTTGAGATATCCACATACCATAAAATGCAACATTATAAAGTGTACAATTCAGTGATGTTTAGTACATTCACAAGGTTGTACAACAATCACCATTATTTAATTCCAGAGCATTTTCATCACCCTCAAAGGAAACAGCTATCACTCCCCATTTCTCTCTCCCACGCAACTACAAATCTACTTTCTGTCCCTGTAGATTGACTTATTCTGGACATTCCATACAAATGAAACATACAGTATGTGGCCTTTTGTGTCTTGCTTTTTTCACATAGCATGTTGTTTTTAAGGTTTGTGTTGTAGCATGTATTAGTATTTCATTCCTTTCTAAGGCTGAATAATATTTCATTATATGGATATAACATATCAGTTCATACATTCATCACGTATTAGACATTTGGGTTGCTGCTATGAACATTCATGTACAAGTTTGTCTACAGACATGTTTTTAATTCTCAGGTGCATACCTTGTAGAATTGCTGGGTCATATGGTAACTTATGTTTAGCCTAATTTTGGTGGCTGGCTGGCACAGAGTTAACTTTTCTGAGGAACTGACAAACTTTTCTACAGTGGCTGCATGATTTGACATTCCCACATGCATTGTATGAGAGCTCTAATGTCTCCATATTTTTGTCAACACTTGTTATTCTCTGTCTTTTTTATTACAGCCATCCTAGTGTGTGTAAAGTAGTACTGTCTCATTCTGGTTTTGATTTCCATTTCTCTAATGACTTAAGACATGGAGCACCTTTTCAGTGCATATTGGTCATTTGTATATCTTCTTTGAAGAAATGTGTATTCAAATCCTTTCCCCATTTTAAAATCAAACAGTTTTATCAGCACCGCACTCTCCCGAGTGAGCCACGGGCCGGCCCTAAAATCAAACTGTTTTAAAATCAATTTTTATTGAGTTGTATGAGTTCTTTATATATTCTGGGTATTCTGGGTAATAGACCTTTATCAGATATATAATTTGCAAATATTTTTCCCATTCTGTGAGTTGTTTTTTTGCTTTATTGATAATGTCTTTTGAAGCACAAAAGTTTTTTATTTTAATGATATTTATTTTTCTTTTGGTTTATTTGTACTTTTGGTGTCATATCTAAGAAACTGTTGCCTAATCCAAGGTCATGAGCATTTACTCCTATGTTTTCTTCTTAGGAGTTTTACAGTTTAGCTCTTAAATTTAGATCTTTGACATATTTTGCATTACATTTATACAAGGTGTGAGGTTTAGGGGTCCAGCTTTATTATTTTGCATTTGGATGTCCAGGCAGCATTTGAAAAGACTATTGTTTCCACACTGAATTGTTTTGGCACCCTTGTCAAAAATCAATTGACCACAAATGTGAGGGTTTATTTCTGCACTGTCAATTTTATTCCACTGATTTGTACATCTGTCCTTGTTCTAGTACCACACTGTGATGCTGTAGATTTAAATTGGGTTTTGAAATTGGGAAGCTTTTGAGTCCTCCCACTTTGTTCTTCTTTTTCAAGATTGTTTTGGCTGTTCTGGGTCCCTTGAATTGGCACATGAATTTAGAACTAGTTTATCGATTTCTGGAAAAAAGTCACCTGGAATTTTGATAGGAATTGTGCTGAAACCATAGATCAGTTTGTAAAACTGTATCTTCTGATCCATGAACACAGCATGTCTTTCTGTTTATTTAGATCTTCTTTAACTTGTTTCAACAACCTTTGTAGTTTTCAGTGTACAAGTATTACACCTCTTTGGTTAAATTTATTTCTAAGTATTTTATTCTTTTCAATGCTATTATACATACAATTGTTTTCTTAATGTCATTTTCACATTATTCATTGCTAGTGTATAGAAGTACAGCTAATTTTTGCATATTGATCTTGTGTCCTGCAACTTTGCTGAACTCATTTATTAGACTGAATAGCTTTTTTCTGTGTATGGGCTTTTATATAGTTTTCTACATGTAATATCATGTCATATGCAAATATAGTTTTACTTCTTTTTACTACTTTCAAATATGGATGCTTTTTTGTTTTGTTTTGTTCTGTTTTGTTTGCCAAATTGCCCAGGCTAGAGCCTTCAATATGATGTTGAATAGAAGTGGTAAGAATGGACATTTTTGCTTTGTTCTTAATCCTAGGAGGAAAACTTTTGGTTTTAAACCATTAAGTATGATGTTAGCCATGGATTTTTCATAGAAGTTTGTCAACCTCTATTAGGTTGAGGATGTTCCCTTCTATTCCTAGTGGATTTTTGTTCCTGTTGGTTTTTATAATGAAAGGGTGTTGTAACTTTTTAAATGCTTTTACCGTATCTACTGAAATCATCATGTGTTTTTTCTTTTATTCTATTAATATGGGGTATTACATTGATTTTTATATGTTGAATTAACCTTGCATTCCTGGGATAAATCGCACTTGGTCATGGTGTATAGTCCTTTTGACATACTCTGTTGAATTTGGTTTGCAAGTATTTGTTGAGGATTTTTGCATTTATATTCATAAGGGACATTGATCAGTAAGTTTCTTTTCTTGTGATGTCTTTGATTTTAGTATCACAGTAATCCAGCCTTATGGACTCTTAGGAAATGTTCTCTCCTTTTCTGTATTTTAGAAGACTTCATGAAGGTTTGGTGTTAATTCTTTAAATATTTGGTAGATTCAACAACGAAGCTGTCTGGTCCTGAGATTTTCTTTGTGAGAAGTTTTTTGATCACTAACTCAATCTCTTTACTTGATATAGGTCTATTTTAGATGTTTTATTTCTTCTCAAGTTAGTTTCAGTAGTTTGTTTCTTTCTAGGAATGTGTCTATTTCATCCATAGTATCTAATTTATTGGCGTGCAGTTGTTCATAGTTTTCCCTTATAATCCTTTTCATGCCTGTAAAGTTGGTAGTAGTGTCCCCTCTTTCATTTTTGATTTTAATAATTTGAGTCTTTTCTCTTCTCTTGATCAGTCTAGCTAAAGGTCTGTCAGTTTTGTTGATCTTTTCAAAGAACCAACTTCTGGTTACGTTGATTTTCTATATTGTTTTTCTATTCTGTATTTCATTTATTTATGCTCTAATCTTTACTATTTTCTTCCTTCTTCTTTTGCATTGAGTTTGATGTTTTTTCCCCTAGTTTCTTCAGGTGCAAGTTTAGGTTATTAACTTGAGATTTTTTAATATTTGCATTTACATCTATAAATTTGCCTCTGGGCACTAACCTAGGTGCATCACAGAAGTATTAGTATGTTATGTCTTTATTTGTTTGTTTGGTTGGGGTTTTTTTTACAGAAAATTCCCATACCCTCCATACACACACATACAGTTTCTCCAACTATTGACATGTTACGTTAGTGTAGTACATTTGTTACAATTATGAACCAATATTGATATATTATTATTTACTTAATTTTACATTAGGTTTGTGTTGTACAGTTCTATGGGTTTTGCCAAATGCATAATGTCAGGTATTCACAATTACAGTCATACAGAATAGTTATTTTGCCCTAAAAATCCTCTATGCTCCACCTATTTATCCCTCCCATCCTCCTTCCCTGATACACTGGCAACCACTGATTTTTTTCCCCATTATTCACCTTCATTTTTATTCATGTCAAAGTATTTTCTAATTTCCCTTGTGATTTTTTTCTTTGGCTCATTATTTAGGAATGTGTTTAATTTCCATGTTTTGTGAATTTCCCAAATTTATTTGTTAGTGATTTCTAATCTCCACTGTGGTTGGAGAACATAGTTTGCATGACTTTAGTCCTTTTGAATTTATTGAGACTTCTCTTAGGGTCTAACAAACATATGGTCTCTCCTGGAGAACATTCTACATGCACTTGAGAAGTGTCTTTTACTAATTTTATGTTGCTATTTTTGGGAAGTGTTCTGTAGATATGTTAGGTCTAATTGGTTTATAGTTGTTCAAGTCAACTATTTTTTTGCTGATTTTTGTCTAGTTGTTCTATCCATTATTGAAAGTGGAATATTCCAGTCTCCAGCTACTATTGTTGAATTGTCTATTTCTCCAATTATGTCAGTTTTTGTTTCATGTATTTTGGGGCTCTGTTGTTAGATGCATATATATTTATAATTGTTCTATCTTCTTAATGGATTGAGCCTTTTATCATTATAAAATGTCCGTCTTTGTCTCTAGTAACAATTTTTGTGTTAAGCCTATTTTGTCTGTTATTAGTATAGCCAATGCAGCTCCCTTTTTTACTGTTTGCACAACACATCTTTTTCCATTTTTTTTTCTTTTAACTTATTTGTGTCTTTGAATCTAAAGTGAAGTTTTTATAGACAGCATAGTTGGATAATGTTCTTAAAATACATTCTGTCAATTTCTGCCTTTTAATTGGAGTTTAATCCATTTACACTTAATGTAATTAGTGATAAAGTAGAATTTATATCTGCTATTTTGCTATTTGTTTTTACAATGTCTTGTTTTTTTGTTGTTGTTGTTGTTGTTTTTTTCATTTCTCACTACCTCCATTACTGCCTTCTTTTGTGGTAAATAGATATTTTCTAATGTACAATTTCAATTCCCATATTTCTTTTGCTATATATATTTATTTTCTAAGTGGGTGCCCTGGGCATTACCATTTACATCTTACTGTAATTCTGATTTATATTAATACCAACTTATTTTTAATAATATCATGAAATTTGCTCCTCTATAGCTCCATTCACTCTCTCCTTTATACTGTAATTTCTCATATTACATCTTTATACATTTTGTGTCCATCAACATAGATTTATAATTATTGCTTTATGCAATTGATCTTTTAAATCAGATAGGAGATAAAAGATGTTTTAAAAATACATTATACTGTCTGTTATACTTACCTACATAGTTAGGTGCTTTTTATTTTTTCATGTGGATTCAAGTTACTATCTACTGTCTTTCAGTTCAGTCTGAAGGACCACTTTTAGTATTTATTACAGGGAAGGTCTTCTAGCAACAAACTCTTAGTTTTTGTTTATCAAGGATAGTTTTGCCAGATAATAGAATTCTTGGTTGACAGGTTTTTTTTCTTTCAGCATTTTGAATATGCCATCTCACTGCCTTCTAGTCTCCATTATTCCTGATGATAAGTCAGCTATTAATCTTACTGAGGATTCCTTGTATGTGATAAGTTGCTTTTCTTTTACTGCTTTCAATATGTTCTGTCTTGGCTTCTGACAGTTTGATTATGATGTGTCTAGGTGTGGATCTCTTTGACTTTATCCTACTTGAAGTACCTTCAGCTTCTTGAATGTGTAAATTAATGTTTTCCATCACGTTTTGGAAGTTTGGGCTATTACTTTTTCAAATATTCTTTCTGCTCCTTTCTCTTTCCCTTCTCCTTCTGAGACTCCCATTACTTGTATGTTAGTAAACTTGAAGTTGTCTCACAAATGGGTCTCTGATACTCCATTCATTTTTCTTAATTCTTTTTTCTTTCTTTTTTTCAGACTCAATAATCTCAACTGACCTTCAAGTTCTTGATTCTTTTTTCTTCCTGCTCATATCCATTACTGAGACCCTCTGGTGAATTTTTCATCTTAGTTACACTTTCCAACCCCAGAATTTCTATTTGGCTTCCTTTTATAATTTCTATCTATTGTTATTCTACAATGAAACATTGTTCTCACACTTTCCTTTAATTCTTTAGTCTATAGAACTAAATGGTTTTCTTTATCTCTTCAACATATTTTAAAAAGCTGAATTAAATCTTTCTCTAGTAAGTCTAACATCTGGGCTTCCAAAGGAACTGTTTCTACTGATTTCTTTCCCTTCCCCCCACCATGTATGGGCCATACTTTGTTTCCTTGCACCCGCTCATGAATTTTTGTTGAAAACTGGGTATTTTAAATAATATAATGTAGTGATTCTGGAAATCAGATCCCCACCACCAGGGTTTGATGTTATTGCTGCTTGTTTTAGTAGTTCCTGTTTATTTAGAGGCTTTTCTGAACTTATTCTGTAAACTCTGTGTTCTCTGTCATGTGTGGCCAATAAAGTCTTTACTTGGTTATCTCAGTGGTCAGCTAATGATTGAACAGAGATTTCATTAAATGCCTGGAACCAATAAATCTCCAAGTTTTTGCCAAGGGGCTGTGTATGCATATTAGGGCATGCCATCAGCACTCAGCCAGCAGTTTACAGCTCTGCCTTAACTTCCACTTCCTGCTGTGCAGAACCTCAAGATCAGCCAGGGTTGAGAGTTTAGGGCCTTCTCAGGTCTTTCCTGACCATGCTCACAGCCCTACACATGTGTATGGCCTTCCAGATTCCAAGAATATATCTCATGATGTTCTAAGTTTCCCAAGGATATGTTGGAGTATTTTCAAAGTTCCTAAGGACATCTTATTCCTCAGCTTTTCCTATTAAGCTTTTGATTAGGCTATTTTTCATTATTTATTGCCTCACACAGCTGTCATTTTAAAACAGTTACCTATAATTGTTTTCCAAAAACATCCTCTGGTGAGAAACTTTTAGCACCAGACAGCTGTTAGATCAAATAAAGACAAACTTTTCTTTCTTTTTTTTTTGGTAAGGGGATCTTAACCCTTGGCTTGGTGCTGTCTGCACCACGCTCAGCCAGTGAGCATATTAGCCATCCCTATATAGGGATCCGAACCTGTGGCTTTGGTGTTATCAGCATCACACTCTCCCAAGTGAGCCACAGGGCCAGCCCAAAGACAAATGTTTCAAGTGAGGTCTTCCAGGGAACCACCAGATGGGTCATATACTGATAATTGATTGGGAATGAGGTTTGTAAGGAGCACGAGCTCCACTTTGTTCCCTCTGGTACTGGGAATATGGGCTAATTTTCAGGTTACCACTGAGCTCGACAGTGAGAAATGGTCTAGGGCAAGTTAAAATGATACAAATATTACTGTTGTTACAGAAATTCAGCCATTTTTCTGGAATATTTATTTATATGCTCCTTGGTTGCTACAAGCCTTGGTTAAATTTCCAGAGTTCTGAAAAAGTTGATTCTGGCCATTTTTGCCATTTTTTGTTCTTGTTGTCTTTATGTAGGGATGATGTTTCAGATGTCCTTACCTCCACCATTTTCACCGATGTCACCTACAACATGATTTTAAATCTCTAGTCTCAACCACCATAGATTAATTAAATATTTAATCATGGAAAATGATTAGGGAAAAGAAATAAAAAGAGAAAGTGTAATTCTCATAGATGCTTTCCTAGATAAATACATGAGGTTTGAGCAGTTTTTTCTATATTTAATCTTCTCAAAATTAAGGTTAAAGTTACAGCTATTTTAAACCCCTTTTCTTTATACAGGTTAAACACAGGCTTTGGAGTCAGAACTGAGTTCAAATTCCAGCTTTGCTTCTTACTAGCTTGGCCACCTAGGACATGTTGTGTAACCTCTCTGTGCCTCAGTTTCCTCATTTATAAAATGGGGTAATAATAATATCTACCATATAAAGTTATTGTGAGGAATAAATGTGAAATGCTGATCACAGATGCCTGGCAGCTTAATAGATATTAGCTGTAATTAATTATTTTTATAATGTTCTGCAAAAGTACACTAATGATTCTTGAATAGAGTTACCTGTTTCTTTTCTTTTTGTTGTTGTTGTTTTTCTTTGTTTGTTTGCTTGAAGAAAATCTATTCCAGCACTTTGGAATAAAAGTTTGCATCAAAAAATCAACATATTCATTTTATTGATTTACAAACAAAATGTTATTTATTTAGTCAACAAACATTTATTAAATACCTAGTAAATTTCAGGCACTCTGCCAGGCACAAAGATGACAATGACCGTAAGGTGTAGCCCCTGCCCTTCAGCAGCTGACATTCCAGGAGATTGACAAGTATACAGGTGATTACATGCAATGAAACAAAGGCTGTGATGCGATACAAGAACGCAAGGGCTGGTGTGTGTGTGATGGGGTTATAGTTTTGACCAGTTCCTTCTCTTAAGATGTAAACTTTTTTCTTTGGCTCCAAAGCCAAGGAATTGGCCCCATTTTTTTCTCACGGTTTTTTGTTTGTTTGTTTGTTTCATTTCATTTTGTGGCTGGCTGGTAAGGACATCCAAACCCTTGACCTTGATGTTACATAAGGCAGTGCTGCAACCAACTGAGCAACCAGCCAGCCTGGACCAATTTTTTTCTTGACTGGATGGATTAACCATGATTTTTTTTTTTTAATTTCTAAAGGTGAAAGACAAGCACCTTGAATTATGGAGGACACTATAAATACTGTTTCCTGAAGAGTGAGGTCTTTCTACTGGTGAAATCACCTCTAGGATTTTTGACCTGAAAAGTTTTTTGGAATATTTTTTTTTTGCTATCCATTCTTTTTTTCTTCTTTTCTTTTTCTCTTCTCTACTTCATCTTTTGGTTTCCAAAGGAAGAGTACTTTACAGATTCTAAGGGTGATTTATAGGTAAAGACAGAAAATGATTTTTTTTACTTACAAGTTCCATGCCAAAATAGAATATAAACTTTTCATGTAGTTTCATGCATATTGAAAATGCAAGTAATTTTAATTTCATTGCATTTTTCAGAATTCTCAATCATAATCCTCTCACTACTGTTGAAGACTCACATCTTTTTAAATTGCCAGCATTAAAATATCTGTATTACAATGTCATGAGTCATGAGATGACTTCTGCTCTTTTTTCCTTTCATCAAAGACTAAGTATTTTCACTTAGGCTGAAAAGTCATAATTTTAATTTTAACTGGGTTATTTGGGGAAAAAGTTATTGGCAAAAGAAAGGACTAAGAAAGGATGTATAATGGGCAAGACAGCGAGCATTGGAAGAGAGCAGTGTTGAAGAATACATACAGACATGGAACATGTAGACACATGTAGAAAGATCATTTATCCCAGAAAGCAAAGAGAAAGAGGTATACATTATTTAAAAGAAGGAAAAAAAAAATAGTAATCAAGACAGGTGAATACAAAACAAAGTGAAAAGTAAGATAATGGTTAAAAAAAAAACGGTAGAGGTTCTACTACTCAATGCCAATGCCATTAATTTAATGGTGCAAATAAACAAATTTATTCAATAAGAGCTCTCTAGAATCATCTTCTATGGCCAATAAACTCTTAAGCTTGTTTATTTTATAGAGAAGCCAAATTTGAAGTACTCATATGTCCCTGAAATGTCTTTCTAAGTACAGAACTTTTGTATTGGGGTTCCTATCATGAATGCTTGGGCTTTCTCCTTCAGAGACATGGGAGCAAGACAAGTGTCCCTTACAATAATTGAGAACGCCCTCCTGATGACTCTTGAATTGGAAAAACTGTAAGTTATTTTTTTCTTAGATTTACTTTCATTTAGTTGTTTTATTATTTTCTTAAGTCAGATTTATTGAGGCATAGTTTTCACATAATAAAATTCACTCTTTTTAATTGTACACTTTGATGAGTTTTGACAAATGTATGTTATGTAACCACCACCACGTTCCCAATATAGAACATTTCTCTCCCTTCACAAAGGCCCCTCATGTCTCTTTGCAGTCAATCCCCTCCTCCCACTACCACCCCTGGCAACCACCAGTCTGATTTCTGTCCCTATAGGTTTGCTTTTTCCAAAATGTCTTGTAAATGAAACCATGTACTTTGTGGCCTTTTGCTTCTTTCACTTAGCGTAATCCTTTTGAGATTATGTTATCATCCATGCTGTTGTGTCTATCTGTAGTTCACTCCTTTTTATTGTTGGGCAGCATTCCAGTGGTGTGGATATACCAGTTTGTGTATCCATTCATCAGTTTATGCTCATTTTGGTTGTTTCCAATTTTTTGGAAATTATGAATAAAGCTGCTAAAAATACTCACATGCAGGTCTTTGTGTGAACATATATTTTCAGTTCTTTGGGGTAAATACCTAGTGGGATTGCTGCATCACATGCTAAGTGCATATTTAACTTCTTAAGAAATGGCTAAACTGTTTCCTACGGTGGCTGATTGCATTCCCTCTAGCAGTGTATGAGAGTTACAGTTGCTCCAAATCTTCACCTGATCCTTCTATTTTGGGGTTTTTTTAAATGTTTGCCTTTCTACTAGTAGGTGTGTAGTCATTATGGTTTTAATTTGCATTTCTTAAATAGCTGATGATATTGAGTGTCTATTCATGTGCAAATATCTTTATTGGTGTCTGTTTATGTTTATTTTTAATTTATCTTTATTATTTATTATATGTTTATTTTTTTTAAGATGACTTGTAAGGGGATCTTAACCCTTGACTTGGTGTTGTCAGCACCATGCTCTCCCAAGTGAGCCGTGGGCCGGCCCTCCATTCCCATATTTTGACTGGATATTTATCTTCTTATTAATTGTTAAGAGTGCTTTATTATATACTCTGGATACAAGTACTTTTTTTCAGGTATCTGTTTAGTAAATATCTTCTCTCAGGTTGTGGCTAATCTTCTCATTCTATTAAGTGTCTTCTGAAGAGCTGAAGTTTTTAATGTTTTAATTTTGACGGTCTAATATAGCATTTTTTTCTTGAATGGCTTGTGCTTTTTTGTGTCTGACCTAAGAAGTCTTTGTATAAGAACCCATTGGCTAATCCAGACTCACAAAGATTTTCTCCTATGTTTTCTTCTAGAAATTCTGTAGTTACATTTAGGTCTATGATCCATTTTGAGTTAATTTTTATGTATGGTGTGAGGTATTTCATTTTTTTGCAGTTTTTTATTTCTGCAGGGCCCTATTGTGACAGTTTGTTACACAGCTCACCTCAGCCTACATTTTGCCATCCTCCCTCCTGTATGGCAAGCTAATTAGAAATGTGCTGTTATGCTAAGTCTGGTTGAGGGGATTACATAAGATCAGTATGGAAAAGGTCCTTCATTTGTACTCTGCTGCAGTCATTTTTGTCAGGTCACCGCCTTGACTATCTTCACGACGTTGTCATCAGATCCATCAGTTACTGTTATAGCCTCATCGCCCTCAACCTCCTGTAGCATCTGACACAGCCGATCCCTCCCATGTTGGCTAGATGACCTTCTCACCGCATAGTCAAAGTTCTCATCACCTAGCTCTTTCACTTTGTTATCCATGGTAGTAGGGTTCTATCTGCCTTTCTCTTGACCATTAGTGGATAAGAAAAGTGCTGTCGTTCTCTGTAGCCGTTTGCCATCAAGGCCAAAAAGAGATTAAAGCAACTGCCACAGTGGAGTTCATTATTGAAAGTCCTTGGAGTTTAGACATTTATATACAAAGTAAGTAAGCCAGCTCATTTGAGTCTTGACTCGTGTGTAATGATCTTTAATGTGTATTGAAAATAATTATTCTCAAGAACAACCTATACCTCAGGTCATCTGCAGTCTCGAAAATTTGTCAGCATGCTTTAAAATGATTATTCAAGTTTATCATCACTTGTATTATTCCTAGCTCATACATTTTAATGAGTAACAAAACTACAATATATCTTATGAAGTGTTCTTGCTAAAAATGTTTCCTTGTTATATTCAGGTTAATCAAAACCAAATTGAGGAGCATTCTGTAAAACAATTGGCTTGAATGCTTAAAAAATGTCAATGCTATGAAAGATTTTTAAAAGATGGGGAACAGTTCTAAATTGAAGGAGACAAAAGAATCATGAAAACTAAATGCAATGCCTGGTGTTTGACTGGATTCTGCCTTTAAAAAAAAAAAGCCATGACATGACTGGGACAATCGAGAAAATTTTTATGTGGACTATATAGGAGTCAGAGATATTCATATTAAATTTCATTGGGTGATAATAGTATTGGGGTATGTAGGAGAATGCCTTGGTTGTTATGGGATGCATGCTGAAGTGTGTAGCAGTGATGGGTTATTATGTGTGCAACTTACTCTCAAATGGTTTGCCCAGAAAATTATATATAAGCATACCCACACTGAAGACAGATGTGGTGAAGTGTCACCAGTTGTTCAATCCAGGTGAAAGGGATACAAATGTTCATTATACCATTCTTTCAAGTTTTCTGTAGATTTGAAATTTTCTAAAATAAAAAGTTGGGGCAGGAAAGGAACAGCAAACACTTTGTGTCAGAGTTGAGGTTGCTGTAAATGTAAAATGCTGGATTACTCTTCTGGGTCCATTCTTTCTATATGAAGATCAGAGGCTTCCACCAGACTCAGAGCAATAATATTAGTCACACATAATTACCCTTCTAGAGGTTTGAAAAATGTGTCAGGCCAACTTATTGGATGCAGTTTTTATCTAAAACTCTTTACATTGTACTGCCAACTCAGCCTTCATGGATCCGTGAAACACACTTCTGTTTAGACATTCATAATGTGTTCCTAATAAAGTCATCATTTTGGAGGACTCAGAGAAGGCACCCAAAGTGGGAGAGCATGATTAGTTTTCAGGCAGCCTCTGCAAGTTAATAACTAATTAACATTTATTGAGCACTCACCATGCCTCAGGCCCTTTTCAGGTATTGATTCATTTTTTCCTAAAAACTCATTAGAGGTAGATGCTATTATTACAGAGAGGCTGAGCAACAGAGATTAAGCAGGTCACCCAAGGTCACATTATTAGCAGAGCTGGGATTCGAGCCTAGTCTGGCTATGGAATCTGTATTCCTAATCACCATGCTATACTGCAAGTTAACCTTGAGGATTTACTCCAGTCACGGAGAGTTTTTATCTCCCTGAAACTGTACCCGGTAAACAATAATAATAAGCTAATCAATAGGCTGGGTATCTTTTTTGCTAAAACTTTTCTCTTGAAAAAATTTAAACCCACTAGAAAGATCAAAGAGTTAGTACAATGGACACCCTTGTATCCTTCATGTGGATTCAATTGTTAACATACTCTTTTCTTTCTGTCTGTCTGTCTGTCTCTCTTTCTGGATGGACCATTTCAAAAATGTTTCAGATATAATAGTACTTTTTGCCTAAATTCAAGGACATTTACCTATTTACCTATATAACTACAATAAGTATTAACACACCAAAGGATTAACTTCCTGCACAATGTTACCTAATAGCTGATATTCAAATTTCCCCAGTTGTCTCAATTATATCATTTATTTTTAACAGCTTTTTAAGGTATAATCAACATAAAGTAAATAATCTGTATTGATATATGTATGCACCATGAAGCTATCACCAAAATCAAATGTTCAGCACCTCAAAGTCTCCTCATGTCTCTTTGTAATTTCTCCCTCCCATCCTCCTTGTTCTTTCCAATCCCTGTGCAACCTGTATCTGCTTTTACTATAGATTAGTTTGCATTTTGTAGAATTATATAAATGGAATCATACAGTATGTACTCTTTTTTAACTGGATTCTTTCACCTGGAATGATTATTTTAACATTTATCTATGTTGTGTGTATCAATAGTTTATTGCTGAACAGTGTTGCATTTTATGAATATACCACAATTTGTTTATCTATTCACCTGTCAGTGGACATTTGGGTTATTCCAATTTTGGGCTGTTACAAATAAAATTGCTGTGAACATTGGTGTACAAGTCTTTGTGTGTATGTATACTTCCATTTCTCTTGGATAAATACCCGGAAGTGGAATGGCTGGACCATGTGGTTGGTGTATGTTTAAGTTTCTGAACTATCAAACTTTTCCAAAGGGGTTGTACCATTTTACATCCCATCAGCAGTGTATGAGAGCTTTATTTTCTCTACATCTTTTCCAACACTTTTACTATGGCCAGTCTTTTTAATTTTAGATGGTTTAATAGGTATGTAATGGTACCTTAGTGCAGCTTTAATATGCATTTCCTTAATGATTAATGATGTTGAATATCTTTTCATGTGATTTGCCCATCTATATGTCTTTTAATCTTTTGCCTATTTTATATTGAGTTTTGAAAGTTCTTCATATATTCTGGAAATAAGTCCTTTATCCAACATGTAATTTGCTAAGTGTTTTCTCCCATCTGTAGCTTGTGTTTCCAGTCTCTCAACAGTGTCTTTTGCATGGCAGAAATTCTTAATTTTGATGATACCTCATTTATCAATTTTTTTCCTTCTATACATCATGCTTTGGGGGTTGTATCTCTGAAATCTTATGTAATCCATGGTCACAAAGATTTTCTCCTGTGTTTTCTTCTATAAGTTTTATAGTTTTAGGTTTTACATTTAGGTCTATGAACTGAGTTGAGTTCATTTTTGTATGTAGTATGGATTGAAGTTCACTTTTTTGCATGTGGACATCCAATTATTCCAGCACCATTTGTTGAAAATACTATTCTTGTTCCACTGAACTCTTTGAACCTCAAAATCAGTTGCCCTTATCTATGTTCTTCTGGACTTTCTTTTCTGTTCCTTTGATCTATTTGTCTGTCTTTATACCAATACAACAATGCCTTGAAAGTGTAGCTTCCTAATAAGTCTTAAAATCAGACAGTGTCAGTCCTCCAACTTTTCAAAGTTGTTTTGGTTATTCTAGGAGCTTTTTCCATTTGAATTGTAGAATAAGCTTGTCAGTTTCCACAGAAAACCCTGCTGGGATTTTGATCAATTTGGGAAGAACTGACATCTTATTAATATGAGGGGCTTCAAAAAGTTCACATAAAGATTCATATTATGTTTTTGTTTTGTTTCTGTTGTTTTTTTTGGTGGCTGGCCAGTATGGGGATCCAAACCCATGAATGTTGATAAGGCTGTGCTCAAACCAACTAAGCTAACCATCCAGCCCCCCATGTTATCTTTTCTGTTTTCCCACAAACTTTTTGAAGTATCCTCATATTGAATCTTCTGATTGATGAACACATTTTTTTTTTTTTTTTTTCTTAAAGATGACTGGTAAGGGGATCTTAACCCTTGACTTGGTGTTGTCAGCACCACGCTCACCCAGTGAGCGAACCGGCCATCCCTATATAGGATCCGATCCTGTGGCCTTGGTGTAATCAGCACCACACTCTCCCAAGTGAGCCACAGGCCGGGCCTCATGAAGACATTATCTCTCTCCATTTATTTAGGTCTTCCTTAATTTCTCTCAGCAATGTTTTGTATTTTTCAGTGTGCAAGTCTTACCTTTTTGTCAGATTTATGTCTAAGTATTTTATATTTTTGATGCTATTTTGTATGGTATTTTTAAAAATTCAATTTCTGATTGTTCACTGCTAGATATTAAGGATAAATTGGGGGCTTGTATATTTATTTTATATCCTGCAAACTTTACAAACTCACTTATTAATTTTAGTAGTCTTTTTGTAGATTCCCTCACGTTCTCTACATACATGTTATCTGTGAAGAAAGACAATTTTACTTCTTCCTTTCCATTCTGGATACCTTTTATTTCTTTTTCTTGCTCTATTGCATGGTTTGAACCTTCCGTGCAATGTTGAATGGAAATGGTGATAAACAGATATCCTCACCTTTTTCCTGACCTTGGCAGGGGAAGCATTTATCTTTCACCATTAAATATGTTAGCTGTAGGTTTTCTGTAGATGTTTGTCAAGTTGAAGAAGTTCCCTTCTATTGTTACTAGTTTGTCTCCTCTCCTATATGTGCTCCAGGTACATTTATGCTGGGCCACTTGACATTAGTGCACAACTCACTGCTGCTCTGTTCATTTCTGTTGTTGTCATTCTGGGTTTTTTCTCTTTATGTTTCATTTTACATAGCTTCTGTTGCTTTGCCTTTATGTTCACTGATCTTTTCTTCTGCAGTGTCTAATCTGCTATTAATCCCATAACACAGATTTTTCATCTAAACATTTTAGTTTTCAGTCTCTAGTTCACTTTGAGTCTGTTTTATATATTCTGTGTCTCTACTTAACTTTTTCAGTCTTTTAACATATGCCAAATACATTTATAATAACTGTTCCAATGTTTTTGTCTGCTCATCTTAACATACTTGTAGGTTCTGGGTTAGTTTTGATTGGTTTTGTTCCCCTTGATATGAGTCCTATTTTCTTGCTTCTTTGCATGCTTGGTAATTTCCCTCCCCCTGCTCCATGGCTGGATGTTACAGGAATTGAACCTTGTTGGTAATTTTTAATTTGATTCCAGGCATTGTGAACTTTAGTTTGTTGGGTGCTGTATATTTTTATACTCCTGTAAATATGCTTGAGCATGTTCTGGGTAAAGTTAGATTACTCAAAACAATTTTATCAGGGCCGGCCCGTGGCTCACTTGGGGGAGTGTGGTGCTGATAACACCAAGGCCAAAGGTTTGGATCCTATATAGGGATGGCCAGTTGGCTCACTGGCTGAGCGTGGTTCTGACAACACCAAGCCAAGGGTTGAGATCCCCTTACTGGTCATCTTAAAAAACAAAAAACAAAAACAAAACAATTTTATCTTTTTGGGTCTAAATTTGAAGATTTGTTAGGTGGGATCACATAGTACCCTTTAGTGTAGAGCTCACTATTCACAACTGTTAAGGCAAGACCTTTCTGAGCACCCAATGCCCCTTGACTCATGAGGTTTTCCAGGCTGTCATGGGAACAGGCACTACTCCTAACCCTGCATATAATTCAATTATTCTTATACTTTTATTTTTTTTAAAAGATGACTGGTAAGGGGATTTTAACCCTTAACTTGGTGTTGTCAGCACCACACTCTCCCAAGTGAGCCATGGGCCAGCTCCTTACACTTTTTTAATTGTTTTGTTTTGTTTTTACAGATGGCCAGTATGAAGATCTGAACCCTTGACCTTAGTGTTATCAGTACCATGCCTGTCTAATGCTTTCAACTGGTTCTTTTCCCAGCCTTGAGTAGTTTCCTCATACACATGCACTGATCAGTACTTTGCTGAAAACTCAAGAGATCCCTCTGTATAACTCCAGAGTTCTTTCTCTGTGCACCTCTTTTCTGTCTAGTACTCTGCTTTGTGAATTCTTGTTACCTCGGTTTTCCTGGATTCTCAGCCCCATTTCCTTAATCAAGAAGTCCACAAGTCTTTGCCTGAGTCTCCCCCACCCGTGCACCATAGCCTGGAAACTGTCTCAAGGCAGTAAGCTGGGCAGTCATAGGGCTTACTTCATTTATTTCCCATCTTTTGGAGATCACTGTCTGTCATTGCCTGATGTCCAATGTCTTGAGAACTGTTGTTTCGTATATTTTGTCTAGCTTTTCAGTTCTTTCAGGTGGGAAGTTAAATTGTTCCCTGTTACTCCATCTTAGTCAGAAATCAATAATGTCCTTTAGATCTGTTTTGTTTTGATCCAGGATCCAATCAAAATGTCTAGGTTTCCTTTAGTCTAAAACATTTCCCTACTTTTAGTCTAAAACATTTCCCTACTTTTTTTTTTTTTTTTGGTGTTTTACGAAAGTGGCACTTTTGAAGAGTCTAAGACAGTTGTTTTGTAAGTTGTCCCACAACTTACAAGTTGTGTTTTGTCTGGATTTGTCTGTTTCCTCCTGATTAGATTCAGGTTAAATATTTTTGGTAAGAATACTGCATAGGCAATATATTCTTCCTACCTCATGACTTTAAGTGGCCTATAAAGCTAAGTCTGATCACTTGATTAGGGTGGTATCTTACAGATCTCTCCATTGTAAAGTTATTTTCTCCCTTGGTAATTAAGTTTGTGGGGTGATACTTTGATATCAGTTAAGATTCTACTGTCAAATGCCTTTACACTCAACTGTGCATCAATGATAATCCTTGTCTGAATCAATTATTATATTGGTGGTTGCAAAATGACACTTTTCTATAATTCCTTTTACATTTATTAGCTGGCACTATTCTGTAAAGAAGAACTCCCCACTCTTTTATATTTGGTTATCATTATGAGTTCATATATTCTTCACATTAGGTTGTACCTTACCATTGTCATTCTTTTGAATACTCAAATTGTCCAGATTTGGCCAATGTGATCTCTGTTATTGTTTAGCCACACAATGCTTGTTTAAACTAAGCTGTTTTTTTATGTCCAGAGTAATTTCTAATACTTACCACAGCCAACAAGAATTGAGAAAGGGACTCTAGAATAGGGGCTTATTCAGACTCTTCTTGGAAGTCTACCTTCTTCCTGTGTACTCTCCTCCCAAAGTGAGACTTCTGAGATGGGAGGAGATACTTCTGAATTAGACTATAGATCAGTGTCACCCAATTCTAATCCCTATCACTTTTATTCTCAGTATAGTATATCCACTGTCATACTTACCTTTCTACTGGGCACCTCTTGTGTTCCTTCCTATTTACAAGATTCAACAGCAGCAATTCACCATCTGGTTCCTACCCAACTGTCCATGCCATACACCTCATGAACTTCTTTTTGCACAGCCCTGTGGTGCCTTAGCCTGCCTCTTCTACCTACTCAAGTAACCCCTTTACCACTAATTTAATTCTCTGTGTTTCCATTTATAGGATCTTAACTAGCCATATGGCCTGCTGCCTCTGCCAATTTAAAAATATTGAGGTTGTCTGCAAGACAGTCAAGCTGCATTGTGACAGTACATGTCTGACAAACCCCACATATTGTCGTGAGTCTGAATTACCTGATGATACATTTTTTATTTTTGTTTTTAAATTTTTAATTGGTGATAAGTTTTCACACTAATGATATAACTGCTTTATTTTATTCATTAATTCAGAGTTAAAGTCCCCAAATTTCTGAACTACTCCCTTGCTGAAAGTCAGGTTCTCAGCTAATACTACATAATTTAATAATGTGACTGTTCCATGTGCAAAAAGAACCATTTCTCTGCTTTACAAAGGAATGGAAGGGGAAGGAAATAACATTAATGGCCACACACTGTGTACTGTGCTCTCTGCTCAGTGCTTAGTTGCCCAACGATAACTTACTCATTTGGTGCAACACAGTTTGTAAACTGGTTTTACACGCATCAGGTCTCAAATGCCCTCTGCTTTATGGGACAGGTGTAGATCTGGTTTTGTTTTATTTGTTTTTGTAATTTCATAAGAAAGCACAATCAGTGCTGTTTTATTTGGAGCCTTAGAGTTTCTGGTTCCACAAGAACAAATTGCTACCTGCCCCTTCTAACTGCATGTAAGGTTCTTCCCTTCTTAGACTGCCCAACTCTGAACTTGCTCTGAATCTCAAGCATTTCTATCCATAGAACACTCAGGTGCTTTTTAAGATTTTTTTTTTTATCAGCACTAACTTCATGACTTCCCAAATGTGACTGCTTTTATGTCCAGATAGCTTGAATACAGGACTCTACCAGTAATCTGGGGCAAATAATAAAAACATTTTGCTACATATATAAAGACAATGTTGCTTACTTTTCAAAGTGCTTTTTTTCTTACCACTTTTATTATTTCCTTCTTCCCTAGAAGTTGGCAGAACGAGCATTTTTAATCTCCTTTTACAGATGAGGAAAAGCAAGATCAGAGGTGTTAAGTGCTGTAGCCTGGTGCCTGGGTCTTCTGTCCCCAATTTCCACAAGCCCATGTTCCTCCTTTCTCACGATCCTTCCCTTCTCTTCTGACCCTCACCACCACCAAAAATACTTTTAATTCTGGAAACTCAGCTACACAATGGTACACTTGACTTCATGCAGTCAGAAGCTTTGGATGGTTCCCCAAGTAAAGCTGGAAATACTAGAAATGAAATGAAAGCAAAGTACTAGGCCTCTGACAAAGTTGCTTTTTTTCTCCTGCATTTTAGGACCTCTAGTAATATTTATCCAGAAACTACTTTTATTCCACACATTTACTGAACATTCCACATAGGCATACAAGCTGGCAAATTAGAAATCTCTTAACTTATACCCCAGATCCCTGCCTAAATTTAAAGAAAGAACCAGGATAGACATAGTATTTTATCTTGTGTAGAGCCTTCTGTTATGGGGGCTCTGCTATATGGGAGCAAGGACCAAGTGAAGGAACTGGGTGGGTAGGTGGAGAAAGACATCCAGATGAAGGTCTGTTAGCAGGGGGAGTGGGGTTTCTGCTTTAGCATCTCTGTCCTTTTTCCCCTCAGAGGACCATCTTTCATCATTGTCACCTGTGATGGTAGTGAGACCAAAAGCACACTAAAGAGGTGTAGAGATGAAGCCTTGCACTACATTTGCACTTGAGGCAGGGCAGTATTGGGCACTTGAATGTGAGGAGGCATGGAAGATCTGCAGAGAGGCCGGCTGAGTGGGGGAATATTTGTCTTCCAGCCTTGGGCATGAGTACTGGGCAATTGGCCATTGGGGACCAATAGAATAAACTAAATGGAATGTTCTGAGTAGGTGGTCACTTTTTCAAACCATGTCTTTTTATCCTTCTGTTGTTGCTATTTTATAGATTCAAGTGTTGGTTTATTTTCCTCCTCTCTAAATGGCACTCATGTTTGCTGATTCCTAATTTATTTGACTCAGGTGTATAGCTGTGGCCTGATAAAAAAAGCTGCTCCATTGGTCTTCCTTATCAAAAGCAGTCTCTTCTCTTTTTACAGCTGAAGAGGCATCTATAAGAAATCCTGAAGGAGCTTTCATGAAAGTATTAAAATCTTGGAAGAAGAACACAAGCACTGAGCTGATGATTAAGCCAGAGAAGGCACCCTCAGACAAAACTGGCATGAACTGGTCAGATACGAATGAGCAGCTAGACCTAAATGAAAAAAGTGAAATTATACATACACTAAATTACTTATTATCTTATCTATCAGAGGGAAACCTAGAAAATATACAACCAACATTATTACCATTCATTAAACTTCTTTTTTCAAATGTACAGGATGAAGATACGCCCCTGGGTTATAAGAAAAAAAATACAAATACACCCTCTCTTATACCTGAATCAAACAATTCACCCTACAAAAATGAACTGAGGAAACTCTATTTTCTGGAAAATTTGTTAGCTACAGAAATTCAAGAAAAAATTGATGAGGTTAAAAAGAAAGAAAAAACTGCCATGTTTATGCAATCTAGTCTTTTAGGTCCCAAATTAAAATGCCAAATCTTTTCAAAGAAGTTAGAAACTGCCCAACCACAGGAAAACAGCCTGGCAAAGCTTGAGAGTGTAGAGAAAAGGCTGCAGAGAGTGTACAAAATCCTCAAGAAGCAAAGAGGCATAAAGAAAAGGCACTTCAAAAAAGTGAGAGATCAGAGCATCAAGAGGGATCAGAACATCCCTGAGGGATCAGAGCATCACAAGTATTCTGCTATAGATTCTCCTGTGACTGCATTAAAGTCAGTGCCAACTGCTAAACAATCCAGTGAAACACAATGGGAATATGGCAGCCTGGAGACTGACTTACCCGTCAAGCCCAAAGGCTTCACTTACCCATTGCTTTCATCCCCAGGTGATAAATTTGAATTTCAGCTAAACCAGCAGCTAAGATCCCTCTTCTCCAACAATGACATGAGAAGGCTCATTTCTCATGTTATCCAGACTTTGGAAATGGATGGCTCTGAGTCCCATGTACAAACAGTTTGTGCCAAGCTCATCTTCAGAAAAGGCCTCCTGATGAAGCTTCTCAGTGAGCAGCAGCAGGAAGCAAAGTCGTCCAAGGCAGAATGGGATCCGGACCAATGGAAAACTGAGAACAACATCAATGAGAGCCCAGAAGCCCAGGGTGAACAGAAAGACCAGGAGTCACATGAGGTGAGCACAACTATTGAAGCATGAGACGCAGAATTTTCCCATCATTTAGGATATGCCATTAATGTGCCCAAGCAGGAAGATCAGAGGCTCCGAGTCCATATCTTGTCTTGGTCATGTAACTTTGGCCAATACACTGATTTTCCACTTTGCCCAGAGAATAAAGCAGACCTAACACACAAGACAAATTGTAGAAGAAAATGCTTAATAGTAAGATTATGTAACACATTAGATTTAGTACGTTCTTTAAGAACCTGTAAGCTACTCATCTGGAAGAATGGGTTTTACTTTTTTTGTTGTTTGGTGGTTTTTTTTTTGGCAGCTGGTGCCTACTGGGGTCCTAATCCTTGACCTCGGCATTAACAACACCATGCTCTAACCAACTGAGCTAACCAGCCAGCCCAAGAATGGGGTTTTGAATAGTTAGTTTTCCTCCGTTCTTCCTTTTTTTTTTTTTTGGTGGGTGGTCAGTACAGGGATCTGAACCCTTGACCATGGTATTATAAGCACCATGCCCTCTCAAGTGAGCTACCCAGCCATCCCAGCTTTCATCCTATTTCTTTGTTTTATAAAAATGATTTTTGTTTTTCTTTAACCTCACTAAAGAAGTTCCAGGATATGGCCATGACAAGAAACCCATCTTAGCAATATCTGCAACTGTTGTAGTGATGATTTTTGTTATGATTTTCTGTCTCACTTTGGTAAGAACAACAATTAATTCAGGTTTCTGGAATACATCCTCTCTTTATAATATAATCCGAACCCACAAACTGAAAATCAAAGCCACTTTTCCACCTACTACTGTATGACATTCCTCTTCATTCACTGGGGCTGAGGTATGCTTTGTTCTTTTATTGCAAAGTATATTCAAGGGACTTTTAAAGGAACCCCACTCCAAGGAAATCTCTGTGGAATTAAAACCAAAATAAGAAGCCACTAGACTATTTTGAGAAGTTTAACAAGGCCAGAGTTGATATAACAGTGAAATTTTGCCAACTTAAAAGTATGTCAGTAATTTTATGTACACACTAACCACCTTCATTCTACCACTGATTTCCTTCCCTGTTACTACCATGACAAGAGATGTATAATCTTAACCCTCAAGGAGCTGTCATCACCCTGGGAGAAAGAAAGGAGTCAAAAGATAGAAGTGTTAGGCTGGCCCATGGCTCACTCGGTAGAGTGCAGTGCTGATAACACCAAGGCCACGGGTTCGGATCCTATATAGGGATGGCCGGTTGGCTCACTGGCTGAGCGTGGTGCTGACAACACCAAGCCAAGGGTTGAGATCCCCTTACAAGATAGAAGTGTTGTCCTGGAGATTCATTAGATTTACACAGCATCCTTCTTCTCCAGTGTGTAAGGCATTGTCTAAATAGGTTCAGTTAAAGCCCTACAGCCAAACCCTGCATTAGGCTGCTCTAAGGCATGCCATATTTACAGGAGCCTATTCCTGGAGCTTGCCTTTGTTTACCTTTTATTCAATTACAAAATAGCTTATTACTTTTCCCAACAGGCAGGTCCTAGCATATTAAGAGTGATTTAAGAAGCTGACAATCTTGACTCTACCCTACCAACCCACCTCATTTACCTCATTTACCTTTTCTGCCATCATGGCAGCTCTCCATTCCAGCCAAAGCAGCCCCCACCAAACCCCAGTCACACCAGGCCTATTCCTACTTGTGTCTGTGCCTTTGCCCATCTAAGATTCCTGTATGTCACTCTGCCTGTGGAAGTCCTATGAGTCTGTCAAAAGCCGCCTCAAGTTCATCTTTCTTCATGAAGCCATCCCTGAATACTCCAGCCCTCCTGGGCCTAGTCCCTCCATGAGATTTGTCACCATTTCTTGGAGCCCATAGTGAGGCGTTCCCCCTCCCCGAGAACTTAAAAATGTGGTAAACAATTTTTTAAAACATGGCTATCCAAGAGAGAAATGCCAAGGTCTACACATAATGGAGCAGAGCAGAGAAGTAAGGTCCCTGGTCTACAGACACGAGCAGAACCCCACTGGATGTATTAACGTGTCTAAAGAAAAACATGTCCATCTGCAGAGGGATGGTCAGTAGTGAGGGCATAGACAAGGCGAGGAAGAGCTCAGCAAGGGTAGTGCCCACCTGACATTGTGTGTGAGTTGAGGTGGCACCTCAGGTAGCAGAAGTGGGGTCAGCCCGGCAAGCCTGTGCCTGGGGGGATTATGTTATTGTTATTTTTCAATCCATCTGGAATTTTCTTTGTTTTTTAGTATGGTTGAGGTAGGGAATCTAACTTATTTTTCCCTTCATGAATATTCAATTGCTTTAAGACAATTTGTATTGTATGGTTCATTCTTTCTTCAGTGATCTAAAATACCATCTTTACCTGGACTCTGTTCTCTTCTGTTGATCCAGTTGTCTTTTCCTGTGGATCACACTACGTAATTCCAGTTGCTTTATAACATATTTCTTTCTTTCTTTTTTTTTTTAAAAAAGATGACCGGTAAGGGGATCTTAACCCTTGACTTGGTGTTGTCAGCACCAAGCTCACCCAGTGAGCAAACTGGCCATCCCTATATGGGATCCGAACCCATGGCCTTGGTGTTAGCAGCACCACACTCTCCTGAGTGAGCCACAGGCCGGCCCTATAACATATTTCGAATTATGTATTTAGTAGGGTGAGCTCCTGCTCTTTGGTCTACTTTTTCATACATTTCATAGCTATTCTTGCCCATTTTCTCTACCAAATGTCAAGTGGTCAATTTTTGTAAAAAAAAAAAAAAAAAAAACTGTCTTGGGATTTGAATAAGATTGCATTGAATTTGTAGATTAATTTGAGAATTGACATTTTTACAACATTCTAGGAACATGGTATCTCATGCCATGTATTTATAACTTAACATAATTGAGAAGAGTTTTAGTGTTTTCATCACATAGATCTTACACATGTTTTGTTAAGTTTATTCCTAGGTACTTAACATTTTTATTGCTGTTGTAAATGGGATTGTTCTTCCACTTTCTGATTAGTTATTGGGGGTACCTAGGAAAGCTATTGAGGTTTGTGCGCTGATCACTTGATTTTGTACCTAGCCACCTTACTGAATTCTCCTATTACTTCCAATATTGAACAGGATAGAGTTCCTAGTCCCAAAAGTTGTATCACCAGGTAGATAAGACTTAAAATACATAAAAGGAATGAATAAAGATTTGGAGATAGTGGTCATTGTGATGGATAATCATGATCCTGTTTTTTTCCAAAACAGATTTATTCTCATAAATCAGCATCAGAGGATGTTAAAGAACGATCCCCAAGGTAAGTATTAATCTGGAAATCTTTAAACTAGAAATTGAGAACTAGAGGAGAACTTAAAATGTATCTGTTTCAATTCCCTAATTTTGCAGTGAGAAAACTGCCAGAGGCAGGAATATTTCCTTAACCCAGGACTCTGCCTGACCCCAGCAACATTAGTTCTCCAGGCAGAGCTGAGTTAGCAGTGACTAGTAAGGATGCACCCGCTGTCTTTCCAAGAAAGGGTGGAGGGGAGAGGTTTTGGTGGTGCCTGTTCCTTCTGGTGGGGAGTGGGCACCAGGCCAGGCCAGAGGCCTCCTTGGAGCTCTGGAGAGGGATAAGGAAGGCCATGATATTAAGGTAATTCAAGGCTGATAGAAGGTAGAATACATGAGACCTTCCTCTAAAGTGGCAAGAAAACTTACCTTCTTGTCCTACTGGATTTGGGGCCCCACTCTATTCCTTTTATCCAAACCTCATAGAGTTTAACTAGGAGAGACCTCAGACAGTAGTTTGTCTCTTCCTTTTATTATAAGGAAACAAAGAAAGAGAAAGGGAAAATATCTTGCCCCATGGTCACACTGTAGTGAGTATCAGAAGAGGCTGATTCTTTTCCTAGCTGGGGATTTCTCCGTTGATTTTACTGTGCTTGGGCTGAGAGCTACATTTTATATCATGAATCAGTACACACATATATACAGACACAGGTAGTTTCTGAAATGATGCACTCTGATTTTTTCATATTCTGTTTGTACTCAGAAAGAATATCTTGTGTTTTCATGCTAGTCATGTCCTTTAAACTGGTTCCACCACCCACTCACTCACCAGTGACAGCCTGCAGTCTTGAAATCAATGGAGTAGATAACCTGGCTTGGTGAGCCCAGGCATTTCCTTGATGTGATTCAGCTTCTAGGATAAAGCAGCTTGGAAAACAGAGGCACCTTATCCATCACCCCCCAGCAAATGACACCTGTGAGACAGAGCCTGAAGGGGACTGGTGTAAAATGCTTCTGTAGATGGCAGACACTTCTGCCCGGTGTGGCTGTGTGTTTTGTTCACTGCATGAGGGCACTTGGTCAAGGGGGTATATGGGGCTGAAAGTCCTGCCTGTACTCCAGGCCGCATACACGGTTCTCCCCAGAGACGTTGTGAGGACCTTTTGGACAGCCATGGAGAGCTTCTGGAAGCCCAGCATACATGAAATATTTTTGAAGGCCCCTGGTCTAGTGATTTGCTCACTGTGATTATGGACTGACGTGCACGGTTAGTCCTAATAAGACCAGAGATGTACATTGTGAAGACATGGAAAATGGCCTGACTAATTGTCTTGTGCATGTGTTTTCTCCCAAGGTGCTTTTTGGATTTCTGCTGTGGAGATGCTCACATCAAAATCTCTCACAGGTAAATTTGAGAAGGATTCACTGCTATGCCCAGAGATAGCAGGGGAAATGCAGAATTAATATTTCCCCTTTTATTTTCTAGGAGGGTCTTTTCTGTTCAAGGTGGCCACTTTTGCTTAGGGATATGTATATACCCCTAAATGCTTCCAATAAGGATGGAATTTTCAACAAGGATGCAGAGTAAATGATTGGGGACAATTTAAAATTCCTATCTACAATGAGGAGATAATGAAAAGTTTTATTTTTTGGCAGCTGGCCAGTAAGGGAATCTGAACCTGTGACCTTGGTGATGTAAGGCTGTGCTCTGAACAGCTGAGCTAACTGGCCAGCCTATTAGTTGCTCTTTTCTTTCTTTCTTTCTTTCTTTTTTTAAAAGATGACCGGTAAGGGGATCTTACCCTCGACTTGGTGTCATCAGCACCACACTCTCCCAAGTGAGCCACGGGCCGGCCCCAAGTTGTTCTTTTCAAGAGTAAAAGCCTTGACATTGTTCTTCTTATCCTAGGGTGATCCAGGAAGCCCGAACAAAGGATGCCATGTACATAGATATACCTGACGAGGGAGAGGAAAGTGAGGTGCCCAACGGGAACTCAGAGTGACCCCGCATCCTGCCTCAGGCCACCTGCAAATCTTTTTTTCTTGGCTTCTCAGCATTGCTTGTAAATTTTTCTCATATTAAAGTATATACAATTTATAATCAATTCTAGCCATGTGGTAAGAAATTAAAATGTTAATAGTTAAATATTTATACACAAATAATCAGGGCCATAGGCAAGAAAAGCAGGACTAAAGGTGGAATCTCTTGTGGGAGCCAGTGGTCCCACAAAGGAAATGAGGGCAAAGGATGAACAGGGCTTCTCTCCCTCATTTACCAATATAATCAGTTTCTTCGAAACTTAAAAATATGTCATCCTCAAGGGGTGTAGATTTTTAAATCAAATACCAGTTGCTTTGGTGCTCTCTCCCCTGGTTTATCAAGAATCAGTCACTTACAACATACTTGACTTCCTGTCCACAGGGGATCATCCACCTTCTGGCCCCCCTCTTTGGTCTTTGGTCTTTGGTCTCTGAGGTTGTCAGAATATTTGGATCACTGAGCCTACCTGCACTGTGGGGCCAAGTCCTTTCTTTTCTCCCAAGCCCTCAAACTCATGCATGAATGAGTGGCTCTTCTTAGTTCTATAATTCCTTAAAATAGTAATTTGCAAGCAAATTAAATAAGACTAACATATTTTAATTAAAAATTACATACTTAATGGTCTCAGTCATTTTAAGGTTTATAAATGAAACTTGACTTTCATTTCTTTTTATTTTTCAATTACATTTTCTTGATATAGAAAAATCATACACATTCCTCACATGAAAATAATTTGGCTGATTTCACTATATATTTTTAGCACATCGGAGCTTGTAACGGTTTGTGTTTTGAAGTTTTTTGATTAAAAACCATCAAAATCATCATGTGAAAAACTCTCAAGTAAGTTTACACAGCATATTCTGAACACAAAAGGTGGTATCTAAAGTTCCCTTACTGTCAGCGAAACTTTTAAAACAATTATAAGTGGGATAAGAATGTCAATGTAAGAATTGGCTGGAGAAACTAGCAAATTAAATAAGAAAGTGAGAATTTAACATTAGCATCTTTGGAATTTAAAAATAATTCAATAACAAATGTCTCAGAAATCTTTTTTGTTTGTTTTCTTTTTTGTGTGTCTCATAAATCTTATAGATATTTTAGCTAGCTTTAATTAAAAAATCATCAGTGAGTCACTGGACAAATAATATAGTTATCTGTCTATGGTGACTTTATGAGACTTGTTTGTATCCTCCCACTGTAAACCTACTGACTAAGTACACATACTTCTATAAATATCTAACTGTTAAGTCACTTTTACCATTATTCCATCTCTTGCTTAACAGAACATATCTATACCTCTGCCTCCAGATTTGGAATAGTCACAGCTGACTTGGTTTAACATTTATGTGCAAAAGAAGTGCTCTTCTGAATCTGTCCCCTTGCTTCAAATAAAATGATCTTGTTTGTTTTGTTTTTTTATCTTTTTCGTGACCGGCACTCAGCCAGTGAGTGCCCCGGCCATTCCTATATAGGATCCGAACCCGCGGCAGGAGCGTCGCCGCGCTCCCAGCGCCGCACTCTCCCGAGTGCGCCACGGGATCGGCCCTCAAATAAAATGATCTTGAAAGGAAACTACATGACCACCTAGACACAAGGGAGCCCTAATCTCAAGTGAACTGGCAGGTTTTCAGCCTCATGCAAATTGGTCTAACATTGAAAGGAAAGAAAAGGTAACAATATTTGTAATCATTTTAGAAACTCATAAGAATTAGTTATAACAAGTATCTCTAGAGTTAAATTCTATTATTTATTACCATAAAAATGAAATCTCTCCATAACAAAAATGACACCACAGGCAACAGTGTAATCATTTCAAATGTTACTGAAATAAACAAATCTATACCCAAAAGAGGGGAGAAAGGGAGTCAATCAGAGTTTAATCTGTCAAAAGAATTTTATCCAAAATTCTACAGTGCAAGTAGAACAAAATTAACTGGAAAAGGTTTTAAAACTTTCTTGCTGAGATCAACACAACATTTTGCAAGCAGGTATTTACACTGCGGTGTAGTACAACTGTGTCCTTTCAAGAGTCATACATTAGAAAATACCTCTTCCTTAGTTAATGAAATGTGGCATTCTTTTCCTTTATTTACTCTTATCTCTCCCAAACTACCATCACTTCACTTCAGAAACTCCCAACCAATCCAGATGAGAATCTATAGAGGCAATAAAAAAGGAATTAAAAGAAAGGGGGAAAACCACAAATATGTTCTCAAAATGGGTTATATAATAATCCCAGTGGGCTGAAGGATCTTCTAAGCCAATGATCCTTAAAGTTATGGTCCCCTCACCAAGGCCACGGGTTCGGATCCCACATAGGGATGGCCGGTTGCTCACTTGGGAGAGCGTGGTGCTGACAACACCAAGTCAAGGGTTAAGATCCCCTTACCGGTCATCTTTAAAAAAAAAAAAAAAAAGTTATGGTCCCTGTACCAGCATCAACATGATTTGGAAACTTGTTAGAAATGCAAATTCTTGTACTCCACCTCATATTCACTAAATTAGTAATCCTGGAGTGGGACTAGTAGTAATCTTTGTTAACAAACCCTTCAGGTTTTCAGGTTTGAGAACCACTGTCCTAAAGTGCAAGACAAACTTGCCACACCTTCCTGAAAAGTTAAGTTCCATATCAAGGTTTAGGATAAAAAAGTAATTTGAAATTTTATTCTTGAAAATTTTTTGTTATAGATAAGTGCAAGCAAAAACCAACAGAACTCTTCTTCTCTGGTCCATCCTATGATTTCTCATAAAACCCTAGTGTAAAAATTAATATACAGGGAATGATAGATTCTGGCCCATGTGTGTTAGTGAGAAGTGAAGTAGTACTAGTGCTGCCAGTGCAACACAATGAACAGGGCGCTCCACTGCAGTGGGAACAAATTATTCATTTCACTGAGCAACAAGTGGTAATTCATATAAGTTAGAAAGTGTGATTACTTGCAGATTTTGTTAAAGCCTAGTTTGCCATCTTATAAATTAAGTTTTTAAAAACTATTGATTATACCAATAAACAATTGTTCCCACAAGTTAGTTTAATTTCCAATCACAGTAAAGCTCTATCAAATGTTTTGTTTATAAACACTTGATTATGTGTAGGTCCATTTTCACTATAGCAAAATTCCCTAGTAACATAAAGATATCAACTATTCCCTGTGTGTGTGTGTGTGTGATTTTAGTGTCATACAACAATTATTTTTTTGAATAATAACTGAAAAATTATATGTTCAAATGGGAATACAGGTTGGTGGCATAGGCAAAACTTAAAAATCATGACATGGTAAGATAATGAAGCAAACCCAGAACAACCTGAAAAGTTGTGACAGACATGGGTGGTTTCTCCCCACAATTAACCTGACAGCTGAAAAAGATAATAGAACCTAAAACACAACTAGTGAATCAATAATAAACAGCTATAATAAATCTTAAAAAAATGGAGTGTGCTTACTGAATAGGACCAACAAATAGATTTCATCTGGAACAGTAACTCCAGTTAACTGATAGTGGCTGCCTAACATGCCAAGTTCAGAAAAATTCTGAGGCTGATCATGACCTAGCTATAAGTGTGCAGAGACCAAAATAAAAGGAACTGGAAACAGTTATAGATGCTTGCATGACATTTACTTACCATCCTTTACTTAGAAACAATTAAAATATAGGAACGGGAATTATAAGGTCCATAATATACATTGTATTCATAAATAATGTGAGCATTGACTACCTAAAGTCACTCTTAAAAGTAATACTGAGAAATCAATCATGCACTAGTTAAATTATGGTACATCCATATGATGTAACACTCCAATGTTGTTAAAAAGACAGACAGAGAAAGATTTCTAGAATACATCAATAAGTGAAAAACAAGAAGTTGCAGAACAATATCAAGCTCCTCTGAATGTAGGTCCAAAATAATTACGGGGGGGTTAACCTTGTATCCTTTAGCTACAATTCCATCAAATAGGAAAGTGAATTAGTCCTTCAGTGCTTTTAAACCAAATAGACACTTCCTTTTCATGTTGATTTATAATCTAAATGAGCAGCCTTTTTTAAAATGGACCAGTTTTTTTTTTTTTTTTTTTTCGTGACCGGCACTCAGCCAGTGAGTGCACCGGTCATTCCTATATAGGATCCGAACCCGCGGCGGCCCCCGCCGCGCTCCCAGTGCAGCACTCTACCGAGTGCGCCACGGGCTCGGCCCAAAATGGACCAGTTTTAACAAGATTTAAAATTTACTGAGGTGAGTGTTCTCTACCCATCCTTGATAAACTCTACAAATATCATAGTGAACTCCTTAGAGGTTAGACTGCTCTGCTGGCTGCCCTGTCATGAACTGATGTTGTGTGTATTGAAGGGCACAGAAGCTATGGAACCACCTATGATCTGTAATACATGTTTCATTTTGATTATCTTTTAAGTTCTTAAATCAACTATAGGCAGTATGGCATATGGATTAAAGTATTGACTCTAGAGCTAGACTGCTTGGGTTCAGATCCTAGTACCACCACTTATGAGCTATGATTTAGAGCAAATTTCTTAACTTCACTGACCATCAGTTTTTTCATCTGTAAAATAGACATTTTTCTTGCTGTTTTTAGTCATATGGGTTCTATACTTTTCTTATGTTGCGTGACTCATTCCATCCTTCAGAGTAATTTCTGCTGTTGAACACTTCATCTACGTATGCTACTTTAGTATTTTAATATAAATCTCAATTTTCATCTTCTCTACATTTGTTTGTATCCTAAATTTCAATACTAACTGGTTTTATACCTGTTGTTAATGATGAGGTTAATAGTGTCCTTAAATATAAAACCATACTTGGAGTAAATACACCACAGGTAAGAGGGCTGGAGGAGATTTAAAAAGACTCTTTAGTGTTTGAGGGGCTAAATGGCAATACAGTATAAAAGGAGAAAGCAGATGGCCAGACTGTACGGGGCTTTGAAACTGTGTAAAGATTTAGGGATAGATCCTTATAGCAATTAGATACCTCTGAGGGTTTTAAGAAGGACAGTAAAGAGAATTGTTGATTTGGGAGAGGGAAAGGGAAGAGGAAGGGAAGGGCAGATATGGAAAAATCAGGAAGCTTTTCTAGTAGGAGATACTGGTGTCAGATTAGCCTTGCACATATTGAGTTTGATGTGCCTGTGAAACGTCCAAGTTAATTCAATGAAAATAGTTGAGTCTTGGATCAATAATGGCCTAAAAATGATACATTATGCCTCATATTTAGTAGTATTCTGGATATTTCTACTCTATAATGACCTTAACAGTGAATCGATTCCTAACATTGAATCAATTAACAATGGAGAAAAATCTTGGTCAAGGGGATCCGGTCTTGTCAGTGGGAAGCAAAAATAAAGTGCTTATAATGGGGAAAGGGATATAGAGGGAGATGATAAAAATTCGGACAGAGTTTTTCCAAACAGCAAATCTCAACTCACTAGTGGACTGTATAGTCAATACAGTGGGTATCAACCTTCATTAAAACAACAACAAAAAAACAACTCAAAAAATAAAGTGCTTATAATGGGGAAAGGGATATAGAGGGAGATGATAAAAATTCGGACAGAGTTTTTCCAAACAGCAAATCTCAACTCACTAGTGGACTGTATAGTCAATACAGTGGGTATCAACCTTCATTAAAACAACAACAAAAAAACAACTCAACAGAAAATCAGAATGCATCACATATAATAAGTGTAAAAAAAAAAATCTGAAAAGCCACTGTATTAGGATATACTAAGGGAGAGTAGCAGACTTCCCAAGTGCCAGAAACTGCATTAGACTCTTTACGTACATTACTATATTTAGTTCTTAAAACTATCTTGTTAAACAGAATATTTCTCTTCTCTTTTTAAAGATGAGGACAATTAGGCTCAGAATAACTTCTTGCCTAAAATCCAGTGGTTAATGAATATCTGAGTTGAGATTCTCTTTTATACCATTCTGCTGTTCTTTCTTATACCACTGTTGTAGGCAAGCTATGAAACTCTTAGGAGAAAGACAAATGGGTGATGAGTAGTGAAACTGAGAAATGATCTAAAAAATCTGACTTACAGAAGATCCTACCCATCAACTTTTTTAGCCTCATATTCTCTTAGATGTCCTTCTCCAAAACACAGGAGCTACCACTGTGGCAGAGGAGGCCACTGAGCAAATGGGAAAATAGGTTACTTCTAGCATATCAACTCTGATCAACTGATACATCAGCCAAGAGCACTGTGTGGACAAGAATTCTGAGGCTGATTTAGCAGGAATGAGAACTGTGATAGATTAGTGATGTCTACTGTAGCTGTGAATCAGAGGAATGGCAGGTATTTGCTACCTTTGGTAAAGTAGAATCAGACAGATCTACTAGTTACTGCCTGTGGACACCAGTCTTCATCTATAAAATGGCAATAGTACTGTCTATTTTACAGGATTACTGAAGATTAAATAACAATATTAAGTACTTAGAGTACCTGGCACACAGTAAGAAATCAGTAAATAATAAAATTACTGTTCTCATTATTACTAAGCTGGGATAGTATCTGCTCTCACTTCACTTAAATTCTAAAATCTTCCCTCATAGAAATATAGTCAGTTTGGTTAGGTTCTATATTGAGAGAAATTAACATTTACAGAACAACTTTCCAAGTGTCAAGCACTGTATCAGGCACAGATAGAACGTGGTTTTTGTTTGTTTGTTTTTTTAAAGATGACCGGTAAGGGGATCTTAATACTTGACATGGTGTTGTGAGCACCACGCTCTCCAAAGTGAGCTAACCGGCCATCCCTATATAGGGATCCGAACCGATGGCCTTGGTGTTATCAGCACCACACTCTCCCAAGTGTGCCACGGGCCAGCCCTTTAATTGTCTGAATTCTAAACCACTAATTTACAATCTTTAGGAATCTAACTATAATGAACTAGAAATTGCCTACTCTTTAATAAGTTCAAAAAAGAAAGATTAGAAATATAAGAAAGTAAACCATGGGAGCTGCCTAGGTATCAATGAAAATATATTTAAATAGATTATTCATAATAAACCTGGCTTTTGCATAATTGAGTGAATAGGGTAATATATTGTATTACCTTCTTTCTAAGCCTCCCACTCCTCAGCTTTTTTTTTTTTTTTTTGTATTCTTATTCATTTTCTTTTGTTTGTTTTTGTTTTTGCTTTTTTTCCTTTGTGCCTTTCTAAATCTTTTCACTGGGACCTCAAACTCCTGCTGCTCAGATCTTCCCCACTTTCATCACTGAACTCCCATTCTCCCCTGAGAACCTGACAGCACTCTGAAAGAAATGCTAATTTCCTTATATCCCATTACCTCAGAGTCAAGGTAAGGTTGGTTTCCACCTTACTTCTCAAAACTATTCCCAAGCATTACTCCTCGTCCTTTTGTGGAAGTCTCTGATCATGAGATTCATACCCTTCCTTGTAACTCCCAACTACTAAATTCAGGACACTCTGCTTCATTAATGAAAGAATTTTGCACGTGGTTCGTGGTCTTTCTTTCCTACCTTATTCCCATACATCTACCAATTCAACCTTATCTGGATTTCTGGTACCCTGATCTCTCTCTATCCTCTCTTATTTACCAATCACCCCATCTTAACTTTCTTATGTAGCTTACATTTCCTGGCCCACATCTTGTCTATATTCTCAATATTCTTATCCCTTGTCCTTTTATGACACATGCCTGGCAAACCCCAAGTATCTACCTTCTTTGTGCTTACACTTAGGTTACTAAGCACTTACTACTAGAGAAAAATCATACAACTGAGCAGAAAGGTTCCACTATCAATTCATGTAGGAACATACAACATACACAAAAATAAAGCTCATCTACAAGCATTAAAAAATAAAAATTCTTGGCAAGTAATCCAATGGGAGATTACAGAAAAAGTAGAAAAGCTGAATTAAATAAACAAACACCTGAATAAAAAGAAGGCAACATTGTTTCTGGTTAGGAAAGATATACAAGTATATATAGAAGAGATGTCAATACTTCCTGTACTAATTAATAAGACTTACATGGTCACAGATCAGCATTGACCAAAATCTTTGTGTATTTTTAAAGCAATAATAAAATGCACACAGAAAAATGAAAAGATAAAAAAAGAGGGTAAATAAAGATTTCTTATTAAAGAATGAATCAGAAAAAAACAATGATGGAAGATATGCCTTATTAAATATTAAAAGACAATATAAAGTAATAATTATAAATGATATGATTTAAAATATGATATGGGTTAAAAAATAGAAAATTAACTAATGAAACAGAGGAGAGATTCAGGAGGCAGAGCCAAACATTTTTAAAAATTTAATATACAGGGCCGACCCCGTGGCGCACTCGGGAGAGTGCGGCGCTGGGAGCACGGTGTCGCTCCCGCTGTGGGTTCAGATCCTATATAGGAATGGCCGGTGCACTCACTGGATGAGTACTGGTCACGAAAAAGACAAAAAAAAAAAAAAAAAAAAATTTAATATACAAAACCAAGTAAAATACCACGGACAAATAATATTAAAGAAATTAAGTAATATGTAAAATAAAAGAAACTTTGGCTGGCTCATATCTTACTCAGTATACTATTATAAATTCTTTTAAAATGCTTTAAAGTACCAAGAACTATACATTCATTGTATCTGCAAAAAGACAATTTTCCAGCTACTGAAACAAGAGGAGAAATTACAAATGACAAAGCTAATGAGTTCAACTACATAAAAATTTTAAGCATCAGAATAAAAATCAATAGAATTAACGCCCTACCAACACCCACAGCCAGGCCAGTGGTGACCACCAAGCCACCGCAGGAAGCTCCCCAGGCTCTCCCGAGCCAGGGCAGTGGGGGACCTAGGGCCTCAGCCACACCTCCCCGACACATGCAACCAGCCCAGCAACAACCACAAAGCTACAGCAAGAAGGGCCCCGCATTCCAAAGCTGGGACAATGGGGAAGTGAGTGCTTTTGCCACACCCCTCTGACACCTGCACCCACCCCGGCAATGACCAAGCCATGGCTGGAAGCCCCTCGGTCTCCCCTGTGGGAATGAGGGGTATGCCACAGGCCTCAATCCCGCCCCTCCTCCTTCCATCCCATTTCCTTCCCCTTTCCACTCTCCCCCTTCCTCCCAAATGCTCTGCAACAACATCCTAGAATGTAAAACATAATATTAATAAAATTACATTTTCTTTTTTTTTTAAAGATGACCGGTAAGGGGATCTTCACCCTTGACTTGGTGTTATCAGCACCACGCTCTCCCGAGTGAGCCACAGGCCAGCCCTAAATTACATTTTCTTTAAAAAAAAAAAAAAAGTCACTAGAATTAAGATTAAAAAGCAACAATTTAGGGCATATATGCAATAAACAAGGATATAGCTTGCAGAAATGGGAATAAATTTAAAACAAACACTTGAGAAAATACTCAAATTCCTAATAATTGTAAAAACAGAAGCCAAAACACTTCACATTTCTCAAGTAGGTAAAATCTGATGCTGATAGGACAATGAAAGAACTATGAAGGACTATGAAGGAAGTTGTATTCTTAAACTGTTGGTGACATCCAGATTATTACATGTTTCTCTGCTGGATTAACAACTGGGCAAAAGGAAATTTTTTGTAGAACTGATAATACCCTTTGACATGTAAATCTCATTTTAGAATATATAACCCAAGGAAATAAAAGAAAAAGAAAAGACATACACAATTATCTATATCAGCATCTTAGAAAGAGAATTATAATAATTTAATGCAGAAACAAAATATACATTATCAGTAATGCTTATTAAGCAACTATTACCGTGCCAGATGGCTATGCCAAGTGCTTTAAACACACTCATTTAAATTCTCTATTCTGTGAGGCAATTATTATTATCTTTATTTTATATGTGAAAAATCTGAAATGCTTAGACATTAAGTAACTTGCCCAAGGTTACACAACTGTATATTTAAGTGATAAGTTTAGGATTTATACTGAGGCTGTAGACTCAATCCATGCTCTTAGCCACAGATTATAGACTCTGTTCTAACTAAAAACATGGAAGAAAATACCTAAAGACTGTAAAATGATTAAGTAAGTCATAGCATATAAACCTGAATCAACTCTGTACAGTTATTAAAAAGTAACATGTAAAGGAGCTACATAGATACAAGGTAAAGTTTTTATGAACTAGTGTCAATCATAAAGAAAAAACAAGAGAATGATATCTAGAATCTTGTTAGTCACAAAACCTGATAGAATTCCATATATTTTATTCATTTATGATTGTATAGAAATGAATAGATTACAAACCTGCATACAGTCGTTCTGCAAGGAAAACTGCATCTCGGTAAGCATAGTGGTTTAGTGCTTGCCATATAGTATCCTGTAAGTGGAGAGAAAAAACACAAATATACATACATATAGAGTTTCAAGGTAGCTCCTAGCACAGAGCCTTGCACATAATACTCAAATTAATATCCCTAATTTAAGTGATGAAACCCCAATGCCCACAGTGCAAACTCCATAGTGTGTTAGCTAAGGTTCTTCATAGTATGGCTCCTGTCTTGAACTTGCACATTCAACTCTCCATGGACTTTTAGGCTTCTGTGCCTTTGTACATCTTTTTTCTTCATCTAGGATTGTGGGCTCCCTCACCAACCTCCCCTTATAAATTGCTCATCCCTAACAACCTAGTTTAAATAACATCTACTTACTCCATAAAGTTTTCCTGGCTGATCTCTAGCCATTTCTTTCTTTTTTTTTTTTTTAACATACCTCATCTACCAGAACTCTCATATTACAGTTCTTTGTTTGCAGGTCTGCCTACGCTACTAACCTACAAGCTCTTAACGACAGTGGTTCTCAACCATTTTTCATGGTACACATGAGGGAGATGTTCCAGTGTACAGAATGTCACCTTTCCACAAAAACTTCCCCCCACTTATTACCTTTAATGCTCCCCAATTCTCACACACTCAAGGAAGCATACTGAAATGCAAATGAGTAAAGTTATCATGAGGAGTGATTTTTAACCTATTTGAATGTTTTCTTTTTTTAAAGTTATATAACATAATAATGTATATATAATAGAAGGACATTTTAAATAACAATAAACAGAGAGCTGGCCAGTTAGCTCAGTTGGTTAGAGTGCAGCTTTATAACACCAACATCACATGTTTGGATCCTTCTACTGGCCAGCCACCAGAAAAAAAAAAACAAAAAACCAGAAAACCAATAAAAATATTTAGGCCCATGTACTTACCACCTAGCTCAAGAAATAAAATATTACCAATATCTTTGAAGCCCCCTATGTGTTCCTCATTGACAACATAATCTCTTCCTGCCCTAAATAGTAAAACCACCACCTTGCATTTTGTTTATCTTTCTTTTGGCTTTCTTCACAATTTTTTACATTTGTAAGTATCATCCCTAAGCAGTATAACATTTAGTTTTCCCTGTTTTTGAACTTTAAATAAATACAATCATATATATTCTGCTGTGATTTGCTTTTAAAACCCAATTTATGTTTGGAAAATTCACCCTCAATGGTGTGTGTAGCTGTAGTTCATTCATTTTCATTGCTGAATAAATATTTCCACTGTATAAATATACCAAAATGTATTTTTATCCATTTTACAGCATATGGACATCTGGGTTATTTCTAGTGTTTTGTGTGTGTATGTGTGCAATTATAACAATGCTGCAGCGAACACTTTTATTTTTTTTAAGGTTAGTCAAGTGAAGCAATGGGAATAGAGAAGGAACAAAGAAATCTATAACTGTTTGTGATCTATTAGTCACAAACACCACTGCACTCAGACCAGTCCAGGGAACATTCTTATATTCATTTCTTGGGGTAAACGTTTAAGAGTCTCTCCAAATTAGGATATATACTTAGGAATGAAATTACTGGATTGTTGAATATACACATGTTCATCTTTACTAGGTAGCGTCAAATCATTTTCTTAAATTGTTGGTTTAATTTACACTCCCATTAGTAATACTTGTATATGAGTTCCCATTACTCCACATCCTTGCCTATACTAAGTATTGTCAAACTTTAATATTTTTACCAATCTGATAGAATGAAAGCTTCCAATTAATTTTTTAAAAATAAATCATTCATAAACTTACATATTTTTAGTAGTAACCTACTTTTGAGATATTTCACAACTGATCATGATATAACAGTTATTTTTTATTTTAGCATGTATACCAGCTCACAATTTGTTGAATAATTTAACAAATAAGGGTTACAACAAAAGCAGTAAAATGTGGTAATCAATCACTAGCTAACATTATGATAGTACATCTAGATTACATTATGATTAATATGCCTTGAATACAGTAAAGGTTCAATAAATGTTGCTGAATAAACAAGCAAATATTTAATAACATTGCTATGAGTATTACTAATTATAATTTTTAAATCAAAAGTTCTAATAGTAGTCGATAACTTAGCCCACAGATATATTTTTCTATCTCCTCAAGAAAGAATAGTGTTGAACTTATTGTGGGATCTCCAGAGCTTCTTATTTAACCTTTTTGTCTCTATAGCTTAAATTTTATAAAGTCTTAAAGATGTCTGACTTGACCATTCCTATCCAGATACAAGGGAAAGGAGAAAAGAATTAAGTTTCTCTTGAGTAAGCTATTCACAGCATTCTCCCCCTCCAGCGTTAGGGTTCTTAACCCAGTCATTTCTGGCTACTTCAAAGATCTAAAACTTTGCTACTTAAAGTATGGTCCTTAGAGCAGCAATACTGGTATCACACAGGAGCTTTCCAGATGTGTAGAATCTCAGACTCCACTCCAGATCTACTAAATCCAAATCTGCGTTTAAAACAAGATCCCCAGGTGATTTACATGCATATTAAAGTTTGAAAAGAAGGGATCAAAAAGATATATTCTAATTAAAATACTCCTTGCTCTATAGAATCCACAAAACCAAAGAGGTTGTCTCATCCAATGTTAATTCAAGATGTTATGAGTAAAACAATCTCTCATCATTCAGGTCATGTCCCTTTGAATTATGCAAGTTCCCAGGCCTCTTGTAGGTCTTCAAGTTCTTTCTTGGTCCTAACCCAATTCACATACCTATTAAAATATCCTGTCCATCAATGGAAATTAATCGTGAATATCGTCTTCCTCCTACAAATCACTCAAATTAGGTGGGCTACAAGGAAATCTCCCTTTGGTCTGAAATTTAATATCGACTTCCACTTCACTTTCCCCCAATATTTTTAGAAGTAGTTGGCATATCCTGTAAAATGATTCCAACAATGTACATAAAAATGTGAGACAGTTTCTAGGCTGCTCTAAGTCAGGGCAATCCTGGAATTTCCAGATGCTTACAGACTGTGTAAGAAAGATAATTTCTTGCCAAAAAGGCTGATTTATCCCAACATTCCCATTCATAATTTCCAGAAGACAAAGGAGCTCGTACAATTGTAATTCTGCCATACTTCAGTGCTTTGCCGCTGTCATATATGCTTGTTTTTGTAATACACCTACATGAATCAATGCCACAATGCCCCTCAATCTCAAAGAAAGGAATATTAGAATACCAAAATATCATACCACACTAAAAGGACCAATTACTAATTGAAGGGCCCTCTCTATTACTTGGGGAATAAAGAAGATGGGAAGAGAAAAAAACAGAAGGCCTCTAAATACCAATAGGACCTGTTAAGAGGGTTTGTTAGATCGCGATATGATTTTCCCCGGTTATAGACACCTAAATAAAAAAAGATACCAAATACAAGCTGTGTTGAAACAGCCAAAACCTCCAATAAAATGTTCCACTCTATTTGTTGCTGATTACTCTTCCATATAACATTAGCCAGGGTTCCCACTCCTTTACTTATGACAGCATTTGCCTGTGATGGATATCAACAACATACTTACCTATTTTGAGTACAAAAGTTTAACTATTGTGTGAAGAAATTTTTTTACTGACTCTGGCATGACTTACCATAAATGATAAAACAATGAGGGAGTATCTTTTTTTTTTCTTTTTTAATTTTTCTGAACTGGAAGTCTCTAGTATTCATTCATTCAATAAATACTTTCTCAGTGCCTACTATATGCCAGGCACTTTCTAGACTTCAAAAGTATAGCAATGAACAAATAATTTCTGTTCTTATGAAGTACCTTTTCCTGTTACTCCTATGTCTAGATCAGTGGCTCTCAACCCTGGCTTGATGATGCTCTACCCCAAACCCACTGAATCACAATCCCTGGAAGCTGGGATTGAGTTTAGGTGTCATTATTTTTAAGCCTTTCTACTGCATTCTACTGGTGATAAATAAGTATTAAAGGTTCAGAACCATTCTACTTTTCTAGATAAGTAGTTCTCTTCCCTTTTACAGCACATTCTTTTGAAAACTTATAAAAGTTACAGATGTCCTCCCCAGAAAAATGCATATATTTTGCATATATACTGAAAATCTGCATACTGTTTTAGGGGTTCATAGATACCCTGGTCCATTAAGAATCATTGATGTAGCTGGTGGGAGACAGTATTAGAGCCGGATGTACATAAATAGGTGCTCAATAAAAAATTGTGAAATTAAATTTAGATACTTAAAAGAAAAGAAAGGGGAAAAGGGCAAATTAGCCTTTTCATACATAGAAAGGTGCTTTCTCTTTTGCACATTAGAGACTACCACACTACTTGCACCTTGAGAAGCACTGCTGCTGCCAGGACTAAGAGAGGTGTTCCTTGTTGAAATTCAAAATGTCTTTTACCGTAAGGTCACAGATGATAGGTAAGTATACAATGAAATAATGAATACATTGGTAATTCAATTTGGGTACATTATGGATTAAAAAGGTTTTAATGGTCTGGTTAGTGAATCTAACCAACATTTTCAAAATTGCTCCTAAAGAAAGGTATTTAGAATCTATCCCCTTTTTCTAGTCCCAATTCATAATAGAATCTTCTTTCACACTTAAATAGTCTTCTAAACAAATGTGTTGCAACTCATCTTGTCCCAGAACTACCTTCCTCAAACACAAATATCATCTTTTTTTTTTTTTAATTTTATTTTGTCGATATACATTGTAGCTGATTATTGCTCCCCATCACCAAAACCTCCCTCCCTTCTCCCTCCCCCCCCTCCCCCCCAACAATGTCCTTTCTGTTTGCTTGTTGTATCAACTTCAAATAATTGTGGTTGTTATATCTTCTCCCCCCCCCGTTTGTGTGTGTGTGTGTGTATGTGTGTGTGTGAATTTATATATTAATTTTTAGCTCCCTCCAATAAGTGAGAACATGTGGTATTTCTCTTTCTGTGCCTGACTTGTTTCACTTAATATAATTCTCTCAAGGTCCATCCATGTTGTTGCAAATGGCAGTATTTCATTCGTTTTTATAGCTGAGTAGTATTCCATTGTGTAGATGTACCACATTTTCCGTATCCACTCATCTGATGATGGGCATTTGGGCTGGTTCCAACTCTTGGCTATTGTAAAGAGTGCTGCGATGAACATTGGGGAACAGGTATACCTTCGACTTGATGATTTCCATTCCTCTGGGTATATTCCCAACAGTGGGATGGCTGGGTCGTATGGTAGATCTATTTGCAATTGTTTAAGGAACCTCCATACCATTTTCCATAGAGGCTGCACCATTTTGCAGTCCCACCAACAATGTATGAGAGTTCCTTTTTCTCCGCAGCCTCGCCAGCATTTATCATTCATAGTCTTTTGGATTTTAGCCATCCTAACTGGGGTTAGATGGTATCTCAATGTGGTTTTGATTTGCATTTCCCGGATGCTGAGTGATGTTGAGCATTTTTTCATATGTCTGTTGGCCATTTGGATATCTTCCTTAGAGAAATGCCTACTTAGCTCTTTTGCCCATTTTTTAATTGGGTTGCTTGTTTTCTTCTTGTAAAGTTGTTTGAGTTCCTTATATATTCTGGATATTAATCCTCTGTCAGATGTATATTTTGCAAATATTTTCTCCCACTCTGTTGGTTGTCTTTTAACTCTTTTAATTGTTTCTTTTGCTGTGCAGAAGCTTTTTAGTTTGATATAATCCCATTTGTCTATTTTTCCTTTGGTTGCCCGTGCTTTTGGGGTCGTATTCATGAAGTCTGTGCCCAGTCCTATTTCCTGAAGTGTTTCTCCTATGTTTTCTTTAAGAAGTTTTATTGTCTCAGGGTGTATATTTAAATCCTTAATCCATTTTGAGTTGATCTTAGTATACGGTGAGAGGTATGGATCTAGTTTCATTCTCCTGCATATCGATATCCAGTTATCCCAGCACCACTTGCTGAAGAGGCAGTCCCTTCCCCAGTGAATAGGCTTGGTGCCTTTGTCAAAGATCAGATGGCAGTAAGTGTGTGGGTTGATTTCTGGATTCTCTATTCTATTCCATTGGTCAGTGTGTCTGTTTTTATGCCAGTACCATACTGTTTTGGTTATTATAGCTTTGTAGTATAGCTTAAAGTCAGGTAGTGTTATGCCTCCAGCTTTATTTTTTTTGCTGAGCATTGCTTTGGCTATTCGTGGTCTTTTATTGTTCCATATAAATGTCTGAATAGTTTTTTCCATTTCTGAGAAAAATGTCTTTGGAATTTTGATGGGGATTGCATTGAATTTGTATATCACTTTGGGTAGTATGGACATTTTCACTATGTTGATTCTTCCAATCCAAGAGCATGGAATTTCTTTCCATCTTCTTGTATCCTCTCTAATTTCTCTCAGCAGTGGTTTGTAGTTCTCATTATAGAGATTTTTCACCTCCTTGGTTAACTCAATTCCTAAGTATTTTATTTTTTTGGTGGCTATTGTAAATGGGCAGGCTTTCTTGATTTCTCCTTCTGCATGTTCACTATTGGAGAAAAGAAATGCTACTGATTTTTGTGTGTTGATTTTGTATCCTGCTACTGTGCTGAAATCATTTATCAATTCCAACAGTTTTTTTGTAGAGGTTTTAGGCTGTTCGATATATAGGATCACGTCATCTGCAAACAGGGACAGTTTGACTTCATCTTTTCCAATCTGGATGCCCTTTATTTCCTTCTCTTCTCTGATTGCTCTGGCTAGTACTTCCAACACTATGTTGAATAGGAGTGGTGAGAGTGGGCATCCTTGTCTAGTGCCTGTTCTTAAAGGAAAAGCTTTCAGCTTTTCCCCATTCAGGATGATATTGGCAGTGGGTTTGTCATATATGGCTTTAATTATGTTGAGATACTTTCCCTCTATACCTAACTTATAGAGGGTCTTTGTCATGAATGAGTGCTGAACTTTATCAAATGCTTTTTCAGCATCTATAGAGATGATCATATGGTCCTTGTGTTTGAGTTTATTAATATGGTGTATCACATTTATTGATTTGCGTATGTTGAACCAACCTTGCATCCCTGGGATGAATCCCACTTGATCGTGATGAATAATTTTTCGTATGTGTTGCTGTATTCTGTTTGCTAGTATTTTAGTGAGGATTTTTGCATCTATATTCATCAAGGATATCGGCCTGTAGTTTTCTTTTTTGGTTATATCTTTACCTGGTTTTGGTATCAGGATGATGTTTGCTTCATAGAATGAGTTTGGGAGATTTGCGTCCGTTTCAATCTTTTGGAATAGTTTGTAAAGAATCGGTGTCAATTCCTCTTTGAATGTTTGGTAAAATTCTGCTGTGAATCCATCTGGTCCTGGGCTTTTCTTTGTTGGGAGCCTTCTGATAACAGCTTCAATCTCCTTTATTGTTATTGGTCTGTTCAAATTTTCTACGTCTTCACGGTTCAGTTTTGGGAGCTTGTGTGTGTCCAGAAATTTATCCATTTCCTCCAGATTTTCAAATTTGTTGGCGTATAGTTGTTTATAGTAGTCTCGAATGATTCCTTGTATTTCAGATGAATCAGTTGTAATATCGCCTTTTTCATTTCTAATTTTTGTTATTTGAGTCTTCTCTCTTCTTTTTTTTGTTAGCCATGCTAATGGTTTGTCAATTTTATTTATCTTTTCAAAAAACCAACTTTTTGATTCGTTGATCTTTTGAATTGTTTTTTGGTTTTCAATTTCATTCAGTTCTGCTCTGATCTTAATGATTTCTTTCCGTCTGCTAACTTTAGGATTGGATTGTTCTTGTTTTTCTAGTTCTTTAAGGTGAAGTGTTAGGTTGTTCACTTGCCATCTTTCCATTCTTCTGAAGTGAGCATTTAATGCAATAAATTTTCCCCTCAATACTGCTTTTGCAGTATCCCACAGGTTTTGGTATGATGTATCATTGTTTTCATTAGTTTCAATAAACTTTTTGATTTCCTGCTTGATTTCTTCTTGGACCCATATGTCATTAAGTAGAATGCTGTTTAATTTCCATGTGTTTGTATAGTTTCCAGAGTTTTGTTTGTTATTAATTTCTAGTTTTAATCCATTGTGGTCTGAGAAGATACATGGGATAATTCCAATTTTTTTGAATTTATTGAGACTTGATTTGTGACCTAATATGTGATCTATCCTGGAGAATGATCCATATGCTGATGAGAAGAATGAATATTCTGAGGTTGTTGGGTGGAATGTTCTGTAGATATCTGCCAATTCCAATTGGTCTAGAGTCTTGTTTAGATCTTGTGTTTCTCTACTGATTCTTTGCCTAGATGATCTGTCTAATATTGACAGTGGAGTGTTCAGGTCCCCTGCTATTATGGTATTAGTGTCTATTTCCTTCTTTAGGTCTAATAGAGTTTGTTTTGTAAATCTGGCTGCTCCAACATTGGGTGCGTACATATTTATGATTGTTATGTCTTCTTGATGGATCAGTCCTTTTATCATTAAGTAGTGTCCCTCATTGTCTCTTTTTATGGTTTTTAGTTTAAAGTCTATTTTGTCAGATATAAGAATAGCCACTCCAGCTCGTTTTTCTTTTCTGTTTGCATGGCAAATCTTTTTCCATCCTTTCACTCTTAGTCTGTGTGAATCTTTATGGGTGAGGTGGGTCTCTTGTAGGCAGCATATAGTTGGGTCCTGCTTTTTGATCCAGTCAGCCAGTCTGTGTCTTTTAATTGGGGAATTTAAGCCTTTAACATTAAGAGTTGTTATTGAAAGGTGTTAATTTATTCCTAGCATTTTATTGGTTGTTTGGTTGTCTTAGGTGTCTTTTGTTCCTTGCTTTCTGATTTACTGTTTGGTTTCTTTGTTTGTTGGTTCCTTAGGTTGTAGATAGTGTTTTTGTTAGCTTGTTTTCTCTTCATGAATGCCATTTTTATTGTACTAGCGGGTTTAGATTTTTCTTAGGTTTTTATGGCAGTGGTAGTTATTTTTCGGGAACCAAACCCAGTACTCCCTTGAGGATTTCTTGTAAGGGTGGTCTTGTGGTAGTGAACTCCCACAGTTTTTGTTTGTCTGAGAAATATACTATTTGCCCCTCATTTCGGAAGGATAGCCTTGCAGGGTAGAGTATTCTTGGCTGGCAATCTTTGTCTTTTAGTATTTTGAAAATATCATCCCATTCCTTTCTAGCTTTTAGGGGTTGTGATGAAAAGTCTGATGTTAACCTGATTGGGGCTCCCTTATAGGTGATTTGACGCTTCTCTCTTGCAGCTTTTAAGATTCTCTCTTTGTCTCTGAGTTTTGCCAATTTGACTATGACATGTCTTGGAGAAGGCCTTTTTGGGTTGAATACGTTTGGAGATCGTTGAGCTTCCTGGATCTGAAGATCTGTGATTTTTCCTATACCTGGGAAGTTTTCTGCCACTATTTTGTTGAATATGTTTTCAATGGAATCTCCATTTTCCTCCCCTTCTGGAATACCCATGACTCGGATATTTGAGCGCTTGAGGTTGTCTGATATCTCTCTCAGATTTTCTTCCATGTCCTTGATTCTTTTTTCTTTCTTTTTGTCTGCTTGTGTTATTTCAAACAGCCCATCTTCAAGTTCAGAGGTTCTCTCTTCAACTTCGACAAGCCTGCTGGTTAAACTCTCCGTTGTGTTTTTTATTTCGCTGAATAACTTCTTCAGTTCAGCAAGTTCTGCTACATTTTTTTTCAGGACATTGATTTCCTTGTATATTTCCTCTTTCAGATCCTGTATACTTTTCCTCATTTCATCATGATGTCTAGCTGAGTTTTCTTGTATCTCATTCAGTTTCCTTAGAATTATCACTCGAAATTCCTTGTCAGTTATTTCAAGGGCTTCTTGTTCTATAGGATCTAGAGTATGAGATTTATTAACTTTTGGTGGTGTACTTTCTTGATTTTTTGTATTTCTGGTGTCTTTTTTTTGGTGTTTATTCATTGTGGCAGGGGGTTTCACAGTCCACCGGTTTGAGACTAATGACTAACTAGGATGTTGCTGTGGTTGCCAATTTCGTATGGCTCCCGCCGTGACTGCTCAGTTGGCCTCTAGTGTCTTGTGTGTGTGGTTGCCTCGGGTCTTGGGCTTCTCCGGGGATCCACCTTTCTGGTCAGCTTGTACTCTGCTGGGCTGGTGGATCACGTACCACAGGGTGTGTGATCTCTGTTGAGCTTTCACTTTCTGTACAGGACTTCTCCCCGTTCCGTGTGCTCTGGCCCAGGCTGTTAGATCGTGCAGTGGCGACCCCACCGGGTGTGTGGTTTCTGTCGAGTCTCCGCCTCCCTGGCCACACGTCTCCCCCCTCTGTGCACACTGTGCTGGGCTGGGGTGTGTCTTCTGCACCCCTCGTCTATCAGCTGGGCCTTCAAGACCCTGCTCAGCACCGCCTCACCCAGGAAGTCTACCAGGTTTCTGCTAGGCAAAGACGACCGGTCTCTCTGGGTGCCTTTGTAGCACTGTGTAGATCTTTCTCGGGTCTTGTTCACCTTTGTATCCCCCCGGTATAAACCGAGTCTAGTGCCCGCCTGCAGCCTGCTCTCCGGCAGGTTCAAGCGGACCTGGGAACTCTCCTACCACACTATTCCCAACCAGAAATTCGTTAGGCTTTTTTCCAAACTGGTGGTCGCAGAGATGGTATCTGCCTCCCAGTAACAGGAAGTTTACCGGGGCCGGAGTCCAGGGTGTGGTGGAGTGACAGTCAGCCCGCCCGTACTTCCTAGCCCTCCCAACACTGGTCGGGACGCCCCACACCCCCAGCCCTGCCAGAGAACCGCGGAGGGAGTGGGAGAGGAGGCTGGCCCGCAGGGTCCGGAAAGTCCCGCGCCAGGCCAAGCAAATGGGCTCAGTGATGGCCGAGCAGGGCGGACCTGCCCGCACCTGGGAAAATGGAGGCAGCACCGGGGCAGTGAGTGGCCTGGTGGTGCAGGCGGGAGCCGCGTGGGCATCCACCCCCCGAACAGAGCTGTGCCAGGGATCACTCACAGTGCTGTGCCAGGTCGGGCGCTCGCTCTGTCTCTGGTTTGTTGCCTTCCGTGTTCTCGGGGCTGCCGCCTTGGGCTGTTCAGTCGCGGCGCCACTCGGGCGCTCCCAGGAATCTTCTTTAATGCCGGCCTGAAACCTCGAATCCTGAATAGGGCAGCTGGCCGCCTTCAGTGCGGCCCCAGCCTCCGGGATCCTGGCTGCATCCACAGCAGCCCTGGCGCTGTGTTCCCTGTTTCAAGACTCGCTTTTGCAGCTAAGAATCAGTTCTTTTCCTGCTCCACACTTCAAAGCTGTTGCCTGTAAATGAGGCAGCCTCTCCTGCTGGGGGCAAAGTGGCATTGAGCCCCCACGACCGGCCAGCAGCAGCAGTCCTCCCTTAAGAGATGGCCAGAGGAAGGTCCACAAGTTTCCCGGCTGCCTGAGGCCCAGTGGCCACCTTTTCCACCTCAGCTACTCCGCGCCAGCCGCCGCAGCTGCCGCAGCCGCCGCCATCTTGAAAACCCCACAAATATCATCTAATGAGAGGCTTGGGTTCAAATTCCTGATCTACAACTTTCGCATCCCACCAAAGCTGCCTATTATCGAGAATCAGAAAAATCCTTCATTAGTCACTAAAAATCCACTATACTTTTGTACTTCAAAGTCTTTGCTAACATTGTTGCCTCTGGTCTGTCCTTTGTCTTCAATTTCTTTCTTTCTTTTTTTTTTTTAAAAGATGACCAGTCAGGGGACCTTCACCCTTAACTTGGTGTTGTCAGCACCACGCTCTCCCAAGTGAGCCAACCGGCCATCCCTATATAGAGATCGGAACCCGTGGCTTTGGTGTTAATCAGCACCACACTCTCCCAAGTGAGCCACGGGCTGCCCCTTTGTCTTCAATTTCTGTCTCCAGAGATTTTAGTCATTCTTCAAAATTCAGCATAGATGTTGCCCTGCCTTTCACGAAGACTTCCCAGATCTATCCCATAAAATATTAATTGCTCCATTCTTTGAGGTTCTAGACAATTTTGTTTATACCTTTTTTTTTTTTTGGTGGCTGGCAGGTATGGGATTGAACCCTTTACCTTGGTGTTATGACACTGTACTCTAACCAACTGAGCTCTCTATCTGGCCAGCCCTGTACTTTCTTGTATCAGGCTGTTTATGAGAATTATTTGGTTATATTATTCGGCTATCTAGAGCGCACCTTCTTTGGGACAAAAACCAGATTATACTTTTCTCTATAATTCCCCGATTATCTTAGTTAACTAGTTATTTCCTTAGTTATCCTAGATAACTGCCTTTAACAGTGAATGTTCGAAAAATGTTTGTTATGAGTATGTGTTTTGGAACTCCAAACATTTTCCATTTACTGACCTAAACTTTCAGAAACCCAATCTGGAGCTAAAACAAAAGTTAGGACAATCCTATTATAATTAACTTTTACTAATATAAATAAAAGGGAACATTAATGTTGACAATATAAAACAGTACAAAATAAGCAAAACATTAAAAAGGAAAAGAAGAATCTGGCAAGGGTGATTTGGTTCAAATCCTGACAGAGGGTCAGAATAAATCAGGCTTTGGGGCAATAAAATCTTAGTATTATGACCTATAAATACCTGGAAGATATCCAGATTTTCCTGCTTAATAGCAGCCTGGAACATGTTGCTTACTTCCCTCAATAGTACTTACATCATTTATCTTATCATCTTACTCAACATGCCTACCACTTTCAAAAAACATCATTTATCCATTCAGTAAACATTTATTGAGCACCGCACCTACTTTGTTTGCTACACAATCCTGCTTTCAGCAGAAAACAAATAACAAAAAATACTAATCAACTTGGAAAATAAAGTTCATCAGGTGGGCTATACAAAGCAAAGCCTTAAAACATTTTGAATTTCAGGTCTCTACTGACAATAAGAAATTGTGAGTAAGCCAGCCATTATTACATAGGCGTCTAATTTAATCACTGTCATTGTGGGTGCTTCTGTTTTCTTATCACACAATTGGGAAGCTAAACCTTAGAACAAAAATGTGTGGGGTTGGTAAGGGGCAATATAAGGGCAAGTTTAAATATACTACAGAATCACTGCTATCTAGCCTACATCTCCTCTACCCTATAACACAACAAAGAGACAGATAAAAGGTAATGTGATAAATGATAGGTATTCTACTCAGAGAATTTCAACATTTGAATTGCCTAACAACTCAAAAAATGTCAGAAAACAACAGGCTAAAGGGTATTCAAATGTAATTTGATTCAACAATTATTTCTTGAATGCTTAGTATAATCTCCACATCCCAGGCCTGGGTAGATTAAAAGGATCCCTTTGACAGTTACTAATCAAGATGACTAAGTCATTTCTCTGAGTTTTAATCACCTGAAAAATAAAGATTAAAAACACCGACCTCCGAGACAGGTATGTGAAAGTCTAAGTCAGTGCTTGGTTAAATTCTAAACCCGCACAGAAACAGACTTGGTCTTCTGGTGTCCTACCAGACCAGACTAGTGTTCTGGAACCATGCATTTAGGTATCTTTCAAAATGACATTCACTTAAATGAGGCAACTGCAGTAATAATAAAAGAAACAAAATAAACATTTACATTTTTATGGCAAACCATATTTTTACTCTGAATTCTTTTCCATCCTATGATCAATTCTTCTTCTGGAGCTTTTCACAAATCAGATCTGATCATGTTACCCCTTTGCTTAAAATCCTTCAGGGGCTTCTCATTACCCTTAAATAAAAACCACAGCCATCAAACTAGGCAGTGTGGTGTAGCCCCTGCTTACCTCTCCAGTTCAATTTTTATCATGTTTTCTTTGTTATCATGTTTCGTCTTTTATCATGCTCTCTGTGCTAGCACCACATCAGATTTCTTTTAGCTCCTCGAACCTGCCACGGTCCCCTCTGCCACAGGTCTTCTACACATGCAGTTCACTTTACCTGGCACACTCCTCCCTTCCTACAAACTATGCACATTATAGTCATCCTTTGGATCTCTTTCTCAGACAGGGCTTTCTTGGGACCCCCAGATGAGACTAGGCATCCTCACTATACACTCTAATAGCACCAAGTACCTTTCCTTTGTAATACTTCTCCCTGTTGTCATTTTACGTTAATTTAGGACAGCATTTATGTCTTCCTCACTATATTATAAATTACATCCATTTTTGCTCACTATTATACTCTCAGCATCTATTATATGCTTTTAAAGTGGGTGCTGAGTAAATGTATGTTGACTGAATGAACAAAACAATTTTCAACTTCTGGCAGTCCTCCCTTTGTTAGCATCCTCATATGTTAGTCTTAGCCTTGAGTTTCTCTGTATTCCCAATAATTAAGGATCTCTGGGAGTCCCTATTGAAAGAAACTCTGTGATGAACAGAAGAATTATTCTATAATACAAATAATTACCAACTCATTACTCCTTTGTAAAATCTGGTGATTTCCTAAGAACCTACTTGTTTAATTTTGTTGTTAAGTGAAAGAAAATGGAGAGTAGAAAGAAGATACCCATGATTTGATGGCAGGGACTTGTATTCCGATTTGCCAGCACTTCTAGCAGTATGACTTTGGGGGAAATACCTAACTTTTCTTAGCCTCAATTTCCTCATCTGAAAAATGGGGTTCTGTTTCTTGGAGTTGTTGCATGGATTAACTGTGCTCCTAGAATATCAACTGGCACAGATTAGGCACTAAAAACCCTTTCCTTTCCAATCTCTTAATATAAACAAATTGAATAAATACAGATTCCACTATATAACATCTCCCCAGCATATCTGCTACAATTGCTTATTTTGTTACACATAAACCACAAAAGACCTAAATGATTCACTAGCTACTTGAGTACTATGGATCACCAGGAAAATTTGACACCTATATACTAAGGTCATAAAGTCCTAGAACTTTGAATTTTTTTCTGTCTTTGAATTTTAAAAATTAAAGAAATGAGAGAGAAAAAATGTATCATATTCAAGAGTCCTATCCATTTCTGATTTAAAGACAAGCTTTGCTCAGAACATCATTCCTTTATCACCAATCTTAAGAGCATCAAAAAGAGGGAAGTCAGCCAACTCAAACTTCTATAAAGCCCAGAAATAACACGTGCTATGTAGAAAAATCCACATACAACTTGCATCCCCACTCTGCCCAGTCACCTCTAAGTCCCTGAATGATGGTATCAGGACTTGTGGGGAGAATGGAGAGGGGAACGGATTATTCTCTAAAGCACTACACATTAGCAGCTGATGAGGAGAAGAGCGAAAATCAGCTTCCTGGTTATTTGTCTATCTATGCCCAACTGATGGTGTGGGTCTCCCTCTAAAGGAACGGTATTCATTCCATCACCTCTAGAGATCTACAAATTAAAGCCAGATGGACGAAATGCTTCCAGGGATGCTGCAAAACACTTTACAATGCACAGCCCCCCACAACAAAGCATTAGCTTGGCCAAAATATTAATCTTAATGCCAAGATTAAGCATTAACACTGGTCTACATTACCAGGTAGCTGGATAATTCTACCAGTTTGTATGTCTCTCTAACTCATGTCCCTTCCCTCCTCCCCAATAACACCAGATTAATATTCCCAAAATGGTGCTTTCATTACTTAGTTCTTCTGCGCAAAACTTCTTCTGCTCACATAATGTCTATTCATTAGCAACGCATTAAATTTAAACTTCTCAGCCTGGATGTTAATTTCCCTGATTCTGCCGGGCTAGTAAACCTCTCTTCTTCCTGTCAATCCCATTCTGGCCAATGCTACAATATTCTACTGTCCTCTTTGTTCTCTTCTCCCTAAACCCCATTCTCAACTCTGGTCTTTGGCTCATGCCATTCCATGCCAACAATATTCTCTCTTCTCTGTCAATTCAAACTCTTCCTATCTTCTAAGGCTTTAAATTGTACTCCTTTGTATTAGTCTGTTTAGGTTGCTTATAACAAAAGTACATGGAACTGGGTGATTTATAAAGAAAATAAAATTTATTGCTTATAGTTTCTGAGGCTGGGAAGTCCAAAGTCCATCTGGTGGTGGCAAAAGTGACCCAGGGTCTCACATTGCAAGATGGTGGAAGCAGAGAGAGCAGAGAGAGAGCAAGAGAGACATACTCTCTTCTTTTAAAGTCCTCAGAAGGCTCTACCTCGAGGAAGTTAGCTGCCAGAAACCAGGGAGTGGTGGAGAGGAGGTGTCTCGGGCCCTATGGCGACTGAGGAAGCTAGCGGCAGCGACCGGAAAGGACAGGAGGTCGAGACCTCCGGCACCTATTACCAGTTGGAGGAGGTGGCGGAGCGCAGCTCCTCAAAGGAAATATGGCTGGTGATCCACGGGCGAGTCTACGATATCACTCACTTCCTCAACGAGCATCCTGGCGGAGTAGAGGTTCTGCTGGAACAAGCTGGTACAGATGCAAGTGAAAGCTTCGAAGATGTAGGCCACTCCTCTGATGCCAGAGAAATGCTAAAACAGTACTATATTGGCGATGTCCATCCGAATGACCTTAAACCTGGAAGTGGTAGCAAGGACCCTTCGAAAAATAATACATACAAAAGGTTTCCTGTATCGCTACTACAAGTCAGAAAGAAAATCCTCTTGAGGAGGTCTTGTTGAAGCCTGGAAAGAACATCCACTTGGGAGTGAAAACTAGAGACTTGCTTGGGGGCTGAAGCAGCACCCTCTCCTTGAATCCTGCCAGTTGTATTCTTCCCCCTTGGAGCCAAGGTGGTTGGCCAGACATCCACCTCAGATCTGGAACTAGTGTCCTTCATCTCTGAGAGCCTTACTCCCAAAGCACCTACCTACTCACTGTTCTGTGTCCTTGCCAATATCCTCTCTCTTTGCTGGTTTCCACGAGTACCCTTACATTTCAAAACCTACTGAGTAATTGCAGTTCATATGTTGAAGTGACATTGCTCTTTGGTAAAACTGCCTGCTTTCCAATACATGAATGCACAATAGACATTCTTAATAGGGCAGCACTCCAGTTCTGAAAGCTTTTCTTTTTCCATTTTTCTTTTAAGTAAATATTATTTTAAAACTCTGATTTCTATTTATTGTAAAGGGTTTAATTCATGAAGTAAAGGTACACACCTGTTACTTAAAACACAACTGCCAAGTGATCTTATTCCTTGTTTATATTTGTGAAAACTAGAAAGGACTGTGTGATCATCTCCTCCCTCCCACGCTAGCGTAGCAGGTACCTCTTCCCAAGTGGTGCTGGACAAAACTATGCTCCCCTGTTACTTCTTGGGGATGAGAAGAGACCAGGAAAGGGAGGGATGAATTGGGGTGATAAAACCCTGGTGAATTCAGCATAATCTTTCTTTTGAAAAATATTGAAAAACACTACTTTAGGACAAGAGTTTAGAAAAAGCACCAAAGCTTTCATGCTGGTTTGGTACCGGTTTCTAGCCATTTCTCTCCCCACCCCCCATCTTTTACTGGTAAAATATAAATGTATAATTATGTCTGTAGAGCTTTACCAGGGATTTTTGTTTATTGATTAGCAAATTTTTGATTCCCCGTTTTACAAAAGTAAAAGACTCCAATTTGATCTTCTGATTGCCCCAGTGAAATAACTTCCATATAAAATGGCATTTGAAAGTGGGAAATCATGACAAGAGACTGTTTTCCATTTCATCTGTATTTTACCTCCACGGCTCCAAGTTGTGGTTTTGTTCTGTTGTTTTTCCATTGAGAATAAAAAAAAAAACGGGTAAAAAAAAAAAAAAAATAAATAAATAAATAAATAAAGTCCTCAGAACCATGCCCCTGACCACCATTTTTAATCCATTCACTACTGCATGGTCCTACAACCCAATCACCCCTTGAAGGCTCCGCCTTTCAATTACCATAATAGGAGTTCCCACCCTCTTAACAGTCCCAGTGGGGGCTAAGTTTCTAATACACAAAACTTGGGGGACACAATTCAAGTTTCAGTGAGTTTTGGGGGACATAATTCAATCCACTACATCCTTCAACAAGCCTTTCCCATTTTTCCAGCCTACAAGAATCTCTTTTTCCTGAATTCCTTTATTATTACAAAGGTATTTCAAAAAGTTCATGGAAAAATATAATTAAAAGATAATATGAACCTTTCCACAAACTTTTTTAAGTACCCTCATATCTGCGCAATCACATACATATTTACTTGTCACATTATCCAATTTTTCCTGTTAAGCATTCTTATTTTCTCAATGAGATTAAACTTCTCCAAAGATAAGGGGTTATGTCTCCATAGTAATACTTGGTGGTCTCAGAAATATCTCCAACTTAATTTGTTACAAACAGAAATTTTTTTTTTTTAGGCAGCTGGCCGGTACAGGGATGGAACTCTAGACCTTCGTGTTATCATCACCACGCTCTAACCAACTGAGTTAACCAGCCAGCTCTAAAACATAATTCTTAATTGCCCTCCTTCAAATCCGCCCCCTCCACCCCAGCAAGTTTCTCCATTTCTAAAATGGCAACAACAAAATGAGATCCAGGCAGTCATTTTTTATACCCCTGCCCCCTTACAATCAATTTTCAATTTCCATGTCTCATTGGTTCTACCTCCCAATTATTTCTTGAATTTCTACACCTAAAACATCTCTCAAATTTATCTGCTTTCCTACGCCACTGCTACCACTTTAGTCTAGTTACCTTCATCTCTAAGATTACTGTTTTACTACTGTCCTCCTCCCCCATTACATTTCTCATACAGTAGACAAAATATGCTACTCTTTTAATCCATGTTAGATGCTGTCCCTGGACATCTTATCCCAAACCCAAGGCATTTCTTCACTATCTAATGATTTCTAAAATAATATTGTGTATATAGTACCCAATTACTATACTACTTATTAAACTGATTTTCAAAAGGCTTGTTTACAACTTCATCCAACACTTCTGTGAAGTCTTACCCCCAAGAATAATTGGTTTTGCCTCTTTTTTTTAAATCTCATCAGGTGACTTTTATAAACCTCCAAATTAGTACTGATTAAAGTCACTTAAGCTCGTGTGTCTTCTTCCTCAAACAGTTACTATTAAAAAATAACTGACAGAACTTCCACCTTGTAATATGAGATTTTTGTAAAGAATCAAATATAAAAGAATACTTTTCTATGAGAGATAATTTGGGGAGGAACTTATATTTAAGCATATATGGCATATATCTGACTGGCTAGTCCATGTTAAAACTTTAAAGAAGAAAAACAGCAAAAAACAGTTGCTCATCTTTTTTGTCAACTTTTTCCTATGCCTAATAATACCATAAACCCTGAGGCATTCCAAGAAAGAAAACTATTTTCTAATTTACTCTCATTCCTTCTCCAATACAAGCAATCTGTCATCACATTTTTTTTAAAGTATCTTTAAAAAAACACAAAAAACATAAACACAGTATCTCATATCTGTCCTTTAAAAAATTTTTTTCTATACAGATTGTTGACTATACCTGTCCTATTTTTATTCTCTGCCTAATTCTTTCCATTTACAGCACTATCCCTGATCAGTTGATCTTGATTATTGTAGCCAAAGTTACTTGTTCCTCCCACGGCTCCAAAACCCTTCCTGAAAGGCTTCTTCTTATACCATAAATTACAACCAGAATTCTCACCTAGCCATATCCTAAAACTTCTTACACCATCCCAAAATCTAAGGGATAAAGTGTGGAAAAAGAAAAAAAAGTCAAATTTGTCTTTTAAGCCTTAAAAATATCTAAGAGTACTACTGCTAAGTATACTTTAAAGAAAAATAAGCGACCTGATCAGTACTATTTAGAAATAGGCTGCATATTTCTTTTCTTTTCCATGCTGTTATACAGGTTGAAATTATTATTAAATAGTGCTTATACGTTATCAGTGCAACTAGTACATCACTTAAGAAGCCTTCTGAGGCCAGAGAAGGCAAAAGAATCATTCATTATTTTACTAAGACAAAATTACAAGAATATGAAACAAATTAAACTTGAGTAATCTCCATTTAATCTCATGTTAGGTCTCAAAAAAATCTTAAAAGGGACTCTATACTGGCAAGAGGAATTTGGATGGGAAAAAATAGCTTTGGAAAAACCGATGCAGGTAAATTTCTTAAGAGAGAATTCTGCATTAATTAATCCTAAAACTAATAGCCAATATACGTAAAGAGTTGGAAAAGAAGCCAAACTAGGAGAAATGAGTATTTCATGCTGTGAGGAAAAATTAATAAAGTATGAACGTAGTGATATGCTAAAATATTTACTATTTGATATCACAGGCCTATTAAGGGCAATAGGAAGGAATTTCTAAAATCGGTTTGCTTTATAACTTCAAAATAAAGTCCATGACCCAATGACAGGAGTTGATAAGAGGTCAACTGTTCTGATCGAGTCAGAGATCCTACGGTGGGATGAAAGTCTCCCAGACCTGGTCCATCACCAAGAGACAAAAGATTCAGTTTCCTCAGATGGCAGGCGGGGAAAGGACTTGGCACTACACCACACACTTAAAATCCAGTAGGGTTCCTTCCATGCCAACAGAGCACCATGTGTCAAAGCACACCTTGGTGTGGTAACGACAGTGAAGTGGATGGAAAAACCATTCTTTGTCTTTAATATCCTGAACGCCTCTTAAACATGCTCACAACAAAAACGCTCCTGAACCCATCACATATAATGGAAAACCCCAGATTTGCCCTTTCCTCCCCTCCCCTTGTATAGGTGCTTGCACCTCAGCACTGGGCCTTGGAGTTCGTAGATCATCACTGTACAGTGAGAAATTCACTAAGCGAGAAAAGCAACGTGGGCTACAAAATCTTACCAAAATAGAAATTAGTATTAAAAAATACTGATCGTACCCCCCTCCACCCTCTACAAAAAACAAAACCAAAACCAAAAAAAAAAAAAAAAAAGGCCCCGCAATCTTGCCCCACCATTATGCAGATCATACAAGCTCTGATCCAATGGGCTTCTCAGTCATCCTTTAGGCAGGAGAGCACCTGGGCGCGTTTTCGGCCCCTCATCTCTCACTCCCGGCCAAGCCAGGCCCCTAGACTGACAGGAGGGGCTCGCCGGACGCTGGCTCCGACGGGAAAGCAGGCATTATCGCCGAACCCCACTCACACTAGGGATGGAGGTAACGGAGGCCCGGAGGCCACACAGCTCAGGTTGCGGGCAAGGCCTCCGAAGTGACGAAAGATAGGCAGGTCCCGACAGAGGGGAGGCGGGAGAGGCAGCCGGGTCCAGGCCTCAGAGAAGAGCGTTATCGTTACCTGCACGGGGTCCTGCAGCACCGGCATCCTTAAGGCTCAGGCCCACTTTCTGCAGTGCCTCAGGCCCGCCCCCCGGAGCGACTCCGGCCCGGCCAGCCGCGGCTCATTTAAACTCACTAGCGACCGTTACCGGGGGATGGGGGAGGCCGAGCGATTGCCGAGTACCTCCGAGCGGGACACGGAAATACCCGAAGGGGGTCGAAAACACCCGAGGCGAGTCGGCGGAAGAGGTGACCGTTCCCGGAAATTGTCGAGGATTACCGGAAACGAACGAATCTGACGCCACGCGTAGTTTCCTCTTCTCAGCCACGCCTTCACCCACGTACGCCACGCCCAGTCGGCCGCCCCATCCTGGGCCACGCCCAATCGGCCGCCCCATCCTGGGCCACGCCCAATCGGCCGCCCTATCCTGGGCCACGACCGGTCGGCATCACAGGCGGGGCGCCGGGGTGACCCGGCGGCGCGGAGCGTACGTGGCGGGGCTGCTGGCTCGGTTCGCCGCTCTGCTCGTCTGGATTAACGGGTGCCCTGTCATTTAAGCAGAAGGAGACACACCACAATGTGGTGCTTACTTTAATTAATCAAGAACTTTTTGTCTGCTGAGTTCCGATCATTCACCCACTCCAGAAGCACCTACTCATGGCTCCGGGGGACATCGGGGGAAATTGGGGCTCATGGCCGTGCCCCAGACGTATAGCGGCCACTGTCTTCAAGGTGGTCACGGTCTACTTAAGGCAAAACGGTAGGATAAAGAGCGCTACGTTATGTGGTGCCGATTATACGTGATGTGAAAATCAGAGAGGAGGAAGGTTAATAGGAATTAAGGTGAAGAACGTTCCGTGGAAAGAAGAAAAGATTTAAACTGAGCTTTCCGGAGAATCAGAAGAAAAAGATATTGTACGTGCGGGGAGGAGCGATGAAGTCAGTCCGGGAAGAGTGAAGGCGTTAACGTGGTGACCAGATCATGGAACAGTCTCCAAAGGCCGTTAGAGATGTTATTCCTGATAGGACAGGCATTCTAGTGTGCTGCAAGTCCAGAGGTCTGGCTTTGAAGTTTATCCCTGGCGCAAGCTAGTTATAGGTCCTTAGGCAAATTACAACCTCTCTGAGTTTCTCTTTGCTTAGTGTGAAAAAAATAATTGAGACAATTAGATGCGTCGACATGTTTTGGCTGTGTCTGGCACACGTGGTAGACGCTCTCGTTTCCTTTCCGTCCCTGCTCCCCCACCCCCAAAACAGTGAACCAGGGAACCACTGAGATTTTGTTTTTCACCAGATAAGGAAAACGGTTCTTGAAAGTTAATTTTCTAGTCAGGCCTTCTCTAAGCTAGATGTGAGACTCATGATATATTCCCTTGTGTGAAAATTTCCCTTGCTGGTTTCTACATTTTATGCAGACGAAATCGAGTTAGAATGGGTCACTCTCTTCCTTTGGGTGATATTGGAGGGAAGGCTTTTTTTAACAGCAGCTGACAGACCTATATTTTCCACCAACCATCTCGAGTTTTGGTGTTGTTTTTTTTTAAAGTAAAAAAAGAGCATTTCTTTTCTGGCCACTGTTCACCAGGCTATAACATCTGTTGTGGTTTTCTCCTAATACACAGCAAGGCCACATTGTTTGAAGTACTTTAATGGGGTCTTGGAGAGCGTTTTTACTTCCTTCTGTGTTTTTTTTATTTTGTTTTGCGCCTTCTCTGTTTCTGATCCACTTTAGCTCACCATCTAGCAACCACTTGGGCATCCTGCTGTCATCCATTATCCAATATGTTTAGGTGCTGAGTGGAGTTGGGGTACAATAAATGTTATTCTAAAACTGGTAAATTATTTCTTCTTCTTAGCCTGCTTCTTAGTCTAGTTCATATTCAATCAGATTTGGAGGCTGGCATTGAGGAAACTAACTATTCAAAAAGCTAGACGTGGTATCATTGGTGTATTAATCCGTTTTTCTTGCTTATAACAAAATACATTGAACTGGGTAATTTATAAAGAAAATGAAATTTATTGCTTACAGTTTCTGAGGCTGGGAAGTCCAAACTCCATCTTGTGGTGGCGACAGTGTCCCAGGGGTCTCACATTACAAGACAGTGGAAGCAGAGGACAGAGAGAGAGAGAGACAGACTCTTCTCTTTTAAACCATGCTCAGAACCACACCCCTGACCACCATTTTTAATCCATTCACTACTGCACGGTCCTGCAATCCAATCACGTCTTCAAGGCCCAACCTTTCAACTACCATAATAGGATTTCCCACCCTCTTAACAGTCACAGTGGGGACCAAGTTTCTAACACATAAAACTTGGGGGACACAATTCAAGCTCCAGTGAGTTTGGGGGGACAAAATTCAATCCACTACAACTGGCAAGATGCGGGTCCTACCCAAGCAGCCCAGAGTCAGCTTATCCTTCCTCTGAATTCCTTCAGTGCTCCTTGTCTGCATTCCTCATTTGTCCCTGTTGCATTCAGCCTTGTGTCCTCCTATCTTACCTGACCTTGAGGCTTTTCCTCCTCATGTTTCCTCCTCCCTCTTGGTCAAATTATCCCCTTTCTTTGGCTTCTCTCATAACAAAGTCTCCTGGTTTTCCTCCTACCTCTCTGTTCTCTATCAGTTTCCTTTGCAGCCCCTCTGATAGCCCTTTAACGTTAGAGTGCTTCAGGGGTCTGTTCTAGGCCTTTCTTCTTGCCCTATACATTCCTCCTGGGCAAATCTATCCATTTTTGTGGCTTCACATATGAATTGTTTCAAAAATTTGTATTTCTAGCCAGATTGCTTCTTAGAACTCCAGACCCAAATGACTAACTGCCAATCGGACATCTCTATCTGGATGTCTCACAGGTACTTTGTTCAAAATGGAACCCTAATTCTGCATCCTTAGACTTTTTCCTATTGCAGTGTACTGGATTGAATTATGTCCACCCAAAACTCCCTGAAGTTTGAATTGTGTCCCCAAGGTTTTATGTGTTAGAAACTTGGCCCCCACTGTGACTGTTAAGAGGGTGGGAAATCCTATTATGGTCATTGAAAGGTGGAGCCTTGAAGAGGTGATTGGGTTGCAGGACCGTGCAGTAGTGAATGGGTTAAAAATGGTGGTCAGGGGCGTGGTTCTGAGGACTTTAAAAGAAGAGAGTATGTCTCTCTTGCTCTCTCTCTGCTCTCTCTGCTTCCACCATCTTGCAATGTGAGACCCCTGGGTCACTGTTACCACCACCAGATGGAGTTTGGACTTCCCAGCCTCAGAAACTATAAGTAAATAAATTCCATTTTCTTTATAAATTACCCAGTTCTACACATTTTGTTATAGCAACATAAACGGACTAATACACCCAGTTTAAGATAGCACCATCTTTTCCATTGCCCAAACCAGAAACCACTCTTTCTCTTTTACCTTGTAGAATAGGTAGAATTTCTCCTTTACCCTCTATGGTTTCTGTTTGGCTTAAGAATTAAACTGACGTACAACAGAGTAACAGGAGAAAAGCATACAAATTTTATTTAGTAATTTCTACATGTACCTGGGAACCTTTGCAAGAAAAATGAAAACCTAAAGAAGCAGTTAGAGCCCAGCACTTACATATTAGGTTGGACAAAGAGTAGTAAATTGTGAAAATGTGGTAAGACAAAGGGGTTTGGGCTAAAGCAGTTAATCTTGGAAAAGTGACTAGGAAAATAAGGGTTAGTTTAACAACGTTCGTATAGCCTCGACTACCTGTCTCTGATAAGAATGTGTTTCTTTCTCCTGATATAGGGAGGTCACCTTTCACATGGAAGTTTTATTTCCTGCTTTTAGGAAGAAAAAGGAAGGACAAGGGTGCCCTTTTTGCATCTGCTGTTTTTCAAGTGCCTTTAACTCAAAATAATTAACATGCCAAAGTGGCATATCTTGGGGCATGTTGACTTGAAACAGGCAAAAATATAAGACAAAGAGTTTATTTGGGCCAAATTTGAGGACTGCAGTCCAGGAAACAGAGACTGAAGTTGCCCCTAATGTGTGCTCTGTTTGGTAGCAGTTATGATTTTTAAAGGGAGAAGTTAAGGGGCAGTTCCAAAGGTATTTGCCAGGAATTGACATTGGTTCACTAGAATAGCATAAGCTGCTGATTGGCTGTACATTATTCTTTGCATCATAAATTCCAGAAACTTTGCAACAAAGAATGAGGGTCACAATACTCAGCTTGTGATAACATTGGGTAATCTACACCTGTGGTGGTGGCAGCTTGTCTACTAAAACATCCCTTTTAGCAGTTATCCCAGACATGGTAGAGGGGGTGTGACCGAAGTCCCATGCTCATCTCTCTCTAGGCCTGATCAGTTTTAGCAGAACTTACATTTTTTAGATTGCTTTAAGTCCTTTTCCTTTCTCAGGTGGCATGTTTTGATTCTTTACAACCCCAACATCTAGTCACAAAGACCTACCAATTTTACCTCCTAAATATACCTTCGTGCTTCTTCCTGCCTCTAGTCTTACCTACTTCCCAAAATAAGTTTGATTATGTCAGGAGGATCCCCTCCCTAACCACCTTCCCCTGACCCCCAACTCAGGATTTGCCTTCAGGATATAGTCCAGACTTTTTTTTTTTTTTTTTAAAGATGACCGGTAAGGGGATCTTATTTTTTTTTTTTTTGTCGTTTTTTCGTGACCGGCACTCAGCCAGTGAGTGCACCGGTCAGTCCTATATAGGATCCGAACCCGCGGCGGGAGGGTCGCCGCGCTCCCAGCGCAGCACTCTACCAGGTGCGCCACGGGCTCGGCCCGGTAAGGGGATCTTAACCCTTGACTTGGTGTTGTCAGCACCATGCTCACCCAATGAGCGAACCGGCCATCCCTATGTGGGATCCGAACCCGGGGCCTTGGTGTTATCAGCACCGCACTCTCCCGAGTGAGCCACGGGCCGGCCCGAGTCCAGACTTTTTGAAACTTATGTTACGAGGTCCTCCAAGATCTGGCCCTACCTCCTTATTCAGCCTTATTTCCCCCGTCTTCCCTTTATACTCACACTCCAGCTACGTGTAACTTTTTTTTTTTTTTAATGAGGAGCTTCTTGACCCACTCCAAGCCTTGCTGCTCTCTCTGCCCAGAACACTGTCTTTACTTGTCTTCTAAGTACATTTCTTCCAGGCCTTTTCTCATCCAATGGAACAGGTTGGACATCCCTGCTGTTGCTCATTACTCTCATCACCCTTTGCCATAATTACTTGTTTAATTGTCCACTTCCCATCTAGCCTATAAGCTCCATGAAGGCAGAAACCCTGTCTGCCTTGTTCCTGCGTGTATTCTCCATACCTAGTACAGTATCTGGTACATCATGGGTACTCATTCTTATTTGTATAATGACTGAATAAACTCTTTCTTTTCCTATTATTACTTTTTGTTTATTGATTGATGTTATGGACCAAATGTTTGTGTTCCCCTCAAATTCATATGTTGAAGCCCTAACACCCAGTTAGGGGCCAGTGCCCGGGGCCCAGTGTCTGTTCACTTGAGAGAAGTGCCAGGGCTGAGCGGAGATCTTCTTTTTGGGCTGGAGAAATGACCACATCCTTTGGGGGTGGTTTTTGTTTCTTGTTCATGTGTTCATTCATTCATACAACATATATTTATTGAGAACATACTAAGTACCTAGCACCAGGCTAGGTTTGTGGGACACAACCCTGAGCAGGGTAGACCCAGGATCTACCTCTGGAAGCTCCTGGTCTGGCAGGAAAGGCAGATGAGTAAGCTGGCAACTCCAGCCAGGGGTGAGGGCCAGGGGAGAGAGGTGGGATGCCCTGGAAACACAGAGATGATACATCTAACCCAGACTAGAGGACGGCATAGTCAGGAAGACTTCCTGGAGGAAGGGACTTCTCAGGGGAGACCTGAAAAATGAGTAGGAGTTAGAAGAGAAGAGGGAAAGAGGGTTCCAGCCAGAAGGAACTGCACATGCAGGCCACGGACAAAGGCACCGTGTGTGGAAAGAACAGGGAGAGCTCTGGCTGGAGCAAGGAAGGGAGTGGGGGTCGTGGGCTGAGGCAGGTCAGAGAGGCAGGCGCCAGCCGGATGATGAAGGGCTGTGACTACTTTGGAGAGAGTTAGAAGTACAAGGTGGGAATAAAACAATAGACAAAGATAACTTTGTAGATGGGAAAGATAATCAGAGTTTAAACATTTAAAGTCCTGGTTTTGTCCGGAGTGAAGGTGGAGATTACTGGTTAATTTCAGACTTTTCAACAAGGATGCTGTTAAAAATTGTAGGGTAACCACTAAAAAAACAGAAACAAAGTACGTAACTTCCAAACCAGTAGAAGGCATGAAAGAAGGAAAAGAAGCAAATAAAAAGAGTGGTCAAAACAAAGCACAAAGCTGGCCAGTTAGCTCAGTTGGTTAGAGGTGGGGCTGATAACACCAAGGTCCCAAGTTCAATCTCTGTACTGGCCAGCCACCAAAAAAAAGTAAAAATAAAACAAAGCACCAAATATGATGGTAGAAATAAATCCAAATATGTTAGTGATTAGAATAAATGAAAACGGATGAAACACACCACTGAAAAGATTATATGTTTAAAAAATCCAGCTATACGATATGTACCTAAAATATAATGGCATGGAAAACTTGTAAGGAGCAGGTTGAAGGAAAAATACACAGAGAAAATATTAACCAAAAATAAAGCTGGCATAGAAATACTAAAATCCAACAAAATGTGCAGCCTTTATTTCATACCTGCTGTATGCAGAGCCCTGTCCTAGGCCTGAGGAGTGACACGGGAGAAACAGATACATGACTCCTGTCCTACAGGACTATGGTTAGGGTGGTGACCACATGATTCCAAAATACTCTATTTAGTCAACAAATACTTGTTCCAACACAAGATGATATTTTTTAAAAAGGGATAGGAAGTGGAGCATACTTGGAGTTCCAGTAATATAAACATTTATTGATCAGTGTTGAATTGGTTTCCAAAGATTTCCTCCCACATTGAATCTGGACTTGCCTTGTGACTCATTTCAATAAATAGGATGTGGCAGAAGAGAAAATATGCTGGTTCTGGGTATTATTAAGGCCTGAAAACTTCTGCTTTGCACTTTAGGGAAGAAAGCCTCCACGTAATAAGTCTAGCTATCCTGCTGTCTAGTCTGTGGAGAAGCCACCTGGAGAAGGAGATGCCTTGAGATTACAAGGAGAGGAAAGAGATTCAGCCATCTCGCCTGAGCCCAGCCTCCCAGCTGTCCCCGCCAATGGCCAGACGTGGACACTCTGGCCCGTTGACTTCTAGATGGCTGCAGTTCCAGCAGACGTGCAGCAGAAGGACTGCCGAGCTGAGCCCAGTCAACCTGCAGGATCCTGAGAGATAATAAAATGGTTATCATTTCAAACCAGAAACTTTGGGGTTGTTTCTTTATGCAGCCATAGATAACCAAAACCATCACTTTCAACTTGTGCTTGACACTGTGCTGGCTAATCATTTTCATAAATGATGTTATTTAATCCTTTCAACAATACTTAGAGGTAGGTGTAACTAACTCCCATTTTACAAATGAGGAAACCGAGGCTTGGAGAGAATGTCACACAGCTAACAAGGAACAGAAGCAGGGCTTGAATCAAGGGCTTCTTAATTATGGACCTGCACTCCCAACCATTGCACTATGTGGCCAGGTCGGGGAGCTGAGGAGTGAAAAACACAAGACATTCCAGAGCAAAGCACAATGTGTCCCATGCTGTGTCTCTTCAAGTGTGACCTCCCTTTAAGCTTTCCCCTTTTTGTTTTTCATCTTGTGCTACTAAGGAGGGAAGTGGATTCTAGAAAGATGATCAGATGAATGGGCAGATGATGTAGTTGGGGATTTGATTATAGTTTTGACACATTTCAAAACAAGCACTAATCATCCTCAGTGTTCGGTTGTCATTGGAGAAAATGTAAATGCTGCACCTGCTCACTACCTGTCTTTCCTCCAGACAATAGAACACATGTTTGTGACAAAGGAGTGTGTCTTGTCCCTCCCCCCAACCTCCACTGCAGTCACCACTGGAGAATCCTGTGCTTTGGGACAGGTGGGAAATATCTGAGTCTTGATGTGCTTTCCCCTTCCCTCTAGCCCAGGCAAGCTTCCAGACTCTTCTGGGTCCATCAGGTCTTAGGGATCATCTTAGTTACCATCCCCAGTTTCACAGATGAGAAAAAAGTTCACAGAGGAAGTGTGGCTTCATCAAAAACCCACTGAGAGCGAGTGTCAGAGTCAGGCTAAGACACATCTCCAGATTCCTCCTCTGGTGCTGTTCAAACTCCTACACCCTCTGCAGTCTCCTCCCGAGCTGCAAACAGGTTCTGAGACTTCTGATGGAGCTGATCAGAATCCAGCAGTCTCTAAAGTCCTGAGAACAGCTGGAATATGTCGAGAACGGAAACGGGCCCAGGAGCCCAACAGTCACTGTGGACAGCTCAGCACCACGGACAGCTCAGGTGACCTATGACTGGGGAGGCGGGAGGTGGGAGGCTGGTTGCCCAGCAAGGCAGAGTGTCATGGAAGAGAGAGAAAAATATCAAAATGATCTTAGAGACCATCTAGTCCAGCCTCCTCAGTCTGCACAGGAGCAAAATAGAGAAGTGACTTGTCCAAGATCACACAGCCAGTCAGCAGCGAGCCAGAGACGGGGGCCAGGCCCCTACTCCTCACACCTCTTCAAGGCCCTTGGATACTTGGTCCCCATGGCTAATTAGGGGCACGGCCAGAGTTTGAATCGAGGTCACTGAGATTAAAATCTCCTGCCTTTGGGGATGGGAAAGAAAGGGAAATAAAGGAAACTGAGAGAGCACCTGGCCCTGATGGGAAGGTCTGTGATCTGGCCTCTAACTGCACGTTCTTGACAGGAGCTTCCTACTTCTCCAAGGTGACGTGGCCTTTCAGAGACAATTCGGTTACCATGGCACCCACATTACAGGTTTCATCTCCATGGCAATTCGTTGGAGTTTTTCACCCTCTGGTAAGTACACATGTGACTGCCCATAGGTACATCCCAGAAAAATTAATTTAAAATTGCATTTTGGGAAGTAGAGTATCCCATTATCCAAGTCTGCAGCCAGGAGCATAACAAGACACATTCTAGGTCGGACAGGGCCCAGGGCACAGAGAAAGGACCAGGACGGTCTTCAGGGCAGCTCTGCCTTCTCACTGCCATTGCAAACCTCTCCCAATCTTACAGCTCAGCGCACCTTAGGTTCACCGTGGACACAAATAATATCTCCTTTTCTGTATCCTCCCCTAGTGCCCTGTCCACGGCAAAGCCTCAGTGTTACCTGCACTGACAAGAAGTGCTGGGGCAAGGAGAAAGGAGGCTGGTTCTTCTGACCACAACCTCTGTGGTACCCAAGGGGTGCCCCTCTTACTTCCCTTGTCCAGTGCAGCCCACTTTGGGGCACCCCTGGAGCTGTTCCCTCCTTTTGTGGCAGACCTCACTTGCCTGATCTGTGGACTGTGGGCACCGCCTTCAACATGACCTAATCTGCCATCCATTTTCCAGGAAATCCTCATGGTTTCTGGTCCGATGAAGACAACCCTTCTGTCTTCCAGCAATGCCGTGGATTTTCTTGAATATCTGTCCTGATGTTTATAATGATATAGAGCTGGCTGGAATGAGGATTCAGCCACCAGTTTGACCTAACCCTCTCTCTCTCTCTCTCTCTACTTTTAGTGTTTATCACCATCTTCTCTATCGTCATCATGGTAGTAGTAGTGCTATTTCATGATGGACAGGTCACCGTCACATTCTGCAACAAAGCAGGAAGTGCCCACAGAAATGTTCCACCGGCATCCCAGATAACGAAACAGAAAAATCAAGGCACGGTTTCATTTCAGAGTTTCAATGAAAAGTGTAAAAGGTACCAGCTATGCACCTTCAAAATATCTTTTGAACTCAGACTTGGATTTGAACTCTGGTTGTGTCAATTATCGGCTGTGGTTTCCGAGGAGTGTGACCTAAGCCATTGGAACCTTGTTTCATTAAGTGGACATGACAACATCTGTCTTGCAGGAATTATTAGATGTGAGTTCTGAGAAGAATGAGAAAGGCTTATGAGATGAAATATGAAACGCGCTTCACACTATTCCTGGCATGTGACGGAGCCTCTGTAAATGACAAGTGTGCTCATTAGCACCTCAAAGGGGAGTCATTCCCGTGGAATTTTATTTGGATCTGACTAAAGAGAGTGCTCACCCTCCTCATGTTTTATTTGATTAAATATCCTTGATCCCTATGGAGCACGAAGCCCCTTGAAAGCAGGGCTGCGTCTTCAACCAGGTGGTGGCATTCCCGCACTGAATCATGCTGGATGCTGCAGAAAACACAGACGCGGGGAAGACAGGTCTGGTCCTCAGGGGTCGTGTAGTGGGGGAGGCAGAAGTGGACGCTAGTAACCATGACAGTGCAGAGCGAGGCACATGCCATGTACTGTGGCATGTGGCTGGGTCGTTAAGAGCATGAGCTCAAAAACCAGTCTCCCCAGGTTTGGATCCCAGCTCTGCCACTTACTGGCTATACCACCTCAGACCAGCATCTTCACCTTGCTGGGTCTCAGTTTCCTCAAGTGTAAAATAAGACTGATAATAGAAGCCACCTTTAAAAAAAAAAAAAAAAAAAAGATGACTGGTAAGGGGATCTTAACCCTTGACTTGGTGTTGTCAGCACCACGCTCACCCAGTGAGCTAACCGGCCATCCCTATATAGGGATCCGAACCCGTGGCTTTGGTGTTCTCAGCACCGCACTCTCCCGAGTGAGCCATGGGCCGGCCCAGAAGCCACCTCTTAGGAGAGTTAATGGGTGAACAGAGAGGGGCTCAATACACATTAGCTGTTGTTATCTAGACATACAAAGATTGTGTACAGGGACTATGTAAGAAGCAAACAATTCTGTTTCATGGTTGTGCTTGAGCTTGACCTTGGAGGATGAGTAGTTCTGAAAGGGCACAGGAGGGGAAGAGAAGCATTTGAGGGAAGCGGAGCAACAGGAGCAGAAGCATGGAGTGAGCTCTGCAGCATTCTTAAGGTACAGCCTGAGGGCTGCGTCACTAGAGCACAGAGAGAAACACTGGGACATGGGCTGGTGAAGAGGTTTAGGACTTTGGACAGTTCTGTAGGCACTAGAGACCCATCACAGGCTACCCAGGAGGGGAGTGACGTGATGCCATCTATGCTCTGGGCAAATCATCTTGGTGGCAGTGAAAGAGAGATCAGGGAAGAGGAAAGTGGGGGTGGGGGGACGAAGAGGCCATTAGGGAGCTCTAGCACAGCCCAGGCAGAAATCTCAAGGGGTTAAGCCAGGGAGATAGACAGGAGGGGAGAGACACTGAACGTGGAATCTGCAAGACTTGCGGAAGGAGTGGGCAGAGTCAGACGTGGTTTCCCCCTGGGTGGCTGGGAAGACGGCAGGGCAGTGCTCTCACAGGATCAGGGCACAGGCAGGGGCCGGGCTTGGGGTGGGGGCCTTCCTCAGCTTGGGGCACATGGCATGTTCCCTCTCCCCAGCCCTCACAAGCCCTATAGAGCACCCTGCACAAGTCAGGTGTTCAGAAAATACCTCTGAGTAAGGAACCTAGGGAAGGAGGCCTCCAAAGCCCACCCCCCATCTTCCCCCACTCCACATCCAGCCTCTTCCTCTCCCTCCCCAGACAATACAGGACTGTGGGATGTGCGTGCTGCCACCGTGGGCACCCCTCAGCATCCCCTCCTGTTTCCGAATCATTAGAGGGAAAACTCCCCCAACCTGTCTCGTGGCGCTGCCTTCCTCCCCTGTTCCATCCCATTGAACACGTGACTCCCATCCTGAAGACCTGCCCGGAGTGTCCCTCCTGATGGGGGGCAGAGACAGTCACCATCTGAACATTCACAACCAGTGAGCCAGCACCTACTGAGGGCAGAGCCCTGAGCCAAGCTCGTCAAGCATCATGTCGTCAAATCCTCTCAACAAACGCAGGAGGTGGGCTCTCTCATCCCCATGTCACAGATGAGAAGACTGTGACTCGGAGAACTTGACTGACGTGCTCCTGCACACACAGCTGGTTCTGTGCAATCATAAAGTCTCAACTCGTTCCATTCCCTCCTCCTGCCTCCCATGCCAGCGCCCCCAACGATGGTTACAGAGACTTCAAGACCCACGTGGCCAGCAGGAGCTGCATGCGACTGAAGTACCGGGGACATCTCTCTTGTGATCATCAGCACCATCTGGCTGTCACCGAACACAAAGGGCCTCTAACTCTGGAGCCTGTCCCTATCCCAGAGATCCAGATGTCATTGGTCTGGTGTGCGACCCAGGCAGCGGGACCCTTCCAAGCTCCTCCAGGTAATTCTCATGAGCTGCCCAGGTTGAAACTCATTGTTCCAACGGGAGGCCTTGCCCTGAAAGCATCATTGCTGATGCCTGCCCCTCACCGCAGCTGCCACGGACCTGCTCTGGTACCTTAGCACTGGGTTCCTCATGCTGGATGACAGGGGTCCCCATAGCCATGGGCCTCCCAGAAGGTGAGTCCCTTTTCCTGCTCCAGATCTTTCTCTTCACCCCTTTCCCAGGTGCCCAGAGCCTTCTTATGATCCAAGGCTCCCTGCCCCAACAAGAGGCCATCCTAGCTGCCCTTCTGGAAAGGACTCAAGACCCCAAATCGATCCCACTTCCCTCCCTGGTCCTCGAGCCAGAGCATAGCTGCTGTTTTTCCCTCTGTAGGGCCCGCTCAGAGCCAGCCACGGAGGCCGGCTGGTTTCAGCAGGAGGGAGCCGAGGGCCGGGGCGAGAGCATCCAGAAAGGAGGCAGCCACCGTTCAAATGCTGGTTGCATCACCCCCTCTCACTGGGCCTCAGTTTCCTCTATTTCATAGCAAGGGGGCTGCATGGGACCCCCACCCCCACCCTGCAGAGGGGCCAGAATTGCTTTCCTGAGCCTGGAGACTCTAAATATCCACAAAATCATCAGGTTTCCCTGCTTTGGCCTGTGGCCAGGCTCTGTGCTGACGGCCAGAAGCTGAGATTAGCAGTCGTAGAGGGCAAACAATTTCATTACTCTGTAATACGGGGAGTGTGTTTGGTAGACAAACAAAATGGAATAGTTAAAAATTGAATAGTTCATGGGATAAAAAATAATAAAAGAGGCTTGGTTGTGAATAATTGCAAACCATTGAGATGGGTCCCCCTCTGTGGGGATTTCCAGGCCCACCTGAGGATTTGAGTTTATAGGATGGTATGAGGCCTCATTGTAAAAGTGGCTCTTTTACCATTCCCGACCCCCTTGCCCACTCCCTGGTGCCAGCCCTCCCACTCCGCACCCCTCAGTCCCTTAGTGATGGGCAGCGTGGTGGAGCAAACACACAGGCTGCAGAGGCAGACACGCAGGGACACATCGTAGGCGAGCCATTGCCTGGCTGTAATTAACGTCTCTGAGCCTTCACTGTCTCATCTGTAAAATGGAAATAATCCCCAACACATAGGGTGCTGCGTGGATTAAATAATGTTGGTTTATAGATGGAATTCAGCAAATGTTGGTTTCTCCCCACCCTACCCCTTCCCCATCTCCCCCATCACATCTGATTCCATCCTGGAGCATGAAAATGCTTCCTGCAAAAGATCCCAAAGACAGCAGTGCGAGAGAATCTGGGAGACGAGGACTCCAGCTGCCATCGGGAACGCTGCTGGCAACCCTAACCCTCTCAGTGATGGGTGCTGGCCTCTGCCCATCTGGCGGCATCTTGTCAACATGCAGATTCCACAACTTGCATTCCCCGAAAAGCAAGCCCCAGGAGGAACTCGGGTGTATAGCTGGCCTGCAAGTTCCCACCAAACCCTACACCCCACTGGCTGGTGCTGGCTGCCCAAAAATAAGTACTAGTTGAGGCACAGAAGGCGGTGTCAGTACATCCCCTGTGTAATGATGCCATTAGCATCCTGAGGGCGGAGACTGAGTTGCTTCCATCTTAGCAACCTCTTCTGCACCCAGCACCAGGAGAGTCATATAGGACATGCCTAATAAATATTGGCACTGGCCAGTGCATTAGTGAGACCTGGGTTTGCTTGTCACCCCTGCCACCCATTGGCTGGGGGTGCGACCTTGAGCCATTATCTAACCACACAACCAGATGACGATCTTCTGAGAGCGGGTTTGCTAACCCTGTTGCTTTTGTTGTTGTTGAAAATTGTCGAAATCTAGAGTTCCCTATCCATGGACTAGATTGTACCTGTCACAGAATCCCAAGCGTAGGGAACACAGCTATTGCTGCAAGGGTAAGCGGGTGCTGCCCCCGGACACTCCCCCCAGCTGCCAACTCAGAGGCCTGGACACCTGCCCCGCCTGCCCAGCTGGAGTTCAACGTTCTGGACACCCCATGTGCCTGGCGTGATCTTGATTAACAGGAGAGGATAATAAGCTGTATTCAAGGGACGCTGCTCTGAAATCCATGAGAGTCCTTTGTATTAACTGTGTGCATGCATGCATGCAGCAGGAAAGTAGGTGGGTGCCCTCTACTGTCCCGCATCCTGGGGGATATCTTGCAGGTGAGGGCACACCTGGCCCCAGAAGAACCATCCCTGACTCTGGGGAGGGGATGTGGAGGGTTTGATCTGGTCCCTGAGACGCATGGAACCAGCCACCCGCACTCCAGGACTAGTGGCTCTTAGGAGCAAAGTGTGTTCCTGGGCCTCAGGGGCTGCAGGCCAGGGCTGGACTCTAGATCTTCCATGCCCCTGCTTACCCAGTGCTTGGCACAGTACCTGGCCCACAGTAGGTTCCTAATAGACACTGGTTGAATGCATGAACTCGGACATTAAACTGAACCTTAGTTTCCTCTTCTCTAAAAAGGAAACTAGGGGAATCTCTGCTCCTCTCACTCACCAAGGTGTGGTGGGGAGCAAAGGAGATCATGTAGAATAAGGACCCGAGTCACGCTGGCAGGACTAGCTCTGCCCCTTCCTAGCTGCGTGACCCAGGCAACCTCTTTGAGTCTCAGTTTCCTCATCTGCAAAATGGGAGTAGCAATGAGCCCTTCCTCATGAGGGTGGGAGCTCAAGGCTGGGCACATTAGGCATTTGATACGTTATTTTCATCCTGTTTATGAAAGAGCTTTGAAAACCACAAAATGTTTTGCAAATAGGAATTACCACTTTTCTGTCCAGGGATTCTATGTCATAGAACCAAATATGTTTTGTTCTGGGAAAGAGTTCATGCAATAAACAAAACTAACAATAATCATAATAATTGCTGTAGTGGATTGAACTATGTCCCCCCCAAACTCATTGAACCTTGAATTGTGTCCCCCAAGTTTTATGTCTTAGAAACTTGGCCCCCACTGTGACTGTTAAGAGGGTGGGAAATCCCATTATGGTAATTGAAAGGTGGAGCCTTGAAGAGGTGATTGGATTGCAGGACCCTGCAGTAGTGAATGGATTAATAATGGTGGTCAGGGGCGTGGTTCTGAGAGCATTAAACAAGAGGAGAAGCTGTCTTCTCTCTCTGCTTCCACCATCTTGCAATGTGAGACCCCTGGGTCACTGTCACCACCACCAGATGGACTTTGGACTTCCCAGCCTCAGAAACTGTAAGCAATAAATTTCATTTTCTTTATAAATCATCCAGTTCAGTGTTTTGTTATAAGCAACAAAAACAGACTAATACAATTGCCTTTGCTGAATGTCTATTAAATGCCAGGCACTAAAATTAAAAAAAAAAAAAAAAGACAAAAGATAAAATTAAAAGTAAAAAATAGGGAAAAAAAAAAAAAAAAGAAAAAAGAACAACAAAAATGCCAGGCATGGTGCTGGCTGTACTTCGCACAAGTCATGCCACAGGGGCTGTGGTCTCATAGGACGAGCTCTTGCTGCCCAAGCGTTGGGGATGGGGGAGGACTTTCAAGAACTGGGCCCCTTCTCCATCCTCGACCCAGATGCCTAAGGCTCGGGACTCTGCTCCAGGCTCACCCTTCCCCGGGAGCACTGCCTCATTCATTCTTTTCTTATGTAACTCAGAATCCCTACCCGCACCCAAGGTTTATATAAAGCGGCTCAGTAAACACACTGCCTTAGGCTTTGGGGAGAACCAAGGGGGGCCACAAATGTGATCCATTGCTGTGCACCCCTTCCCGGGACCCCATCATGCTTGCTGTTGTCCTTGAGGCTGGATCCTCCTGCCTTTGTGTGCACCTGCTTGCCTGAACATACACTCGTACACGTGTGCCCGGGTGTGCATACCTACACACGGGTGTGTAAGTCAGGGGCTGGGGGGCCCAGACATGCATGTGAGTGCACAGACACGTCTTCACTGTCCTTTCTTTTTTTTTTGATAGAAAATCCTACAAAGCTTCTCCACTAAGGCTTTCCTTTTCCAGCAAATTCAGGAAATTTAACTCTTGAGTCACCCTGCTCTTGCCCCAGTCATGGGAGCAGACACATTGTATTGGAGGAAGGTCCTCGTAGTGTTCACTCTAGCTTGGCCAGGCTGCAAAGTGTTGAAGCCCATGTTCCTCCTGAATTCCCCATTTTCTGGTCATTGGAGGTTTACACGAACGCCTGCAGCTGTCTGAGCAGAATTCTCCAGGCCGCTGGTTCAGCCCAGGCTCCAGACACCTCTGCTACTCAAAGCCAGATACCCGGGCTACTCTCCCCAGCTCAGGCTGGGATACCTGTAAGTCAAACCAAAGTATCAACAGAACGTTCTCCATGCTGGGTGTCTGCCCCATGGACACTTTACAAGGAGTCTCTGACCCCTGGCCTTACTGTCCTGTCCTGTCCAACTCCATGAATCCTCCCAGGTCTGCAACTGGGGCAGCAGGCGTTGGGGGGTGGGCAGGGGATGATTCTGACTACCCAGGAGAGCTCAGCAGCCAGGACAGTTCTGGATCCTGCACAGTCAGTGAGCATCTGCTTTTGCTGCGACTCCCCCAGCACCCCCTTCCTTATGGAACTAGCACACGAGACACGAGACGGTGTTCCCTGTGCTTCTCTTGCCAAAGCCAGTTAAGGCTTCAGCCGCCTTCTTTATGGTCCTTCACTTCCACCCATGGCAAAAGAGAGGAGAGGGAGAGATCCGCTAGGGCCTTCCCCTCAAACTCCTCCAATTACTGGGGTGCCTGAGTGGGGCTGGCGCTAGAGTAAGGGGGGTAGGCATAGGCCACAAAGCCCAGTCTCTCCTCGGGGCCCCCAGATTTAGTTCTCCCCCAGACCAGACACTGGCAGACAGCGGAACCACCTGTTCCCCCTTGGCCGGTGAGTGCCGAGGCTCTCACTGCTCAGCTCCGCTGTAGGGGAAGGTCGCACCTGCGGAGGCGCTGGGTCTGGGCAGCTGGGGCGTCTCATAATGGAAGGTCCTCAAGACAACTGCATTTGGAGGCCGTTTTCTCCATGTTAAACATCCTGGGTCCCCTTCACCAAAAAGCCCCTCCCTCTCCGGGAGGCAACAAAGGGGCTTCTTCGGGGTCTACTCTCCTACCCTCTATAGGGGTGGGGTCAAAACCAGCCTTTAGATGTGGCTTCTGGCCCTATGATTGAACTTTAACTGGATCTAGTCTCCCTTTCCCTCCCCCCCAGCTGAATTTTGTTCACTCTCCTGAGCTACTAATTTCACTGTTCTCTCCCTTTGGACTCAACTCACTGTTTTTGTTTCCATCTTATGGAAGAGACGCAAATTTCCATTGTTTTAATTAATCTCACCAGTTGTCTGACTGCCTGGCAGGACCTGCTTCCTCTGCTGTCGGTGTAGAAAACGGTTCCTTTCCCCTTTCCTGGCTCTAGCCTCAGCATGGAGCCCCAGGAGCCCAGCCCTGCCGGACAGCTCCCGAGCCAGGCAACCCATGCAGGTCCCAAAGTACCCGCCACTAGGGTACATGCCACCTCTCCCTCCGCCCCCGCCCCCCCTGCACACATGCACACGCACACACGCATGCACACGCACACACGTGTACACACACCCTACACCACACCGCAGGCAGCAGTGGGAAGCTGCAGGAATCCCGATGGCTGCAGTTTTATTACAAGATTTCTTTTCAAATGCAAAATCAGGCCAACAAGCTTCACAGCTCCGATTCTTCAACCACTCTCCCCGTCCTGCTGGTAGCCCGCCCCACACCACCCCAACATATACACACAACTCCCACGCCAGCGACCCCAGCCCCAAACTGTTTCCCACACCCACTTCCACCCTGCCCCGAACTTCTTTTTTAAAAAACCTGTTAAGAACTCCCAAAGCTGAAGTGCACACAGGACCAACCCAGGTGTGCAAGAATCCCACCTCTCAGACCCCAGCAGCCTGTGAAGCTTGACCCTCCTCCTCCTGTGTGTTCTGCTCAGAAAATCTCCCCAAGGTGCCCATTCCAGGATTTGCTGTTGTTAGCAGTCAAGTCCTTCCAGAAGTCTGCCCTAAATCTCGTCTCTGCTCTTATTTAAGCCCTGGTAAGCCTTCCTAGGTAGCAGAGGAGTAGCTGTGACCCCCAGCATGGCCCGGTGCACTGGGCCATGGCCCTTGGACCTCCGGGCGGTCTTGCTTTTCCTGGGCTGAAGCCTGTCACGGTGAGGAATACTTGTAAGGTCGCCGAGGAAGGAGGCACAAGCCAGGCAAAGGTAAAAGAATTTATTAGCAAGGGGACCTGCCTGGCTGAGCCTCACATGGTATCAGCCCCAAGAGGCCGTTGGGTGTCTTTTCTAGAGTTAAGGTTGGCATGTGGCCTAGCCTAGGAAGACAGTTACAATGTTCTATTCCAGGCAGAGACCTGGGGAGACAGAAACCTTGGGCTAAGGGAGGGCAAGTTACAATGGGATATTCTGGGTCCAGCCTGCTCAGCCTGCTCGTGGGAACAGAGACCCTGAGGAAGGAAACTTAGATCATGAGACTGAAAAAGGGTGGGGGGTGGGGCTCTCTAAAAGTCAGGTTCTCAGTTCCAGGGACCTGACAATACTCTGACTTCTTCCCCACATCTTCTCCACCTGCCCCATCAGACTTTTTAATTTAAAAAAAAAAAAAAAATGGTTATTTGGGCTTTAGGGACCCTATCCTTTTTACAAAAACATAATCATTGTAGGCTAGTTACAAAACATGGATTAGCAAAATGAAAATCTAAATACCTCATACCCAGAGAGGGTTGATATTATTCACCTGGGTACAAACTCTTCTGGGCCTTTGCCTATTTGTACGAGTCTCTATACATGTATTTGAAATGGGCATGCACTGTTAACCACTGTCCTGTACCTGCTGTTTTGTAACCTCTTGTCATTTAACAGTGTATCTTTCCCCAGTGATAGTCATCTCCAAAAGTGGCTCTGAAATACCTGGAGGGTTTGTTGAAACCCAGGTTGCACCCAGTTTCTGAAGCAGTAGTGCAGAGCAGGGCCCCAAAATGCGTATTTCTAACAATCGCCAGGTGATGTGCGAACTGCTGATCTGCAGCATCATTTTTAGGGAAGCAAGGATGTTTCAAGGAGATACAGACCACTACAATTTATTTAACCAAATTTCCTGGGTTTGGATATTGGCGTTGTTTTTTCGCACTAGAAACATTACTATAAAGAGGCATGTAAAAATCTTTGTGCAGAAACTGTAATTTTCATTTAGATTATATTTTAAAAACAGACCTGTAGAATCAAAAAGTACATCCTATTAAATTGTCCTATAGAGTTGTCCCAGTTTACACTTTTGCCCTGTGGGGAAGAAGCGCCCCCCCCCCCCCCGCCCCAGTTATTGTCATTATTTTAAAAGTCTGCCTGAGTTTAAGGGAGGTGGGGGGATGTTTTCCCCCTTGTGTTATTTTTCATTCTTTAATCATTGTGGGAAAGTGTGGAAAGCACTCAGTCTTTGCAGTAGTCCAGGTAAAAGATGCTGGCTGGAGACCCGAGTTCCAGTGGTGGCAGGAAGACGAGTAGGTGGAAAAGGCCTAGGAAGTTGGAGCGAGGGGACCCAGGAGCCCCCAGCACATGGCACCACAAAGCCCCTACCCCCGCTATGATCTGAATGTGTCCCGCAAACCTCACGTGTTGGAAACTTGATACCCAGTGGTAGGTGCTGGAAGGTGTGCGGGTCCTGGGGGCGCTGCCCTCATGAAGGGATTAACACCGCTATTGCAGGCGGTTCCTTATAAAAGAACAGGTTCGGCTCCCTCTTGCTTTCTTCCCACCAGGTGATGCCCTCTGCCATGTTATGACACAGCAAGATGGGCCTCACAGATGCCGGCCCCTCAATCTTAGACTTCCCAGCCTCCAGAACTGTGACAGATAAATTTCTATTATTTGTAATTACCCAGTCTCGAGTGCTCTGTTGTAGCAGCACAAAATGGACTGAGACACCTCCCGACACACCCGTACGTGCACATTATCAGAACACTAATTCGTGATTCTAACACTGCATGTTTATTTGGCATAATGCTAGACAGTCAGACTCCCCACAGAATTGTCAGAACCACACCTTTGATCCAAGTTGACATCAATAAACTTTCACTTAGAATTTCAAAATATTAGAACTGGAAGAAGCTTTGGCCATTAATCCACTCCCGTAATTTTGTGCCTGACGACTAAGATCCTGAAAGTGTCCCTGACTCCCAATCCAGTTCTCCTCCCAATGAAAGCTTTTTGGCTATTACTCTTTAATATTTGGCTGTGACTCATTATAGGGGTCTGGGTCAGATCTTGCTAGTTTGGCCTTAAGGCACTTGCAAAATGCCCCAACTTTTCTTGTATGTGTGAGAAGACTAAAGAGTGGCACTTTTTCACATCTTCATGGAAACACAGAAACATTGGTGCAATACTCAGAAATTAAGGGAATGGAAGAAAGAAAATCAGATTCTCTTCTGTGAGTGCAGAATTAGAAAAAGAAAGAGTGAAATGAATAACCCTGTTTTTTCCTCCCTCTACCTATGTAGTAGTCTTTGGAAGAAGGGACCTGGTGGACGGGGAAGCACCAGTAAGAGGCCAGCAGGTTCACAGCACAGACAGGAGGAGTGTCTGTGAAGCTGAGAAGCTACTTCTTCGTCTCTCCGAGAATGTAAATGGTGGCTTATTTCTGATTTCATGTCATCTTCGTTGTCACCTCCAATGAGCAGTACTCATAACATGATGAAAATGTTCTGGAATATGCACAAGTGCCAGGAACAGCTTGGTTCTCGGAAAGCTGTCAGCTCGCATGGCACATCTTGGTGTTCAGCTCAGGGCCATGCCATCTGCTCCTTCTAGGCGCTCACAGAGGCAACAGTCCACGAGGGCAGAAGAGTGTTCTCTGCCAAGTTTCATCCAAAAGACAGAGCCGAGGAAGTCATTCTACCTCATCTGGCGATCCTGTTTCAGTTCAGCAGCCATTTTCCACACAGAGACAGAACTGGAGAGCAGTATCTCTTCTGGGAACTGAAATTCCAGTTCAGGAAGAACTTCAATCCCTTTAGTTTCTATGTAACTTACCAGAGTGTCTCTCAGGCTGAAAAACCAAGGAACAAGAGACAGCATTTAAAACAGTCTCCCATATAACACAAAGGAACCAATGAGTTGTCACTTTTTCTAGTTGTCCAAAAAACCCAAGTGATCATTAGGATGAGAAATACTGAGGGTCAGCTTAGGGTCTACCAACTACTGAGCTACTGAACTGGTGCTAGAGTCCTGAGTTCAAGGCTGCAGGTGTGTACTCACCGCTTCCCCCACTGCAGTGCACAAACACTGCAGAAGCCGTGAAGCTGGCCTTGACGATGGCCCGGCCACATGGTTTTAGGCACTCTAGTAAAAGGATCTGTTTATTTACAGGGCTGTATGAAAAACAAAGCCTCACTGTTCAAAAAAATCTTGTATTCCATTTCACGTTTTATACAAGTATTAGCAAAGACTGTGCATTCTCTAGGAAAGGGATCTTTTTTTCTACACTGACAGTCCAGGAGAGTAAAAACTTGTTGAATAAGCTCAAAGAAAATAAATGTGTATAGGTGTATGCCATGTGGCATAATGGAAAATAGCAAATATGAAATGTATTGGTGAGGAAAACTGGAGTTTGATTATCTATTTAGAAAAACAGTAAAGGTAAATCTCTGCTTCACACTCCACATAAAAATAAATTGGCTAACAAGACAAATGTGCAATACAGAACTGTAAATGCACAAGAAGAAAACCTGGGAGGAGGATATTTTATAACCTCGGGATAAGGAAGATCCTTATAGGTATGTTTTCCTATAGAGAGAGACTTCATAGGAAAATTCCGTCAGATTTGACTTCATAAAATTAAAGACTGAGATAGAGCATTTGTAACACATAACAGATAAAAGATTAATCGTTGTTCTATACAAAGAGCTCTTACAAATCATTAAGAAAGTGATAGAGCCCAAAACAAAAGTAACCAAAGAGATAACTCAGAGGATGACATACAAATGGCTGATGAATATAAAATGTGCTGAGCCACACTGAGAACAGAGAAATACAAGTGAAAACAAGATGCCATCTTTGGGCTAGTCAATTGGCAAATATATGAAAGATGGATAATATCAGAGTTGGGTATTCTCATGCACTCTTCATACCCCGGTGTAGCTTATTCTATCAAATATAAAATGCACGTCTTTGACATAGTAAACTACTTGTTATAACGAGAATATATGACTTTTGTAATTATTTTGTTAAAAAACCCAATAGAGTTTAAAACCAAAAAAGATAGCCCTCAGGCTTCCTGGTGACGGTAAAACAGCAGGAGGTGGGACCCTGCGGTAAGAGAACTGTCTTCGTGCTTGTGGAAGACCACAGGAGAGACAGAACACTCTGTATGTGCCTGCCCAGCACGTGTGCACATCCGTACCTCCACTCAGGGTTGAAACTCCCCTCGGTTTGGGGGTTCCTTAGTTTCAAGATCATCATTTCATGAAGCTCCAGAAGGAAGGCGTCTAAGCCGATCTGATTCAGGCAAGTGCTGAGGAGCTTAGCATTTTCTGCACTGAGATCCACTTTGTACCTTGAACTGATTTCCACAAATGGCTCCTAAAATGAATGAGAACAAACACACACTAACCCTGCAAAGAGGGGGCGCAGCCGTCAGTGCAGCGAGGGGAAGAGGCCAGACTCACTTTTTTCAGTCGCAGCAGCTGTTCAGACTTGTGAGCAGAGAGAAGTTGCCAGAGGGCGATGGCGTGTTGCAGCTGACACCTGCTGAAGGCCTGAAAGAAGAACAGGATTCCTGAGGCGGCAGCACAGGTCTCACGCCACCGCCGCCCTGCCATGTCAATGAATGTGAGTGCTGCCCACGCGGGCATTCTTTCTTTTCATTTCTGCTCTGTACTAATTTGATCTTCATTATGAAGCCCCTTTCTGTTCCATCCACTAGTTCACCTTGTCTTAAAACGTCTGACAGTCCTCTCCCTGCTGCGGTAGCCCGAAGTCCATTATCATCACGCAGTTTGCAGGTGGCTAATGTCCTCAGTCATACTTGTGGGTTTGCGCTCTGCTTACACTGTTCATCAAGTGGTGTCTGTCTTTACTATCCATAGTGCATTCTGTTTACACTGTGGACGGAGTCAGTAGGGGGTGTTTCTCACCTTCCCCTCCTTTTCAAGGGTTCCTAGACTGATACCCCCGAATGGTGGTATTCCAGCAGGAAGCAGGGAGATGAAGGTGAGGGGCAGTGCTGATTTCCTCTGCAGAGAGCCCTAACATGAGACCCACCTTTAAAACCGTTGTCTGGTCACCCATTCGCAGGACGTCTTCGATATACTCATTCAAGTACATGTTGGGATCCCCTCCAGCTGTGCTCAGAAACCCCAAAGTGACTTCTATGACAGACAGAGCTTCACAGGCATCACTGTAGGACTGCAGCTGTCCACTGATGGCACTGGCGGCCGAGTTGGGGAGGGACTCCTGGGAAGTCAAAAGAGATATGAACTCAATGAATCCTCAAGACAACCCCATGAGGATATAGAGAGAGACAGAAATATCTACCAATGTCCGTATCAGAAGAGCAGGAATAAATCCATTCTGTGGACTGTATGCTTCAGCATACATGCTATGTCATCATTACTGAGGAACTAACCCCACAAGATGCCAATCTGTTTATGTTCAGTGAGAGAGCTTGCTGATCTGCTGTCCTGCTTGCCCTCTGCAAAGAGCTCTGGGTTCTTCAGGAGCCCAATGGGACTCTTGTGCTCCCAGCCAGATGTCTGGGGCAAGGGTGGTGCAGTCTTGATATGCACAGAGCTCTCTGATAAGACCAAAAGCACCAGGCAAAGGACAAGGCTTATCACAATCACCTGTGCCATCTTGTTCTTGATGCCCATAAAGAGATGTTCGTAGTTCCAGTCACGTCTGTATACCAGGGTGGGTATTCCCTAAATTGAGAAAGAAAAAAGTTTTTGGAAATTAAATCGATTGTGGAGGTTTCTACTACATGACAAACAAAACACGTTCTTCAGCAGTAACTCCACTGCGGTACCAGGCTGTGTGTATCACCTGTCAGAGCACACAGCTCTTTACTGCTGCGTGATGTCTACATTTAACCCACAGTCTGTGGAAAGAGTAACACGACAAGGAAGCCGGCCTAGCCCCAGTGGCCAAACAAAAGCTGTCACGTAGAACACTGCAGGTTGCGGACCACAGAGGTGCCGGGGGACGCTGGTGGGTGAGGGTGTCTCATTCTCGTAGTCATTCAACAGCTACCAAGCAGAGACCACGGCAAGTCTGCTGGACGACAGGGACACGAGAATGAGCCAGCTAACTGCGGGCAGTGAGAGGGAATAACGAATAGACCCAAGTAACAAAGATGTGGGTGGTCTGGAAGGAACAAGACCAGTCCAGGTAAAGGACAGAGATGGGAGTGCGTCTGCTGTGTTCGGGGGAGTGAGCCGAGTCCAGTGTGTGAGGGGATGTGAGCTGGGTGGCAGGGCTGGAAGGCTGGACTTCGGTACAGGGCTTTCTGTGCCAGCTGAAGGAGCGTAGGTTCTGTCCTGTGTGCAGGGGCAGGCCGTGCAAGGCTGTCCAGCAGAGCCAGGGGATCCAGACCTGGGTACTGGCAGTGCAGATTGGAGAAACGAGGCAGGGGACCAGGTAGGAGCTACTATAGCAGTTGGACTCAAGGATGGATGCTTTTTTTAAAAAAGATGACCGGTAAGGGGATCTTAACCCTTGACTTGGTGTTGTCAGCACCACGTTCTCCCAAGTGAGCTAACCGGCCATCCCTATATGGGATCCAAACCCGTGGCCTTAGTGTTATCAGCACCACACTCTCCCGAGTGAGCCACGGGCCGGCCCAGGATGGATGCTTTGAACCAAAGCAGCAGGCTGTGGTAATTACACAATGAGGACACCAATAAGGTACACCTGATGCACCTGGTGACAGATTACACGTGGAGGCTGAAGGATAAGCGGAAGTGTAGACTGAGGTTTCCTTGGGTGGTCATGCCTTCAACCGTGGTAGAAAAACCCAGATAATGAGTCCGTGAAGACTTTAAGATACTTTTGGGGATCTGAGGTGCAGACGCTGCTGCAGAGGGAGCTCAGGAGAGCTGTCCAGCCAGAGATACAGGTGCGAGACACAGAGACACAGCCACATGTGGACCCAGGAGCTACGGGTGTGACTGATGTGACACGGATGAGGCTGCTGTATGATACACCTCGTGCCCATCTCAGTGGACACACACTGAAGGCCACTTGTTCACAACAGATATGCTGACTAAATAAGTGGCAGCAGGGCCAGCCTTACCTTGAGGGTCAGCCTGGGCTTGCCCTGGAGGAAGCGGCTGGTGACCTGTCGCTGCATCTTCTCCAGGTCGAACTCCTGCAAGGTCTCTCCACCCTGCTCCATCTGATATTGGCAGTTGGAGACAATCAGTGGGATGAGGTCCCGATCCACTTCGTAACTGATGACATGCAGGTCAGTGACCTCAGAGGCATCCACGGAATAGCTGAAGGACAACAGGACAGAGCACTCAGTGTCTGGGTCAGTGCGCAGGCCTGCGATGCCAGGCTACACCGAGCCAGTCCCTATCTGGTGTTCGCACAGTCTGACCAGGTGGAAACCACACACAAGTAAGGGGCGCTCGTGGTGGGCACCAGAGGGCGTTCAGGGAAGGAGCTCGGGCTTGGCTTGCACCTGCCCCAGTGGCCTAGGGACTCTGGGCCGAGCAGGTGCCACTCCTGCTGGCTCATGTACGCACCTGTTGTTTTCCTTGGAGAACTTTTCCACTGTGTAGACAATTTCATTGTGTAGGTTAATCAAGTAGCTGACTAAGGCAGTAGAACAGAGACCCAGACCCTGCCGGCGAGGCAGGATGACCTCAAAATCAGCGTCCAGATCCAAGTCAGAACTGCAGTAGTCTTTAGGTAGCTTGATTTCACCTTTCAAAGACAGGGTTATTCTTTCTCAGAGAGGTTCTCACTCCACGCTGTTTCTTTCACAGCACCAGGCAGGTGGAGGGGAAGGACTGCAGAAGTCACTCAACTAAGAACACAGCAGGAACCAGGCACACCTTAAGTTCTGTTTCCAACCTCTTAAATACTGACAAGTTTCAAATATTCTCAACGCCTTTTTGATTCCATATTTATGGGTCCAAGAGGACCGAGGGTTCATTTTTCCTGTTTGTTATTTCACTTACCCCAGACACCTCCATCAAAAGATTCATGGGTTCAGCATTAACATGGTGCTATGCAATGACAGGGACAGGCAGAATCAGGCTGAGAAGAGCTTTCAGGACAGTCCTCCTTTAAGGTTTAGTGTGAAAGAGACTAGGATACTTACCATTGGTGTCAAGTGACCTCCTCAGCTTGTTCCACGTTGACAGAAAGATAGTGATTCTGTTGTGAACTAACTGCTTCAACCCATCTGTCGAGCAAAGCACTGTAAGAACCCCATGGTAAACCACACCCGGCCACAGTCAGACCACCGCAATCACACTCCCCAGACAGAACAGCTCTGCAGGTTCACGTGTGCATCAGCACGTTCTGAATGCCATTTTAAGCACTGAGTTTGAGGAGCTAGAGAGGAAGAGGTGCTTCTCAGCTGCAGCAAAAACCTCTAATGTATTTTCTGGGATTCAGGTACCCTCCACCTCCTGCTAAAAGCTTAGGCTATATGGAGCCCCCATTAGTCCCAAACTCCCCCACCCCGCCCGTGCCCCCACTGGAGTGGTCCTCTTGAACCACCAAACACGGACAGTCCTGATCTCTTAGTAGAGCAGAGTCATACCTGAATTGTGACTGTTGATAAAACTTCTGATGGATCTGTATTCAACTTCGGAAATATTCTGGAATTGTTTCACTAGATTCCTTTGCAAGGCCAAAATCTCAGGCAAGAATTTCACTAGTCTCAGTTCTGCTTCCTGGAGAAGGGAAGACCACCCAGTAACACTTCTTTATTTACCTAAAATATGTTCTTGGTGCTACAGACTGGGGCTGCTGGGGGACTTGTATTTGTAGTTTAATCTGGCCAACGTGCCATTTCATCTGATGACACAACATGGAGCTTGAACATGGGAAAAGGGCCATCCCATTCTTTCAGTAAGTACCTACAAGCTTGCAACATGCTAGACTGTTCGCCACACCAGGGATAGAGGACGAACAAGACAAAACCCCATGCCCACATGTGCCATGAGCTGGTGAAAGAAATCTGTCTCTTGGGCCCACGTGACTGGGTGGGTGTGGAGAGGAGCTGCTGGAAATGAAAAGACCGAGGGCTTAGGCAGCGATGGCTGGCATATTCCTGGGTGTCCTTCCCAAGACCTAGGATCTAAGCATCCTCAGTTTAATGAAACTGGGCACCTTGGTGAGAGAGCAGAGTATTAACATGAATTCTTTCCTAGTGTGAATTAATTTTCTTTCACTGATCAACAGAAATTTCTGATTGCCTTTCTTCTTGCTGGACTGCAAACGCTGGTCCATGGAGGGTAGTGACTAGAAAATGTGTTGTAGAAAATAAAAGTTCAGTGGGTGAAAGTGAGTAGCAGTGCGTGCTTCTGCTCCAGCAGGTATGACCAACCACTACGAACACACACTCCCTCCCTCCCTCCCGGTTTAGGAACAGAAAAGATTTTTTGTTTGATTTTGGCTCTGCACTCTTGACTAAAGTTTTTTTCACCCAAAAGATACTTGTTGGTGACCAACTGCTCCAGGCACTGGGGGATGAAGATGCAGACACTGCTGGGGAAGATCTGTACTGTTGCCTTTCTTGCTGAGTGAACAGGGAGGTCCTCTCCTGGCCTTCAAGTTCTTTATGGATTACTGCTAATCCCAACTCGTGTGTCTATTTCATCTGTGACTTTATGCTTCGGACTGTCACACAGTTTGATGTGTATGAAGATCTTGCCTCTCTCCCTGAACCTTCTGCTACAGACACCGTATTCAAAATCAAAGCACTGAAGTAGTCTGTTAGAAGTGTTATCTTCAGGAATGACTAAACCAAATAAGAGCCGGGCCCTTCGGGTCTACAGGGGAAGTGTGCACAGGAAAGGGGCAGCCACGGTGAGTGAGACGCACCTTCTGCAGGAACTGCCAGAGCACGGGCACTGTCTCCCTGCCATTTTTCTGCTCCACGACGTGCTGGAGGTACTCAACTGTGATTTTTTTTCTGCAGCTCCAAATCTTAGAGCAGTGAACCACACTCTTCTGGGGCAGGTGGGGCAGGAAGGTCACCGGGTCACCATATATGATTCTGGCTACAGCGTTGGAGCTGATACGCTCATCTTGGCTGATTAGAGCATTCACGGTCAGAAGGGTTCTGTCTAGATGCTAGATGAAGAAAGTGATACAGAATTCTGGAAGTGAGATATTGCTACACATAGCTTGGGAAACCTCTCCAGGAGGGCTTTAATTAGGGAGTCTGCCCTACTCACCTTAGCACCTAATCGTATTCACTTTTGTTATCTCATTATAATTTAAGTGTTCCTTCTTTATATATAGGTTATGTCTCCCCAAATAAAATGAGACTCCGAGACCTATATTTTATTCCCATTCTTTTCTATACTGTCTTTTATTTTCTGATGGGCTTACTTACTCTCAGCAATATTCTATCTAACAGGAGTAATTAACCTATGATTGTCGATGCAGTTTTGGTGGTACCTACACGGTAGTTCTGTACCTCTGCTGTAAAAAGTAACAGGAGAAAACTGCTGCCTGCACATTCTAGACTCCCCGTAATTCCTCAGCTGACTCATGACCAGCTGCAGGAGCAAAGGGCACTTGGGGACAGGAGGAGGGTGGTGTGACTCTAGGTAGAGAGCACCGATGTCTAAGGCTCAGCCAAAGGCTGCTGACAGCACTTCTGTGGGGGACAAAGGGCAGAGAGTGCTCAGCAGACAACCAGGACTCCCCTGCCCTTCCTGGACACAGTTGCTATTGTCACTTGCCTTCAGTTCAGGTAAAATAATAGCTTCAACATGCTTTTCCCAGCTGTTTCTCATTTCTTTGGTTGACAATTTTGCATCAAAATTTAAAAGCCCTACAAAGAAAACCAAAAATGTGGGTTACCAAGGAAGAAAAACCACAGTAGTCTATTTATAGTAAACACTACATAAACATGAAATAGAGATAATACTCCTTTTGGGGTAGTAACTTCCCAAGTTAACCTAAAGATTTTTAAATAGTTCCCGCTGCTACCCCCAACCTAATGATCTTTGTGAAGATACTTCAATCTCTAAAAACTCCTCCAACCCACATACTTATAATCTTGAAGCTATTCTGAACAAAACTTCTAAGAGGAGAGAATCTAACTCAGAAGCCAGGGGCACAGTAACAGTGGCCAGCGCCACTGCTGGCCGTCTCGGCTGTGGCTGGAGTGTGGCCCTGAGATGCACATGTGATGCAGAGTGCTGCGGCCACCATCCCCGTGCTTCCGGGACTCGGTCATTTTGTTGGTGTGACACTGGGTGAGCTCAACTAGTTTGAAATCACACCAGAATGAGAGGCTTAAAATAAAATCAGAATTTGCTAAATGGAAAATATATAGTAATGCTGGTTTCTGGCAAAGAAGCACCTGAAGTGGAAATAAATTTTCTTGTCATAGGGCAGGACTTTAAAATATTTTTGCAGATAAACAACAACAGCAAAAGAAAATCATCCTTCATTCCACTACTCAGAGATAACAATTTTACTAAGTTATCTGTAGACCTTTCTGTATGGATTTAAATTCTTTAAATAGAAAAATTAGCTCAGTGAACACAATATTCTGTAGCCTGCTTTTTTTGTTTGTTTCTTTTTTGGCAGCTGGTATAGGGACCGAATCCTGGACCTGGGTGTTATCAGCACCACGCTCTAACCAACTGTGCTAACTGGCCAGCCCCTTGTAGCCCGCTTTTTTTCATGTAATAAATTGTGAACGTGTAAACATATTAGGTCAGTGTATGATGATAATTTTAGGAAAGCAGCAGTGTATTGGATTGAATTAAGTCCCCTCAAAACTCACTGGAGCTTGAATTGTGTCCCCAAAGTTTTATGTATTAGAGGCTTGGCCCCCACTGTGACTGTTAAGAGGGTGGGAAATATTCTTATGGTAACTGAAAAGTGGAGCCTTGAAGAAGTGATTGGATTGTAGGACTGTGCAGCAGTGACTGGATTAAAAACGGTGGTCGGGGCGTGGTTCTGAGGGCTCTGAAAGGAGAGGAGAGTCTCTCTCTGCTCCACCATTTTCACAATGTGATACCCTGCCATCACTGTCACCACCAACAAGACTCTCACCGGCTGTGTTCCCCGGATTTTGGACTTTCTAGCCTCTGAAACTTTAAGCAATAAATTTCAGTTTCTTTATAAAACACCCAGTTCCATATATTTTGTTGTAAGCAACAGAAACGGACCAACACAAGCAGCTCTGATGGTGACTGATTCTTTGACGCATAACGTGTTTTAGATGATATGTTCCCAGTGAAGTAGGTCAATTCCCCACAGGGCTGGCTTTGGAACTGAAAAGCCTCCCCTGCCTGCATTTCACACTGGCTGCAGAGCTCTGGGTACTGCAGGCCGCAGCGCGATGGGAAGCGCAGAGCAGCTCCTCCCGTCCTCAGGCAACGGACGTGCTCCCCGCTTCCCACTCCTGGTGCTGCCGTCCATCTCCCGCCCTCCCTCTCTCTGGAGCCATGGGAGTGAGCCTCCTCTCTTTGCAGCGGTGCCCCACAATGCCCTCCCAGCCCAGCCCTCACCCCTTCCTCACTCTGGTCAGAGAGGGGGTGCTGCTCCTGGAGGAGGCAGCGCAGGACGAGGTGCAGCATGTGCACGGTCTCATCGGCGCTCTTCCCCAGTGTCTTGATTAACTGCTCCAGGTCTCTCTGGATATGCTGTTGCAGAAACCTTCCCGGATCCCCTACTGGAGGCTTGATGATGTTCACCAGAGCCTGTGGGGGCATCGAAACAAAACGTGAAGTGAGACCTGTCTGCAGATGAGAAGGCGTGCTCAGGAGAGGCCAGTGAAGTGAAAACCAGCAGAGTCAGAAGGTGGTTTCTAAGACAGGGTCCGTGGAGTGAGCCAAGCATGGTTTGCACAGAGGTGAGGGGCTGGCCGGCTAGCTCGGGTGGTTACAGCGTGGTGCTGATAACACCAAGCTCCAGGGTTTGACCCCTGTACCAGCCAGCTGCCGAAAATACAAACAAACAATTAGCACAGGTGAGGGGAACAGGCAGTGGGCTGGCTTTTCTATGACCAGAGCAAGATAAAGAACACGCCAAGCCTGCACTGTCTAACACGTTGGTTAGGAGCAACCCTGACGGAATGCAGTGTGCTCTTTCTTCCTAGAGCTGCAGGGAAGACACAGGTAAAGTAATGGCTATGTCAGCCTCTCCACTTTCATATGTGGACTGTTGCTCATATAAAGTGGATTTTATATAATCTGATGAATAGTTGCCCCATACCATCATTTGCCACAGTGGGAAAAATCAGGATGTGTGAATTTTATATTATTTTGTAGATTAGGTATCAATGATATAATTCAAATCCACGGGTGGTAGACAGGATATTTTACTTTTTTTTTTTTTTTTTTTTTTTGTCTTTTTCGTGACCGGAACTCAGCCAGTGAGTGCACCGGCCATTCTCATATAGGATCCGAACCCGCGGCGGGAGCATCGCCGCGCTCCCAGCGCCGCACTCTCCCGAGTGCGCCACGGGCTCGGCCCTTACTTTTGTTTTTTATTGATTTTTTTTGGCGGCTGGTTGGTACGGGGATCCAAACCCTTGACCTTGGTGTTCCCAATAACATACTCTAACCAACTGAGCTAACCAGCCAGCCCCTGGACAGGACATTTAATTTAATTAAAAAAATTTTGGGGGGGGGCAGCTGGCCAGCACAGGCATCTGAACCCTTGACCTTGGTGTTGTAACACTGTGCTCTAACCAACTGGGCTAACCGGTCAGCCCTTGGATAGGACATTTTAGATCAAACGATTTGCTGTGAAAAAAAACGTAGCAGGTTCTTCCTACAGCAACTAAGTGCATAGTTCAGCAGCACCGTGATATACCTGAGGACTTTGTGCAGCTCCAAGAAGCATAGCCAAGTGAGTGAGTAACCGGATAAGAATGAAGACCACTGGGGACAGCTCTCGGTCAGACACCACCGCCACACCTCTGTGTTGCGGGCTGCCCAGCACATGGCCAGTCTGGGTTCTGTCTGTGATGATTCTGGAAAGGACAAGAGAAGACAGTGGGAAGACTGAAGATGGTCATTCCTTCCAGTGCTAGTGAAACTTCAGATTCTTAGGACTTATAGAAAACCATGTGCAAAGAACTTCCACAGTTTTGAAGAAAACCATGTGGAAAGAACTTCCTAGTCTAGTAAGCCCAGACCACTCTCCTAAGAGTATCTCTTTATAGACTCACTTCTCTGGCTGACCAAATCACACAACATTCCTAGTGTGAAGCAGTGGCATTATGTGGCTGTTGGTGCCGATCCCTATGCAGAGTGTCAGGACAGAGGTCTGGGCCCATCTCTTCTCCTGAAATCTTTGTGGGAAGAGGAGCTGACAGGCTGAGAATGCAAGAGTTTGGGACAGGTGGCATCAACATGGGGACTGTCCACATCCTTCTCTATTTTCCCGAAACAAAAACTGGGATCCAAGGTCTGGCAAAGGATTTTGTATCACATCCACATGGAGATACGTATACACTGTGATAGATAGATTCACAAATATTAGAGACTGGAGAACATTCTGATAGTTGATGGAGAGAACGGGTGAGAATAATTTAAACTGTGCCTGCGTCAGAATACCAGAGTGTCCGACGACCACAGAGAGGCCCCAGTAGCGCTCTGATGGGAGCATCGACAACCACCATTGTCCCAGGAGCAAGTGTGGAATTGTGAGATCACATTTACATCTGGATTCCGAAGTCTGTTAATTGACAGGACTGTCTCCTTCACTTTTCTCCAAAAAAAGGGAGAAAGCTAAGACAGTTTACATGTGAGATGGATCTGCTCAGATGGACAAATTCTCGGCTTTTGGTCTTGTAGACTTAAATGTCCCCCTGAATTACGTCACATGTTCATGTCAAGCATATTTCTACGGGGGCTTGTGCCCACAGCCCAAACTGAAGACATCTGTATTAAAACGTGTTAACTTTCATAAGCATTAATGTGTAGTCTGCTTTGTGTTTAAGAGTGTAGTGAGCCAGTGACAGATCAAACACCTCACTGCTGTGTGACTACAGGGAACTTGGCACTGACATTCAATATCCAAATATACTATAGTAAGTGATATTATTTTAAGTATCAGTTTTTCAGCTGGAATAGAAACAGCCCAACGGTTTGACTACTTAGAAAGGAAACATAATCTTACATACTTGATAACATGAAAGCCATCCTGAGGTTTGTGATTAATGCCTCCAATTAGAGCCCCACAGTCAACACAGCAGCTCTGTTCCATCGGCATGCCACACTAGGACAAAGACAATGTGCCACCATCAGTTTTGGAGCCAGTATAATTTGACACACGATCGCCATCACGCAGATGAACACATCCTCACTCCTGGAGGGAGGGGGTACCCTGAGGGTCACTTACTCGAGAGAGTGTACATTTCAGGGGAGGTGGGCAGCCGTGGGGGACAGGGTAGCTACTCGATGCAAGTCATGCACAGGACAGGCCCCAAATAAATCATTATGGGCAAATATGGACTTAAAAAAAAATAGGTGAGACAACTGAAGTCTTACTTCCAAATGGAGCGGCACTTTACAGACAAACATACCTTGTTCAATCTTCCTTCTTCCCGCTCATCACTTTTTTCCTGTATCTATCACAACTAGTCTCCAGTGCTTCATTGTCAAATCAAACACCAGGAATTCTATGATAGCTTCCAAGCGGGTTTCCTTCACTCCACTATGGACTTTTTAATTTAAAACAACCATATGATTTACTACTTCCAAAGGCTCATTTTTCCAAACCAGATAGTACGTGACTGTCTACTGTGAATCACTGCCTATACCAGACTGAACCGATCACCGACTCCGAGGCCCCAGAATTTCAGAGCTGGGAGAAATCTTGGAAAGAATCTGCTTCCATCTGCTCATTTCGTGGACAAGGACATGAGTGAAGCTCAGGAAGATGAAGAATACAGATCAGTATCTTCCTCCCACGTCTCTTACTTTTTAGCTAACGTGAGTCTGTTCAATCCGACAGCCTGTTGCTCAGCGGGTACAGGTGCGCTGCCTGAAGGGCCTGGGCTAGCTACCTAGAAGTTCAGAGATGAATAACACACAGTTCTTTCCCTCCCAGGCATACAGTCTACGACTCTCCTTTTCCTATACCTTGTTTCTCGTGTGTTTTTTGTTTCTCAGCGGCTGGCTGGTAGGGAGATCTGAACCCTTGACCTTCATGTTTGGGGCTGACTTTAACCAGCTGAGCTAACTGGCCAGCCCTTGTTCTTCGTTTTTCCCTTTTTCTATCCTTTGGCATCTAGACCGTCCCTCCTCCTGCACTAGTAATCCTGCCTATGGTCTTGTCAACACCCTGCCATTCTATAAAGACACACATCACTGATCCCATGCCGCAGTGGCGGGAAAGGATGGCCAGTGGTGGTTCCCAACCAGTGGCAATTTTGTTTCCCAGGGGACTTTTGGCAATGTCTGGAGACATTTTTGGTTGTCGTACTGTGGGGGAGGGGTGCTCCTGAAGTCAGGGATGCTGCTACACATCCTACAATGCATGGTACAGGCCCCACAATATGCCCACAGTGCTGAGATTGAAACCTGGGCCAAAACCCTTAGCACCATTTACATGCTTAGTTGGAACACCCTGAACAGCTCAAAACAAGCCTGTGGTCTCCCCAAAGGTCGAGACCTTCATTCTCCCCCTCCTCTGACCTGGAGGAGCACACATTTTGAACCCCCTTCCTCCCCATATCAAGTACCAAGACTCACCTCTCCTACAGAGCACGGGTGGCCATTGGGACAAGCTGTTAAAAGAACAACAGGACACACATTGGCTAGTGAATGACCTATACTGAGAAGGGAAAGCGAACTCTCTCCTCTCTGGCCCTGACCAGAATATGACGTCCAGTAGACGTCTGGAGCGCATGGCCAGAAATCTTGAACTACTTTGTTAGTTTAGTTATTTGACACATGCCTGGAGCTCAATACATGTATCTTGTGAAAAATGTCTGAGTTTAACTTTACAAAGTAAAGAGGAATTAGATTACTGGCTCATACCAGGGATTACTTTTGGAAGCAGGGTGGTTAGTATTTTATATCTTTCTATTGATTGTTTTTTTGCTTTTTGCCACAAGCATGTTTATGACAACTTTTAAAACCAGTTTCAAAAGATTATTTACTCAAGGCAACAGCAAAATTTACATAAAGTCATGGGTTATTTTATTCAGTCTCTCAGTTCTGTACTTCAAAAGAGCTATTTCTGGGTCAAAAACTTTGTTGTGTATTGTGACTGGCCTTTGAATGAGCCTCTGGTATGATCCCAGTCCTCCTATCTCCCAGAATGGCATATCTTGAGAGCAGACATGCATCTCAAAGAATCCTTTCCCCACAACTTAGAAATGAAATGATTTGGATTATGCAGCCAGCAGAGTGCTGGTTCCTTCGAGCCATTCATATTCTGCAAAGGTGGTGGAGGCAGAAGAAGGCAGGGGATTTTGGATCTTCAGGCATAAACTATGTGGATGCCAAGTTTAACCCAATGCCTTGTGTGGCAGCCGGAAGCCCTTCAAATATGGGAGGAGTGTGATTCCATATCAGACACCAGCACTTACTATACCAGCGGACTGTTTCCAGGCCCTTCCATTTCCTAGCTTGAGCCAGCATGTCTTCAGGCATTGTTGGAAGAAAAGCGTTCTGAAAACCAAAAAAGCAGAGATAGCTCTTGATAAGTGAGCATCGTGATTGGCTTCTGCTGTTCAGCAAAATGCCTAGAGTAAGAAAATGAATTTATTATTTTCTTTCTTCTTAACCCCAAAAGCTATCTATGAGGAAAATATGACAGCTCTCTGTGAAATAACAAAGTGCAAGGTGAGGTTGTCACCACCACCGGGGACAGAGGATCCAGTGAGATACAGACACAGAATCTAGAAGACACAGAGGTTCCAGAGTTCGGGGTCGCAGGCTGGTCTCTACAGTGGCAGATTTCAAGTTTTCCCTGTGGAAGCTGACGTAGTCATAGCCCGCTCTTACCACCATGTTGTCTGGGGAGAAGGCCAAATTCTTCAAGGGTTCCAAGGCTCTGTTTTGTCCACACAGAAGGATGGCCGCAGTGTGAATGGCCATTTCTATCACTGTTCCTTCAAGGCCACCGTCACTGGGTCCGGTCCTCAGCAATGGCAGCGTATTGGTCACCAGGGATGTGGCAAAATGTCTGATACCAGGAGTAGAAAGGATCTTGCTTTCTTCAATGAATGTCTTCAGAGCCTCCCGTTGCTAACAGGAAACAATGTTTTTAACATTAAGATGTATCAAGAGGAATGTTATGTGAATTCAAAGGTTTGCTCTTAGTTCGTCATACACTTGGATACCATATACACTTCAAATATCAACGTAAATATGATTGAATTATCACCATTTGTGGGGAAATTCTTCAGACAAACACAAACATGGCAACCACATAACCTAAGCATTAATTTTGATAACCTATTCTGGTAAACATTATCTTTAAGTTCTTAACTTTGGTTTTCATTTTAATTCTGCAAGCTTTTGGGTTAATCAGAAACTAGTTCCTCCACATAATAAGGTGGAAAACTTCCACTCTAGATAAGAAATTACGGGCATGATTCATGTTTGTGACTTTCATTCTACTCGGAAAATTCCATCTGAATAATGAGACTACAAACACAAGCCCTGAATGTTGTTACTCACCTCTGGCTTCGGATGGAGGTTTGCACTGTGGGATCTGTACAAAACAGCCACCTCTCTAAAAAGTGCTAACAGTAAGTGGACTACCTGTTGTGTTTGGGGGTTTCTGCAAGCCTGCAAAAGCAAGGTTATCAAGTGAGCATTTTAAATATATACAGATCTGTGTAAGGGCCAGAGCCCTGTGTGATTTGCATGTGAATATGGAATGTACCTGAGCCCCAAAGACACCTGGAACCAGGCCCCTCAGGCAGAACACTCTTGGGCTACAAGGTTCATAAAATATTCTCCAATTAAACTTGATGCATATTTATCAGACAGCTTATAGAGAAGTGACAGAAATCTCCTTGTGTTCTCATTTCTGACTCCTTCACTGGTCTTAGAAGCTTTTCCTGAGCAGAGAGAGGATTTTCTATTTCCTCTTTTCCTGCCACAATGCAAACAGGGACTCAAAAAGGAAGCAAGACCATAATTTAGAGATTAGATCCTACAAATCTTGCATCTTTATTCAAATAAACACATGGGGCTGGCCAGGTAGCTCACTTGCTTAGACTGTGGTGCTGATAACACCAAGGTCAAGAACTGTGAACCAGCCAGGTGCCAAAAAAATAAAAAATAAACACACACACACACGTAAACATATATATATATATGAATTATGAATATACATAGATATGAATTTTGCTTGTTGTGCCAGTATCTTTTATTTCAGAGCAATCCTGTAGGAAATGCTTTTTCAGCAGTGTCTCAAAGAAAGTAATGGACATAAACAAATAAAAAAGGAGCTGCTCCTGGCCTTGGCAGGTCAGCAAGATACAGCAAGTGTGCCAACCTAACTCGACTGTTGTTGCTGGCCTGTCCTAGGTGTACCGTGGAGGCCATGGGCACGTGACTTCCCATACAGTGTGCTACTCTCCGGGGCCTCTTCAGTATGCCAGCCTGCACCATGTGATAGGGACAAGGGAAGAGGCAGACGGTGGGGGTGCCATTTGGTGCCAGAGAGAAGCCTGGGGCCCTCCTACCTTGAGAGCTGTCACAATGCCCAGGGGCTTGCACTCGAGGACAGCTTTGCCCACTGCGTCACGAAGAGCCTTGTACTCATCACCGTATACCAGGTATCGGTCCATCTGGCCTGGCTGGTCCTTCTGCAACCCCAATGACACAGGGGTTAGTCACGGTCAGGACAGAACTGTCTCCATAGGTAAAGAAGCCAGGCAATCATTAGAGGTTTACAGGCGGCTGAACTGGGATTCCCTGGTCTGGCCCAGGCAGGACAGTCCAGTCCTGTCTCTGGGAAGTACTTCCCCCTCCATCGATGAAGAGGGGTAAGTGGACAAAAAGCCTGAGGAGGAGTCAGCTCAGACCTTTCAGCTGCTTGCTGTCTCCACTCAGAGCACTGCACCAAAGGCCAGCTGACTTGAAATGTGTTAACGCTAAACCCTGGTTGGTAGTTTAAAAAAGAAAAATAAAAAAGGCCGGGATGTTTAATTCTGTTCTTGTAACCCCAGGACAGTAAGTTTGTTAATTTCTGAGCACCTGGCCAGGACCGCCTGGAGGCCCTAAAGCCGGACGCACTGTGGTTCTTCTGTCCTTGGTCTCACTCTTCCCTGCCTCTGCCTGTCAGAGGTAAACAGGGCACATACTGCAAGTCGAAATCATTTTAATTTGCTGAAAGCAAAGGCCACAGAAACATTCTTTTACTCTCCCTGTGTCAGACTTGATTAGAAGTGAGGCCTAAAAAAGCTTTGCAGGTAGATGACAAACCAGAAACACATGCATGCACACACACACATGAGCGCAAGCATGACTGTCCTCGCTCTGTGGCAGGCGGTCTAAACATTATCAAGAGCTAGGTCAAGTGAGTTAAGCTCAGGGACAAAGGAGCAGACAGACACATGTGCTTCCTTATTGGCTACAGGGTGGGGGATCAAGGGGGCATGAGGCAGGGCAGCAGCACCTGTCCCAGGGTATGGGCTGCGACAGCACGCCCGCCCCTTCTGCCGGGGATCCCTTCTCACCTGCTGTGCGACCACTTCCTCTGGAAACACCCACTGGGATGGATGGCCCGGCTGGGAGAGGCTCTGCACAAACTCCATCCCTCGCTGGCTTGCAAGCTTCCTCACCAGGTACACTCGGTACCAGCCACTCTCGGCTTGGGCACAGAAGTGCTCAACTTGCTGCAGGTAGCGTCGCTTTTCCTCAGCCATCCCTGAAGGGTCAGAGAGAAATGGGTGAGTGACTGGTGACTGAGGACATTTGTCACAGAACACACTCCAGTCCAAGGGCACGGGGCCTATCTTCAGGAATTCACAGTACAGAAACCTCCGGAAGAAAGACGCATGGTAAGAACCAGGTCCCCACACTTCCTGAGTCTCCCACTAAGGGGGTCTCTCAGCCCAAGGTACAGAAAGGTGGGAGGACTTGCCGGAGCCTTGCGGAAGCTCCGAGAGGAAATCAGAAGCCTTGTTGAGACAGAGGCGGATCCTGGCCACCTCCTGCAGGTATTCAACTGATGCTGCGGTGGCAGGTTCCTGGCCACGTCTTCCTGAGGAACATGTCTTGAGGAAATGACCTTCCTCTCTCAGGTAGTGCAGTTCATTTCTGGAGTAAGCACTGGTCTTCTCCTGTAGTGAATCCTAAGGAGCAAAGAAGGAGGAAGAAAAGGATATTCTTTTTAATGTGCAAATCCACAGCCTCCTAAAATTGCCAGTGTGAGCATCACTCCAAACCCAGAGAGCATCACTCCTTCAAGACTAACGGAAGGATAAAGAACACTGTCATAGGTTTCAGTGTACATTTTTGAATTGTGGAAAGCTAACACCCTTTTTATCTTAGGGGCAAGAAGGAAAGGAAAATGTGAGCCTATGAGGAAAAAATGTGGTGTAATCTAATTTTTCATGTGTGTTGTAAACCATTTTGCAACAAAAATATAAAGAGAATAAAAATAAACTGTGCTCGTGGTCTTGCCACCAGGTGACAGTCTTTGCTACCTTTGGTGGTGTATTCTTCTAGGCCGTCAGTTCTTTTTGCAAGTACACGCACAGAAATGCCAATATGCACAACTGCTGGAGGCAGAAGCTGTGTCTTTGGAACCTTTCTTTTCTGCATGGAGCACAGCATCCGTTAACTGTACTGATTAATGTATTCTGTGCATTTTCAGAGACACTTTTTCACTGCACGAACTACATGGTTCAGACAGTTAGCAAGAGAAATGTAGGAGTTATCTTTGATAAGCCAAATATAGCTGGCTTACCTCCAGGCAGCTGATAAAAAGCATGTACAGTTCAGTTTTGTCTTCCATTAGGAATGCTTTGCTTTCTAACAGGGACAGGTAGTCCTGAATATATTCTTTTACTTCATGGAAGCTGTGGAAAGACAAATATTATCCCTGGTTATCTCAGATCTGCAGACTCATAAAAAAGAAAAAGCATCTGTTCATCTATCTATTTCTGTGTGTGTGTATAAATGTATACATACATACGTGTATATACATAACTTGTAACATGATTTTATTGAAAATATTTTAGCACAATATTTGAGAAATATAAAATTCCATATTTTAGATCAGCTGTTCTCAAACTTTTAGTCTCAAGACCCTGTTACAATCTTAAAAATTACTGAGAACCCAAAAAGCTTTTGTTTATGTGGGTTATATCTATCTTATTTACAGTATTAGAAATTAAAACTGAAAAATTTCAAAAATATTTATTCATTTAAAATAACAATAAACCCATTAAATGTTAAAATAAATAACATATGAAAAAATAAGCTATTTTCCAAACAAAAATTAATGAGAGGAGTGGCTTTGTTTTATATTCCTGCAAATTTCTTTAATGCCTCGCTTAAAAGAAGTCAGCTGACTTCTTTTATCTGCTTCTGCTTCCAATCGCTTGTCCTCCATTGAAATACTGTATGAAGAAAATCTGGGCTTGCACCTTATGAAGTTAGAAAAGGCAGAAATATTTCAATAGTGTTTGCAGGTAATTGTGGATATTCCTCTTTGATACTGTACCAAAACTTCATCAATAATCATTTGTAAAGGTTAGTTGCAGTGGGGAACCTGAAACCATATCAATCCATTTCCATTAAAACCAAATGGTCTATGTTGCACTTCAACTGGATTTTTTTGACCCGTGCATGATTTTGTGATATCAGGCAGTGGTTATTTGGAAAATATTGGTTCACTGAGCAATGCAGAAATTGCAAAAGTTGACACATTTTAATTCTACAATATAT